>NC_135667.1:30165998-31434748 GCF_964188315.1 Podarcis muralis | reverse complement strand
GTTAAAGCAGCATAAACTAAATGCCAGTATTGTTAATTTTCAAGGAAACAATTTGAAAAATTGCTTTCTGTAAAACATCATTAATACTGATTAAACAACATTGGAAAAGAGGAAAACCATTCATTCCTGCATATTCCCACTCAAGAATGTTGTCTTAATGGAAACTTCTGGAGCAAAGGCTCCAAGTGTCTGGTTTTCTCATTATTTTCCTTTTCCCGCATTTGGTTTCAACACAATACATTACTCAGGCCATCTCTGGAGGCAACTAAAAATCAGAAGGAATTACTGCCCAGCTCGGAAGCCACAGAGTCAAATGAATATTTCTGTACTGAGCAGAACTCAGTTACAAAAAATACCCTCCCACCCACGCTATGACAATGATAGTCAAGCCCCGGACATGGAAGTGAAAAATTTCCTGATAAAAGCAGTTCAAGTTTTGTTATTACACGAAGACACACACATGGGAAATCCCTGGCATACACAAATACTTCAATGCTCATTTACAGCAAATGCAATTGACCTCTGCCTGGAGAACTGCTAAGGGCAAAACTTGAGTTCTGTGAACACAAAACCTTTATCATGGAGAGAAGTCACAACAAGGTGTGGATGACCGTGCATAGCGTACATACTGGAAGCTTCCTAATATTGGGCAGAGTGACATGACCACCTTAGGCAGCTGATTCGGTGTGTCAAAAAGGGGCAGCAAATTATTAGACTCATAGAATCATAGCACTGTAAAGTTGGAAAAGACCAAGAGGATTATCTGGTCCAACCCCCTGCAACCCAGGAATCTTTAATTGCCATGTCTCAGGAGTGAAACACCTTTGACCCTCCAAACGTTGCTGGACTCCCAACTCCTAATCACCCTTGACAACTGGTCTTGCTGGCTGGGACTGATGAGAGTTGGAGTCCAACTACATCTGAAGATCCACAGCTTCCCTACTCTTGTTGCATTTTTACTGCCAATGAGGTGGAAGAGGCACTTGTGGGATCTGCTGCCTCAGGTGCCAAAATAACTCAGCTGCCCTTGGCTCCTATATACCTTGGCTGGGGGTGTGGGAGAACCATTTCCTACTCCAGCTAAGCAACAAAGTTTCTTGGTGAGTATTCCTGGAGCAAGGGTTAATTTGATCAGATGCAGGAAAGTCATACAGGCAGGCCCCCCCCCCCCAATTTATGTATGATCGATCGTGTACACACGCACCACTCTGATCCCAGGAGTGATCCAGAAATGTCATAAAGTCATCACTGAAACGTCACTAAAAGGGCAGGACGGGGACAGAACAGGGTGTTTGCAAGCCTTTTCAATGGGTTTTCAATTACATGCAATTTCACTGACACACGTGGTGCCTCTGGGCATAACTCCCGCGCAAACAGGGGGATGCCTGTACCTGGATAGAAATGATAGCAGGGGCAAATCCTGTAAAAGCCACATAGTGGGTAGCAGAGAGACTTTCCGAGGAGCAACTTTGAAGAAAATACACAGAAATCCATCTGTGTAGACAAGACTAAGATCTGGAAAGCGGCAGGCCAGAGGCTCAAATCAACATTCCTGTACTCTGCCTTCTTTCCATATTGCCATATCACTTTGCTAATGTTCACACTGGTAGCTGAGCAATGTGTTTTTGAAGTATTAGCCAGAGTAGATTCTTCTAACAAAAACAGTACCAAGCAGGAATGGAACAACTTCTCATGCGTCTGGATTTCTGAGCTTGTCTGCCCCACGCTCTTAAAACCACACACAACTGAAATTTAACTCACTGGCACCCACACACGGGAGATATATATATATATACGTACATACATACATACACAGAGAGACATCAGTGCGATTCCCACACTTCTAATACATTTCCTTCACATCATACCATTTGCAAACGGTAATTAAAGTTGAAACCAAATATCATTTTCCTGGCAGTAAAGCTCCAGTGAATTCAACGGAGCTTACATCCAAGTAGACACGCATAGGATTTCACTGTGCATAAGAAAGGAGTATCTGTGGCCCTCCATATGCTGTTGGAATCACTCCCATCAGCTCCAGCCAGCATAGACAATGGTTTGGGAGTTGGTGGGAATTGTAGATCCAACATCTGCAAGGCCACGGGTCCTCCATCCCTGAATTAAGATAGTATACCAGTAAAGGAAAACAATCAATCAGGGGCACGCCACTGAGACTACCTATATGGGGGAAGACCCCATACAAATGAGGTCACAAACTAGAGAAGTCCTGGGGAACCTGGGGCCCTCCAGATGTTGCTAAACTACAACTTCCAATACACTTGACCATTGACTATATGAGAGCCAGTGTGGTGTAGTGGTTAAGAGCGGTAGTCTTGTAATCTGGGGAACTGGGTTCACGTCTCTGCTCCCCCACATGCAGCTGCTGGGTGACCTTGGGCCAGTCACACTTCTTTGAAGTCTCTCAGCCCCACTCACCTCACAGAGTGTTTGTTGTGGGGGAGGAAGGGAAAGGAGAATGTTAGCCGCTTTGAGACTCCTTAAAGGGATTGAAAGGCGGGATATCAAATCCAAACTCTTCTTCTTCTATATTGGCTGAAGCTGGCTGAAAGGAGTTAAGAGTCCAAAAACATAAACAAACCCACTGTTTCTCCATACTTTATGAACAGGCTCCTCCTTGTTAAAATGAGAAACGAAGTTGATCTCAAGTAGGTACATTTTTAAAGCCTCATATCCACACCCTCTCTAGCAAAGTAAAGAGATTGGGCTAAGTGCTGTCAAGGTCCAAATTCATTACAGTAAGCAGGCACAGAAAATTTGACTAGTTAAATGTTGGTCAAAAACTGAAGAAAGACATTATTGCATGAAAAACATAGTTGAATACATTGTATATTCAGAAAAGAGGGGAGAAAGAAAAAGATTTCCACAACAATTTTTAAAGAGTCTGTTTCAGCAAACCAAAGTTTGCAGAAAGATTTATTCTTATTGTTTTATCCTGAAGCCAGCTCCCTGCACCAACTAAACGAAGGCTTTTCTGTCTTCAGGCCCTTTGTATGTTTAGTAATGCTTCCCTTCTAAAATGTTTTGCACATTAGTACAGCTCATAAATCACTTGCAGTAAGTCATTTCCATCCTCAAGGTTAGGGAGGGGACCTGTGGGTTACAATACATTGTTGGACTACAACTTCCTTCATCGCTGACCACTGGGCATGATGGCTAGGACTGGTGTGGGTTGTACACAGGTGCCCCATCTCTGCTCCAGCTAGTCAGCCTTCCTCCAAGTCCCTGTCCCTCTAAATACCCATGTCTCTAAATACCCATCTAGCCAGCATCCTAGAGTGTTTCCACACACACCCCAGACATACCCTTCCCTTGGTCACCTCAGGTTATTGTTTGCATTTATAACCTTGACAATGAGACCCATTATCTGACTCATTTGAGCTCTTATACCCTAGTTTCCCTCTCCACCTATCAGCTGTCAAATCTTGAGCTTGTTACTGATAGATTGGTAACTATAAATAGGCACAAAATGGTGCTTTGTCTGTCTCCTGTCCTGTCACCTACAGGCTTTCTGCCCCTGGCCAATGGTTCTGCACTATCATGAGATGTTCACAAACATTCTAACTGTTCAGTGAGTGTCAGAAACAGAATGTTGACAAATAATAGGGCTTGCTGTGGGTGGAAGTGAAAAGTTAGCTTGTTTGGGAAAAAGAGATAACGAAGGGCGAAAGGACAGGTGGAACTATGTGCTGTCAGCAGGAAGGAAGGAGACAGAATTCTGGGAAGATATAAGGAGGCCAGAAGCCACACAACTGAAGAAAAAAAGGCAGTAGGCTGAGCAAAAGAAATTGAAAACATTTGAAAGTGTGGAGACAGAAGACTGAGATAAAGAACAGCTAAGCAGAGTGAGGGACTAGGGTGAAATAGCTTGTGCAGCCTAAGCACAAGAGGGGCTCCAAGTTGTTGGCAAAAGGGAAAAGTATAAGGACAAAAAAACTTTTAAGCTAGGAGCTGTGGAAAAGGGAAAAGACAAAGGCTGAAGATCACATATCAAATGGAAATAACCAACCAAGTGTTCAGCTGCAGGTTTCTAAGGTACTTAAAATTAGTTTCTTTAGCTATTTTAAACCCAGAAGCAAGCTAGGAAATAATGAAAGAAAGTATTAAAATACAAACATAGCATTACCATGTATAGTTTTTTATAATGAGAACATTTTTTCAAAGAACATACAATTACAACAGAAAATGCCTATTGCCTTCTCAAGCCAAGTCAAATTGGGCCCCACACTGCGATATAATAATTTGGGAGGCTGTGTTGTTCTACTTCCTACGCCGAGTTTGAAGAGGCAAGAACAACAATTCCCTCAGCATTTTAACACTCACAGGAGAGCAGTAACCATCTTTCCAATGACAGGGAATTTTAAAGTAATGGTCGCTCCCCCTACCTGCAAAACAGAATTATCTATGGCAGGGATGGGGAAGCTGTGATCTTTCATCATACCTGTTGCTCCCAACAGTCCCAGCCAGGGTGGCTGACAGTCAAGAGATAATGGAAGTTGTAGTCATAGAATAACAGAATCCTAGTCCAGCAATCTCTGCAGAGGTACGTGTTCCCCACTCCTGATCTGTGGTCTCCAGAGTCTTGGGAAGTAAGGCTCATGCCTGTGGCCACATATGACAGCCTCTGCCAACTGGTGCCCTCTAGTCATTTTGGACCACAACTCCCAGCATTCCAGATCACTGGCCATGCTAGATAAGGCTGATGCAGATTGGGAGTTCAACAACATCTGAAGGGCACCAGATTGGGGAAGGCTAATATGATACGTTCCTTCCCCCCCCCCCCATCACCTTCATGCCTTATGATATATGCCTCTTCTATGCCTCATGTTGGCCCAATAAGTTTCTTCCTTCAGGTAAAACCTTTCCCGAGCAGTGTTAGAAACTGAGACATGAAAGCGAGGAGCTAAATAAACCTAGGTTATGGGAGCAACAATGGAATGCCTGGGTGCACTTTTTTTGCATAACAATACAAAGCTGAAAATGAATGAACTGCAGCTGAAATATTATGTTCATTTTTGGCATGATCTAGTCCTTCTCCTGCCCACCTCCCTAATATTCTTAAAAGGGTCTCTTCTCCAATCTTCAGGGAGTAGCTGGAAGTGGGGAGGCAGAAAAAGGTCCTCCTTTTCTTCCACTTTGCAGTTTTAATATGAAATCTTAGGTGCAGTACTGCGCCCAGAGCTCAGAAACTGGTCACGCTAATGAAATTCCATGTTGTAAAATGTGCCTAGAATAATGGGAGTTTGGGCCACTGTATACTTAACCTGCCTCTGGTAGCAGAAAGCATGCTTTGCATTCATAAGAACTAAAGTTCAGAATCCCTGCCATCTCCAGTTAAAGCAGAGATGAGAAGCTTGTGGCCTCCATATGTTGTTGGACTCCCAACTTTCATGGCCAACAGAAAGAGATAAACTGTTGTCCAATAACATCTGGAGAGCTGCAGATTACCCATCTCTGAGTGTTTTTGTTTGTTTCAGTCATTTACATACAATTTTATCATTAAAGGCTCTCTGGAACAAGAGGCGGCGGGGGGGGGGAATCTACCAAAGATGCTGGGGAATTGTTGACAGTCAGAGGAAAAAATACTGGACTAGATAGTCCGGTGTTCGGGCTCAGTATAAGGCAAATGGATACATCTCTCAATTTATAATCTCCCCCCCCCCCAAAAAAAACCTTGTGCTGCCCATCAAATGTAGACTGGGAGCTTTCCAAGCAAAAATAATGCTAGTTCTGTGCTCTACACAGCATCTAAAACATTACAGTCGTACCTTGGAAGTCAAACGGAATCTGTTCCAGAAGTCCATTCGAGTTCCAAAACGTTCAGAAACCAAAGCGTGGCTTCTGATTGACTGAAGGAAGCCTAGTCGGACATTCGACTTCCAAAAATAGTTCGCAAACCGGAACAGTCATTTCCAGGTTTGTGGCATTCGGGAGCCAAAACATTCGAGAACGAATCTGTTCAAAAACCAACTGTACTTGTGTTAGAGAACATTGCTAGCTGTTATAGATGTGAGGTATGGGCTCTCATGTCAGTTCAACATACATACACATACCCCAGATCTGCATAAATTTCACAGGGAATATCCAAATTCTGCACAAAAGCAACCCAAAATCTACAACTTAAATAATTTATGCAAATGTGCTCACAGGCCTATTTGCCTACTTGTTCTAATGGCCATTGAAAAGGGCAAGAAACCATGTAGGGCATCTAAAAGTCTCCAGGACCACAGGAGATTTGGGTCTTTTGAGATTTCACTACTGATCATTACTTTTCAAGTTTATCACTGAGATTTATAGGATACTGAATTCTGTGTCTAAAACAGATACCATCTAGCAGCAGATGGTCTGATGGTGGAAGTACAGCTTTATGCACTTGGCATAATAATAAAAAGGGGGCGGACGTCTGGGGGGGGGGGGAAGTCTTTCGCAATCCCACCCACCATTGAATCCATTGCGTTTTGAGTGTATGTGATTTTGGCTTTACGTGCTACCCCCAGAACGTAACCCCAGCGTAAGTTGAGAGTCACCTGTACAGAATATGCACTACCCAGATCAAAATGAACTATAAGCAGGAAACTCCACAGTGTATCATGTCAAAGGAACTTGAAGTAAATAAAGTAAGTTCTGAAATGAACTTTCCACGATGCCGCAAGCAGTACCATCAACCAGGAGAGACCAAATTCTCCTACCGTCCAGAGATCTGAAGATTTGAGGAGGGAATGGGAGAACCCCTCAAATTTCCCTTGAGGAAAACACCCCACGCCCCCCCAAAAACCCTGGGAGGAATTTTCCCCATGTGCTCACATCTTTACTGCAGCCCATAGACAATGGGTGGTATTCCACTAAGTTTCACTCAGAGTAGACTAAGTTAGGTTCATTCATTTCAATAGGTCTACTCTGAGTAAGACGTGGCTGAGTAACACCCACTCTCTCCAGAAATACACAGCAGCACAACTCTACAAGATATAAACCAACAGTAAGAGAACTGCAAAGCATATCCATCTCTGCCTACGCTATGCATCATAATTCCTTCCATTTCCAAAGTTCAGACTGTATATCATTTGCTTATGGCACATCCCATGCAAGTTTGGTAAAAACCCCAAGGTTTGTAGAGATACAAAATATTTTTAGGTGGGATAAAACCAAAACTTGACAATGGGCACGAAATGCTGACTGGCTGTTTGGGAGCAGGGAGAATGAAATGGCAGGAATCCTCAACAATAGTACACCACACTGCATTTTCTGTTGCTGCCCTGGACTTCTGGAGGAAGGGCAGGATATAAATGGAATAAATAATAGTAACTGTAAACAGGATTTCTATCCCGCTTTTCACCACAAGGTCCCAGGGCAGGTTAAAACAATACAGTGATACAATTTAAAATGAGATATAAGAATTTAAGTAAGAAACCAATGCAATTTTAAATAAGAAAATACAGTGAGGGTATGACTTCAACATCCAATGACAGCTATAAGGTGAAGAAAGTACACACCTCTTTGGGAAGAGAATTCCACAATTTAAGGGCTGTCATAGTGAATGGCCTGATTTCTATTAAATTTTTCAATAATAAAGCAGTTAAGTACCAAGCACAAAAGATTTGTTCTAAGGAAGTGGCAAATGCAACTGATAGACTATATGCAAATAGCAGAAATGACTGGCAGAATCCGCGATCTGGGAGAAGAAGCAGTGGAAGAGGATTGGAAGAAATTTAAGGACTATTTACAAAAACATTGCAACTTGTATGAATGTTAAGAAGGATGCAAGAATAAAAATAAATATGGCATCAGCAAGCTAGTTGAAAAGAATCTGAGAATAGGTGAAATTTGACAAAAAGTTAATTCTTTAGTTAATATTATGCCTAAATTGAATATTCAAGCCTTTGGTAAATAAACCTAGATTTAGAGACATAATATTGGAAAAATACAAATAAGTAATTGAAACAAGGTGATAATTTGCTGTTCAGAATTTTATAAATTTGGAAACAGGAACGAAAGGCGTGAGGAAGTCCAAAAAAGCGAAGAAAGTTTGAATATTAAGAATCTGATTTTAATGTTGTATTTTTTTCCCTTCTTTTGTATGTTTTATTATGTTTTTTCTTTTTTGTTTGTTTATTGTATTGTTGGGGAAGGGTTTATATGTGTTGGGTGTTAAATGTCAAAAATTTTGAATAAATATCTTTTAAAAAAAAAAAGATTTGTTCTAAGGAAGACACAAGTGTCCTTCCTTAACAATAACCTAAGACACTCTAGAACACAAACATATAATCAACAGTCAATGTAAAAGAAAAGGAAAAGAACCCCTCGCCACACACAAGAGCAAAAAAACCCAAACTCTGAAAAGGTTCCAAAAGTTGGAGAATGGCTTTAAACATCAAAGTAAGTATCGGTACCTTGAATTGGGTCAAGGAAAGAAACTGCAAACAATGCAGTTTGTTTTAACACAGAGCTTATGCGAGTTCTAAATGGAACGCCAGCCAGTAAACAGGCTGTTTGCATTTTGGATCAGTTGAAGTTTCTGAGTCATCTTTTGCTGCAAGTTCCACTTGTAAATTCCAATCAAATTCAATAATGATGAATGAGAGTGTGTCAAAGAATGTAAAACAACTTTGCAAACTTTAAATCTGAGGGCAAAGCTACACTGCGCAGGGCATCTGCAACTTGATCTCCCAACATTTGCATTTTTACTGAAAAGCAACCACATTCAAGAGGTGTGTGTCAGAATTTCATCAGAGAAGTGGAGCTGTGGGGTATTTAACTCTTCTGTGCTGTTTTCCCAATTTACATTCTTGGCTGCACTCTCAAATCTGGGTTATCTTTAGGATCTGAGGGTGGGTGGGTATTTAAATAAGGAAAACAGCACCTGTATAGCTGTATAGATGTTTTGATAACTTTTCTTATCTCTACATAACAAGCTGCTTAAAGCCCCCCTCTTCTGCATAATATTAAAGGGATAGGAGTCCTGGTTTCCATTCTACATTATCTGGTTACCCTAAAGCAAATATGGGGAACCTGTGGTCTTCCAGATGTTGCTGGACTCCAACTCCCATTAGCCCCAGCAAGCATGGCCAGAATGGAAGTTGAAATTCACCACTAAAGGAAATCCATCAAACCTGCTCTAAAGGAAGACGCAAAACAACAGCCATGTGTTGCTTTAAAAAAAAGGGTCTCATTGTTGAAGACTGCAGTTAAAGGAGTGGTCCTAGCTTTGAAATTGTTGGACTAAGCTATTGGTTTTCAAACTGTGTTGTAGAAAAGCTTTAGAAGGGTTCCTCAGTAGAGGACGATGTAAAAACAGCTCCACCAAAGTTGAAAGATTGGCAAGCCACTGAGCTGGGTGTCTGACAGCAGCACTACCACCGTTACTGCTAGGGACTATGTATGCAAGTTGCATCCCACACTTTGTTTCTCGAAACACAGTCTTCATCCTGCTTTATTCCTGGACCAGACTCATAGCTTGTACAGCTGACTACAAAATCATACACAACCCCAGTTTGGTGTAGAGGAAGACCAGGTTTCAAATAAGCACATGATTCTGTGGGGAGGGCAAATTTCAGGTTTTAATTCTAAAACCTAAGAACATTTTCAGTTTGCTCTACCCAAACTGAAAAGTATGGGGAACACACTTTTTTTTAACAGAGAAGTTTTGTAAATATGTTTAGGGGCTGTATGTGAGCAGGGAGATCTCTGGATAAAAGCCAAGACTAAAGCTTCCCACCCAAAGAGCAGGTTTTTTGCAGCACTATTCCTTTTATTATTCATCACTCATAAAATACCCCACTATGCTTTATGTTCTGACTCTCCTCCCTGGCTGGCATCTCCACTTGCAAGAATACCAGCTTCCTCTCCTCACGTGAACTCCTTGGGAAATACAACAAACCTGATGAGATTGGCAGAAACTGTTATGAAGGATAGAAATGGAGATACATGGAGGATGGCCATTCCATGTTAGAAGCCATACAGTATGCCCTCTGAAAGAGAAAACCGTCACATGAAACAGATAGGTATGTATGTGTGTATTGATGGATTTGAGAAACCAAAACACGTCTAGCACCTGTTTCCAGCCTGCAAGTCCCCCGAATCATTTGCTGAGTTTTTGTGCAATGTCAGAGAACACTACGGACAGACAATTTAGCAAATGTTTTTCTATCATGGCATTTCATGGTTGTCTGTATTAAGCAAAATAAGGAGCAATCTTTCTCTGCTATGTAATACTTGGTAAATGTTGGGAGCCATATCAACCCCTCCATATCACCCCCTACAGCTGCTATATGTAAGTTTTTTAAAAAAGATTCATGCAATGCCAAACTATGTCTTTATCACTGTGTGTAATTTGCCCTTGAGACTTGAAAATTCTTTTTCCAAGTGTTGTTTATATATTTTGAAATACTTAAAATATGTTTAGTTCTGTGACACATCTTTAAATAATCTCTTTTTGTTTTTTGTGTTTTGTGTAAGAATGCTTTTTAATACATAAATAATACTCCTACTCACATTATTTGCAGGTTGTTTACTGCTGGAATATCCTGGGCAAAAACTAAAAAGGATCAGGAAAGAAAAGTCTTACTTCTGTCCATAATTAGAGGTTCCAAATTTAACCCCATAAAAGTCAGATCTGAGGGTTCTTTTAGTTATATCTCAGAAGTCATAGTTCTGTGTGAGTTGTATGACAAGGGGCTGGGGTGCAATGTGTACAATCCATACGTGATTAATCTTGATTTTAAGGTGTTATGTTACACTCAATAGGCAGTTTCACAGGATTAAAAGCTACACAACAATGGGCTTCACAGACAGAAATTTTGTAAAAAGTTTGTGGGGTTTTTCCTGAGAGAGAGAGAGAGAACCACTCCAAAGAGGGTGGAAAAATCTTACTGACCTCTTTGAAACAACACAATTATCAGTGTGAATAAAGTTTTAAGACTGTAAGAACAAATAACCTACCTACTTCCCTAAACTTCCCCAATAAATAGTGATAAAACACGGTAGCAATGCATGGAGGGGCAGGCCTTCCACTCCATGGCAACAGAACAGAACTAGTCCGTAACTAAGGGCAGAGCAACAGCAACCACAGAATAAGACAAAGCCAGCCACAGTTGTATGTGCTGCTGCACATAAGAAATGGGCAAACTTTCCCACATTCACTGCTCAGTAAGCTGATGGTTTCTATTCACTCATTCTAACTGCTCAGAATGAGAATGCGTCTGCAAGGAAGGGAAAATAGTGCAGCTTCTGAGACGGAAAGTTCCAGAACGTAGTGGGTGAGAAGCAGGAACTTTAGGGAAGATCAGATGGAGAAGACCAATGCCCACAGAAAAAGGAGGAAGAGAGAACAACCTAAATATAGGAGGGGCTTGGACAGTGTTGGCAGGAAGAGAATGGTGAGGCTAAGGATTTCAGAAAATTTTGAGACTACAGGCCAAAGAGGTGGAGAAATAGTGGGCTGGATTTCACATCGCTCTTTGATCTAACATGTGGCACTGGCTAAATGTTTCTAGTTTATATCAGAATTATTTTGAAAGGGTCAACAAGCATATAAGCAAGAACAGTTTTACGGTTTACTTTGCTTTCATAAGTGCTTGGTCAAACACTTTATAAAGGCTTGCCACTTGTCTTGCATTTCTGTATGTGGTCATACTCCACACTAGGGGAAACTTTACTCTCACTTGGTGTTGCATAGATCTTGGATAAAGAATGAAACAAAACCAGGGGAAGGTTTTTTAAAAAACAGGAGAAGCACAAGCAGCACAACAGAAATTATGTAAACGTAGATTATTAAAGTTTGGATTTCTATAGGACCTACCTCCACTGGTTCCTCACCCTCAACTGGAGCTCTTGAAAAGCACTGCAAAAGATAGGAAACAAAATTACTACAAAATAAAAATATGTGGACTCTTGTAGGCACATAGTGTACTCTAAATAAAACTTAGCTATACATTTATTAAGCATGCCTATAGCTCCTTGATTACTACACACACACATACACACACACACACACACACACACACACAAATACAGCATGGCAAATTTCCCAGAGCCCCTGCAGGCAGCAGGCAGATGGAGTTTGGCCTTGTGAATACTTCTGATTGCAAGCTGAGCTCCCTTTCTCTCTGCAAAAGTCAAGGCAAGCTAACCCTGCTAGACTTTTTCATGAGGCCAAGTTATAGCTACCTAACACTTTAGGGGGGCTTCAAAAATCGTACTATTAACATAATGAAAAGATGGCCCTGTATAACTAACACTGTGTGCTGCTTAAGAAAAGTGGCATATAAATGAAGCAATAGCAGCCATGAAAACTGTATTAGCCCCACGTCATTTCTATGCTAGAACTGTGAAATCATTAAATGGGAAGGGACTGGAAGTCATCTGCTCATCCACCAGCAAGTTATTCTCCTACCAGCTATTTAGAAGATCAACCATGCAGTAGAGGTAACAGCCTATTACAAGGCTTCAAGCCGAGAACATGTGTTAGCACTGAAAAAGGAACCTGTGGAACAAACATCTCCATACGTCTCGTGCAAACAAATCAAACCACACAATGCAGTCAGTAGGCAAATGTCCAGGGTGTCTAACTTTCTATTTTCCCCCCTACAATTCTGCACTCTGGTAAAGAACTACAGTTTATTCACCCTAGATACCTGATCTGAAGGAAGTGCTTATCCCACACAGGCAGCCAAGTATTCTCATGGTGTAAACTGGGCTATTTCTATTGCCCTTTGCTTCACTGTATTGAACAACAACATAATTCCAAAACACACAGCCCATTAGATAAAAGAGTAATTGCTCCACAGCCCCACTGTCCTGGGGAAATAAACAAAGGGATGCCCTCTTTTAAATGCTTAGATAGCAATATGGGGTGGGGTGGGGAGATTGAATTATCCACGTATATAGAGAGATAGCAAACGCTGTATCAGTTGAATTTGAGCCTGCCATGCAGCAAAATCTCAACCCGAAAGCAACTATGTGAAATCCGTATCAATTGCACTTCATAATGAATTAGCAACAAAAGCTGTAAACTGCCCATTTAACAACAGGTGGGATCAACTTAGCAGCCGGCTGGTATAAAAGCCTTTAGAGCTTGATATCTGCCCTAAAGAGAAATGTGCCGTAAGAATTGTCTGTATAGTGCAGTGGAACATTTAGGATTCATGTGCAAAACTCTCGTTCTGCCATGAAGCATTCATGTTTTACTAGTAACTGCCCACCACTATGACAGAAAGAAGAAAGTGCCCATATGGGGGGGGGGGGCAAGAACAATTCAGCCACGTGTGCTCTGCTTTATAAGAGAATGCAATTGGACTGTAACTAGGGATAGAATTCCAGGTACCCCAGATGAGACTGTCCTAGTATCCATGATATGGAGCAAGTATTGGCCCTCTGTAAATTTAAATCCTTTGTTCTATATCAATAAACAGTAACAGCTGCAGAGACAAAAGCAAATCCCCAGTGTCATCACCCACTCCTGCTTCTGTTTGTCTGTCATGCAAGATGCAGCGAAGAGTAGACAACGTACCCATCAAACTATTGATAGTTATTTATTTTTATCATACCCACACATTATCTATGCATATCTATAACCTATACATGATTAGTCATATTTGCATCTTGTCCCTCCCTGAAGTGAACTCAAAAGGGTAGATGTCAAGTGATACCTCACCTTATCATTACAACAATCCTGTCCAGTAGGTTAGCTTGAGAGATTGTTGCCACATTTCAGCTATGCTAGCGTGCGTCATCCCAGTAAGATAACCAGATATAGTGCCAATCAGTTGTTTGGGATGGGAGGCTCACAGCTGAGTATAGACATGAACTGGGCTTCGACATCAAAGCCCAACTGCTCTAGCCTTGACACCACACTGCTTCTCAATGTAGGAAGGAACCTTCTGTGAAGGTACACTACAGTAGTAGCTTAAAGGTAAAGGGACCCCTGACCATTAGGTCCAGTCATGACCGACTCTGGAGTTGCGGTGCTCATCTGGCTTTATTGACCGAGGGAGCCGGCGTTTGTCTGCAGACAGCTTCCGGGTCATGTGGCCAGCATGACTAAGCCACTTCTGGTGAACCAGAGCAGCGCACGGAAACGCCATTTACCTTCCCACCGGAGCGGTACCTATTTATCTACTTGCACTTTGACGTGCTTTTGAACTGCTAGGTTGGCAGGAGCTGGGACAAAGCAACGGGAGCTCATCCCGTCGCGGGGATTTGAACCACCCACCTTCTGATCAGCAAGTCCTAGGCTCTGTGGTTTAACCCACAGCGCCACCCACGTCCCTAAGTAGTAGCTTACAGAGAGCTAATAGGTGAAGGTGATTCGCAAGAGGCAGTCAAGTCGAATACAGCAGAGGAAACTTCCAAGGTCACCATGCAATCTGGCCTAAGGCAAAATCCATTCCTTACTGCGAATCTATCAAGAGTGTCATTTTCTTACAGCAGGGGTCAGCAACCTTTTTCAGCCATGGGCCGGTCCACCTTCCCTCAGACCATGCGGTGGGCCGGACTATATTGGGGGGGGGGGGTGTGAATGAATTCCTATGCCCTGCAAATAACCCAGAGATGCATTTTAAATAAAAGCACACATTCTACTCATGTAAAAACACACTGATTCCCGGACCGTCCGCGGGCCAGATTGAGAAGGCGATTGGGTCGCATCCGGCCCACGGGCCTTAGGTTGCCTACAGCTGTCTTACAGCCTAAACATGTCTCAAGAGGCTGCTGCAAAGTTAAATACAACTTGTCCACAGAAAAGCACCATAGAAATACATAATAACCGTTTTAACGCCAAACACACGCAACAGAATTAACCCAATAAATTAGTTCTTGTAGTCTGGCCACAATTATTTTAGCTGTACTGTATTAGTTATGCTCTGCTAAATAGATTGGCTACTGCAATTAACTGCACACAGGACTGCCTGCCATTAAAAGCTGTTCAGAAACTGCTGTTGTTTCAGAATAGTTACTAGATTGCTAATTACAAATGAATATATTATTCCAGTCCTTAGATGCAATCTGCTTCCAAGTGTAATTCAAGGTGCTGGTGATTTCCCTTAACTCAGTTTTGTAAATAACCCAACGAAAGTTTTTTTTGCCAGGCATCTAAACTAGACAGTGATGGTGCCAAGCATGCCTCCCCGGGGAAAGCATTCTAGAAGAGCCACAACTGAAAAGGCCCATTCTCATGTCACCAGGAGGCACATAGAGAAGAGCTTCAGATGCTGAACACAGGGTCTGGGTTGGTTCATGTGAGAAGAGGCAGTCCTTGAGGTACTGAGATCCTAAGATGCGTAAAAAAAGTCAAAAACAGCGATTAGAATTGAGCATGGAAACTAACTGCTAACCAGTGTAGTCTTGGAAGTAACCCAACAAAAATTACCAGCCAGCAAACTCTCTTACTAGCCTGCAATAAAGACTAGCATGTTGCATTTCCATGCTGGCCATGGAAGATGGGAAGTCCTATTCTCCATGGAAAAACAGGCTTCTAGCTTCTTAACATAATAATAATAATAATAATAATAATAATAATAATAATGCCTTCAATGAAATGGACATCTGGATGGTCAAAATGATCCAACCCTTCTTCACCAGCCCTCTGTATTTCCATGCTGATCTCATAGAAAAGGACTTCCCTTCTTTCACAGCTGGCAAAGAAACCAAGCAGGGTATCAAAAGCGGGATGGAGCAATTTCTCCCTCATCCACTAGCTCCCTTACTCACCTGCATAGAATTTCTGGTCGCCTAGCGCTGTGGGTTAAACCACAGAGCCTGGGACTTGCCGATCACAAGGTCAGTGGTTCGAATCCCTGCGACGGTCCCTACTCCTGCCAACATAGCAGTTCGAAAGCACGTCAAAGTGCAAGTAGATAAATAGGTACCGCTCTGGCAGGAAGGTAAACAGCGTTTCCGTGCGCTGCTCTGGTTCACCAGAAGCAGCTTAGTCATGCTGGCCACATGACCCGGAAGCTGTACGCCGGCTCCCTAGCCAATAAAGCGAGATGAGCGCCGCAACCCCAGAGTCGGTCACGACTGGACCTAATGGTCAAGGTCCTTTATGGCTCAAATACAAAACTGTTTTACATCCTTGCATATTTTGGGACCTAGGTGCCTGAAGTAATGCTTGTCCCTGGTTCAACCTGTCCATGTATTGAGGTGACCTTTGGAGACTCGCACCACTAGGCATCTCCACCATCTGAGATAAGTGGCAGACACCCTTTTCAATTGTGGTGCCTCATTTATCATAGGATTCTCTCCCCAAAATTATTATGTTTTCTGCAACAGGCAAAGTTATTTTTATTTGTCCTTCTTAACTGACATTTATTTCAATGTGTTGTAATTTATAAGTTTGTTTTGAGTTTTGTATTTAAGTAAATAAATATTAGATACATGGCTGAGAAAATCTCTTACATGTTGTGTGTGTTTTTCAGATTGTTAAACTTGTTTTGTTTGCATGTAAGCCACTCTGGGAGCCTTTTTTGCAGAGTAAAAATGCTCTAAATTAGATAAATTCAATATATATTATTACAGTGGATGAAATGTGGTGCAGTGCTCTCAACACTCACATACAGAAGTTGTCCAATAGAAAAGAAATTTTGTAAGGACACTGAGAAAGTTATGCATTTCAGAGAAAATTTCTGTTCAGCTAGTTTCGTCAGGAAAGTTGCGAGTGGTTCAATATGATGCACATGGTTTAAGCATTTGATTCACCAGTGGAGTCATCTCATGATTATGGCAAAGAAAACGTCTACGTGCACCATGACAACCATTCCACCAGAAAAAACAGCTCTGCTACAGAGGGAGTTTGGGCTTCTTGAATTAGGACCTTGACTCTCAGACCCCCAACCCCCACATTTTCTCCAGAAGGCAATGCTATCAGAATCAACAACCTGTGGCAAACATGGAGCGATACATGGCAGCAGATAGCCCAGGCACCAATGACATTGCTTTGAAACTGTGTGCAGCAACGTTCGGGAAGCGGCAGGGAGGGGAAACGGCATGGCAGATTTATTGCTTCTTCTGCTAGAAAGTAAACACTCCCCCCACCTCCAGCACATGCTGTTTACAGCTCAGCAGGGAAAGCAAAAAAGCAAAATAGACCACTTAAACTAACACAGCCCTGGGTAGTCGTGGTCATCCATGTGAAGTGCCTGTGTTAAAGGCGGGCTAGTTGCCATATAGGGTTGGTTAAATAATAAAAAAGCAAACCAATATACCCAGGATTTTATTCTGAATCGGAGCTTACCCTGGAAACCTATTTTCAGGGGGGAAATCTACCATGGCAGTTGTGAGCAAGATCATACTTCTGAGCATACGCAGAGTGCTTTGCTGTCGCTCTGAAAGGATGAGGAAGGAGGACCTGCAGGGCAGGCGGTACAATTTCAACTCGGGTTCAAGATCCTAGCACCTCTTATATAGCAATGAAACACAGGAAATCTACCTTGCACAGAAGCAACGGAAAGGCATTCCCTGCACCTCTCTCTCTCTCCTCATATATGCAGGATCTGATGCACGCATAACTTTTTAATACTATCCTTGCCCTTACTGCCATTTCTTAATAGCCGCTGGTAGCAAAATACCCTGCAGTCCTTATCTTCTTCGCAACACAAACACACCCACCCACTGCCGCGGGGAGAGGAGGGGGTGGGGGTGGGTTTCAACAACGGCACGTGTCACACGGCCGCAAGTATTTATTTACCGAAATGTATTTACCCCACAAGGAGAGGCTGAGGTGTTAGACCCATGTGCCACCCCACATTACAACAACACGCGCATCTGAACGGACGCCACCCAGCGCGCGCACAAACACGGCCAGGGACACGGGTTCACGGCGCGCGCGTTTATTCGCAGTTCCACGGGGTACACGTGACACGCTTTGCATGTCCCTGCTTAAACACAAACACAATATAATAATAATTTTGTTATTCATACCCGGCCAGCCACTCTGGGCGGCTTCCAGCACATATAAAAAGCACAACGAAATGCCGAGCATTAAAAAAAACTTCCCGATGCAAGGCTGCCTAATCTAAACAACGCATAATGTGTGTGTGGAACTGTACAAAACGGCGGTTCCCAGGAGCTTTTAACTCCAAAAAAGAAACCACCGTCACACGTCACCTCTCTCCCCGCCACCCGCGTAAAGAGGGGGGGGGGGAGTGAACGTGTGAAACGGGCGCCGTGTGCGTGTGTTTCGCACGCGCTTCCCTCCTGCCCCGGTGGACACCCCCCCTTACCTGGGCCGCCGCGGCCCAGCCCGGCTCGGCTTCCCGGCTCGCTGCTGCTGTGCGCGCAAAGTCCCCTCGTCTCCTTCGTCCCTTTCCGTGCGCCGACTCCGGGCCTTCGCTCGGCCCCGCACAGCCCTGCCAGCCCCGTCACAGCCCCAGCTCCAGCCACAGCCCTTCCTGCCTCGGCGGGGCCCGCCTCCTGCGCTCCGTCCCTCGCTCGCTCCTCGCCAGACCCGCCTTCCTTCCCGCCCGAAAGCGGGGGCAGGCGCCGCGGAGCTGCCAGGCGAAACGCCCCTCGGCCTTCCCCACCCCCTCCCACCGCGTTATGTACGGAAGAAGAGTTTGGGGTCGCCTCTCCGCCGCCGCCTCCTCGTCCCTCCCGCCATAGGCGCGTGTCACTGTCACACATGCACACGGTTCCTCACAGAAGCGGGGCGCTCCTTCTCTGAGCTCCCTCAAAAGTGCGCCAAAAACAACAACTACAAGCCGCCTTAGACCAGAGCAGCCCCTGCACTATGAGCATGCAGTTTGGCCCACTGCTCCAGAGGCGAGACGACCCTTGTTCACTGTCCTCCACTCTCCCCCTAAATCCTCAAAAATGAATTGAAAAGCATTAATTCAGTGAGGTAGAATCCTGCCCCGGTAATGTCCTTCTTTCGGGAGGGAGGGATTACTATCCATGATCTCCCCCCAAAAAAAGCTCAACAAGCTTTTGGGCGATCTCCCAAAACAAGCTCAACAACTCCCCCCCCCCCTTTAACAGAAATCCTGGCTACGCCCATGCTCTCCTCACAGAAACACACGAGTCCATGCCAGTTATTGCACCTTCCATCCCTCTGCAATTATCTAAAGTGGTTTTTCATTGCAAGGCACAACAGCGCAACTACCGCAAAATGCTGTGGCTCTTCTTCCGCCCTCTTTCCCTCCCCTCTCCCTTGCTGCTCCCTGTAAGCTGGAATTCCCACCCCAAACACTTGAGCGAGGATACCCTTGCCCCGCTCTCCTTGCACAGCTTTCCTCAAAAGTGACATTTTCCATGAAGCCTTTGAAACAGCATACACATCCTTATTCTTCATCTGGAACATATAACTGGCCAAGTTTCCAGCTCTCAGCAGACCTAGCCAGCATGGCCAATGGTCAAGGATGATGGGAACTGTGATCAAACCAAATGGTTTGTGCATAATGCCAAGACAAACCATGGCTGAGCATGAATGAGTAGGCATGCAGGTGCTCAAAGACTGTTGTCACTTTGCTCATCTCCTGGTCTTGCTACTGCTGCACTACCCAAAGCTAAGCAGTGGTTTGGTTTCGTGTCCAAATCCAGGATTGTGGTTTGTCTCCCCTAAAACCATAAGCAGTAAGCCAAGAACAAGCATTGAATACAGCTCATGGTTTGCTTGGAGAAAGAAACCACAAGCCTAGGTTCAGATGTACAGTAATGTTAAGCCAAACTATGGCTTGGCTTTGGCTAATGAAGTGGCAACAGAACAGCTGGCTGCAGTTTTTGCATTATCTGCGTACTTGTTCACACTCAGCCATGGTTTCTGCTTAGCATTACATGCAAACTGTGCCATCAATTCCTCATCCTAATGTAAATGAACAATTGAACACATTTTTCTTGTATTTTTTCTTGTTTCTATGAATTGCCTCCCCTGTGGCAAATTTTAGCTTGTAAATTCTTATCATCAGGGACTGCCTAGTTACTCTGTTGAAACATGGTACCATTATTAATAACAACAAACTGGGGACATGGGTACACACCTCAGACATGCCTTTAAATCTTACAGCTCTACCCCCCCCCCAAATTCTCTTCCTGGTTTATGTTGTTGCCTGAGTATAAAAAACCTCTAATGTGTTACAATTTACAATTGTAAATAAAATTTAAAATATCATTAAGCTATCAAAAATAAAAAGCATAAAAACATATAGCAGAAATGGTGGGTGGTAGTAAAGACTCTGCTTCTGAAAAGAACAGTAAGAAAGGAAGCAGATTGTCAATTCAGAATCTTCATTCTCAAGTGTCAAGTTTCTTGGGCTTTCTTCAGAACTAGAAATTATGCTTCTGCATAAGCCATAAATTACAACAAGGACATCTCCATCTCTATAAAGTTTTTGCAAATATTGGTGAAATGCCAAATAGGGGCTAATCTATTACCTTTGCACCATTTTTGCAATGAAAATTTCCTACTACATCCTAATTGGAGCTCACTCTTCACTCCATTAATCACACACACACACCACACACAAAAGGCAAAAATGTTTTTACTAACCTATGTGCTTCAGGTGTGGGTGAAGGGTTCATGGAGAAAATAGTACAAGGGTAAAAGGTTTAATACTAAGGCAGAACTTTTCAAAGTTTTCATGTTGGTGACACACTTTTTAGACATGCATCATTTCACGACACAGTAGTTCAGTTTTACTAGCAAACTGGAGGTTAAACTAACCCCTTTCCAGCCCTGTGAGAAGTGTGCGGAGGGTTCGCATTACAAACCTACACACTGCAGCTGACACATTAACATGTCATGACACACTGTTTGGAAAGCTCTGCACTAAAGTCTAATTCAGTCCCTCATGAGAAAAAAAAAGTGTGAAAGCACTTCTGTAACATATACTTTAGCCTTAACTTTCAGTTTCCTTAGCCTTCCCCCTGCATCCCATAACCCACTTTACTTCGGAAAGGGGGCTTGGGAATGAACACTTTGCCACACTCTCCGGGGTTTCCCCCTTCACAAGTCAGGAAGGAGCAACCTTAGATATGCCTGCTGTCCCCCACACCTAACTTAATCATTCTCCAACCCATTATCACAGGAGTTGGGGACCTCTGGCCCTCCAGATGTTGTTGGACTCCAACTCACATCAGCCACAGTCAGCAAGATCAGGGATTATGAGATAATCAGTCATCCATCTGAATAGGAACATGAGGATATCTCTGGTTCCTATTGTTACACAAACTCTTCCAGAACCCGAACAAATTATCCTAATACAGAAACCTTCCTTCAGGGAACATTTCACGTTATTCTCCCCACCCCACCTGTAAAAAGGAATTCATCCCGTGTTGGAATTCATCTCAGATCTTCGCCAATTTCCACATGCAGCATTGGCTATGTGCATATTAGTGGCTTAGAACTCAGAAAAGTCATTTCGCCCTCTGCTGCGCTTCAAGGCACATTTGCATGTTGCTACACACACCCCAGATGGTGCATTACCTGTTTGGTTTCCACAGGCCTGCAACCCATGGCTATCTCAAATGTACACACCTTAGTTTTTAACCACAAAGTGAATGTGGACTGAAACTGGATGGAAGCTGCTTTGAGGGGAAACAGATCGAACAGCAATATTTCAGACTCTCCAAGTGTCCATATTTTTCAGGGACGTCCCTGATTTAGAGAAGCCACCCAGGTTTCTGATTTGATCCTGGAATGTCCCACTTTTTTTTAGGATGTCCCTATTTTAATTGGAGAAATGTTGGAGGGTATGGAGTTATCCAACCCCTGAGTCGTCTGAAGGCAATCCTGTATAGGGAAGCTTTTTAAAAAATAATGTTTAATGTTTTATTGTGGTTGGTTTTTTTAAATAGATGTTTGAAGCTGCCCAGAGTGGCTGGGGCAACCTAGTAAGATGTTGTGGGGGTATAAATAGTAAAATTATCATTATGGAATGGGACGTTCCTATTTTCATCGGAGAAATCTTGGAGGGTATGATATTTCTTGAGACAATACAAAATAGATATGGATTGTGGCTGATGTCATGTGTGCATAGATTCAAACAGCAGCAGAGGGAGCACTGTGGAGCTGGGGTAAACAGTAATATGTACACAGCCATAGATTCCTCCACTCCCCCCCTTTTTTTCAAATCTACATAGCAATTACTCTTCTCACACACACCAGTTTCTCAGGCTTTGTGTACCTCCTTCAAACTTTTATTGTTGTGCAGTAAATGTCATTACAATGATTGTGGCACCCTGGTCTTTCTGGATGACTCCTTTGAGAAGGAGATGGCTGACCAAAGAACCCCAACCTCCCATTCAACAAAGTGTCCTGCTAGCGAGTCTTTTTGGCTTCATACACACTGCACATCTGAAGCACATTCAAAGCATATGACTTTCCCCAAAGAATCCAGGGAACTGTGGTTTATTAAGAGTGCTAAGAACTATAGCTCTGTCAGAGGCTAAATTACAGTTCCCAGGACTCTTGGGGTGGGGGATTTACATTCTAAATGTATGATGCGTATGCAACCCATGTAACAGTCATCACACCACTCTTCAACTTCTGGCAGTATTTATTTCAATAGCGGATGCTATTTTAAGAGCACTCAGGTGAATACCATATTTTTCCGTGTATAAGACGTCCCCATGTATAAGACGACCCCTATTTTTTTAACCCGAAATTAAGATGTTTAGCTTCTGCCAATCGCTCACCCGCCTGCCCGCCACTGCTGATCACTTGCCACAATCACTGCCGATCGCACACCTCGCCACAGCCACCAATTGTCTGCCTGCTTGCCGCCACCAACAGCCCACCCGCCCACTTGCCGCAGCCACCAATTGCCTGCCCAATTGCCACAGCCACAGCCAATCGCAGGCAGGCCTTGCCACAGCCACCAATCACCCGCCCAATCGCAGCTGCCAATCTCCTGCTTGCTGCTATTAATCGCACGTCCCCCTCTGCATTCACTATCCGTGTATAAGACGACACCCAATTCTTGCCTAATTTTTTTTAAAGCAAAAAGCATTGTCTTATACACGGAAAAATACGGTAAATGGGTAGTGGTGCTGTCATCCGAATCACCAATATGCCACCACACTAATGGTCTATCAAGCAGAACTGCCTCCACAATCGGTCAACTTGCTCAAATACAGGAACTGAGCCCAAACCACCCCAACTTCAGTTACCAGTACAAATTGTCTCTTAACACACACATTATTTATTTGGCACTGGCCCCTTCTGTCATCCATAGGCCCCCTTTGAATCCTCTCATCCTTGCCTCCTATGCATTGTAAACCAAGCCAACCATCTGCTATTCTGTTTCACTCCACCCAGATTGCTTGCAGACGACCTATTTAGAATCATCCTGATTTGTTTGTGCAACGTTTGCAGGGAGATTAGACAATGTCGGCTACATAATGAGCATTATTTATTCTTTGTTTGTGGGGCAGTTATACGATGTGGCAAACAAGCTTTCCCCCAAACCTTTTAGTGCATGTTCCTGTCACTTCCCTTATTATTAAAAAAAAACGCCTGTAGCTGTGTGCACATATTGCTGACTTAAAATTCACCTAGTTCATTCTTTTTCTCATTTTGAATCGAAGCTGGTTTGCAAGGGAAATGCACCAATGCATGGTACTTCGTAAGAAACAACAGGGCAGATTCAGGATAGATACAGACTGTTGCTAATGTCATGTGTACACCGCTTTCCAAATCTGTAGTGGGAGCACACTGGATGCAAGAGTAAACAGGAGTGTGTACACAGCCTGATTGTTTTGGGAAGTGGGTTCAGTGTGCAAGAGTTTCAAACCAATTGTGCAATCTGAATGGTCTCTATTGGCAGCAGCATTCAAATGGCATCTTCCTCAAAAAGCAGGGGAGGGAGAAGTCTTCCAATTTACCAACATTTGGAAAGGAAGAAGGAGAGAAAAACATTCAATAAAAGAAAACAGAGATATATAATTAAGCAGGGATTATAGAAGGGCAGAAAGCAGGCAGACAGAAGAACCCCTGCAGCGTCTTCCAGCCAGCTTAATAAAACAGGAGCACTCTCTCACCTCCCTGGTATTACTGCATTGCTTTCCAGCTCTATTGGTCTTGAAGCCCTTTTACCAGCATGATTGCTTCCTCTGCTTCCTAGCTCTCACAGTAGGTTGGGTACTTGTACAGTAACCCACTCACTGGGATGCACCAGCTCCTGGTGCCTCCAGACTGTCCATATTTTGCAGGAGAGATTCAAGTGCATACTTTAACTTTCAGTTTACACAGCTAAAGTGGATTAAAGAGCTTTGTACATAAAAAACCAATGATTAATAATAATACGGACTTTTTGCAGTCTGGAAATTGATGGGGGGGGGGAGTCATTGAAAAGTGTGCAATAAATTAGCAACGGGAAGATGTATAAACACCCCACGAGTAAATCAGGATGAATGCTCATTGTCTTATATATGGGCACAACAGAAGTAATAATGCTCAATAAAGACCTGATGTAATCTAAGCTCCCAACAAGCAAATCAGGATGAATGTTCGTGGGCATGCACACGAAAGCTCATACTAAGAACAAACTTAGTTGGTCTCTAAGGTGCTACTGGACGATATATTTATTTCTACTGCTCAATAAACAGGTCATCTGTAGGGGTCCTAAAACACTGAAGATACATTGGGGGGGGGGGGCTCTGCCAAGCTCCCAGAGCAGTAAAACCAGTTCTGCAGCCTCTTCCTGCCCTGCAAGTGGATGATGTGAGCTATGTTGGAGAGAGAGGTTTGGAGGAGAGATTCTTACTCTCTAGTAGTAGCTGAGTTGGCACAATGGTGATTGCTCCAAGCACACTTAAACTTGGTTAGATTTTGCATTTACCCTCATCCACCTTTACAAAAATACTTCAGCTAGAATCAATAGCAGACACTTACGCTTTCCACAAATAAGCAAAAATTTTACTCACAATATTCCAGAACTTACATCAAACAAGCCTCCATTCATTGGCAGTAAAACAAAGAAGTTAAAAGGTTCCAAAACAAGTAGTTGATTTCCTTGCAAAAGGATAATGCAATCTGTGGGTTAGCAAAGATGCAGGCTTCAAAATCTCCCTTTTGGAGAGATTCAGTTCACTTGGCTTTTCTTGCAGCTGGGAGTCATTGGCCGTGTAGCTCCTTCCTGAGAAAAATGAGGGAGCAGAGGCTGCTAGGAGCCTGCTCAACCACACCCACTGGTAATATGACCTCAGGGCTCGGGTTAACCCTTTTAATGCACGCAAGTGTGAGGCAGTAACCGTATACAGTGGTACCTCAGGTTAAGAACTTAATTCGTTCTGGAGGTCTGTTCTTAACCTGAAGCACCACTTTAGCTAATGGGGCCTTCCACTGCTGTTGTGCCGCTGCTGCACGATTTCTGTTCCCATCCTGAAGCAAAGTTCTTAACCCGAGGTATTATTTCTGGGTTAGCGGAGTCTGTAACCTGAAGCGTCTGTAACCCGAGGTACCACTGTACAGTATTACAACATGATGACCACCAAGAGACCCAGAGGTGAGCTACTGCCTCAATCTCCCTTGATTAGTTTTCACAGTAGTCCTTACCCATGCTGTAGATTTAATGCTTTTAACCTCATCCCGTGCAAATTTATTGCTGCTGCTGTGAAAGTCTATTTATGTACCCATTACAGCCCAAATGGCCACCAAAGCAGGGAACAGCAATTAAAACACAGCCTCATCCATTACAACATTTGACTGGCCATATGGATCATTGCTATTCCATTCCACTGTTGCACAACCCTCAGATAATCCAAATGACATTCAAATAGCAGGAGCCAGCCAGACTTCCCTTAGCTCCCTCACCCAAAGTGTCACACGCCACCAGAAAGCTGGACACTTCAGTGGAAGCACAGCGAGCTCTTGTGTTAAAGGCAAGTGCCTTTACATTCTCAGCTGTGGGCCAGGGATAATTTGAGCTAAGAGCTCAGGCTTGGAACATGGACTTAATGCCTGGATTCAGCTACCGTATGGGATAAATGAAGTGATAATGAAAAGAGTGGTCTTTTGCACATCTCCCATTTCTTGCACAATGTGTTTTCTCCGAATTTGAGCTCCCTGGATTTTTGTGTTCATTGACACTGTGCTTGCTTGGAGTTTGCTATAGCCTTGCACTTTTCATGTGGTGTAGTGGTTAAGAGCGGTAGTCTCGTAATCTGGGGAACCAGGTTCTCGTCTCCGCTCCTCCACATGCAGCTGCTGGGTGACCTTGGGCCAGTCACACTTCTTTGAAGTCTCTCAGCCCCACTCACCTCACAGAGTGTTTGTTGTGGGGGAGGAAGGGAAAGGAGAATGTTAGCCGCTTTGAGACTCCTGAAAGGGAGTGATAAAGCGGGATATCAAATCCAAACTCTTCTTCTTTTTCATGCTTCTAAAAGCATTTGTTCCAGATATCAGCAACAGCCAGGTTTATTGCCAGTTTTTATTTTACTTCCACATGCCTCTTTATATTATCAGATTTGTTAGCTGCTGAGATTAGTTTGCTTATTTGAAAGATACAGATTAGAGGTTTTGGAAAGCTAGAAGGAGAGGTTTTCTGTAGTGCTTTTGGTTCTTTCTATATTTCGGAACTTAAGCACTGCTTTGCAAACCAAAAAAAGAAAAAGAAAAGTCTTCACAGAGCAGCTTGCAACATTAAACCCGCCAGAGATACAATCAAAAACTATAAAAATTAAGTATTGCAAGAAATGCAATAATAAAATATTATAAAACAGATGAAATCATTTTAATCGAAAACTGCCAACAAATTCCTAGAAGTGAGCAGGTTCATGCTTGGTGAAAGACCTGCAGCTATAATTCCCCCCCCCCCCCTTTTCATTTCTAGAACATAATTAAAAGTACAGATTGTCGGTGTTTGTCTGATTTCGAAGTGAAACATGTTCCACAGCGCTGGCACTGCTACACTAAAGGCTATGTTCCAAATAGTCACAGAGCAAACCTCTGGCACATCATGTGGCAAAAACAAGGCAGCCTTCTCCCACAGTTGACCGTAGCAGCTTGGCAAAGATGTGGAGAATGTGATTCCTTAGATACCCTGGTACCAAATTGTTTAGGGCTTTGTATGCTAACAGCAGACATATTCAACTAAGTTTTCGAGCAGGCTTATTGAAATTAACGGGCCTTAGTCCATTAATTCAAATGGATCTACTCCACATAAAACTTAGTTGAACACCACCCACTTAACTTGGCTCAGGATCATATTGGTACGACTGTAGTATATAAAGGGAGGTTGCCATCATTTGTGGAGCCTCCTTAAGGCACACAGAGTTCTTTTGAGCAAGAAGAAAAGGCACCTACACTTTGTATAACAAAATCAAGGCCCTACTTAGACACTGTACCAAAATCTTGTTAATGCTGAAAGAACCCAAAGCATAGGGCAGTTAGCTGATGAACTACATTTTCAAGAATTCTGGCCAAGTTTCAAATTCTTCCTGCACTCCCTGTTTCTGATATATTGGTTTCTGGTTGAGAACAGGGTAAGCACCAGATGTTTCATGGCTGCAGAATGTGTCACTTGTCGGAACTATGCAATAATTTGGTTTGTTATACTGTAGTCGGATGGCTTGTGTATCAGTTTCTCTCCAACTTGCAAGAGCAAGGAGTCCTTCAAAGAAATATAACGCCCACAACAGACATAGCTAGGGGGAAGAGGCTTACTCATCTGTAGAACTCACTGCTGTAAGGTTTACCATTTTAACAAGTTAAAATAATTATCAGTTTTGGGAAAGTACTCAGTGGCAAACATTGCAATAACTTATAACGGTAACTAATGCTTATGCTGCCAGGATTATGCAGATGAATAATGAAGACAAATGCTTCTGTTCTCCCTGAGAGCAGCAAGTTGCTTTCCTTCTGCCCATGGCGATAACTTCAAGATTTAATCTCAGCCAGGATCACTAGAGTTCACCCCTGTTTTCAGTACTAGAGTTCAGCTCTGGAATAAAGTAAAAGGCTTTATTACTTAGCCAAGAGCCATCAACTGTACACACACACACACACACACACACACACACACACACACACACAAACACACACAAAGAACATTGAAAGCACATCACACCCAGTTCAACATTACTAATAGCCAATAGCTCATTGCAAAAAGGAAACATACAGTACAGTATTCCTACAGGCTCCCAGTACGTTTCCGAGCACAATTCAAAGTGTTGGTGCTGACCTTTAAAGCCCTAAACGGCCTCGGTCCTGTATACCTGAAGGAGCGTCTCCACCCCCATCGTTCAGCCCGGACACTGAGATCCAGCGCCGAGGGCCTTCTGGCGGTTCCCTCATTGCGAGAAGTAAGGTTACAGGGAACCAGGCAGAGGGCCTTCTCAGTAGTGGCGCCTGCCCTGTGGAACGCCCTCCCAGCAGATGTCAAAGCAATAAACAACTATTTTACTTTTAAAAGACAACTGAATGCAGCCCTCTTTAGGGAAGTTTTTAATGTCTGATGCTGCACTGTTTTTAATATTCAGTTGGAAGCCGCCCAGAGCGACTGGGGAAACCCAGCCAGATGGGCGGGGTATAAATAATAAATTATTATTATTATTATTATTATTATTATTATTATTATTATTATTAAAATTTGTGATTTGACTTGGTACCTCTTACTCAAAATTGGCAGACAGCTTTTTCTCTTCTCTTTTCTTCTCTCCCAGCTTTCATTGCTCTAAACTGTATCAGCAATCAACCATATGGGATCTGGCTGACCGCTTTTTAATAGATAGGATGGCAGCTAGGAAGCTGGCTAGATCCAGTGGGTCTGAATGGCCAGTAGGAAGGCCAATATATCCTCTTCCTCTTCTCTCCAATCCATTTTGTTCCCCAGACCCATTACTATATAATGTTCTGTTTTGGGTGGCTATGCAGACTGCACTGTAGCACCATGTGTCCTAACACGTCCACATGAAAAACCCTATTTGCGCCGACTCAACAGTAAAACATTAAAAATGCCCCACTTGGGCACAAAGCTTTAAAGCCCAGACCTGTGCCTAGAAGTCTGGCACAAAAGGAAGTCCTTAGGGACACCTTATGGAACAAGCAAAGTAATGGTGGAAAGAGTGCCTCTGAGTATGTGCAGAATGGTTTGCTATCACCCTTCAGTACCCATAAACAGCCCCACATGTTTACACAGGGAGTGGAAAGGTTCCAAGTCAGTATGCTGTTGCTCCTTTGCTAGTGATGTCATAGGCCTTACCCAATAGTTGCCCAAGAGTCATGCCCCACCCTCTGTATACATAACAACTACCCAAACAGCTCTGGGGAAACATATATTTCCCCTGACGCAAAATATTGCATGGGGATTATGTGCTATCCCTGCAACAGAAGCACAGATAACTAGATTGGGGGGGGGGGGGGTGTTTACGTTTTTCCCAGTAATCTTTTCTGTTGTGGGTCAGGACAAGGGTTTCATTCTGGTGTTGAGCTGCTCTTCTTGCCCTACCCTTGTTTAAAAATAGAAAGGGGATAATGAGAGAGCTATACAGTGGTACCTTGGGTTAAGAACTTAATTCAATCCAGAGGTCCATCCTTAACCTGAAACTGTTCTTAACCTGAGGTGCCACTTTAGCTAATGGGGCCTCCCGCTGCCGCCGTGCGATTTCTGTTCTCATCCTGAAGCAAAGTTCTTAACCTGAGGTACTATTTCTGGGTTAGCGGACTCTGTAACCTGAAGTGTCTGTAACCTGAAGCGTCTGTAACCTGAGGTACCACTGTAGTCTTGTGAGCTTCCAGATGCTGCTGAACCACAACTCCCATTGCCCTTGACCATTGCCCATGCCTCTCCCTTGGGCCTTTTCAGTCGTGTTTCTACACCTGCAGAATGCTCTCCCCAGTGATGTCCAGCTGAGACCATTGTTGCCATCTTTTCAGGGCCAGGTAGAGACTTGCCTCCCCCGCACCTGATTTTGTTTAAGAGCCCAAGACTCTTAAATCTCAAAGCTGTGGGTTCGAGCCTCACGTTGGGCAAAAAGATTCCTGCAGGGGGTTGGACTAGATGACTCCCAGGGTCCCTTCCAACTCTACAATTCTATGATTCTACTGTTCACGTGCTGCCAAGGCTTCCTGTGGGCTGTTATGATGGGTGTTTGTGGGTGCTTGTTTGTTGTAGATATAAATGTGGGTATTCATGGACATGTGTGTGTTGTGTATGTATGCATGTGTATTAATGACTTATAGGCATATGAAAGTATTAACATTTTACAGGAATCTTTCTATGGCATGATGTATTGATGTTTACGTTTTTAAATTTAAGTCAGCTGTGGAATTTTTAGGCAACAAGCAACTAATACTGTAAGTCTAGCAGGAGCAACACTGGATGGGCCCGACCTTTGACCTTCCAGGAATTCCTGGACCATTATGAACTCTTTCAGGACCTTAAACAAGTTCACGGCAATCCTTTTTGCAGTTTTCGTAGGTCCTCTTCTGCCTACCTCATGAAAGGGAAGCCAGGAGGGCAAATAGTAACCAGCAGTCAAAGACACTTGCTGGGGAGAGAGAGAGAGAGAGAGAGAGAGAGAGAGAAATGACTAAGTATTTGCCTGGACTGGTGTTCTGCCATGGGTGTGTGATGCTGAAACTCTGAGCGATCCTTGCCCCCACCCCCCGCCCCGCAAGGAGGCTTGAAAGAAAAAGTGTTGAAAGCACTTTGCAGACTGAGAGGTACTACCGAAATGATTAACAAACAGAAAGTTCTACTATTACTATTAGGAACGTTCAGAGAATGCGCCTTAGAACTTCTCTGAAAACCACAGCCGATAGAATGATAGGGTGAGCAGAATCATGAAAACAGTGGCTGCGTCTCTGTCTCTGGAGAAAGAGAGGCAGAAGGGGCTACACCAAGGTGGCAGCCAGTGCCTTTTCTCTTTCTGAAAGCAGCTTCCATGAATCCTGTGTGCTCTGACGCAGACTCTTCGCAGGAAACAATATTCAGAGCAGTTGCCTGCGCTTCAGTGCTTTTGGGCTCCCTCCAGGGAGTTTCCTCCTATACTTTCACTTTCAGTCGTAGCTGAGACTCCGGCGCCAACCACTTCCGAGAAGGCAGCACACTTTGGGTGGGACTGAAGTTGGGCTGCGCTCTATCCCTGCCAAGTGTATCAGTTACCCAATATCTGTGGCGTAACGTAACCCTTTTGTAACGTGCACTGATCTACAATTACCATATTTTTTGCTCTATAAGACTCACTTTTTCCCTCCTAAAAAGTAAGGGGAAATGTGTGTGCGTCTTATGGAGCGAATGCAGGCTGCGCAGCTATCCCAGAAGCCAGAACAGCAAGAGGGATTGCTGTTTTCACTGCACAGCGATCCCTCTTGCTGTTCTGGCTTCTGAGATTCTGAATATTTTTTTTCTTGTTTTCCTCCTCCAAAAACTAGGTGCATCGTGTGGTCTGGTGCGTCTTATAGAGCGAAAAATACGGTATTTTTTTCGTTGTGTGTTTTTTTAAAAAAAGTTGACAAGTCTTACAGAAATGTTGTCATCTGAAGTTTTCAGACTGCTTTACGATAATACTGGGAGCAGCCAAGATGGGCAAGGTTGGTGGATTATCGGTTGGTAAAGCATGAAACTCTTGATCAGGGTTGTGGGATTGGGCAAAAGATTCCTGCATTTGAATTTGCAGGGGGCTGGACTAGATGACCCTCGTAGTCCCTTCCAACTCTACAATTCTATGATTCTATTATATTTTTCACAAACATACCCCTTCCAGCACTGTATTACAAAGCAGCCATCTGCTGATCACCACAATCATATATATTCATATATGATAAATAAAATGGTGTTTATTGTTGAACTGTTATAATATGCTGGTTGGGTAAGGGGACTAAAGCTCCAATTAAGTCTTAGAATAAAACCAAACACTTTTTACTTTAGATGCCATCAATATTAAGATAGTTTGCATTTTATATAATACACTGATTTCCCTGATACTTGTGTAGAAGATCACCTAAAAATAAAATAAAAGTATAAGCACCGTGTTGTGTATTTACCTAAGGTGGTTACCCGAGTGACAGCTTAACAAACATTAAAATGCTTATCTATTGAGAAATATTGTATCTCACTAGACACAGGGGGTTTTTTGCCCTCAGGATAGCATCACCATTTAGGATACAAATGTATGAACTTCTGGAGTCTGTACTATATTTCAGGCATAGCAGACTGTCCAAAGTACATTTTAAGCAATATTGTTTCATACTGAGATTCTCGAATAGTTCTGTTCAGTAAGGATCACCAAATTGTCCACTCTGAAGTTGTAATGAAAAGTACCAATCATGCATTAGTACTAAAAGGGTAGTACACAGGGAATTCATGGATGATTTTCAGAGCTTCATTATATAGTGCTAAGTAAAATGCATTTTTATCTTCTCTGAACTGGGTATATGACGCACACATGACGTTTACAGTACTTGATTTGTATCTCTTCCTACTGCTTCAATGATCCCAGAGATCTCTTCTTCAAGAGGTGTGTTCAGTTCCACAGTTGCATTTCCCCCGCTTCTCCATCAGATAGGAAGAAAAATTTCCCAGATGGATTAATCTTTTCCAGGTGCCCCACAAAACAAACGGGCTTCCCAGTGTACTGTGCCAACTGATTTGTGGCTATGCGATCCCAGGGTCCTTGCAGCAAGTTTGCCATTTCGGAATTGGAATTGGAACCCACCACAATCATATACTCTGAGCACAAGCTCAAAGCTCAAAGTGTTCAAGACTGCAGCTGTTGGGAACAGACAACTGAAACATTCATTTTAGAGAGGGGAGAGCTGTCCTTGAAAATGATTATTCATGAAACAACTGCCATGATTTCAAGACTCTGCAGTTTCAGAACTGCTTTTTTGATTCAATAAAGCATACCACATCTGGTTGTTGTTTTTTAAGTACTATGAAATTACTTCCAGAAGTGTGCACTTTGCACAGCAAGTTTGCATAAACTAAAATTTGGTAACTGAGTGAACAAGAGTAAAGAACAAAAACACAGAAGTAAACATTGCTGAATTCAACCCAACCAGGGGAAGTAACCATGCATCACTCTGAACTAGCAAAAGTTGTGAGCTTTGTCACATACCGGTAGGTTCCATTAACAAAAAGAGTGCAACAAGTAGCCATTGGTATAAATTGTCTTTGAAAATCACCATTGTTGAGAGAGCAGGGTTGAGGAGAAAATACTACTTCTCCTGCTGCAGGGAACCACCAGCCTTTGGAACATAAGCTACCTAGCTAGCTGAACTGTACTGGGAGAAGAGAAAACCCCCATCCTGAAAATACATCAGTCAACAGCAGCAAGAACAATAATTTCCATCTGATCTCCCCCTGTCTCCAACCACATGCAACTCATATACGTCATGTATGAGTAACTTGTATAATTCATACTCATATACCTACTAACCCTATACCCATAACACATGAATGACGTAGGTGCTCCTGCCGTAATAAATCTATTGGTCTTTTTATGGTGCCACAAAACTCTTTCAATCAGACACAAGCTTTATAACGAGAGTTTTGCATTTATTTTCACGCAGCATTTGTGCCATCTGGGTTTTGTAATCCACAAATAAGACTCAATTGGCCAGTCTTAAGTTTTGCTCTGTTCTTTCACCCATGCAACTTGTTTCAGACAATATCACCATCCATGAACACCAGGAAGATAAGGAGGACCTTCTAGAGGAAGAGCAGGGAAATGATGAGGCAGAGGAAGCAGGCGAGAAAGAGGAGAACAATTCTGACTTGGGTGAAGAGGATGCTGAACTGAATGGAAATGCAGGTTTGTATGTGAGTGCCCTCTAAGAGGAAGCTGAGGATTTTATGCTCCGCAAAGTGTACTAATTTACTGCACGTGGGTCCTTCCCATGTATGTCACAGTGTTAGACATGTAAAGTATAAGAACTGTAAAGTGCTATGTATTCTATGTTAATGTTAGATTATCAAAACCATGGGCTACAGAACAGATCACTTGACATAGCTGTGCAGACAGGACCTGTAACAGGCAGCCAAAGTCAAACGTGGACAATCGAAGGGTTCTTGCAAGCATGGTGGGGATAGAGAGGGAAATGAATAAAGTGGGAAACTGTGGGAATCACCAGAGATGTAACTTTACAAGCTGGGCTATAGTTTACAAACAATAGCCATTAACTGACTTTCATTGTAACATAATGATGAAGGCATTTGAATTCAAGGACTCCGCAAGAAGGACATATTAGAGCTGTGCAAAGAGCTGGAAATCTTGAAGATTCAAGGTTATGTTCAAGAAGGACAGATAATTTCAGCAGATGCAGGAATTATTTAATGTTACTTGTCTTATCTCAAGCTTGACAATGTACTGCAGTGTTAATAATGTTACTTTTTATTTAAACGTGTTCCACAGGTGGTGCCAAGTAACAGAGGCTTTAATTTTAAAATGCAGGAAATGCTTACCAGCTCTATGTCATGTTAGCAAGCATCGATATTTGAGGAAAGCTTATTTTTGACCCTTTTTCTTCTCTTTCTTTAAAAGGTGTGCATTGAACAGAGATTTTATTCTTTTTCTGTGTTGAATCACTGCCAACTTTTGCTGTTTCTTTGCAGTACAGTTCACTGAGTGCTGGGAGCCTGCCAACTCTCAGTTTGCAAACGAACAGCAAAGGCGTATACCTGAAATTCCCTTTTAAATTTTCCTTTCCTTTTACCAAAAAATAAAATAAAAAATAAACACGTGATTATGTGGATTTCTGTGCTGAAACAGAGACCTTAGTTTTAGAATGGAAAGCTTCAACTCCTGTGGAAATTTTTGATGGATAGAGAAGTTTACATTTTAGTATCAGAGTTTATTTTTTGTCTGCAAATATCCTTTTTTTGTACTAAATGCAACCAAGAGGGAAAAAAATGAAACAAATAATAAAAGAAACATCTTAATTTTGAAACATCTCCTTTTCATTATGAGTTTGCACAGCTAAAATCAACACCACCAGCAGAACTGTGGACATCACTCAAGTTCTCAAAAGCATACTTTGTCCTATTCTCCTTGTGTTTTTAACTGGACGGCACCACCTTATAAGTGACTGGCTGAACCCAATTACTGTACTTACAGTCTGCCTCTTGCAGGAGGCTTAAGTGCATGAGTTGTACATTGCAGCAAGGTTGCGGATGCAAGGTGGAGTTCTGCAAGCCAGAGATTTACAGTTTCACACTGTAAAACTCTCCCATGCTTGCCTTCCTTTATTGGCCCCACAAGAACACATAGTATTTAGAATAATTTTCTTTATCTTATCGACACTCATAGCATTGCTGCCACTGTAATTACCCTCTTTTGGCACACAATGGGTTGGCAACTGTTATTATTGCAGGAATATTCTCACCGCTATCTTTTTTATTGGCAAGTCTCTTGTCATTTGGATGGAGACTGCACTGCATGTCATGGTTCACAACCTGGTTGGTTGTGATCCTGTACTAGTTGCAAGTATGTCTGCACTTACAATGGTGGCTGCCCACTTTTTTGGTTTTTGGGGGCCTGAGTTAACCCTGATGCCCCCTTTAACAAGAGCATGAAGCACGACATCATTTTCACCCACAGAATGGATACTCCCCCCCACATCCTCCTTCCATTCTAAAGCATCTTCCTTCAACACAGGAAGAAACTCCCGCAAGGCTGAACTAACTCTGCCCACACATTGGAGGGACTCTTCCATTTATTTCCTATGATCAGTAACTGTTCTCAAAGATTCCTCCTTTAACTGCTGCAGGAACACCTCAAGCACACCAAAAATCCAATCTGTCCTGCGCTTCTTTGTCAAAATGTGTTATACAGTGGTACCTCGGGATATGAACGGGATCCGTTCCGGAGCCCCGTTCACATCCTGAACGGAACGTAAGACGCGACAAGTGCATCTGCGCATGTGCAGGTCGCGTTTCGTCGCTTCCGCACATGCGCATGAGGTCATTTTGACCGTCTGCACATGCACGAGCGGCGAAACCCGGAAGTAACGCGCTCCGTTACTTCCGGGTCGCCGCGGAGCGCAACCCAAAAGCGCTCAACCTGAACTGTATTTATCCCGAGGTATGACTGTATGTTCTCCAGTCATGCTCATGTCACCTTTGGCTGTGTTGCAGCAGTACCTGTTTACGTTTTGAAGGAGAAGTAGATTGCTGGGGAGGGGGGGAGAAGGGGGTCGACTCTGTACATGACTACAATGCAGCAAATGCACACATCTGTTTTGGGTGCAGACCAAAACATCAATCATTAGAACACACAGTGCACATGTGTTACTCTGTGGGTCAACTAAGAAGCTTCATGGGTTAGCTATAACCTACAGAAACAGGGCTGAATCTGTACCCATCTTCACTAATGGGGTACCTTCGGCCAACCCAGATGCTGCTGAAGGCTGCATGTTCCCCATCACCGTTGTGGAGCACCCACCAATTGTATACCAGGAACTTTGTGTGTGTGGAAACAGATGAAAGTGATGGCCATTTCACCACCTGTTTTTTTGAGCGCATTACATAATTAGAAATAATATGGTAAGGACTTTCACTATTAGTAGCAGCAATTACTGTCAAAATGACAAAAGTGCTGAGAAGCAGTTTTAAAAAGTGTGTATGGTAGAGAAACGATTACTACCAATAATACCTACAGTAATGATATAATCGCTTTTTCTGCATCCTACGTACAGAAACTGCGTTTCTCTGTGGGAAGGAAGAGAGAGGAGAACGGACACAATTTCATGTCACGCATTTGAAACATAGACACCTTACCACAGTATTCAGTTTCCCTTGCATCAGAGAACAGAGAAATGGGAGAAGCTTGAGCCAGAACTCACAGGAGCTGCTGTCATTATTCTGGACTGACTTCTGCACAGTTCAGAGGACTTATGCGTACCTATGGAAAGACAGAAACAGCGGTAGGAAAGCGATGCATGTGCTACCAGATGCTTTGGGGAAAATAGGGGGGGGACACACACACACAACTGCAAAAACAATTATTTTTCACAGAACAGCGTCTTTCTAGAATTCCACCTCATAATTATTTTCCAGATTTGAAAGAATCCTTCAAGATCCCACCAAGAATCAGTTGGAATTCCAAATTGTGTGTGTGTGTGTGTGTGTGTGTGTGTGTGTGTGTGTGTGTGTGTGTGTTCCACTCTTTCTCAACCTTGGGTACCCAGGCCCTCATCCGCCTCCACCATTATGTGGATAGAGATACCATTTCATGTAGTCTTTGGCCACCTGGTGCCCTCTAAATATTTTGGAGTACAACTCCTATCAGCCCTAACTGGCTGGGCACCAGGTTGGCAAGGCTGATGTGGCTAATGCTAGTGCAACACTGAGGCAGAATTGCTATGTCTCTCCTCCACATGCACTTTCCAGCATCTAGACAGGCTGTGGGGCTGTCACCCTCCTGTGAATACAAGGGGCTTGCTGGCTGAGGTGTACCTAGCAAGGAGCTGTATTGGCACATGCCCAGAGCAACATGCAGAAGGGCTCCTTGCTACTCCGAGCCAGAGTGGAGAGATGCAACTTTTGTCTCCACCTCCATCGCTCAGCCTGGACACTGAGGTCCTTCTCTGAGGGCCTTCTACTGGTTCTCTCACTGCAAGAAGCGAAGTTACCGGGAACCAGGCAGAGGGCCTTCTCGGTAGTGGCGCCCACCCTGTGGAACGCCCCCCCCCCAATCAGATGTAAAGGAAATAAACAACTATCTGGCTTTTAGAAGACATCTGAAGGCAGCCCTGTTTAGGGAAGTTTTCAAGGACTTATGTTTTTATTATGTTTTTAGATATGTTGTAAGCTGCCCAGAGTGGCTGGGGAAACCCAGCCAGATGGGTGGGGTATTAATAATAATAATAATAATAATAATAATAATAATAATAATAATTCCCCCACGTGGCCAGCCTAGATACGCCTCTGGCTGCTAGATGCACCAAGGCAGTTCAGAAAAGGTTAATCTGCAAATAATGAACTGATGAACATGTGATGTGAGAGTCTGGCTGGGCCATTGACCCTTCAACCTGCTAATGAGCCAGAAAATCACTTGTGCGACTTCCTCATCCTTTGCTAAGTGTAGTACTCTGCGGGGGCAGGGTGGGGGGAGAACTGGGAAGCTCCTGTTACCAAACGTCCAGTACATTCTGTCCCTGCGTAGTCACTGGATGGGATTGTCTCAGGGACTCGCCCCCCTCCTTATTAGACCGGGAACCTTTGGTCCCCTTTGGCCTGGTTCCTGGAGCACAATCTGCTGCCCTAACACATATTCCTCCAGCTGCATGCATGCGTTTTGTTTTTTAAAATATAGCAGCAGTGCAACACTTCCTGCATTTTGAGGACTACCGGTAGTTGCTGGCATAGCTCAAAGCTACATCTGCATCCAGGCAGCAGGTTCTTGCATGGCCAACATAAATACATACAGTAAGTGGACCAAAGTACAGTCAGTAAGTAAGTAAGTAAGTAAGTAAATACATACAGTAAGTGGACCAAAGTACAGTCAGTAAGTAAGTAAGTAAGTAAGTAAGTAAATACATACAGTAAGTGGACAAAAGTACAAAGAGTCACAAAATGTTTACAGGTATGCGTACCCCTGCGTACCCCCAGAAAAAAAGCACTGGTGATACTTATTCATCACTTTCCACAGATACTGCTCACGATGATGTACACAATGGCTGTGTACACATTATACCTTAAAAGCACATTTTCCGCCCTGAAAGAATTCTGGGCACTGTGGCTTGCTAAAGTGTTGCTGGGAATTTTTCCTCTGTGATGGGGTAAATTATAGTGCCCATAATTCTTTGAGGGAAAGTGTGTGTTTGTGTTTTAATGTGCTTAAAAACATAGTGTGCACGCTGTGTGACAAGACAGCTAAGAATAAGTCATTGAAAACAACACAGAAAATAACAACAAATGAATTGGAAAAACAATTAAAATGAGACACCCATAGTAGAGACCTAGTCACACAGCTGGGAGAGCTTATGTGAAACATGTCTATGTTAGTTTCCGGAAAGTGTGCAGGTAGTGGACACCTGTCATATCCTGACGGAAATGCTGGTCCACAGAACCGAGGAAGCCACACAAATCAGGGCTCAGGCACACTTCCATTTGTCCCATGATTTCTTCCATTTTATCCTGTGATTTCAAAGCATGGGTCTGAGAGATTCTTCTTTTGTCCTTTCCCCTGGTAAAACCTGTTGTTTACTGCTGAATTGGAACACCAATCTGCGGAAAACCCAATTGACATTTATTCTGATTCAGCAGCACACAGCAGGTTTTCCCCAGGGAAAGTGGAGGAATGAAAGCAAAACCTCTCATGCCCATGTCTAGAAATGGCAGAACAGATAGGTGAGCAGAAATGGCAGAACAAAGAGATGAACTCTAAAAGCCTTGCTTCAAGTTACCTTGGAGTAGACCTCTGAGGTCTTTGGAACTTGCAGGAGAAATTCTCCCACGGAACACAGTTTGTATATGAGGGATTTCTCATGGTCTCTCAAGTAACCTGGTCCTGAGCTTCACAGAGCCTTAGAGGTTGATACCTACAGCTACATATCTTGTATGGCAAAAATAAAAAATATGCGTACATTTTAGGACCCCTGAATATGAAAAATGCATTTCTTGGGATGCAAGGAGCCGTGGCCGTTCTGCAAAATACCCTGCATTGCAACTTGTTTGTGTGGCTCTTTACAGCGCCTGGCAAAATACCAGTAACCAACTGCATTTTAATTGTAGTAGAAAAACATACCCTCCAACATGTCTCCAATGAAAATAGGGACATCCCATTCCATAATTATAATTTTACTATTTATACCTCACACATCTTACTGGGTTGCCCCAGCCATTCTGGGCAGCTTCCAACATATCTAAACAACAAAATGAAACATTAAACATTAAATAAAATTACCTATACAGGATTGCCTTCAGACGACCCGGGGGTCGGATAACTCCATAGCTCCCAACATTTCTCCAATGAAAATAGGGACATCCTAGGGAAAAGTGGGACATTCCAGGATCAAATCAGAAACCGGGATGGCTTCTCTAACTCAGGGACGTCCCTGAAAAATAGGGACACTTGGAGGGTCTGGAACAGAGAAAAGATTATTTGATGGGATACATCATACCAGAACCTTTGAAAGTAGCCTTCCATGTGTGTGGCTCAGGCAGATGTTTGCCACAACTCCTCTCTAACGTTCTGGTGGCAAAACCTGTATCCTCCCGCCCTCTGCTCTGTTTTTAAAAGTACCATTTCACATAAACGCGGGCCTAAAACGCAGCCATGGCAAGGCAAACACTCCCAAAAGGCTCGTGAAATGCAGAAGACAAGCTACGTTACATGACCGCAGGGTGCTGATGATCTCTAATTGATTTCCAAGAAAGCTGTCCCCTTCTCATTCAGCATCGGAAGCACTAAAGTGGACAGTTTTCATGGTAACCCTTCTCCCTCTAAACGGTACCTGCAATTACCCTCTAAAGCACAACCACCTCTTTAGTCAAGAGATGAGACAGTGGGGGCAGGCAGAGAGAGAGAAAGAGAATGAGCCTCCTTGAATGCTCCCACTTCTTCCTGCTGCCAAACACGTTTTTTGTGAATGCACTAAGCCGTTTACGTCCCAGCTGTGCCGCAGACTGCCTGAGGATCCAAGCCTGAGTGATATGCTTTCTCTTCCAGCGCCCCGCTGCCCTTATTATTACATAGAGCCCCCTGGGTGGAATCTGGAACGGGGGTCATGCCACGGACACTGCTGTTGCCACTGCCTTTTGCTGCTTCCATCAAGTGCGTTTCAGTTCTGAGACTCCAGCTGCTGCACAATTCTTGTTTGGAGCCGGATGGCCTAGGGTGGCTATTTGCTTTTTAGGAAAACTAAGGAAAGGCTTTAGAAATAGCACAGATAACATTGCTGACCTGTTGGCAATCTTTCTGCCGATTATATACTTAAAAAAAAAAAAAAAGCACTGATAATGTTAAAGTTAGGTGGAATCTAGACACATATTAAAAAAATGTGAAAATGCTTTTTTAAGAAAACGTTTGAAAATATATATTGAATTTGCCATAGCTCATCATCGCCGTCTAGTGTCACATTTGTATAATGCACTTTACAACACACGTAAAGCTTTTTATTTGCAGCTGTATAGCTGAGTCCTTAGCAACGTCACAAAGGTGAGAAACAAAAACTGTGAGCCAAATGAAACTGGGGATATGTCACTGGATCTCTGGACTCTGCTTTTTAAATGAGATGCAATCAGAGGAGAAGGAGTTTCTTTAATTCTTGTTAGCAGTGTGGGGGGGGGGGGCTTTCCCCTGCAGTGTTTTCCTAATCAAAATAATCCAATATTTCTTTATTTTTCCCTCCATGGGACAGAGATGCCTGGGGGTACAATTTTGATTAGATAAAAAAGTGCACTTTGCACATTTATTTTATTTAGTTTCATTTTTGTATTTCCCACGCCCCCACCCTTTCTTCCTGCAGAAGCCCAAAGCCTGAGTAAACAAATGCATTCTTATTTTGCACCTGAATGTGGGAGGCACACCTGAATTTTATATACAAAATAAAACTGAGAGCTCCGGTCATTCATCTCTCCCACATCATATTGTTTTGGACTTGGGAAAAACAGAGTATTGGAGAACATGAGCTTTCTCAGACATGTCACACCCATGTCCTTATTTCACCACCACCATGTTATAGGGCCTGTTTTGCTGCATTGTTGGAATGCCCCAGATTGCAAAGACAACAACGGTGTCCGTTCCATTCTTTTTACTTTCTGGCTTCCCATCATGACAAGAGAATCTGTGGCCACCTGCCAATCACCAAGTCTAAACCAGCAGAATCAGCTTGGCCATATTAATGGGGTGAAAAGATGTACCCTAGCATGGTATGGCTTTGGGGCAAGTTGCATCCCCCTCAGTCTTATTCCTCACAATCTGTAAAATGGGAATATGGTATGGGTGAGGCCGTGGGCTGCATGTGCAGTAACAGTAAGAGTGATACTTTAGCTTTTCCACTTTACATTACAGTGGAACCTCAGTTTTCGAGCATCTTGGAAGCCAAACATTTCCAAACCCAAACGCCGAAAACCCAAAAGTAAATGCTTCCATTTTTTAATGTGCCTCGTAAGTCAAATGGCTTCCGTTGCATGTTTTTCAGTTTTCTCAATGGAAATTGCTGACAGCCCTTTGCACCTCTGTTGTTGAACGTTTCAGAAGTGTAACGGTCTTCCGGAACAGATTACGTTCAACAACCAATGTTGCACTCTATTTATAAAGAACTTTTTCTTAAGCGCTCACTTCAGCTGAAGAAAAGGCAGGGAGGGGAATCAGACTTTGGAAAAAGGCAAGCAGCTTATGATACCCAACACCAGGCCCCTGTGGTCCTCTGTGAAACCTTTCTAGCAATCAAGTCCAGCAGCTCAGTGGGTTCAGGCAGTCTGTACCAGTTGCACCTGCACCAAGTAAAAAAACGTTGACCAGAAAGAAGAGCCAGCAGAAGCCATTAGTTGCACTGGGCAGTGAAATTAGGAGGATCCAGTAGTTATACTAGACTCAGAAGGACTCACTGCCACCTCAGCCCATATTATGATGCTGGAGATGGTGAAGAGCAGCAGCGATCAGGCTGGGAGGACCCTTGGCTTGCAAGCTTCCCTGTTGGTTCAGGGATTGGGAGCAAGAGAGGGATGGGCCTCCTTTAATTCCCACTTGCAGGACCAGGCATCAGACTTCCCATACCCCAACCCAAATAACAAAGAGACCAAAGAAACTGGTTTGGGGTCAAAACAGGCCACAACTTTATTGAATACAGATGAAAGAGGTTTGGTTTGGGCAAGGGGCAATCTAAATACTTCCGGCGTGGTCAGTCCAGGCGGGGGTTCCTAAGACTTACATCCATTAGGGTGACCCCCACAGGGACTGCCGTTTGGGGGAGTGCCTGGCCCCACCTGGGCACACGGACATGGCCACTCCCCCCAGATCCGTTTAACGGGATACCCCAGCATTTGGAGGGGCAGGCGAAGACTACAGCCTCCTCTCCATCTAAAACAAAGGATTGCCCCAATGCCCAACCAGTTGTGACAATCACTATGAGATAGGCAAAACCACCAGGTCAGTGCCAATTAGCCAGGTGGGCAAATTCCTACCGGGCCCCTTAAACGACAGCGACCACCGTAGCCACAACAACGTCATTGACTATCAGCTTAAACCAAGGGTAGGTGGGTGGGGAAACCCAGCGCAGAAACAAACAGGCTGAGCCCCAGGTGCTGGCTGCTTAAATGAGCAAGGGGGTGGATCCGAGGGAAGCCCACCGTTGGTTCCATCGGCTGTGCCCCCAGCACAGTCCAAGCCATGGCCTGCAGCCCCATTTGCCAAAGCAGGGAGCAGGCCAGAGCCAGTTTGAATTCCCTCATCAGGGCCCCAGTGAAGCCTCCTCCGTCCTGCAATGCCATCGCACGAAAAGGGTGAGCGGGTTTGTGCATGCAGTGTTCTCCTCCGACTAAGCTAAAGGTAAAGGACCCCTGGATGGTTAAGTCCCGTCAAAGGCGACTAGGGGGTTGCAGTGCTCATCTTGCTTTCAGGCCGAGGGAGCCAGCATTTGTCCACAGACAGTTTTCCAGGTCGTGTGGCCAGCATGACTAAACCTCCACTGGCGCACAGAGGACCGTGACGAGTGCCAGAGCGCACGGAAATGCTGTTTACCTTTCCACCGCATGTTTCCAACTGCACTGGCATGCTTTTGAACTGCTAGGTTGGCAGAACCTGGGACAGAACAACGGGAGCTTACCCCCGTCACAGGGATTCAAACCGCCGACCTTCCAATCAGCAAGCTCAAGAGGCTCAATGGTTTAGACCACAGCACCACCCACGTCCTTCCCCCATACACGTTTTCCTCTCTAAATCTGGAGATACTCCTTCAGCTACAAACAGGAGAGCTACATATGAACTGAACTGAAATCTCAGTTGCATAGGATTCACAATCTACATTAGGCTGAGGTACTGACAGGATGGGCTCTGCCTTAGCTAAACTTTCCTGCAGGCTACTTTGGAGGAAGTGAGACCATTTTGCACCTCTTCCCCCAGTTAATCCATTGCGGGGAAAGCAGGTGCTAACAAAGGGAATTGATGGTTTTCTGGCTGTAGGCAAATGGTGACTAACTGAACAGCTGCCTCCCCGCTTCACTAGGTGAAGCTCCTAATTCCGGCTATACAGAAAGCACAGCCTGCCTGAGGCTCAGTGTACTTGTCACCCGCTGGCTGATGTGACCAGTTGCCAGGGTAACCTTTGCCAATCCCTCTCCCACCAGACACAGTCATTCAGGAGCCTCACTGGCGAAGAATATTTGTGAGATTAGTTGGTGCAAAAGAAAAATAGGTAGATACCAAAAGAAAAATTTCTGGATGCCAGGATTCAAGCTTGGGACCAGTACTCTTTGGTGAAAAACCTCTGTAGATATTTAAAATAACAAAATATGCAGCAAGTAAAGCATGGAAATATAGGCTGCTAGACCTTCAAAATATGCCCTTGTGAGTTCTAAAACATCCCTCTTCCTCCAGCATAGGGGAAAAAAACCATGTGTTTGGCAAGTTAAAAATTGGTTTACTTTCAAACTCTTCAAAAGTCAGGTTCATGTGCTTTTCCATAAATCAGTCAGAATGTTGCACAGCCAATATAACTTGGCTTTGCCAGAAAGTGATAATTGTTCCTAGACTGTTGGCATTGGAACTCAACAGAGGCTTGCTAAAGCCATGCAGCTGGAGGCAGCAGCTCAGAGCTCCTTATATGCCAGAGTTCACATGTAGACTGGGAGAACCAAGGCTTGATTACCTAGTTCCTCCCAAGATGAGGACATAGCTAAGCCTGGCAGGACAGCTGACTCTATGGTATTAACCCCTTCATGCTTTAAATAGACTAAAGCATGTTGGTTATATGACGCTAGTTATCCCATAAGATTGTCAGTGGGGAGTTTATAGACTGGCACAAAGACCCTGGGTCCAGAGTTTGGATTTCAATGTGACCTGAGTGGTCCATGTAGCCAATATTTTAGAAGATCACAGCAGGGCAGGATCTGGCTAAAATGGGTTAGGTTGGGTTGAGGAGTTACTTGAGAGTTCTGTATATCTCCCTGCCCCCACTGCCATAAAATTGTATACACCACTTAATTGTGAAAAACCCCCAAAGCAACATATAAAATGAATACAATGAAATTACCAGTAAAAAAGAGAGAGAGAGTTAAAAACTATGTTCTAAAACCTTCAAAAATAATTAAAAACCACTGGAAAGTTAAAAACCAGATAAAAACACATATCCAAATTCTAGAAGCCCATCTATGCCTAAACAAAAATGTTTTTAGCAGGCCCCGAAAATACTGAGTTCAGGTGCCTTCCTGATGTCAATTGGCAGGGAATTCCAAAGTGTGTGCTCCCCTCCAACCCACCTACCCTACAACAAATTTGCGCAAAGCCTTGGTGAAAGCACACACAGATACAGTTGTACCTTGGATCCCGAACACCTTGGTACTCAGGCGTCTTGGTTCCTGAACGCTGCAAAGCCAGAAGTGACTGTTCCAGTTTGAATGTTCTTTGGAACCCGAACGTCCAATGGGGCTTCTGTGGCTTCCGATTGGCTGCAGGAACTTCCTGCAAGCCAATCAGAAGCCACGCTTTGGTTTCCAAACATTTTGGAAGTTGAATGGACTTCCGTAATGGATTCCGTTCGACTTCCAAGGTACAACCGTATAGTGTGTATACGTACAGTGTGAATATGAATCCCTGGTTAGCTCATGTGATGAACTTTTTCTGTATCGTTCCAATTTTAGTATATGTGCTGCCGAAGCGAGCACCATGTGATGAACTTTTTCAATTTACTAGCATTCTTCCAAGAAATGTGGGAAAGGTGAGGAGCATCTTTCCCTCACCCCACCCCACATTTTTGCTTTCTGTACCGAGGATGATAGGCAGCCAACTCACAGACTGCCAAGTTTTTTCTGTTTGACTGTTGCCTTGTGGCCTTGTACTTAGTTCAGATTATTTTGCTTCCATTTCCCTGCCTGAACAACACCAGGGGCCACTGGCGAAAGCTGTAGTGAAGGAAAGAAAATCCAAGTATGAAATGGATTTTACTAAATGATACAAATTTCTCTGCTTATTTCTCCACCCACATGCCTTTCCTCAATGAAATCTTGTTTTGAAAAGTATGGAATAATATAAGAAACTGTCTCTGTCATAACCCCGTGATCTCCAGATTAATAAATCACTTCACAGACAAGCAACTACATTCAGTGGTAAATTAATTAATTTGGCCTCAACTAAAGATAATGCATTTAGATTTAGCCAACTGGCTAAAACATGGCTATATACCGTATTTTTCCGTGTATAAGATGCCCCCATATATAAGACACCCTCTATTTGGGGGAACTCCAAATTAAGAAAACACCTCTCAGCACTACCTGCGTATAAGACGAGCCCCAATGTTAAACCTTATTTTTTGGTTTAAAAACCCTAGTCTTATACACAGAAAAATATGGTAGTTTCACTAGACCAAGCTACCATTTCATTAAATCAAATAAGACCTCCACTCTTCCAATATCTTTGATTTTGGCATAGAGCAAATGAAAGATATGGACTGCAAAACACCACGTTTGAAAACATAATAGTTAGTGATAATCCAAGGTGACGGGGGTGGGGGTGGTAAGTGAAGAATATGCCTCTTCCTTTCCAATATAAAGACTGATCAACTGACAACCCTATATAAAACAAAATGCAGGGGGATTTGAGAAACAGTAACATGACTATAGTACAAACAGAATGGACTTAGATTTTTGAAAATAAATACCGAAAATAGAAATAAGCACAAATCTAGGAGAGATTTTTTTCAAGTCTGTTTATCAGTGGTCCTTACATCTTATCAATTAAACAAGATATACCAGTTTGGTTTGTTTTGTTGGAGGCATAGGAAATGAAGAGCGGATTATCTACACATTTTTGTGGAAGTGTAAAAATGAAAATCAGACATTGGTCTTAAACACACTACAGGAAATGACAGGATACAATAACTTAAGGAAGTCCTAAAACTGCTCTTCTATATTAAAAGCAGGTATACAATTTATTCCCAATTTATTCCCCAAACTCATCTTTAAAAGAAAGGTTACAGAAAATATGGGAAATTGCTCTAGTTGACATTGACATATTAGAGGCAAACGTCAAATAATCAACGAGAGAGATTTATAGAACGATGAGCTTTCTTTATTTACCATATAATTATTTCCCACCCATATGACTCAGTTCTTCTCTGATATTGACATATTCTTTAATATACTCTTCTTCTACTGTACTTTGATATATATTTGATATATATTTACTATCTTTAACATTAACCCAGCTTCTAATGTAATCGCAACTTTAGTTCTTCATTTTTTATCTGCTCAAAGAAAATAAGGAGGGCAAGGTTGAAGGTCGAAAACAATGGTTGTGGTGAAGCCTTTGCAGATAGCTGAACCCACACTAGAAGCTGTTTCTGAGCCTTAAAAAAACACACAACTATTTTCAAAAATTGCCTCTTCGGGATAGACTGATGCTGCAGTCCTATATCTGGTTACCTGAAAGAAAGCCCTATTGAACCCAGAAGGGCTTACTTCTGAGCAAAGGCGCCATCTTCTGAAAAACACAGACATCACTCCAGGCCCGTCTCCATGTTTGCCCTGACAAATGATGTGCGGCCCCCTCAAAAACAACATTGAGGAGGCCCAAAATGCTTCAGATCCTAGGAGCTGGCACCTATGCATCTGATCAGAAAAATTATGGAGGGGAGAGTGTTCTTGTGCTCATGCTCAGGCTTTCCCACAGTCATCTCTTGTTGGCCATGGTGGGATCCTGCACTAGAAGGGCTTTTGGTCTCATCCAGCAGGGCTCCTCTTATGTTTTATATTAATATATTGAGCAATGGTCAGGGATGCATGAAGAATTGCCCCTTAATTGCCCCTTGAATAACCTCTCTTAATTGCCTCCCAGTCCGCTTTTGTTCTGTGGGGGTGACTTTAATTACTAATTTATTTGCATTGCCTTTTCTTTCCATTATTTAACAGAAAAATGGCATTTCTTCAGAAAAAAGGGGGGCGGAGAGGAAGAGAAACTCAGCAATTAAAGCCTTTCATCCTCCCACGGTAACAGAAACTGAAATTGGGGAAATTAGCAGGAGCAGTTCAGGAGGCAAGAGGGTATTCACTGCTATTTATCACTCAGCCTGAACCCACAGAAAGCTACAAAATAGGGCAAACAGGATTCTCTTTGTTAAAGGCACAAGAGCCCTGAAAGGTCTCAAGAGTGTTTTGCTTGTCCACACTGGACAGGCTGGTGGTGCAGATATTTCACACCTGCTTTCCATTATTGTTTTGTTTTATGCTAGATTTTGCTTTTTTTAAAAAAATAAAATGTAATGTAACGTAACGTAATGTAACATCACATCACATCACGTGTCATGTCACGTCATGACAGCACAACACATCACAACACAACATGTCACAATGCCACAGCACACCATGTCATGATGTCACGACCTGTCACATCACGACCCACCATGGTGTGACACCCGCCATGGCGTGACACGCCAAGTTGTGACACAGCACATGATGTCATAACATGACACACCATCAAAATGTCATGTCCTGACATCATGACCCGCCATGTCGCAAGTCCCATCATATCATGACACTGCCTGGTTTCCTTGCGTTCCATCCTACCAATAGTAACACTTCAGGTTACAGACTCTGCTAACCCAGAAATATTACCTTGGGTTAAGAACTTTGCTTCAGGATGAGAACAGAAATCATGCTCCAGCGGCGCAGTGGCAGTAGGAGGCCCCATTAGCTAAAGTGGTACCTCAGGTTAAGAACAGTTTCAGGTTAAGAACGGACCTCCAGAATGAATTAAGTTCTTAACCCGAGGTACCACTGTAATATCAGTGTACTGGAAGAAGCAAAGATCACCAATGTTGAAGCAATGATTCTTCAACGTCAACTTTGTTGGATTGGTCATGTTGTGCAGATGCCTGAATATTGTCTTCCAAAGCAACTACTCTATTTCCAACTCAAGAATGGAAAGCGAAATACCAGTTGATAACAAAAGAGGTTTAAAGACACTCTCAAGGCAAATCTAAAAAAATGTAACATAAGCACTGATAACTGGGAAACACTGGCCTGCAAGCACTCCAGTTGGAGAGCAGCCTTTACCAAAGGTGTCATGGACTTTGAAGAAGCATGAGCTCAGGGTGAAAAGGAGAAACAAGTTAATAATAATAATAATAAGTTTTATTTATACCCCGCCCTCCCCAGCCAAGGCCGGGCTCAGGGCACGTTTGGCAAACCCTCACTGTGATCAACTCCCACCCGGAAACCTATGTCCCTATTGTGGAAGGATGTGTGGATCTAAAATTGGCCCATCACAGTCACTTATGGACTCACTGTTGAGACCGTGTTCATGGAAGACAATGTTACTTAGCTATGAGTGATTGCCAAAGAAGAGAACCGCTAACATTCATGGGAAGGACTTAGGTCACCATGTAACAGCTGAAGTTCCAGTCAAAGAGAGATGTAGACAAGCTGTGGAATCTACAACAAGCTGATGTATATTTCATAGAATCATAGGATTGCAAAGTTGGAAGGGACCACGAGGGTCATCTAATCCAACCCCCTGCAATGCAGGAATAGTTTCATGGACACATGGACACATGTACCATGTACCCATCACAGGTGGTTATAAGGCAACTTCCTATGTTCCTAGCAGTCTACGCTGACTGTGAGCAGTCTTTCCCAGCCCTTCCTGGAGATGCCAGGGATTGAACTTGGGACTTTTGGCATAGAAAAGCACTATGCCACTGAGCCACAGCCCTTCCCTAGCTAGTATGCTATCATTTGTGCCTGAAAGAAAGACTCCAGCCCATCTCTTGGAAGGCTGAGGTCCATGGCAACCAGGAACTCATGAGATGGGGGCAGGAGGGTCTCAAGAAAATGGAAATAGAACAGCTCACCCTTTCCCCTGGGCTTTGTCTCTTTCACTGTGTGAAATCTAAACCATCCATGTATATCTGGGCAAACAGCAGTGCTGAAATTGCACAATGCCCTAGGAAATTGCACAATACATTCAAGTGTCCAACGAAATGTGCTTGGTGAGTTTCCAAGCCGTTTAGGTCTAGTCCTGAGAAATCCATCCTTTTTCCTCAGCTGGGTCATGGAAAAGATCCAAGAGCGTGGGTGACTGGTTAACACAGCGAAGGTGGGGCTGTTTGGGAAAAGCTGGTTTCGGAAGCTGGTTTCTTTTTTGTTTGTTTGTTTTTGGCAGAGTCCCAGACCCATTTAGCATTTACCGCCTGGATTTAGTTGAGAATAACTGTAACCAGAAGCGTCTTAAATACTCTGTGAGATGCAAAGTGGAGTCACCAGATGGATTTTGCATGTGGGAATAACAAGAAAGGAGAAGAAGAAAAGAAGCAAAAGCAAAGACTTGCTTGTTTTGTTTTTAAAGCTGTTGCTAAACTCTGGCGCTCTATTTGTTGGCTAAACGGGGTTGCCACCTTTTTCCATATAGGAATGACATAGCATTATCCTGCATGAATTTGTCTCATCCTCTTTTAAGGCCATTAAAGTTGGTGGTCATCACTGCCTCCAGTGGCAGCATGTTCCACAGTTTAACCAGTGTTGGATTACCAAATAGGCAGAGTAGGCACTGGCCCATGGGCCCTCATGCCTTTTAGGGGCTCCGTGACAACAGATCAAAATCATATTGATTTGATCTTGAAAGAAAATTACAAAACGTATTAGGAGATAATTTACGAGGGGAGGCCCCTGAAATTTCAACTGCCTAGGGGGATCCACAGGGGTTTAACCCAACCCTGAGTTTAACCATGCGATGCATGAAAAGTTACTTTATTTTATCTATCCTGAATCTCCCAACAGTCAGCTTCCCTGGATGTCCACAAGTTCTAGCGTTACGAGAGAGGAAGACCAGGTTTTCTCTGCCTGCCTTATCCATGCCATTTTGTGCTTACCAGTTTGGATATACTCCGGCAGCTTTACTTGGAAACAGGGCCGCTGTCTCTGGGACAGAAGTGGTTGTCCAGATCAGCTGGAACAATCTGATCTGGTCTCTAATCAAAAGACCATTTACCTATCAGCCGAACAGAACAAAAATATGAACAAAGAGAAAAACAAAGGCCACAAAAGAGGACAGAGACGTGCCTAGCATTTGTGTGTGTTAATTTACACGTTTAGATGCCAACTTTGAAATCATTAGTATAATAAAAATAGAAATACAATACATCTTACCATAGTGGGGAAGACTGTAAGCTGGTGACCTACTCTACTCGCCAGAGGCTAACGAATGACGGTCAACTTCAAAGCCTTTTCTTGCTCTTCCTTCCCTTCTTAGCGTTCTTTATCATTAAGCTGGACGTGAACCAGGGCAGCGCTTCCATAGGGGCTTCCGTTACATAGAGGACTGCCCTCTGTGAACTAGGCCACCTTGGCCACTGTAGCAGGAAGGCAAAGGCAGCAGTGAATCAAGGCAGCTTCTCCCTCAGGTGGCCTCAGGTGAGGGCATTGTAGCGGGCAGTTTGGACCTGTGGGATGCAATGGGCTGGGGCGTTCTTCCTGCACAAGCCCCATTGAAAGGACTTAAGCCCACATTCATACCTTACGTGTAAAGCATTCCCATGCAACTTTAAATAGCCATGGCTTCTGCCAAAGCATCCCGAGAGCTGCAGTTTGTTAAAGGTACTGAGAGTTGTTAGAAAAGGCCTATTCCCCTCACAGAACTGCTGTTCCCAGAGTTCCCTGTAAAGAGGCAGTGATTGTTACACCCCACCCTCTGATAAGTGTAGTCCTGGCAGGGGAATAGCAGGTCTCCCTCCTAATAACTCTCAGTACCCTTAAACTACAGTTCCCAGAATTCTGTGTGGGAAGCTTTCACTGTTTAAAGTAGTACCACAGTGCCTTTAAACTATGGTGTGAATATGGCCTAAGGGCACTAAGGAGCTTTCGCATAACTCCTATTCATTCCAATGCAGTGTGTGGGTGGGAATGCCCTAGTGGATTGGGCCCTGCGTCAGTTAGTTGAGGAAAGCTGCCGTTTGTACATTTTCTACCTCAGGCACCAATGCCTGGGAGCAGCTCAGAGCGGGAAACCTGGATGTGGGAAGGAACACAGTGAGCCCCAGGGTGTTCTCTTCCGAGAATTGTTTTCCAAAATGGCTCCCTCAGATAGCCAGAGATGGCCATGGCCTAAGACTTTCACTGCAACTCAAGCCTTGGGTAATCATTCTGAACAATGTGGGATTCGCTGCAGCTGGGCTGCTGTCCATCTCTGCATACTATTCTGGTGATGTGGGAAATGTAGCAATTGGCAAAGTGAGTGAAATGGGCTCTTGTCCTCTGGCTCCTATGAGTTGGGCCCTCAGGGAGAGGATGGCTCCTTGTCAGACATTACCACCATACCCCAGGAAGTAAATGGCCTGTGCCCCAGCAAATTGCGCACTACTGAGGGAGTAGCACCCTCATTCATTCAATCAGTCAAAATTCCCAGATTAAGAAAAATAATAATATCATGGCAGCGAACAGCAATAAAATTACATCCATAAAACAAATACAAAATGCACCAGAAAAATCAGATTTAATATTTCAACATAGCTAGATCACTCCTTGGGGGGAAGCATGGGTGAGCAGGGTTGCCAGAGCACTATGCCAATCATTTGCGGGTTCTTTTTTCAGTCAGCTGAGTCACCCAGAAAGTCTTCCAGAATCTTCTATCTCAGTTCAGCTCATCTGTTGGTGAATTCCCACATGGGAATAAACTCTTCACCCATTCCAGTTCTGTTTAAAAGCTCCCTTGATCAACTACATGTTTTCTGCGGCCCCCTTGTGAGGCTCAGGAGCCCAGTTGTGTCACCCCTTGCTTGCAGAGCTGGCAGCCTCTCATCCTTTTTTGAACATCTTCCATTGTTAAGTGTTCCCTCAGCCTCCTCTCACCACCTTTGGGCAGCTACAGATGCCACCCTGGTCCCTGAGCTGCTCTCCCTGCCCCAAAGAGAGGTGCCTTCTCACAGTGTCCCACAGCGGCCTGGGACTCGTCTGTCCATTCCCAACAGCAAGGGCTGGTGGACTGGCTAGCTGGGCTCCCTCACCCACTTGCTTGCTTAGTCCGAGGCCACCTCAGCTCCTGGCAACCAGCATCCCCTGACCAGCCCCAAAGGCACCATTCACCTGGGGAGCTTGTAGCCAGGGCTGCTGCAACAAAGAGCCATACATGCCCTTGGGAGGCAGAGACACAAGAAGGCATCAGAGGGAGGGAAGAAAAGAGGGACAGAGGCCAGTGTTGCCCATGGCACCCTGACCATCCTTCAAGGCACCCCAGGGTGTCATGGCACACTGATTAAAAACCACTGGCTTAAATTGTTTATTGAATAATTACTTCAACTTATACAACTACTGGTCTGAGGAAAATAAAGTAAAACTATGTAACAGATAATTATTTCTCCTCTTTGCTCTTTAGCCATCTGGGCAAAGTAACAGCCACATCACTTCTCTCCCCTTTGGAGTCTGTCTAATTAATAAGTATGTTGCTAAGGAAAACCTGTTGCTGGGGGAAGACCTGTTGTTGGGAGAAAACTTGTTGCTAGGGGCAAAACTATGCAAGGATCATTTCAAGTCTGCAGTACACTAACAAGGGTGAGTTATAAGCAGGTGTCAAAATTCCAGTAGGTGCCTTCCTTCCTGCTATTTACTGGAAGTGCATTCCAAAGGGCAGGTGCCACCACACTCAAGGCCCTGTTCTGAGTGGATACAAGATGAACCTCAGGAAATGTCACTCCTGAGGATCAAAGTGACCAGGCAGCAGTATGCAAGGCAGTGGGATCCTGGAGGCCCTAAATTGATCATGCCATTACATGCCCATAGGAATACCTTAAACCGGGCCTAGTGGTACATCAGCAGCCAATGCAGCTCTTTCAGCACAGGCAGGGCACCTCCTTCAGCAATTTTGCTGCAGCATTCTGCACCAGCTTCACCTTAGACATCTGCGCTACTTATCAGTGTGTGTGTGTGTGTGTGTGTGTGTGTGTGTGACAGAGGGACAGCCTCCTGCAGCCTCCAGCCCTGCAATCAGTTAATCCTTTCATTACTGATGCTGCTCCCTCAGATTCCTTGTTGTCTGTACGGAGATCGTGAACTTTGTAAATAAGAGAACAGAAGGCTGGGGGAAGGGACAGGGATAGGCTTTGGTTGTTCCCAGTCTCAGAGGCAGCTAGCCCTACTTTCCCCCTGGAATGCCATTTTTGAAGAGAAAACAACAAACGGGTCTTGAGGCACCTTGAAAACTAGCAGACTTATTATGCTGTCCTCTTTTATGTGCTACAGACAGTCCACCTCATCAGATGTACGAAGCCTTATCCCAAATTGCAGATACATAAACAGATGTCTGGGTGCACAGGAATATAAAAAGTGAAGTTAAAATGCAGAAAAGCACAGCCAATGGTGACTACCTACTGAGCAGTGGTAATTCACAAAGCAGTTTTTGATGACACAGACACCCTGGCATTGGTAACTGGCATATAATGTGTTAAGAGTCCTCGGTTGCATTTCAATCCACCAATGCCAGCGCTGGTTTCACATAGCAAGGACCTTTGCTCCAGGATTGCTGCTTTTAAGGTCATTTCCAGAGTGTCCTGGGAAGGTTGAACAGTTCCCCCGCAGTCTTTTGGATATTGCCATTTCTGAACTATGCATGGGAGGGCATCTTCCCTCTGTGCAAGAGTAGCTTTCGTGACAAATTACCAGCAACAGGGGTCCCTTCTGCCAGCCTCTCTGCATCTAACCCAGGCGCCTTAGGGTTTATCTGGGGAGCGGCATGTATGCAGTGATAAGGGCTCCTTGCCTTGCTTTGCATCCTCCTACTATTAGGTGTGCGGGTCACATTTGTGGCTAAAGCTCAGTTGCAATAGCAGTTGTATTAAACTCATTCAGCACGAGGAAGAAGAACAGCCTAATGCTTAATCTTTCCCCAGGACTGTCTGGACAGAGCTCCCACCCTGCTTCAGGGAAGACGAGACCAGACTGGTTTGCAGAGGGTGATGTCATTGACTGGCTAGACAAAGAGGAATGGTGGGAGGCACCAGCTGGGGAACCCCGAAGGGAAGAAGGCTAAGAGTCAGGGAGTTGGTGGCGGGACAACAATGAGTGGTCAGAGGAAGAAGACTGAGAGGAGCAGGTGTCAGAAGCTGAAAAGGTAACAGGGCTTGGTGAGCAGGGGGAGTCTGTGGCAGAAAGAAGTCTAGAATCAGAGACAGAAGCGGAGGCTGCAGGGCAAAAGGCAGAGATAAGTCAGGCTGCTGAAGGAGCCAGGGTCTTGCTGCAACAATCTCCCCTCCCCACTTGGCTCCCAAGACCAGAAGCGGTATGAAGAGGGAGGAACATACACAGATTTGCAGGGCTAGTCTCAGGTTGCTTGGAAGAACCTGGAAGGGGGCGATTTAGGCAGCTGTGGGAAGGCAGGGACCTCCAGCCCCTACAACTGCCCCTACAACTGCCTCATAGGGGCAAGACCTACTGATAAGAGCTACTGTGCCCATTGGGCTGGTGCTCTTGAGCTGATCTTGTTTCTTCTAATAAAAAGTTTACTTTATGTGATTTATTTATGGTACCAGCTCTTGACAGACAGGATACACATCTTCCCCAGAAAATCAGGTTTTGGGGGAGTAAGGAAAATGATGGGGAAGTGAAATGCTGAAGAATTTTCACAAGGGCTGTTCTTTAAAAATAAGTAAATCACAGACTGATATGCAAACATGAAGAACTGAATGTTAAGGTTGAAAAAATGAGGAACCGAAAACAGAAGAGATTTGCCCATCCTTAAAGCTTGACAAAACAGTCTGCCTCGAAGCAACCGCAGAATTATAGCTGCAGTGATTCCAGCTCTCCACACGGGAGCAGCACTTCACCTCTTCCAAAAATAGTGGTTTTACAAAATTTGTTCCTCTCCAGCTTTGCTAGATCAGAAATGATGGGCAATGACAGCTTGGGAAATCGGGGTGGGAAAATGGTTTATTATAAGGAGACACTTATAATAAACCAGACTGGGGCTTCACTCCTTATCAGATCACACCTTAGGGGGGGGGGCCCAGACATCCTTTCTATTTGTTGTATTTTTATATTCTGTTGAAAGCTGCCCAGCATGGCTGGGGCAACCCAGTCAGATGGGCACAGTACAAATAACAAATGATGATGATGATGATGATGATGAATCTATCGAGCCTTTTCTACTTTTTGCATCATAGCCACCAAACAACTGTGACACTTCCCCATTACAGGTTATCTGCTCCCCGCTCCCCACCCCCCACCCCAGTAGTGGCCACCTGCAAATCTCCAGACAAGCAAACACAAACACCTGCAAACTAGATGCCTTCAGGAAGAATCAATGATACCCTCCTGTTTCTTTCTTTGCCCCCAAGAACCCATGTACCTTGCCCCATGCTACAGTGCTGTATTCAGACCTGTGCAGCCTCAAATATCAAAGTTGGTCCATGGTGCTGGAGGGGAGATAAAGATCTGGGCCAAAGAAGGTTCCTCACTACTATACTGCTGGATCCATCTTTTACCTGTCCCCTCCCCCAAGGAAAAATTTTGTGTGTGTGTGTGTATTTCATCAGTATACCTGGGACAGAATGACCCAGGGGTGGGATTAGGAAAAGAGAAATAACCAGAGGGAATGGTACCCATAGCACTGTCTCACAATTCCAAATGTGCCAACAGCCCCCCCCCCCCAAGTTAGTAACCTCTGTTTGCCTATTTATGGACTAGCACTTGAGACCCTACCTAGCAGGATGCATGAATAGCTTCAGCATGAAAAACTTGAGGCATCCTTTTCAAGTATGATACAACAAACACAAGGGTGGGATCCTGGGTGCTTCCAGACCGATGCTATTTTCAGGAGGGATTCAGTCCCATAGCAACAAATACAGGCTGCACAGTTTAGTTGTTTGGGAGGTCTCCTAATCTCCCCCCCCCCCATCTCTGATCTCCTTCACACAACTAAAATCGCCAGAGTTCCCTGGGAAGAGGGAGTGGCTGTTAAATCAGTTTAAGTCTGTGGTGTGGATGTGCCCTAAATCTTCTGCACACGCACAAAAAAAAACTTACTAAAAGTGTACCTAAAGCACTTTAAAAAAAATCTCATTTATACTTCTTCCAAAAAAAACCCCACCACCTTTAAAAAGTAAAAAGTTAATGGGGTGAGGTAGAAACATAGTTAAACGAACAAAACTTAACACCTGCACCAAATAGTTCAATCTTGTTTATACAACTACTCTGAAGTAAACCCTGGCAATTTCAATGGGACTTACATCCAGGTAACTGCAGACAGGGTTCCACTCATCACCTCAATACAGTTTTGGCCCCACAGCACAGAAAAAAACCCAGCCCCTCATCTATGCATTTGGACAAAAGATCCAACTCATCTCATCTCCAAGTCAAATTGCTTTCAAACAGACTCTCTCTCACACACACACACATACATACATACACAAGCCACTCTGCTTTCTCAGCTCAACAAACACACCAAGTACCCAATGCTTCATCTCCAGCAGAGAAATGTGGTGTTAAGGACATTTATTTATTTATTTAAGAGAAAGTTTAAAGCCTGTAGATACAGCAATAAAATATACAAAACATACTATTGAGATATTTACGCTCTGGGGAGCAGTTAGCTATAGAGGAAAAAAATAGGAAATTTTTGGCGGTGGTGAAGCTCGGTACTAAGAATTTGGGGTACATAAGCTATTTTGGAATGAGGGCAGCTTTGCACTAGTTGGAACACTTTCTAAGGCTTGACATTTCTGAAGGAGGCAAGTTCTCTTCTTAACAGCAAGGGTCTGCTTTTCCCTCCAAAGGTTGCTGAACTACAACTCCCATGAGCCCCAGCCAGCATTCCAGGTTGAGGAAGTCTGGTGTAGGGAAAGAGATCAGTCCGACAGCTCTGACCATGAAATGCCTCCTGTTTAGACAACGCCTCTAAGTAATACTGGAAAATACTTGTTGCATCATTCTCTCTCGGCACCGGGAGAGCCCATTGGGCAATTGCAGAGCTGAAAGGGACCTTAAGGGTCACCTAATCCAAACCCCCTGCAAAGCAGGAATCTGTAGCTGTGATTCCTCACTCCTTTGGGTTCCCGCCCATCTCTACAAGGCTACGGTTCTATGAACTCACACAAGCCCAACAGCTGAGATTTACAACTAGATTATCAGCATCTGAGTTCTAGTTTTCCTATGCCAGACTGTCAATTGTTAACTCAGGCAAGCAACAGCCGACTAGCGCCAGGTACAGCTCAGGCTTAAGCCCCAGAAGGTGGAGAGAATGATTGGGAAGATAGTAATAAAAAATATTACAGCCGAGAGTATTAAAAAACGGGAAAGCATAGGAAATGGGCAAGCCAAACAAAGCGCGGTTTGGGGTGGGAGAGGAGAGGAGAGACGCTGGCAGGAACGGGTTTTTTTGCCTCTTTGCTCCTAACGCAACAGCTAAGATGAGAGTGCAGTGGCTAGAATCAGGAGACCCAGGTGCAAAGCCTGACTTAGCCAGAAAGCTCAGGCCTATTGCTGCCTAATCTACCTCACAGGAGGAATCCTTCTCATCCCTAACCTACACCGCAAGGTTGTTGAGAGGATAACAGGATGAGGGGAAAGGAAGGGGCGGAGGTTTGCATGCTGCCCAGGGCTCCTTCAAGGAAGGGCAGGATAAAAGTGCAATAAATAATAATTAAAAAAAAGAAAGATAACCGGAGTGAACAAATCTCCAAGTGTGAATCTAGCAGTTGAGCTCTTGACTCAGCTTGGTTGCCTCATGTGGGCTTAAGAACCAAAGAGAAGAGCTCTCCGCAGTCCCCAATGACCTGAAGCCCTGCCTAAGAAGAGAGAGAGAGAGAGAGAGAGAGAGAGAGAGGGAGGGAGGGAGGGAGGGAGGGAACTGAGTGATAATTTGGGTGACCTGGGTCAAATTCCCCACTTCCACCATGGATCGCTCCATTAACGGTGAGCACATAATTCTAACAACCTTCGTTCCCTATCTGTAAAATTGGAATTAGCCAAAAGCTGGTGGAAGAAAAGTTATTTTAAAAATAGAAATTTCCGGAGCTGGCAACCAAGTGCAAAGTGTGCACAGGTGTCCAATGCCCCTGGCATTTCTCTAGCCCTGGGGAACACAGGTATCTTACCTTGAAGGGCTGCTGTGCTAGGCCTACGTTCGCCTTCGCATCATTTGGCAAGTTTTTTTTTTAAAAAAAGCAGAGGTGGGCCAGTGGGAGGGAGGGAAATGGAGCTTTAATGTGGGCAATGAAACAGAAAAAAATCACACCAATATGTAAGAATGATACCCCCACAATTTCTTCTTCCTTCCCCTCCTGCCTACACTTGACAACACGGCTTGTCAAATAGACTGGGTAAAAACCTTGGAAGTTGGCGTGAGCTGCACAAGCAGCCTTTTGCGGCATGCAGCAAACATGTACAGGAGGCCAGCTATGTGGACATGAAGAGGCACTTGGTCTAGCGAAGACAAACAGAAACACCCCTTATACAAGTAGCTTTTATACATGAGGGAGAACTTTTTTTTTCTTCTTCTGGGAGGGAAAGCCCATCTAAAATTAAGCAGGGCTTTCCCTCCAGTCACGCAAGCTCAGGCAAGGAGCTGCCTGCGATGGTGTATTCGAAAGCGGCTCAAGACGGACCCACAATCAAACGTCTCCAGCTGAGGCAGAGATTGAGTGCCAATTGGGCTCATCCGACAATGCAAGAAGAAGAAGAAGGTGTTTCTTGTGCCAGGGAAATGCAGAACCGATCAGCTGCCCAGGAGGAGTCCAATCACATGGGAGAGTTGGCGCTCTCAGCGGCCATCTCCATGTCGAAGACTTGCAAGGACTCTGTGGGAGATACGGAAAGAGAGTTGAATGGATGTGATCCAGTTGCTGCAGCAGCAGGGATCCCTGCCAATGTCAGAGATGGTTCAACGTGTCCTGGAAAGAGGAGATTCACAGCCTGCAGCACGCTCAAGGTTCTGCATATTCCTCAATGACATGCATAAGCAAAACAAACTGTAGAATTCCGTTCCTTGATATCTGCAAGCTTCTAGCCTTATGCTTGCAAAGACTGTCTTTAAAGCCGGGCTGGAGAACTTTGGGCCTGAGGGTCAGATATGGCTTCTCTTATCTCTCCCCCTCTCCCCTTTCCACAGGACATACCCCTTGATGGCTATGCTTTGCATCCCAAATATTTTTGCATGACTGTAACATGTCCTTGAACTCTAATAACACCACTTGCTGACCTGGATGGAGTGGGCGTAGGAACTAGCCTCCTCCACAAAGGTAAAAATCCGCACTCGTCCCTTTGTCCTCTCCCACCCACCACTGCTGTGGAGCTCTTGGGAGGCAGCACAGAATGCAGTGCAGCCCCCAACAACAACACAACCATTGGAGGAATCCTTTCTGGCCGGGATCAAATTGTGGTTTGCAACTCTAGTTCAAAGGGAGTGCTCAGACAATAGTTCTCTGGGTTGGACGCAACAAGAAACTGTGGTTTGATTAAAACAGGAAGGTAATGAATTAAGCTGCAGGAGGAGAGGGAGGGGGAGGAGGGTGTGTGTGTGTGAGAACGATGCTTGCTCACGATCCACTGAAATCAGAGGCGCTCGGACTTGTGGAATCTACGTTGACAAGGGTTGAAAGCTCAAGTTTCAGTAACCTGCTTCTAGAGGGCAGTCTGGATGCAGCCTCGGCCTGTCCTTTCCGTAATGAGATGCACGCGAGCAGAGCCCGCCCCCTTCCACCAAAGAAAACAGCACTGCGGACCACACACTCACCAAACTGGCCACTGGCGTTCCCCTCTGCTCCCTCACCATTACTGCCAAAATGGATCAGAGATTCGAGGGTGCGGGGTGACATAGGCAGTTCAATAGTACTACTGCAAGTGGTTCTGGGAAAGACATGTGGGGAGTGGGGGGGGGGTAGAGAAAAAGAGGAGAGGGTACAGAAGAGAAGTACAAGTTATAAGTTGTAAAAGCCCCAAGGTCTCCAGAACCACCAAACTCTGCTCTGCACCATGAAGTACAGAGCTTTGACTCTCAACGAGATAAAACCCAACCTATATCTTTATGCATACGTGTGTGGCTGTGTGTGTTAGTAACTTTGATCCCTCCTTCTCTCTCTATGCTTTATAGGAGGTGCCTGCGGGATTTTGTTCCTCACTTGTGCACCGGGTGCAGTGGCGTGGTGGTTGGTGGATTGAACCACTTCCTCCCTGGGCACTTTTTCACCTGTGCTTCAGCTGTTTCTGAAGAGAGACCTCTTGTTTCCAAAGCACAGGTGCGGGAGGGAGCTCAGCTTCTCAGCAAGCCCCAGCTAATTGCTGTGCAGGACCTCTGGAGTCCCACCCAACCCTTTCAAACAGGGAAATACTCACGGGGTCACACAGATGAACTTGGTCTTCAGATATGGAGCAGCACCTGTTTTTGGAGTGGGGAAAGAGGAGAAGGTATTTGATAAGCTGGTGTGTGCCGAAGAGCAGCAGGGACGTCTCCTCTTCAATATGCTATGACTCTGAAACCCTCTCCATAGAGAGGATTTGAAGGTGCGAGAGGGGGAAAAGAGGGGAACTGAGAATTGCCCCAAAACTATGGTAGGAGCCAGAGGGGGTGGTGCTGCTGCTGCAGCTGTTTTTGGGGCTTCTTAACCGCTAGCAATGTGCATATTGCTTCCATAAGCATCAGCAAACAATATAAAACTCACAGTGGACATGCCAAACTTCAGTTTGAAAAAGTTCTTGCCTTCACTCCTTTTTAGTTTTTAAAAAGCTGCAAGTCAGACTTCAGGCAACAATGACAATTGGCAACAATTCATATGGGCTTTTTTCCTGGCTTCCTATCTGTTCGCTTTTTTCACCAACCCGTTATGGTCACAAAAGGAAGAGCTGGGGATGTAATCAAAATAACCAAGCCAAGCCCGCTGCATATTGGAGAGGGTGGTAGAGGATGCTAGTCACATTTATTAGCAGCGTGAGACCTTTTTGTGGAGAAAGCCAAAATCCAAAAATGTCCCTGTAAAGTGGAGAACCAAAGGGCTGGAGCAAGCGCGGAAAGCCAACAACTACCTGGGTCAGTGACTTCGGGATGCTCCTGGCTCTCAGGGCGGCAGTATTTTCCAAAAGCCTCCTCCTTGGGGATATCAGGATACAAGTAGACAAGGGGGGAGACCAGGATGTTGGTGGCATCCATGATCTTATAGCCCATGATAATCTCAGCAAACGACATGCTGTTGAGCTGTTGCTTGGTGTACGGCTCCACCGACTGGATTTGTGTCTTCCCTACGGCAAAGGGTAAACAAGAGATTTGATCAAAGGGGACAGTTGTTATTTGCAAGGATAGCATGAAAAGGAGCACAATTTCTTGCTCAAACGAAGCGAGCCAGAGTCACATCAACAGCAAAGCTTCACCAAATCAAGGTAGTTAAAAAAAAATAATTAAATCACAAGACAGACTAAACACTGACCATCATTCATGGGCCTGTCCCCATGCCATTGGCTGAGCTGCTATGGTGTCACTGAATGTCCATTAATGCTACTTAGGAGTGTGCAACTGATGACTGGTACAACTTCTGCAAGAAGTAAGGTGTCAGTATCAGGTAATTTAGGATCAGAGCATATACTTTGCCTGCAGAATGCTGTAGGCTCAATCTATGCCATCCCAATGATTAAAGAATCTCTGCAGGGCTGAGAAAGACCTTTGCGTAAGAGGGAAGGGCCATAGCTCAACGGTAGAGCATCTGCTTTGTGTGCAGAAGGTCCCAGGTCCAATTCTCGCCATCTCCAGGTAGGGCTGAGAACATCCTCCACCTGACGTACCTGGAGCGCCACTGCCAGTCAGTGTAGACATCACTGAGCTAGATGGACCAAAGCTCTGACTCTGTATAAGGCAGCGTTCTTCATTCCTTCATTGACTGGCACAACAGTCAGGACCAAGTACTCTGAGATTTACCCGGATTTGGTATAAGCAGGGCTGCAATGTGTGAGCAATTAACCGGGTTCTAAAAACGGTTAATTGGCTAAAAAGCTGCACCCAATTAACAGGGCAGATCTTGTTAAAAACACGATTTTTAATACGAGCGCTAACAAAAACTGCTGGTAGCACAGAGGCCTTTCTTTCCAAGGAAGAATGTGTCCTTTTCTCGCCTGCTACGATACGTGCGTGCATCATCCGAAAAAGGAAAACGGGCTTGAGAAGAACGCAGCTTTTACACATAGGCAAACGTAATTAATAGATAAAAAGGAAGATCTGGCTTCAGCCCTAAGCATAAGGCAGCTGCAGTGGCATTCCTTACCGCTGATGTCCTTCTCCACCCAGGTGAAGGTGATCCCACCCTCCTTGCTGCTCTCACTGAATCGCAACAGGAAGGTGCCGGGGGGCTTTGTGCTCAGGATCGCTCTCTCCCGCTCCTTGCTGATGAATCCCATGATGTACCTGAGGAGGAAGAAAGGAAATATGAGGTTTTTATTGGCTTCCTTTCCTTTCCCTTGGCCCACCAAGCCAAACGTCAGGAGCCACCAAGAAGTTCCACTGGAAGGTTAGCACAGGGATGGGGAGTCTGCATCCCTCCAGGTAAGGGTGGATTCCTATCAGCCCCAATTCAGCATCACATACAGCGGGGTTTCCCGAACTTGGGTCTCCAGCTGTTTTCGGACTACAGTTCCCATCATCCCTGACCACAGGTCCTGCTAGCTAGGGATGATGGGGGTTGTAGTCCAAAAGCAGCCGGAGACCCAAGTTTGGGAAACCCTGATCTACAGGGCCGTGGGCACAGCATCTGTTTTGCATGCAGAAGGTCCCAGATTCAATCTCCAGGTAGCACTGGGAAGAGAGGCCCCTTCCTGGAAATCCACTGCCTCTCCATGTGTAGACAACAAGATGAACTAATGGTCTGACTCAGTACAATCGTACCTTCGTTTTTGAACAGTTTAGCTCTCAACGCTTTGGTTCCTGAACGCCGCAAACCCAGAAGTGACTGTTCCGGTTTGCGAACTATTTTTGGAAGCCGAAGTCCAATCGGGCTTCTGCAGCTCCCGATTGGCTGCAGGAGCTTCCTGCAGCCAATCAGAAGCCGCACCTTGGTTTCCGAACATTTTGGAAGTCAAACGGACTTCCGGAACGGATTCCGTTCGACTTCCGAGGAACGACTGTGTAAGGCAGCTTCCTATGTTCCCATCAGGAATACTGGGAGCTGGGAGCCCAACAGCCACTATAGGGCCACATGTCCCCCATCCCTGCTCTCCAACTTGTTAGGGCTTCTTTTGTTTACTGGATAGGCAGAGTGGCCTCTTGGGGAGAGAGAGATGCTGGCAACTGCGGTGACGTCTCTGGCAGATGCTCACCCTTCGTTCCACAGGGCCAAGATGTACTTCTTCACCAGGTCGATGATGTTGTCCAGCCAGACCCAGAAAGAGAATCCTTTGCCTGCCATGTTCTCCTGCAGTGGTAAAAACAAAGGTTGCCCCCGCATGAACAAAATGGCAGGCGCACCTTGGGCCCCACCCAAGGCCACACCTAAGCTTTACAGAAGCCCCTACCTTGCAGAACTTTGCCCATGTTATCTGACATCCGGAGTAATTGACGCCAGGGCCTGTAGAGTGAGAGGGAAGAAAAGTCATTACAGAGAGCTGGTGTAGTGGTCTGAGCCTCAGGTGAGGGCCTAGCAGGGCCAGGTTCAAATCCCACCCATTCCCACTCCTCAGCCACCATAGGAGCCAATGCATAGAGGCCAAGGCCCCTTCAGCCCCCATTTGAGGGGGCTGCACCCCTAAAGTTGTTGGGCATTGCCATTCAAATGGTATGTGTGCACTGCATCATGTGATTGATTATGAGGAGGGGGCCTACTTGCCCACCCCCCATATTTTGTTCAAGTTGGCACCCCTGTCAGCCACAAAGTACACTGGGGATCTTGGGCCAGTTGCTGCTTCTTAGCCTAACCTACTTCACAAGGTTTTTGTGAGGATAAGTGTGTGTGTGAGTGTGTGTGTGTGTGTGTGTGTGTGTGTGTACAAACATCCACATGTCTGTCACCTCGTGCTCCTTGGAAGAAAGGCATTTTTAAAAGGAAGCACACTGGGGGGGGGGGGGGAGTTTAACACACACGCTATTCTTAAAAGGCTTGCCCGGGCTTTTCTAAACTGACGCCAACTTGAATATTTGATATTTTGGCTTCCTGGCATTCCACATGCCAACACTTTTTGCACATGCTTTGGTCCCAAGTTTGAATCCCACAGCTAAAAAGGGATTTCTGGTTGTGCACCTGGGCAAGGCTCCTCTCCCAGTTAAGAGCCAATACCCCTAGGCTAGGTAGCTCAGATGGGAAGACAGCAACTCCTTATGACCCACATCAGGGATGGGGAACCTCATGCCCCTCCAGGCCTCTCTGGACTTCCCCCAAGGCCACAACCCTCACAGGATCTGCTTCACACTCCTTGAGTGTTTTTGCCTGACGAGAAAGTGCTGCCAAAGTTTGATAATGTTTGCTGGTTGCCTGGACAGGAGAGCAGAGAGGGGCGTGTTCCGAGGTGGAAGCTTACGGGACAATGGTAACATCCACATTTGTTTCTGCTTCCGGCCCTGTCCACCCCTGGCAAAGTGGCCCCCGGAAAGTTGCCTGGAAGGGCATGTGGCCCTTGCACTGCTGACCAAGGTTTCCTGCCGTTGGCCCACGTATAAGAAGGGGAGGAGCTTGTTAAGTTACCAAGCAGTTTCTCTGCCAGTGTTGTCAGCTGCTCTATGCTGAGGCCTCGCTTGGTGGTGGAGGAGAACTGCCAGCTGAGCACTTCGGCCACCTGGTCCCAAGTGCCAATGGGTGGTTTGGTGAAGAAGTTGACGTTCTGCCAAGAGAGGGACTCGGTCACAATCAGGAACAAACAACACACCCAGACGAAAAACAAGTAAAACACCCTCCTGCTCTCGCCCTCTCTTTTGTCCATGCAAGGTTTGGGAAATTCAACGTACCTTGGGGTTGTTTGTCAGCATGTTGTACCACAAGATGGACGCCCAGGCGTTGGGCATCTGGCAAATGTTGGAGATCACCACCACAGGGAGGGAATGGGTCTACAGGGAAGGAAAGACAGCAGCTCTTGAGCACACAGACTAGCCTCTCTCTTTTTCAGGTCTCTGCTGGGCAACAGGAAACACCCCCGGGCTCCTGCTTCACAGCAGTCCAAACCACCAAGTTTCTAGACCTTATGCATCGTTATCAAGTTAATTGTCTTCAGGTAGGGAGACTCGTGGGACCCCTTTCCAACTCTTGCGGTGAAGCAAGCTGGAAATGCTGGTATGGCCATAAGGGAAAAGGGAGGTGGAAGAAGGCATGCAACAAGCAGTTAGGTTTAAGAGACTCAACAAGAGACTCTATGTCTAGAGTTTGCCATCATTGTTTCAGTCTGTTCCGTTTTTCTGAGTTCTTTTTCATGGATGTTGTCAGTCTAGGTTTTCAAGATTTGGGGTCCACGTTTTGGATACAAGGCAACACCTTAATTTGGAGCCATCGCAAGTATTCCAATGCATAGTGCGATGACCAACAGCTCAGGGGTGCAGCAGTTGCATTGCATGCAGAAGGTCCCAGGATCAATTCCTGGCATCTCCTGATAGGGCTGAGAAGGACTCCTTGCCTGAAACCCTGGGGGAGACACTGCCAGTTGGTGTAGACCAGGGGCAGCCAACTCTCCAGATGCTTCACACTTGAACTCCCATGATCCCTGACCATTTGCCATGCTGCCTGGTGCTGATGGAAGTTGTGGTTCAACAGCCATCTGGAGAACATCACATTCTTAGTGCAGGGAATGCTGAGCTAACTGGGCAAATGCTCTGATTCTGGTCAATGGCAGCTCATGAACGGGCTGTTCCACTTATTTCGAAAGAGGGAGCAGGAAAGGAAATATGGAAACAGCTCTGCATCCTCCATCAAAATAGGAGTTGTCAGTTTCCTCCCCTCTCCATTTTTCTGGAAGCTGCTACCCTTGAGCATCGTTGCGGATGCAAATTGTAGGTTGTAGTGTACTGATATGGTTTCTTTCCTGCATTCTGCTCAATGCAAACTCCCAACAAGAAACCCACACCAGGACTACAAAAGAAGGTTTCTGGCAAGGTAGATTCCCAGTGCAACTGTAACACAAACCCACACACGCCACACCCCTGTAAAGTGGGTGGACTGTGGGGAATCAGCACAACCAGGGCTCACCTCTAAGTCAATCTTCAGGCCTTGGTGGTAAACTTCTGTCTCAAAGGTGATGAGATGGAGCTCTTCCGTGACGATGAGGGAGGCCTGAGGAGGAAGTGGAGAGTAAATGCGGGGGAAGATAATAAATATTTCTCTAGGGTATTTTTTTTTTTTTTTTGTCCCTTTGGAAAAAACACAGCAGCAACTTGCAATTTTGGTTTCGTTTTTAGTTCTGCTGAGCTAGGCTTAAGCAGAGAGACAAACAAAGGAATCAGCCTTTGAAAAGGTGCTCACAGGACTGATCTTCCCTAAAGTCAAACCTAAAAGAGACCACTTCCCCATTCCCAAGGGTTGGTCTTTTTCTTTCACAAGAGATAACTTGTCTGTAAACAATTTAGGGGCATGGTTTAGAAAACCTAGAGGAATGAGGGTGTTTGGGGGGGGGGGGAGAGAGAAGGGACATCCCCGGAACAGAGATTTCTGCCACTAGCACTTCCCAGTGGAGCAAGAGAAGTAACTACTCCTGCTCTCAAACATTTCATTTTACACCAGCAGTGCTGCATTGGGTCACTCACGTCGCAGTTTGCTCTTCCGCCATTACCACACCTCTGTTCCCGCAGTGTCTGTGATTGGGGGGAGAGGGGGAGAGAGATAAAAAAAGGAGATAAATTAGACACACTGTGCTTCCAGGGAATGTTTTGGGGGGCAAGGGAGGGGAGAGATGCTGTGTCGCTCACCAGGTGCTTGAACTCTGCAGAGAGGCTCCCATTGTTGGACTCCTCCATATTCATCACTTTGGTGTTTGTGCCCAGGATGTTAAACTTCCGGGACCTTGATGGGCAAAGCGGGAGGGGAAAAAATGGGGGGAGTGTCTTGAGTGAGTTTTAGCATTTAAAACACCATTATTAACCATCACCAACCCCATCTGTTAGAATGTAAAGAGCAGCTGCCCTGGATCAGACCAGTGACCCGTACTCACTACGGCCAGCCGGAGGCTGCAAGCAGCTTTCAAGCACTAGAGCACTCTCCCCAAAATGCAATTCCCAGCTAAACCGGTGTTCAGGGACATCCTGTCTCTGGCACATACAAGCCCCTGACCGCCCTCATCTTCCCTGATTTTGCCTAACCCTCCTTTTATTAAAGCCATCCAAGTTTGTGGTCATTTTGCGGAAGCAGATTCTGCAGCTGCACCCCACCCCAGAAAACACGAGTGGTCCCCTTCTTTGCAAGCCTTTGGAAACAGCATTTTCCCAGCTATTTCCCCCAACAAAATGTTGATTTTTATTTCGGTCTGCTTTTTCTTAAGTGCTCGGTTTTAATGGGTTTTAACTGGATGATTGTTTTGCCTTGCTTTTTACAGCTATTGCCTTGAACGTGGTGGTGATGGGGCGCCATTGTACCCTAAAAGGCGATTGAGTATCTGAATATAATGATTTAAAATAAAATTATTTTACTTCTAATGAAATGATCCTGCCCTCCTCCTCCCAAACAAAAGTGCAGCTGCCTGCAAACCATGAGATGCATCTCAGCAGAGAGGAAGCCACAGGGCGCAGTGCCTTTAACTTACCCCCGGAGGGCAGCAACTTCACCGGAATCCCTGTGAGAGGAAAAAGAGCAAGAGAGTCAAATCGGCGCGTTCAGATTCGGCTGCGGTACACAGCAATCAGAAAGGGCTTGCAGCAGCTCCCATCTTGGGTGCTATGGGGCCCTGTGTCAGGCAAAAAGCTGGCACACCCACACACCCCACCTCGAACTGCCTTCCCAAAGGCAGGTAAGGAGGCTTCCGGCTTTGGGAAGGAAGCGTGAGGCTCTGACAGGGTCCAAGAGCCCTCTGACCTCCTTCCCAAACTGGGAAAGTGCTATCTAGGCTTTGAGAAGGAGGTGAGAGGTCCAACGCCCAGTGCCCAACTTACTGGGCTTTGAAACGGCTGCCCCCCCCCTTGGCTCAGCACCTGTAGTGTGTGCACACCGCTTGACCAGCCCTAAATTCCACCTACCCCCTGCAGCAGGAGGGACAGGGTGTTTGGCAGAGAAGTCAGCATAATAATAACAACAACAACAACAATGCCATCACTGGAAGGTATTAGAGCAGGGGTGGCTAGCCTGAGGCCCTCTCCGCTTCTTGGTGGACTACAAATCCCTGTCACCCCCCGATTACTGGCCAAGCTTGCAGGCGCTGGGGTCCAAGTGGAGGGGCCAGAGATTTATTCACCCCTGCATTTGGAGGGGGGGGAGGTCTTGGGGCTCTGTGGGGCAGAGATGAAAAGAAAGGGCTTCCTCCCTACTTTTAAGGGAATGTGGTTAGGCAGGCTGAAGATCAAAACCCAAAACCTGAGCCAAATCAATATTCATAATAATTAAAGGAATAATATTTGCAAAGGCCTCTCAAGCTGCTGCAGCAGCAGACAAGCTTTACAGGTTTGGGCTGTGCCTCTCCTCCCCTTCCAGGAAAGATCATTGCCACACTTTGGGATCAGAAGAACTGATCCCTTTTTCAGGATGGGCAGGGAGAGCTGGCTCCGTACCAAGGTGTTCCTACATAGGAAGCTGTGGTCACTGTGCTCTTCCTCTGGCACTGCTACGAATTAAGACATAGTTTTGGCTTAAGCGCGCTGTTCCGACTGGGGCTGGTGGTTTCTCTCCTCTGAATAAACTCCGAACTATAAAGAGCCCAGGGGCAAATCATGAGCTGCAAAAGATCCAAGGACAAACCTTTGTTACAGCTCATGGTCTGAAATGGGACAAACCATAAGAATGGATCCGAGTGAAACAATCAGGCAAACCAAGGCTCAGCTCACAGCGGCATAGCAGAATCAGAGGTGGAGCAAAGAAATCATTATCTACCCAACCCCCAGGAGCCAGTACTAAGCCATGGTTTGGCCAGCGTGAACCAGAAAGTCAGTCATATATATTTAAAGGAACCTCTGCCCACAATCCCTGCCCTCAAGTTTGTTCACGGAAAGGGTCCAGACCTACTTGTCAATGCAAACTTTGATTTTCAGCTGGTAGTTCAGCTCAGGAAATTTAACCAGTAACCTGCAGAAGTCAAAACTTCAAGTTAGCTTCCAAAAACACAAATCTCAACCTTTCTCCATGCACCCGTATCCCTCATATGCTATTCATATGCTCCAAATGGTTGGGGTTTTTTTGGGGGGGGGACCAGCTGGGCAGCTGCTGCCCCTTGGAAGGGGAACCAGGTTAACAAGTAGAACATAGTCCATGTTCATTGAAACTAGTTTCACTGTGTACAGATGCTTTTCAGACAAGAGAGCTTCAATATATCACCACGGTGATGCTCAATCGCACTGTGCCTGAGAATCCCATCTACACCTTTTTTGGGGAAGAGGGGACAAAAAACAAGTTTCTAGGCTGCACCAACAAACTTGAAAATATGTGGGTATTGCCCACTTTAAGCCTCAGAAGCTGGAATGGGAGGCGGTTGTGGGTAGGGAGGAAAGAAAGAGAGGCTGAGAAGGATTCCCGACAGCACGTGGGGTTCCCTGTCCTTTTCCCACTTTGCCCCTCTCCCCAAGCCTAGAAGTAGATTAAAATTTGAAAAGCCAAGCACATATATGCAAAATCTGCATAATTTATACTGTTGCAGAATGCCTCTTTTCTGGCGCAGAATTTTAAGTGTAGAAGGTACGCAGAACATCAGAACAGCCTGCTGGATCAGGTCAATGGCCCATCTAGTCCAGCACCCCGTTCTCACAGTGGCTGACAAGATACCCTAAGAGGAAACCCGCACGGAGGACTCGAGCACAAGAGCCACTCTCCCCTCCTGTGGTTTCCAGCAACTGGTATTCAGAAATACTGCTGCCTCCAAGCGTGGAAAGCAGAGCGCAGCCATCCTAGCTAGATTGACAGCCCTCTCCTCCTCCATGAGTTTGCCCAACCCTCTGTTAAAGCCATCCAAGTTGGTGGCATATCACTGCTTCCTTCGGGCGTTCCACAGTTTGACTATGGGCCACGTAAAGAACTACTTTATTTTATCTGCCCTAAGCCTTGCAAGATTCAGCAACATATAGCTGACCCTCCGCCCTATATAATGTATGCACACACAACACCAACAACTCACCGCACTTTTGTCGTGAACTGTACTCCAGTTTTGATAACCAGTGGGCGATCCGGGTGCATTGGCATACAGGGCTGGCGCTCCACCACAAATGCACTGTGGGCGGGGTGGGGGTGGTGAGAGAGAGAGAGAGAGAGAGAGAGAGAGAGAGAGAGAGAGAGAGAAAGAGAAGTCAGTGGTGGGAATTGGGTGCTGGTTCAGCAGAAGGTTCCCAGATGAACATGCTCTCGGCAGCAGCATCCCACCCCGTAGCCTCAGGGGATGGCACCTTTCCCATACACGCAAAGGGCAGCAGGCCAACATACCTCTTCATGAGGTTCCTGAATAGCTCCACGATGCGCTCCTCCAGCAAGGGCCGGTGCTGAACGATGGGGTCGCCCTTGTAGGAGACCTTCTGCTGGAGCTCCTCGAGCTTCTTGATCTGCTGGCGGGTCTGAAGCTGCGACTCGGCAAGGGACGTGATCCTGCGGCGAGGGAGAAGAAAGTGAGCTACATGCACGCGCACACACGTGTCTTAAAAAGAAAACAACACTACTGTGTTAACTGGACATTGCCTTGATAATGCTTTTGAATAGCTGTGCGCTCCCCTTTGGGAAACCTCACCGGTGCCATGTTCCATCCAAATCTATGCAAGCGAGGACCACTATGGCTCAGCTAAGCCCAGTATTTGCTCTGACAGGCACCAGCCTGTCCAAGGGCCAGACAGAGAGAACTGGAGGGCCGAATTTGGTCTTTGCCCGGCCTGTTCTGTCCTCCACATTAGGTCAATGCTGCTCTGTGGCTCCTAACACCCTCCTCTGCTTTGAGGTGTATTAAAGTAAGGACAATCCACTCTCAACCAGATTCTCGCTTTGTAAGCCTTGGAAAGGTAGTAGGCAGTCAAGGGCCCTCGGCTCTCACCAGTTCTCTAGGCGGTCAAGGCAGATGTTGGGTGGGCCACCGATGCATGCGATCTGCTGCCTCCTCTTCCAGTCAGCCAACTCGTCGTCAACCAGCGTCTTCTGCACGTACTCCATGGCCGACAAGAGCCCAGCCAGCTCGCTCACAATCCCCTAGGTGAGGAAGGAAATAAGCAATGTTTAGGCCGCCATTCCGCTTCCCCTGTCTACATGCAAACTTGCCTCTGCATGGTTTTCATGTATGATAACGGTGAACAACAGAGGAGGAGACTTTTGCATCAAGTAAGGAAATCTGAAATGTTGTTGTCTGAAATGGAGCCAGCTCGCACATTCAGCAGCAAGTCACCTGGCCAAGAGACGAGGAGTTAAATAATCATGGGTGTGTGACTCGTCCCTCTTAGAGACAGAAAGGCAATGTTATAAGCATCAATGTTCAGCATGGAGGAAGCTCCATGCTAAAGCTGGATGCTTTTCTCCCGGGCCACTTGCTGCAAAACCAGGCATACCCCCCATCATTCCACCTTAGTCGATAGCAGTTCAGGTGGGGTTTTTTGGTGTTGGGGAGGAGCCGCCCTTACTTACCCTCCGCATCTGATCCAGGGCTGTCAGCATCTGCTCCAGCTGCTGCATCTTCTGCCGCGTCACCGACTGGTTGTTCCCGTTCAGGTCCTGCATGTCTAAAGAAAAGCAGCGGGAGAGGGGCAGGGAAACATGTCAGAGGCTCCTGGAGTTTCTTAGTTCTTCCCCTCTGCACACCTGTTTTGGTCAGCCTAATTCAGATGCTGTTGGGGACTCCCAGCTCCCACCTGTCCCAGCCAACATGGCCCAACGGCCAGGGATGGTGGGAGCTATAGTCTAAAGCAGGCATAGGCAAACTCGGCCCTCCAGGTGTTTTGAGACTACAACTCCCATGATCCCTAGCTAACAGGACCAGTGGTCAGGGATGATGGGGATTGTAGTCCGAAAACATCTGGAGGGCCAAATTTGCCTATGCCTGATCTAAAGCAACAGGTGGAGGGGCACCAGATTAAGAAAGGCTGGCCTAATTCCTCTTTAGGCATTTGGGCATCCTGTTCCTCTTCAGCAGCCCCATGTAGGACAGATTCGGGAGATGATGGGCATCATGTTCCTGGTGAGAACTGCAGCCAGTCTACAAGGTTCACAGGGGTGGTGAACTGGATCTGGCCAGCAGGCCAGATTATTATCTTCACCCACCCACCCTCTGCATGCCAAGTGTGACAGGTGTGTGATGGTGTCAGGTGAATGACGTTTGCCCACCCAAAGTTGCAGAGCTCACGTGAAAGTGTGATGCCCGGCTATCAGTTCGCTGGCGTGTATTTTGGAGCGCTGCGTAGAGGGCTTTGCAAGCCCCTTTTGGCTCAGTGCATCCTTACCTGCCCCGCAACCCGACATCGGGAGTGACTGTGGCTTGGCAGAAATGCCCTGGCAGACCCAATGCTGAGGCCAGGCATGCCTCGTGAAGTCTGCAGGCCAGAAGCTCCCCTGATCTAAAAGGAAAGTTAAGCGCCTGGGCTGCACGAGCACCCTTGCTCCCCAAAGGATGAGGACAGAAGGGCATCTCCCCATCCATGAATTTGCCGCGATGGAAAAGCTGTTATCCCCTTTTCCCCAGCAAGCTCCCACCTACCGCCTTGACTCTTCAAGGTCTTGTAGTTGAAGTCAAAGTCATCCTGGAGGTTTTCCACCACTTTCATCTTTTGCTCCAAGTCCTGCAAGAAAAAGCCAAGGAATAGGAGGTTGGGGAGGAGTCACAAACTCTAGGCAAGCTTGAAACTTTGGAGCAAGAGAGAGAGAGAGAGAGAGAGAGAGAGAGAGAGAGAGAGCAGCTCTCCCACCTACCTGCACTCTTTTTCTGACATCTTGCAAGTGTTGCTCCAGCATCTGTTGCTTCTCCGTCACCACAGCAGCTGTAGGGTGGTTTGCCTGCCCACCTTGCTGTATTAAAACGGGGAGGAGGAGAGAGATAAGACATTAAGAGATTTAAAGTCATATAAAAGAAGTTCATAAATCAGTTTTGGCCGAGTATAAATGTAATAAACCAGACTTTCTGGCCTACTGTGACTTATCAGGAACACACATGTGAACGTTGAGCTCTGGTCACCGGTCCACCTGGCTCGGTATCGCCTGCCTGACTGGCAATGGCTCTCCTGGATTTCAAGCAAGGGACATTCCCAGCCCTGCCAGAGCTTGGATCGCCTACTCATCCACTGAGCTGTGTGTCCCTTTGCCGGGTACATGCTATCAGGTTGGTCCTCCCTTGCTCCTCCCCAGTGTGAACAGGATAAAAACCCCCTGGAGGCTCTGTGGTTTCCTGCTACATCCGAATCTGGGACTGGTTGAATTTTTGTTCCCACACAAGCCACAAATCAACAACTGAACATGGCTTCGGGTCATCAAATCAAACCAAACCAAACATTTGGGCATTAGCAGGAAGCATCCTGGCTCACCTATCCCCGTTCCTGCCAGGAAGGTGCAAAGCAGGAGCAATCAGGCAGCATGCCTTGGCACCTGCCTCATTCCTAAACACCGCAACAAGCCAGTCAGTTTAGAGGTGGCAGCGTTTTCCCCTGGGGGGTGTCTGTGGAATTGTCTAGCCAGCGTTTTGTCACGTCTTGTCAAAACAGGGGACACGCTGGGAGTTAAGCAGAGGTGGAAGTGCTAGCAGTGTTGGTTCCACCAACATTGCCCCTGTATCTGGCAAAGGGCTTCTCTCTGACCCATGGTATGAGACAGGCAGGGGGTTCCTTTTATTAAGCATCTATCCTACCTTTTCATGCATATTTCAACCTGCATCTGCAGGGAGTTCCGTTCCCCAACACAGATTGGGATGACGACACACAGCAAAGGAACACCTGACATTTCCGCCTGTGCCGTTTTCATACTGTAAGCACCCTTCCTCCCCCCTCCTCCCCCAAACCCCTGCTATTTGCTTCTGAAGGGGCCACTGCAGCAAATTACACCTTCTGGAGAAAACAGCAAATGAGAAGGAGGGAAAGCCAGCCTCCTGCTGCCCTGCTGTTGCCTTGATCCAGACTGAGGCCCTTCACGGCTGCAATTTCTTTTATTCTTTTTAAGAAGAGCAAACCTGGGAGAGACTATCACATGGTAAATACATTCTGATCCAGACTGAGACATTAGCAAATCAGAGTAAGCCCTGAGGTGTCCACAGAAAAAATCCTGATGAGTGCTGGGGATGGCATTTAAAGACCTCTTTGACTTTGCCTAGGAGAAAACAGCTGAGCTGCATAATAAAAAAGGGTGAACAAGAAGCCACAGGGTGTGGGTGTGTTGACTGAACACCCAGAGCTGCCTAGCATTGGCCACTTGCACTCACTCACCTCTGAGTGTGCTCACTCAAGGAAAGAGGATAATGTCAGTGCAGGAGCTCTTTTGGTGCTGCTTCCTCCCACCCCCCCCCCACCCCCATGGTGAAGCTTCAAGCTGGCACAGGCCAGCGAGCCATTTGCTCTGCTCAGTAGCATACAGCTGCACAGGCTTGTCTCATGGCAAAAGGAAATACTGTGCTGAATGATTCACCCTGGGGGGCCAACACCTGCAAGACCACGCTGCCTTTCAACCGTTCCAGCCACAGAATTAAAAAATGGCTGCATTTCAAACCCGAATGCAGAAAAGAAATATTGACAAGGGAAAAGCTCAAGGCGTGTTGCGGCAACCGAGGCAAAAGCGTGCAGGGACCCGTTTTAGGTGGTGTGTGCTACCCTAGCTGCGAGGCACTGCTTCCTGGCATGCAAAGGTGTAGGCTTTGGAAGAAACATCAAAGGAAAGTCCCGTCCATCAAGCTTTTTACCCCTTATAACCCAAGGACAGGGAACGGGTTGGGCCTCCCAATTCCCGTCAGCCCCCGCCAGCATGTTCAATGGATGGTGTGTGTGCCATACTCCCAACAACTTTTGGAGGGTCCCAGGTTTCTCCCTCCCTGCTGCAAACAGCAGTAGCAGCATATGGACACAGGAGGATGCACTGATTACGGTGTATTTGCACCAAGAGCCGTCAATGTGATTCACTGCTTGGCTCGTGTTCTAAACACCCACGCGGCTGGCGAGTCCCTTACAGGAACTGATGGCAACAGTGGGACAAGCTGCTCCCGACAGCATCCTCTCACCTGGGCTGCTGTGGCTGCTGTCTGCAACAGCCTGTTCTCCTCCCAGAGGCAGCGGGCCACAATGCGGGCAATCTCCATGGGCTTCTCCAGATACCTGCTCTGTAAGAGAGGAAGAGGAATGGGAACGGAATGAATGACCGCCACACACAGAGAGCAAAACCTAGGTGAAGATGCCAAGCTTTTCGTAAGAAACCCAGCCTTGATTTGGAGGAATGCAGCGACGGGGCAGTTAGGCACTTCTTCTATGGGAGCACGTAAAAGAAGTGTTACGTGCTGGTTTCAGATTCAGGGCAGCAGGTGAAAATATATGCTGGGCGCCCAGCATGAGCAGCCGAGAATTTATGTCCAACAGGATGTCATCGTAAAAGCTAAAATAAGCCTGTCGTGGGCATTGCTCCCAAAGTTCAGGGCTCAACATCTCTCTTTAATCTGTGCTATTAAGAGTTCCCTAAACCATCAAACCATTCCATCAAATTTGGCCTTGCAAATTTCAGCGACGCTCTGTGCAAGGACAAAATTCAACGCTCTCCCGCCTTCCTACTCTTTCAAATAGTTTGCAATAGTTCCTATAAATCCAACTTAGTAGCCATCACTTGCTCTCTCCTCTATGGCTCTGTCCAATCCTCTTTTGACGCCATCTAAGTTGGTGACCTTCATCACTGCCTCCTGTCAAGAGTGGATTGAACACCATCATTCCCAGACACTTCCATCTCCCGAGTTTTATGACTTGGGTTGGCACTTTTTTTGGGGGGTGCAGGTGCCCACAAAACACAAGACCCTCCCAAACCCAGGACCTGCCAGCTGCTCCCACCTGCAGGAACTGCTTGATCCGGCGCAGGTTGTGCTGATAGAGGACATTGGATTCCTGTAAGAAGCGGCTGTACTGCTGGTCAATTTCACCCAGGAGGTTGTGGAACACCAACGTGGCGTGGGACTCCTTGCTGGCAGCATAGGCCCTGTACAGATCAGAAGGAAACAAAGCTTAACGAAAACAGCGCCCGGAGAATGACAAAAAACAACAACACTGCAGTGCCAAGTGCTCCCTCTACACACCAGGCCACGTCCGCACCACACATTTGAAGTGCTATTATACTACTTTAACACAGTCAAGCCACAGAGCTACAATTCTGGATATTTCCATTGGTTCTCATCATGTCAAAGTTGCAGGTTCGATCCCTGTTACGGGACAGCTGCATATTCCTAGATTGCAGGGGGTGGACAAAATGATCCTCAGGGCCCCTTTCAGCTCTACAATTCTGTATGATTCTCAGAATGGTTTAGCAATCAGTCCCCCTTCACAGGGAACCCTGGTAATTGTAGCTCTGGGTGGGGAACAAAGGCTCCTAACAACTCTCTAATGAACTACAGCTCCCAGAATTATTTAGGAGAAGTCATGACGGTCTAAAATGGCATCAGAGTGGGATTCCCATCCTCCTATGCCCCAACCAGCCAGCATTCTCAGGTCCTCATTGGGCTGGTTTGGGGTATCAACACTCACATCTTTATATTCCCCCGCTCCCCAAAGTGTTTTTTGTACTTCTGGACACTAATCCAAGCTTTGGCTTCCTAAGCAACAGCACCTCTCAGTCACAATGTTGGAAATGGAGGAGGCAATTCCGGAGGCCAGGAATCTCCTCTTGGTTTCATTCCACGAATGCCACTTCTTCCATTAGAAACAGGAAGCACAATTAATATCAGGAAGCTTCTGTATGCTTTTCAAGAGGCAAAAAGTTTCTGGGAATTTCCAGCAAGTCTTGCAAGAACGTAATCAAGAGCAAACTCTCGCTGAAGAGAATACGCCCACAAAGTGAAGGTTCTTGGAAATCTCAGGATTTCAGCTATAAGCCACATTGCTTTATCATAATAAAGAATTTACAGGATGCCAACTGGAAGGTCATGATGGTTTGAGCATTTAGATCAGGGATTAGGAGCTTGTGTGTGTGTCTCCCCCCATGATATTGTTGGATTCCAACTCTCATCATCCCTGGCCATTGATCGTGCTGGCTGGGCTTGATGGGAATTGGGAATCCCAACAGCATCTGGAGGGTCAAAGATTCTCCACCCTTGATCTAGATCATTAAACCAGCAGCCTGTAGGTTAGGTTCAATCCCCAGAGCAGTTTTGCCTGGCCCTCAATGTCTCTCTGCAAAATTTTGTTCAAGTTGGTGTTTAAAAAAAAATGCAAGGAAGAAAGATTGCAAGGAAGAAATACCGGTAACTCCACACTTTCATATTACATCATGGAGCAAACAGCACAACTCCTCCTCAGTGACCTCAGCTTCCTCCAGAGTGACCCTAGGAGCTAATCCTCATGGCTGATTTCTCTCTTTTCACTCTGATTGGCTCCAATCAGCACAAAGTGAGAGAAGACTTCTTCTCAGTGGCTGAAAAGCTCCCTCTTTCATACTGACTGGGAAGCACTAAGACTCTATAGAGATTGGGACCTTGCTTCAATGGTGACCCTCCACCACTAAAAAGCCTCTTAGCTTGATCATGCATATGGGGGTCAGTTTGCATAGTGCAATACATGCATGGCCATGCTCTGGGTCTCCAAGAAGAGAGAGGCTGAGCACCCCTGGATCAACCAATTAAAGAATGGCATTTTACTGTGCAACAAAATTCGTTTCCATCAGAGCACCCCCTTTTAATTTTTCCTATGTTGATTTGCAGAGCTCTGGCATTAGGAAAGGATCTCACTCAAAGCCAGCCAGTCAATTTCTCTGTGTGGGTGTAAAGGTAAAGGTAAAGGGACCCCTGACCATTAGGTCCAGTCATGGCCGACTCTGGGGTTGCGGCGCTCATCTCGCTTTATTGGGCGAGGGAGCCGGCGTACAGCTTCTGGGTCATGTGGCCAGCATGACTAAGCCGCTTCTGGTGAACCAGAGCAGCGCACGGAAATGTCGTTTACCTTCCCGCTGGAGCGGTACCTATTTATCTACTTGCACTTTGACATGCTTTCGAACTGCTAGGTTGGCAGGAGCAGGGATCGAGCAACGGGAGCTCACCCCGTCGCGGGGATTCGAACCGCCGACCTTCTGATCAGCAAGTCCTAGGCTCTGTGGTTTAACCCACAGTGCCACACAGGAACAAATACTGAGAAAAGTGCAATGGCTCACCAGTCCTGGCTCTCTATCCAGGGCGCAAGGAACTGCCGCAGCTCCATCGGAAAGCTGTCGCTGTAGAGCTGGTGGAGCTGCTCCAAATACCGGGTGTCCAGCTGCTGCAGCTGGTTCCACTGTGCCATCTTGGCCACTGAATCTGGAAACCTAGGAACACACAGAACATTTTTCTTTTTTATAAGCAAGTTGCTGCACCAGGCTATTTCCACCAAGATGGAACACTTCCTTTAAAAGTCGTAAATGCAATTGCAAACCAGCCTAAACAAAGGGTTTCTAAATAAATAACTAAATAGACAGACATTCCTATTAGTGATTCATAAATGCATTTTTTCATGTCAAGTTAAACTACATCCAGTTTTTCCCCTCAGAGTTTAGGTGTGGGGAAACTTGGGCCTGTGGGGGCTAAATGTAGCCCCTCTCACCGGTCCTTGGGACTCTTCCTGGCCACGCCCCCTCATGCTTTCCCCTGCCAGAATGGGTCCTTGCACAATGACAATACAGTGGTACCTCTAGTTAAGTACTTAATTCGTTCCGGAGGTCTGTTCTTAACCTGAAACTGTTCTTAACCTGAAGCACCACTTTAGCTAATGGGGCCTCCCGCTGCTGCTGCGCCACCACCGTGCAATATCTGTTCTCATCCTGAAGCAAAGTTCTTAACCTGAAGCACTATTTCTGGGTTAGCGGAGTCTGTAACCTGAAGCGTATGTAACCTGAGGCACCACTATATCTCTTCCTTGTTTTGATGGAGCATGGAAAGGGAGATGTGTGTAAGACTTTTGTGATTGGTAGATAGCCTCTACTGCAGGCTTCCTCAACCTCGGCCCTTCAGATGTTTTTTTGGCCTATAACTCCCATGATCCCTAGCTAGCAGGACCAGTAGTCAGGGATGATGGGAACTGTAGTCTCAAAACATCTGGAGGGTGGAGGTTGAGGAAGTCTGCTCTACTGTATCAAGATAAAAGTCCCTTCCATTGTTTCTAACCACTTTTGTCTTAGAAACACCCACTTCTGGCTTGTGGCTCCTGGAAGGTTCTGCAAAAAACTTCCAGGTAGAAAAAGGTGCCCCTCCCCTATCCTAGTCGCTCAGGATGATTAGTTCAATGACAGTACGAAACCGAAACCATGGCTTCTTAACGCATCACCATGACGTCCTGCTTAATCTTTACTTCAGACCAGAGCTTGGTAGGGGTTTTCTTAGTGGTGGTGGGAGTGTGCGGATTTATACATTAACTATGGTCTTGTTGCATTCTCCTTCCTTTCCTATTCTTCTCGCTGCTAATGTCTGTGAAGTAATTACCACAGATATGGTATACGTTTCCCCAGAAGCAGGGCATGATCTTAATTTGTACTATGTTGTATCTGATATAGCTATCTGGTGCGCAAATCTGAAGCTAACAACAGAAAGAAGCCATGCGAGCCTCCGAGAAACGGAAAATTACTGTCTGTCTTTAAGAAGTGTCTGCCTAGATAATATATCAGCCGTGTATCAGCACCTCAGCTTTGATCTTCAAAAGTGGCTTAAACATTCCACACAACTGCTGCAGCCCCTTCATTCATTTTCAGTTGGAATCTCAGAGTCAGTGCAGATTTTACTGCAGCTGCACAAATAACTCTGCTGACCCAAGTGGGGGAGATCGGCAAGGAATCCTGACTCCTCCACAATTAACAACAGGGAGGCAAAATGGTTGCCTCGAGCCACCTTTGCTTCTCCCTATACTGTTCTTTTTCTTGTTCTTAAATTTTTCTTCCTTTCTTCGGAGACTAAAAGAAGCAGAATAGCTTTGTAAAACAAATTTGTTTCCGTTTGCTCCGATTTTAAATATTGTATATTTAAATTGTTGCAACGCACCCTGGGACTCTGAGGTGAGAGGCAGGGTAAGAAAAACAACAGTAAGATAAATAATCCTAAATGATGAACACATCTGATTATTTGCATCCCAGAATTCACTTTCTTTAGCACAGAACTATCAGTGCAAAATTCTGGAGGCTGCCTCTACATGTTGCTTTGTTTATACAATGTACAAAGCAGGGGGTGTTAATGGGTTGTTGTTTTTATTTTGTTTATATATATGGTGTTTTTTATGTTGATCTTTTCTGTGTGATAGGAATTTTGAGGCCTTAGATATATGTTAAAATGTTCATTAGTTTACCAACCAAGCACATCCATAGATCAGCACAGGAAGACCGACCTGGAACCATTTTGATTCCCAAGCTGTCCCAAACTGACCAAATGTTTTTTTTTGCAAGGTCAAAGGAAAATGGAAAAGCCTCCCCATTGTCTTTTCCTTCACAAATCCTGTCTTAAGGGTATGTCTGTGTTTGAATAGGGTGTGAGCCTGTGACATGGCTCAGGAACTAAGTATTTATCATTACAAAAGATTGGCCAGGCTACCCAGGCAATCCAATCAAGTAACCTGCCAGACAGGAGATAAACAACGACATTCAGATTTCTGTTTTAAGACCGCCTTTTTTGTGATGTAGGTATGATGTATCTGAGGGGTGGTCTTAGGTTACACCCCTTCTGTGATGTATGATGTTTCTGGGGGTGGTCTTGATCTACAGGGTGGCAATTTCAAAAGTCTTTATAAGGCCTTGCACGCCATTTTTCTGGGTTCCTCCTCTCTCCTGCGGGTAAGGGGAACACCCTGTTGCAACTGATCAATAAAGATCAAGCTTACTAGCTGCTTTGCTTCTCAATATTCTCTGGTTGGCCTCTGTTATTTTCTCCTACCAATAGAGAACCTATGTAAGGACTCTATATGGGCTCTTGGATACCCCATAAGAGAAAAGGGCAATTTTTGTTTACAACATCTGTGAACCGCCCTGAGACCTCCAGGTATAGGGTGGTATATAAATTCAATTAATAATAATAATAGACATACAGTGGTACTTCGGGTTACAAACGCTTTGGGTTACAAACGCTTCAGGTTACAAACTCCACTAATCTGGAAGTAGCATGAACTTTGCCCCAGGATGAGAACAGAAATTGCATGACGACGGTGGGAGGCCCCATTAGTGAAAGCGCGCCTCAGGTTAAGAAAGGTTTCAGGTTAAGAATGGACCTACGGAACGAATTAAGTTCGTAACCAGAGGTACCACTGTACAAGGTGGGAAAAGCTAACAATAATCCACAGCCAGATGTACGAACAATCTTGATACTCTCCACCCCTCCTGCTTTCCTGCATGCAAGATGACTTAGGCTGCAATCTCATATCCACTTTCCTGGGAGTAATCCCCACTGAATTTAAAGTGGACATACTTCTGAATACAGTGGTACCTCGGGTTAAGTACTTAATTCGTTCTGGAGGTCCGTTCTTAAACTGAAACTGTTCTTAACCTGAAGCACCACTTTAACTAATGGGGCCCCTGCTGCCACCGAGCCGCCACAGCCCAATTTCTGTTCTTATCCTGAAGCAAAGTTCTTAACCTGAAGCACTATTTCTGGCTTAGTGGAGTGTGTAACCTGAAGCGTATGTAACCTGAAGCATATGTAACCCGAGGTACCACTGTACAAATATACAGGTGTGCACTGCAAAAATTCCTTTGCTGGGTCAGGCCACTTAGCTCAACGCTCATTTTCAAGAGTGACCAGCCAGATGCCATAGGAAGCGCATGGATTGAGCAGAATGTAACAGTCATGCCCTGTTCCAGGCTACCAACAATCACTTTTTCCCTCCTAAAAAGTAAGGGGAAATGTGTGTGCGTCTTATGGAGCGAATGCAGGCTGTGCAGCTATCCCAAAAGCCAGAACAGCAAGAGGGATTGCTGCTTTCACTGGGCAGTGATCCCTCTTGCTGTTCTGGCTTCTGAGATTCAGAATATTTTTTTTCTTGCTTTCCTCCTCCAAAAACTAGGTGCATCTTGTGGTCTGGTGCGTCTTATAGAGCGAAAAATACGGTACATTGCCTCTTTTCATGGAGTCTCCATTTGGTTTACCAAGGCTAATATCCACTCACAGGCCTCTCTTTCATAAATTGGGACTTTTGTTTTTAGTGGTTTCTTAGTGATTAGGGACTGTCCCTTTGTCCTAATGCAGCAAGCAGGTTCCCTTCCTCCCAGTGCAAATCAGATTTGCTGCATCCAGCAGCCACTTCCCTCTAACGAAGGAAACAAGCCAAGGCAGCACACAGGAGGTGCAGAAGAAAACCAAGATCATGACACATGCGGAACAAGCAAATATTTGGCAAACCAACTGTGATGAAGAGCAGAGTTGCAGTGAGCTCCACTAGGGAAATACCAAATGCTTGACCTCTGGAATTACTGGAGTAATAAAAGGTGAGCCTGAACTGCTAGGCCTGATAGAGATCTCAGCCTAACATAGCTTTTCCTCCAATCTCCAGACTCCCAACTATTACCAAACCCACTCAAAATGGCTAACGCTTAGGAATGACTGGAGTTGGTAATCCAAAATTTACAGGGTGGTAGTCAACTAATTTCATTCAAATTACCCACTGAAACTGATGGAACATGACTCAGTTAGGTGCATTAATTACAACAGGTCTACTCTGAGTAAAACCTAACTGAATACCATCCTTGGAAGGCACCAGATTGGGAAACCATGATAAAGTGTTATCAAATTGTTTAGGTGACCTCTATAACGATTTTTTTCCAATTCCTTTGACAGATGCTATGGAGTTTCACGGAGGCTGCCAATATATGTTCCGTTTTGGACAGCTTTCTGTTCCACCCCTGTTTTGGTAGCAGAACATTTTTCACCCAGAGCTATTTTTAATATTTGTGGTATGTCACTGGTGGCGTTCCCTCCTACCTCTTTCTTGTATGTGTGAAAATAAAAAGAACATTTATACCACACATTGTCCTCCGACTCTTGGCAGGTTTTTGCGTGTCAGTTTTTAAGTGTACAACATATGCCCAACTTTTATATGCCTGGAAGTCGCAATAGCGCTTAAACTGGAATCACAACTGACTGAGAGCAAGAGAGCTCATGTGTTCCTATTCACCCTCTCACTCAAACTCCACAATCAGAATACTAGACTCATCTCCATGTACCCTAAAAAGAGACGCATGTTGCAGAAAGTAAGCAGCAGAGAGGACTCCTCAAAGCAAGCCATGCCACAACCTTTAGGAAGCCATGCTAACCACCAGCTAAACTGGTGACTGGGAGTAGCTGTAAAGACCACATAACACCAGTCCTGAAAGACCTACATTGGCTCCCAGTATGTTTCTGAGCACAATTCAAAGTGTTGGTGCTGACCTTTAAAGCCATAAACGGCCTCAGCCCAGTATGCCTGAAGGAGTGTCTCCACCCCCATAATTCAGGCCGGACACTGAGGTCCACCTCCGAGGGCCTTCTGGTGGTTCGCTCACTGTGAGATGTGAGTTTACAGGGAACCAGGCAGAGGGCCTTCTTGGTAGTGGCGCCCGCCCTGTGGAACGTCCTCCCATCAGATGTCAAGGAAATGAAACAACTATCTGACTTTTAGAAGACATCTGAAAGCAGCCCTGTTTAGGAAAGTTTTTAATGTTTGGTGTTTTATTGTGCTTTTAATTCTGTTGGGAGCCGCCCAGAGTGGCTGGGGAAACCCAGCCAGATGGGTGAAGTATAAATAATTTTTATTATTATTATTATTATTATTATTATTATTATTATTATTATTAAAGGTCAAGCAAAAGACACAGCACCAAACCCTCTAAGTCTGAGGCCTGGAAAGAATTTTGTCATCAAGACACACAGGCAACACAGTTCTCTCTTCCGCTTTGCATGGCAGGCAGCTCAAGTAGTCCTGCAACAACTTTCCATTTCTCTTCTGCAAGCTGATTAAAGAAGCCGCCCACTACCATCACCCAAAGTGCAAATAAAACAAATCAAAGACAAAACTAATTGTGGACTGACACACATAGCCAGACAACAATGAAAAGAGTTTAGAGAAACACTGGGGGTGGGGTGGGGTGGGGAGGATACAGGTCTATGTGTATAGGTACTGAAAAGATATATGCAGAAATGTGGGTGTGTATTCCTAAATGGCACTGCCTCATTGACAGCCAGCACTGTCAATCAACACAAAAAGTGAGTGACCAAACAGCTGCCCCAGGATACTAATCAGGAATCACCCCATGGTGGATGGAGCCAAAATGGGGCCACTAGGAAGCAAGAGGGAAATATAAAGTTTGTGGGCACACAGAGGTTTGCAAAAGTTTATCTATTTTTGAGGATGTTCTTTTAAATTGAAGGGAAAACCAAAGCCAGTACTGTTGCTGCAAAATTTGTTAAGAGTGTCAGTTTGAAAAATAAATGGGAAATCAGAGTGTAATGGGGTGGGGTGGGGGTGGGGCACTCTGTTTCATAACACAAAAGATAACTTATTTTTGGAAAAGGTGCCTGACAGGCACCTTCAAATGGAGCACCTCCGTTATAAGTGATGACAAACTGAAGCGTTGTTCAAGGCTCAACTTGCAGTCTCCTCATTTAAACCCCACAACAACCCTGTGAGGTAGGTGAGGCTGAGAGGCAGTGACTGGCCCAAGGTCACTCAGTGAGCTTCGTGGCCGAGTGAGGATTTGAACCCAAGTCCCCCAGGTCCAAGTACCACACTCTTAACCACTATGCTCTGTATTTAGCATATATGGAGCTCACTTCAAGTGTGCAAAGAGCCCAACATATTTTCTCTCAGTTTCTCAACAAGTTAGGTCAGCGTTATTATTTCTGAAAGCTTGATGGTCGAGGTGGAATCTGGACCGGAGATTTCCCAGGAGCTAAGCAAACAGGCTTGTGCCCCTGGCTCCTTACCCAAAAAGACATAAAATGTTCCAAGTGTGTGTATTTAACTCTTTTTACCTCACACTTCAGAATAACGGAGCAAAATTTGGTGAGGTAACAAACCTCGTCTTGTTTTCAAAGGGAGGCCGCATTAGGTGGGAAGCCCATACCGAAGCTTCTCTGTACAGTGGTACCTCGGGTTACATACGCTTCAGGTTACAGACTCCGCTAACCCAGAAATAGTACCTCAGGTTAAGAACTTTGCTTCAGGATGAGAACAGAAATCGTGCTCTGGCGGCGCAGCAGCAGCAGGAGGCCCCATTAGCTAAAGTGGTGCTTCAGGTTAAGAACAGTTTCATGTTAAGAACGGACCTCCGTAACGAATTAAGTACTTAACCCGAGGTACCACTGTAGTGGGAAAACATAGGCAGGTCTCAGGGCATGGCTTGAGGGTAAATGATACAGCTGCCTTGCTAAAGCTAAGCAAAATTTGAGCATCTGGCCTGTGCCTGGATGGGAGACAACTGAGGAGCCCCACATATGCCACCTTGAGTTCCATGAAAGAAGAGAAACGGGAGGGGGCAGGGTTCTCTGTACCTAATTCTAGTTCAGAATACCTGTGGATCTAGCCTGGTATTGTCCACTCTGACTGGCAGCAGCTTTCCAGGGCACCTGTTTCCCCCTTTTTAACTGGAAATGCCAGGGATTCAACCTGACACCTTGTAAAGGCCAAGCAGATGCACTACCGAGGAAGCCACAATCCTTCCTCCCCAGGAATACATATATATAGTCTCTGTACCATCCACATTCCCCACACGGAGAATCTCACAAGAGGACGCCAGCCAGAGTTCTCCCGAGTTCAGATTTCTAAAGACGTCTTTCTCCTCTGTGGCAGTTAAAGTCAGCCTGGAAAGGGGAGGCGGACCTCGTCCTGGTAACATTCCCACGAAGTCTGGGTCCCGTGGTAGGTATTACTGCCCACTGGGACTTGTTGGCTGGAAGGCAGGGAGACCAGCAGTAGACACAGCCCAGGCATGGGCAAACTCTGGCCCTCCAGATGTTTGGGACTACAATTCCCATCATCCCTAACCACTGTCATGTTTGCTAGGGATGATGGGAATTGTAGTCCCAAACATCTGGAGGGCCGGAGTTTGCCTATGCCTGACATAGCCCATGTCAAGCACAGCCACCCACTGACTGCAAGTAAGAAGACAGGCAGGTGAGGGCCAGCTGAGAAGTTGGGGGGGGGGCAATGCCCTATCCGCCCTCATGGAACAGCCTCCATTGTGCAGCTGTATGTTGTTGCAACAGCTCACTGTGGAAACAGGCAGAGGAGCATGGTAAATGCAGGACATAATAGAAGCTTGTGGGATTTTTGGGGGTGGGAGAGATGCATGGAGGCCACATGCTGGAAGTCCTGGGATAGGACCATATGGGGAAAGAAGGGGGAAATATTCTGCTGTGACACTCTTAAAAATGTTTCTTAAGGAGGTGGTAAATGAAGTATAATGAACCACCTGGTTCACAAAAGCCTGAGCATCACCCCTGCACACACACACGTGGTTGGGTTAGAGGATGTGCAGGGGACAGTCACAAAAGAGCTGGCATGCAAAGGGCTTTTTAAAAAGCTGAGAATTCTGAGATCATTTTAAAGTCTGTTCTGATATTTTGTTCCATCAGATATTCCTTCCTAAATTGGCAGTGGGGTGGGGTGGGGGGAGAGGAAATCTCAGCTGCCCAATGTAGGTTTTTTCTCCAGATTTTAAAATTTATTTTAAATTTATTTATGAATATATAACCCACGCTTCAATTAAAAAATATGGCAGGCTGGAGCATATTTACCGTATTTTATTGTTGCAGTCAGAAAGCTCTCCAAGGAGCTCAAGGGGACACACCAGTGTCGCCCATTTATTCCCCACAACAACCCTGTGAGGTAGGTTAGGCTGAGAGGCGGTGATTGACCCAAGGTCACCCAGTGAGTTCCATGACTCTGTGGGGATTTGAACCCTGGTCTCCCAGGTCATAGTCCAACACTAACAATTACACCACTCCAGTTTGAGTGATGCCAGGCTAAGAAACAGGGGCAGTGGGTGCCGCTGGTCTGTGGTCCCTTCCTGAGATTACAGGCTCTGACAATGAGTAAATACAGTATAGGAATATAATTCACAGATATAGAGAATGTAAGGGAGCAATTGATAGGACATTGTGTGTGTGTGTACACATATACGTATACATAAATATTTTTCTTTCATAGAAAAGTCTTGATTCCTGTTCTCTTTCTCTCTCTGCAGCATCAAAAAATCTGAAAAACCCAGCCTGTGTGTGGTTGTAGCCTTCATTCTCAGGGGGAAAAAACAATCCCAAGAAATTACTAATTACTGTATAGAAGATATGCAAAAAGTCCAGAGTTACAAGAACAGGGAGGAGTTTTAAGGTGCTGTTAAGAGTTCATAGTAGCACTAACAATTATTGGCTCAAATAAATCACATTTGGGACTGAGCCAACAGCTCAACCTCTTGCTTTTCAGAGAAACACAGGGGAGAAAAGAAAAAGAGAGAGGCCAACATACATTTTAAAAACCCCACAGGATTGTAGAGAAACAATGTGTGTGTGTGTGTGGCATTTTGAATACTTGTAAAAAAGCGCAACATAAGGCAATTATGCAATTACTTCCTCCAGTACAGCAGTTTTTTGCAGTGATGATTTCATTTTGGCTAGCCTGCTCCTCCTGTCAAATTACAAATTAAAATGAGCAGAGGTGACAAGATAAGATGATACAGGATCACTTGGCACGTATCCAAGTGACAAAATGCCCTTAACACATCCGCATTCGTGAAACGGCAGCATTGCTTGGAAAATTATTTGACAGGTCATGGTTTCGGTAAGTGTCCCCTGGTTTCAATTTATGCAGGCAGGTAACTGACTTAAAAAGAGCTGCTATTCTCAAACGCCCATGAAAGGCCACATTTTGCATTTGTGGGTCTGGAGTGACAAAATAATTCTTGCCTAATTTGCAAGTATCAGCCACAGAGTAAATTGCTTGCATCTGTTCTGGACAGAAGCCATCGTCAACCCCCCATAAACTAATTAATCTGCTGAATTGCAAAAAAAGATGCTACGCAAATAACAAGTAACTTCATTTGTTTGTTTGTATTAAGATGCCAACAGATTTTGGCTGGCCTTGGCTGTTTAACAAGATACATTATTTCAGTTACCCATAATCTGTTTGTCTGGCTTTATCTGTGCTTTAATAATTATTTTATGTGCGTTTGTTTTTTAACTGTTTTGCAGATTTTAGCTGGGTTAGCTACATTTTATTTGTACACCACTTTAGAGAGCTCTTAGATTAAGCGGCTTATAAATCTTCTAAATTGACTCGAAAGTTGTGTGATCACAATTTTATGCACTTGGCGGCTGGCCAGCACACCCATCACACAAATTAAACACATGCAAGGTGGAGAGCTTACCAGGCCCTGGAAAGGTCTTGTGTAAGCTCTGGAGCTCCAGGTGAGTGTCTCCCAGAGCCTGGTATGCAAGGCAGAGTGCTTAAAAGCTCTTTTTGCTGGGTTTTCCTGCTGTTTGTTAATCTCACTGCATTTCTATCCCACCTTTCCTCCAAAGAGTTCTAGGTGGCATACATAGTTTGTTGAGCTTTTTAGGCAAACAAACAAACAAACAAACAAGTTTTTGCCCTATTTTTTAAGGAAAATAGCAAAAAAATGACACTGCCAACACAGGTTGCCATACATCTGGATTTTCCCGAACATTTTTAGTGATTTCCACCCAGACACTGCTTTCGACTGCAGTATTCTGGATAAGTCCGGGATATTCCGGACGTATGCCAACCCTAAGTTTTCATCCTCTTCATTTAAACTGTTATACTAAAAGGGAGTGTTTGGCCCAAGGTTCCCCAGTGAGCTTCATAGCTGAGTGGAGGTTTGAACCCTGGTCTCCCAAGTCTTAGTCAGACACTCTCACCATTACACCAAACGGATGCTCCTCCACGCGCACCTCCTAGGAAGTAAACAAACTAGCACATCCATTTTTCAGTTCTAGTTTTCCAGTTACGGAATTAAAATATTTCCATTTAAATAAATTTTATTGTATATAGCCAAAGGCCTTTACAATGGAAGACAGGTCGTCCAGAATTAAAATGAGATAGCTTTAAAAAAGAAAAAAGTAATCCCCCACCAGCTCTTTGCTGTGGTGCGATTCACGCCAGCACCTCATTCCGTCACATCTGCAGAACAGACAGACTTTTGGCAAACCTTCCACATTCACCAAGTCACGTTTACTTTCACCCACATTTAAAAAGCCCCCTCAGAGCACGAAATGAAACAAAACTCACAGGGCACATCCCCCCCCCCCCAACAACACTGTACCTTTACAGTCTTGACCGGTAAGCACGGGATGAATTCTCAATCTCTGTTCTCATTCGCCCCCAAAGGCAGCCTCCAGCAACTCCCTTGGAAAGCAGGAAAGGGGCTTACGGGAAACGCAAGAGGCAGACTCTGCTGGGAACTGCCCCAGAGACAAGGAAGTTGCCTTCGGATTTGTTCCACGCACAGGTCATTTGGAAGCTAGCTATGAAGCCCGGGAGGAAAGAACTGTTATTTGTCTGTTCCAATCTTTCCAATCTTTCAGTTTCCTGAGGGTCAAGAATCATTTGAAATAAGTCGGCGGCAGGCAAGGGAGAGGGTAGACATTTCGGTCTCAAAGAACCACCACCACCATGGCACAATTCAGAGCTGTCTTCTTTTTTCAAACCATGAATGGAAAGTGAAAGAAGCCAGCAGTATGCACAGTGGATCAGGAAATGCTTTTGATTCCCCATTGCAAACAGCAGACTCATCATGCTTGCATGAAAGCCAAGCTGGGCCGAGAGAAAGATTTTAAAGAAGCAGGATTTCCCCAGCCGGCTGAGGCTGATGCGATTTGTAGTGCAAAGTACTGGGAGGTTGGGGAAAGGCTGGTGGCACATAGCCAATCCATAATATAAATTCTCCGAGTGGCTCACAAAACAAATACAACTATTAAAATACCGTATCAAAGAAAAACTATTAAAATCTAAAAGCGCAATTAAGACACTTGACTTGCCATGTTTTGTTTTTTGTTTTGTTTTTTAATATATGCATGAAATTTGTGCCTTGTCTGGTTTGGATGTAAGACAGCAAGAACATGCATAGGTACAGGTGCCTAGGGAAAAAGCTGACTGCTTCACTCCTCCCCTGATTCTGATGCTGTCAGGCTACCCAGAGCAAAGCCGTGATTTGGCTCAGAGCTCTATGTGAACCCAAGTGGCTCCAAGGTTTGTACTTAGTTAACTGCCCATGGTTTGCTTGGAGGAGACAAACCATGACTGCTGGTTTGGATGACACACTAAGCCAAATAATGGCTTAGTCCAGCCAGGTAGTTCAGCGGCAGTACTGTTGGGTGGAGGGTAGTGAAGTGGCTGCAATTGCTCACTGGCAGGGGCCAGTGTGGTGTAGTGGTTAAGAGCGGTAGATTCGTAATCTGGGGAACCGGGTTCGCGTCTCCGCTCCTCCACATGCAGCTGCTGGGTGACCTTGGGCTATTCACACTTCTCTGAAGTCTCTCAGCCCCACTCACCTCACAGAGTGTTTGTTGTGGGGGAGGAAGGGAAAGGAGAATGTTAGCCGCTTTGAGACTCCTTCGGGTAGCGATAAAGCGGGATATCAAATCCAAACTCCTCCTCCACTAAGCTATGGTTTGGGCTTAGCATTACAGTTGTACCTTGGATCCCAAATGCCTTGCGAGTCGAATGTTTTAGCTCCCGAACGCTACAAACCCAGAAGTGAGTGTTCCAGTTTGCAAACGTTCTTTGGAACCCAATGTCCGACGGGGCTTCCGATTGGCTGCTGGAGCCGCGCCTTGGTTTCCGAACGTTTTGGAAGTCAAAGAGACTTCTGGAACGGATTCCGTCCAACTTCCAAGGTACCACTATATAAGCAAACGAGGCCAGTGAGCTAGAAGGTGTCCATAAAGATGGGGTCCCCAAGATAAACACCACTTCTAACAGTAGTTACAGGCCCTGTGAACTTTCTGCACATGGTTGTTAATAATCTGAATCTGCAGGGATCTCATCTGTCAACTTGCCATATGCTTTTCTTCAAGCGGTTGAGATACAATAGGCCGTTCAACAGGATGGGCCATTGGCCTGCTGCAGCAGGACTCTTCATAGGCTTAAAACACACACACACAGAGAGAGAGAGAGAAGAGAGAGAGAGAGAGAGAGAGAGGGAGAGAGAGAGAGAGAGAGAGAAAGCGCAGAAACCAGATACACCAAGAAACAATTGAAAGCACTTCTGCACGTGGAGGAAGATAATGCAGCTTTGAATGCACTGGCCACTTCTCACTTTGAGAAACGTTTCCTGTGCACATGGCTAGGGAACCACTAAAAGCAAAGTGCTGGGAGAACCACAACAAGCAAAGAAAACTCAAAGCATTTGTTTCGAAATAAAGACAGCCACTGAACTTTCTGCTTCTCCTAGTTGAATGACACTTCTCTACTCATTTGAAGCGATGGACTCTGGGATTCTCGCCGTTTCTGTGAGAAACGTTATGACACGCCTTTCTGAGCACCCTGGGAAACTCAGAATGCAAACTAAATACTGACATATTGTCAAAGAAGATGCTACAGACCTGGATATCTATTCTGGAGAAGCCAAGACTTGAGGGGTGTGGTGGCTGCAGCGTGAAATCCCTTCAGGTAATGAAGGAGTACTATGACAAAGCCTTCTTCTCTCCGCCCCAACGGGCAGGATTAGATTTTGGATGAACATTAAAAGGTTCTTCATGATAAGATCAGTTTGATGCTGGAAACTGTTGCCTGGCAGGTGGGCGGGCTCTCTCTCTCTCTCTCTCTGGAGATATTATCATAAATATTACAAATATTACAATTTATTACCCACTCTTCACCCTAAGGTGCCAGGCCAAGGTACAACAATTAAAATGCAATACTGATGTTAAAACACAGTATTGCACAACATTGAGATCCAGCATTGAGGGCCTTCTGGCGGTTCCCTCTTTGCGAGAAGTGAGGTTACAGGGAACCAGACAGAGGGCCTTCTTGGTAGTGGCGCCCGCCCTGTGGAACGCCCTCCCATCAGATGTGATGGAAATAAGCAGCTATCTTATCTTTAAAAGACATCTGAAGGCAGCACTGTTTAGGGAAGTTTTTAATATTTAATGCTGTATTGTTTTAACACTCAATTGGGAGCCGCCCAGAGTGGCTGGGGAAACTCAGCCAGATGGGGTATTATTATTATTATTATTAAAAGCAGTTCAAAACCACCAACAATCGCAGAAGCAAGCTGGGTCCTAAAAATAAGACATAAAAGGGTAAAGGTAAAGGACCCCTGACAGTTAAGTCCAGTTGCGAATGACTCTTGGGTTGGGGTGCTCATCTCGCTTTACTTGCCGAGGGAGCAGACGTCTGTCTGCAGACAGTTTTTCCAGGTCATGTGGCCAGCATGACTAAGCCACTTCTGGCGAAACCAGAGCAGCGCACGGAAAAGCCGTTTACCTTCCTGCCGGAGTGGTACCTATTTATCTACTTGAACTTTGACGTGCTTTCGAACTGCTAGGTTGGCAGGAGCTGGGATCGAGCAATGGGAGCTCACCCTGTTGCAGGGATTCAAACCGCCGCTCTTCTGATCGGCAATCCCCAGGCTCAGTGGTTTAGACCACAGCGCCATCCACGTCCCAAAAAATAAGACATCAAGTGTCAAAAGCCACAGTGAAGAGGCATGTCTTCAGCATTCACCAAAAGCTCCATGTTGAAGGTGCCAGACACACCTCTGTGGGGAAGGAAGTTCTACAGATGAGGAGCTGCCACAGAAAATGTCCTCTCCTGGCCTGTCAGCCTGAGATCTTCAATCAGCGGCTGGGCAGTCACCTATTCATAGAATAAGAGAACTGTATGATTGGGAGGTACCCATAGATTTACCAAGCCCAACACCCTGCGATGCAGGAATCCTGCCCACAGTTGTCCCTGGGTGGGCTCGAACCACCAACCTTCTGGTTAAGAGCGAAGCATACTGACCCACTGTGCCACCTGAGATATGGGGCGCTCTAGCTCTGAATGTCCTGCATGGTACAGGGTGTGTGTGGGCTACAAGGCACTCTCCAACTCTACAAGTTAGGTAGAATAAAGCAGTGCATGGAATGCAGGGGCCAGGGAGGTGCCGAGTGCAAAAGCACTTCGCCTGCTGAAAACCCTCCGATGTTGCCATTAAGAAGCAGAGGTTCTCCTGTTAATTAGAGCTTAATTTGGACTAAAGTACAGGCATGTGCTAGAAGAGATAAGATCACAAACGGTGGAACAAACCAACTGCAAGGATTTAAGGTTTGAACTTGAGATAAGACTTCATTTGGTGCAAAAGACTGGGGGGGGGGAGCCTACAGTTTATTTAAAGTTTTCTTTTCCACATTTATGATTCAGCAACCCTCCTCTGAACAGGACAGGAAGAAACACCATGGACAAAATAATTGCCACACACAGGAAGAACAAGGCTATAGTTTGAGTTCCTCCCTTGCAGTTTTATAAATTATTTAATGTGCCAATAATGTGCGAATAAAAGTTATTAATACTGCCGTTGTTGTATAAGGGATTTTTATTGTGACCAGAATGTAATTTAACCTGATAAGATTTTGGAACGCAGAAATAAAGAAAATTATCAAACCATCAAATCTAGCACGCGGAGAGCCACTTTAACTAAATTATATACCGGTAATTCAGTATTTTAATTATTTGTATTAATAGTTGTATTAAAATTGCTATTGTTATAATGAGGTTATTATGGGACTGTAATTGAAAACTAATAAAAATGTATTACAAAACAAAAATCATACAGCACTAAAACAGACAATAAAATTTGTGATATTACTATGCAAAAAATACAAAAAAATAGTTGGGGGTAGGTAAGGGATGGGGCTATGGACTCCCTGGATGCATTCTATGGGTCCTCGGACCCCTAATAAGGAACCACTGGTCTAAGATAAATTTAATTATTGTAAAGATATATTATTTTGCTGGATTTTATACATGTGCATTTTAAAAAAGACAAAACAGCATGGGATTTAAACTTAAGATGCAGAAGTATGTCCTGAACATAGGCACAAAATTTCATTTCAATACCTGTCTGCAGGATTATCACAAGACATATGGAGCAAAAGCTTTTGGTTTAACTAAGGGCCTCACTTTACTACAACATATATGCCTCTGACAAAGGACTCATCAGAAATCCCGACTTCCAAGCAGGACCAGTTCTTAATAGCTGGCAGACTGTGTCAGACTATTAAAAGCCAGATTTGACACATTGAGTGTAGTCCCCCCACCCCCAGTCGAATAAATGCTCCCATTTCCATTTATTTTGGGGAAAGAATTAAAATGAAAGCAAAGTTGTTTTGCATGTGTGACCTTTAACAAGTTTCATTTGTTCCACGTAGCCAAGGGCTTTGTGCTGGATCATGATGGATTATTACGCTTACAGAATAGCTGTCCTGATCTTTATAACCAAGCTCCTGTATAAGATGTCTCTTCTTTCGCACCTTGCTTCTATAAACACAGGCCAGAGACAAACACTGCACTGTGGTTTTGACATTGGAGACGCCAGCTGGGAGAACAGCAGCAGCAGCAGGAGTCAGCCAGGAATCATAAAACTGACTTACTGCAAACCAGAGGGGGGTGGGGAAGCGGGGGAGAAAGAGACAGAGAAAGAATACTGGTTCTCAGCAAACACCTCACAGTCAACATCATGGAAGTCAGGGCACTGGAACATCAATATCAGACCCTCCAAGTGTCCCTTTTTTCCGGGGACAGTCCCAGATTTACAGAAGCCGACCTGGTTTCTGATTTGATCCTGGAATGACCCACATTTCCTTAGGACATCCCTATTTTCATAGGAGAAATGTTGGAGGGTATGCGACCCCTAAGTCAAGGAGATAAGTAACTATACAACCTATTTACAAGACATCTGAAGGCAGCCCTGTATAGGGAAGTTTTAAAACATTTATATATATATTGGAAGTCGCGCAGAGTGGCTGGGGCAACCCAGTCAGATGGGTGGGGTATAAATAAATTATTATTATTATTATTATTATTATTATTATTATGGAATAGGGTGTCCCTATTTTCATTGGGAAAATGTTGGAGGGTATACAACATTACTGCATCTTTTAAGTGCCCAGTTCAGTTGAAAACAGCAGGACATTCCCGCTTCTTTGCAAGATCTTAGTCTATGCTGCTGCTCTTCACTTCCATTTTCTGTGGTTATCCTGGAGGACAGGAGCAGAAATATGCCCCAATGCCTAAACCAGGGACAGTGGCCCTCCAGGGTCTGTTGGACTACAACTCCCATCAGCCCCAGCTAGCGTGGTCAATGGTCCAGGATGATGATAGAGCTTGGAGCCAACAGACTTCTTAAATACTACAGGTTCCCCATCCCTTGTTAAGAAAGCAAGCACCTTGCCATAGGCAGGAGACAGTGATCATTGCTTACCCTGCTCCCTCAATTAAATAGCCATTGTAATGTCTATACAATGAATCCCTGGGTCAGATAAACTACAGTGGTACCTCAGGTTACCTACGCTTCAGGTTACAGACTCCGCTAACCCAGAAATAGTGCTTCAGGTTAAGAACAGAAATTGTGCTGTGGCGGCAGCAGGAGGCCCCATTAGCTAAAGTGGTGCTTCAGGTTAAGAACAGTTTCAGGTTAAGTACGGACCTCCGGAAAGAATTAAGTACTTAACCCAAGGTACCACTGTAATGGGGAAAAACCTGCCTGTGCAACCCACAGTCAAAAGAGCAAGCTTCTTCTTCAGCCACTTCCCTAGCCATGCAAGAACCCCCCTGAGAGATCTGAATGCTCTGGTGAAGGAGCACATTCTTAAATTATTGCTAGAAGCTTCTTAAGGATAATTTGGGAATTTGCAAGTTCCAGCAGGCATCCCAGGCAACCTTGGAAGCAGCCAAGGACCTCCTATCCCCATCGAAACCTGGCAATGCAATCCAGAGCAAAAGCTGAAGTACCTCGAAAGTAGCGAAGGCCTTCCTTCTGAAACAGAAAGGTAAACATCGAGGGAAATTGCCAGATCGTAACCCTTGGACTGGCCAGCTTTGCAGCAGAGCTGTTTTTGCACCATAACGCAACCTCCCCCACACTTGGCCTATTGAGACACTTGTGCAAACAGAAGCTTCCTGTCAGCCTTTTTTTAAAGTTTAGTGGAGGTTTTTTTTTTGCTACCCAACAGCGTCCAATTTAGAAGGCAACAGAATAAGTCAGTGAGAAGGGGGTCAACCTTGCAAAACATCACTTCACTACGAAACCAGGTCAGAATCTCCCACAGCCGTTTGGGAGGCTGGCTCCAGTTCTGCTTTGTTTTTAAATCTGATTTTTATGAAGACTCACGTTCAGGGACACTGTGTTTGTATAGCCAGATAAAGAAGTGATGCCGGGGTGGGGTGAGAGAAGAGAGAGATAAAAATGGGGATTTCCCAACTGATAACTTCCAGCAACAGGGATACTGCCCCCCACAAAAATGAGGCATGTGGATGTCAAGCCAGGCCCCAGCCCTTCCTTGTTGAATGATAGGAAGAACCAAGAACAATGCACCCTAGATAACACCATATCAGCTAGCTCTGCATAGGTGACAGCTGCCATACTGCCCTAGACCCCCATCTTCACTATACTGTACTTTTAAAGCAGTATCACAGCACTTTATTTTACTTATTTCATAAAATAAATACACGACTTGATTAAAAAAACAAAAAACCTCAAAGCAGTTTTTTAAAAAGCCTTAAACCATCCTCTGTTTCATCCCCCCCAAAGCATCCTGGGAACTGTAGTTTATAAGTGTGCTGAGAGTTGTCATGAAACACCCCTCCCCCCTCACATACACATTCAGCTCACAATCTCAGAGAGGTTTAACAATCAATCCTTCTTCCCAGGAAATTCCCGGAATTGACGCTCAACTCTCCTCACAACTTTTAAGCCTCTTAAGTCCTCTTCCACTTTCCAGGATGCTTGGGCGGGGGGGGGGGGCGACCATGACTGCTTAAAGCGGTACAAAACCGCTTTAAATTCATAGTGCAGATGGGACCCTCGCTTTCAGCAGTCGTTTTCCTTGTAGTTGAGGGAACAGCATGGGGTTTCCAACCCACCCGCAACAGCCCTACAATTATTCCCTTTTCCGCGTCTCTCCAGACGCTCCCCGCCATTGGGGGAGGGCCTACAAAGTGTACCTAATAAATACTTCAGGGGCAATAACATATCAGGGGCGCGAGCAGACCCCTCACACTTTTTGGAGGGAGCAGAGAGAGCAAACATCTCCGCCGACAGACCCAACACATTGAGTTAATCCGAAGTCTAGGAAACCGAACGCGCATTAACACATACACACGCACACCCCTCCAAAGAAACTATATACATGACGGCAGACTTCCCGGATCCTTCAAGAGGCTCCCATGACCCACCACCTCCTTCCAAGGCTCATAGCTGGCAGGATAAAGCAGACCACCACCAGCATCCACCTCTTCCCCGCACCCAAGATGAGCCACTTCTCAGCCTCTTCCTCCCCACAACTTGCTCTTTGCTAGCCGCTCGCCGACCCCAACCTGACTAAAGAATTCCTGCCCACTTGGCCCTTGATTCCCCAGGGGAAGCAGTTGTTCCTCGGAGCAGCGCCTCGCCCCCAGCTGTCACCCTTCAAGCGGCGGATGGAGCGGGCACTCTGCACATGCTTAGAGGTAACCTCTACCTGAGCCGCGGCTGAGCCCTCCCGCCCCAAAGCAAGGCTCCGGCACGCCCGGCGGCCCCCGCCCCCGGTGCCTCCCGGCCTACCTTGCAGACCGCCCGGCGCCCCTTGCCCACCGCTGGGACCGATCCGGCCTCTTCCCGTCGCCGCGCTCTTAGCCCTGCCCCAGCTGCTGGCTGCGAGCCTGACCCCGCCCCCTCCCTCTCGCCCGCGCGCCCCGAGTTGCCGACATTCTCCGCCGCCGACCAATCGCCGGCGAGCTCCGCGGGTCCCTTCGCCGGGAGGCGCCTCTGGTAGCCAATCAGCGCGGGCCTCGGCTTTCATTATTCATCCGGCTGTTCCACGCCTAGCTTCCTCCTCCCGCTGCTCTGCTGGAAACCCAGCTGAGTTCCGGGCAGAGCGTGACGTCGCCGCCGCCGCTGTTGTCTTTCTCCTGAGCGGGAGGGAGGCTTCGCTTCAGCCCCAGTGGGCGGGGGAAGGAGCTCTCAGCGGGGATGCTGCAGGGCTGCTTGTAGGGTAGGGTGGGGTGGGGGGTTGCTTGGTCACCTCCCCCTAGTGGGCTCAGCCCTCTGCCCTGCCCTGCCCTGCTCAGCAAAGAGAAGTCGAGCTCGCCTTTCCTCTCCCAGTGCTGACAGAGAGTCTTGACAGGAGGAAGCCACAGCAGCTGCTGTCTCTGCCTACTCCTGCCAGGAAGCACTGGGCGAGTGCCTAGTTGCAAGGAGCCTCCATCCGCTGGTCCTTTGGCCCAGACTCTCCCCTACCTCTTTGCTTGACTTCTCTCTTGTTGGAGCAGTAGGTATTGGGGCGGGGGAGAGATAGGAGTTACTGGCACCCAGCCCCTCCACTGTGTGTGGCACACAGAAATAAATGGCAAGTGAGCAAGAAGGAGGAGGAGGCTGGTATTTGCATGAGTAGCTGCCACAGCTGGTTCTACCATTAGACAGAGTGAGGTGGTTGCCTTAGACAGCAGATCCTGGGAGGCAGGAAGTGGCAGTGAGGTGGTGAGAGGACACAGCTGTGGTGTTATCTGCGCCCTTCCTTATTTATTTTTATTTCACAAATTTTATACACCCCTTGGTTGTAGGAAAAAGAAAGTGGCTTACAAAAAAAAGACTAAAAACAAAATCATCACTAAAAACTTTTACAGCTATAATTTACGCCATACACAAAGTTAAAACCATAATAGACTGAAAACAAATTAAAACCCGTATAAACTTTCCAAACATCTGAGTAAGGTTTGCCTAAATAATAATGTCTTCAGCAGGCAGCAGAAAGAATACACTGAATGCATCTGTCAGGAGTAGTCAGTGTGTTGTCCTCTAGATGTTGTTGTACTCCGACTACCATCTTTCCTTACTATTAGCCATACTGGTTGGGGTTGATGGGAGTTGTAGTCCCACATCATCTGGAGGATACCATATTGGCCAACCGTGCTCTGCTAACCTGCTGCCCACAGGTGCAGTGGAAGGCTCTGTCCTGTCTGCAGTGCTCATTGGGCTGTTAAGGGGAAATTTTTATTCCCCTCTTAGGTCCCCCCCCCAGCCCATTGCCACCTCCAGGTGTCGGTCTAACACCTCTATAGCCTTTCCTGAGTCAAATGGGACAGAGAGATGGAGCTCGGTGTCATCTGCATATTGAATATCATTCCTGGAAACCAATCAGGTAAGTCGTGTCAGGGCTCCTGAAAAGCCTGCAGCATGGAGGTTTGGTGTCAGTCCTATAGGACATTGTTCCATAGAGATGAGGCAGGCCACCAAGAGGACTTCTCATGGCTACCCTCATTACTGATTTATGTAGTGGGCATACCAGGAGAACCTCTGAAGCAGATCTTAAGGTGTGGGCTGGTTGGTATAGGTGTGGGTGGTCCAGTAAATAGCTCAGGTCCAAGCTGGTTAGGACTTTAAAAGTCAAAACCAGCAATTGGTAATTTGGGCTTGGTAATTTGTTGTTGTCTTTTCATTTAATTTTTTGTTATGTAATGATAATCATCACCCTTTGACTTTCATGGGAAATGAGTGTTTAGCTTCTGACCTGAGCTACCTTGCCCTTTGAGTCTGTCCCTGTATGAGTTGCAGGTGGTATGGCACGAAGCAGAAAGTCCCAAACCTCCTTGAGGTGTGTTAGTGGTTGGCATTAGCCAGTCCTCCCAAGGTGCTGTGTGACCTCTGCAGCTGACCCTGGGAAGGGAAGGCTGCTGTTAGTGCACAGGTGGTGCGTACACCAGAAGGAAACACACGTTTGGTCTGGGTCAGGGGTCAGCAACCTTTTTCAGCCGTGGGCCGTTCCACCGTCCCTCAGACCATGTGGGACTATATTTTGAAAAAAAATGAATGAATTCCTATGCCCCACAAATAACCCAGAGGTGCATTTTAAATAAAAGGACGCATTCTACTCATGTAAAAACACGCTGATTCACTGACCGTCCATGGGCCAGATTGAGAAGGTGATTGGGCTGCATCCGGCCCACGGGCCTTAGGTTGCCTACCCCTGGTCTGGATTAATGAGTTCTGCATTGCGTAACAGAGGATGTTGGAAAGCTCACTTGTTCACCTCTGTCCCTGTTGTGCCAATTTCCTCTTTTTTGTGTGTTTCTCTGTTTTGTGAAACTCGTTTTATTGATTGGCTTACAAACCAACAATTTCTGAAACCCGTTTTTGTTACTGAAGTATTTCATACATGACACAAAAACAACAAAGGAAACTGGATTGTTGTTATTAAAATAATTTATATACTGTGGGAAATACAGTCAAACATATCTATGCATACATACTAGTTGGTGCATGAAGGGTTTAAAACCACAGAGTTCTTAGACTCAGCTAGGTCATGCCCCTTACCTCCATGAGGAAGGAAGTGAAGCTGCTTCTCTTTCTGTGCCTCACCTCTCTCCGTGCCATGTAATCAACCAGGACTAATGTTTGAAACTATATGCTGTATTTTGCACTCAAAAGTAATCTGCCTGTGTTCTTTTTGCTGCTGCATGAAATATCACATGAATTGGACCTTTGGATTTAGTAAGTTAAGCATTTAAAACTTACTGAACTGTATGTGGTCTGTTCATTGCTACATGGGTAGAGAGAGGGGGCAGGCGTTTTAAAGTACACTAAATGGGATATGCAAAAAGGTTTAGCAACCTACTAGCAATACTGCTGTTAAACTCTGAGATTGTTTTTAATTCTGTTGAGGGCTCTCTCCTGCTGGAGGGGTGTGCAAAGCCCTATGTTTTGAATGTACCGTAGGTACCCAGCTGATTATTTTGTTAATTACTCACACACAGGTCAGGTTAATTTCCCTCCTACATACACTGCCTTTCATCTTGAGAAGAAGTGTCAATGCATTTCCCAAGCAGAAAAAGCCAGCAGCAAAATAACAAGTTGTCAATCATAGTAAAACAGTAAGATCAAAGTAGAAAAACATCCCTAATTAAAATATATCATAAACAAGTCTATTAAAAAAACAGACCAGGAAATCAGAGGAAGGCTTACTTCAACAGGCATGTTTTAAAGAGCCAGCAGAATGCCAATACTTATGGAACCTCTTGTATTTCACCAGGGAGGGCATTCCATAACACTGGTACCACCAGTGAAAATAACTGACTCCATGTTACCTCAAGTCAATGATCAGGCTGTGACACAACTAACTGGGTTAACTGCCAGCCTAGCCTTCTCCCTGACATGCTACGGATCAATGTGCAGGATTATTATTATTTGTATATAAGAATCCACAGGCCCGGGTTTAGCAGCCCACTGAGAGATAAACCAGTGAGCTGCTGGGAAATCCAGGAATAAAAGTTTTAGTTTGAAAAAGTTTTGGAGAGAAGTACGAATTGGATTAAGACATGATGCTGAGGGATGGAGCGATTAACCCATTCTACTGTGCTGCTTCCCTGCTCTAAATCTCCCACAAACTACTGGCAACTGCAAAGGTACCTATATGATTTCCAACGTTGGACTGGTATCCAAGGTGGGCGAAAAGGCTCTTTAAGATCAGGAAAACAGCATGGTGGAAAGAGCTGGGTGCTGCTGCCCCAACTGGATTATTTGATTCAATTCTCTCATGCACAAACAAATGCGCGCACACCACACAGTTGCTTTGTGTTTTGACAAAAATAATATTTTTTTTTAAAGGGTGCAAGATTTGATCACTTATTTTCCAGTATCCTGTATAGTTTGGCTGTGACAGTTGGTCAAAATAGTTCACAGCTGGTCCCAACAGCCAGATCATATGTGCACTCTAGCTTCATACAAATCCAGGATTGATGATAGGAAAGAATAAATGTATTCACCATTGTGGCACCTTCATGCTGCAAAGTGGCACTTTTTTGAAGTGCTGCAACTCCTGCAGCTGTTGGGGACACAGTGACTCTGTTGCATGGGTGGGTGGGTGGGTGGGGCACAATCCTATAGATAGCAGCAGACCCTGAAAGAAATCATTCTACAGCCGTGAAGTGCACTGGCTAAGCTAGTTTTTTCTTGGTGGGCTGCTCAGCTGGGTTATGCAATTTAAGCCCTGATTAATATGAAGTGAGTGTAGACATGTTAACCAGAGTAGAGTCCGAGGGCTCGTCCACACTGGAGTTTACTGTGTATTGGCAGCTGTTTGCATTTCCATTTAATTTGCATTGTCTAAATGGCATTACCATCAAGCAACACCCATCTGAATGCAGACCCCTGTCAATTCTAATCCAATAAGTTGGGGGAGATGGGGCTCCAAACCTCTCTACTCAAGGTTGCATACAATTTGTTTTGTTTTTTAGGGGGTGGATGGATAAATTACCACTTTCTTCTACTCTGCTTTCCACAACCACTGCTTCATCAGTGTGTTCATTTCTTATCCAGCTTTCCTTTGACCCTCTGATTTGCATGAAGCCAGAAAACTGCATAAGCACATTTACAGTTGGCTGACTGCGCTTTTGCACACTTCTTAGGTGAGGGTTGTGTGTGTGGTTTTTTTTTTAATTTAAAAAGCTATCTGCGTGCATGCCCTGTTGGTACAGTCAGTGCCGGATTTACGTATAAGCTAAACAAGCCATAGCTTAGGGCCCCACTCTCTTGGGGCCCCCCAAAAAATTTAAAGGGAAAAAAACCTGGATGTACATTTCCAAAATATTAGATAAAAAACAAAATAAATCCTATATATACCGCAACAGTGCTTGTGCTGTGTAGGCTCCTATGATGTAAGTACAGTAATGGGCTCCGGTGCTAGCCTGCTCCCTAAAATATCACTGATTTGCTCATTTCTATATATAGGGTGCCTGCATGGACTGGTTGCATGGCAACATGTGCAAATGGCTTTAGATACCTATTAGGTCCATAAATTACCATATAACATATATTCAACACAAAAAACAGCGACAATTTGTTGTTGACAAAGGACAGCTGGACATATAAAGGGCTCCATTTCCTTCAGTAGCTTTGGGCCTCATCAAACCTAAATCCGGCCTTGGGTACAGTACTTAACTGGCATAACAGAGTTAATAAATTAGAAGGCAGGGACACAAACAAAAGGGGATGGGTACTGAAGCTGCTTCACATATGCCAAATCAAATAGCTGCAGGCATGGACTATTCCAGTCTAAATCTGAATGTGGGGAAAGTGGATTAACAGCTGAATGTGGACCAGCCAGACTGTGAAATGTTTTGATAGAGACCACCTGTGGCAAGGATTCTCAGTTGGACATGGCTGCTGTATCATTTTTGAGGAGCTTGCAGCGGTAATCGTATGAACCCACGGCCAGCAATGATCTTTTCGAAAACCTTAGCAAGCCACTCATTGTGGAGTGCTTTTATGCAACTATGCTTTAAGTTCATGCCTATGGCATATCTGAATGCCAGGTAGAATAGAATTCTGGGAGACTCGCGGTTGTGGGCAGCCAATATGTTTTATTATCATTTATGGATCCTTGTGTGGTCAAAATGGCTCCATCTGCACACAAGGGGAGGTATCAGCAGGTTCACAGAAAAGCCAAGATTTCAAAACTATCCCCCCAACAAACAAACAAAACAACTGGGGACAAAACCCCTAAAAAGGAGGGGGACCCAAAACAGACCAATGAAGACTGAGCATGCTCTATAGCCCGGGAATAGCACCTTGCTTTTTGGGGGCGGGGGAGGGGGATGGAATGTAGTTTCCTGGGAAAGAGCATGACTAGCTGACTGGCTGGCAGAAATTTGGATCAGGCTCACTCTGCCCTGCAACATTTTCCCCCAGTTGCACTTAATGAGCCACCCCAAGAAGGATTCCGGTCAGATCTTGTTAGTGGTTTCAGAGGCTTTACAGACTTGGGTAAGATCTGGTGCTCCTGGGGTTGGCTTAGATATGTAAACGATATGACAGCATTGTTAGGTGTTGTGGCTGGGGATTGTGGGGGGAAAGCAAGTGTGTACGGTCTGTTGCAACACCTTGTTGTGGTACCCACCTATTTTGAGCAAACCATTTTGTGAAATGTCTTTCTTTATTTCTTAACAGGCCTTTTGTGGTAATCTGAAATCTTTTCGGAGTTACCCACATATGCTGTGATGTCACTGGGCGATGATGACCTTTGCTTTCAAGTCAATAAATGCCGCAGTGACAGTTGAAACTTGTGGTTATTGTGCTTTGATCTTATAAAAGGTCTTCTGCTGTGGTCTGCCTTGCCCTTTTGTCTTCTCCCCTGCGAATCCCACGCAAATGCTTATCTGTGCAGACGGTTGTATTCATCTAATTTTCACTGAAAGCAGACCCACTTAAATTAATGGACTTAAGTTAGTCGTGGACATGTTTCATTGAGTCTACTCTGAGAAAAGCTGGTTGTATACCACCCAGAAGATTTTCCTTTCCTTTCCCTCTGTTCCAGTGAAGACTTGCTTGTAGTTATCTGTCCTTTCCAGCTGCCAAAGATCTGTGGAGTCTCTTGTGGTACTTCTGACTCAGCCTTGATATGGGTGGGTAAATCAGCCCAGTCCCTTACCATTTCACATCATGCTCAGTAACATCAAAGGAAACTCAAGAATAAGGACACCCCTTCCTTCCTTCCTTCCTTCCTTCCTTCCTTCCTTCCTTCCTTCCTTCCTTCCTTTCTTTCTTTCTTGAAGTGAAAAGCACAAAGTCAGAAGAATGGGAAATCCATATTTACAGATAGAAGCGAGCAGCTGTGGAATTTTGGCATTATCTTTTTGTCCTTATTCATTGCTCAACGGAGGACTCCATTCTGGAGTTCCAAAGTAATGTATCAATCACCCACCCACTCATTCTGTCACCATCTGTGTTCCATGTCACTGGGGCCACTTACAGAGCGAGGAGGGGCCAACTCTGGAAAAGCCCCTTCACCTCTTCCCGGCAAGTCCCAACAGATGATGATGTGCTGTGGGATCAGTGATGGCTTTGCCAAGAACCTCCTGTTGAATGTTGCATCCAGCAGGGAATTAGTCGCTGGCTACTTCCCAGGACTGGCCTACCCAGGAGGTTTGATGAGGCAATCATCTTGGGTGGCAGGCTGGGGACAGCTGGGAGGGGCAGCAGATCCAGGCCCTGGGGAGCATGCCACCCACCTCCTTCTGTGCTTGGTTCCCACCTCTTCCTCTACCTGCCACCTTCAGCCTGCCAGGGCTTCTGTAAGCTGCCTCCATTCAGCAACTGTGGGGCGGTGGGCAGAGGAGGGCTTTTTCTGTTTTGCCTCAAGTGACAAAACATCCTGGGCCGGCCCTGCTACTTCCAGAGATTCAGCTAGGTCTAAGCCAAAGCCAGCTGTTTGGGGGTGATGGGAAGGGCGCGTTTAAGCCTGCACCATTGGCACAAATAAAGGCACAACTAGGCAGAACAGTAGGAGATCCATAATCTGATATGCAATTTTTAAATGCTGGTTCCCCACCCCTCAAATTTGAACTGGTGTCGTGGTGCTAATGGATGAGTAGTTTAACCTTTTCCCCTCTGCCATTCTCCTGATTGGAATTGCCCCACCCCAAGGTACTATTTGCTTTATAGGTCAAAGCACTGGTCCCGTACCTTATCACCTCGAAAGGGTGCACATAACCCCCCTGGTTGTTGAAGGAGGCAGCTGTGCAACTCTTACTGAACAAACCAGTGGGATGTTTCAAACTTACCTGGTTTTAAACCCGACCTCTTCTGCGCAAAGCGTATCCAGTGCCAGTCTTACTCAAAGTAGACCCATTGGAATGAATGGCCCTAAGTTGGTCGTGCTCATTCATTTCAGCGGGTCTACTTTGAGTAGGATTAGCACTGGATGCTCCCCAATGGGATCAAATGGGTAGGCGAAGATTCCCCAGGAGGGGAAGAATGGTGCTGATGACATCCAGCTAGGCTTCTTTCCTATCGAGTTTGTGAGCAGAGCAGAGGCCTTAATCTTCCGCTGATGTCTGGGGGCTCTAAGAAACTAGTTGGCTGACAAACATGGACTGTATCAGTGTTCCAGCAATGGCAGTGCCCTTCTGGGTTTTTTTTGTTTTGTTTTGTTTTTTAATGCTCCTACCTGAAGGGGAGCTGCTGCCACCTGGAGGGGAAAATGGAATTCACACTTTCAGATCCTGACTAAGGTACTTGGGTGGAAATAGTTCTGAGTGGTGTCTCCTGGCTTGCCTTGTGTAGGGACAAACAACACTATTTTAAAAGGGGCATACTGAAAAGTGATGCTTTTTGTTTGAAAGAAAAGCAGCCAATCTGCAGTTGGTGGTGGTGTAAAAAGAGGTGCTCAGATAATCCTCGGCCATCCTATGCCCTGCAACAGAGCCTAGAAAAGAGGTTGCCACTCCCCTACTAGCCGTTCGAAAGCACACCAGTGCAAGTAGACAAATAGGCACCGCTGTGCTGGGAAGGTAAATGGTGTTTCCGTGTACTGGCACTCATTACGACATCCCATTGTGCCAGAAGCGGTTTAGTCCTGCTGGTCACGACCCAGAAAGCTGTCTGTGGACAAACGCCAGCTCCCTTGGCCTGAAGCGATATGAGCGCAACACGCCATGGTTGCCTTTGACTGGACTTAACCATCCAGGGATCCTTTACCTTACTAGGCGGCACGGGGACTGGGCCCAGTGAATTCAACTGTCTCCATCATGCCACGGAGTGAGAGAGGGTAAGTGAGCATGCAGAGGCTGCTCCTTTTGCCTGCTCCCTCTTCATGACCCTGCTGTGCCACCCAAAGAGAATGTGCACAAACAGGTAAAGCGTTGCAATCACAGGCAGTGGGGTGATAGCAACCAATCTTGGTGCCATCATGCTGAGGCAGGAACAACTTCTTTCTTCTGTTACCTATCCTCCTTTGAGTGGCATAACAGGAGGTATTAGGCTTGCAGCAGTGAATTTCCATCATTGCTTCACCCAGGAGAATGCAGGTGAGCATGTGAGAGAACAACGTGGCTGCTTCATCTGCAACCAGCTATCTATGCTGCACTGCCCAGGGCAAGGTTAGCCAACATGGTGCCCTCCAGGAGTTGCTGGACTACAGCTCTCATCCAGCGCTGATAAGTGTCCATTGGGACCAGTAGGGCAGAAGGCAGAGACAAAAGGAAGTAGAGTCAGAGCCAGCTAATTCTAGTTTTGCCTCCATTCGCCTCCCAACCAAGTTCCTAAAGGGTGATGCTAAGAGGAACGAGGAGCAAGCTGGAAAGCAGTGCCACCCTCTGTGTCTTCTTACCTAGAAGCCCTCTTCTACCTATCCAGCCTCTTCTCAGGACACAGAAAGGGAGGTGAGGTTGCGATTTAGTCTGCCTGTCCGCCCTAGCAACAGCTTCCAACTGGCTGCTTTCCCTTCAAAATTAAAAAATGGCACTGTTAAGGACACTTGACCCCCACCCCCCCAATTCACATACTAAATACAGGTTCCATGGTTTCAGCAATAGTGCCCATCCCCCAGTTTTGCTTGCTATGAAGAGTTCTGGAGAACTTTAAACCTTGCACACCTACTCTGCAAGTTTGGCCTGTTAAAGGTACTGCCTTAATGTGTCCTTTCGGTAAAGAATAAAAAATAATAATCATGCTTTCTTTCAGACACCCCAATTATTGAGCATTCGTTCTGATTTGTGTGCACAAAGTCTGCAGGGAGGTGAGACGATGTTGGCTATTTATTGAGCATTCATTCTAATTTGTTTGCAGTGACGTTATACAATATTGTGTCAAGAAACCACTATCCCACTTTCCAGTGTGTTTTCCCGTCGCTTTCCTTACGGCGCACAAAGTATGATTAGCAAGAGCAGCAGGTCGGCTTTCGCTGCACAACCTGAATTTGGCAGAGACTGAATCCCACCTGAAACAAAGCGAGCCTGGAAGTCCCCTTAATGTGTGTGGCTTGGTGCTGCGCTGCACCTGCCTGAGTGACCTGCCTGATGCCGCTCTCCCCCCTGCCCCTTGCAAACACCTCACACCTGTTCTTTTAGAAAAGGAAGTTTATTAGTCATGCTGCTCACCAGGATGCAGTCTTAGAAAAGGAACAATGCAGCAGCTTGGCACAACCCTCCCCCTGCCCCTTGCTCTCTCCCCAGAGTGGTGTGTGGTCTCTGCCCTATGTGTGATGGCCTTAAGAAAAGTCCAAGCATATCTGGTACTCTGGGCACTCCTGTCTTCTCCCGGACGCAAGATCCACAGCAACGTAACAAGAACAGAAAGGCTCACTGGAAACTCTAGTGTGGTGGGAGCTTGCACACTCCATGGTTGAGTAAGAACATCCCTATACACACACACACACCCCTCTACCTCCTTACTGGGCTATGGGTGGCTCAGCCAAGCTACTGGCTGAGTTGCTAGAGCAGGCAGCATTGGTATAGGTTGTGGTGGAAATGCTGGGCATGGAATGGTGGAGGTACAGTGTCACTGGTGGGTTGTTTTAGGCTCTGGACTTAATGGCCTTATCGGCCTTTTAGCTTATATGGCAATGCATTACTACTTCATTGCTGCAGGTGGCAATGTGCATTACTTGTTTCAAAATACGATGAAGCTGCCTTTGCTAGGTTTGGGGGGCCACCTGCTCAATCTGCTAAGATGTCTGCCCCAAAATCTTGCTCTGTTGGCACCACTGCCAAGGGAACCCTGGCAGAGTTTGCTGCTGGGACTGAGCATGCTGCCGACTTTCCCTCCTTGATCCCACAGGGGAGAATCATAGCAGGAGGTGGGGAAGAGGGGGCTGCTCAACCACTTCATGAATTGGTGGACCAGAGATGTGTGTGTGTAGGCAGCTGCATGTGTTGAACACCCTGGAAAGAAGCCTCTTTTTGGTGGTGCTTGGGAAAAAAGTGAGGCTTCAGGCTCACCCACAAACTTTAAAAGAAAAGCCCAAAGAGGTAGCTATAAGGAAGTGTGGGGAGTTTGCTGAGAAGCACCTTACCCACACAACGAAGACGTCTTGGGTCACTGAACGCCCCCTCCCCACAGCCCTCCCCAAGCAGCAAGTTCAGTCAATATAGCGACAGCAAACCCATATGGGTACCCCACTGGAGAGCACCCAAAAAGCAGTGCCCAAGTTAAAAATGGGCTGCTGCAAGTCAGCCTAGCAGGAAGGTACAGATGTTGACCTGAAACCCAGGCACTGCAGAAAGCCATCTTCAGTGCGCAGGATCCAGCTCAGGGACAGGGGTTAAGGTGGCTGGCTGACTGGACAAGAGTTTCCTCTTGGCTCTTGCTATTAACACTTTACTTGCAGCCAAAGACTCACAATCCATCTTTTCTCTGTGCTCTCTGTCCTCTTTCACAGCCACACCTACTGGTCTGCCACTCCCCACCATGCCCTAACCCAGAAAATGAGCACTGACCACTGGAGCCATGTTGCAAGCGTGGCTCCTGGCCAGACTCAGCGAACAGCCCAAATAGCTTGGAGGGGACCCTGCCTCGACACTTTTCCTCTCCTCTCCTCCTTCCAGCGTGCACAGCAGCAGCTGCTGTTCTTTCATGTGTGCAAATATAAGGCCCTTAAGAGTGTGACTGCATAAAAAATAATCTCTTGAAAAATGGTTTGCGGGGTGCACAGACCTCCCTCTTGCACCATCGCATGGCATTACATTTGCATCCCTCCTCAGTCACTTTTCCTCCCCCAGTTCAGTAAAGTACTGTGCCAAACCCTTTCTTCTTTCGGTTCTGCACCATGCTGCTTTTCCTTCTGTCCATCTAATCTTGTCTTCTGGTCCCTGGAAGCATTCTTGAGCCCCAAGGAGAATAGGTAAGAGGCAGCATGCTTCTTGGGCATGCAAATGGATTGCTTTGCTGATAGCACCTTGGGGTGGGTGGGCGAGGGGTGTTGCCACAGCAGGCTGGCAGGCAAAGCAAGCTCTCGGTCGTAGGAATGGTGTTTGATGGATTGCTATGAAGTCCTGTGCTCTATATGCTGAAACAGAAATATACAAAAATGCACCTTCGTGCCGCATTTGGGGGGGTGGGGCTGCAAGATCTATATATATATATTGTGTGTGTGAGTGCACACCCATGTGAGGCCAAAAAGGGGAAACGTGAAAGATTACATGGTCAGCTCTTGATGGTCTTCCAATGCCACTCTAGCCTCACTCGCTGTCACTCTTGTCTGCCAGCATCGTGTCCGCCTCTTCATTAATATGCAAAAGGGTGCTCATCTCAGGGCTCTCACCCCTCATAAGATCTGTGTTCTCTGCCTCATCGCCACCAACCTCCACCATCTCAGTGGCCTTCACTTCCACCTCCCCCTCTCGGATCTTCTTGACATGGAACGTGAAAGGTGGTACTTTGTAGACAGCTGTCTTGGAGCGTGCATAGACCACGTGGTCGGGGGTGAAGGACTTCTTCAGCTTCTCCCGGGAGGTCTTCATCTTCTCCCTGCGCTCATTGGTGACAATCTTGGTGCCCAACTTGTTCATCCTCTTCTCCAGGTTGTGTCGGGTCTTCTCCAGGTTCTGCTTGGTCTTCTCCAGGTTCTCCCTGGTCCTCACCTTGGTCTTTTCCAGGTTCTCTCTGGTCTTCAGCTTGGTCTTCTCCATCTTCTCTTTGGAGAAGGCCTTCTTGAAGTCATCCACTTTCCTCATACCGCTCCTCTTAATGCGTTCTGCCCGTGACTCCTCAATAATCTCTTCCACCTCCACCTCTTCGTCTGAGGAGAGCTCAATATGTTCCTCTTCAGGATGCTCCTCATCCACCACGACCTCTTCCCCTTCTTTTTCTGTCTCTTTCAAAGACTTACTAATGCTCAGCTTGGTTGGCAGCTTCACCTCATCCTGCAAGACACAAGAATGAAATCATGAGATTCTTATTGCTGGCTGCCCCATTCCCTGTGCTGTGGTGAGAAAGCAATCCCCACTGAAGGCGTCTTTAATTCTTCCCTACATCAACTAATAAGTGTCTCTTCTCTCTTGAGGAAGGGCTGAAGCTCAGAAGGTCCCAGGTTCAATTCCCAGCATCTCCAGCTAAAGCTGGGAACATCTCCTACCTGAAACTCTGTAGAGCTATTGCCGATCAGTGTAGACCAGGGGTACAGAAACCTTTTAGCTCCTGTGACCAGAAGTTTATCTGGGCCAATTCTGGCAGGTGGCTGGGGCAACTGCTGCATTCTTGGGCTGCAGGGCCCATACCTTGAATGGGGCAAAGGAGACAGTGATGCCCCTCATTCCATGTCCTGCACTGGCAATTGAATCATTTCCACACTGGTGATGGGACAACAGCCTCCACTGAACCTAATGGTGGCAGGCTAGTTTAGGGCAGATGTGGGGAACCTTTGGCCCTCCAGATGTTGTTGAACTTACAACTCCCATAATTCTTGGCTGTTGGCCATGCTTGTTGAGGCTGATGGGACTTTTAGTTCAGCAACATCTGGAAGGCCAAGAGTCCCCTAAACCTGGTTTAGGAGATTCACTGAGAATAGTGGAGGGACTGCTGCTGCCTGAGGCTGTTTCTCGCTGCCTAACTGTAGGGTCTGTCTATGTGGAAGAAGCCCACCTTGCAGAAACCTTCTCCAACCTAGCACTGGCCCCACCACTAAAGGACTTTCTCCCTTTAAGGCACCACATTTTCAGAGCAGTCCAATGCAGTATTTTGACCATGGCAAAACTATAATTATCTCTCCCACATATATTGTTACTGTTCAGAGCTGTGAAGAATGTGATTGCACAAGTTTTATGGGTACTTACTGCTTATTGTTTGTGGCAGCATTTGGGAAAACATCCATCTCATCATGTGACATTTTGTGAACATTTTTTAGAGCTTCCTTTATTTCCAACGTACAATTTTGGGGGGCACAAGCTCTACCAAGCCAATTTATATTGCGTTGTATGCCCTGTTGGACATAAACCCTCACCAGTTTATGTTGTTGTTTTCTCAGGCATGCTGCAAAAGCAGACACTTTCATAATCCTGATTGGACTATAATTCGTGGTTGATGTGCTGCATGAGGACTGATAGTTCACAGTGTGAGCAGACAGCCTATAATTGGATTATGAGCTACTAAGGTGCAGTAAAGTTAGGGGGGAATTGTTAAAATAAGGAACTATAATCAACTTTTGAGAGTGGCTAAGAGCAGCAAAACTACACACCCCATAAGCCTCTTCCACCTCCTCCGCATTATTGTTAAATATGTCTATCACCATCTATGTCCTTGACACTTTAAGAAAACAGACACAACAGGTCCCTGCATCATGGAAGCTACAATCCATAATAAGCACAGGGAAACAACAGAGAAAGGAGGTGAAATAGAGGCAGGCCTATGCAGGAGAAGAGTATGTGACTATTTCAAAGCATATGTACTTTGCTTTAAGTTACACTAAGTTATTGTTGTTGTCAGAAATTTGTTCATAGTGGAGAACGACACCATGACTAATATATTAAGTTTGTGGCACTTGCCTGAAAAAAAATGCTGAAAGTCAAGGCTGCCCTCTGGTGCTATAGTCTGATATGGCACTTGCCCAAAGCAGCAAAAAAAGGAAAGTGGGATGCTATGATTAGGAAATACTGTAATTCAGTAATAGGCTCTGAATAGTAATGGGCTCCTCTAGACAACCTGTTTATTGGGCATTCACTCTGATTTGCTTGCACTTGTTCTGATTTGTTTGAGGGACATTTATATGACAATGAGCATTCACCCTGATTTGCTTGTTGTGGAGTATACACATCTTCCCATTAACCATCTGTTCAATCCATGCTTTCCAGTGCATTTCCCCATCACTTTCCTAGCTGCAGACAGACCTGTTCTCACTGCATTGGTCATCCTAAGTCAGGACTGTACCATTTCAGGGTGGGGGCTCCCAAGACATGTACACTCTACCATGCAAAGAATAATAATCCCTTTATGCAGTAAACTCAGGGGGAAAGGTTCTAGCTTGGTCTCCTGGACATGCCGATCTTCTAGATGGGAAGATTTTTTGGTATGAAGCAACTCACAATTATGTTATCCTCTGCTGCCCCCCCCCCCCACAAGGACAGTTTGAAGTGGTGCCTCCTAGATATTGGGATGTCACCTCAGATCAGAATTAGACCAAGCCTTCTGCTGTTAATTCAACTTCTTGTTCCTCTCTGAACAGAGCCCGGCCCAGCCATGGTGTGCCTGCATGCAGAAGGAAAGCGTGCAGGCAGGCATGTGGGTGAGGAGGGGGCAGATTGGAACCGATATTGGTTTTCACCCAAGCAGCACATAGCGTGCATCCCCCGCTTGGCATTCTTGGGACACGCTGGAAATAGCCACCACCGTACACAGCGTTGGGACTGGGCCTGAAAGATAGGCAGATTTATGACTCCTGGAATGGTACTATTTGAAAAGTAGAGGAGCGGGGGGGGGGGAGGGAGGTAGGGAATTGCTGGGAAAAGTCACGAGCCAAGCCCAAGGGAAAACGGGGAATGAGGCACAGGAGGAAAGGCGACGGAACACTGACAATTCCAGCTTCCCACGCAGAAAACTTTTCTGCCTGATGAAGAACCTTGTGATTTTGGGAAACTTGAACATTTTTAAGACCCCCCTCAAGTCTGTCCAGCAAAAGCCCAAACTGTCCTTTGCCCCTGCCTTTTGCAGAGGGAATTCCTGAACGGAGCAAACTCTTATCCTGCTTGGAATTCCTAGTTAGGCGCTGGTAATTTGTCTGTTTCATTCTTTAAGCCGTCAGACATTCACACTATCTGATTGCTATAATGCCGAAAATAATGAATTAGGATATTACAAATTTTAAAAACTGGTGTATTACGGTCTTCTCTGGCAGTTGAAGGGTGTTATGACTCCTACATACTGACCCCAAACTTCTCCTTTGCTGTAAGCTACTATGAGAGCTGCAACTGAGTTTTCAGTTGCCATGCTATTTGGAACACAGTGGGTACAATATAGCAGTGGTGGGTGAGACCATTTTACTTCTTTATTAAATTTGTATACCACCCTTCATCAAAAGACCACAGGGCGGTTCACAACTGAAGTTCAGCACGCATCCACTATAGCCCTTGTGGTTTAGGCCACTTTATGACCCCGTTTATTTTTTAATCAATCTTTTAATCAGTGCAAAAATGCTTTCCCAGCTATACTGTTTTTAAATGAAAGAGAAGTATAGTGCTATTACACCGTAATGCTGCTATGATTGCTTTATAAATGATTTTTTAAGAAGTCATTTCTGGTCACCACCCTTTCAAGAAACGTGACTAACGGCAGCGTTTCAACAGACTGGTTTAGGCTTCTTTGTTTTGCAGCAGTAGCTAGAATGCAGCCTTGACGGGTTAGAAAAAGACCAAGCTGAAAATCCTCACGTATCTGTGAAGACCACTGGCTTGCATGGGGCAAGTCATTGTCTCACAACCTCACACGTTGGTTACAATAATAAAATGAGATAGCCCTAGGTAGCCACCTTGAGCTCCTCAGAGGAAGGAAAGGGTCCAAACGTGACAAAGAAAAGCTTACGATTTGTGGGGTTGCATCAATACAGCAAAACGTCCAGAGAGCTGCACTGGTGTGGCAGACAATGCAACTGAGGTGCTGCATGGTATACCATACAAGGCCCTGCAGGTATTAAGCTGGGACAGAGCTACATTGCCCAAAGGGACCGGCACATTGAATGTCCCACAGTCTATGGGTGAATATGCTCAAACATGAGTCCTAACTCAAGGCAAAGCAAGCAAAGTGCAGCAGCTCCAGATGGATTGAGCTGCGGCCCTTGCTGCAAGCTAAGGCCCCCAATCTCACACACCTTTTCCTGGGTAATACAGTCCCAAATTTTTACAAACTATCAAAGCAATACCAAAACCTTCTCAGAAAGTTCTCTCACATTTCTCCATGCCTGGGTCCTCTCCAATGATATCTGCTGTAGACACCAGGAGTTCACCCCAGTCCCAATCATCTTGGGTGGTTCACAATAGGTTATTTCTAGTTTGTGGGGTGTGGGGCACCCCAATAGCCCCTTTCCCATAGCTATGGGATATAGGGAAGGGATCAGTCCTCTTGTTGGTGCCTTCTAAGGACACCCAATGGGCACTCAAATGGCCAGGTTCCCCAATATCCTCTACCAAGAGTACTAGGGTGGTAGGGAGAGCCTCTTGTCAGGTCCCCCATGCCCTGGCCAAGAAAGAAATTGCACTGGATACTAGAGATGGCTGTCCCTCAGGCCTGCTCCTCTCTTTCCTTCTCCATCAAGCCAGACTTCTTCCTCTCCTGATTACTACCTCTTGGCTATTTAAACTTCTGAGCTCCAAGAGCCCTTAGGTCTTGGTGGTGCCAGCTGCTCCCTACTCTGCTCTTCTTTTCAGCTGGCCTGACTGTCTCCTGGAAAGGAGGACTGGGGCCTCCTTAAAGGGGCCGTCATGGTAGAAGCCTTTCTGCACAAGGCAATCCTCTGAGGATCTTCACTGAAAGAAAGGAGGCAACAGTAGGGCATTAGCATCACTGGTCAAATATCCTAGACCTAGAGTAACTTTCAACAGTGTGTATGTGGCTACAGTGACACCCATTTTACAGGCATCCAGAGGATTGGGCTGGTTGCTTTCCCAATGAGAACAGAATCTGGTTCTAACGTGGACTTTGGCTATTTAAGTAGCATAGTGATAACAGAATGTGTTGAACTAGGAGTTCAGACCTTTTTTCTCTTATGCATGGGTTCAGCTGGTGGCTGTAAGTAAGCCATGAACTTTCAGCCCCAACAAAGCGATAAAAACACTTGTCTACCTCATAGGGCTGTTGTTATTGCGATAACATCTCAAATAATCTATCTGGCATGACTACAGCAGTCCTTCTTACCCAGGTCAACATGCTCTGACAAACTGTTTTTGGATATGGTGGTACTTTTAGTGTTGTCCTTGTCAGGTTTCAGGCAGATATTGCTGTTTTAAGGTTTGCAGGTGACCCGTGTTTGCCAGACAAGCAGTGTAATGCCTGAGAAAAACCAGGTCCAGTGCCGAACTGTACAGAATGGCTGTGCTGGCAGCGACTTATGGGAGTTATATTCCAAAACCATCGGAGAGTACCAGGTTTTAGCAAAGGCTGGTAAAGAAAACCCCCATCATACAACAACAATGGAAACTGTGATTCTTGGATTCTCAGTTTCTGGCACTGAGAGCACCCATTCTGCAATCAAACAGAGCAGAAATGATTTTTCTAACCCAAACCCTCTGCTGTTTACTGACACAAGCTGCCCTGGTTTTCCAGTCTTTTACTGGCAACGCAGGGCCAACATCTGCTTTAGTAATACAGTCTGCAAATCTGGGACAAACTTCACATGTGGCCTCTGGGGGGAAAGGGTGGTTCTTCGGAATCAGGATATCCCACCACCCCCCAGCCCCCAAATCCAGCAAGGGCAGTCATTTTCTCCACAACAACACCTGCAAGGGCAATTCCTCGTCTCCCAGAGACTCTGGCCACCGCTGGACCAGCAACACCAGGAATCACTTCCTTCCCCCGGAAGTCACACAATGACAGCCTGAACAAAAGCTGCCCCCCTCTCCAGAGTGGCATAGCTACACCTGGAAGCCGGCCATATCCGGACGGCTCTGATCCTTATCAGCTCCTTGGCTTTACAACATTTGTGCAAGGAAGGGCGAGTTCCAAACACCCCCTCTGTTGCACGTAGGTCCCGTCTTGACTGCCCCCCGGCTTATGGCACACATGATGAACTACTACACCACAAATCATGGAACATGGTCTGCCATGCAGAGCAGAATCCTGATTCTCAGCTTTTGTTCTTTTAAAGAGCTGCAGGTTTCAAGTCCTCAAGGTTTCAAACCTGCAAGTTTCAAGACCATCCGTCAAGCTCTACTGTTTAAACTTAAATGGAAGTGAGCTATGACCAACAGCAGCCACAGTACTCAGCATTCAACAAAGTATGCAAGAATATACAGACTTATCCCACTGCCAGTGTGCATACAAACAAAAACTGGAGAGGGCACATAGTCAGTAGAGCACGAGACTCTTAATCTCAGGGTCATGTGTTCAAGCCCCATGTTGGACAAAATATTTGCACTGCAGGGGGTTGGACTAGATGACCCTCATAGTCCCTTCCAACTCTACAATTCTATGATTCTAACACAACAACGCAACGGAAGTATTCTCAAAACTGGCACGAACAGGTGGGGCTTACTGTACTACCATATTTAAATCTGTGGTAGAAGGGGGAGGAAAAGGGGTGGATCACCGGAAGCAGCACAGTCGGGGGGGGGGTTTAGAGAGAGAATTTTCTCTCAAAAAACCCCAAACACCTCTGATGGTATGTTTGAAATAGTCTGGCCCCCCCTGCCACGCCCCCTCCCCAATATGCTCTGGGAACAGTTGGTACAGTCCACACTGGATTATGAGTGGAGGCACACTTGACATGAGTGCATCCATGAGCACCCTAGACTGTGTTTTATCTTGTATTTTTATGCTGTGAACCACCCTGAGATCTAAGGATGCAAATTTAATGAAGATGATGATGATACAAATGACAAGCAGATGTGTTGAAGAGAGGCTCTAGCTAGTTTTGGTCAAGCAATTCCTGGCTTAGTCCATTTCGGTTCTGCAGTGGTTTCAAAACGACTCCTTGCCCTTTAGCAGTAAAATTGACCAAAAAAAGGATGGGCTTGCCAGGCAAAGGGTCTAGCATGGCATGGCCTGCAAAGTGGCAGTCTGGAACCCTCCCAGTCAGTCCACCAACAACTTTGAGTAAGACACACAGCCTGCCACTTGGAAACAATAGAGTGGTACCTCTGGTTACATACTTAATTTGTTCCAGAGGTCCGTTCTTAACCTGAAACCGTTCTTAACCTGAAGCACCACTTTAGCTAATGGGGCCTCCTGCTGCTGCCGCTGCACTGCCGCTGCACGATTTCTGTTCTCATCCTGAAGCAAAGTTCTTAACCCGAGGTACTATTTCTGGGTTAGCGGAGTCTGTAACCTGAAGCGTATGTAACCTGAGGTAACACTGTAAATGTTTTGCCATCAGGGTACCCTTTCCACATGAGGAACCTCTGCATGTATGCCATGAAACCCTCAGCGCACTGCAGAAGGAAATTGAGGCCTGTTCCAGGGCTTGTACTTAGTTCACATGGGGCCTGGATTGGGTCTCATAGCCGTTACCTTGTATGACCTGAGACTGTGCCCTGGAATGCATCCAACATTTCCCCTATGGCTATGCATTGAGATGAAGCTTGGGAGTAGATGGGCTGGCTGCCTTTTAGGGAAGCTTACCTGCCGATAGTGATGTCCCCACTGAGGAAACTTATTCGCTCCTGAGGAAGAGGAACCCAGGATTCCCTGGCAAGAGCACACTTTGAAAATTAGCAACCAAGGATGCTGTTTGTGTGCATACACAACCAAAGGCACAAAAGGGGACTAGAATCTACTGGGAGGAACAAGGAAGAGCAAATTGGCTCCTTTGTCCTGGAAACAATATAGACACAAAAGGGAGTGCTGTTGCAGACCCTCACTACCCCACCTCTGCTTTCTGCTGCACACAGAAAGGAAGGAGGGGAGTCTGGCTTGTGCACTCCAAAGTCCTTAATTTCCAGGTCCTGGGAAGGCTGGGTACACCTTTATGGGAGCTGCAAGGAGGCAAAGTAGAAGGGCTCAGCTGTGTATCGCTCCCTCCCAACTTGCGAGCTCCACAGGACAGCTTTCCTTCCTGCTTCCCCCTCCATATGTTCCCCATCCAAGTCCACGTTCCTGAGCAGTGAGTCACTGATCCAGCAGTCTTTATGGGCACACTCAAACCGCCTGGTTGCTACAACACATATAAACACTCCCCTTCATGTATAAAAGGCCAACAAGACACAAAGACGAGTGATGTTCCCAGCCTGGTGGGGCCTGGCGTTACGAAACCGGGGGTGGCGGAGGCGTAGGGAACAGCTAAAGGCCTGAGAGCACGGTTGCATGAGAGAAGCAAGAACAACGGCACCGTCAGCCCAATTCAGGCTTCAAGAGAAGGGAAGGGGCATGGTTTCAAGCTCCAAATAAATATGGGCTTATCCAGACAGCCAGTGAACTTACATCACTACCATATTTTAAACTTTGGGTCAAGAAAATGATGTTTTCAAAGCACTTGGGTCCTCAATGAGATCGAGCCAAATGTGCATATTCTCCTACAGTATCATGGTCTGGGGGGGGGGGGTATGTCACAGCTCTGCAAAATTGGACCTTCAGTGATGCCACCAATAAACTCCCCCACCAACCATTTTCTGTACTTTAAAAAGAAGTTTCCTTTTTGAAAAATAAAAAAGAGTCAGTGCCATGAATGAATAGGTAAATGCATGAACTTTAAATATAAAATAAAAAGCAAAGAGTTGCCTGAACTGTATACAGTGGTACCTCCGGTTGCGGACGGGATCTGTTCCGGAGATCCGTTCGGATCCCAAGGTTTCTGCAATCTGAGGACAGCTTCTGTGCATGCATGTGCGGGCGAAACCTGGTAAAATACTTGCAAGATTACCATGCACGCATCCTGAAGTTTATGTAACCAGAGGGTTACGTAAATGGAGGTTCGACTGTATTCACATCTGTCGTTTTAGTTGCAAAGCCAGACTTGTACCATAGCTGTGGGATGCTGTTTTTTGTCTGTCTCCATCCTTTGTGTGATGGTGTCCTAAGTCTCCATTTGAGGACAACAGTGTGATACCAAATCTACCTGTAATAGTTTTTGTGTGGAGCTGAGAGGGGGAAAATTGTTGTATTGCCATTTATTAGGGGGGGGGGGGGAGAAAGAAAAATAAAGAACCAGGGTTGTTGTGCACTCTGGCACTGAAGAGGGGGAGTGTTCAGCTTCCAAATAATAATGGATGGGAAAGAAAAGGGTCAAAGAATGGCATGGCACAAATTTGGTGGAGAAGTAACATTGCTTGTGTTCACCATTCCTTCCTTTAAAAAAAAAAGCAGCTCCTATGCTGGACTGGTGCATTGCTGTACTGCTTGACCTGTAAAATGAGCTGTCAACTGATCGAAAGGGTTTTATTTATTGGATGGTATCCAGCTAGGTTTTGCTCTGAAATTAATGAATATGACTAATTTCAATGGGTCTACTCAGAGTGAAACTTAGTTGAATACCACCCACTGCTTGATTTAGACCCAATTAATCAATATGCATTTCCCAAAACCTGAAGTTTAAGATAACTTAAAATTTAATAAGCAAAAGCTATTATCCATTTTCCCCTACTTTCATCCCTATTTCATTTGTAAACCAAAACTAAACAAAGTGTAAATTGGTATGCCAAATACTGTATATCCTTTGTGGGAACAGCAGCTGGGGGAGAGGGTATTCTGAGTGCAAAAACAGCTGGAGGGTTAAATGTTATGCACCTTTCCCCATCCTAAATTACTCAGATCAAATTTGCCACTTTCTATAGATGCTTTTGGGACGCGGGTGGCGCTGTGGGTAAAAGCCTCAGCGCCTAGGGCTTGCCGATCGAAAGGTCGGCGGTTCGAATCCCCGCGGCGGGGTGCGCTCCCGTTGTTCGGTCCCAGCGCCTGCCAACCTAGCAGTTCGAAAGCACCCCCGGGTGCAAGTAGATAAATAGGGACCACTTACTGGCGGGAAGGTAAACGGCATTTCCGTGTGCTGTGCTGGCTCGCCAGGTGCAGCTTTGTCACGCTGGCCACGTGACCCGGAAGTGTCTCCGGACAGCGCTGGCCCCCGGCCTCTTAAGTGAGATGGGCGCACAACCCTAGAGTCTGTCAAGACTGGCCCGTACGGGCAGGGGTACCTTTATAGATGCTTTTAATTTTAAAAAGAAAATCAGGGCACTGTTACATCTACTGTGCAAATTCAACTTTGGCCTTTACTTCCCAGGAAGCATGTTTAGGATTCCACCTCGGCTGCATTACTTTCCTTATGTAGTTTTAATCAAGTTACATAGAGCTCACTTGGGCTTACTCTAAGCATGCATGCACAGTATTGTAGTTCAATTCTCTCAATGTTTACTCAGAAATGCTGTTGGGTAATGCCTACTAAATTAGTAGGCATATGACTGCATCCTGAATGAATGAAAATACAAACTTTTTTTAAAAAAAAATGGCACAAGGTTTGCAGATGGGACTGTGGGAGAGTGGCACTGCTTGCTGCCACAAATATCAAACTTATGCCTGTGACATTTGATACAACCAGGTTCTACACTACAATCGCAGCAACAACAGATGTGCTGTTCTCTGGAGGGTGCAGGAAAGAAAACCACTTTATTTATAGTTTGCCATCCATTCTTTCATCCAAACGGAAAGTTGATTTTCCCAGAAAGAAAATATAGCACATGCAGTGTAGGGGAAAGGTATCACCCCTAGAAACAGAAACACATCCTGGAGAGATAATGTTATTGTAATGTTTTATTCTTTTACCTATGTGCTGCCCTGGAAGCTTGGGCAGCCCATAAATTCTCTACTAGAACAACAACGGTGATAAATAGTAGGCATTTTTATCCAACCCAAGGGCGAATACTACACACACAAAAAACAATTTTCTGGGACCAAAGCAAGCTCCTCATTGGCCAATCTCTTCTCCAGATTAAAATCTTGATGAAGATTAGACAGACACAGATCTCATCACCCTGACAATCTAGCTATCCATCTGCCTACCTCTTCTCTTGCCCATCCCAGGCCAGCAGAGTATGGGAGACTTCTTAAATGTGCATTTGGAAGCAACAGAAATCTGCTTGGGAGCCTGGCTCCTCTCCAGCCTCCAAAGGAGCCGAGTGTGAATTCTGTACTTCTTAGTCACAGCAAAGCACTTCATTGTTCCATATCCTCCCTCCTCTCTCCCTGGCCTTGCCCGCTAGGTGCGGCTTCAGGAGGGAGAGATTAAGGCAGGAATTTGAAACATATACGCCAGGAGGGGGCCTCCTATGCCCAGCCAGGAAAATAATGAGGCTCTTCACTCTACAGAAGCATCTGAAGTCTGTGTTCCGCTCTCAGTGAGGGTGTGGTTGGACAGCTAAAATTCCAAACTGGAACAAGCCTACAACTGGGATCAGGCAGATGATAAATTTATTTCCTAGCAGCAAATGTAGCCGTAGGTCAGGAAACGCTCCAGTTTACCAAGATGACCTGCCCAGAAACAGCATATATGAGGTTGCTCATTCTTTTCGCCAAATGGAATGTGGGATGTCCATCCAGCACACAGTTGCCAGCTTTGCTGCACCTGACGTGGGCTCTATATGCCTTTAACAGCTGCACAGCGGGCTTGAGGTTCAACGGGATCCTCCTTTTCCCATTGCTAGACCTCAAGGCTAAAAAGAGCCCTATCTGGGTGAATTTCTGCTTGATATGCATCTGTCAAAAGTCACAGTGGTGTCACGCCCCTGAAGAACAGCCCACTCTTTTACCTGTATGGGGTCAGCCTCAGTATGGGCCCTGCTTTCAGGGAACGCAAATGCTAACACAAGGATTCCTAGTCGTTGAGTGTGAAAACAGCAGGCCACACCTACAGTTAATACACCCTTGTATTTAAACACTTGCTGGCTGCTAGCGATAAGTGACAAGGAGCTGCATGCAGACAAAGGCATGGAATTTGATGAAGCGCAATGAGTGGGCTGGTTGAGGCAGAATGGCACACCCTTTCTCTCCTCTGGGCTCAGCACAGACACCAAGTAGGCTGGCAAAGGGGAGATGCCCTCCTTTTCCATACACCCCATAAAAATGCAGTGGACAGCTGCAGGAGGGGCAGAGCTCTTTTCAGCTTCCTCTGTGTGTCCCCAGCAGGCTAGTAAGGGGTTTTTAAAATAAATAGAAACAGACTAGTAACTTTTTGTGGGTTTGTTTACAAAGCTGATTTAATAATAGGAGTTCGTTAAAATGCTGCAAGAGATCTTGGGCCCCCAAACCTTTCTTTGGACAAGAAGCTGGGCCTATTTTGAGCTTTGAACAGAACATTCTTTTAAAAAAAGACCAACAAAAGCTATAGTAGCTGACTTCTGCACAGCAAAGATAAAAGGTACAATGCAGAATATTCTCGTGCATAAGCTCGGGAGCTTCACAAGAGCTTGCTCAGGAGAACTTCTTGCTGGATTACTATTATGGTTCCAGTCACTGTTATTGTGCAAGGCAACCTAAGTTATAGGAAACAGGCCTCTGCTCTTAGGAGCCAACAGTTTAAATTTTGACAGCTGGATGGCTCAGCTTTGGAGTCCAAAATTTATGGTGGGCACCAAGGTAGGGAAGGCTGATGCACACACACATACACACATAGCAGGTTCCAGATAAAGTTTGTTAGCTTAGTTCCCACTGAAATCAATGGCCTTACATTAAGACATGCCCAATCTGTCCCAATGATTTCAATAGGAACTAGCAGTCCAACTCCAACACACAGTATTTCAAATATGGTATTCTTAGGGAACCAGAATAGTTCTGGGGTGGGATTACCCATCCGTGGATTAGAAAAAAGAAAAAAACCTTGTAGAGATGTCTCTCAAAATCCCATGAAATATTTATTTTGTGGAGCTGAGTTAAAGAGGAGCATTACTTTCATTCAAACCTTTTGCTCAAGTACAAAGGCTGCCAAATATACATTATTATTTCATACTCAGGACCCAAAACAATCCCTGAAGAATGCACTTTAGATTTTCAGAAGACCCATGATTTGTCCAGTTTTAATTTTGCTACCTCTTGAATTTGATGCTGTCCAAAAACTTAGAGGAGCTGATTTCCATTTACGTGACCCCTTGGCACACACATTGATTTGGGCAGGACTCTGCCAAGATGTGCCACCTTGCCAGGGCAAGCTAGTTTGCATGACAGTGAGGCAGATTCGAAAACGTCACTTGCCAGCTAACATACAGCAGGTAGACCCTGTTGCCAGGCTCAAAGCACACATGAAGCAAGGCGGCACCAACACTCGGACCCCTTCCCATGCACTGACCTCAGGGAAATGTCTACTTGGAGTGTCCAGAGCTTGTGGCCATTCTCAAACTGCTTGTACCTGTTAGTTCATCTTCTGCCAGCTTCCTAAGATTGCAGTAGCCAAACCAAGCAGTTAAGCAGATGGTGTTGTTAAGGAACATGTTATGGGGGGAAGGAGAAAAGAAGCTCTAGAGGACCTGAGAGGGTGTTTCTGGAGGACAAGAAGATATAATATACCCTTGTGTTCAGCTCAGTGGGATGAAAAGCACAACAATTCCTCAAAGGAATGGTGCCAGTCAGGTGGTGTGGAGAGAGAGGAATCTCCACCCTGGGTTTTAGACCACATAGAATTATTTCTCAGGAGCATCTACATTTGTAGCCAACTATAGGCTATGCATGCAAGAAAAAGCACATATTCATTTGAGGAAAGAGGGTGTGTCCGGCTTTTGTTGATTGAAACCTAGTTCTTTAGTTGCATTGTTTTGATCGTTATCATTTCTACATGTATGAGGAATAAAAATAATCATCATAAAAAGAAGGAGCAATGCAATCTTTGATTGTATCCATGAGCAGCCCTTTGGATCTTACTCTGAATTCCTCATGCCCGAAATCCGCTCCCACTGAGCTTCAAAATGGCTGCAGACTCCTTCCCACTTTCAAGGAAAGATAAGCTAAAGCACCAGGAGAAGCTGAACCTTGTTCAAGACTATCAAACAGTGCTCAAAATTAATTAATTAATTAATTTAATAATAATAATAATAATAATAATAATAATAATAATAATAATAATTATTTCATATTTATACTGCTTTATAGTAAGAAAAATGGGGGGGGGGGTACCAGAGGGATCTTTTGTGAGAGCCCTATAATTGTTAAGAGAAGGCTATGGGAAGCCATGATTAGGCTAAAGTTGGTGGGGGCCAAGGGTGGGGGCTTGTGGCCCTCCTCTCTTCCCCCCTTTCTCCCAATAAGCTGCATTACAAACTGAACAGTGCATAGCACCCAAGAGCTCTGAGTATCCTGCTCTGCTTTTCTCCTTCCCTTCCGGAGGCAGCTAGGCAAACACAGCAAAAAGGCACACAACGGTTAAAGCAGAAGCCTCCCGCCCTGCCCTCTGGTCTACCAAGAAGCTAAAATGAACCAGGACACCTCTGCAAGCAGAAGGAGCAGGGCCCTGGGTCTCAATGAGGCCAGTAGCCGTTACGCAGGGGCCTGGTCAGCTGCTTTCAGAGTCTCAGGAGAAGGGGCTCAGTATGATCCGTGGATGGCTTTGCCTCCATTGGGCCAGAGTGACTGCCTCCCTTCTCATCCTGCGCTGGTTGGGGCCAGGGCCCATTCTCAGAAGGCAAAGTCTCTTCCGAAGGCTCAGAAGGCTCACTGTCTTCCAAAAAGGGCATGCTCTCCGGTGAAAGGCCAAAGGGCATGCTCTCCGGCGACGGTCCATGGATGCTCTTGGGCTAAGATGAGGAAAAGGAATGATCAGTGGGCACCATCGAGGGATCCAAAGGCTTCTTGGTAAGCACAGCCACAGCCGCCAGGCACAGGCCAAGTCAATATCACGGCAGCAGGGATGTTGCGCAAGCAAAGGCGCCCATAGCAGCTGGGCAAAGAATTCCCTCATCCCCCAAAAAAGTAACAGGCCCCTGCTCTCACACACCTATGTTAATAGGCATTTTCAGCCCACAAAGAAATCAAAGCTTCCTTTCTTGTCTCGCTGTGGACCGTTCTTACTTGCCACAGGTGACTTTCTATTCCAGGTCTGAACAACTTGTGATTCACCCAAGGTAACCACAAACCCACCACCAATGAGTTATGGCCTGTCGGGTGCTTAAGAACCCCACCCTGATTTTTGCAGGCTGCAAAAACAAGAGGCATCCCTTCCTGTGATTTGATATTTTTCAGAATTTCCTATGTTCCGTTATTAAGTGCCTTCCTTCCTCATTACTGAAGTAAATGCTACTCTTTTTCTCATTTCACCTGACCACATATGTGCCTGCTTTTATCTGTCAGATACTGAAGGTTGTTTAGAGGGGCAGGGAGGGTCTTGGGGATAAAAAGGAAAGAGGTTGTGCTGCAACCCTAAAAACTTGCAACTGAAAAATAACTTTTATTTCCTTCTGAAAATTAATGCACTTTCTGCTTCAAATGCCTATGCCATCTTTCAATGCAAACAGGTCAATTGACTGATTCCGGAGTTCCTTTCTCCTTCTCCCTGAAGCTATCCATAACTCACAACCAGACAGCCTGCAGAAGGTGGAGTAAGACACACACGCCCCAACCTAAGCCATATCTGCCTCAAGGTGCAGACTAAACATCCTGTGGCATTCTGTTCTAAATGTTTAATCTGCTTTTCCTTCCCCTGACATGATACAAAATCAACAAAAGCCTCCTGCTCTGGTCTTTGTTCTGTTTTGCAGGCATTGTCAGGTTTGGAATTTACTCCGGAGCCTGAAAAGGAACCACAGGTAGGCTTGGTTCCCTTTTGTAACAAATGCACCTAGAATAAAACTTTTCAGGGAAGTCTGTTTTTATGCAAAAGTACTTTTTGGACTGCCCATTTCCTCCGGTAACAAATGTCTTCCCCAAATGGCTTTTCTTCACTTGTTCTTTTCTCTACTTTTGGTGCATTTTGCTTCCCCATTTCTCCATCTCACATAAATCATGGCGCTAAACCCATGAGTAAAGCCTCAGTGTGATGAATTCTCACTGTCCCAAACTGTATTATAGCCGAAGAGCACAGTGAAGAGCGTGTGCATGTGCGTGCTCTCTCTTGCTCCTCTTTCTCTTGTTATAACCTGTCAGTTGATGTCAAACAATAGGTGCCTGCTTAATGGATAGTGCAGCTGCTCTTTGTCTAAAGTCATGTCACACCCAATTCTAAAATTGTGGTGGGGCTGAAAATCAGTTTTGCATGGCAGTGGTTGCAAAAGGCATGGCAAAGTAAAATAACTTTTTGATTTGGTGAAAGAGCTGTTTTCAGGGACACAGGGAATTGCCTTAGCAACTCTCCGGGGATGGAGACAGGAATCTTTCCCAGCTCTGCTTGCATATGCTGGGGACTGAACATGCAAAATACACTATTACTGTGCTGTGCTCTTTCCTCCAGGGATTAGGGGTGCTAGACTTCTATTGCTTTGGAATTAGCACCAATTGCCTGTGCCTATGCAAAGCCTACTCAGCTTGTACATTTGTTGAAAGAGAAAAAGTGTACGAAGCTACCGTATGGTCCCAGTGCTCTGGACTCCAAAGGAAACTGGTTCAGTAAAACATGGCTATGGAACCTATAGCCCTCAAGATGTTGCTAGACTCCAGGTCCCATCAGCCTCAGGCGCCATGGACAGTTGTCAGGGATTATGGGAGATGTTGTCAAACCACATTTAGAGGGCCACAGTGCCCCCATCCTTCGTGTAAAGGCTTTCTTGACTTGCCTTGTTCTCCAGGAAGGGCTGCTGAATTTGCAACTCAATAAACAATGCTGATTGAGAGGATAGAAATAAAATGGCTCCATAAATATTTCATTGAGATTGATAGCAAGCCCTTTTGATGTCTAAAGTTTGCCAAAAGATACAACTTTTTTCATGGCTGGAATGAGATGTAATTACTTCCAATTGAAAAGTGTGCTGCATTTATTTCTGTGGGCCCACAAGTACTATTATTGTTGTAGCTGTCGTTACAACTTAGGTACCACTATGGCACCATGCCCCACTTTTATCCTCTTCCCAACTTTATCTTATCTTGAATACCAATGGGAAATGTTGCTTCCTTCCATCAAGCTGCCTTGTTCTGAGCCAATTTATTGCTGCACCGCACAATCTGTTTCGACAATGCAAACAGCATTCCAACAAGGCCATGTTTCCAGCCTCAGTTGCTTTAAAATAAACAGCAAGAGCAGCAACATGTTAATAATAAATCCTTCAGATTCTGCATTCTACGTGGGCAGAGAAACAACGCTATGCATCTAGATACAGAGCTTTTTCTTCATTTAGAAATTTGAAAAAGTAACCTTTTTTTGCTAGCAGCCAAAGATTATCATGAGATACTGCTGTTTAAATGGCGCCGATGGGAACCATGAAGCTGAATTCTCTGGGTGTCACTGGGGAACTGCAGCTTCGAGGCCATGAGTGAGTCCGAAAATAGATAGAACAATCCCACAGCTGGCTCCCAGGAGAGGGCTCAGCCATGGCCTTATAGGGCCTTCTGCGGCTCTAACTGGGATGGATTTTTACGACCGAAGGACAAAAACTCATTCGTCAAAAGCACGTTGCAGCATCCAGGAGTTGCAGTTGTTCTTCTGACAAAGAGAGGCTGCCGTGTTACAGTAAACTCCAAAGTGAGGAGGGGAGAATAGGTGGGGTGAGGTAGCCTTTGACACTGCAAACCACATGCCTGAGTGTGTGAGCATGGGTGCACATGTATATCACAGAGTCCATATGCAGGTTGGGCCAAATCATGGATTCTCTCTGCAGTTTTGCTCCTGTTGCATATAGGACAAATGAAGAACCATCTTCTTCTCTTGTGGAATTGGTGTGGAAGTAAATATATCAGAACAGATGAAGGGCTTGCATACAGGAGTAAAGAATGACTGTCATCAAGGTTGTGTGTATGAATTCAATACACGGCGTAGATAAGAGAACCCTGAAAATCTCCAAGAATTTTGTCTACCTTGTGGTTCTGCTGGAAAGTTTGAAGAGGTGCCGGCAGCCCGACAGTAGTTCACAGCCAAAGGGAGACTTGGGGTGCAGCTTCTGATGATCAAGGATGGGTTTTCAGCAGCCCATATTGTTCTCTCTTCCTCTTGATTCATGGCAATCGTCTTGCAGAGAAAGTCATTCCCTCACCCACCTACACTTTTGTGTTTACACCAAAGAAAGCTGCTTCGGCATTCTTGCCAAAGTCATAGGAATGTTTGTTAAGTACAACTGTCAGATTACATGTGGCCGGAACAAATAGGACATGTAGACAGAGATCTAGAAAGACAAACTCTTTCTCCTATTTGCCTTAAGCTCCCACCACTGCCTTTAAAAAGTGAGCAGGGGGTCAGCCCCTCTGTTTTACTGTAAGCCAAGGATGCTACTACCACCATCACACACAGAGGGAGGAGAAGCAAGGAATAACGGAAAGATGTGGAAAAATAATTCCGTCTCATTGGCATCTAAACAGCACTACCAAAGACAGGAGTCAATGACTGTGAATGATCTGGAATTCCAAATGGCCCAGGCAGAAAAACAAGCAGCATTTCCAAGGAGTCAGCACAAGAGGTACTCATAACACCACCTACTCATTCCAGATTGAATAAATCCAGAACAAATGCCACACCCTGATTCTATTTTCACAAAGGAGCAATTCACACATTGCATTTTGGAGTATTATCTACAATGTTTTAAGTGTGCACCCTTCAAATTGTAAAGATTCTGCAAAGACGTATTGTGCCAAAAACATGAATGCCAAACTTGCGTTCAGTGGTAAACCAGGGTCTGCTATTGTGTAATTACAGACGTGGGGTAAACACTTTCAGCATGAGGGCCACATTCCCTTCTGAACAAGGGCCAGGTGGCAATGGTGGGCAGAATCAGAGGCAAAAGTGGCAGAAGAACAAATTTACATTTCACCTTCGTATGCTAGGCTGGTTTCTACACACCCATCACACAAATCTCCTCTATTCCCCATCCAGGCCAGCAAGAGGCATTATCAGAGTTGAAGGACATGTTACAGCCAGGCAAAAATATTTAAATATTTGGGGTGCAAAACAGAGCCAGTGAGGGCTGTGGCCTAAGGAGAATTCGAAGAACCAGCCAGCATTTGACTCTCAGGCCTGAGTGTGTAATGCATTAAAATGCCCAAATGTAGAAAGCAGTTATTTCAAAGTTTTTAAAGAAAGGCTCCTCAGCACTGTCTACTGTACTCTAGGTATTGCCTAACATGCTTCAGACTCTTATTTTTTTAACAGAATCATTGTCAGCTGCAGTGTGAGTTGTGTAGGCAAGGTCAGATGGCCTGGGCCTTGGAGACAAGCAAAGCGATGGTGACAGAACACAGTAGAAGTAGAGGGCAGACCTTGGCACTCCTACCTGCCAGTCCTCACTCCCTGTACTCAAGTAGCCTTAGCAAACACCAGGCCATACTCAGGCCGCATGAGCTTGGTGCATGTTGATCTGCTAATTCTGACGAGGGCATGAAGCAACAACGAAAGTGCGTCCTGCAGTGTTCACAGTCACACCCGTGCAAGCAGCTGCTTTAATAAGTTCTGAGGAAATCATCCGCCTCTGATGTGGTTGATAGTAATAATTCACCCAAATCATGGCACACCAAACTTGCTCTGCCACCCCATTCCCCAGTATTCATATAGTGCCCCACCTCCACCCCACTCAGTCATCCTAGATAGGATTCTCTGAAAGCTAGAATCAAAAGCATAGAGAGTTTTCAGAGTGTTAGTCCTATAGCTGCAGGACAGGGTATGTTAGTATTTTAGCAGCGCAACCCAATTCTCGCCCCAGATGGCAAGCTCTGTTCAGCGTGCAAGACAAGAGTAATTCTGAAACAAAACAAACAGTGCCAGAAGCATCCACAGCAACAGTACAGGCTGACCTCAGTGAGAAAAAATCCCCCTTTGAAAGCAAATCTATTTTCTCCCATTGTTTGAAAAGTTGTTGCAACAGGGCAAGGTTCTGGTATATACACCGCCAGCTTTTCCTAGGCCCCCTACAGTCCATTGTGATTAATCACTGTGTTATGGGGCTATGTGTGAGGGAAGCGCTTGCTCTCTATTTGCTTCAAAGGGCAGCATTTAATCATTGTTCCTGCAGCCCTTTATGGCGTACAGAAGTCCTTCGTGATTCTAATTTCATTTTCGCACCACCACAACCCTGTGCCATCACTACATTTCCTTCATTATTACTGTAGGCCTGCAGGGTTGGCCATCATTATTCCCATTTCAAATATAAGTTAACAAAGGATGTTTACATGAGACTATATGCATGTGACTCTTAAGGGCAATGCTGGGATATGAACTCCAGACTCACAATATTTCAGCCAATGGTTCAGCCGCTGGAAAATGCCAACACTCCACAATGGGCAACTATGAGGTGGCTACTCCTACTGATAGCCAACATGGTGGGGCCCTGGCTAGAGTGTAATATCTGGAAATGGAAATCCTGGATTCAGGTCCTTAGCTCAGTCATTAAGCTCTCTGAGTGGCTGCAGCAAGTCACCATCCCTCACACTGCAATCCTATACAAGCTGTCCTCAGAGTAAGCCCTGTGGAACTCAATGAGACGTCAGAGCTTGCCAGCAGGTTTCCACTGTGAGCCTCTCTTACATCACAAGATTGTTGTGAGGTTAACATGCTGCTCTGAACCCATTGTAGGAAAAGTGAGATATAAAATCTAATACATATCAAATAGAAATAGTAGGCAGCATTGCAGCTGCATATAAGGAATGCTGCTTTGTGGAGGTAGAAGGAAAGGCACTAATGGCTTCCATCTGCATGGCTTATGGCTTTCCAGTGGTTCTATCCTTATCATGCCTCCCATTGTCCCCCAAAACAAGAAAATCCCTGTTGTCTCCAACTATGAGGTAGAAATGAGAAAATAACACAATCATCATAAAAAAATGAAGATACTATTTGGTCTAGTAGTATGATACCAGGATCACTCAATAATCACTTCAGTAAGTGTGGATTTTGGGATTTTTCTTATGGACCAACATTTGTAGGACCCCTTACATTTTATTTATCTTTTTTGTGATTCAAGACATGTCAGCTTACTGGGATGTCCTTGAATATCTTGAATGGCCAAAGGAAAAATGGCAAGTTGGGTGGAAAACCCATTATCTGCATGGCCTGAGAAATTTACCTCCTTTATATCTGATCAGTATCTGGTATTCACTGAGAAAATAACATTATAATGCCAATGCTAAACCAATTCTATGCAGGCTTAGACAGAAACAACTGCCACTGAGTTTAAGGTAATTCACTTCAAGTTCCAGGTAAGGACACATAGGGCTGCAGTCTTAGTATATATATAGTATATATAGCACTTTTGATGGGAGTTCTCTATTGCACACAGGGCTCTCTGAGAAATTCTTAAGAACCATCCTCTACTACAAGTTAATATTATTATTCCCATATGACAGAGGCAGGTCTGAAGGTTTGTAACCTGTGCATTGTCACCTAGTTCCCCCAGGGATGAGGTGCAATTTGAACTAGCTCCTAGCTCATTCCCTTAACCACTATACTGCACCCAACATCTAACAGAACCACACCCATGTTCCCTATTGAGTTCATTCTAGGGGAACCAGACCCTAAAGGTGCTTTACGGAGTCCAAAGTTTACTATCCCTGCACCTTCACAACTTGGAACCCCAGGCTCCACTGTTCAAGAACCTATTCAAGATCAGGTTGCTGATCTGGTTTTCACAAAAACCCAAAAGCATTTTGCCACCGCCTCATAACTGTTTAGACTCCAGTGAAAGGGGAGAGGAAATATCTCAACCAAAATAGTATCTGTGTTCATATTTGCAAAATGCCCTGAAAAGTAAAACAGCACAGACAGATTTTCCTTTCTATTCACTCCTCCGTTGGCTGCTGCATGTTCCATTTCTCTCTCCTCACTCCTGCACAATTTTCCTACTGGTGGGGCCTGAAATTCCCTCAGCATAATCTACAAGGCTTCCGATAAAGTGTATTTATAAATCTGGTTTGGTGGTGTTCATAACCCTTATATACTGGAGTATTCCCGCCTTTGAGGCATGATATAATTGAGAATGCTCAAGCCGTGAATCAGAGGGCTATATCCGTCAGCTACTTGCCAGATTCCTCAACCAGACATAACTAGATCCCCTTTCATGTTGCGATAGTAAGAAACGCAGCTACATTTTTGCAGGTTTTCTGTCCTAAGCCGTGTGTGTGTGTGTGTGTGTGTGTGTGTGTGTGTGTGTGTGTGTGTGTGTTTGTCCTTACAGGACAGGGCAACCTATCTCATAATGTCCCACTTCTCCTCCAACACAGGTATTAAAGGCCAGACCACCACAGAATAGGAAGCATGGTTCAGAGCTGCCTATTCTGAACTGTTTGATATTAGGAGGTCTGTAAGGCTAGCCAGCAAACGTGTTAGAAAGAGGACTGCAAACAGCAGAACAAAGCAACCTCTCACTGAAGTGGTGAAAAAGCTCCAGGGCCTGAAAGGTCAGGGCCAAAAGAATCTGTAACCCACACTGCATCAGATTTACTTTTGCAGGGAAAGTAGCAAGCACAAACCCAAGGGACAGAGAGCTCTGACTTAGCACCAAACTCGCAGAGTAGGAGTGTGCTCCCTGCAATGCTACTTCTCTAATAGACAACAGTGAAAATGTGCAGATTACTTTCCCAAATGATTGCCCCAATAAGCACATTTTACAAACCGAAAAAAGGATTTCCAGGCTTTGTAGCTTTAAGGACACTGGTTGGCTTTCTACTGCCACGAGACAACAGGTTATTCCCCCCACCCCACCCCTGGCTCCCTCTACGGTTCTTTGGCAAATTCCTGCAAAGTTTGCACTGGTGTAGCATTTAAGGCAAACTCTGGAATCTTCGTGAAATCTTGGGCAATACATTTGTTCTCTTTAGGATTCCAGTGATGACGCAAGTCCTGAATATCCTATATATGGCGTGTTGTAGCATGGGAATCTTGGGAAGCCCCATATAGAAGGCAAGAGGCGCCATCATGCTGGACGGTCTTATGCACCAACTGAAAAAGACACAAGCAGAAGAGATCGAAAGGTGCCTTACCTGGTAGATCATGACTTTGAAGTTCCTGCGCTTCAGCAGCTCTGCCTCATTAGATTCCAGCTTCTTGATTTGGCCAGCTTGCTTCTCCAGGTTCTGCCGGACAGTTTTGACGTTGACACTGACCTTGCGGACCTTCTCCAACATCTTGTTGACCGTATTACTGGTGGTGGAGTGGGCCTTCGTGAGCTTAGCGAGCTCCCCTTGGATGCTGGACACCACCCCATCCATCTCCTGCTGCCTTTCCTCCAGCTGACTCTGGGTCAGCTGAATCTGATCAACAGCTCCGATGATCTTGTCCAGAAGGGTAAGAACCATAACACCATTGATCTGGTCAGATTTGATGGGTTCTTCGGTCTCACCTGCTGGCTCCTCCGAGGCCTCAGAGACTGTTGGCTGCTCGACGATCTGGAGGGTGGTGTCTGCCATGGTTGCTCAGGAGTCCTGACTAGCAGAGCCTGGAGAAGTTTGACACTGCAGGGACAAGAGAGAGAGAGAGAGAAGGCGAGGCTGAATCTGAGATCTCTCAGATCTGGGAGGCGAGCCAGAAGCCAAGAGCGCAGTGTGTGGATGTGTGCTTCAATTGAAATGGCACAACCCTTGCAAAGCTGTCCGGAGAAACTGTCCTGCAAAATTTTCCAAGCTTCCAGGCCATTGGCTGACTCCACCTCAACTGGAGGAAAGGAGCCTCTTGCCAAATGCCTGGCAGACCCACCCCTTTTTTTCTGAAATGATTAAAATAGTTGGAGAGGAGGCAACGGCTTTAGCATGCGAGCACAGGCAGGGTTCGCTCGCTCGCTCGCTCACTCGCAGAGGAATGCAGCGCTCCAAACTTCAACAGCCTCTGATTTTAATAGACAGGACGAAGGCAGGGATTCCTAGCAAGATTTCTGGGGAATCCAGGGCGGTGGCGGCAGGGGACAAAACAAAACAAGCTCTGTGCAAAGCTGCTGATGAGAAACTGACAGCCCTGAACAGAACTGCAAATGTTTAAGTGTGGCTGGGACAAACCCAAAGGGATCCCTGTCTTCAGCCAGACCTGCACAAAGTTGAGCGTTTCCTTTTAAAGTCACAGAGTGACAGTTTAGGGCACGTGTGGCTTGGATCACTCACCAAGCGCAACTGGCTGTGTTAGTGAGCACATTTATACTGCAGAGATGTGATCGCAAGAGCAGGCACATTCAGCTCAGATGCACTTCAGAAACCCAATCTGAATTAAAAGGAGAGTTATTTGGTATATAATGCGGAGGGAGTAGGCAAGGGAAGATCAGGAGCACACTATCTGCTGCAGGTGGCAACCATGCCCATAAACAGGGGTCAGCAAACTTTTTCAGCAGGGGGCTGGTCCACTGTCCCTCAGACCTTGGGGGGGGGGGGCTGGACTATATTTCGAAAAAAATTAATAATGAACGAATTCCTATGCCCCACAAATAACCCAGAGATGCATTTTAGATAAAAGCACACATTCTACTCATGTAAAAACACACTGATTCCTGGACTGTCCACGGGCCGCATTTAGAAAGCGATTGGGCTGGTTCTGGCCCCTGGGCCTTAGTTTGCCTACCCATGCCCATAAGCAACAGTTGCCATATTCTGCAGTGTGAAAAATCAAATCCTGATTGTGAATCCGATGCAAAGGGCCTATCTAAGGATGATTCTGGCTGTTTTCTGATGCAGTCAATGAAGGCGGCAGGCCCTGTTTTTATTTTTAAATGTAGATTATTATGTATTAATTACATTCATAAACCACCTTTGTTCCATAAAGTTTGAGCCAGTTTGCCTTTTGGCAAAAGCCTCCCAAGGGGCATAAAATAAAATAATAAAAATATATCAGCAAAGTAAATTTTTTTTTTTAAGGAACAGAAGTAGGCACATGCAATAGGCTTGAAGAAAGGGCAACATCTTCCTGGCATCAGCTTCTAATTTTGCCTTTCTGTGGTATAACCAAAGGGAAGAAAATACCAATGTCTGTTCCAAATAATCAAGAAAGGAATAGGCCCTTTCATGGGGAAAAACCTAACTTCCAGCATATACAGTAATAGTATCCCAGTGTGAAGCAAAATAACAGTATTAGCTGTTTTGCAAGCGAATCTGATAAAGCTGGGTGTTTTTTTTGGTCCTATCTACGTATCTTGGTGTTCTGCACCTTAGCCTCTCCTTAGGAGACAACAAAATGTGAGAGCTGGTGACAGTGCAGTGTCACAGCATAGGGCTTGGATGTGGGGAATCCAAAGTTCACATCCTTAGTCAGCTACTATGAAGCTTGCTGGGTTCCCTTATGTAAACTGCTATGTGCACAGTCAGTGTAGCATAGGACAGCATAAGTACAATACAGCAAGCACCTACCCATTGCACATTAGGTTCCAGGTCCGCATCCCAGCTCCACAACAGATATCAGATAGAATGAACTGCTGCTGTCAACAAACCCTAGCATGGGTCAGTCCTCTGGCCACCACAATGGTGAGAACAACCCTACTGGGGAATATCTCAACACAGCCTCATTTGATTTTAAATCTGGACAAAACACCCGAGGCACCATGCTCAAAGCAAATAACTTCATAATCACTGTTTCTGCTGCACATCTCAGCAGAATGATGCACCTCACCTATGGCTGGCATCTGACCAAAGACCAACACACACTTTGGAATGGTAACTAAAGTCAGAGGAAGTTATGCTGTCTGCAGAAATTACTGCCTCTAGGTCCTTGAAGTTTTACAGAACTCCATGCCAACTCTCCCAACTCCCCCACAGAAAATGTAACTACTGTACTGTACAAGTCGTAACTGCTGAATACTTGTGACCTTTTCTTTATAACTATTCTGGCATGTAGGACTGAGTAGCTCCAAGTATGCACTCTTCTCCTGCACCCTCACAAGGAAAAAATACTTTCGAAAACATAACTAAGACCGAAGAGCTTCTGATCACATATAGAATGCTTTCCCTTTGTGCATCCAATGCAGGCATAGGCAAACTCCGGCCCTCCAGATTTTTTGGGACTACAATTCCCACCATCCCTGGCTGATAGGACCAGTGGTCAGGGATGATGGGAATTGTAGTCCCAAACATCTGGAGGGCCGGAGTTTGCCTATGCCTGATCCAATGCCTCCTCAACGATCTAGTGCCCTGCAATCTGGTGCCCTGCATGGGGATGGCAATGATGAGGCCCGAGGGATTCATATGGTGTGCAGTCATTTGACAGGAGAGAAATTTGAGCTTTCATTTGGGCTTGCTGGTTTGCTTACATGGCATCTGGCTTTTTCAAAAAGAAATGGAATAAATTTGGTGCTCTCAAGTATTGAGATTTCTGAGACTGACTACAGTTCCAATTATATATATGCTACAGATGTTGAGTCTACAGAATCTATGTACTCTCGACGTAATCCAGAATAAATTTCCAACAACTCTTATGTTTACCAGGCAGTGTACCAGCTGCTGTACTGAGAATGGAGGCAGGCCTGGCATTCATTCTTTATTGGCTGCAATTACAGAAATTGCCAGATAATTACCCCCTCCCTCAAATTCTCAGTGGAACGTTTACTTGCTTGAAGTTGAAATAAACAGCTTTCATATGCTGCAGTTGTCAGCATTTCAAGAAATAGATCGAACTCCAACAGCATTAATTTTGGAGTACGATTGTCTCCTGAGGTGTAGAAAACTGTGGACTAAAGTGCTAAGAAAATAAAATCCTTCTGTTAAATGCTCCTGTTTAAAACTGAGAACCATTCAAACTATTTGCTTTGCCACATGGTATTATCTGCTTGCATAAAATCATTCAGTAAACGTAGTTTCATGTATTAATACTAGGCAGTTTTCTATTCTCATCCAATTGTGATTTCAAGCAGTGGCACATCTTGATAGAAACATGATAGAAGATTCTCAAGCCTTAATCAATCAGCAGTTATGTGTACATGGCCTAAATACAGTTTAGGTGAACATTGTTCCATATATCCTTTGTGAACAGAGAATACTGCCTAATATGGAGCAAGTTTATTGACCCATCTAGCTCAATATTGTTTGCACCGATTGGCAGGGACAGCCCTACCTGAAAATGCCAGGGACTGACTCTAGAATCTTCTGAATGCGAAACATGTGCTCTATCCCTGAATTCTGATCCTTCCACATTTTTATCCATTACTGGATAAAACCATACAGGTAGATCATTACTGGATAAAACCATACAGGTAGATCATATTAGGGACGCGGGTGGCGCTGTGGGTAAAAGCCTCAGCGCCTAGGGCTTGCCGATCGAAAGGTCGGCGGTTCGAATCCCCGCGGCGGGGTGCGCTCCCGTTGTTCGGTCCCAGCGCCTGCCAACCTAGCAGTTCGAAAGCAGCCCTGGGTGCAAGTAGATAAATAGGGACCGCTTACTAGCGGGAAGGTAAACAGCGTTTCCGTGTGCAGCTCTGGCTCGCCAGAGCAGCGATGTCACGCTGGCCACGTGACCCGGAAGTGTCTCCGGACAGCGCTGGCCCCCGGCCTCTTGAGTGAGATGGGCGCACAACCCTAGAGTCTGTCAAGACTGGCCCGTACGGGCAGGGGTACCTTTACCTTTACCTAGATCATTAAAAAGTACACCTAGATTAACAGAAGCTTTAAAAAAGTTGTTTTTGGTATCAGAACTAGCCAAATAAGTTACCTATAAGTTGGCGTTATTTGAGTAGCCAGGCCTCGAGATGTGGGGACCCAGAAACAATGGAACAAACCCTCCACCACCACGTTTTTTCCAGACTGTCACATCTCTTGCGATACGAATGCGAGCAAGGTCACTGAATATAAGCTGATCATTTTGCTGCTCTTTGGCAAATCTGTTCATATTTCTAACCATGATGCCTTGTTTTCTTGAACCGTAAAATAACGCATGAATATTTTTAGGAAGGTTATTTATATATCTCTGTTGCTGGTTGTCTAATTCAGGCTTTGCTTTTTAATGACCTATGGTTGTATACAAATAAAGATTGCCTGACTGGCATGACATTGGAGACAAACAGAAAAGCATGCACACAAACACACCAACATTTTGCAAGCTGCATTTGGCAAAACTTCCTGGATTATTCTTATTCAGGGGTGGAGATGTAGGGAGCAGCATAGTCTGCATGCCTTTGTTTTTCCCATCACAATGCTTTCATCAAGCATGCAGAGGAATACATTAGAAATTCAGTCGCTATCCTCGTGTACCCAGATAACTCAGCAGCATTCTCCAACCTCCTGACCACAGCTCATGGGTACTTCAGTTGCATTTGCAAGCAGGCAGTCTCAAATTCAGTCCTTCGAAATGCCCATTAAAACCTGCCTGAGCCAGGAGAGCTGTTTCCATACCAAAGAGCATTCTAAACTACACAGGAGATTTGCTGGCAGTCAATTGACCAGCATCCCCCACCCTCAAGTGAACAATTTCATTTTTATCACATTATCCCACACATCGTTCATAAAGTGGAAACAATGGCCCCTCCTGTTTTTTGTTTTTTTTTTGCCATATGTTGAAAATAGCAGACCATTTTATAGAAAAATATTTCCCAAGGCACGCCTGAGCAGAGGAAAAACAAATGTTTCCAGTGTTTGAGGGTGATGAGTCAGTTTTGCATGAAAAGTCTCTATTTCAAGCAGGAGCAAAGCAAGGGCATTTGCCCATATTACTCATATGACATCTGCTTCAGAGATGCTCCAAAACGGTTAGAGTTTTGTGCTGTTTTGGACGTGAGCCACTATATGAGGAAAATGTATGGACTTTAAAATGTTTGTCAAAGTACAGAATGTTTACAAAAAGCTCTAGAAGTCTCATTGCTGATTAGAAGGCTGCAGTATTTTTACAAAAAAACACACACCACAAAACACTGTTGGATGAGAACTTTAGATGTTTATGCCTTAATGTGCAAGCATTACAAAAAAACCCAAAACCCTTCCCTCTCCAAAGGTTATAGTGTACTAAGTATACAACTAGGTCTGGAGAGAATTGGGTTTAAAGTCTGCTAAACCCCAAAGCTCATTGAGTAATCTTGACCTCGTAATACTTTCAACCTAACCTATTTCACAGGTTTGGGGAGAAACACACACACAGTGCACATTATTACCCTAAACTCCTCTGAGAAGCAGCTGGATAAAAATCTAAGATACAAAAAAATATTTAAAGCTTTTCTTTGACAGAAACTCTGTACCCTTTGCAGGTTCATGACAGGCAGAAATTCAACCAACAAAGCTTTGCTCACGAGGAAGGGCTGGAGAAGCTGCACCTACTAATTTCTCCTCACTGTACTGCTGTTAGGCACCATGCCCCCCAATGAACAAAAGCAACCATGAGGACAAAAAGAGTAATAAAAATAAATTCTACTCACAGCACAAAGAAGTCCTTTTGCCTACAGGTCTTCAGGCATCTCCAAATGCACAGAAAATTAAGTGATCTTTTGTTCCTTTCTGTATTGCATTCCGTCTCTGTGGACTTCCCTCACTTTTACAGCTTCCATAGTTTCTCCCGGGGGGGGGATTTCTGTCCTGCACCTTAACAAGGCCTATGTTACCCAATTCCCCACAGGAAACACGAGCTTTTTATGCAGGAGACTAACCAGATGATTGTGCAGTAGCTTTGCATCTGAGCCATGCTATATAAATATTCTTATTATTTCTGGTTGGGGGCCTGTACGGACTCACCAGGAGAAGGACATGGCCTCCTTTTGATGCCAAACGATTGATAAGACTGGAGGGAAATGGTGGCAAAATGGGGGGGGGGGCGAGAATTAAAACCTGAGCTGTACAGCATCAAGAGACAGAGTTAACCTTATCATTAGGAAGATACCTGCTGCAGCAGACCAAACACTTTATATTTATTGCTCTCTTCACTTATCGTAAAACTACCAATACAGTGGTACCTTGGTTCTCAAACTTAATCCGTTCCGGGAGTCGATTTGATTCCCAAAACAGTTCGAAAACCAAGGCGCAACATCCGATTGGCTGCAGAAGCTTCCTGCACTCAAGCGGATGTTCAGCTTCCGAAAAACATTTGCAAACTGGAACACTTAATTCTGGGTTTATGGTGTTCGGGATCCAATTTGTTCGACAACTAAGCCATTCGAGAACCAAGGAACCACTGTACAGTGGTACCTCTGGATACGAACGGGATCCGTTCCGGAGCCCCGTTCACATCCAGAAGCGAATGCAACCCGCGTCTGCGCATCTGCACATGCGCAATTCACCTCTTCCGTGCATGTGCGTGACATCATTTTGACCGTCTGCGCATGCGGTGAAACCCGGAAGTAACGTGTTCCGTTACTTCCGGGTCGCCGTGGAGCACAACCCGAAGCAACTTCAACCCAAGGTATGACGGTATACTGATGGGCATGGCTGACTCAATACATTTTGGCACCCAAGGCAGATCCCAAAATGGCACCCCCTTCCCTGCCAAGGAAGGAGGGAAGAAGGGCCATATCAAGAAGAAGGGCAGGAAGGGGGGGGGGGAGAAAGCTCAACAGTGGGATCTGCTGCTCCAGTGAATCCTGCTGCCTGAGGTGGTCACCTCACCTTGCCTCATGAGTGGGCCGGCCCTGCCTATGGGAAATCAACAAGGATATGAATTCTTCCCAGTAACTGGTGTTTAGTGGAACACTGCCTCCAATTCTGGGAGCAATATAGTCATCATGACTAGTAGGCAAATGTATAGCCTTATCTTGTCCAGTCCCCCCTTTAAAACCACCCAAGTCAGCAGCAATCACTATACCTTGCGGTCAAGAAGTGTGCGTTTCTCTGTCCTGAAGCTCCCACCGCTCCGTTTCATTGGATTCTGTTGTTAAAACTCTACATTCTAATATGAGGAGATTTTCTCCCTGAACACTTTCTCCACAGCATAAGCCACCTAGATTTTTCCGTAACACTTCTAATCTGCTATTTTCTAAACCAAAAAAGCTCCCGAACATTGTAGCTTTTCCTCACAGGGAAATTACTTCAGATCTCCCTAAACATTGTGGCAGTCGTTTTCCTTTGCCCTTTCAAGTTCTTACACTATCCTCCTTTTCCCCCCACCTCAGAGCCCCAGTACGATTTACAATGATGCACATGTTTTTGGGACTTTCCTACTTTTCTTTACGCTATAAAGAATTTAGTAGGACGGCAATGTTTAGTGAATTGGCCACTTAGTTAACGCAAAAAAAAAAAAAAAAAAAAAAAAGCCTGGATCTCTAATTAATCAGCTGAAACTCAGCACAGTGGTACCTCGGGTTACATACGCTTCAGGTTACATATTCCGCTAACCCAGAAATATTACCTCGGGTTAAGAACTTTGCTTCAGGATGAGAACAGAAATCATGCTCTGGTGGCGTGGCAGCAGCAGGAGGCCCCATTAGGTAAAGTGGTGCTTCAGGTTAAGAACAGTTTCAGGTTAAGTACGGACCTCCGGAACGAATTAAGTACTTAACCTGAGGTACCACTGTACAACTAATCTCTTACCAGGTAACAGCCCTGATAATTATGAATCAATGAGAATCATAGGATTGTAGAGTTGGGAAGGATCCTGCAGGTCTAAATTCCTGCAATGCGGGAATCTCAACTAGATCATACATGACAGACAGCCATCCAACCTCTGCTTTAAAATCTCCCATGAAGGAAGGAAGGAAGGAAGGAAGGAAGGAAGGAGTGTGTCCACCATCTCTCGTGGGAGTCTGTTCCACTGTCGAACAGCTCTTACTCTCAGAAAGCACGTCTTGATGCTGACTCGGAATCTCCTTTCTTGTAACTTGAATCCATTTGTGTTCCAGGCACACACCCTTCGAGATACATCAGTCACATGAAGAGGGTGGGGTGGGGGTAAAGAAATCATTTTCTGAGGCGAACCCTTTCAACCGCCACGATCACAAAAAACCCAGGGCGTGACGTCACCGGCCATGGCACGCCGCGATTTACGAAAGCGGTCGCCAAAATGGCGGCCACTTAAGGCAGGCAAACCAGCGAACCTTGCCCGAACGCACCACGCCGGCGCGGGCCCTGTTGCTAAGCAACACCACCCGGCCGGGCGGAAGAAGGGAAGGCGGGCGCCGCGCACCTACGCAGTGGCGTCATCAGCGGAAGCTGGTGGGGGGTGGGTTGGTTGCCGCTTTGTCGGAGCAGGTGCTGCGGCTTGTTTTTGGTGCGGCGTTTAAAGGTCTGCGTCGGCGAAGCCCTTTCCAAGGTGCGGGGCGGGGGGTGGGGGAGGCGGCGCGGCGGGGGGCGTTGAAAGGCGGTTAATACGGGGAAGCAACGCAATGCGTCATGGGAGAGCGCGGGGCCTAGTGGAGGAGGGAAAGGGTCTGCCCTGTCCTCTGCGGTTGTGGGAGTGGGGCGCGTGATACTCCGCTGAGGGCCAGTGAGGGGAGACAAGGGGCAGCCCGGCTGCGTTGGTGGGTCAGTTTAGGCGGGTAGGTCGCCTAATCCAAGGTCCCCTTGTGGGAGGGGGAAGCAGAAGGTATTATATTTGAATGTGTGGGGGTGTCATTGGGTTTCAGGAGCGCCCCAGGGGGCGAGCTGGTTTCTCCCATGGGTGCCTTTGAGAAGGAGGAGAGGGATCTCTCCAGAACCTGTGGGGACGTTTAAGAGTGTGGGGAGGAGGCCGGTTTCATGCTGGGAGTGATACCTGGGGCGTTGCCCTCTTGTGGGCAGGCGGCGCTGAATGGATAAGATGATGGGATGGTGATGGAGGAGCCACTTGCTAACCCATTTGTTTCTGAGAAGTAGATGTCTCCTGCTGTTTGTCATCTGTTCCCTCTTTAGGGAGGGATGGGGGTCGCTGTTCATGTTGTAATGTGGGGTGACAGCAGCTTCCTGCCTTTGTGTTAGGTATAAGAAGATGGAAGGCACATTCCTGCTCACTAAGGGGGTGAAATAAAAAGAAATTGCCCAAGTTTTGATGGGGTTGAGTGAAAATGGGCTCTGGCACATCAAAGAGATGCATTAAAGTCAGTTACAAGAATGGAGAGTTCTGCAAAGGGGAAAGAATGTACTTCACTTTAAAAAAACTGAGGTGGGGGAGCTCAAGAGACAATAAATTGAAATGGGGATTCTAGTCTTAAGGATTCTTTAGATTCCTGTCATCCAGCACTTACTAACTTTATTAATACATTAATGCTACCCTTCTGACGTGAAAGCATGTAATCAAGCATGACATTTGATTCGGTTGCTGCACCTTAGCTTGTATAAAATAATAATTGCAACTTTTCTTGGAGTTGGGCCTTACAAATTTGTCAGGCATTTGGGCAGATAAGCTCAAAGTTCAGTCATACTGCTGCTGTGGTGCCCTTGCAATGCCCCCATCTCTTGTTGAGTGGCTTATTGGAGTAAGATGCCAGAGTTAATTTGTAGTTTATTTTTTGGAAAGGCTCCTAGTCTCAGTAATTGTTAGCATTCAGCATGGATAATGTCTGTTGATTTTTAACTCTTGCTGCTCAGCCATCAGTGAGCAGTAGCGTCCGTGTGTTATTTTCATTGAATTAGTTATGTCAGAGCTTTCAAAACTTTTCATGTTGGTGACACACTTTTTAGACATGCATCATTTCACAACACAGTAATTCAGTTTTACTAGCAAATTGGAGATTAAGCTAACTCCTTTCCAGCTCTGGTTGGAGTGTGGGGACCGTTTGTGCAACACACCTACACACTGCAACCGACGCACAGTTTGGGAAACTCTGATCTATACTATATTATAGCAAGCTATATTTTCACATGTATTTCCCAATTACCTCTCTCTTTTGCCCACTGATCAAAAACCAAGTGGACAGTAGCAACACCATTCCAATCATTGATGCATTAAATGCTTACAGCACCAGTAGCAAGCAAGACAAAAGTATGGACTGGATAAATCTCTACATAGTGTTTTGCCTCAACTGTTTGAAAAAGACTTTCCAAGCAGATCAAAAAATGATTCACTTTTTTTTAAAAAAATCTGCATTTATATGTTAATAAATTGAAATATTTCTGGACTCTGATTAGGCCCATATCATTCTGATGTGGCATTTATGTCTCAAGCCTGACATTAGTGGCTCACTTTCTGTTTTATCAGCATGACTGAGGAGACTGCAAAACCAATGAGACTTTACTTTCACTGGATAATCCCTGTGGACTATGACATCCGGATGTTCTCCCATCCCTTAGTAAAAATAAGCTCTGAATCCCTATGCAACCAGCTAAATCTGCTGCAGTGCTATGTAACAGTTTTTCCCTGGAGATGGCTGTCAGCTGATAGGCTGCTGCTTGTGTTTCTGGGGCAGCAGCTTGCAGAGGTGCCACATGATGGGCAGCTGGTCATGAAGCATTAGCTGGAACTGAAAGGTGAAATTCAGAGTGCTGCATAGTAGGGGTTAGTTGTGTGTGGCACATAAAAATGAGACACCATGGAGTAGGCTTTCCTTTTTTACAATCCTTACATAATATTTTCAGAATTTTTATGCTCTTCTCTTATTCAGTTTGAGGTGTTCCAGTCCTAGTTTTCAATCTCCGTGAGAGATATATAAATTAATCTACAATATATGCCTTCCATGTACCCCAAAAGGTAGATAACAGAATTGATACCTTTCTGGTGAGTCTTACATTTATCCTCCTTTTTCTTTCTCTTAAAGGCAAAAGGATTCTCACCCTAGTTTGCCTGCCTGTTCTCTCTCACTATGGGGGAGCTCTTCCGGAGTGAAGAAATGACCCTTGCGCAACTTTTCCTTCAGTCTGAAGCAGCCTATTGCTGTGTCAGTGAACTGGGAGAACTTGGGAAGGTCCAGTTTCGAGATGTATGTATCTGGCCCTGTTGGTCCACACAATTTATTGTGTTGCTGTTTGTGACAACTGTTACCTATGCTCAAGGGTCCCCCCCCCCCCCCCATACTAGGATATAACTGAAGCATCTTTGGATTCTGTGAAGGTATTAACTATCAATGTTGCTGCCTTTTGTTGTGAGTGATTGTTCCGTGCCCTACAATGATCAAGTATTCAATTTCATGCTTGCCTTCATCATAAGGTCCTAGTACAGGTTACAGCAATTTAAAAATAAAGTATTAGAAACAGTGTGAAACAAATTACAATCACAAGAATAGGATGGGTCCTGAAAATATTTCAAGTGTCAAAGGCCAGGCGAAAGAGGTATGTCTGCAGCATACAACAAAAATCATACAGTGAAGGTGCCAGGTTCACCACTGTAGATAGGTAATTCTATAACAAAGGGGCTGCTGCAGAGAATGCCCTCTCCTGGGCTGCCACTGCTCTCTGAACTTCTGAGGGTGGTGGAACCAACAAATGGGCTCTTTATAGACCTTTTAATGATCAGGTAGCAATCCTTTGCATTTTCTCTTTGAACAGTTAAAATGTTCATGAGCTTTCTGTGACATCACACCAATATAGTTAATGGTACAGAAGGGTTTGGAGACGGGCAGCAACTGGTTTTCAGTCATTGCACACATGTGATAGAAATTATGTTTTGTTCTTATTGACAGCTAAACCCTGATGTGAATGTGTTCCAGCGTAAATTTGTCAATGAAGTCCGGAGGTGTGAAGAGATGGACAGGAAACTTAGTATGTCATTGCTTTCTCTTGCATGTACATAGGCCAGGCATAGGCAAACTCCAGATGTTTGGAACTACAATTGCCATCATCCCTGACCACTGTTCCTGTTAGCTAGGGATGATGGGAGTTGTAGTCCCAAAACATCTGGAGGGCCGAGTTTGCCTATGCCTGGCATAGGCTGATGGGGCTAAATCAGTCTGGGATGCTTTAAACCTCTCCCCAGATTTCTGTGGCTATGCTAAATAATCTGCATATTGTACATTGTTGCAGAAATTAGAACAGGATCCAAACCACGAGAATATGATATATAACGTGACATGATAGTTAGCAGCATAACAGATAAAATAGAAGGAAAATAGATTCCAGTAGCAGCTAGCAAAAGTATAAGATGTCCTTATTGTGTGGAAATGAACCCATAAGGTCAAAATTCCTTAGTATAGGTCTGGGGAGAGTGACATGTGATTATCTAGTCCTCAAGCAATTGTTACTTATTAAGGCATGCTGCATCCATTCTACTATCATGAAATCAGAACAAAAAAATTATATGGTAGTAATCTACTTTCTTTGACCTGTGATTTTTAAACTATCATTTTGTAGATTATTTAAGTGAGAAGAGATGTTCATAGTGGAGGTGTTTGTGTGGTCTGGTGGAATGGGGCATCAGACGATCAGTTGCACAAGGGAGGTATGCAGATCCATGAGGCCTTCTCTCACGTATATGATATTACATGCTCTTCTTAAATCATCCCCTCATTGCAGTTCTCCCCCTTTTTAGGGTTTGTGGAAAAGGAGATTAAGAAGGCCAACATTCCCATCACAGACACCGGCGAGAATCCAGAGGTGCCGTTCCCCCGAGACATGATTGATTTGGAGGTAAATAACACTGTGGCTTGTAAAATCATAGCACCTTGGGGTTTTGCAAGGCTTATTTCTCTTGATACAGGGCTGTGAAAAGTGAAATATTGAGTGGGAAAATCAGATTGCAGAGGAAATAGCTAGAACTGGTTGCTGAATAGAGTTTTACAGAAAAGTCTGGGGGAAGACTCTGACATATTTTCCTGGTTTGTTAACCATGGTTAGGCCAGAGTTCCTTAGTCCAGATATTAACAAAGAACTCTGGTTTAATACTAGCCATGGTCTTTGTTCTGAAGGTGGTGCACAATAGGGGATGAGGGAATAAAGTGTTTTGCTCCAGGACTTGTTCATGACTTCATAAGCAATCATCCAAACAGCCTTGATGGGAGCCCAGCTTTTATAGGTCTCTAGTTCAGTGTTTCCCAACCGGTGTTCCGCGGCACACTAATGTGCCGCGAGACCTTGCCTGGTGTGCCGTGGGAGGGAGGCGGGCGAGTCGGGTGGCGAGAGGCAGGGCGGCGGCGGCGAGGATCCGCGTCGAGCCGGGGGCGGCTCCGCGGTGGCGGTGCCGAGGTTTCTCTCTCCATTCTCCCCTCACACACACACACAGGAAATAACACAGGATCAGCTGACAGGACCCGGCCAATGGGGCGGCGGCGGGGCAGCGCGCGCAAAAGGGAGGAGCGCGAGACAGCGGACGAGGAGGAGGCCGGCATGTCCGGGCAGCAGCAACAACAGCAGCAGCAGCAACTCCCGGCGACGGCTCCTCAAGCCCCGGGCAACCCTACTCCCTCACTGGCCTCGGCCGCCCTCCTGCTCCACCCGCCGCCGCCTCCCCCGCCGCCGCCGGCCACCTCGGCCCCGCCGCCGCCCCCCCCTCCTCCGCCCGCTATCGCCACCACCACCACAACAGCCGCCGCCGCCTCAGCTGGGCCCATGCCTGCTGGGAGCGGCGGCGGCAGCAGCAGCAGCAGCGCCCCGGCGCCCTTCCCTCACGGCGGCGACCCGGCCCTCCTGGTTCGGGAGGCGGGCGCGAAAGCCCCACCCCTCGGCGCTCGCCAGCTCCGCGCGCGTCCTTGCCTGGGCGAAGGTGCTTCTTGGACGGGAGGCTGCGGCGACCAAAGACCCCGGCGGCTGGCAGGAGGAAGCGGAGGAGGAGCGGGAGGCTGACCCCGAACTCGTGGGAGGAGGCGAGAGAGAGAAGGCGCTTGGGCAGCCACCCCAAGCCGGCGCACGCGGGCGCCCCTTTGGAGCTGCCCACCTGAGCGCACGGGACAGGAGCGGCGATTTGATTCGCGCCAGGCCACGCTTGCTGCGGAGGGAGGAGGAGAGCGGCGCCTTCCAGCCTCGTCTCGCTTCGTGACAGCGCCGACCGAGCCTGAGAGGGAGCAGATCCGAGGGGGATCTCCCCCACCCAGCCACCCCCTCGCCGCCCGCCCTGCTCCTGTCGTGGCAGCTGACGAGCCGACTCGCCCTGACCTGCGGGGTCCCCCACGCCGCCTCCGCTCATGGCGGCGACCCGGCCCTGAACGAGCAGGAGAAGGAGCTCAAGCGGCGCCTCAAGCGGCTCTACCCGGCCGTGGACGAGCAGGAGGAGGAGTTGGAGGAGTCCCTCAGTCCCTCGCTTTGCTGCCTCCTCCCCCCCCACCCCCAAAGCTTGGAGGTTCCCCGGCAAGGGGGAGGGGAAAAAATTGAAACTTACACTTTCGTGCGTCCCTCCCGGCGTGACGCTGCGCGCTGACGTCACGGGGCTGTAATGGTGGTGTGCCTCGATATTTTTTTCATCAATCAAGTGTGCCTTTGCCCAAAAAAGGTTGGGAAACACTGCTCTAGTTTTCCAATAAAGGGAATCATAAATGCATCAGCCAATGACAGTTTAGTTACTGATTTATATAATTTGTTCAAGGGCATCTCTGGCTGTAAAAGGTAAAAATAATAGTTCTTTAATGTAGAAGATTATCTCTATTATAGCATAGGATTTGAATTTGGCAATAGAGAGATTAAAGGAACTGACAGTTTATACATCGAGGAAAAGATGCGTCTACTACAGCATATTGACAGCTAATAATCAACTCACTTTCTCCTTACTTCTCTTTTTTCTGCAGGCAAACTTTGAGAAGATTGAAAATGAGCTCAAAGAGATTAATACCAACCAGGAAGCCCTGAAAAGGAACTTCCTGGAGCTGACGGAATTAAAATTTATACTGCGCAAAACTCAGCAGTTTTTTGACGAGGTCAGAATATCGGATGTTTTTGCTTCTTATGCAGCTGGGCCAGCTCATCACAACCTTCCACTTTTCTTCTTGAGAACGCTTGTTTAAGTTGCAGTTTTGGGCAGCAGTGCCTCCCCTTGATTTCGAGAAACTTCTACAAGTTGTTTTCCATTATTCATGCAAACATACGAGCTAGCCACCCCATGGCTTACATTATGTGCAATGTTCATGTCTAGGTAAAATATTCCTCTGACACTTGTCAGAATGGTGTATAAACCTTTGATCATGTAGAACCCCCGAAAGATTCCTGGGGGCATGATGGAAAAGGGCTTGGAAAGCAGAGCACCTATCTAGATTCCCAGTTGCTAGGATCAAAGTTTCAGTAATAAGGAAAGCTGGATGCTAGGATATTTCCAGCCTCATTTCTGCTAGCTAGACCGGAAAGAAAAGTATGGATGCACAGTGATCTGTCTCCCTCTTTTGAATAGCACAATGTTAGAGCAGGTCACCAAGAGCTTTGCACAATCTGAGCCTTACCTAGGTGTCAGGCTGGGAGTCCCTGTTGTGTTTCAGACTTGCTGCTTGTGCCCTTCAGATTTCTAGGCATTTGGGCAGCCAGTTGGCTAGGATTTTTCTAGTCCTGTTAGTCATTTAGGAAGGGTAGTAGAGAAAGTGGCAAAAGTTAAAAAATCTGGATCAGCAACTATTTTTGACACATCATTAAATGAATGTCACTAGCAAATCCAAACAAATGCTTTAAAAAGGTCTGTGCTTCCAGGTGGTGATATGATGGCACTGAACACGTTTAGATTTATGTTCCCCAGACTGTAGAGTTACTGACTCAATTAAGAGGCTTTTTGCAACAGATCATGATATTTCATGTTCAACTTGGATAGCTGGAGCCCTGGTAGAGGTCTGAAACCTGTGGTCCAGTAGTGCTACCCTCTCTCTAATTCAACACTCAGAGAAAAATGGATCTGTTAGGTAAACAAAATGGGACCTTGCTTTCCTTCTTTGAAAAACAATAACACGTTTTTTGCTGCCTCTGCTCTTGCTTTGTGGATGATAATGTGGGTGCTTGGGGAATATGATCAATAATGGGTCTAAGCTCTTTGTCTTCAAATGTTGAAAAGCAGTTTGTAAGCTGTGGTCTGTTGGGGTGGTGCCTCCTGGACACACACACACACATGAGTTGTGCTTTGGGTTTTGCAGCTGCCATCTACGTGTGGAATTTGGTATTGAATGTGACATTCAGCATCCTGAGAACCTTGGCTCATGTATATTTTAAACTGAGTGCCTGTTAAGGGTGCCAAGGTAGGATTGAAAGCAGTGTCTGGTGAAATCTCAGAATGTTGAGAGTAAATTGCACAGGATAAGCAAATATATAAGCAAAAAATTGCTTTTTTCTCAGGAGCATCAATGGCCATAACCTAGCTTAATTACCGTACAAATGTGGCCTCTGGTAAAAATTAATTGCTGACCATGGTGATAGGGCTTGTCTAACGTTTCTGATATGATCCTTTGCTGTTAACCATCCACCTAGCACTAAGGCAGGGGGCTGCATGGACAGCTTGTTCCATCTGAGGTGCAGTGCTGAAATGGTCCTCAAGAAATACTTGAAGCAGCTGGAGCACTTAGAAATGTGACAGCTAGGATTAAGTGGATATATGCTCAACTTCCGCCTCTGAAATAAAAATGAAGTTCCTGACCCTTCACAGTTGTGGAAAAACACTTGAACATGTAGTGTTTGGGGAAGCATCCAATCTTGGTGCAACAAGTGCTGGTTAATTTTACTTTGGCTCGGCAACCTGCATCTATGTGTGTAAATGTTGAGCTTTGTGTGTTGTTTGATGGCCAACTTAAGTGTCACACCAGCTGAAGAGCAACCTTATGTTGGACTGCACAACACCAGCTACCTGACATTGAGTTTAGATCAGTTATGTGATGATTTTGATTTGTGCCCTTTACCACAGCTGAACTTTTGTTTTCAGTACATTGTCCAGCAAATGTTTTTTCCAAGTTTTCCCACTTGGGCATTGCTGGAGTTGCAGTTCTTCCAAGTGCTTACTTGTACTAAATACGAAGCGTAAATGTGAACATTTACAGCAGGATCACATGATGGTGTGCTTCTTCATATAAAAGAACAATCCCTTCTAAGCAGCACGCCTGCTTTCTGCATACAGGATATTTTGTGTGGTGGAACATCCCATCACTGGAACTCCACCTGTGGTCTGAAGTGGTACATTCCAGACACAGGTTTGGCCACGTCTTCTGCTGCTTAAGAGAGCTAGGCCTTCACTGCTTTTCAGCTTCAAAATCTAAACGGTATAATGAATAGTAGTGCTTGCTGAATGGTGCAGTTGCCTCTACAAAGTCTCTTTTTAATGTTTTTAGGATTGTGGACCCATCTGAGCAACTGTTTAGACTAAGCAGGGCACGGTGAATAGTATGTACTGTGTAACTTTCCACTGAAATGTAGTTTCCTCAGAGTCATGAGTTGCTTCATGTTTGTTCTTTGAAAGAGCTTCACATAAATAGATGATGGTCATGTCAGTGATTCAAATTTAGAGAGCGGTTTTTAAGGTGGCACAACAGAGCTGTTGCTCAATCATCTTTTTTTCTAAACCACTGAGAAACTTGCTGCTGCAGTTCAACATTTGAAGACTTTGTAAAACTTTGGGGGAGTTTGTGAAATATTCATAATTTGAGAGCAAGAAATGGTTTGCAAGGCAAGTCTTTGATCTGTGGACCCTGAATTCAGTTGTGGGAGCTGCAGGAGGGAAGATGGGGCCCGACAATTAACGAATGGGACCACAATGCCAGCGAAGCCATTTCTTGCCTATGAAAAAGGACGCAATGGTTTTGATTCTGCTAAAATGGTGATTCTTTTCTCGGTCTTCATATTTTTGCTTTGTGAAGAACAGTAAGAACTGGAGAAATATCTCTGGATCTATTAACCATAAGTGCCCCAGAGTAGACTGGAAGAAGACTGGAAAAGTAATGGTTAATGGCATGCAGTTTCCATCTCTTTCCTCTGGATTCTTTCTTTTCTGTCATCATCTTCATTCCTTAGTTCTCATTCTCCATCTGTCATCTGTTCCTCCTTTTGGTGGTCCCTGCTGCAGTTGTTGCGGACTGTGAAAACTGTATCTGTGTTTACTCTTGTCATTTGCTCAAGGGCGTGTGTGTGTGTGTGTGTGTGTGTGTGTGATATTTTGTATATCCATTGCAGAAAGACCTTGAGCTGCACACCCTGGACAACAGCTAAAGTATTTATAGAGTGCCTCTCATATTAAAAGAAAAATACTAAGGTGGTGTAAAAGTAATACCCAAGTACAATAAAACATAAAATGCCATAAAAAGGACGCTCTTGTAGGAAAGCTTTCTGATTGTGCCTTTCTTCTTCAAGTTGTGGGATGGTTGCTGCTTGTTGGTATAAGAGATGCTGATACAATTCAATCCTCTTTAGGAGGAACTATCACTGGGTCTGAGCTTGGCCCTCCCAAACAATAAACAAAAGCTAAGACATTGTCATCAAGTTGATGGCAAGGGTGGCACAAGGTTTGAAGCAAGTCTCTACCTCCCTGCCCCTTGCTGACTTCCATTTTCCCTCCTTTGCACGGGGAGGCTCCCTGTAACATAATTGGAGGACTTGTACAATAGAAATAAACATTTTTGTACTTGCAAATGCAGTTCAAGATCTTTCGCTTTAAAAAACCCCCAGCCATTTGTGTTCTCCATGTACGTATGTTGGAGGAGCTGTGTTTTATAGAGTATGCTGGCATTTTATTTCCTGCTTTCTTTGTTGCATTCCTTGAACAGTCAGGCAGGGGACTTCAGCATGGTGGTAGGCACAACGAGGGGAGATTTAGGAGGGAGCAAAGAGGCCTTGAAAGCAAATTATCTTTTGTGAAACGGTATCATGAATTGGAGAGTTGAAAATGGAAGAATTAAGGCTAGTTCGCATGATACTGCTTTCTGCCAGGATATCATGTGAATCCTGCCTACGCATTTCTTACGTGGGACTTACCCCACACATCTGTTTTGCTACATGTAGAATGAAATAGATAGGGGAAGATAGCACCCTAGTCTCTCACTCTAGACTCTTAATGGGAAGCCAAGGTGGATAGTACTTCCTCAAGCTGCCCACAGCTGTGACCATTCAGCTGTCCTCTTCACACCCAGTTCCAGGCGCAGCAAGTTTGTTGAGTTTCCCCGGAGGTCCAAAGGATGGGGAACAGGGCGTCCCTCCACTCATTGCTCTTTCTTTACTCTCTGTCCTCTCCTCCTTGAAGTATTGTGACTGTGGATATTGGATGGGGAACCTGTGGCCCTTCAGATGTTGTTGGACTCTCATCAGCATGGTCAGTGGGCATGGATGATGAGAGTTGTCATCTAATATTATCTGGAGAGGTCACAAGTTCAACATTCCTGCTATAGATCAGAGAAGGAATTGGAAGACCAGGGGAGCATATTTCAGCACGCTCCTACCTTATTACCCTGTTGCCGAAAGCTTGTGCTTTCGGGGGATATCTTAGGAGCCCCTTTGCGTTCTGAATAGCAAATCAGTCTCCCTGTGCTGCTGGACTGTGGTCTGTACTCATGGCCAGTTGCTTGGTCTGATATGTGTGTCTTCGGATTCTCATGCCCCTCATTTGCAGGAGCCCCTTGCATGCATGTTGAAAGGTGATGTCTTATTTTAAAGCTACATCTGCTTCTTTTCTCCCAGTGGTTTCTTTACCGTATGGGCTGTGTCAAGGTGGAAATGATTTTGACTGTTTTGTCATGTTAATGCTGCCTCTGAGGGTGTAGCATCAACATCCTTCCTGAGCTATAACATGAGCGCTTGCGCAAGTTAAGTTTCCATTAAGTCTTAGCCAGCAGGTTACAGGGGGAAATGATTAAGTCGTGAATTCCAGCTAAAAAGATGAAGAGCTAAAAAGATGTTTTAGAGGAAACAATTCATAAAAGAAATTAAATAATAAACAAATGTGTACAAATGTTCTAAGTCATGCATGCTTTGTTCGAAATAAAGCATGCAGGGGGGAAAGGGTGTCAAAAGTCCCTTTTGTGGGGTTCACCCAAGGTGCAGAAGTAGCAAGTTATTTGCATTTGGGGGATATAAAATTATCTTGTTCCTCTTCAGATCTTCCTGCAAGGACAGTCTGGTCAAATAAATCGGGGCTGTGTATGTTCTGTACAAGAAGCACAGAACTTGGTATAAGACAAGATTATGCTGTAACTTTAGAACCTGGCTTCTTGATCATATTGAAATAAAAAGAAATAATAAAAGCCCTTTTCTAGCCATTATGACTGAGTATTCTTGGAAGTGTGTGGGCGAATCCTGCTGAAATCTCGGAAGCCAGTGAGGACTGCTAATGAGATTTCTATTATTTGTCGCTGGGTCTTCCATGTTCTTCGCCACGTACAGATAGCAAAAGCAGAATAAATTGGACAGAGCAATCACATTTCATAATAAATCATTCATAATAGAATATTATGATGATTTGCCTAAGTTCTGATTCAGCTTGCAGAATTCTGGTTCAATTTTTTAGGCCCTGGTGTTGGGTATAAGCACCCTAAAATCCACATATTTCTTAAAGCAATCTTAAATATGTTTTAGTACTTTAAACGTTTGTATGTTTTAAACTAAGGGACGCGGGTGGCGCTGTGGGTAAAAGCCTCAGCGCCTAGGGCTTGCCGATCGAAAGGTCGGCGGTTCGAATCCCCGCGGCGGGGTGCGCTCCCGTTGCTCGGTCCCAGCGCCTGCCAACCTAGCAGTTCAAAAGCACCCCTGGGTGCAAGTAGATAAATAGGGACCGCTTACTGGCGGGAAGGTAAACGGCGTTTCCGTGTGCTGCGCTGGCTCGCCAGATGCAGCTTTGACACGCTGGCCACGTGACCCGGAAGTGTCTCCGGACAGCGCTGGCCCCCGGCCTCTTAAGTGAGATGGGCGCACAACCCCAGAGTCTGGCAAGACTGGCCCGTACGGGCAGGGGTACCTTTACCTTTTACCTTTACCTATGTTTTAAAGTAGGGTTGTAAATTTTTCTTGACTTTACTGTTTCATCTTTCGTAAACCACTTTGAGGTTTCTTTTTCCAATCAAGCAGTATATACATTTTATTAAATAAGTAAGTAAGTAAATAAATAAATAAATAAAGCAAAGGTTTATACCCCTCTGGCCATGAAACTAGGCAGGAAAAATACATAGGAAATGCCTGCTGAAATCACAGAAAATTGAACAGGGGCTGGGAGGCTTTCCAGGACTGAGCTTCAGTGCCCTACGTAACTCTTGCTATTCCCCGTTAGTAAAAGAAGCAGAATAAATTACAGTACAAGTAGGTAGGCACTTTAGTTTGCTTAATCATAGCCCACTGACACTTAACTTTGTTTAGTGTAGAACATGGTTTACTTTATAGCAGAATTTTGATATTTTGTTATCTTCTCTCTAAGGTTCATAGTATACACAGCCCTGTGTATATAGCAGTGTTTCCCAAACTTGAGTCTCCAGTTGGACTATAATTCCCATCATCCACAACTGCTGGTTGATAGGTAGGGTGATGGGAATTGTAGTCCAACAAGAGCTGGAGACCCAAGTTTGAGGAAGCTGGTATATATCATCCAGTTCTTGGCCAGACAACCTCTTGCCTTTCTTCCAACTTCTATGTACATGTTCGCTTCTCTCTATTGAGCCTGGAGCATCTTTGCTGAGGCTGATAGCTTGTACTAGAGTACAGAGCAGCTGCATAGTTCATGGTGGCATTTAAAGGGGGGGTGACTCCTTTTTCAAAAGTCTGCAGAGGCTTGAATGAGGGATTGCCCATTTCCCACCATATTTCTTCGGAGCTTAACTTGCAGTTTTTATGTCCAGCTTGGAAGTTCTGTGTTTCGCAAGCATCATGTCGCTCTCCTTCTGTTGGCTTTGTGGAGATGCCTTGCTCACCTTTTCTTCACATCCTCCTAGAGCCTTCTCTTCTTTCATTTTTTCCTCCTTTGGTATTTCTTTGCTTCTCTCCATCCATCTCCTGGTTCCTCATCCCCCTGCATGCCACTAACTAGTTTCATTAGATGTTAATTGATTTGTGAATTCAGGCTGAATTGCATCATCAGCAGATGGCGGATCCCGACCTGTTGGAGGAGTCTTCGTCTCTGCTGGAGCCGAGTGAACTGGGAAGAGGAACCCCGCTACGGTTAGGGTACGTGCAACTTTCATTTTTCAGCAGCGTCGGTTGTGTTCTGTAGGATCTCTTCTGCGCATCAGGCATGATTGGTTAAGGCCGTAGGACTTGGGTTTGCATTCTTCCATACTATTCTTGATTCCTTGGAGGAGAGCAAGCTATTTCTTGGTGTTAATATTATTTAGCTGAGTCTGAATTAAGTTGCTCAGTACTAGATCTGATTGAACAGGATGCATCTTGTGCCAGATTGTTGACAGAAAAGCAGTTAAGTGACAGCAGTTCCACTTTTGTGTTTTTGGAAATGTAAAGAACTGAATAAATATTGGCCCCAGGCTGTGCAGATAATGTAGAATTTCTGCAGCTTATCAGTTTTCACTCTTCACTCTATCTCCTTGTAGTGCTGCTTTGATATTTGGATAGCCTTGACAGCTGCTATGGATGCCTTTTATGTGCACCAACAATTGATAAACAGAGTTCTAGATTTACACAATAGTGGATTTTGTTCAGATTCTGAAAGGTTGACATGGAAATAATGATTTTCAGTTAAAGATCTACTAAATTTGTCCTTCTATTAGCATGCAAAATTCAGGCAAAATGACAATCCTATGTGTTTCTGTCTGCATGAATTTTGTTCAGCTTCCATTCTCATGTTTGATTTCATCTAGTATTGCACTTGATATTCACTTGTTTTATTTTCTGTGGTGCATCTTAGTTTTTTTATATAATTGCTGAAGAATGAATCGTTGTTAAATGGGCCATTTTAACAAATAGTGTCCTGCAGCAGACTTCCAGCTCTTTGAGAATGTAGCTTCTTTAGGTCTTATTTCTATAACATTTGCTAATTTTTGCCTCAGCTCAGATGTTAATGTCAATCACGCTTTGAACTAACTATCTAGAACCCATAATGGTTTGAGGTTCCGAACATACAGCAGGTATACTATGTGGTGTGTAGAGTGCTTGGCTGCTTTTGTTTTTCCTTTGTTTCAACACTCAGTGCCATAAGATTATGCCTCTCTCCTTGGTGTAGCAGTCTTTGGGAGTAGACTGTAACCTATAGCTGGTCAATTCAGACATCACATCGCAAATCATGATTCACAAATCCACCTCAAAGCACGGTTCCCCATCCTGCTTTGCTGGTCAATTATGAAACAAGGGTTGCCAGTTTATATGTCATGCCAAACCATAGTTCTGCTTCCTTAGCCACAGTGTGTCAAGCCTTTCTATAGGCACAGCACAAAAGAGCAAAAGTGGCTTCATAATAATAATAATAATAATGCTCCCAACAGAATATTAAAAATAGAATCAAACATTAAAAACTTCCCTAAACAGGGCTGCCTTCAGATGTTTTCTAAAAGTCAGGTAGTTCTTAATGCTGGAAGAAACAGAGTTTGAATCCTACCTTTTTTAAAAAATAAAATTGCATAGACAGTGGCTTGTTTCCCTTTCATATTCACCAAACCGTTGATGTTGGGTCCCTCTCTTGCTTTCTGTTGCCTTTACAGTATCTGTCTGTGTGTCTTCCAGGTCCTGCACTGAACAGAACATTGCTGAATGCGTACTAATTTCTTTTATTTTTGTGTGACTTCCATTGTGTTCAGATTTGTGGCTGGTGTGATCAATCGTGAGCGGATCCCTACCTTTGAGCGGATGCTGTGGAGGGTGTGTCGTGGAAATGTCTTCTTGCGTCAGGCTGAAATTGAAAATCCGCTGGAGGACCCTGTGACGGTATAAGGACTGCTTTTGCAGCCGCAGGCTGCTGTGGGCTGTCGAGATGAAAGCTTGCAGCATAACTTCTTACAGTGTGTTCTTCTTAACAAAAGCTTGACTTCTATTGTGGATCAGGGAGAAGTCATATTTTAATTGGATCGGAAATATAACTGCATTCTTGCTTTGAAGCCATTTGATAATGCCCTCATTATGGGGAGGTGTAGGATCGTGAAATTTTAAAAGTGGTCTTTTCTTTTGACAGCTTAACAATTCACTTATAGAAGTCACCTTTTATCTCAGTACCCTCAAATACATCCTCAAAAGAGTTTTAAGTCAATATCCTTAAAAAGATATTCTCAGTTGAAGTTTTTGCTATGTATGGTTTTAGTCTACTAAAGAAGAACATTAAGCTAGATGAATGAGCTCAAAAACCAAATGCTCTCTAAATATTGGATAGACTTGATTTAAGTACATGTTTGCATATTCTAACGTAGGTGTGCTGTAATATTTAAATTTGTCACATGTTTTAAAATGTAATCAAAACGGATCCTGAAACGCACCGTTAAATGACACATATGGACCTGTTTTTGTTAACTTAAACAACTAACGGTATCAACAGGGTTAGTAGTGAGGACAAATAATGGTACCCAGCCAGATGGGCGGGGTAGAAATAAATTATTATTATTATTATTATTATTATTATTATTATTATTATTATTATTATGAGATAGTAAGTAGTATGGAGCTTGAATAATGCCAGCTACTCTAGAGTTTGGGCTCAGGGGTTACCCTAAGTCTTGGGAAATGCTTCCAGGCAGGCTTGACTCTTGGGTGTCTTGTTTGAGAAACCAAACACCAGTTACAATGAAGGTGAAATTAGGATTTGTGAAAAGTTTAGATGGGTGCGTGAGAGGCAGAAAAGAGGTTTCTCTTCCCCCCATAACACAGTTTAGATGGGTGCGTGAGAGGCAGAAAAGAGGTTTCTCTTCCCCCCATAACACAGTTTAGATGGGTGCGTGAGAGGCAGAAAAGAGGTTTCTCTTCCCCCCCATAACACAGTTTGAAGCCCCTAGCCAAGGTTTATTTTGTTCCTACCACCTGTCCGCTAATGTCCAAAATAAGCAACTCTTTTCATTTTTCCTTCATTTGCATGTCTGTATATGCTGCAGAAACCAGCTGTTTGTGGGGTGGGATATATATTTTTAAAGCACAGTCCCAGCTTAGGATTCAGAATGTCTTTGTCTTAGAGAAGGCAGTCGGAATCATAGCAATCAGCTGCCTTCATCCTTAGCAGAGGAAAGTGTAACGGACAACAAGGTTGCACCCACTCAATGCCCCTATTCTCATCAAGGCTGCACAAAAGTTTCCTAATGGAGGTAGCCCGGTGTCTTGTTCTTGAACAAATGCAGGAAGGGGGGGAAGTCGCTATCTGAGCCCAGCCAGCTGCCTGAAGAATGCACTCCTGGCCTCCCCGGAGAGTTCAAGGGTTTGGACTCTAAAGTCCACCGCATACATCAGTTCCTTTCCATTTACTCCTTTTCCTTCTGCTTGTTTACTGCAGATCACGTCCTTGTTCAGCTGCTAGGCTTATCTGCCTGGGTTCTCTGGTTACATTGCAATTCCTCTTTATACCAGCCAAGCTTAATTAGATAGGGTTATTAATCTCTGCTTCTCCTCCTCCCCTGCCCCCCTCAATTATTCTGCAAAAGCACAATGAGTTTACTTGGTAGCCTCTCCCTGGAACACGTATGAGAGCCTTGCAGGGTCTGAGGTGGAACTGGATACATTTTGAAAGGCTCCCTAATGCTACAGATGTTGGCAGGCTGCTTGGGTGTGTGTGTGTGTAGTTGAGACCCAGGAAATGGCTCCATATTAGTGTTAAAGGTTTTGAAGGCCTAACCCCAGAAGCTTTTTCTGCTGTTTTTTGAAGGCTTCTCTCTGCATTGGTTTTCCCCCTTCTCTTCTAGGGGGACTATGTGCACAAGTCGGTGTTCATTATTTTCTTCCAAGGTGACCAGCTGAAAAACCGAGTCAAGAAGATCTGTGAAGGGTAAGCAAGTTGGAAATACGGGAGGTTCTTGGAGTTCAAGCAGCTCATTCCAAATTCATGTAGAGCTGGCTTTCAAGTGGTGAGCACTCCATCATGTTAGCTGTGTTGTCACTTTGTCACTGAGCAGACTGTGTGCCTTTCAGATTCCGGGCGTCTCTCTACCCCTGTCCAGAAACTCCACAGGAAAGGAAGGAAATGGCTGCTGGAGTCAACACCAGGATCGATGACCTTCAGATGGTATGAATTATGTGGGGGTGGGAAACAATCAGGTTTTTCCCCTTGATGCTCCTCCTGAGCTCTGAATTGTTCCCTTTTGTGGTTTGCTACCCTCAGGGAAGTTTATCTTCAATTGTATACTCTAATAGGGGTGTGTGGTGTTCATTGATCTAAGCGGACAGATAATTTGGCTGTGAAAGCTAACGGCCAGGTGTCCCTAGAATCAGGTGTGGCTTTAAGCACCCTCCTGTTGCGCCTGTTTTCCAGTGCCTTTTAGGCTGTGGCTGCTGTCAGTGTACATTTCTTTACTGGACAAGAGGGGCAAACTGTCCCTCCTTCTGTCGGCAAGCTTCTGTGCTGCACTTGTGAAGTTCACATGCTCAAGTAGCATCGCAGGAATTATATGTGAGCGTTGGGCATCAAGCAAATCAAAGAACACACACCATTCCTTCTTCCCAGTAACGGTCCAGTTAAGCAACCATTCCCTACTTTTGACATGTTGGCTCTGGTCCAACCCCCCCCCCCCTAAGGCTATAACTATTTCCTTAATGAAGTGTTTTTAGGCCATATCTCAGGGTAGACACCCTCACAAGGCTGCTTACAATAGTAAACAATAATAAAAATAGGTAAAATAAAAACATCTATTTAAGGAGCTCCAGGTATACATGATTCAAAATAATTTCAATTTCAGCACTGTAATACCACCAACAGGAAAAAAGCAAGGTGGTATAGATGGTTTTTAAAAATCCTGCATAAAAACATTAATGCCGATCTTAGTGAGTAAAGAATGCATAAAGGTGGGGTCAATGAAAATGCTTTTGTGTGCCTGTCCAACCTACTTGATCTCAATACACAGGCAAGATCATATGGATGAAGAAGGTCCTTTAGGTAACCTGGTCCCAATACTTTTCCAGTGTTCCTTGTGACAGCTGACTAAGCTTCCCTGAATGAGACATCCTTTACTAAGTCATTTCAATCTGCTTCCCTGGCTGGGTATGCAACTTTGGTAGCCTTTGTAGACTATCTCCTCCTGGGAATTGGCAGGGCGAATTTCTACTTGCTGATTCTCTTAGACCTTGGAGGTTTTTGGCACTGTAAGTCACCACATCTCGTTACTTGATTTGGATCTTCTAGAGGGCGTTCACTGCCAGCCTTGAGTTGCTTTTGGTTTCTCTGGATGATTTCAGAAAGTAACCTTCGAAGACTGCCAAGCCATCTGCTTACTGGCTATTTTGCATTCAGGGGCTGCCTTTGTCTCTAGCCATTAACTTTGCTGGCTAGCTTCTTGGCCCAATTCAAGGAGCTAACTTAACCTGAGATATCCTAGTCTTGCAGAGCCCCTCTTCTGCCTCAACATATTTTTCTTTAGCAAAGGCCCTACTGAAGATCCTTTCCGTGAAATAAATAAAAAAAAAGGTAGAATTTGACACAGTACTTTGGGCTCAGCCATTGCCCTGAGGCAATGGGCTGCACTTCTTGTGGAGATAACAAATGCAGGTCTGTTTATCCCCCTGTAAAGCACTATTTGTGGTCATTTGTTGGTTTATGGGTACTGTCAGAAGCTGGCCATGCTATAGCTTCCAGAGTGGTTATATTGTTTTAGTCTTTTCAATAGACCTATTCTGTGTATATGGTCATTTTTCAGATGTAAAGTTTTGAAGCAATCTGGTCTTTTTCACAAGAAATCTGCCAAAGTTGAGAAACTCCCCACACAGTCTCTCCCCACCCCCCCATGCTGCATTTTTCCTACCAAATGCCAGCAGAGGTGGGGCAGGGGTGAACATTCTCTTACTGGGAATGCAAGCAATTTGTTCTTTTGGCGTACTCGGCAGGGATGCTGTGGAATATGTAGCATATGTAACTGCAACAACACGGTTGGAACTGCAGAGCTCGTGAGCAGGGGTGGTCCTGTCCACCCCCGTTTTTCAGTCTTCCTCACCACTGCGTAGTTATCATTCCCGCCCTCTGCCTTCAGCTAAACATCTTGTTGTTCTTGGGCTGGAAGGGATTTGTGGGATTGTACCATGGAGGCATGGACATGGTTGTCTGCTGCACAACAAAAAAACATCTGGGGGAGGTGGGGGGGGAGGGAAGATATAAAGTGGCTGCAAAAATAGGATCTGAAAATATGTGAAGTCTCAAGCTAGAGTGGGCTAAGTAAAATTTCCATAGATGATAGGGTAGAGAATGATGAACGCCCCATTTGAGTCTCATCTTTCCTTGGTTAATGCAAAGCAGAACAAACATTGCACGTTAAGACTATGGGTAATTGCATTTATTTTAATTGGAGCACGTAATTCCTTGTTTTCTGGATGCAAAATCTGTACTATACACAACCACAGTCTTTGTTCCAGGCTTCCTGTATCTTCTGTTACAGCAGAACTCTCAGAATTAGACAGTGTTGGAATGCGGTTCAGCATCTCTTGAGCCTGGCCTTATGTGACATGATCCCTCTTCCCCTTCAGGTGCTGAACCAAACCGAGGATCACCGACAGAGGGTCCTGCAGGCTGCTGCCAAGAACGTCCGTGTCTGGTTCATAAAGGTGCGCAAGATGAAGGCCATCTACCACACCCTGAACCTCTGCAACATTGATGTGACCCAGAAATGTCTCATTGCCGAAGTCTGGTGTCCTGTTGCTGACCTTGACTCCATCCAGTTCGCCCTCAGGCGGGGCACAGTAAGTACAATTCATACCACTCTGGCTCTACTGCTATGCCCTGAAAACACTGCTGGTGCACACTTCCAGTGAAAGCATCTTTATAGGCAAAACATGGGGGGAATCCCATTGGTCTTGGAAGCAAAATCTGCTGCTTTCCCCAAAAGACTCTTGGTTTTTGGATACAGGTGTCCTGAGTCTAAACAGGACTGCAGAATAGCCGTGGCTAGTTTCGTGTGTGGACACAAAGTACTGCTCTGGCCTTGACAAACGTGCTTCTTCTCCAACTCTGATATTTGTGTGGATATTTCAGTGGCAATTTATTTCTTCCCCTTTTTGTCTCCACCCTCTAAACGGGAGAAGAGCACAGTGCACTCATTTGAAATCTGTCTGACTTTGAAAACAAACACGGCCTTTGGCCCAGATTCCTCACTTCTTTCTGAAGGGAAGAGACTCGCCTAGAATTTTTAGCCTATAACAAAGATACACCCACAGCTTGGATCCCCTTTCTGACTCTGTAGCGTTAGGACAACTGAATTCTTCTAGTTCTGGACTCCTTTGGATGGTGACGAGTAGATTTTTCCCCACTGGGTTTTAAAAGCTCGTCTGACGCGCTGTTTGTTTTCACATAATGCACAGGACATTTTAATACACGCACACCTTCCTGCCTTAAGGCACTTGACTGGGAGAAGGACTGGAATACATTAATTGATTTGCTGTTAGAGGCTCAGAAGCTAATCCGGTGCGATCTCTCTTGCCTTTGGAAACATGCCTGATCATGTAATTTGCATCCGTCGGAAACAAAACGCAGCTGTTCAGGGAGCCTGCAGAGTAGTAACCTACAAGAGCTTTCTAAATGATAACGAAAAGTGTGTGGTGATAAGTGGATCTTGGTTTCTGCTCCACAACAAGCTAACCTCCAGTGTGTTTGTGTGTAACAGGAGCACAGTGGATCTACTGTCCCCTCCATCCTGAATAGGATGCAGACCAACCAGACGCCACCCACATACAACAAGACAAACAAGTTCACCGCTGGGTTTCAGAACATCGTAGATGCCTATGGCATTGGAACCTATCGTGAGATCAATCCAGGTAATGGCGTCTGGCCTACCAAAAGCAGCCTTTCCTTCTAGCACCTGATAAATTGTTGAAGAAGCTTGATCTGTTTGTTCTCTCTGGCTTGTGCATCTGCATAACCCTGTGTGGAGAGGAACTGATGTTGCTTGGGGTGTGGGAGGGTTGACTCTTAGCAAATAAGACTGCAGCATAGATCTCTTCACCACCACCACCACCCTCAGAAACTAAACAGATTTATGAACATAGTGAACCAAATCCATATAGAACTAAGGAAGCCAAGGAGGCATGTGTTTGGATGGGAGGCCGCCAGGAACCCCATGTAAACTGCTTCTCAGCTTCTCAGCTCAGAGGGAGAATGGGAAGTATAATGAATAATAAAAAAGACACAAAACTTTACGCCATTTTAAGGTATGCTTGTCAATCTTCTTGAGGCATGTGTAGAAGGTGATTAATAAATTAATAAATAAAATAGAAAGGGGAGGTATCAGCAGGCTCATGGGAAAGTTGAGATTTGTAAAAGTAGGAAAAATATTTAGGGGATCCCCCTACCCCACAAAAAATTCCAACAGTTAATTGAGGGCTGAGCCTGCACAATAGGTACATAATGCTGGCTGGCAGGGTAAAACAGAGAATTGGAAAAGGATGTGGATGGCTGGAACCCTGAATAGGAACACTTCACACTGCAGTATTTTGTTGTAGCTCTCACTTGCCCTGTCTAACATTTATTGTTAAACGACATCTCCATGAAGTTATTAAATACTTTCTTGGGGAAATAGGCAGCTGTGCTAGTTCATACAGGATATGTTAGCATTTGAAAAATAATTAGGTTTGAAATACATTGTCTTATCCCAAGCTAGTTAATTTCCCTTACCTCAGAAGCAGAATTGCTCCTTTGCTAGCTTAATGCAGCATCTCCTTCATGAAAACTAAGCAACTTCTGTAGAGCAGAAGGACAAGGGTTGGGGGTTTTTTTGGTCAGAGAGAAAGAAGGCTCTGTTAGAGAGGAATCTGAGCACCGAGAAGGGGAAATGAGTGAGCTGATATGTCGGCTTACTTTTTAATCCAATTTAAATGAGTGTGAAGCTCATTTCCTTACACAAGGACTTCTGTGAAATATTGTAAAGCTGGATGAGTGGTGGCTTTTTTCTTCAGGGCAGCATAGGCTTGTGAAAGAGAGAATGTCTAGTCTTCCGAGTCAGTTGCGCAGAGTTCAGCAGAATGGCCAAGTAGCATCCTACAGCCCTGAGTGGAATGAAAAGAAGACATAGTAGTAGCCTGAGCAGAACAACTGTACTAAGGTGCATATAGCAGTCTACTACACAGTATAATATTATCCACTTTGATATATCTAAGGATATGGTTGATATTTGCCCAGGTTTCTAGTATTCATTGCGTTTACCGCCTAAACAAATTGCCAGTGAGGCAGTGGATTTTCAGAATGCGCTAAGCCAGCTCATATAAGGAGTCCATAGGGCTAGCAGTCCAGAACTGGTCCAGGGACAGCTGCCTCTCCCAAGGGATGGGCTGCGTTGTCCATCATGCACTTACCTTCACTTGCATCCCCCCCAGCTCCATACACTATCATCACCTTCCCGTTCCTGTTTGCTGTGATGTTTGGGGATGTCGGCCACGGAATTCTCATGACGCTGTTTGGTGTGTGGATGGTGATCCGGGAGAGCCGTATCCTGTCACAGAAGAGCGACAACGAGGTATTGACGGCAAACACACACACCCACCCCAATTTGGGCAGGGTGTGGGGTTGGGAATGAAAGCAAAAGTGGAAGATCGGTCTCCGGCTCCTTGCAAAGTATTTGATTCCATCTTCAATATGAAGAATTCATTGTAATCTAGAGAATAGCAAGAATTAGCGAGGTCCTTTCCTGGCAGAGTTGCGACTTTTGCAGCCTTTAATAAGCGTCCAGAGAAAAGCTTCACATGCTGCCATAAGGCTAGTAAGCTTTGAGATGTACTAGAATTTGGTGTCGAGAATGGCAGGGGTGCAAATAAGCTTCACTTAATTTAGTCACATCTATTGGGAACTTGTTTGGCATTCAAATTTGAAGAAAGAAACTTTGCACTTTCTGGTGTTTTTCTGCCTCCTTTCCCTGGGCAGAGCAGGCAGGCGTTTTCAGTAAGTCTCTGTCCGTCTGGATCAGACCTGTGGCCCCTCAAGCCCTGGAATAAGGTGTTCCCTTGTCTTTGGTCACAGTGTCCTTCTCCAAGGGGTGACAGCGGTGGGGAGACAACAATGTCTTGATTATGCAACTCATATTTTTTATCTCTCTCTCCCCCCGCCGTGCCTCCACCCCCAAATTCTCCTTCTCTTAACTTGTTTACTGGCCAGATGTTCAGCACCATTTTCTGCGGCCGCTACATCATTCTCCTGATGGGTTCTTTCTCCATTTATACCGGCCTGATCTATAACGACTGCTTCTCAAAGTCTCTCAATATGTTTGGCTCATCCTGGAGCGTCCGGCCAATGTTCCTGAAATCCAACTGGACGTAAGTTGATGAGATACTCAGGCACAAGGAAGGCCTGTGAAATGCTCGCTCTGAACAGTGTGCTAATGCAGGAGGGGTGGGTGGGAAGAGGAGGACATGACAGGGATGCTGCAGCACTTCCTGTGTGACTAGCGCATTCTCTGTGTGGAACTAAAGAACCAGAGCTGTTTTCCACCCCGCCTCCCCTGCCCCCCAGCTGTGCCGAAGATGCGTTCCACTATTGTGCCTGTGTTGTACTCCTCCAGTCATTCTTTGTTTATAGCTTTCTGCTCTCTTGCCCACAGAGAAGATCTTCTCAAGGAATATCCTAGCCTTCAGCTAAATCCTGCCATTGAGGGTGTCTTCGGCGGGGCATACCCCTTTGGCATAGATCCGGTAAGAGCACCTGCTTGCAGCTACTGTTCACGAGTAGAGCTGTTTGTTTCTTGAACAGCAAATGTTAATCAGGGTGGTAGAATTCTGAACTGTGCCACTTCCTCTTAAGTCTCTTTTTGGGAAGCCACCGTGTAAAGGACTCCCTGCATACAGTAAGCTTAGTACACCAGGGAGGAGGCTGTGCTGAACTGTTCCCCTTCTGATGTTGCTTTATGAAGGGAGCTCTTTACGTAGGAGAGTATTTTTAAAAAAGACTGAAGCACTACAGTCCTGAATTACTCTAGTACCTCTTTCTATAGAACAGCTCTGTCTCACAAATTAAATACATAGGAAGCTGCCTCATGCAGAGTCAGACCATTGGTTGGTCTATCTTAGTACTGCCTACATTGACTGGCAGCAGCTCTCCAGGGTTTCAGACAGGAATTTCTCCTAGCCCTACCTAGAGAAACTGCAGCTTGAGAACCTGGGACCTTCTGCATGAAAGGCAGATTCACTAGAGTCAAATGTAGCATGCTACTGCTGTGGAACGGAAATGCCCTTGAAGTTACTCACCCCTAAAGTGCAAATTGTGTAGTCTGACATCAGGGTATATTAGGGGGCAGTAAGGTTGAAACCAAAGTTCACAGTGGGGACAGGCAGGCTTTCAATTATGTGGAGAACACAGGGGAGGGAGATCCACCCAGATCCTTGGAGTATCCTTTACACTCAAAGCCTTTCACAGAAACTGTCTTAAAGTTGTTCCTGTAGCCATGACCACATGGTTAACATTTTTAAAAATAAAAGACACACCACGTCATGCTTGGCCTCAAGGATGCTTTATAAAGTAAAAGGAATGTTCCTACAGAGAGCAGATTATTTTGGGTGTTACTGAGGATATTATGGGTCTGGGTGTACTTAGCTGTTTCACTGCTTGTCCTCTTCCTTGGTTCTAAACACCCTTGGGTCTTTGCATTTTGCACTAGATCTGGAATATCGCCACCAACAAGCTGACCTTCCTCAACTCCTTCAAGATGAAGATGTCTGTCATTCTGGGCATCATCCACATGGTCTTTGGCGTCTCTCTCAGTCTGCTCAATCACATGTGAGTGTGCTCATTTTAGTTTCATAGTCAGTAGACAGGCTGAGAAGATGCAGGACCATAGAAAGCTGCCTTATACTGAGCCCAGACCTTTGGTGTGCCTAGCACAGTACGGTCTGCACTGACTGGCAGCAGCTCTCCAGGGTTGGAGACATATCTCTTGTATCCGTTGATTGAAGGCAGGGTCTTAAATTCCTTCTTTGCATATCCTCTAGCTACTTTAAGAAACCTCTGAACATCTACCTCGGGTTTATCCCTGAAATAGTCTTCATGACATCGCTGTTTGGCTATCTGGTCATCCTCATTTTCTATAAGTGGACAGCCTACGATGCTAAGAACTCCATGGATGCACCAAGTCTTCTCATCCACTTCATCAACATGTTTCTCTTCTCCTATGATCCTAAAGAAAAGATGCTTTATAAAGGACAGGTAAGTGGTTTGGTGAGGGCAAGAGCTGTTTTGCAGACAGCAGCGCCTTCCTTGTTCTGGCTTTAAGTGTGGGGGGGAATCTACTGCTGAGCTGGGAGGGGCAAGAATCATAGAATTGGAAAGGATCCTGAGGATCATCTAGTTCAACCCCCTTCAGTGCAGAAATATGCAGCTGTCCCGTATGGGGATAGAACCTGCAACCTTGGCATTTCAGCAAGAACTACTCCTTTGCAAACCACATGAAAACATGCAGAAGCTCCCATTTGTTGTGAGGTTTGTGCAGGAGCACACACATCTGTATCTGCTAGCATTTATGCAATTTTAGAATACGAGTTTTGATGTAAGAGCAAGTTTCTAGACCCTGTGGCAACAGGGAAGTGTGGGCAAGTTCTCCTGAAAGAATCTGAAAGGGTTCTTCACTCAAACACAGGCAGGAGGGCTTAGGGAACTGGATGTGCTTGCCTGTTGGTGATAATCTCACTCCCTCATCTCTGTCCCCCACAGAAAGGGCTCCAGTGCTTCCTGGTTGTGGTAGCATTGCTGTGTGTGCCGTGGATGCTGGTTGCCAAACCTCTGGTCCTTCGCCAGCAGTACTTGCGAAGAAAGCACTTGGTGGGTGAATCTGTTTTTCCCTCTTTCCTTTGTAGGTCTTATTTGTTCAGATACTAGAGGCTTAGTCTGGATTTCTGCGACGGAGATCTGCATCCAGATGAAGCTCTGTTAGCACTTCAGTCCTAAGCATACTTTCTTAGAATGAAAACGTACTGGAATCATTGCGACTTACTTTCAGGTTTAGGATTGCAGTTTAAATCCTGCTTGCAGGCAGAGGCACAGCTGTAATTTAGCAAACAGGCAGCATCTCTCATGACCACTGGTCGCTTTCTGGATCCATCCGAAATCCTGGTTCATATGCATGCATTTGCCACCCATGGCTGGGATCCACAGAGCTGCTTTAAGTGTGCCCCAACCCACTGGGATTAAAAAAAAACAACCCTTTCTTTTGACCATCCGGCCCCTATTTCACAAAAGAGGCTTTTGAATCTCCCATTTGGTTTCAGAAGAGATTTGCCCATGTAGAGGGAGACGTTGCTGCTCAAGGGAGCATGAGCTCAAGCAGCCACTTGGGAGTGTGGAACTGGTGTGGTTCTGCTGGAGGAAAATAGCCTTCCATCAGCAGAGACATTCAGAATGGTTTAGTCCTAAAACCCGTCGTGCAGCTGGTGACGTTAAGCTTTTAAGGACACCAACCTGCTGCTGTGATTCTCCAGAGACGTGGCGGCTGTGGTGTTCTTGTGGCAAGCTGTTAAAGATGCAACAGCCCTTCAAATTGCAGCTCGGTTAAAGACGCTCCCTCTTCCTTCTCTGACCATCTCATCTCCCCATGACCCCTCCATTCGTCTCCCTTCTTTTCTCTTTGTTTTTCTCCTCCTTTTCCCCTTTTCTTTCCTTCCATTCGCTATCAGGAAGGGCAGCCCGTGGAACCCCCTGTCAGCCCAGCCCAGAGTCCGCAGGCAGTAGAGGCAGCGGCGGCTGCAACAGTGAGTGGATTAAAGGATGCCAAAAGGATGCACATGGCGAGAACGGGAGGTGCCCAGGGGCCTTGGAAAGTATCTGCCCCGAGGAGGAGGAACGGCACAGCGGCCCTTTCCTCGGAAAGATACGTTCCAAGAAATCTCATTCTTTCCAAACCCTACACTCACGTGCTCAGGGGACACAACGCAACCGTATAATGTGGTTGGATTTCAAACTTTGGTGTGTATGCCAAGGGTCTCCTGCAGTTGTGCTTGGCAGAGGACTCTAGGCAGTGCTCATGGGTGTGCTGCCCTCATTTCCTTGGAGTGCTGTCCAGGTTTGTTGGGGCCAGCCGCCGTTCTTCATAAACTGAGTTGTATGTGCGCATGTCTTGGGATGCGCCCAACTCTCCTCTGTGGACGCGCACTGCAGGGGAAATTGGCAAGGATGGACAAAGCTGCCCTATGGGCAGCTTCCTTGTCGTTATAAATGTTAATTGTGGAACTCCTGCTAAGTGTCTAAGGAACTTCAGAGTTCCTGGGGCACACAGTTTGAAAACCACGGTTGCAGCACAAAGAGATTCTTCGCCCTAGTGTGTGTATGTGGGGGGAAGCCCCCTCTTTCTAGATGCCAAGGCCCTTGGCTTTTGCATAGCTGCCACTTCTGTGGCTTTCCTCCCCTCCCTTTCTTCACAGTCCTCCCCAGGATTTTTGTCTCTCGAGTATGTTTTTAATTTGCATCCCATGTTTTCAGAGTGCCATAATTGGTGGTGTCTCCTCAGCAATGCCATCCCTTCTGAGTTTTACGTCTCTGGCCTTCACCAGTTTCTTGCTGCCTGCTAGCTAATGGTCACTTTGGGAATCCTTGTGGCAGTGCAGTGAGTTGCTGTCTGCCCACTTCAGTGCTGTTCTTAATTGCACCCACAACTCTCTGTGCCGTTGTGACAGTTGTAGCCTACCTACCGACGATTGCTGGAGAGCAAAACAGCTGTTTGCATTTCTTCTGTAGTCATTTGAATGGCATGCCAGGTTTTTGGAACAAAGCACGTGATTAGTGCTGTGAAAGTGGGCGTGGTATTTAGCAGTTAACCCGGCAAAAAAAGTTGTGTGTTCTACAGTCTTGCTGCGAGAACATGGAATTTGCTGCTCATGCAAAATCTGGTAACTTGAGAATTTCTTGCTTTCATGTGGGAAATGGTTTTAACCCTCAAGGCTACAAAGGCGGGTTGAAGAACATAGGACCAGAAAGCCCATTAGCCCAGCATTCTTTCCAGATGCCTTTTGGAGCTGGCATGCTTGAACCTGAAGCTGATAACCTTCTCAACATCTGGTATTCAGAGGTATACTGCCTCTGAGTATGGGCGTCCCATTTGACTTTCAAGTAACTATCTGTGAAATCGGAAGCCAATGGGATGGGAATATCGCTAGGGCGAGGGTTTCTAGTGGTCAGGTGCTCTGCAGCCTGCAGATTCCACAGTATGTCCCATTAGACTTAGAAACAATATGGGTTTCCTTTTTGCCAATTTTTTTATAGAATATATCAAATCTATTTCTTGCAGCAAAGGGTGTACACACAGACAGATCTATGTTCTTTTTTTTTAAAAAAAAAAACCTGATTAATCTACATTACAAAGAATCCCTTATGGATTTATCAAAGTAAGTTGCCTTTAAGAACAATCTAGTTATTAATGTATTCCTTCCTAGCATCTGATGGAGGCTGCAGACATTGGAGAGTCTCAAATGGCTGAATGTATGCCCCAAAAAGGAGTGACTTGGCCTGGCCAGGCCTCCCCATGTAAGGACAGGTCTGGTCTTCCCTGCTTGTGTTGTCGAAGAGCCAGACAGTGTCAACCATACCCAGCTGCAGAGTTCAGGAGGCTTTGCATCCATTTCTTCACTTGCTAACAGATGATTTATTTCATAGGCCACTGATTGCATCTTTCCCTAGGGAATATTGTGAGAGTTCTTGCTGATGTTGCAAACATACAGCCTTTTTTTTTTTTTTTTTAAGCATTTGAGATTCTTGATTCCTGGCTCTCCTCTCACTTCTCCTCTCTCCCCACCCCTCCAGCCCCTAACCCCTAGTTTCCCATTTTGAGAGGTCCAGTGTATGGTAAGCTCTCTACTTTAGACTAATGTTGTTGCGCCAGCTTTTGCTGCCTTTGGATTCGTAGCAGAACAAGCTTAGGCTGTTCTGAAGAAGGAGGAGCCCTGGAAAACAGACCAAAGCATGTTTAGTAGCCAAAACACTTTAACAAATTGCTCAGTTCTTGATGCTCAGAAGTGCTGGAAACCCATAATTTGTTGTACCGGTACCCATAATTTGTTACCTGAGGCAAGTCTGTCTCTCTCTCTCTCTCTCTCTCTCTCTCTCTCTCTCTCTCTCTCATATGGTAGGGCCAGTTCTGCTAATGGCCCTGCATGCCAATTCCATACTAAAACATGAACCGATTGTGTGTCTCCTCTTGTTTTCTCCTCTGTTGTCTGCTTTAGGGGACACTCAATTTTGGTGGGATCCGTGTGGGCAATGGCCCAACTGAAGAAGATGCAGAGATAATACAGCACGACCAGCTCTCAACCCATTCGGAGGAGGGGGAGGAGGTAAGACCTCCCGTTCTTTCTTTGTACAACAAACTTTCATTTGGGAGATGTTACAAGAAGGGGTGGACCTTTTATGACTCTCCTTACATATATTACCAGATCAGGCCAGGCCTGTATCTATTTACCCTCTCTTGCAGCTGACATTTACTCAAACTAGCCAAAGCAGACTGCTTGGAAACTGTGTTGCCCCAGTAACTGTTTTTCTTAAGACTAGGGAAGCTCAATTTGACACTTGGGAACACTTCCTGTAGTATCTTTGTTCTGGCACTTGGAAAAACCTGTGGGCAGCCCCCTTCAAAAGGTGGTTGTAATAAGCTGAGGCTGTGTCTTAAGTTCTCAATAGTTTGTGGTGGACGGGGGTCCCTTTCAAGGCGGGTAGTAAAGACTTCAGGTCAGATGTGAGGGTCTGTTACAATCTCCTCGCTTCCCCATGGGAAACCTCTGAATGGGCTGCATCACTGCTGCCCTTGTTTCAAAGAGAACTGAACGAGGGTTCTTCCATTCAGTTTGCTTGTCTGCATGGGAGAAGGTCTTCCGATTTTTCTAGGTGGGAGTCTCAGGGTGGTGGGAGGTGCATCTTAGCAGTGCAGACTCTTGTCTGTTTGAAGAGGGCATCCTTGTACGCTACCTTTGTGTACAAGGCAATCTTACTGAGATGGCTTAGACCCCTGAAACATTAATATAAACTCAAGCATACAGGATCTCTGGTTATAGTTGGTGATGTGGCAGTTCAAAATGTAAGCCAGTTGAGCAGTGTAATGGGTATTGGCCTGTCCTGAGGGCTGCTGTCCTAACAGAGGTTTTAGCCTTCATATAAAATGAGCATTCTCAGGGTTTCTTGCTGGAAAGCAGTTTTAAGTTCTGAGAATAGGCATTGCCATTGGTGCAAATGTATGAACCTGCCATATCTTGAATCAGACTGTTCCACCTAGCCTTAGTGCTGTCTACTTTTGATTGACAGTGTCTCTCCAGAGTGTTAGGAAGTCTTTCCTAGCTCTACTTCCTGAGATCCTTTGGAGAATCCCTTGGAGATGCCAGGGATTAAATGCGGGTTCTTAATGCATGCAGAGTATGTGCTCTTAACTTTGAGCTTTGACACACACACCCCTACAATGCTTGGTACACTACAAGCTTTCAGAGTTTTTCACAACTGGTACACAAGAAGCACTGTAAAACTAGACTAATATCCCTCAAATTGTGATGATAGGGCTGAAACTGAGAGCTGATGGTTTGGCAAATCAGTCTTGGCCTTCTCTCCCTTGGGGAGATGTCACAGTTGTTACCAATGCAAAATGAAGTGGAATGCAGCAACAGCAATGATAGAGCACAGTTGCATTTTAGGATATTGCACTGAAAGAGGATATGCTCTTGTGTTATCAAATGATGCATGACCAAACCAAATATTCCCTTGTGTTTTCAAGCCTGCCGTGGAGGAGGTGGTAAGCCTGTAGCCAGTTTCTCTGTCTGTCTTTATCCAGATCATTGTTCCCATCAGTGTAAACCATTTTGTAGAATTAGGCATATTTGCATCTGTGACTTGAAATTCTTTCTTCATCTTTTCATAGCATCTCATTTTGTGATGGCTCCTTCTTGTAATCAGAGGTCATTAATACCCGTTTCCATAGAAAACAGCTTCATATTCATTTAAAAACAAAAGGCATGTTTGTTTGAACAGCTGCATGTGCTTAATGGGGACCCACTGCCTTACCTTTGTGGTGTGGGTTGCATATTCGTCACTGTTATGTGCACAACCTGTGCACCTCAATAATTTGTAGAACAGAATCCCAAAAGTAGCGGAAGCCTTTGGAACGGGACGTGGACATGTTTGTACCTTTATTTTAAAAAGCCAACTTCCTCCATCCCCTGAACTCCAGCGTGCCCCTTAATTGCCAAATTTCCAATATCCCTGGGGCCTGCTCTCCTGGGTCTTTTGTTTATTCCCATTGCCGTTTCCTGAAAATTCTGGCAAGACTTTACAACAGGATCACTCGTTGGACTGTTCATGCAAGAGCTCATTGAGAGAGCTGACTGCAGACACACTGAGGTTAGTTTTGTTACAGTTGCTGGGGGGACGGACCCACCCCACCTGGCATTGACCTATGGTTGAGCTAACACTTGAGCGTGCAGGTTCCAGAAGAGGATATCACAGTCACTTTGCTTCTGCTCCCATCCTCTTGTTACTGCAGGTTTGGCCTGAGTGTCATCAGAGCCTGGACATGTGGTTCGTGCCATTCTAGACAAGCCACAAGCTATCATCAAGGTTTGTTGGTTTTACAGCTTGTGGTTTTTCTAGAGAAGACAAACCACAAGCCTGTGTTCAGACAACACACTGAGCCAAACTGTGGCTTAGCTCACAGCAGTGCAGAGAAGGTGCAAAATGATGGTGATCGCCACTCCAGCTGCGTTCTCCCCAAGTTGGTTTATTGTTCTGTGCAAATTGAGCCAATCAGTTGATAAACATTCAGATAAGGAGTGACGGATGCCAGTCTTCAGGTGGGGTGTTAATGTTCACTAGCCACCTACTCAAAGTCAACAGGTCCACCAGTAAAAGGGGGAGTTAGTGGACTGGGATTCCACAGCATATTTGCTCCTTGCTTTGACTTCTTTATGAATGACCTGTCACTTCATCTAGCTTTTGTGGAGAGCCACCTCCCTGGCAGCCAACGATAGCAGAAGTTAAAAATAGACATTTTATCTTTGTGCCTCTGCCAAGAGAAAATGCAGCAACCTCCACATCACAGTCAGTTGATAAGAGGCTCTGATAATGGATATCAATGCAGTGATGGGAAATGCTGGATGGGCCCAGAAGGTTCTGCATAGGAAAAGAGCAACGCTTGAATTGCCCCCATTGCCTTTGTACAATAGCCATGGAAATGCTGAGCAGTGCGGTCCTGAGGGGTCTGTTGCCAGGCTGCAAAAGTATGAAAATTAACAGAGTAAGCAGTGCATCGAAAGAACTGGAATATTGCTTATAATTTTAATGTTGGTTTATCCATCTTCTGCTGCTGCAGCCATCCTTTCAATCACCTGCCAGCTCTTACTGGATTGTGCTTTGTTGCTTGTCCTTCAAATACATGTTGTAGATTGGCAGGGCACAGTGTCCTGCAGTTCTGATGGAGTGCAGAATGAGGCTTTGGGCACAGAATTCAGCCGCCTGAAAACGTCAGCTTTCACTTGCACTCCTCTTCTCCCCCCGCCCCCTAACACATTCCTAGACCTCTTCACTGTGATGGTATGCCTGAACGTTTATGGGCAAATGCCTACTGAAATGTCAGAAGCCGGGGGGGGGGGGGTGGCTGAATAAACTGCCCTGCTTATTGTAGGTGGGGATTCATTGCCTGCTACCATTTCTTGTCGTCCTGCCCTCCCCCCCTCCCCCCCCCCCAGCATGACTAGCAAAACCAGGATCAGTTATATAATTATAGTGGGGATGGGGGTGGGAACCCATCAAACTCGATTATGCCAAAAGGAGGCCAAGCAAATTTGGATCATTTTGATGCAGAGCATGTGCATCCCTGGAGTCTAGTAATTTCATAGCTTGCTTGTCACACTCTCATCAGGGCAGCTTTTGCTAAGAATTTTTGTTTCTTGGTTACAAAGCTTGAGGCCTAAATGTTAACAAGTAGCTTGCCTTCCTCAGTCTGAAATGTTTGCTGTGCTGGATACTGGAGGGGAATGAGAGAGCGCTCAGTTCACCTTTATCTTGGAACAGTTTTGGAACTTGGCAGCTTTAGCTGGGTGTAGTCCGTTTGATTGCTAGAAGACTCCAGAGATTCTGAGATGTGGCAGACAAAAATAATAAGATGGGATTTTTCACAACTTTGATTTTGCAACACTTTATCTCTCTCTGGTCACTTCTCCTCCTCCTAGTTGTTATTCAAACCTTCGCCACAGTGACTTAAGCAGCATTTCCTAAGAGGATTTGGGGACAGTGGGGGGATGACAGGGTGGCAAGCAAGAGGGGACAGCAGGCTTAACCAAATCTCAGCAGAGGCAAGCAAGGTCCTGTCTGGCACCGTTTTGTAATGGAAATGTGAGCCTTGCCGGATTGTATGCCGACATTAGTTGTTCATAATTAACTCCATTTCCCTTGCAGTCTGTCACTTCTGGGTTCCAAGGCCACTTGAGTGCCTATTAATGCCTGGCAAATAAGGATTCTGCCATAGACGCATGGATAGAGTGACTCCTGCTGTCTGTGCCTGATCCAGCTACCAAATCTTAGCTTTCAGTTTGCCGCCAAGAAGGGCATGACTGAGGAACATTCAACTTGAGTCTTAGATCTGAACAAGCCATTGAACACTTGTACATTTTAATGGTGCTGAGTGTCCTGCAGTTTTGAGTTGTGTTGGGCAAGTGATCCTCCCAAGTCCTGGTGACCAGAGAGGGAAATAGTCCGGCCAGCATTCTAGCTGTGAGCTTTGAGTGCCCTTGCAATAGAGTTAGTTGCTGTTGCTGCTGCTGTTCCTGCTTTCTAGCTGTCTAGTCATTGCTGCACGCTCTGCCCACTGCTCAGACCTGGCTTTATTACTTCCTCTTGCAGTTTGACTTTGGGGACACGGCTGTTCACCAGGCCATCCATACCATCGAATACTGCCTGGGCTGCATCTCCAACACAGCATCATACCTTCGCCTCTGGGCGCTTAGCCTGGCGCATGCACGTGAGTAGCTTCACCATGGCTGGCTCTTTTGAGTCCAGGGATGAGGAAGGGGAAATCTGAGCTGTGAGAATAGGGGGAAGGTGTCACAAGCCCTTTTTCCTGTGGTAGTAGCCAATGACTTTTGTGTACTCTCATTCAAGGTCGTGTCATGTAGAGAGGGCTAGAAGACTATGTAGGAGTCTCCTCTCTGCCCAGTATCTTTCTTTGCCCACCCATAATTCTTATTGAAATCTTCTGAATTCTTTGAAGGGGAGCATTGGGTAGCTTGTGAGAATGAGTTTGAAATGTCCACAGAGTGCAGAATTTGGAGGAGGCTTTGCTTTTTCTTAAAAGGAAAATTGGTCTGGGGTGTGATTTAGGAGCACAGCTCACTTTGGGAACTCATCCAGCTTCCGAAATCTCACTTTTATTAGAGCGGTGGGCACTGCCCTCCAAAAAGGAGCAGCTAGAGTGAAGGCAGGCATGCAATCCCTCTTCTCCAGAGCTGTGGCCCTTGCTGATCGGTGATCATTCTTCCTGTCTTTCTCATCACAGAGCTTTCTGAGGTCCTCTGGTCCATGGTGATGCGTGTGGGCCTCAGCGCAAAGAGCTTGGCTGGTGGGTTTGGCATGTTCTTCGTGTTTGCTGCCTTTGCCACCCTGACAGTGGCCATCTTGCTGATCATGGAGGGCCTCTCTGCTTTCCTGCATGCCCTCCGCTTGCACTGGTAAGTGTCATCTGGTACATCTCTGCACTGCAAACAAACAAAAGCACAGTGGGTACAAAGTTTGCATCATGTTCGATCCCTGTCATCTCTACTTAAAGTATCTCAAGAAGCATGGCTGGGAAGTGCTCCTGTCTGAACCCTGGGAGAGGTGCTGGAAGTCAGAGTAGACATTTCTGGACAGATGAACTCAGGTTTAGGCTGGAGAGAGGACAGCTTTATTTGTTCAGGTCTAGTCAAGCTAATATCCATATTTCTCAGATGCATGGTTATTTGTTCTGATTGTGCTTTTTCCTTGGCAATCATCAGCTTACTTTTTGGGGGCTTTTCTAGGCATTAAGTTCAAAGGGGGTGTCCCTCCTGCATTTTAACTACTTGCAGGATAGACCTGCAAGTCCTCAAATGTGCAATATCTAGTGCATATAGAATGAATGAATGTATTTTATTATTTCAGTCACAGACCAGTTCCAGCCCACATACAATATCAAGAAAGTCATAAAACACGATAGGGATACATTTGAATTTGCAATTAGGTATAACAGGGACAATACAGATATAGCAACAGTTTAAAAATATATAAATTAAAACTTCGTCACTAACATATAACCTAAAATTATCATTTAAAACCTTAATCATTATGATAGCGCAGCTTGTTCCCTAAGTTATGACAATCACACAAGTGCATATAGACTAGATTGAGGCTGGGGTTAGCTGTGCTGCCGACATCATCAACTTAAAGAGTGGACAATGTGCACTGCAAAGCATGAATGAGTGAGAGAGTTCTTTACCTGCAGATAGGTTCAATTGGGGGTTTAAACTGGCTGGTCTCAAACCAAATCTGAAGGAGTCCCTTTTTGGTCAGCTAACAAGCAAGACCCTTGCATAAACCTCGCCAGCACTTTGGATCCCAGGAGCTGCCCATAGAAAACTGCTGTAGTTTGCAAAAAGGATGGCATGCAAAGTCTTCCATGCCATCCACTAAGATCATAGGCATAGCACTACTGGATCAGAACTAAGATCCATTTGCAGGCACATTCAAACAGCTAGAATAGTTTTAAGGACAGTACAGTAGACAAAACTGAAGATGGCCGTTCATCTTGTTTTGTTCTTTAAACCCAAGGCAGATATCTTTACATCCAGCTGGAAAAGCTTGTCAGAACAAAAATGTCTTCAGTTGTTTCTGGAAAGTACAACTAATGGGTGCCCGGTATATCTCAACATTATAAAAAGAATATTCACTATCTATACACCATGATTTCATAAACCACCCTGTCCCTTTTTCTAAACTAAACTAAACTAAACTAAACTAAACTAAACTAAACTAAACTAAACTAAACTAAACTAAACTACTAAAAATTCCCAACTCTTGCAGAAAGTGCTTCAGCCTCTGGGATCATTTTGCTGTAGAAGCAGAATAGTGTAAACTTAAATGAATGGACACATATAGTAAGTTCGTATGCCGTTGATGAATGATGATGATGACCATGTTGTGTCAACACTTCCATGTGCAGTAGCAGTTTTCTTACATTTTAGAGCTGTAGGCTCCCTCCAGAATCCAGCTTGATTTTTCCTAACCCAGCTTTAACTCCTGCTCTCGGTAGGCCTGGCTTGTGACGTTTGTTTTCATGACCCTACTTCAGGTTTCAGTGGCTGGTTTGACTGGGCTCCATTCCTTGTCAGGAAAGCCCATCTTAGCAGAACAATAGCAGCTGCACCCCAAGCAATCATGACATCAGCCGTTATCTTGATCTTGTGCTAGGGGCCAGGGATTGCTGTCCTGGCCCAGCCTTTTCTTCTCTGTGCCAAGTTCAAAACAAATAAGCTTCCAGCAGGGGCCAGCTGTGTCTGGAGATAGGAGCGGTTGAGTCATTCTGCTGTAGGGCAGGAGTTGCTGTCAATATCTGGGAGTGTACAGGAATCCCCACTGCTGATTTGAGTGACTCTTAACTGAAAACTTTGAGGAGAAAGCCAGAGAGACGGCTTTGGAGTTCTTTCAAGGTGCTGTTTTCTATCAGTACAGAGCAAATGGCTGGAGTGTGTGTTTGTGTGGGGGGTGGGGGTGGGGGGTGGAGGAGAGGTTCCCTGTTGCATCAGTTGATCATAATTTGGATAGCCGGTGATGAGCTGCAGCCAAACCATTCTCAGCAAGGTTTTCGCAAAGGGTGAAAAATTGCACCTAGGTTATTTAGAGGTGCAAAATAATTAACCTTCTGCTCCTCAAATATAAATACCTTTCCAGATTGCAAAATCCACTTCCATTGGGGGTAACGACTCCATTAGAAAATTATAATGAGCTGTTTTCGATCTGTTGTGCATGTGCATTTTTTTAAAAAGGCAGATGGCAAAGTTCTTTAAGGGGGGGAATAAATTAGGGAGTTTGACTGCTGAGGTGACTAAATTCAGTGCTAAGATGTGGAACTTGCAGCTCCTGCATCTCTTCTGGAATCTGCAAGGTGGTGACACGCACATATGGAAGGTAGAGTGGAGGGAGGAGACTTGGCAGATTTTGTTGGCCTCAGCAAATGGTCTTTATACTGAGTCAGACCATTGGTTCATCCAGCCCAGTTCTTCCACTGGCACCAACCCTCCCAAGTTCCCATGTCGAGCTCTGTTAACCTGGAACCCATCTGATTTGGTGATGCCAAGGATTGCACCTTGAACCATCTGCATGCAAACGATTTGCTTTACCGCATAGCCTTGTTGCTTCCTCTTAGAATTCAAAAGCTGAGGGTGTGTCACCCTTTGCTGGGGAGGAAGAACAGTGAATCTTCTTTCCTGCTGGAAAAAATGCTTTCCATCTCTCCTTCCTCAGCCTGGCCACTCCCGGCTGGGATGGGTTTATCTCGTAACTTTTCAGGCAGCAGTACATTCCAAGCAGATGGTTGCCTCGGCTGAAAAACAAATAGTTTTGCAAAGCGGGGGCTTCCTTATCTCCGTGGCTGTGTGGGAAGCAAGTGTGTATTTCACTGCCAGTGCCATTGGCTGATCACGCTCTACCCCCTTAGCTGCACAAAGGGCCCTTTTGACATTTAGCTTGCAGCCAAAGGCATGTTGGGGTTCATTGTCTTGCCACCTGAGACCTTAGGAGGGCTGAGATGGAGGGCAGAATGGAGATGTGCTCCGGGGATTGATGCACAGCTGGAATGGGAGTTTCCCTACACCTTGGGCGTAAAATTAATGGAATGGAAAAGAGAGCGATAGCAATGCAGTCCTCTTCTCTCTGCTTTTCTGTGTCTTAATAACTGGCATGCAGTAGAACCCTTCAGCCTTAGGGAACTGAGTTCCAAAAAAGATAACTGAGGCCAGGAAAACAGAATGAAAGTTATCCAGTTGGCCGGCGCTGCACGATGCACAGGAGGCGAGACTTGTTCCAGTTGGAGAGGGCGAGATCTTTGGCTAAAAGCAAGGAACCACCTTAGCTCCAGATGGCTGGGCCAGGAGGTTGGGGGGCGGGGGAAGGAGGCTCAGGTAATTAGGTGCCAATGGGGAGCTACACATTCCATGGCTGGAAGGAGCGGAACATTCCGTTGAGGGAGGATGTTCTGTGGAACTGTGTGTGTCTCCGTGTGTATACACTTAATTTGATACAGGTCTTAGTAGAATCTGAGCTGAACTCATAAGGGGAGAGGGATTGTGTTCCTCTGCTCCTGCAGTCTTCTAAGAAGGGAGGGGACCTCCAAGTATGTGTGCTCTTGTCTAGCAGCAGGATACTATCACCAGCTCCTCTCTTGAAATCATGCAAGGCCTTCTGGGGTTGCAATCTTTTGACTCGGTGCTACCCATCTCCTCCTCTTGCCCAGGAGGGTGGGAAAGTGGGACTTTTTTGTTCCTGACCACCTGCAATTTCTCCGTCCACCATCTATTCCTGCGAATGGGAGCCCCTTCCAGCCGCTTTCCACGCCGCTACTTGGGGCATGTGGAAGGTAATGTTTCCAGACACTGTGTTCCCTGGACCCGACGGCTGGCAATTCATAAAGTTCCTGGGCTGAATTGCTGCGTGTCCATTGGAGAACAGTGAAACTGAGACCGAGGAGCTCCCCCACCCCACCCCTTTGGATGTGAACCACAAATTTCTTGCCTGCCTCTTGATCACGCAATGCCTGTCGCCAGAGACATGAGTCTTGAAACTCGCTAACTTCTTTTAAAAAAGGCTTGAAATATGGCCGCCCCTCCCTCCCACTAGTCCCGTGTCCCTGCCAATTAGTGAAACAAGTGGAGAGGAGCAGAGCGCGCAGCTGTTTCCAGTCTGTAAGTGCAGCTGGCACACCCTGGATATGCTGGGAATGCTTGGCGGTCTGGCAGCGCAACTGGTATTCTCAGTCAGGGGGGAGCTGTTCGCCGTCCAAGCGACGTGGGCATGCTGGCGGGGGCAAAGAGAGCGGAGGTGGTGGTGGGCTGTTGCAATCCTCTGCCCTTTCGCTCTGCAATGGTTTCCCCTTCTTAGCTTATCAGAGGCTGCATTTTGCTTGCGTCTGGGATATATCGCTTCAGGCTGCGGGCGGGTGGCTCACGTGACTGAGCGCTCCTTCTTAACATGCACAAATCTCTGCACGTAGAAAGGTGGTGTATCAGGAAGAAGAGCTCTAGCATAACCTTTGCCCTGATGCACTAGTCTTCTGTGCGCAATGATTTTGCTCGTGTGGGTTTGGCAGGCGAATCGTGAAATTGGAGATTTTGCAAAGAGAGAGAAGGCCAGTTCATATTGGTAGCTGACAAATTCCATCTGTGCCTTTTGCCTTTTGGGGGAAGCTGTTGCACTTGCTTGCAAAGGTGTATGAGAGTTTGCTTGATCCATTATGCCTTCTCACTGCCCCTGAGTTAAATGAAGTTTCTCTGTGTTCTCTGGTGTATTTGGGCTTGCAAGATGGATGTTAGTCTTTAAAAAGAATCCTGCACTTGAAACATTCCACCCTAGAGGAGCAGCGGCAGCAAATCAACTCGTACTCCGTTTTTTTCTGTATCTGGCAGATGAAGGGGATGGAAAATGTTTCTCACCACAGAGCCAAGAGAAGAGCACGGGGTTTGTTTTCTTAATGAATCATGGGGTTTTTCTTTCCATGTTTGGTGCCTGTTTATGATTGGGCAGCCTTCCAGTACCATTCCCTTTACATTTTGAGTTCATTAGTGGAAACGGCAAAACAGCAAAAGAAACAAACTGATCCTGGAATGCAGGCCTCCGTTCCTTTCTCTGGTGTTTCCCTGTGGCACCCTGAAGTTGGTGATGGAAGAAGAGGGGCTCCAGACCGCTCTGGTTCAAAAGAAAGATGTCTCGCTTGCCATGGCTTAGATGGGCATTTAGAATAGTTTTTGGAGTACAGCTGAGGTGAGCTACACAGATCTGAAACGACCTGTGATCTTGCTTTTTGTATGGGATTTCAGTACTGAGTCTTTAGCTTTTTTGCCAAAATGGAAGATTTTTGTTCCACTTTGTGAAATGTATCAAAGCCTAATCAACTTGAATAGTTCCCTTCCCTTTTCTTTTTGAGGGGAACCTCATAGGTTAGGGAAGACATGATAACAGTGACCCTGACTTGGCTGGGTGAACCTAAGACTTTGGTTTGATATCTAGGTAGTGGCCTTCCACAAAGTCACCACTGGGAGAATGTGACATACTTGCAAAGTTCTCTGGTGCAGATACAACCCTGAAGGCCTTGCAAGAACTGGGAGGGGGAACCCGGGTACCTCTGCCATGTTGTGCTATACCCCTGTTGTGTTTTTATAAGAGTAACTGTGGTTTATTTGAAAGAAGCCTTGGGAGACCTCTGTTCAAACCCCTCTCATCCATGATGCATTATGATCAGTGACTAGATTTCAGCCTAGGCTGCCTCATAGTGGATGGCGAGGATAAAATATGATAATCTCCATGTATTGCCCTGAACAATTTGGAGGATGATGGAATACAAATGCGTTATATACCACATGAAGCGTGCACTCTCTCTCTCTCTCTCTCTGTGTGTGTGTGTGTGTGTGTGTGTGTGTGTTGCGCGCACTAGAATCTTGGCTGGTTCTGAGGTGGGTGTCTAACTGGTCACCCCTGGGAATTTCAGGAAAATCATCTGGGAGGATGCAAAATGCTCTTTGGAATTCTGAACCATCAAATCATCCTTACCTCAGAGATGAGGAATAGGATTCTGCATCGCTGACAGTCCAGAATTCTAAAGAGCCTGTTCTTGCAGGGGTTGTCACTCACGGTTCTTCTGGGGTATATCCATGGAAGCTGCTTCGGTGCCTGGTTTCCTGTTGTGATGCTAAACCAGATGCAGAGGAGAGAGTCTAAAGTAGTGCTGTGTTGGGCATTCAGTCCAGGTGTGCCCCTTGCCCTGAGCCTCCTAGACACATGATTTAGCAGAGATAGACATAACCACAATGATTGTGTTTTTCCTCCATTGTCAGAGATATTGCACTCCCTGAATGCCCGCTTCTTGGACTCACGAGTGCATAGAGTGCTGTTGCGCTCAGGTCCTGCTTTGGGGCTCCGCATGGGCATGGGGTTAACCACTGTGAGAACAGGGGGCTGGACTAGATGGGCCTTTTGCCGGATCCACTTTAAGGACACATCCCAGCCACCCAGAAGTGCTTGAGAGAGGCGTGGAGCAGGGCCAGTGAGAGTCCAGAGGGATGGATACAGGGGCCTGTATTCAGTCACCAGACCTGAGGTTCCCCATTCCTACGTTTGGGCATAGAGCGCTGTTATCGCTTGCATGCCTGAGTCCTTGCACTGATACCCACTCACATTTGCTGCAATTTGAACCTTCTGCAAAGGCAACCGGGAGGGGGGCTGTGGGTTTAAACTTGGACAGGGAATTGGGATATCTGAAACGGTACATTGCAGTAGTAAAACATGAATGCCATAGAAAGGATAAGGTCACTGCCACTTTTGAATCTTGAAATTCTTCGACATGCCTCCTGAGCTGATGGTTGTTTGCTTCTTGTGTTCCTTTTTTTGTTTCTCACTAGGGTGGAATTTCAGAACAAGTTCTACATGGGCGCCGGGTTCAAGTTCCTCCCTTTCTCATTTGACAACATCCGTGATGGAAGATTTGATGAATGATCCTCTTGAGACCAGTTGGATGGATGTGTGGCAGTAAACCTTGGCTCCCTCCTGCATGTGTTTGTGTTTACCTGTGTGTGATAAATCTGAAGTTGTATAGCTCTCCTGTTGTGTAGTCGAGCTGCTAGTGTGACAATATCTTGCTTTTCTCATGAGAACCCCACTCAAAAGAGAAAGGGACTAATAGGAAAAACATAAGAATCATAAGAAAATATTGCTCCTGTAATCACCTTGGCAGGTCCTGGGGTGGGGCAGTGTCCTTCAAGTTGCACAGACAGAGACTACCACGGAGGAGCACATCCTAACCACCTGCAGCCTGTTAATAACAAGCATGTTAGCTGCTCAGTTTGGTACCAGAAAGTCAAGTGCAGTTCAAGAACACACAGGACTAGAACCTTGTATAAGCTTCTTCTGGCAAATTGTCTTGCCAGAGGGGCCATTATTCCTCAGCCCAACCACACACACTTATCTCTCCTGACCTCTAGAGCAGCACACTGGACTACTAGCAACAAGTCCCAGATTTGCCCTGTGCAAAAGTTGTATTCCAGCTTTATGCCTATCCAGCGATTTGCTGGGGGCAGATTTTCCTCTTTTACTGGCACTTTTGCTCTGCCATACGCTCAGTTAGATTGCCATCATAAAATTGCTTAAAAGGCAACACACATGACAGGCAAGAGAGCTGCCACCCCACCTGCGCCTGCCACACGTCCTAGCTTGACCTCTGAGCAGAGCATTGGCTGCTATTCCCTCCCCCTCTCATTGCTCTTGCTCTACTGCTTGTAAGCTACATTTTGTCCCCTCTTCTCTGCCTCGCCCCTCTGTGTGTGGGCGTAATCCTCTAGGAAACTCTGACTGAAAGCAAAGGATTCTTTGGGAAAGGTGACCCCCCCCCCACGGCATTACAACTGGATGTTTTTGGAACTGTCCTTCCCTGGACAAGAGCAGGCCGGCGAGGGAGGGAGGGAGTTTGCTTGCCTGCCCCATTGCAGAGCCGACCTGTGCCTGGCTCTGCAGGATTAGTTAATAAGGAAACTTTGACTCACCCTGCCTGCAACTCTGAATGGCTTGTTTTGTTCCAAGGAAACTGAGGGTCTTTCACCTCCAGGAAGCTCCTATGTAACCCTGACATTACTAGATGGAAAGAAGAAGCAGGGTGGGGAAACCTGCACACCCCGATTACTACTGAGCATTTGTAAAAGCCATCCACAGCAGCCCTTGTGTATTTTAGGGTGGGCTTCCCTAGGAAAATAGGAATCTCCCAAGGGCGGGCAGCATCTGCCTTCCCTTTGCCATAGGAAAGAGGCTGGGCTTTCTGTGCCTCTGTATGCTGAGTATTTATATGATTCGTGTGTATTTGTGTGACTTAAGCATGCACTGTTCTAGAAGTGTCTCAGTATGAGGCCACCTGTGTCGCGCACTAAAGGCAAGAGCACTGGAACTGGTGTGGCAACTTTATGGGCAGGTGCTAATCCCTTATTTGCTCTTGAGTAGAGACTGAAGTATCAGGTGCTGCCATGTGTATGTGTGAAATAGAGAGCAACCGGTCATTGTGTTTACTGTTGCTGTTTTGGACAAGTGAAGTATTCCCTCCCCCCGCTGGTCCTCATCAGTCAATCACTGTGTCTATTAAACTAGTTCATCTCATCTCCTGTGTGTCCTGGTCTTCTTTGTCCTGGTCTTCTTCTTCTGGAGTGGGGAGGATTAACGGAAGGTGGTTGGCTGGGCTGTGTCAACTAATAAATATTGCACCCATGCAGTCTAAAAACTGAATTCTGGGGTTGGTATGAATGATGCAGATGGAATTGCCTCTCATAATTTGCAGGGTGTATTCCACATTTCTGCCACTTTGCATGCTTCCGGTTGTGTTGCTGATGGGAGAGGCAAAGTCCTGCCTACAGCCAGCGACTGCGTGGGCAAGCTTTTTCAGCCTCCCCTTTGGCTTGTGGAACTCCCAACAAATATTTGCAGCTACAAGAGCTGAAAACTTCCTTTTAAAAAAAGAAGAAGTGGAGGGGAACACCCTCTAATTTCCAAAAAGCTGAATGTTTGCTCAATACCACATGGTTTCCAAGGAATCCCAGAATCCACACAGCTGGGCTTGCTGTCTCCTGTGGGTGGTCTTTCAGGTAGGCCTAAGACCACAGAAAAGGCTCTACATCCTGTTTTATACCAGAGAAACTCCAGAGCTTGCTGCCTTCTCCATGATGCAGGTGGAAGATATGCCCTTGCCCTCCCATTGGCATAACTGGGTTTAGGGTAATTCCTCAACAGCACAAGCTTCCTTGGAGAAATGAAGGAAGCAAGTTACTATTTGTCTCACAGCTACTGCAAAACTTGTGCTGATACTTGAAATGTCCATTACCTTTTACATTGCAGCCAGCACTATAAACCACCCTTGACAGCTGTGTCATGTCAGCTTCTTGTGGGGAAGTTTTCCCTTCTGTGTTTTGCAGTGCATGGCTATAGTTGCTCCAGAATGGCTCACTTCTTCCCTAAAATTGCACACAGCCTGCAAAGGGCCGTATGTTTAGTGTCTTTACAGCACAATCCTAACCATGCTCACTCAGAATTCAGGGCAGGGAGCTTCCTGTTGTCAATGGATCCATCCTTATTATGAGAAGAAACATTAAGTGGGCTGGGAGAGGGGTAGAGCAGCATGTGCTATCCTTTTTTCTCTGCAAAAGTTCTGCAGTGCTTCACAAATGTCTTCTGGATCTGTTACACAGTGCCTGGGGAGAAGAGCCCCATGGGATATGAGAGGAGCGGGTCGATTGTGTCGGCACAGACCTATGTTCCTTCCAGGCAAACAAAACTCCCTTGTGCATTGAAAACTAGCACATCTGGGATAGGTTTTTGCCTAGCCTCTTCCAAGCATGCCAAATGTGCACATGATTCTTATTTTTCAGTGCAAATGATGTTGCTGTTCAGTCACAATGGTTCATACTGTTTGTAATAGCTGCAAATGAGCTGCAGCAAACCTCAGGTTTGCATGCTCCTCCTTCCCTTATGTGACTTCTGCCACCATTAAATTTGCATGTTCTTTTAAGGTACCAGGGGACTCTTTGGCCTCTGTGAAAAACCATGCACACCGATGGTCCTAAATAAATAAAAGATGAGCAAGATGCTTTGCGGATAAGATCTCAAGTTACACATGTGCATGCTGGGATTTAAAGAGTGATTGAGAGACACTCCCTTGGGGTGGGGGGAGGTGGAAAAAGGGCACTGGTTGGAAGTCATAGAATGCAAATCCCTTCTAAGGCTGGTGATAGCTTTGTCACTATAAGGAAAGTGAGAGATTAATGCTTGAAAATGCATCACATCAGAACATCTCTGAATGCCTAACCACAGCGAATGTGCACTTCTGCTTTTTGCAACAGAAAGAGGAAGCAAGGTTTCTGTGAAAGTTTGAACTCTTAGCACTTTTTAGAGAAGAAAGTCACAGCTGGGGGCAGTGGGTATAAATATCTGGGTGACAGCTGGCACAATCAGAGTGTAGGCGAGAAGGGATATGAGACATGATGGTTGAATGCTCTGGCATTTTTGGTGAGAGCTGGAAAAGACTCTGAGCCAGGCTTTTCTTGGTTTCCCTTTCCTCCCTAGTGGGTTCCACACACTGTCATCCCACCCCCAAATTTATCTGGTGGTCAGACTTGACCCATCCTCTTTTGGAATAGAGGTACTGTGCAACTTCCTTTGGCCAAAGGCTCTATGAGTTTGCTGTATACCCCCCTTTTTTCTGTGTTCCTTTAAAGACAGGATGGTGGAGCCTGCAGCCCTTCAAATATTCCTGGACTTCAAGTCCCATAATCCCTGACTATTACCTGTGCTGGCTGGGGCTGATGGGAGTTAGGAGTCTGACAACACCTGGAGGGCCACAGGTTCCTCATTTCTGCTTTTAATATTGAATTGTCTTCACCCTGCCCTCCACTGCTCATGATCCTGGTGCTTCACTGTCTCTGCTGGTAAGTCAAAGCAACAGCACTTTATTTTCTTTCTCCCCTGGCAACGTTTGCAGTCAGAGTCAAGAGCACTCCATTACGGGCCAGTTACTTGCTGTAAATTTGGAGCAAATTCCGAGAAGAAATAATTGTACGGCAGCTGCACCTTGATCCTGTGATTGGAGAAACTGCCTGTGGTGCTATTCTGATGAAACGGCAGGTGACTGTGGCGCTGCATTTGAAGTCAGGTACCAGACTGGGGTTCTGGTCCAAGCAACAATGTACAGACAAGTGTGTTGAATAGGCGTCTCTCTGTAATCATTGAAGTTGAATATCACAACTTATTTGGGGCCTGTGCAAACTTTCATATGCCTTCTTCCCAAACAATGCCTTGCTGGTTATGAGGAATTGCTGTTTCCTTCTGCCCTGCATAGGAAATACCAGCAGGAATAAAGGGACTCTGGGAAATGTTTCAACACTCCTTCTCATTGGCTCCAGCAAATCTGACAGCATCAGGCCACCCTTATAGATATAGAAAAGCTGGGACAAACATCCTCATGCACGATTTGCAACTTAGCCTACTTTCTCTTCTCTTCTGCCCCTGCCCTGCCCCAAGTTGATAAGAGGTTTGCAGCCAATATTTTTGATACCACCCTACCTTGAATTCTGGGCTCTGGTAAAGTATATCAGTTTCCCCACGTGACATTGTAACTGGGTCCAGAGTACAATTAAACCCAATAGGCCTGATATTTATTCCAAAGGAAACATGTTGAATCTTGTACCGTAGGATCATGAAGTGATGCTTTTTCTCACCAAGTTTATTATTTTTTAAAAAGTGGTTCCAGCTGTGAGCTTTTATAGCGTATCAGCTCAAAGTTTGAATTAAGAATTGGGAAGTTCACTGTTCAAATGTCACCTCTGCCATCAAGTACCTAGGTATCCTTGAGCAAATAAGTATATTTACATATCATCTTTCCTCCAAGGACCTCAAAGCGACATACATACCCTTTTCCTTTATCCTTACAACAAGCCTATGAAGTAGGTTAGCCTGCGAGGTAGTGACTGGCCCCAGGTTATCTTGACCTAGTGAGCAAATATTATCTCAGCCTCCCGCTAAGCACTTCTTATACAAAGATACTGAAACTGACCTGTGTTGCACTGTCTAAATCCCCAGTATTATTCTTACAAATGGGACTTTCGGCAAAAGGTTGGCAGTGTGGAGCATTCCTATTCAGGATTCAATCAAGCTCACTATCCTCCCCCCCCCCCAGGAGACTCCATTCCATCTCCCTTTTCCCCAGCAATCCATCAACATTTTGTGCCCACTGAAAGTCTCAGTCCTCATTGGACTGTGTTTAGGGTTTTACTTCTTATATTTTTTTATATTCAAATATAAATAACCATAATGATTTTTAAAAAACAGTATATTACAATCACTATGGTGTTTTTTTCAAGTTTTCACCCTTTTATGATTTATTTTAAACTTCTGCAAACTTTGTGGTTCCCTTAAACCTGCTGCGAACCCCCCCCCCTTTTGTGTGTGTGTATGGATTGTGCTGTTTTGCCTACCTCAGTATCAGAACTTGGGAGAATGAGTTTGCTTGCCTGACTTGTAGTCTGTAAGTGTAAAGACTGCAGCCTATAACAGTAAGGCCTGGGACTGGAGAGTAGCAGGGAAGCACATTCTGGATCTGGCCATTGGCCAGGGGGTCTAGCTCCTTGGTGACGCTGCACCCTCTGCTTCCCAGGAATAAACATAAAGGCAAGGGAGAGGCTAACCTTGTCCCATCCATTGGCCAAAGAAGCAGCAGCTGTAGAAAACTCACCCAGAAAGAACACAAGCGCCTACTGAAGAAGTAAGGGGGGAGAGTACTCTGCTTTCATCCATTAGCAACAGGAAAAAGAGCCACCAGCATGAGATAATCAGCCTAGCTCACCAATTTGTCTTGACCTTAAAGAGTTGCAGTCCCTCCAAGCTGGTTGGATTATTCTTATTTTTAAAATGAAGCATGTATTCTGCAACATGGCATTGATGCAGTAATAGTGCATTGTGGTAGATTTAGACCGGACAGTCCGCACATCCTTCTGTTTTGTAAGTTGGTCTGGGGTGCTTTCTCAGTGTTGCTGTATTATTGCCGGGTAGAAGGGGACTATAGAGCAACAAAAGTGGAAATTTGTGGTATACAAAAATCACAGGGTGTCACCAAGGTGTTACAGGGGCATGCACTGCTTTGAAACAAAGCAGTGTGTCAGCTCCAAAAAGGTTTGTCTGTACAAACAGTACTGAAAGTGGGACCATGAATAACTTGCCCTGATACCATCATGAGCATGAATAATAATGCACCATGAAAACTGGCCTTTGGCACCTGAGATGTCTGTTTTTAGGGCCTGCCCTATTCCTGTGATTGTAATCGGTTTGTACTGTTTGCTATTTTATATTGTTGTAACCTGCCCTGGAACCTGCTGGTGAAGGGTGGGTAATAAATTTGCTGGTGATAAAAAGGATATCTGGAGGGGGCCTTGATGGCTCCTCTGCCTTTTCCCTCCAGATCCCTTTCCTTGTCCGTGTGGTCTTTTTTTGTTTGCATGCCTGATGGCAGGGTCTGTACCTCTCTCTTTTTAACTGATGTGAGCTGTTTCTGGAGATGATAATTGTCTGAAAAGCTGGATAAAAACACAGTACATCCATAAATAACACTGATAGAATGTAAGACTGCTACCTCAAATATTGGGTAGCATTTGCAAAGTAAGAATCACAAATCGAACAATGTTTCTAGCACACCATAAAAGCAAACAGTGTCTGAACCTCCTAAAGCAGGAGTTCCCAAACTGTGGTCCATGGAACCCCAGTGGTAATGAACTTCATGCAGGTGATCCGTGGCACATCTGTGGATTTATGATTGAATACAGGATAGGTAAAGGTAAAGGGACCCCTGACCATTAGGTCCAGTCGTGGCCAACTCTGGGGTTGTGGTGCTCATCTCGCGTACAGCTTCCGGGTCATGTGGCCAGCATGACTAAGCTGCTTCTGGCGAACCAGAGCAGCGCACGGAAACGCTGTTTACCTTCCCGCTGGAGTGGTACCTATTTATCTACCTGCACTTTGACGTGCTTTCGAACTTCTAGGTTGGCAGGAGCTGGGACAAAGCAACGGGAGCTCACCCCATCACAGGGATTTGAACCGCCGACCTTCTGATCGGCAAGTCCTAGGCTCTGTGGTTTAACCCACAGCACCACCCATGTCCCTGAATACAGGATATACATCACATTAACCTCCAAACCATCCTAAATATCTTCCAGATATGCTCTGGTATCTTCCAGAATGGATTGCTGCAATGGGCTCTATGCGGGGCTGCCCTTGATGACAATTCAGGAACTTCGACTGGTCCAAATTGCAGCAGTCAGATTACTGGCAAGGGTTCTGTTTGGATCTCACATACCCCCTGTTTTAAAACAGCTTTGCTGGTTGCCATTTTGTTTCTGGGCCCAACTCACAAGTGCTCATCAGGAGTGCCAACTTGGCCCCGTGACCATGGGTGCCAGGGGCCGTGGGTGCTATGCAGTGTGCAAGGCCCTGGCACCAAAATTTGTGGGTGCCCAGCCCCTTCATGTGGAATTTTGGGGGTGCTTGGGAACCCAGGAAGTTGGCACCAATGGTGCTCATATTAGAGATGTGCCTGTCGCCTTCATTATAATAGCCTATGGAGAATGCTGAAGACGTACCTCTTTACCCTGACTTTTGACACTTGAGCTGTACAGTGGTACCTCGGGTTACATACGCTTCAGGTTACATATGCTTCAGGTTACAGACTCCGCTAACCCAGAAATATTACCTCGGGTTAAGAACTTTGCTTCAGGATGAGAACAGAAATCGTGCTCCGGCGGCGCAGCAGCAGCAGGAGGCCCCATTAGCTAAAGTGGTGCTTCAGGTTAAGAACAGTTTCAGGTTAAGAACGGACCTCCGGAACGAATTAAGTACGTAACCAGAGGTACCACAGTATATTTATTTATCAAGAGCAGTGCTATTTTTCTAGAAAAAGAGGTGCCGGAAAACACCACGAACGCCTCCCTTGTTCTCTTACAATGGCAATGGCGCCCACCTGAGAGGTGCCGGAACTGAGTTTTGGTGAATTCCGACTAAAAGAAGAAGCTCCTATCGAGAGAATAACATTCAGAGGCCTACGTAAAATTTTGGCTGAATGTCAACTGTGTGTTGGAATATTACGAATGCAAGATAAAAACTGGGGAAGATGGCATGGCCGAAATTATTCCCTGGTTGCAAACAAGCATTTGTGAGGGCCATGTAGAGGAGCCCTCTCTAAGTATAGCCCTATGCTCTCTTGCTTCAGGGATTTAAAGTCTGTATTGAAGGGGAGGAAACCTGCCCAACTGAATTCTAACAAGGCTAGTCAACTAAATTTCTCCCCTCCCCTCTGTCCTGTAAATTAATACCTTTAGCTTCTTTGTCTCTCAACCAGTCAGAGCTTTTAGGCAACTGGACACTTTGTTCGCCATTTCTCCTCCTCCAGCATAGCAACTGGTCACTACCCAGACTTCACGTTTAAACTAATAAACACAGGCCCCAGACATTTCGCAAAGGCATATGTATTTCCCAATTTTAATTCTTTGCCGCCATCTTGTGATCACGTTCTGCAGTAGCAACCCTCCACTCTCCCCGCACTTGAATTTCCTATTTATTTCCCCAAGCATAATTCCTAGTGATGTAAACCAGGCCTGTGAAGGGAGGGCATTTATTGTGTGGGTGTCAGATTGTGGCCACTGGCTCCAGGCTTCCAGAACAAGATATATGTTCTTTCATGTAGCTTCTGAAGTATAATCTCTTCATTACCGTCTGTTTGCTTGTCTGTTTATTCACAGCATTTGTATCCTGACTTCTTGTAAAAAATGCCGAAGGCGGGATTTTGCGTTACAGTGACAGGCAGAAATTAAAACACTTTATCCCGAAAGGTCCAAGTCAAACTAAAACTGAGGCTCTGGAAGAATTATAAAACATTTCAGAGCAGTGGCAGCAAATCCCATTTAAAAAAAAAACCTTCTGAAAGAAAGAGGTTTTAACTGCCTTTTTGGAATGCGAGCAACAGGTAAATTTCTCTAGTGCCTCTGAGGAAAAAGGCCTTGCCTCTTGTGCCTCAGATTGCAGGAAGGCCTCAGGCCCCATCTTTGCAATATATTTAAAGCAGAAACATGCCGCTTTAATCAGGCATGACTTTCTCTAAAGAATCCTGGGAACTGTAGTTTGCTAAGGGTGCTGATAGTTTTTAGGAATGTTCTCCTCAAGTGTCAATTCCCAAAGTTTCCTGACAAGAGGGATTGATTATTCAGCTACTCTGGGAATTGTGTAGGTGGGTTCAGGCACGACCGAAGACCATAACAGTAGCTGCTACTAGGACCTTGTTAGGCAGGTTATCACACGTGTTTCTTTAATTGTATTTTAAGGCTAGTTCCTCATTAAAGTTGAGGAGTCACCTGTTAAGCTGTGATAACTCATGAGTAGATAATTTCACTCCCATAGAAGGCCTCAGTTTGGGGTTTTTGAAGTGAGTACTGTTTATGCCTTCACTTACGTTGAGGAAAGAAAATGTGCCACAGCTTTAGATTTCATCTTTGAAGGTAAGCATGTGAGGTGTGGGTTTTTTTCGGTTATTTTTTTATTTTTTTTTTGCCGTAATGTAATTTCATACAGTCATGGGGAAAAAGAAAGTGCACCATCTTAGAATTCTGTGGTTTTACATATGAAGACATGATAACAACCCTCTGTTCTGTAGCAGGTCTTAAAATTAGGTAAATACAATCTCAGGTGAACAATGAGGCATGGCATATTACACTGTGTTGTGATTTATTTAACAGAAATAAAGCCAAAATGGAAAAGCCATGTGTGAAAAATTAAATGCTAATTCGTTATGCCTTTTAAGGAACAAATGATTGCTGTCCTGATATGTAAAACCACAGAATTCAAATAGGGTGCACTTTCTTTTTCCCATGACTGTATGTTCTAATTTTCTATATTGCATTAATTCAAAATTACTACTCTGGTGTTTGTATTCAGATGCATGGTAGCACCTAACAGAAATCAACAGGCATCTTTAACTACAGTATATTATATGTGGTGGTCTTGCATTATATATTCTACTTCATATAGTTGGTGAAGCTGTTTTCAAAGTTTATAGTATATTGGTGCTCTCCTGAATGAAGAGAAAATCTGCAAGAAAACTGAGACACCAAGGAGTCTTCAGTTGCTATTCATATGTATTTTCAGTTGATTGAAAAAAAGTATGAAATGCGTTTTAGTCCTGGAAAACTTGTCCTATAATTATCGGAGGATTTGCCTATCATATTTGCCTGTTTTTGTTTCTACTGTTTGCTGATATATTTATTAATTTTTTCCTCTGACTTTATCTCTTTGTTGTTCATTTACATTTGACTGCCCTACACTGGGCCCAGATTACCAATTTTTGATTTTAATTTCAAAAGCTGCTTATCCTCACAAGGTCTGCTATGAGAAAGATGCACATTTATTTCCCTCAAAAAAAATATATCTGGTCCTTGTAGTTTACCTCTTACAGTTACAATTCCCAGCAACCCTTAGCAAACTACTGTGCCCAGAATTATTTGAGGGGTGTGTGTGCTGAACTCAAATGTGCTTTAAAGGTATAGAGTGTCACAGCCTTGCAATGTCTTGTTAAGGAGGCTAGAGTGGTTATTTCCTCTATGTTATAGATGTCAGGTATGGGAGGTAGCAGCAGCCTAGTTGGGATGAGATATGAACTAGAGACTTGCAGCTCCTAGTCTTAATGTTTGACACGGAGTCTTAATGTTTGACACGGAGCAATGGATCCAAACTACAAGAAAGACGATTCCACCTAAACATTAGGAAGAACTTGCTGACAGTAAGAGCTGTTCGACAGTGGAATTTGCTGCCAAGGAGTGTGGTGGAGTCTCCTTCTTTGGAGGTCTTTAAGCAGAGGCTTGACAACCATATGTCAGGAGTGCTCTGATGGTGTTTCCTGCTTGGCAGGGGGTTGGACTCGATGGCCCTTGTGGTCTATTCCAACTCTATGATTCTATGATTCTATGAATTAAGGGAGGTGGAGGTTGCAGGAGGCTTCGTGATTTGGCTAAGATTGGAGAGACTGAGGCTTGTGAATTCCATTTCTAGTAAGCCTCTCCGTAACCTTTTCTTTTCCTTAACATTATGTGAGCGCTGTTCTTTTTGAAAAAGCATTTTTAACACAGAATATTTTATTAAAGATAATATATAATAATTATGATAATCACATCATATATACAAGTAGTAATGAATAAAGAAATAAGACCAAATATTATCGAGCGAGAATTCAAGCCCTCTACTTTTCTAGGAACAATTTCTGCCAATTAAAGCAACAATAGTGGCATGATTGTTAGGTGTAAGAAGAAGTGAAGACCATGCTTCCCCAATGCATTAGCCAATGAAGGGGAGGGGGCAGGATTTTCTAGGTCCCCCTTGCTTTTTTTGTTTCATTTGACTTTTCTTGCATAAACTGAGCCCTAGAAAGCAAGGGTTACTGAATACGGCCAGAAGCAGCACCTATGCAGGCTGTTAGCAGAAGCAATCTTGTTGTAATTCCTGGATCCAGCAAGACTTAAGATCTAATGGAGGATTCAGTTGTTGGAATAGCCAGGCCAGCCTCTTGGTAAGCTAATGGCCCTCTAAGTATTAGCTGTTAGGGTAGCAAAGGAACACATGCGCATCTCTTGCCAGCTGATTCATCTCTGCTGCCATTCAGGCAAAATGCAGTGGTGGGGAGGGGGAGGGAGCAGAAGAGGAACATTCAACTGGTCGTCTGCTTGCTGGAGACCAGGTACACACTGGCAATGGTAGTTGGTGCATCTGGGTGAATGGGGCACTGCTCCACCATTGTCAGCCAGCACCCACCTGCCTGCCTTCTTACTAATATTCAGTGCAGGGGGTGGCATTGGTTGTGCCAGCTTCCTCTCGTTTATCTTGTAAAACTCAGCAGGGAAGAGGATGGAGGCAAAGCTAGAATTAGTTGGCTCTGCCTGTCATTTGCTCTGGTGCCACCTGCTGCTGGGCTCCCTCCCTTCCACCCTATCAGCCCTAACAGGTGCCAGCCACTACTGGAACACACAGACTTACCTGCTGTGGTGGTAAATCTTGTTCCTCCTGTGCTCACAATAAAATAAAAATAAAAATTGTGGGAATACCAATGGTCATACTTTGGCTTCTTGCTCTGAATCTTCTTCCACATCTGGTGCAACCCTGAATATGTTTTGTTTCGGTATGCATGCATGTAAGCATTATAGCCCTCAGATAATTATTTTTTCACTTCCCCACCCCATGGTGTGTCCTGCTGGTGCTTTTTCAAAATTTAAAGTTGGTATCCTGTGCACACTTGGGACTAAGCCAATAACCGATTTCGTTCTGTGAACCGCCCTGAGACATCCGGCTATAGGTCGATATATAAATTCAATGAATAAATAAATAAATAAACAAGCCACATTATCTAAGTGAAATTTATTTTCAGGTTGACATGCATAAAAGTGGACTACAAGACATGTAAAATCTGCTCATGTGACCCCTTTATACGCTGCTATGAAATTTGTATGTGCATGTTCAAGTGCGTGATATAAAATCAGAGAAAATAAAAGTGCTTGATAAAATACTTCTGCAAGGAATTGTAAAAATTGATAAATGTTTTGCGAAGCTGAGAGGGTGGAGGGAAAGTTGAAAATAGGTATCAGTATCTGCAGCAGATAAGTAATAATGAGTTAAACTGCCACTGACTGTGGAGGTTGGAAGTAGTTCTTTTGTCCACATAACTAGACACTCATTTAAAATATATTCACTCACCCACATGTGCTTATTCTGCATTTTCATAGAGGAGCAAGGCTGCAATCCTAACCCCACTTACCTAGAAACAGGTCCCATTGACCTCAATGAGACTTACTTCCAAGTAGCATGGTTAGGATTGCAGCCATGGTGTAGTGAATCAAGTGTTAGGCTTTGAGCGGAAAAGTCCTAGGTTCAAATCCCTGTTCAGCCACAAAGCTCACAGGATTGACCTAGGGCTAGTCACCTTCTGACATCCTAAAACCTACCTCACGTGATTGTTGTGGTTGTAGAAGAACCCCACATATGCTGACTTGAGGTCCTTGGATTAAGTCTGGGGTACAAATATGACAGAAAAGTAAACGTTTCTCTCTTTTTTCCCTCTCTTTTTTGCAATATTTCATGAGCACGATCCAGTTAAAGCTAAGCATTTTGACGTCTCATTCATTCCTATAGGCAAGGCTTAATTATGTGCCTAATCCTCCCATTGAAATGAATGGGAATAACAGCACAATCCTATGCATGTTTTCTCAGACGTTAACCCTCACTGTATTCAGTGGGACTTGCTCCCTAGTTCATCTGCTTACAGAGAAATCCTAAGGATTTCTGCTCAGAAGTACCAATTAATTCAATGGGACTTACTTGAAGGTATGTGCACTGAAGACTGCAGCCCTAAAGTGCTTAACTTTGGCTAAAACAGTGTGTGTACACATATTACAGTGAAGGTTGCCAAATATTGGCATTCACATACGGATGCTCTCAGTCTCTAATTAATGTGGTAAATCTCTTTCTCCCCCTCCCCGCACATGCACGCACGAACACACACAAGTGTATACTGATAAACACATTTAAGACGCTGTTGCCATTTACTTGTCTATCTCTGAGTTTTAAGACACTGACAAAAATGTGGCTTAGCTTTCATTAAATTCTGGACACTTACTCCTTTTCCCTGTAACATAGAATTAGCTTTATAAGAAATTAGAATCAGTGTGGCTGGCATTGTAACATACCCTGATGATAAACTCTTCTTTCCTGCAGTTTGTCAGCCTGGGATCAGATGAGGAAGGAGGGAAGTGTGGTGGTTCATGGAGCCGATGGTACCCTGTCAAGACAGATGGCAAACATTAAAGGGCAAAAAAAGAGGCAAACTTATTTGCTGCGGCCAGTGCGTTCTCCGGCGAATCCTTCTTGGCAGGCATCATTGGAGCTCAGCCCTGGCTGTTTTTCCTTCATTGCACCAGCAACTACTGGGGGTACAGCTGTCAAATCTTCCCCAGATGCTCTGCTATGACACGAAGGCCTGGTCATGTTCAGCCCTTTGTCCTGCGAGTTTTGTCTGTCGTCCTCTTGGCTTCATCTCTGAGGAGCTCCCAGACTAAAAGACATGGGTAGGGGACGCAGCCTGAGAAGGGAAGAGAGGAGATGGATGCTGGAATCCAGCAGCCCGGAAAATCATCAGCAGGGAGTGGGGGCGGTGGTGGTATTAGTCCTCCCGCTCCTTCAAGAACCTTGCTCTGTTCTGCAGTGTGTTGGCTCCAGAGGCAGGCAGCAGCATCTTTCCACATAAAACATTAGCTGATAGGTTGCAAGCAGCTCGGACTTATTTAGCGGATGGGTTGCAAGCAGCTTGGACTGCTCCCCTTTAAATGCGCACACACCACACACACACACACACACACACACACTCTCACACACTGGTAATCTCATCACTAGCTCTGTGTGTGTGTGTGTGAGAGAGAGAGAGAGAGAGAAAGGGAAGGGGGAGGGCTTTGTTTCCATTGGCTGCTCCTTGCCTTCCCACCCACATCTCTTCCACATCACCTTGGTGTCTCCCTAAATAAAACCAGCCCTCCTTATCGCAGCGAGGAAATCAAGCGGTAGAGTTGCAATGGATTTTAAATAAACATTTTACCCCCCCTCCCCACACACACTGTCCCTGCCAGGCTGCTGGGGAGAGCACGCAGCAAGCACCTTCCCCACTGCCACCCAAACACTCACATGCAGCTGCCCTGCTTGCTGGCTGCTTCTGTTGCCTCTTTCACCCCATGAGGGAAAGCTGGAGCGCACGAGAAACTGGCTGCAGTCAGAGGAGGGAAGTGGCACCTTCATGACCAATCCTTTCTCCATGGATTTAAAGGAGAGCACCAGCGAGGGAAGCCTGGGGAGCCTCCAGCCCTCCAGCCTCCAGATCTTTGCCAACACCTCAACCCTCCATGGAATCCGCCACATCTTTGTCTATGGACCTATGACTGTGCGGCGGGCCCTGTGGGCTCTAGTGTTTGTGGCTTCCCTGGGCCTCCTCCTGGTGGAGAGCTCCGAGCGGCTGGTCTACTACTTCTCCTACCAGCATGTCACCAGAGTGGATGAGGTCGTTGCCCACAGCCTGGTCTTCCCAGCTGTTACCATCTGCAACCTCAACGGGTTCCGCTTCTCCCGCCTCACTACCAATGACCTGTACCATGCTGGCGACCTATTGGCCTTGTTGGATGTCAATCTCCAGGTCCTTCACCCTCATCTCGCTGACCCAGCAGTCCTGGCCATCTTGCGAGAGAAGGCCAACTTCCAGCATCACCGAGCCAAAGTCTTCAGCATGAGTGAGTTCATGGGACGTGTGGGCCATGACATGAAGGAGATGTTGTTATACTGCAAGTTCCGGGGGCAGGAGTGTGGCGAGAAGAACTTCACAACTGTGAGTACAAACAAGAGTTTTGTTTTCCTTTTGGCATTAGTGGAAACAATGGGGACAACCCAAGAAGTGAAAATTGGGTATCTCTGTTGGAGACCCTGGCTGATATATCTTGGTGACCCAGCTGTCTTGAACTGAAGCAGGTTTGTCTGCTATTCTTGTGGCCAATGGGCTTTTCGGGTTTTGAAGAGTGTAAGGCTTAAGGATGTAATGCCTGATAAGGTTTCTACTTTCTCTAGTGCAGGGTTGGGGGACCTGTGGCCCTCCAAATGTTTATGGACTGTAACTCCCATTATCCCTTACCTCTGACCATGCTTGCTGGGGCTGATGGGAATGGGAGTCCATCAAACCTTTGGAGGGCCACATCCCTGCTCTAGTGGTTGGTTGATGCAGTTCCTGGAAGTATGGGACAGGAGGGGTGGGGAGAAGGATTGTATTCATAGCTTTATGGAAGATGTAGAGATCAGTGGCCAATGGATGGTGCTTGGCAGCAAACTAGTGTTGAAATGACACTGTGCATTCTTGCTGATAATGGTTCAGATCAAGGTACAAAACTGTATTGGACAGAGTCAGCCTGTTGGTCCATCTAATCTAAATGCTCTCTGTGCTGGTAGCAGTCATCCAAGATTTCATGTTCCAGTACGAATGGGAACATGTGGTCCTCCAGATGCTGTTGGATTCCAGCTCCTATAATCACTGGCCTTAGTGGTTGAGACTTATGGGAGCTGGGAGACAGCAATAGCTGGAGGGCCACAAGTTCCACATCACTGGTCTTTCTCAGCCCACCTGCATGGGATGCTTCTACTGGAGAAACTGAGGATTGAACCAAGTATGTGTCCTACCACTGAGCTGCTCCTGGCCCTAGGGGAAACAGAGAGATCTATGGCTGATGGGTGGCAAGGGGCGCAATGAGATAAGGAAGACTGTCACTTCCTGGTGGTTCTGGCCTGTTGCAACTTTTTTTCTGTGGCTGTTGTGTGGTGGATAATAGGATTGCCTGATTTCCCCCCAGAACCATTTACACATGCATTTTTCTCATTTTATGACTGTGGCTTGTGTATATGTGCATGCATGAGTCACAGCAGATAGAAGATTCATGTTCACATGTATCTCATCCAACACAGTGCTTTTCAGTGGAGTTGGTTCACACGTTCCCATGCCAAGCCATAGGGTACAGTGCCATCAAGGGAACAACATGCACGTGTGATCCAGTTTTTTGACCCTGCTTGTATGCTTTGAACAGCAACTGGAAACATAGACATTAATCTCAGTGAAGCTTTTCCCAGCTTGGAAAGGAGAGTGGTGTGAATTGACTTGCTTTATTGTGTCTTTGTTACTAGTTGTCATTAAAGACACTGGAGCCAGGCCAGAAAGATAAGATGACAACATCAGGGCATAGAAGTGGGTGGGAGTTTGAACATGTGTAGCATAATATCCTCCTGTATGCTACTGCTCAGCAAACTTCTTGTCCTCTAGGGTGACTGCTTCACCCCAACCTGCTTCTCTGTCTTCAACAGCAGCAGCCCAAGGTGGGGAAATGGAGCAATGCTAGGTTGGCACTGCAGGGTGGGAGATGCTTCACCCACTTCCTTTCTCTTTCTCAAACTGTTATGAACCCCCTAGCCCACCCCCAGGAGTAGGGCTAGGGAAAAAAAAGTAAATTGGTAAGTTTATTTACCTACCAAACCTTTCTTCTCCTGGTTGGGACCTGGATGAGGGCTCACATGGAAAGGAACTAGTTTCCTCTGAGGGAAGTTGCAGGTTAGAGTGTTGCACTCAAGTGGGTGCTGGTGGGTTGCAACAAGGCTAGGGACTGGGGCATCAATTAATTACAATTCATGTCACTTTTAAAAATGTGTACACACCTGCATATTACTTACCCCAAAGAATCCTGGCATCTGTAATTTGTTAAGGGTGCTGGGAATTGTAGGTTGCTGAGAGGTGTGGGTTACACTTCCCAGGATTTTTTTTTTGGGGGGGGGGAGCCATGGGCCTTTAAATGTATAGTGAATACAGCCATAAGCACTTCGTGTACATTATATTGTTTAGAATCCTTACAACAATCCTGTATGGTAGGTCAGTTTTATGATCCCCATGCAGTACCAGGCAAAAGCATTTTGCTGTTGGAGGTTGACTCCAAATGCCCATCTCCCCCGCATGGGCAGTATTTTACAAAGTCTTGTTGCACTGTTCAGACACAGTTCCTGCCTTCCTTTTTCTCTACTCACTCACCCCACCAAGCCACCTGAAGCAAGTCTCTTCGTGCTTCTGTGTGGCAGGGCCATCCCTTTGCTTGTTTCTCAAACTGGGGTCCCCAGCTTTTGTTGGACAACAACTGCCATCATCCCTAGCTAGCTGGATGATGGGAATTGTAGTCCAACAGGGACCTATGCTTGAGAAACACTGGAAGGTCATGTAGTACGATAATGACAGAAGGGAGATTCACACTGGAAACTTCTTGGTCTCTAACTCAGACTTTTAGTTTCTGCACCACACCAGCTCTCAATTGTTATTGATGTTTGGGGTGGTGGTGCTATGTACGTGTACACACACACACACACACACACACACACACACACAGATTCTAATGTTAAACTTTCCTGATGCCTGGGAATGCTAAACCACAGATATTGGATGTGTGCTAGGAGCAAACTCCCAGGATTGAAAGTTTGGTCTGATTGACGGGAACTCACTGAAGGAAACCACTCTAAACCTGATGAAAGAATTTGTGAGAACCTTGATTGTCATCCAGAAAGGGGAAAGGGTTCATCATTCATGATGCTCCGATAGAATTCACACATTCTATAGCATTCCTACCCCCACCCCCACCCCCAAAGCTTGTTTGGAGAGGGTGGTTGCAGGAGCTTTTAAATTTGTGGAGTAGTTGTGTAGGGGTGTGTGTGTATTTGGGAGAATTAGCATACACAGCATTTTCCCTTTAAGAAACTATTGTGGCAAATTTCCAAGAAGCTATCTGGATCAGTGTGTGTTTCTGTGTTAGGGTTACCTTGTAAATAGTGAGGTGCCTGCTTGCCTCTGGTGAGTACAAAACACCAGTAGGCAGGGAAGCTGGCTGGGGCTGATGGGAGTTGTAGTCCAAAGCATCTAGAGGGCATCAGGTTGGAGAAAGCTGCTTTAGAGAGAGAGAGCCTGTGGTTCAGTGGTTGAGCACATGTTTTGCATGCAGAAAATCCCAGGTTCAATCCTCAGCGTTGCCAATTAAAAGGATCTTATGCAGCAGGGCTGAGGTCTGAGAAAACAACTGCCATTCTGTGTAGACAATGCTGTTAGATGCACCAACGATCTGACTTAATAATAAGGTAGCTTTGTAGAAGTTTTCTTTCCCCCTGCTATCAATGATTACGTGTCTAGGCAGTGTAGCTCTCAAATATCTGTAGGCTAGTGACTTTTGTTGGCTTATATGTGAGACTGCATTAAGTAGGTTCTGGGGGTGAGGGCAGGTTCAGAGACCAAGACTACTTGAACAGCCCTGCTAGTGATGAAAATAGGCCCCTGTCCCCAAAGAGCTTGCAATCTAACTTTGGATATTGAGAGATACAGTAAGTGGGGGTGGAGTGGGGATGGAGAGGCCAGCATAACAGAGGAATTGTACAGCACATGCTCAAGCATTATACATATACTAGGAGGAAGAGGCTGCTAACCAGCAGATCCACAGGTGCTGTTTAGAACTACTTGATTGCATCTCACAACTTTTCCAGTCTTGGATTGCTGCTTGCAGTGAATCTAAGTCTTGCTCCTTAAACTTAGCTTGCTTGCTTTCTGTCTGTCTGATCCTGCTTCTCCTGCCCCTAATCCATTGTTGCTTTCCATAGTATAGGGCTGCTTTCCCTAACACGAGTGCATGCCTGTGCCTCTCTGGGTCTTAGTGGAGGTAAACGAAATCTTGCCTCCTGGAAAGAGAAGGGGTAGGTATGTGTGTGTAGGTGTGAACAAATAGTGAAAGGAGGGTAGGCACAAAGCAACCTCTTCAACTATGCATGTGAAAAATACCAGCATTTTTATTCATGACCCCCAACAGCTGTCCACATTCATGCTGATCTTGAATATGACAGGGTGTTGAAAGGGTGTTGGAAGCACAAATTTTGCTTCAGCTGTAGCATCTTAAAACAAAGAGCTTCTGAGAGGTGTGCCTGCGTGTGAATACCCCTCAAGAGAGTGAACCAAAAGTAGCACACACAAGAACAACTTGGTGGAAAGCAGAATGAAATTTTATCATGTTCCCTTGAAATATGTATACCCAACCTTTGACAACTTAACCCCGATTCTGCGCAAACAAAACAAGGTAAATAGACTGATGTAAATCAAGGTGATGGTTTTATGTCTTGGATTTGAATTGTCGTTTTATATCACCAAGCAGAAAGGCCAGTTTAAACCATAGGTTTCAGTCTGGTCTCCAAACTTTATATCTCATGGATTTCCAGAACAAGCATGCATGCTAATTGGCTGCTGTAACATATGGACAGGATGCAGTGCGATTGCCTGGGAATCAACACTTGCAAGGCTATCCTACGAAAGCTAAATTGCAGGGTGTATATGTCTGCATGTGGGAGGGATTGTTTTGAACTGACAGGATAGGGGCAGGAGCTGGGCCTTGGAGGGGAGGAGGATGTTGAGGTTGGTGTGGTGAATGCTCTGCTCTACTTTTCATGGCTGCACATGGCCTGGGAGCCCTCTTGGAAAGAAACAGAAATTGTGACTGTCCTTCCACTCAAGTGTGCTCTATACCCAATTGATTTTGAGTGGGTGGGTGAGGTTTCTTCTGCAATCTCTCAGTCTCTGCGCCAGGAAACTCTCCCATTGAGGTGCTGAGCGTGTTTACAAAGAGCTGCAATGGAACTGGTTTAGGAGAGGCACTTATATGCACGGCCCTTTTGCCGTTCAATGTGCTGCCGCCCACCATAGCTTTCTGTGCAAATTGGTGTTAATTTGCTGTGGAAGCAACAACAAAAACAGATGGGAAGCTGCCTTAATAAGCCATATCAATAAGACTCAACTAATCAGCGAGAGGTTATTTCAGAATAATGGCCTTGCTGGATCAGACTGAGTCCAGCATTCCGCTTCCAATAGCAACTGTGAAATGCTTCTGGATGGCTGTAAGAAGGGACCTGAAGGTGACGGCTCACCCTGTTTTTCTGCTCATAACACCTGGTACTTGGAGATATATTGACTCTGAACATGGAAGTTCAGTTTAGCTGCCATTTCCTCTGTTTCCTGAATTCCCAGGCAAGTGCTGGTCCTTCCACAGCCAGAACAGTACCAATCCATGCATGTCAATAGGTTTGGGTTGAGGGAACCTTGATAGAAGTACAAAAAAACTTTACAGGGGAAATCTTAAATGGGAGGTGGGGAGGAATCCAAAATAACCCAATAACAGTGGGCAAGGAATTCTCATTGACTGTTGGGGGAACGGAAACTAGAAAACAGAAAGAGAAACAGGATGGGTCGAATGGAGAATACTGGAAAAGAACATGGCTAGCTGGCTGGAACCCTGAAGAGGAGCACGCCACACCTTGGCAAAATTGTGTTGCAGGTCACTGTTGTAGTGGTTATTAACCATTGATGGCCCCACATCCCTTCAGAGGTGGGCAAACCTCAAAACTGGGGACCAAATGCAGTCCTCCGCAATCTTTATCCGGACTTCAAGACTCTTCCCTTCCCCTGCTTCCAGTCCATACCCTTCCTGGAGCCCTGCTCTGAATTGTCCACAAGGTGCTTTTGCCTGCCTGCAAATAAGATAACATCTCTTAAAAGCCTCTACTGCACCCTCTTCTTCTGCTTTAATGGCTCCCCCATAACATGTAGCCCATCTGATGTAGTAGTTAGAGTGCTGGACTAGGACTTGGAAGACCACGCTTCAAATCCCTACGCAGCCATGAAGCCCATTGGGTGACCAGTCACTGTGACTCAGCCTAACCCGTCTCACAGGGTGGTTGTGGGAATAAAATGGGCGAAGAGTGTGCACCACCTAGAGCTCTTTGGACAAAAGGTGGAATATAAATGTACTACCAATAAATAAACAATAAGGGAACTATGGGGGGCTAGGAGCTTAGGCCACAACCAGGCACTTACTGTGTGACTTCCTCATACTGGTGTCACTGTCAGACAGCTTGCCTGTATTTCTCTGCCGACAGCCGGTGTGAGTAGACCTAGAATGGGGAGATGTGGTAGTTAAAGGATGTGGTAGTTAAAGGAAGCCTCTCCCAAGCAGGACTATTGCTCAGAGCTGAGAAATTTGGAATAAGAGAGGAGTGGATGAGATGGACCATGCTGAGCCACAGCCTATTGGGGTCTGGTGGTGCTTTGCATTGCAGTTGTGCTATTTGTAGGTCATCAAACTGAGTCACTGTCTCCCCTCCCCCCCACGCCTTGGGATATATTAGAAGGCCAAAGAAAATCCTAAATGTGAACTCCCAAGATTGCCAACTGATTAGGGAAATGAATAGACCTGCTCCTGTGCATTTAATGGTAACTTGCTCTTCCAAAAAATCAACCGGTAAAGTTTTTAACAGTATAGAGATGAGCACCTGGTAATTCTTGCTTATTAAGTTCCTGTTAAAACACAGGAGCTTAAAAAAAGTTGGCAACCCAAATTCCAGATACTGTACATGCTTTTTTTTTTTTAAGGGTGGTCACAAAATCAAAGCACCCATGATTCTTTGTGAACAGGTAGAGATGCAGTGCCTCAAAGAGCTTGTCCAGTTCTTGATGGGGGAAGGAAGTGTCCTGTGATGTACAAATGAAGCCTTTCATAGTGTCTGCTAGAAGAGCTTACATGAAAATCGGTACCCTAAGTGGCTATTAACTAACGGCGAATGCTGATGGAGCGTTTGTGCCATTCCTGTGAATAACAAATGAATTTGTGTCCCGTCAAAACAATGAGGATGAATTGCAACTGAATAAACATGAGCATGCTTTACAATTTGCCATTCTTCCCAGCTGACTCACGTTGTGGTTTTCCTGCAGTTTTGCACAGAGGCCATGCAAAGAAAGCCACCAAGAGCACAGTGCATCTCAGGACGTCATCCTGCACTAACCATATTTGGGATTAAATGAATGACGGTTTGCACTTGCAGTAGGGCTTGTGCAGGAGAACATCCTGCTGGCTTGTGTTTCCCAGTGTCCATTGGATATAGGTGAGTATAGGTCAGGCTTCCTCAACCTCGGCCCTCCAGATATTTTTGGCCTACAACTCCCATGATCCCTAGCTAGTAGGACCAGTGGTCAGGGATGATGGGAATTGTAGTCTCAAAACACCTGAAGGGCCGAGGTTGAGGAAGCCTGGTATAGGTGGACTGGGGATAGTTTTGCCCTCCAATGCATATAAAAAACAACACTCATATCTACTTAATGGGCACAGTAAATCCTAAACATGCTTATTATGAAGTAAGTCTTGTGCAAGCGACAACACACTCAAACCTAGTGACTTTATTTAATTTACTGGCTTAACTTGGCGTGCTTCCAGGCTGTCGCTGTTTTGGGGTGGGATTCAGTTATATCCTAGTAAATACAGGTCTTGCAATTAAAGCTGATTTGGAAACCTTGTGCAACAAACCTGCTTCTCTAAAAAATCAGGCTTTTTGTGATAAGGGAAGTGAAGGGGGAAAGCATTGGAAAGTGTGAGATAACACTTGCTTAACACAAGGGCAAATCAGGATGAATGCTCATTCAATATCAGGTTGTCAAACCTCTCAGCAACCAAATCAGAGTGAATGCTCAATTAACAGGTTGTCTGGAAGAGCAACCTACTTATTTAATTTATATCACACTCTTCTTCTGTGATGGGGCTCAGGGCAACATACATTGGGTCCCTGATGTTGATCAGCCCTGCTGCCTGATGTGCCTTCAAGGCCATGAATCTTATTTCTTCCACACTCCAAAGCGAAACATATCCTTTGAATGAGCCCCTCCCATTAGGATGTACTCCAGAGCTAAAATTTGCCTCAACTATAAAATAAGGTATTAAATGACAAATTAGATATGTTAATAATGTGATAGGCTCGTGTCTTTGTTTCTTCTTTTTGGTAAATAGCAACCTTGGGTGGGTGGGGGTGCTGCTGATCCTGAATACTGTCCACCATGTTTCTGTTTGCTCTGGGGAGGAACTCAGTGTGGTGTAATGGTTAGCGTGTCAGATTAGGACCTGGGAGACTAGGGTTTGAATGCCCACACCCATGGAGCTCACTGGGTCTTATCACTGGTTTTCAGCCTAGCCTACCTCACAATGTGAGGATAAAATGAAGGGAGAACCATGTACAATGTACACTGCAAATGGCACGCACATGTGTGACCATGCATGCTTTAAACACGTGCAAAATGAAAGTTGCCTGTATAACAGCTTCAGCAATTGTGGTTTGAAGTTAGCTTGTTTGGACCTAATCATAGTTCTGATTAACCACAGTTCCCAGTCCAGGTGGCGTGATGTCCTAAACCTTTACTTGTGGACTGGAGCTGTCTTCAAAAGAATCTCCTGGAGGTCAAACCTGGCACTGGGTTGAGAAAGTGTATGTAGTTTATCTGCTGAGAGGAAGACAAGGTTGCTGCCTGTGAATCTATTCTGGGTCAATCCTGATTGCCGAAGTTGGCTTGGGAGTGGAGCTGGGCTTTATGAATATTTGATGGACTCTATTCCTGGCAGCAGCAGCAGCATGTCCTTGAAGGTGTCGAACAGAAAGGCAGGTGCCTTTTGCGTGTGAGCTCCTAGGTAGGGATTGCCCTCCTCTTGTGGGAGACACGTCAGACCCAGAAAGCCTGTCGTGGGGACAAACCCATTGGTGTTTGGGTTTTTCTAAGGTTGATTTGCATTGGCCCTTGAGACTTGCATCCAATATAGGTAGCAGAGTTACAACTCCCAGCAACTTTTAGCAAACCACAGTGCCCAGAATTCTTTGAAGGAAAGAATGAGCTTTGAATATGCTTTAAAGGCATGGCGTGTACACAGCCTCATATAATGTAGCCTTGCATATTGTTTTTTCTTTCCCATTCAGGATCTGATTGATCATACATTTATATGGTGTCAGAAAATAGCCTACTACCACCACCCCTGTTCAGATTAGTGACTTTGAATATGTTTAGTGACGAGTGTCCTCTGTGGCTAGGCTTCCTAGCTGGTGACACTGGGGACTGTTTGCTTTGCAGACTCTTTCTGTGGGCAGCACACTTTCCTTTCATCTGGCTTGGATTGATTTGCGGGGGCTGTGTCAGTCCCGTCTCCTGTCAAGCTGAAGTAAGGACCAGATAAAGGTCACCTCCACACCATACATTTTAAGTTTGGAGCTGCGCTATAATTCAGCTCTTAGAAAGCTAGATCTGCTGCAGCTCCTCCCATCTAGAATAGGGATGAGGAAGAAATTCATTCAGTTCACATTTTAATGCAAGCAAACCTACCTAATTCACATTTCCTGAACCAATCAGATAGGGCTGAGGAGCCTTTTCCAGCCTAAAGGCCACATTCCCTTCTGGGGGGCCACATGCCAGTGATGATTGGGGCCAGGAGCAAAAAGTGTGTGGAAACAGGGCAAACAGAACTTAAGGTTGGAAAAATGAGAAATTGAGAAACTGATAGATTTGTCCATCCTTAGGGGGGAGGAGTCGCACTTCTATTTCCTACATAAGCAGCCTCAGTTCCTGCCAGTCCATTTTTTTAGTGGGGTAAAAACAAAGCCTTCTTTGTTTTCAACATGTTCAGGTAGATGCTAAATGATTGTGATCCATGCCCTTTTATTGTGAAGCCTGACCACGTAGTCTTGTGTAGGGGAAGTGAATACTTAGTAGTGAAGAAAAAAGTACAAGGTAGAAGCAGGATTATTTGCGATCAGTGATGGGGACATTGATTGTAAAGTAATTGCAATGTGGCTTGGAAGATGAGTACTTTGTGCCTGGAGAGTATTGGAATACCGTATTCTCGTAGTTCTGTATATTGGATCAAATATGTTAAATAAAAAGTACTTTTCTGTGACACAATTTCAAACCGAACGTTTCAATTGAGATTTAGATATGTCAGATCAGACTTCAGGATGAGGTGAGTGAGGAAGAGATTTTGATGAATGTGACAAGATTCTCAGCAAACTTCAATGGTCTCCTTTTAGATATATTGTAGACTAAGTTGCAAAAAAGTGGGAGAAAAAGAAAAGAAGTGTATTTTAAGACTGTTTGTTGTGTTTATATATATATATAAATACACACACACACACACACACACACACACTTCATAGTAACTATAGCAATGAAGTCAAGCAGTCGCCCTTTCCTTTTAAGTGAAGAGATCTGTGCCTTTCCAGATATCAAGCACATGTAACAATAGCCACTCACTGTGTAGAACCGATAACATGGCTTGGAGTATAGGTTCTTCTAAGAAATAAGCACATGGACTGAAACAAGGGGAGGAATGATGGATTTAAGATCTTTTTGCTCTTTGGTGAATTAAAGTATTACTGTGGAGCTGCATGAAATGCAGTGCGGAAATTTTAAGGCCTCAGGATGTTATTTAGCTAACCCCTAGCACACAAAAACAGGAGTATCCATCCACATAACAGCTTATGGAGACCAAAGTGTACCTCAAACAGGGAGAGCAGGTACAGTCTGCAAAGTAAGTGACTCTGGCAAGTGAGCCCAGCTACATGCTACAGGAGAAAGGTGGCATCACCAGCTATGATATATAGTCATGGGGAAAATTACAGCTGTTGTCTATATCATGATGTGCTATTGCCCATCCTTGAGCATGACATCAAATTAAGCACTGGAACGTAACAGATCCAAACCAGAAAAACTGGTCTCTAACTGCTAGATTTATTTGAAAATACTTTGGGATTTCATCTTTTGCTGTATTAGAGGACAGGACTGCAGATCTGCTGCAGTGCATTTAAATGCAGGCTGCAGATAATGCCAGCTATGGCGTCAGGCAGGCAGGAGCCCTCCTCAAGGGACGCTTTCTAGCAGGTCCAGAGGATCTTTTCCTTGTCTTATGAACTAGTTCAGCTATTTATCAGGTAGATTTGCTCCAGGTTGTCAGAGACTCGTTGTGCCTATATGCTTGTTCTGCACTCCTGCAGCCCAAAACAATCTGTAGCATTTGGGGCTATTTGATAAATAATGCACTGAGAGCATTTGCCACATGCATGCTGATGTTCAGCGTGAAACTCATTAGATGTGAAACTCAGAAAAATGTTGATAAGAGACACATAAGTGGACACAGGCAAGGGGGATGAATGCAATCAGGGCTCCTTGGTGCGTGTCTAGTGCATGTCCCTCTGTGTGTGTCTGCAAACATTTCTAAGTCACACTTTATGGTGTTTGCGGCTTCTGACGCCAGTGTACAAACAAAAGTGCATACAGAGCTGCCACTTTCGTATTAAGGAGCAGGGCTTTCAGAGGACACTCAGGTTTTTTGATGTATGTACTGTTCTCACTGTATGTGTGTCTGCTGAACAAAAACCAGGGTGAGTATGTGCTATGGTACAATGACTCTGTACCCACAGCCTGCATGCTGCTGTTGTTTTTTTTAACGTGGAGGAATACTGGTTTTTATGAAGCTGCTCAAACGTGCCAACATGTGCAGACTTAGAGGGGTGGGGGAGAGAAATCTGGCTCACAAGATGGGACAGTACAGAAGGTGTTGCAAATTGTTTGTCTAAATAACTGTTGCTAAGGGACTCGGAAGCAAGATGTGAGGCGGTCGTTTTTATGCGCTGGAACTACCAGGCATAAAGATCATGCTAGGCTGTGCTGCGTTATTGAGTATAGACTCTGAGGGACAGCTGAAGGGTTTTTGTTGCCCTAGGTCAATTAAAATCCTCCCCTCCCCTGCGACTTACTGTAGGCTGAGCAGCATAACCGTAAAACATCAAATGGGCATGGGATGTTATTTTTGTTTTTAACTTCAATAATTGGACCATCATACCCAGGGCTTTTTTTCAGTCAGAACTCACTGGAATTCAGTTCCGGCACCTCTCAGGTGGGCGCCATTGCCATTATAAGAGAACAAGGAAGGCGTTCATGGTGAGTTCTGGCACCTCTTTTTCTAGAAAAATAGCACTGATCATACCACTCTACTCCACAGATTTGGATTAAATTCTAAGCACCATCAGCTAACATACTTTAGACAATTCACTTCACATATAAGCATGCGTTAGAAAACTTGATCAATCCAGTTCTGTCTCCAAGACATTAACATAGCTGAGACAAGAGCCCCTGGCTATTCTGGTGCCCCAGGCAGTTCCCTGATTTACCTCTAGGACTGTGTCAGCCCTTCAGACTGTGAGGTGCCAGTGACATCAACTAACACAACTGTGTGAAAACTGGTTAGTGCGAAAGATTCAATTTTGAGAAGTATGTGTGCTTCCACTATTCCATCCTGAAACCACCACCAGCTTCCAAACTAACTGCCTGTCGAGCATTCATTCTGGATTGGTTTGCGTGATGTTTGTGGGAGGTTATACGTACGATATTGGCTGTTTATGGAGCATTCATTGAGATTTGTTTGTGAGGAGGTTATATCTTTCAACAAGCAATTGTTATCCAACACTTTCCAGTGCACTTTCCTGTCCCTTTCCTTGCTGCAAAAAGTTCAGTTTTTTGGGGGCTGGGGAGGGAAGTGGGTTTGTTGCACAAGAGCACCAAATCCACTTTTACTGTGCAACCTGAATTTGCTGGTGTGTGATTGAATCCCACCCACAAAATAGTAGTAGCCAGGAAACTCCCTAGTTTGCAAGTCACAGCAGGACCAATGCTTGCAGCATTAGCACTCTTGAAGTCATTAAATTGAGCTGAATGGGATTTGGGGGAAAGAATTTGCTTGAGGATCACATCACAAAAAGTCTTAATTTATATTTTGTTAACTAGATAATCTTTTTCAACCTTTCCTTCTATGGATTCTGTTAAGTAACAGATGTAGGACACAAATGTTTTGTTTATACCTACCATTGTAGGGGAAGTGAACAGTTATTAGAGCAAGCTGTTAAATATTGGGGGATGGGGGTTGTAGTTTTTGGTTTTCATGGTATCCTCCAGCTGTCTTGAGCACCATGCCAAATGACTGTGGCCTTTTGTATTTAAGGAAAGTACACTAGAGTGCTACTTTTCAAATTATTTTCAATAACATCTAAAGCAAAAGAAAGAAATAAGATGTAGAATCATTGTAGGGATACTACTGGAAAACATAAATAATCAAAACAAAAAAAATTCCTTCCAGTAGCACCTTAAAGACCAACTAAGTTAGTTCTTGGTATGAGCTTTCGTGTGCATGCACACTTCTTCAGATACACTGAAACAGAAGTTGCCAGATCCTTCTATATAGTGAGAAGGTGGGGAGGGGTATTACTCAGAAGGGTGGTGGGAATGGGTGATTGGCAGATAGCTGTGATGAGCCTGTTGACGACTCTTAACGACTGCAATAGGTCTTACAGGGAAAAGCAAGGGGTGAGAAGGTGAAAAATGGCTTTGTCTCCATGGAGAAACCTGGTCTCCATGTTCAGACCAGGTCTCTCCATGGTCTCCATGGAGAAACCTGGTCTCCATGTTCAGACCAGGTCTCTCCATGGTCTCCATGGTCTCCATGGAGAGACCTGGTCTGAACAAAGACATTGGATTCTTATCTCATTATACATGACAAAGCCATGTGGGGAGTGAACTGCATGGGGTTGGGGACAAGGCAGGAAGACCTCACAAACTCCAAATTTAACATATTTTTTTTGGAAAGAGGGGGGTATTTCTCCATAACTTTGGGAAGCTTTACAAATTGGGGCTTAATCTTGCTGAATCCCAGCCAGGGTGATATAGTACTATAGTTTATTCTAAAGAGCATGCAGGGTGGTAGTCCATCGTAGTGCAACTAATTTCCATTAAAAGAAATGTGGAGAGGAGGACATATGGCAAGAACAGAAACAAAGGACTGGGTGGAGTCAAACGAGGACAGGGTTGAGTGGATAATGTGGCAGTATAGAATAGTTGTCTGGAGGTGACATTACTCCTTCCCATGATCACTTCAGCAGCAAAATATTTCTCTTCTCAGTCACCAGGGTCAACTGGGTCGAGACTTAAGCAAAAAATAAAATATATACACTAGAACTAGCATGGTCTCTTTGTGGATAGTAGTTCTACTTACCTCATGGACTCTTTCTAAGCTTGACAAATATGAATAGTTCACCTTCTGATATTTAATCAGGCATTATCTATGCAAGTCAGATTCTTTCTTGGACTTGATTTCCCATCTATCATAGACTCATATAGTTGAAGGGACCATGGGGGTCATCTAATCCAACACCCTGTAGTGAAGGAATCTTTTGCCCAACATGGGGCTTGAACCCACAACCCTGAGATTAAGAGTCTCATGCTCTACCAACTGAGCTATTCTAGATGGATGTGATAACAAGTTCATAGTGAGCATAGTGATACAAGGATTGCAAAGCATTTGTTTTGCAAGTGCTAGAGAAGAGATTTTAAAAGAATGTTCTATTCCGACAGGATCTGGACATGAATATGGGCCCCTCCCATGCATCTCTCAGAAAGGCTTTGATTTGGCTGAAGGACCCTTGTGTGCTCTGCCTCAGCCCAGTGCCCACAGATTGGTTCTTGTGTCACCCTTCTCTTGACATTTGCAAGAAGCCAAAGAGAAGGTTGCATTACAGTAAGGTTCAATAGCCATGAATTAACAGTCTGCTATTCTCATCTCCTATCACCTGCCCAAAGGGCACTATAGACCATTAATTTCTTTTCTACACTGTATCCCAGGCTGAGGGCAGAGGGAGAATGTACTTCTCTAGGTTGGTGCCTGTCCCCTCCCCCAAATGAAACAATGATGGGGAAAGTAGTGGCTAGATTTGGGGAGGGTAGAAGGTGGAAATACATGTTGTGTAACTTTTATTTATATGAATAAGGAGTTTGACCCCGTACTCTGAATTTACTTTGCTGCCAGCCAGGCAGCAGAACTCAAGAATATCCATTCACTAAAATGCCTCTCCACAGAAGCCAACATCTAATAAATCCTTTTTGCAATAATTTTGTGGGGCAGTTTTCTCAGCACATGCTGGTCAGCTGGAGAGAAGTGTGCCTCTGAGCACATAGATGCAGTGTTGATCACAACAAGTTTCCATGGAACTAGCCATTATATCATGAGAGAGGGTATGTGAAGAGGAACAGGTTTTTTTGGGGGGGGGGGATTAACTTCTTATATACAATGTGGTTTAGCTTACTTGCTTTGAATTAAATGGCTCTGCCTTACTTTTACTTTTTCCAGTACTACCTAGATTGGTTCATTCACTCGAGAATCTGTGTGGTGCAACAGTTCTCTGCTGGTGGCATCCTGTAGCCTCTGCCTTGAGTGTGGTGGATAGTGTGTGAATATTCATGCTAGGGGTTTGGACTTGATTATCTTTTGGTCCCTTTCAGCACTGTGATCCTTAAAAAGAGAGAAGCTCGGAGAGGTCACTTGCCCTGGATGGATTAGCACTCACAGTTCAAAGCTGAATCCATTTACTTTGAGCTAGCAATTATGGCACAGCTTCATACAGCTTAACTATGGAGTATCAAGACGCTTCAAATCCACACGGACCAAGATCTGTTTACTTTACAAGTCATTTCCATCTAAATGATCATACAGCTTAATCCTCTCTTGGGTTGGGTTGGGGGAGTTGGCATATGCAAATATTCCTGTGCTAACTGGTGTTTACATATGCTAATAACATCTGATCCGTTTGGTGCCAGCTGGTCCAGTCACCGTGAACCATTGTCTCCTCTTGCCTCTGTTACTGTCATAATTTGCTCCATCAAGGCCCTGACATGTTGCTGCTTCAGGTTGTTTCTAAGGCATTCAGTTTCCACCTATTTCCCCCTCTTCCTGGCATGAGTCCATCAGGGCTTGTTTCCTGGACAGAGTTGCAGAAAACAACTCCTGAGTTTCCTCCATGTTTTTGTTTTTGATCCCAGAGCTCAGCCTGCAACTTCATAAGGCAACAAATAGCACCTTTCTGGTATACGCTTAGTGTATCTTGTTTTTATTAATAAGTAAGCACCCAACCCCCTGAAAATTTGGAATAAGATGTGAAGATGAAGGTCTGCAACTCAAGAAGGACACTGACAAACTGGAACGTGTCCAGAGGAGGGCAACCAAAATGGTCAAAGGCCTGGAAATGATGCCTTATGAGGAACGGCTAAGAGAGCTGAGCATGTTTAGCCTGGAGAAGAGGAGGTTAAGGGGTGATATGATAGCCATGTTCAAATATATAAAAGGATGTCACATAGAGGAGGGAGAAAGGCTGTTTTCTGCTGCTCCAGAGAAGCGGACACGGAGCAATGGATCCAAACTACAAGAAAGAAGATTCCACCTAAACATTAGGAAGAACTTCCTGACAGTAAGAGCTGTTCGACAGTGGAATTTGCTGCCAAGGAGTGTGGTGGAGTCTCCTTCTTTGGAGGTCTTTAAGCAGAGGCTTGACAACCATATGTCAGGAGTGCTCTGATGGTGTTTCCTGCTTGGCAGGGGGTTGGACTCGATGGCCCTTGTGGTCTCTTCCAACTCTATGATTCTATGATTCTATGATTCTATGAACTCAGTGACAGAGCGTCTGCTTTGAGAGTTCCTTGCTTCCTCCCAGAGCATCTGGGAGAGTTCCTTGCTTGAAACCCTGTAGAGATGCTGCCAGTCAGTGTAGGCAGTAGTGCGCTACATGGACCAAAGATGCGACTCAGTGTAAAACAGCTTCCTGTGTTCCTATGTGAAAAGAATCCAGTTTCTTTGTGGAATTTAAATTTGTGGGCCTTCCATTTTAGAAATCAAGCAAATGGGCACCACACTACCAACCAATCTCAGCTGGTTACTGTAACCTTTTCAGCAGCCCTGAGCTTCCCCTCAGATGCAGGAATTAATTTCCCAGGCTACCAAACCCCAAGGGAAGGCTTAATAGGACGCCGGGAGCACAAGTTCAGGCCTAGATATGGGTGAGGTGTGTTTCCATGGCAACCTTTGCGAGGAGAAGGCTCGGCAATGTGCATGGGCCCAAGGCAGTGACATTTCACAGCTCTTCTCTCCCCCTCCCAAAAAAATAAAATAAAAATTGGTGTCCTTTCACCATGAGCTCTCTTCCACGGCTGTAAAGCCAGGGTTTCCATGTCTTGAGCGTGAATCAAGAGACCCACAGAGTTTGCCCAGTATAATTGTGGTTGGTGTATTATTGGACGCTTGCCTGCATCTTGTTTCTACACAAGATATCAGGTACCTCACATTCATTTGTGCACAAAAGTTTTATTGGTTCTGTGGCCACAAATGTTAATGTACATTAAAATCCCCAGTTCACTCACAGACATTAATGTAATTTGGTTTTCCTACTCATTAACCACCCTATGAGTTTCTTATCCCTAAGCATTCTGTGTTTTTAACAATCAGCCTTATGTGGTCTAAGTACCTAAGACCATATGTACATAACAGCATAATCAGTGCATAAGAGCACAATAAGTACAGAACAATAATTATGCCTTTTAAGTACATAAGAGATTATGTATGATATTATGCATTTTAATAACATCATGTATTATTATGCTCTCGTGTAATTATTACTATAAGTACATAAGAGCCCAGCTGCATGAGTCGAAAGGTTTGTCTAGCACAGCATCCTGTCCTCTCCCTGGTAACCTGTATCAAGAGGAATGCTGCCTCTGATTCTGGAGGTAGTATATAGCCGTCATGACTAATAGCCATTGATAGTTTATCCTCCATGAATATAAGAAGGTTCTGAGTGTCAAATGAAACCCATCCACGAAGTCTCCATGTAGACACTCTGTTAGGAAGCCCATTTGCCTTGCCTTATGCTCCGTCTCTGTGTACTATCATTTCATTATATTTTTGCATACATAAAGCCAACTTCTATCTAGGCTCTTGGCTGCTCATGAGCTATACAGAACCACTTAACAAAAACAAAACACACCCCCACCGCCGCCGCCGCAAACAGGCTTATGCCAAAAGGCTAGGAATTAAAATGCATCTGAGTACCGCCTGATGTACAGCTTCCAGGCAGCTTGGCGCTGTGGGGCTGAAATATTGGTTCTGTTCCCTGTCAGTGTGCACATTGATGGGTGGGTGTCATAGCTATTAGTCCTCCTGGCTGCCTGAATTTGTATGTCGTTCTTGGGCTTGCGAAGCTTGAATACATAAGTGAGTATTATTAACAGCTTTACGTCTTAATGGCTTGAAGGCAGTCTTGACATTTGAACACCGTGATAGAATTGTAGGGAGCTGCAGGGGGCTGGATCTTGTGGACCACTGGGACAGGGGAGGGGTTCATAATAGCTGTTGGCAGGGGGTGGGCAGGGCCTACTATGCAGGATACCCACACCCTTTTTTTCTAAAAAAACAACAACAAAAAACTACCCATAAGCAAAACAGCAAGGCTATTTCTGAAATCCAAGTTGCTATCTCCTTGACAGGGAGCCGAAGGAGGTGGGTTTGCAGCAGAAAGGATGGCATGCCCGGGAGGGAGTCTTCTCTCTAATGCAGCCTGAGACGCCCCTTCTCCACCACATCAACCCCACTGACAGGCTCTTCCAAGTGTTGTGTCCCAGCCTGTACTTATCAGGCTGATGGCCTGGAAGCAGGAAGAAGATCTAAACGAGGCATCTGGCATGTCACGAAATGCAGCTGCCCCTTCAACCAGCCAGCAGAGGCAGCTTTCTGTCAGGATAAGCAAAGGAAAAGAGGCTGAGTGCTGCCACTAAAGTGGGGCTGCACCTTTGGCCAGCACCACCAGTACCAGAATTTGGGGAGCTCTTCTTCTTTTTTAAAGGAACTGGTTCTGTTTCAATATGAAAAAACCCTCTACTAATTCCAGTTTGTAGACTCATAGAATAATAGTTTGGCCCTTTAGAAAACAAACTAGTTTGGCTCACATTTCAATTCAAATGTTTACCCAAATGAGCTTTGCAAAAAAAAATTCTCAGCATTTAGAATGTGACAAGGTGCTATCCTGGAGTATAAAGTAAGAGAACATTAAAACACACACACACACACACACACACACACACACACGGATGTGGGTTGCTTAATTTAGGCCCCCTTCCAACAATTATGATCTTTCAGCTGTAAAGGCCCAAAGAGTCTAAAAACATACAAAAAAACCAAACACCACATGCAAGAGAATTAATTTGAAGATGAATAAGAAATCGTTCATCATGTGGAAAGAAGCTTTCATCACATTGATTCCTAAAGTGGAAACTGAAAAGACTCAACTTAAAAACTACCGTCCCATCTCACTCCTAAATGTGGATTACAAATTTTTTGCAGATATCCTGGCAAGTAGACTTAAAAAAGTTTTGAATGAAGTAATTCATAAGGACCAGGCTGGCTTTCTCCCTGGTAGGCATTTGTTTGATAACACTAGGAACATTATTGATATTTTGGAACTTTTACAAACAAATATCAATACGAGAGCAGTGTTAATCTTTATTGATGCGGAGAAGGCCTTTGACAACATTTCTTGGATGTTTATGAAGAAAAATTTGGAAGGGATGGGAGTGGGACGGGGGTTTGAAAATGGAATAGAAGCAATCTATTCAGAGCAGAAAGCAAAACTGATAGTGAACAATGTGGTGACAGAGGAGTTTAAAATTGAAAAAGGGACACGACAGGGGTGCCCCTTATCCCCTCTTTTATTTATTTCAGTCCTGGAGGTGCTTTTGAACATGATTAGGGAGGACCGGACGGTACAAGGAATACAGGTCGGAGTGAAACAATATAAACTGAAGGCATTTGCAGATGACCTGGTTTTAACATTACAGGAGCCAGAATCTAGTACAAAAAGAGTGTTAGAACTGATTCAGGAATTTGGTCGGGTGGCGGGATTTAAGTTGAACAAGCAAAAAACTAAGGTTTTGGCTAAAAATTTGACATCTACAGAAACGGATGGGTTTCAGAGAGAGACAGGATTAAGTGTGGTTAAAAAAGTGAAATACCTGGGGGTTCATTTGTCCTCTAAAAATCTGAATTTATTCAAAGACAATTATGAAAAATGTTGGGTAGAAATCAAAAAAGATTTGGAAATTTGGTCAAGACTGAAACTTTCCTTGTTGGGTTGAATTGCAGCTATAAAAATGAATGTATTGCCGAAAATGTTATTTTTGTTCCAAGCCCTACAGATTGTGGACAGAGTGGAATGTTTTGGAAAGTGGCAGAAGGATATCTCCAAATTTGTCTGGCAGGGCAAAAAGCCCCGAATAAAGTTTAAAATACTAACTGACTCGAAAGAAAGAGGGGGGTTTGCCCTGCCAGACTTGAGGTTGTATTATGAATCTGCAGCCTTCTGCTGGTTGAAGGATTGGTTTTTGTTGGAGAACACTGATGTCCTAGATCTGGAAGGGTTTGACAATGCCTTTGGTTGGCATGCATATTTGTGGTACGACAAGGTTAAAGCTCACAAATTGTTTAAAAACCATATTGTCAGAAAAGCATTATTCATGGTCTGGATGAAATACAAAGACTTGCTAGAGGGCAAGACCCCGAGGTGGCTATCACCGATGGAGGCCAAGGCTCGAAAAAGACCCAACATGGAGGCCTACTGGCCGAAATATTGGGAAATAATTGAAAAAATTGGAGACAATTGGAGGCTGCAGAGCCAGGAGAAATTAAAAAATAAGGTGCGAGACTGGTTACATTATGCTCAAATTCAAGAGGTGTTTAAAATAGATAAAAAAGTTGGTTTCCAGGTGGAAAAATCGAAATTAGAGACGGAACTGTTAGAACCAAAGACTAAGATACTTTCTAGAATGTACAACTTGCTGCTTAAATGGAATACACAGGATGAGACAGTAAAATCTGCCATGATAAAGTGGGCGCAGGACATTGGGCATAACATTATGTTTGAGGACTGGGAAAGGTTATGGAACACCGGAATGAAGTTCACGGCATGTAATGCCTTGAAGGAAAACATTATGAAAATGATATACCGGTGGTACACAACCCCAGTCAAGCTTGCTAAGATATACCATTTGTCTGACAATAAATGCTGGAAATGTAAGGAGGCTGAAGGGACATTCTTTCACCTCTGGTGGACCTGCCCAAAAGTGAAGGCCTTCTGGGAAATGATACACAATGAGCTAAAAAAGGTATTTAGGTATACCTTTCCCAAGAAACCAGAGGCCTTCCTTCTGGGCATGGTGGACCAGAAAGTGTTAAAGAAGGATAGAACTTTGTTTATGTATGCAACTACAGCAGCAAGAATTCTCATTGCAAAGCACTGGAAGACACCAGATTTACCCACGCTGGAAGAATGGCAGACGCAGTTGATGGATTACATGGAACTGGCTGAAATGACTGGCAGAATCCGTGATTTGGGAGAAGAAACAATGGAGGAGGACTGGAAAAAATTTAGGGACTATCTGCAAAAACATTATAAGTTGTATGAATGTTAAGAATGGGTACGATTAGGAAACTTTTGCTTCAGCAACTTGAATAGGTGAATTGGAAATTAAGTCATAAGAAAGATGAGGTAGACAACATGAAGTAACCATACTATGTTTATTTATAGGGTACAAATAACTGAGATACAGTATTTTAAATTTGGAAACATAGTATTTGAAAGATACAGTAAGACATGAAATAAGGTAACAAATTGCTGATGTTACAATTGCAAAGAACGCAGAATTCGGAAGATGTGGGGAAGTCCGATTGGAATTGTTAAAGTATTTTGGAAAGTTGGAATTTATGTATACTTTCTTTTCTTACTTTTACTTTCAACTTTTTATTCTGTAAATTTCTGAATATCTGAAAGAAAACTTAATAAAATATTTTTTAAAAAAGAAATCGTTCATCATTTTACCCCCAAACTTAATTCACATTCAGTTCATGCAGCAGCTATGGGAACTACTTTCATGGGTAGTTCAGATATTTTTGAACTAATTTAGTGAAATTCACTGAACCAAACGAGATCGTTCCAAGCACTTACCAATACCCAGCCAACTTCCCTAATGGGTTTGAATAGCAGGAGTTGGCTGCTGTGCTGATTTTTCTAATTCACTTCAATTCTCTTCTCCTTTCCTGCTGAAACTACTTAGGTTTATTTTTTTTCTATTCACATGCTGCTTTCCCACAGTGTGCCGTGCCCACAGCAGTTTACCACAAACATTCACAATTACCATCAAAATACAATTTTTTTTGGGGGGGGGGGACACACCCACTGACAAAACACAGCAATGTCTTCAAATAGGAAAAAAACCAACAATTCAACAAATACAGAATAAATTATATATAACAAATAAATAACCTACACTTAATGCATAGCTTTCATTTTGCTCTGGACTTAACCGACAGTAAACAGAGGGAGTAAAGTCTTCTTACCAGGCCACTAGATAAATCAGTGTTGGTCTCTTCATCTGTCCTCCAAAGGAGGCTGGCAGTAGAAAAAGGGAAGCCCCAGGGAGGACACTGATGGTGACTTCTCTTCCTTAGCCTCCCAGAGGTTCCAGTTGCTAGTGGTAGCCTTACTGGTTTGGTAACTTGTTCATGACTCTCCTAAACCAATGCTCAGAATAGGGTTTCCAGTTACTGGGGAAGGGCTTTAACTCAGTGGTAGAGCATCTGCTTTGCAGGCAGACGGTCCCCAGGATATCCAGGTAGGGCTGGGAATGCAACCTGTCTGAAATCATGGAGAACTGCTGCTAGTAAGTGTCAACAATACTAAGCAAGAGGGCATATCGGTCTGACTCAGTATTAGGCAGCATCCTTTGGTTTGATACCGGCTCTCTGAGTCGCCTAGGTGGGTATGAGCAGCAAGGCAGGTGAAAGTGGTGCAAAACCAGGATGGTTTGGGGGACAGCATCTGTCAGGATCTGAGATTTATGAGCTTTTCAGACCCCATTGCCTGATAAAGCGTATATTGTAATGAACTAGTAAAATCCTAGCTGGTTGATAAGTTTATATTGGAAAACAGCACAACATGCAGCTGTACTGGTTTGGAAAAGAGGATGGAACAAACTGTCAGATCTAAATTTGCAGCAACAAAGCATGCCTTGAATGCTGGGGAAACGGAAAGATTGCATTTTCCCAGTGACCAAATATTGTGGTATGAATGCTTAGCAAATGTGATTTCCCCACAAAAGGTAATAGTCAAGCTAGCAAGAGAGAAAATATTTGGATCTTCTGCAACTGAGTCATAGTCACCCAACCCAGCTTCAGGATTCAGCTTGCAAAAAGAACTTGGAAGAGGGGACACGGCCTCCCAAGGCAGGCTGGGTGTATGAAATGCTGCTGTCTGTGGTGCTGAATTATTGCATAAGTTGGAAAGATCATATTTTGTATCAGGCTGCTTGCTGGTGTTATGGCTCTGGACCAGAAATCCTTAGAAGCCAAGTGCACCAACAACAGCAGATCCTCTTCCCATGTGAATCTGTTGGCAGTGGAGCCCACATCTCAACACTGAATGCTGAGGAAACACCTCTGTCACCAGCTTCTGATGACTGGACTGTAGACTCCTCTGAGGATCAGGAGTGCCTTGAGGAGCTTTCTGCAAAGCTATCCCCACAGTTGGAAACCCCACTGTCTAGAAAAAGCCAATAGTCCTTTCACTGGCCAAATACAACAATCAGAGTGTGGGGCTTCCATCTTGACTCCCTAGTCCAGACTACAAAATTTTGCAGGTTGCTCAAAGACACTCTTGAGACAACTTGTATTTCTGCATCAACTGCAGCACCTGAAGCCAACACCTTGGTCCTTATCCAATGTCCTTGCTCTGCTTTCCAATCTTTTCCAGAAATATAGACCTACTGATCACTGCCTTTCTTGTGGCGTAATTTCCCCTTAATGGTGGCTGTCATCATGGATAAGAACACGTGGGCTTTGGACTTGCTGCATTTCAGCTGTGTACATTACTTAGGAAAACAAGTGGCACAGTGTCTCTGTCCCCAGGTCCTTTTAGTGCTTTTCTCTGGAGAATGCAATGCCTACTCCTCTACGTTTCTCTGCATAATAATCTTGCTGTGACTTTATTTTAGAGATCCATCCTTTTATTTACTCCCTTCCACCCTGATATGGAAGGATGTGTGTGATGGTGGAAACTCGGAGTTCAAGGAAATAAAGTACCACTGAGTTGTAAGGTGAAGAAGGATCAGAGTTATGGGTAAGAAGGGGGGTGGATAGGGAAAGAGCAGCACAAGGCCAGGAAAGTGAGCTACCCAGGTTCAAATGAAGCGAAGGTGAATTTCACATTGATCTGAAGTTGCCAGCCAAAATTCTAATGATTTTTGAGGTTATGAGCAACCCACTATAAATTCATGGAGCAGCCATTGCTTGCAGCATTGCTATCACAATTCACTGTCAATCCTTGGTATTATCCATGAACTGGCCCATGTAAAAATAAAATGTGTCTGGTATCTTGCTGCCTTAGCTCTGGCAAAATGCTTGGAATTCAATATACAAGAGCTTGACATCTGCCCCCCCCCTCTACCCTTGAGGAGAACTCCCTTAAGATGCTATTAATCTGTGTTTCACAGCTCAACAATTAAGGTCCACAAGATTACATTACAACTCAGGTTCATGGAATTGCTGAACAACGGCAGGATGCAGGATTTTAAATGGTTCACTCAGGCTGAGCATCAGCAATGCGGGGGCACGCGGGGGGGGGGAGAGAAAAAACTTTCAAACCCTTGTTAAACCTAGAAGAGAGAAAGGAAGAGAGTGAGAGAGAGCAGTGAGGGAAATTTGTCTTCTATTGGGGATTAATTTTTCATTCTGTATCTCAAGGCTGAAAAGTGTTTTTTGGGTGTTTTTTTCCTTGGCATATGTTCAGTCAAGGAAAAAACTAAAGATGGATTTTAAAGCTCCCCAAAGCTCAGAGGCAGGCTGCAGAAGCATCTTTGCAGGCAAGGGAAGTCCTGATTTGCCTTCAGTTTGGCCTCTTGCTGTTGAAACATTTCCTACCCTTTGACAATACAGGCTTCCTAAAGGAACTGCTGTCATGAGAAGGTTGTGAAGCTTTGCTAACTGCTTGCAAGGATGTGTGGCACGGGGACCAATGCAATCCCTCCTTGTGGATACCAACTTCCAGGGAGCTAGGCCTTGTTGGCCCCACGTACATCGTGCAGCCTTGTGGACCAAACTGCTCAGCTGTGTTTACTGAGACCTGCAGAATTTGTGACCCCCCCCAAGTGGAACACAGCCCAGCAGTCATACATTGTGGCCTGGCAGTTACTCACTACTCCTTTTCCCCAATCCAGTCCCAGGTAGGCAGCAAAAACAGGTGATATGTGAAAGTCCCTTGTGAGGCACCATACATGGATGGAGGTCTATACTTCATTACATCTACGCTGTGCATTTAAAGTACGTTTAAAGCACATGGGGATAGTTTTGGGAAAAGTAATGTACAATTCCCAGCACACTTAACAAAATATAGTTCCCATGATCCTCTGGCAGGAGTTGTGTGCTTTAAATGTATAGTGGCAGCCCTTAAAATTTCCTTTCCTTTGGGCAGGCATGGAGGTTCCTTCTGTCTTTGGAAAAGAGACTTGGAATAACTCCTGAGAGTTAGACCCAATTCAAATGTAGTAATATCAGTCTGATGAATTCTGCCCACATAACTTCCTCCTCTTCCCTTCTCTCCTCCATTGTGCATCTATGTCACTTTGAGACATCTAGGGTCTGTTAAACCACAATCTCTTTATCTGAACTATGCTTTGAACTCTGACTGTCATCTTGGCTTGAAAACCCGGATTAAACTGTGCTAGTTTGTAATCAATAGTTTAAACCACAGTTTCCTGGATTTGGACATCATGGGAAATTGTGGTTTATGAAACCTGGAAGTTTTCCATTAAGATGCACGAGAGAAGGGAGGAGGGAGTGTGTTCTTATTGCACTAGTGACTGACAAGCAGAACTAGAAACCAGGAAGCACCCATTAAAATGGGAAGCTAAATCCTGCCTCTGCCATGAACTCACTAGGTTGCCTTAGGCAAACAAAGATATCTCTGCCTCAGACCCTTATGCACAGTATGGGAATAATAATATAGTAATGCAGGGCTTCCTTATAGCTCCATTGTAAGGATTACTGAGATAATATATGTGATTCACTTTAGACTAAAGTTTAGAGAGTTCAAAGTGTCATACAAATGGTAAATGCTATTATTATTCCTATTGTGCAGCATGACAGCATAGTCTGAAGCGGGAAGCAGCTTAGAGCAGCTCTTAATTGCAGCCCAGATAACTTTTGGAATGTGCCTTTCAAATGCTTCAGTAATTAGTCCCAAGATTAATTTAAAGTTCCCTTCCTTTGTCTTGCTTTTATTATTCCAGCTGGCATTCTCTGCTTCCCAAAAGGGAAAGCCAGTATTCTTTCCCCCTGCAGCAACAATTTAATATCTTTAGGGCAAACATTTAAGGCAGTTAAGCAAATGTAAGGAAACTGTGAATTAATGGGATCTTTTTAGCCCAAGTGTTGTGAGCTTCCAAGCAAATGCCTGGGGCTTCTTTGAGGAGGACCCTCTCCAGGTGTCTAGATATATTTCCAACTCCATCCTCCTATCGTTGAGTTCACAACCCTTTCCCCTAGTTTTGACACCTCCACATTCTGTTCCCTTGTTTCTCCCGCCTCTCCACAAAGTTGCTTTGTCAGTGAGTAAGGCTTGAGGCAGTTTCCTGGGTGTCAGCCTGATTTAGATCAAGGTGGGTGTTTGTTTATGCCAGTGGAATGACAAGCAGTTCCTGAAAATCATGCTAAGATTTTTATTATAAAGTAAAAATAAATAATAAAACACTAAATCTACCTTGCTCCATAGCCCAGTTTTGTATGCTTCCCTATGCTGACTTAACTAAAGGCTACTGGCGTTAGGTACTTCTGTCAGGGTTATTACTATCCTCTTGATAGCTCAGTCAGTAGAACATAAGATTCTTCGTCCCAGGGTCATGGGTTCTGGGCAAAAGAGTCCTGCAGTGCAGAGGGTTGGACTAGTTGACCTCATGATCCCTTCCAACTCCACAATTCTATGATTCTGTGATTTTGTTTTGGGGGAGCTGCCTCAATGCAATGTTGCCTGCACTGTAGTTACCTTCAGGGGTACACAACTTGCAATTTTTTTATGGAAGGAGGGCAAACTTCTGACCATGGAGTCTTCTTCCTAAAGTCATGTTTTCTTTCTTAAATGATTCTTCATGGTGGAAAATAGCATGTTGAGTAGCAACACTTGTGGGGAGGGGGAGCTTGATGCCAGTCAGGAGAAGCTCTCCCCCCCCCTTTAAATCAACTTCTATTGTTTCCTCATCAGTTTATACATATAACAAATTCTTAATAAAATATAAGGCTAAACCTGCATTTCCACCATTCCCTTTTCCAACCCACTTTTACCAAGTAACAAACAGTTTGTTTGACGTACTGAAGCTAACTCAGACTAACTGGGAGAAGAACAAGGATGGAGAAAGTGGACAGAGAAGCTGGTGCCCATCACTGCCTATGCGAAAAAGTATTTTGTCCTGAATCTTCCAACATTCAGCTTCATTGAATGGCTCTGTGTTCTAGCGTTATTTGAGAGAGGGAGAAAAACATATCTGCTTCTCCACAGCATAAACCTATCATGCCCCCCCTTACTCACTTTTTGTGTAAACTAAACAGCCTTAAATGTTATAATCTTTCCTCATAGGGGGACTTCTTCCAACTTCTTGATTATTTTGGTTGCCATTTTCTGAACCTTTTCCAATTCTACAATTTCCTTTTTGAGGTGAGGTGGCCAGAACTGTACACAGAATTCCCAGTATTGTCTCACCAAAGGTTTTGAGCACCTCCCCACTCCTTTAAACAACTTGCCTGGGCTGTTTGCCACCTGTACTGCTTGCCTTTCTGTTGTTCTGTTGTCACAGAGTTGCCATGGCTGCCTATTGCAGTGTAATGACAGCCTTCCAACTTTATTATATAGCAAGATATATACAATATTATGTATAGGAATGCCATAGTCTGGTAGTGGCAGGGTATTGGTGGGGGAGGTGCTTAGGGAAGATGATATTGGCAGTTTTATTTTCAATATAGTGTGTTAAATAGCACCTGCTATTTACATGTTTTAAAATCCAGTAACACAGCTTCAGGCGATGCATTCTATTTATATCTTGCTCTTCCTTGGAAAGTAGAGAATACTTACTTGAGGCCCCACTTTATTTCTGAGAAACTTATCAAGCCCACACTGGCTTAGTTTCAATAACGCAGGTACGTTTTACCTGGTAACCCACACTTAGGAAGGTACCTTATCCCTTATGCTGAGTTATACCTGTACTAAGCAAGACTGTTGGTCCATCTAGCTTAGTATTGGCTGCACTGGCTGGCAGCAGTTCTCCAGCATTTCAGACAGGTCTTTTTCCTAGTCCTACTTGGAAATGCCAGAGGTTGAAACCTGGGATCATCTGCATGCAACTCACGCGCTCAGCAACTGAGCTATAACCCCCCCCCCCACTCCAGTGACTTGTTTTCACCCAACCCAGTGATTCTGTTGGGAAAATGAGGTTGTCTGTTCTCATACTGATCTTGTGTAGGGGAATGGCTGGTAGTAACTAACTGCTCTTATTCCCTTTTCAAGATTGACCGTCACATTTTCTCTAAGGAAGCCAAGTTGTTGGTGAATAATCCCGGCCTCACTGAAGCATCTCAAATGGGCCTTTTCAGAAAAGAGGATAGGGATTTATGGCCCTTGAGCACTTGTTGCTGTAAATGAGAAGCAAAGAGTCTCTAATGATGGGAGATTTATGGCCACAATGTCACTCTGCCAGCACCAGTGTAGAGTGTTTGGGCTTTACGACTGGAACGGAGGCTGCTGTTGTTTGAAGAGTGAGTCTCCCATTTTGCACATAAATGTCATGGTTTAGATTTTGTTTGGGTCTTTGAGAATAAATCCCTCCATCATTAATATGTTCAGGGGTGTGGATTTATTGTGGATAATGAAATATAGCGTACAAGGGACTAATGTTTCAGGGAAAAACCCCAAAGGAGTCTTTAAAAATTGTGGTTATTTATTTGTTTGTTCCATGTATAGCTCACCTTTTCCATTGCTGTTTGTGGTTATTAGACATACCCATAATAATGATGTGGAGGGGATGGTTATGTTTATTGCAGAGATCTTGTGGGTGTGGATTGCGTTTCACCAGAGGCTGTCAGGGGGTTGTAGTTATTATTTGTCCCAGCCATTATATTGCCCTCAAGGGCAATACTCTACTCTAAGTGTTTCCCAAACTCTCCACACACCCAGATCCATTTGAAAATTGCGGAGAGTCTTGGCGGAACACTTAACCATTTTTCTGCCTGCTGTGGCAAGTGAATTGCACTGTGATGTGCTGTGCTTCATGCTGTCCAGGTTTTGATAGTATTTTTATTGATTCTTTGATTTGAATGAAAGAAGCAATAGCATACAATTAAAAAAAGCAATATGAATATTTAAAGTGATGTGGTTGAAGACCTCCACAGACATGGGAGAAAGTCCTGGGTGGTGCACATAGAGACATTACTGAGGGGATGGCTAAAGCATCCCGCTACTCTGGGAGACTCTCATGTTTTGGATGAGGTGTGGCTTCAGTGACAGCTGTGTCTCACAGTGCTGTCTGTTAATTTTGTTCCATGGGACTCAGTGGTACCTATTGAGAACTGAGTCAGCACCAAGATACAGAGCCACACTCCTTGCTTTGTTTTAGAGGCCTAGTCTACACATGCAGTGTAATAAGATGGGACAATAATCGAGCTGGTAGACCAAACCAATTCAGACTGTGGTGGGTGGGTTGTTGCCATTTCTAAATGCCATGGATTTCTTCCCCCTTTGAACAAAAAACAAACACATCGGGGAGGTATGGTCTAAGTTAGTCCTTTGCTTACTATGTTGATTTTTTTGTTCTCAATGAATTTTTAACATAGTGGAGAATTAACAAATGGTATTCTCCACCCGCAGTATGTATTGCTTGCTGGGTCAGGCTAGTAGTCCATCCCCTCACACATCCCTTGTCCCAACTTTAGGCAATCAGATTCCAAAGGGACCTTAAAAAGGTAAAGGTACCCCTGCCCGTACGGGCCAGTCGTGTCCGACTCTAGGGTTGTGCGCCCATCTCACTTAAGAGGCCGGGGGCCAGTGCTGTCCGGAGACACTTCCGGGTCACGTGGCCAGCGTGACAAAGCTGCTCTGGCGAGCCAGCACCAGCGCAGCACACGGAAACGCCGTTTACCTTCCTGCTATAAAGCGGTACCTATTTATCTACTTGCACTTTAAGGGTGCTTTCGAACTGCTAGGTGGGCAGGAGCTGAGACCGAAAGACGGGAGCTCACCCCGCCGCGGGGATTCGAACCGCCGACCATGCGATCGGCAAGCCCTAGGCACTACCCACAGCGCCACCCGTGTCCCAAAAGGGACCTTAGTTCATGATAATAGTTTCCATCCTCTGCCATCTTGCAGAGAGAGAGAGAGAGAGATTGAGAGAGAGAGAGATACTCCTGTATACCATATGCTCTCCCAACATTTGGTTATCAGAAATGTCGGAGATATCCTGTTTATGACCATGAAGATTATTCTTTTGGTTATTATGACTGTAGTTGAAAATCAAAAAAGGTATTAATCCATTGCTTATTTGTGCTAGTGGCCATTCAAGATGTTGTGGCAATATGTTCTATGAGTTTTATTTTGTGTAATAAGAAATGCTTCATTTTCTTCAACACAGAGCTCCACCACTGGAATTTCAAAGGATGCTCTCCAAATTCTTGGGTCTGGATAAAGGGGGAAATCAGTTTAATAAATGTCTTTCAACATGTGGCTTTATGTTCTGTTTGCTTTTGCTGATTCAGGCACATCAGCTGCTGGCTAGGTTTCTGTATTGCCGCTTGGAGGCCAGTGTTTCAGCTTGCCAGACATGAAAAGGCTGAAGGTGAAGAGGGCTTGGACTGGTTCTTGGATGTGAGCCTAGAGAATGCTACAAGTTCAAGGCCCATCGAGCAAAACCTTCTTCCTGTCACTTAGTTTTTGGATGATTAATGATGTTGTCAGAAATACAAATGCCTTTGAGTTTCTCCTTTGTTATTTGCAATCATGTATGAAGGTTGTTTGTGAGGAATAGAAAGCAGAAGAGAGCCATTTTTTTCCAACTGGGTGTTGACTCTTACTAATCTGGACACCATGAATGCAAATGTCATTTTTAGTGATAGGCAATGATTAAAATATATTTGTGTGAGAGAAGACGTCATTGGCCAACAGGCAATTTATTTGCTGGGTGGTAAGGTTTTCTACATTGAATTTGTTTCATTCTCTGTGTTGATGAAAGTGTTGAGATTTTTCTCCTGCCAAAGTGTGCTACCCTCCAGACATCCTTTTTATTGTGGTTCCTGATGATTTGTGCTCGTTATGCTCTCAGGGTGGTCACACACAATTCTGTTTTCAGTACTGTTTTTACCTGCAAAAATTTTGGGGGCGTTTGCATTTCCAGTCAGTGCACGTATTCTGTAACTTCCTGCTGGAATCCTGCAACTTTTTATGCCACAAATGCTTTGCTTTATTTTTATCCTGTTTTTGCTATACTATAGCATCTCTGAACAGCAATCATGTGGTAACACTGGGGATGCCTTTGCAGAACAAACAAAAGCAGAATAAAATCCACCACTAATGCACTGTTATTGTGTCTAGAACATGTTGCTGAATCCAGCCACAATAAAACACCAGCCTGGAGGGGCCCTGGGATGCTTTATCCAAGCAATACAGTTTCCCCACAGTAAGGACTTGCTGAGTTGGTTGTCTGTACCATTTATGACAGAACTCGTTGAGTGGGGAAGATACTTCCCTATCAAACTATAGAGTTTTATGGCTAGCTTTGTCTTTTAGCAAACACCTTTCATTCCCTGCATTTTTCTCAATGACCTCTTAGATTTTAAAATTTAATTGTTCATACATTTTGAATGATGTGAATATTTGCAGGGTCTTTTTAAGCATTATTGGTTTGTTTTTTTAAAAAATCCTATTTTTTTATAGGAATACCTTGTTATCGGATGGCCACATGTAACAATATAAATGAGACTGTATTGTGGGATATGATGCCATTTATAGGTGGAATACACTAAATAAAAAGAAAAATGGTTAATGGGCTGAGTCTTATTGTAGCCCATAATAAGAGTTTCTACTTTTAACCCATTAATGGTCAGATTGTTACAGTGTGTTATAATAAGGCATTCTTATTATTAAAAATCTAGTCATATCTCTGAAGTTACCATCTTCTGTTAAGAGCACAGGAAGGTGCCGCCTACTGAGGCTGCATTCACACTGCAGTTTATTCTGCTTCCCTGACGTTTCCCTAACTGTTATTTTGCGGATTAAATCTGAGCTTTTACATTATGTAAAAGTCACTTCCAGAATACTAATGGAAAGGAATGGAATATAGCGCAAATCTAGATCCCATTTCCATGTTACTTGATTCTGGAAAAAATCTGTTTGCAGCTACCTGAACCCAGAAGCAGAAAACTGTGACCTGTGAGGCGGCATACTGGCATGCACTGTGCTCCCTGCCCGTTTCAAGGCTTGGGGCCCTTTTTCCATCTGATGAGAAAGTGTGCTGGTATTTTGGCATAGTGGTTGGCCTAATGTCACCCTGTTCATGATGGAGTAAGGATTTGAACCCATCTTCCCCCACTCCAAGTCTCAACACTATTTACTTTACCACACTGGGCAGTCTGGGATGGGGAGCTGGGAAGGCAGGGGATGAATATTAATGCCTGTGTCAAAATTAGAAAGCCATAGTAAACAATGGCTGCGGCCTGGGCAAAGAATCAGGCCTTAACCCTGAAGTATTTGTAGCCAGACCAGGTCAGGAGGAACCAATGGAGGTGGTGATGGAAGAGGAGTGGTGCAACTATGCTGGGATCTGGGAGAACGATTACTGCTCCTTCCTCATTTGATTTGATTTGATTTATTATATTTCTATGCCGCTTTTCATTCAGACGAATCCCGAAGTAGCTTATAAACAATAAATACTAATAAGATGGTAGAACATCACGCATACATCATAAATTACATAAAACAAATAACAAATCATCAGTGAAACAATTACAACCTATAAAACACTGTTAACAAAGCAATAACTAAATATATGCTAAACATCACAATTAAAGCAAAAGTCATGTTGTATTATTAAAAAATGCAGCGTTTATAATCTATAAACCAATATTAATATTAACAAAGTAGCAACCAACAAATAGAGAGAAAGATAGAGTAATGGGGGTGTGGAATGTGTTTGTATGAACTTAACAGTGTTAAACTATACACTGTTAAGTTTATACACACACACACAGTTCTTCCTCGTCCACTCTGTCGCTTCATGTTCTTCAACAGAAGGGGCAGTGGGGCACAGGCCAGATGTTGTTCCTCAGACCAGATGTTTTCTAGGCCAAATCCCAGATGATCCAGACACTGTGTCAAAATGATGGCATGAATTAACTTGAAGGTAGATACAGAGGCTAAGGACGCAGGTGGCGCTGTGGGTTAAACCACAGAGCCTAGTTTGAATCCCTGCAATGGGGTGAGCTCCTGTTGCTCGGTCCCTTCTCCTGCCAACCTAGCAGTTCGAAAGCACGTCAAAGTGCAAGTAGATAAATAGTTTCCGTGCGCTGCTCTGGTTCGCCAGAAGCAGCTTAGTCGTGCTGGCCACATGACCCAGAAACTGTACGCTGGCTCCCTCGGCCAATAAAGCAAGATGAGCGCCGCAACCCCAGAGTCATCCGCGACTGGACCTAATGGTCAGGGGTCCCTTTACCTTTACAGAGGCTATGTACCCAACATACATTTAAAACTCATTCCCTCACTCTGAATAATCCTTGGAACTGTAGCTTGTTAATGGTTGCTGGGAATTGTAGCTCTGTGAGGGATAAACTACAGTGCATGGTATTCCCCTCCCCCTTGTTTTTAGCCAGCTGAGAAGCAATGTATGGTGTATGGTGTGTACACAGCCAAGAAAGTCTTAGACATTGGCATTTCAGCTGAAGTGCAAAATGCCGCTGAGCTACTGCAGTAGGATTTTAAACTTTGCTTTCTTTTCTTAATGACTTTGAGGGATACTAATAGCATTTTAAGCTCCCTCCCACCCCCTTTTGTAACACAAACCCTAGCTTTTGAACTGCATTCTTACCTCCCAAATCCAGTTTGCACAATGCATGAATGGGAATGCTGGGAGTGGGGAGGGCATGGATGAATCAAAGTAGGAGGATATATAATCATATTTTTACATGCAAGTTCCACTTGGAAAATTTCCACAGTCCAACATTCTTTCAACTCTAGCAGAATCCTAACATGACGGGTGGTTTCCATGACCACAGTGTCATGTTAAACATGGATGTGCATGTGCCCAACTGAAGATTCACTAGCCTGCCTGCCCTCAGTGATCCAGACTAGTTTTGTTGTGTGCCACAGAGCCAAACTCTGTGGGATTGTTTGGCAAGAGGCAGGGATGGGGATAGCCTTGGCAGCTCAGTTCCATAACAGAGCTTTGAGTCGCTTGAAAGAGACTGCGGGGGAAGCTTATTGCACTGGCAGCCATCAAAGAGCCTCCTCAATCTTGTTTCAGTTTGTAAATACAGAAATTATATTACCAGTTGGCTGTAATATAAACAGGGTTGTGTGTGCTCAGTGCTTCAGGAAAAAAACCATGATGTGCCAAGAATAACTGGAATCTGCAACTGTGTAAATGATAATCTTAACAAATGTGCACACATTTTTGCTTACTTTGCATAATTGATTCTCCTCCTGTTAGTTATCGGGAAGGAGTTATGTAAGGTGCAGGAGCCCAATTTCATAACTACTCAGCTTCCTGCTCCCAAAATCTCCAGCTTATTGAGCTACTCTAATTTCATCAGGATTTTGCCCGCATACTTTTCAGGCCTGTCTTTAGAACCATTAGAACCAGAAACTTGCTGCCTTTTTTTTTTAACCAAAATAAATATAACATAACTAGGATGCCTGATTTTGTACACACTCACACTTGAATAGTTCCATTTCTGTAATTAAAAGTGGAATCAGATCTAAATTCAGACTTCTCAGGGCTCCCCATTTCCCTGCTGATTTCAGTGCAGTTAATAATGAAACTAACAATGGCCACCAAATGGTGGCTCTTGCGGTTCTCATTACAGGCTAGAATCTAAACTGCATGAGCATTTTAACATGGGAGTGGCATGCAAAAGCTTTTTTAAGTTGGCATGTTTTGGGCACAAGTGGCCTCACACTGTGACCTCACACTGTGGCCCTGTTGAAAGTTGCTACCACCTAAGCTTCTATTTCCCTTGATAAGGAAGCTGCCTTTGGCGTCAATGACAGCTTCCCTCCCAGAGCAAATAGCAGCTGGGAGGGGATTTTCAGTGAGACCACAGTGTAGAGAAAAGCTTAACCATTCTCATGCACTGGTTGATTACCCTCCCCTCGCAATTGCACTTTAAAAAAATTAACAAGACATGAGAAATGCGTCTATAATTTGACCCATATTCTTCATTTCCTGATGGCTATATGCAATGTGTGTTCAAGTTGTATAGAATTATTTCTTTGACTGGATGTTTAAAAAACAACAACAACCCACAGTCTTTCTAGGAGAGGGCATGGTACAGAGCTCATGCTGCTATTTGTTTTCAGTCTTAAGATGATAATGGAGGAATTCCTTTGCTGGCTAATTAGGCGAAGCTTGTGACTTTCTGCAAAAGGTGACAGGCATGTTGGGATGGAGAAGCCACAGAGGCACTATCTCTGGTAGTACAAAAAGCAGCAATTACTTGAATCTATTTTTTGCAGTGTGAGTGGCAATTTGTTGTTTTTTTTGGGGGGGGGAAGGGGTTTACAGTATTTTTAAGAGTGCTAAAATAGCATGTGATTTGAGAGGTGAGCCCCCCCCCCAACATCCTCTGCTATAGATTCTGGGGCTTGCCTTTCAGATACCGCTGTTCATGGCTGCAAAATGTATTGGGCTAGCAACATCCATTTGGCCACAGGGCATGTGGGCAGGCGTGCTTTGAAGCAAGCAGAGATGCCATCATTCAGTGGGTAGAGGCATCTTTTTGCCTGCCAAAGGTGCCAAAAAAGATCTCAGGCAGTAGAACTGGGAATGGCCCCTTAAATGACGCCCTGGAGAGTCACTGGACCTGTTATATGACATGGTATAGGGCAGTATCTTGATAAGTGATAAATGCTCTGCACTGCACCAGTGGGGCCGAAACAGTTTGTAAAATAAATGAAAAGTGGAAGAAAGAAGCAGTTTGAGAACAGTGTTAACCTAATGTGCAGATGCGTCCTTCATGGAAAACATTGATTACCTATTTTTATCTAGGAAACGTTGGAGGGTATGTTTGTGCTAGGGAATTTCCAGCTGTGTTTCTGTGACAGCCAAGAGTCTGCTATTCCTCTGCTGTAATCATTGGCTAAACTGTTTAAGACTCTGATGACAACATGATGTCATCAGAGTCTTACGTCATACTCCACACAAGACAGTCGAGAGATACAGGCACCCAATGTGTCTCACCTCTGCCCTCTGGGCTTGGCCTGTGGAGCCTCAAAGCCATTCCATTGAAAGGAACATAGGCTGCTGCAGAGAGGATAGATTCTAGCGGTTGTCGTAGCAACTGCCTCCATCTGGTACGGATCACAAGAAGTCTGATAGCCCCACGGCAAATAATTTCCAAGACTTCGGCTGCAACCCCCCTCCCCCTGTTGCTGCAAGTGCTCCATAGAGTGAGGACCTGGGAATAGCTGCCTAGAGACGCTAGACGCGTGCATGGGTATTCAGAGCCATAGAAATGACTGTCAGCTTTGACAATAAAGAGTTAACTATCTGCCTTGTGCATTCACGTGGCTGGGGAGTGTTCTTGACATTACCCACTATCACATAGCCTTCTCTGTCCCCCATCCAGAAAAGCAAGAGTCATTCCCAGACAAGCAAAAGTACTCAAGGAGGCCATGAAGCAGGGCCAGTAGCAGATGTAGCTGGGAAAGGGATGGTGTGGCCTAGGGAGAATCCTGAGGACCAGGTAGGGAGGTTTGGAGGGCCGCATTTGGACCCTGGGCCTGAGATTCTATGTCCCTGCTGTGAGCGTTTAAGAAAACCCAAAGTTGCTTGGGGCAAGCCTGGCTTCTGCAGTAATGCAGATTCTGAGAGAGACAGGGGAAACCTGAGAAGCTTTATCTGATCCCTGCTCTGTGTTGCTCTCTATCAATTTCACATCAGTTGTGTAGTGGTTAATCTCGCAGTGCAGGAGCTCATCCCAATGCCATGTCCCCAAGGAGAGACCCAAAATGCAGTCTGCTATGTTAATTCATTGTTATACACACATATGCTCATTGACCAAAGAGCATGGCATAATGCCTAATTTATTAGGATCAACATGACTGCAATCCCAGGCACATAGTTTCCCTGGGAGATTGAGCTCCATTGAACTAGGTGCTACTTAGTTCTGACTGCATAGATTCAGCTTGGAAGATACTCTGATTTTTCGCAAAACACATTCAGCCAGCTTAAATGCAAACTTTTTAATTTGCAGCACAAACAATCTTACAAAGAAAGGTCACCATTTAAATAGCTGGAAAAAGGAACCATTTCAAAAAAAAGAAAGAAGCATCAAGCCTCTGTGTGATCATTTCATCAATTATGTTGACTTTCCTTATGTTAATTTGTTGTAAACAAGCCGGAAAGCCTCTTGCTCATTCACTTGCCTGGAAATTACAGTGACGCTCCTGCAGATGACATCATAATTTCTGCTCTGAAACAAAGTCCCAGACCAGTGCTCCTCTACCTTCCCCCTCCACTATACCCCCGTTTTATATACTTAGAATATAAGGGAAAGCTGCCCAAGATCAGTCTGAAGATCCTTCGTAGTCCAACATTCTGTTTCCAGCAGAGTTGCCTTTGGGAAGCAACAGCCCTCTTCTGTTAATATTTGCTGTAGCAAGCAGGATTGGATATAGATATGGATATCATGGCTAATAGCTGCTGATATAACTGTTGTTGGTGGTGAACATGATATTGTGCTGGATTGACTCTGTAGGATAGGAGTTGGGGCCATGGTGATGTGGTGGTTCTCCTACCTGCAGAGTCAGTTCCAAAAAGTAGTATGAATTAGGTGCAGAGTAGGGAGGGAAGAGTTCAGCATATTTCCATGACACTTGTGACATGGAGCCCTGGAACAAGATGGTCTTTCATGTTCTTTAATATCTATTCGAACCTGCTGGGGGGTGTCATCAGAGTGTTTGGGGTGGGGTCATTCAGCTCTGTTTCTTTGTGTCATCAGAATAAGGTGAGGCTGAACCAATGTCTGGATTCAATAATGGACTAGATGGCCAGTAAGTTGAGGATGAATCTTGACAAGGCAGAGGCACTGTGTGCAGGCAGTTCCCATGCCCAGGAATTGGGTATGCAGTCTGTTCTGGCTGGAGTTTCAGCCCCCCCCAAAAAACAGATATATATCTTGGGAGGTACTCCTGGACCCAGTAGTGTCACTGGAAGCCCAAATGGTTTTGGTGATGTGGAGTGCCTTTTATTAGCTTCAGCTGGTTTGCCAGCTACAACTGTTCCTGGACAGGGATTGTCGTGCCACAGTGATCTATGATCTGGTAATTTCCCAATTTGATTACTGTAATGTGTTTATGCGGGGCTGCCTTGCAGATGACCCAACAAATTAAATTAGTACAAAATACAGCTGCCAGAATATTGACTGGTTCAGCCAGATTGAATCATAGTACACCAATTTTGAAAGATTTGTGTTGGTTGCATATTCCCTGTTGAACTCAGTTCAAGGTGCTGGTTCTGATATTTGAAGCTTTAAACAGCTTGAGACCCAAGTATCTGAAGGACCTTTATCAATTTGCCAATTTCTGAAATCTTTTTTTTTGGGGGGGGGGGGTATTTTCCATGATCCTTGAGAAAAGTGCTTTCTTTGTGGTGGTGCCTCATTTATGGAACACCTTTCCCTTTGGGAGTAAGATTGATGGTGACACTGCAATTGTTTCAGTACCAGTTACAAACGTGGTCATTTGCTCAGGCACTTAAAAGTTTAAAATAGGTTTCATAGTCTGTTTGGCTTGTTTTCACTGGCCTTCATATGCCTCTGATGGTATGAATGATATTTTATTGTTTAGTGTATTGTATTTTTGGTATGTTTGTATTTGTTTTTTGCCCCGTTTGTGGCAGTTTAAAGATATTGGAAATAAATAAATAATCTCAGTTGTGCAAGGGGCAGCTGCAATTATTCAGCATGTAGGGACAGAGGATGCTCTGAGATATTCTCGTCTTATTTTCCAGCTAAGCCCTAGTATTGAAAATGGGCTGGGAGCATATCTCTGATGAGCATTGGTTTATAGCAAGATCCATCTGTAATATTAGATTTTAAACTAGGTATAATTAATTGAGGGGAGGGAGGAATGCTATGAGCTTAGGCATCCTGTGACCATCCGTTATGTCTTGGTGGTTAAACAACTGAGGTGACATGCATGCAAACCAATTGTCCATTTCACCATTGACAGAGCTGGTAAACACCTTGCAAATGCACTGTATGAAGCAAATACACCCCTCCTGGTAGACAAGCTACCCCTGTGTGCTGCTACTAATCCTCACAAATGGTTCCAGGCACCACACATGGGACTGTTGCACCTCCAAGTAATGTACTCTGGCAGTCAACTCCGAGGTAAACTGATCCCATTCTCTTTGCGTCTTCTTCTATTTTTATGGAGCATGCTTGGTTCACTGCCTGCCAAAATCCGTAGCAGACTCTCATGGATGTTTCTCTCCTGCAATTTCAAACCTCAGATCCAATTTCACAGCCAGACGCAACATTTCCTCTGTGTGTGCTTGTTTCAGGCTGAGCAGGAAAGAAACACACACTCACACGCGCACATAAAAGTAAACCCTGAATTTGTGAATATCTCCTAGCAACAAAACTTCCTCATATCAAGCATGTTGCTTAAAAACAAGCCTTCGCTTTTAAGATGCGGAAGGATGACAGAGGTACAGAAAGAGCTGAAAAGAAAGGGAGAGAAGGAACTGCTGCCAGGAAACTAATCACCTGCCTGTTTTTGTACCAGGTTTTCAAAACCTGAGTGAAGTGGCAGCTCCTACACTTAAGGGAGAAATGTGCTCCGATGTTCAAAAGGAATGAAGCACTGAAAACAATTTCTGGGCTGAGCCATCCCCCTCCTGCTTTTTTTTATATTTTAAAAAAGTCCTAGCTAGTTTAAGAATATGCCTTGCTGGATCAGGGGCCCAACTAGTCAGGGGCCCAACTAGTTCACAGTCAGGCCCAGACACTTGGCCCGGGCCTCCGATTCCAAAGGGGGTATATTCATAACTTTTGTGGAAATTATTTATATACTTACTTATTTATAAGACTTCAGTTATCCCTAGGGTAAAATAAAGGGAGGGCCACATTATCTATCTGGCCCGGGCCTCTGCCTGGCTCTGCAAGGCCCTGCACACAGTGACCAACCAGATCTCTGTGGGAAGTCCACAAAATGGACATGAACGTAGCATCACTTTTCCTACTTGTGATCCCTAGCAGGATTTGTCAAAATTGTTACAGATTTCAAGGGTGGGAGTGGGTGGGGGGAAGAATGCTAGACAACATGCTGAATTTTAAGGAGCCCCCATGACTCAGTCTGAATTTTGCTTCTGGTGAATTTCAGTGGCAACACTAGAAACCAATGGTGGAGGGTGCCAATTGAGACTGGTAGGGCAGAATGCAGTGAGATGAACAGTAGGAGGAGCTAGAACCAATGAGTGGCAGGGGTTAACTAATTCTAATTTTGTCTCTATCCTCCTATCTGCTGAGTTCTAAAAGGGGCACAACTGAGACTAAGGAGGAGGAAGAGGAAGATGACAGCCAGGGCCACCCCACCTGGCCTGGATGTAAATAAGAAGGCAGGCAGGTGGACACTGGCTGAGGGTAGACAGAGTTGCTGAGGGTTGGTGAGGCAGAACCCTTAATGAACCAGCCTCCATTGCTAGAAACTCTAATGTAAGATCAATAATTGGTTGCCAACAATAATTTAACTCACTAGGTAACTATAAAACTCAGGAACCTGCATGAAACAGGAAATAAGAGAGTGCCTCTTAGAGTGTGCAGAGTTTTTAGCCTTCCTCTCAGACGATCCTTAATTAGAAGGCTTGTTGTTAGTGTTGCCGGTTCTCCCAGTGCATTTCTTTTGCAGGAGGATCTGAGCAGGGGAAAGGAAGGAAAGTGGATCAAAGTTGGCTGAAGGAGATGAACATCCCTCTTAATAGGAGTCACTAGTTGCTGAGCACAAATGAAGCTTGCCTTAACTGCTGACCTCCAGGAAATGCCCCTGTCAGCTACCAAGGGATAAAAGCATGCTAGTCTGAATAGAACATTTTTCCTGTGTGTGTGTGTGTGTGTGTGTGTGTGCGCGCTGCTTGGTGCCCGCACCCCAGTAGGAATGTTCATCCCCACATTCCAGGGGGAGGAGCTGTGTTGCTCTGTCTTTGTCAGGCGTCAGCAAACTTTTTCAGCAGGGGGCCGGTCCACTGTCCCTCAGACCGTGTGGGGGTTGGACTATATTTTGAAGAAGAAAAAATGAATGAATTTATATGCCCCACAAATAACCCAGAGATGCATTTTACATAAAAACACACATTCTACCCATGGAAAAACACCAGGCAGGCCCCAGAAATAACCCAGAGATGCATTTTAAATAAAAGGACACATTCTACTCATGTAAAAACATGCTGATTCCCAGACCATCCGTGGGCTGGATTGAGAAGGCGATTGGGCCACAACCGGCCCCTGGGCTTTAGTTTGCCTACCCATGGTCTTCGTGGTAATAAGAACCACATGGTATTGCTTGTGTCTCTTTGTATGCTTCACCTCTAATGATACTGGGCAGCTTTGGATAACATGATAGCAAAGAACACACGGTACAGAAACAGCTGGATTTCTGTGTTGCAGGAACATCCTTGAATTTAGCAGGAGGCTCAGGAAACTGGCTTTTTCTGTAATCAGTGCATAGTTTTTTGAAATGGGAGGTGCTGGGACTGGAGTCCGTCTGAAACCACCTGCTTTCTCCTGCAAATCTTACCTCCTAATTCTAAGTGTGTTTGGCATTCTGCTGGTTTCTTAGTGATTAGTGCACTTTGAGCATGCTCAGGGGCACATGCCCTATAATTACTCCCACATGTACCAGGATCAAAGCCTTACACTTTAAAAGACATTTTGCAATTCAACCTTTGCATTGTAGAGATTTAAGCTTGGTGCCTTTTCCCTTTGCTTTGGATAGAATGCTGGGGTGGTTGTTTTTTACTGCTCTCTGTGTTGGGTTTTGTGCTCCTGGGAGTTAGAACACCACCTGCATTTTTAAAACTGAGGCGTTATGAGTCAAGCCCAAATAGATGTTTCACACTCAGAAGAATTTGTCCCCTCATCTCAAATCTAGCAAGGAGCTTTCCTCAGTCTTTAGGAAAATATAGTTTGCACATGCTCAAAGGCACTCCTTCCTTATTGCTTCATATGTTCCTAGTGTGAGCCCTGCCATTAAAAGGAGATTGCACTGCCTCAGATAAATAGCTGCACTCCTCACCTGCTCAGATATATACTTTCAATATTTCAGCAGCTGCACAGCTGAGATCTAGCACTGAAATTAAATTTTGTTGAGTTTTTATGGCGCATCCAGTTTCTGAGAAAAGCCCTCCGTGTGAATGCCATTTTTAATAGCATCACCAAAATATCCACCTTTTCCCTCTGCCCCAGTGAAGTGTATGTCAGAATCCCCAGCAAAATGACTCACCTTGTGTATTGGGTTTCATTATTTAAGGAGCACACATTTTATCTTTCTTAGGACTTCCTGCAGGGAAAGCACTTCTGATTAGCACTACTGTTGTATGGTGGCTATAAAGATTGAGCTTTGAGAGCTGGGGTTGTTCAGGAGACATCCCTTATTTAGAAGTGAAGTTGCTAATTTAGAGTTAAAAGTATCCAAGTGCTGCTCAGGCAAAGGAATGTAAAACAGCTGGCTTTCCAGGCAGGCAGTATGGGGACAACAATACTGCCCTGCCTTATAGGGCTGTTGTAAGGATTATGATAAAATATGGTAAATAAATATTAAGTATTGCTGTTTTCCTTCTTCGTGAGAGCTCCAGTGCTTGCTCAGGAAGAAGAGGGAGTTCTGATATCCCAGGCAGCTTTAGGATCTGCTATGCTATGCAATGGGACGCGGGTGGCGCTGTGGGTAAAACCTCAGTGCCTAGGACTTGCCGATTGCATGGTCGGCGGTTCGAATCCCCGCGGCGGGTGCACTCCCGTCGTTCGGTCCCAGCGCCTGCCAACCTAGCAGTTCGAAAGCACCCCCGGGTGCAAGTAGATAAATAGGGACCCCTTACCAGCGGGAAGGTAAACGGCGTTCCGTGTGCTGCGCTGGCTCGCCAGATGCAGCTTTGTCACGCTGGCCACGTGACCCGGAAGTGTCTGCAGACAGCGCTGGCTCCCGGCCTATAGAGTGAGATGAGCGCACAACCCTAGAGTCTGGCAAGACTGGCCCGTACGGGCAGGGGTACCTTTACCTTTACCTTTTATGCTATGCAATAATTTTCCAAGATCACAATCTGTTGCAGTGCTCTCAGTTATGATATGTAGATTTTGATATGTGATTTTTAAATTCTTTTGCTTCAGGGAATTGGGGATGACGCCTGTGGCTAATAGTAATAAGAGGACTGTATTAATTGCTGTTAGCATCACATAAGGTGCGGAAGAAGGTGCAGATCATGGGGACAATCCAGAGAGAAGTTCTCTTGCTCAAGCATCATTGACTTTCATAGGGCTTGTGTAAGAGAAATTTCTTGCTGGATTTTGTGCTGTTTTTCTGAAATACTGAGGTTCTGAAAATAGTTTGCCTATTTCATGGTCTCCTGCTGTGTAGAGTTGTTTTCTTTACTTATTTACTTACACACACACACACACACACACACACACCTGCTGCTTCATTTCTCATTTTAATTCCCTTCAAAACAGGAACACAGCAAAACTGATGAAGCTGGCTGAAAAGAAAATTAAAAATGAATACCTTAAGTAAAAAAAAAATTGTGCAAGCTGTGTGGCTGCTCTTTAAGAACCCTGTCGCAGCAAATGAGAATAAATTTAGATCTTGAGACAAAAAGAATTTTGGAATAAGATGTATTAAGAAAGTGGTTGCATGGAGGGAAAATTCTATTAAAAGAAAGAGGAAAAGTTGTTTAATTGAGCACTATTGTGCTCAGGTTATATCTGCTGAGGAGCAGCAGGAGATCTTGGAAGCCTCACTACTCTTTCACCATTTCACATACACTGTCCGAACACACCGGTTGTGGGTTGGATATGGGTGGCACAGGAGAGAAGTACACTTACTCCATATCATATGCACCCCCTGATGATGGCACTACCGCTGGGAAAGAGACATAGCTCAGTGGTAGAGCATCTTCTTTGCATGTGGAAGGTCCCAAGTTCATTGTTTGGCATCTGCAGGTGGGGCTGGGAGAGGAGACCCCTGTCTGGAGAGCCACTAGCAGTCAGTGTAGACAGTACTAAGCCAGAAAGGCTAATGGGAGGAGGCCTACCCCCTAACCAGTCCAGTGACCAAGGTGTACCTTGGACGTTCCTTTGCAGGGTTAGAATCATTGTATCATAGAATTGTAGACTTGGTCACTCAAATCAAAGCTCACTGCAATCAACGGAATGCAACCAACCATGCTCTGGGCTCCCTCATGCCACCAACAAAAACAAATAAACAAAACCTACCCACGTGACACAGACACTAAACTCTGCACGTACCATTATACAGTGATACCTTGGGTTACAGATGCTTCAGGTTACAGACTCCGCTAACCCGAAATAGTACCTCGGGTTAAGAACTTTGCTTCAGGATGAGAACAGAAATCGTGCTCTGGCGGGGCGGCGGCAGCAGGAGGCCCCATTAGCTAAAGTGGTGCTTCAGGTTAAGAACAGTTTCGGGTTAAGAACGGACCTCTGGAACGAATTAAATATTTAACCCGAGGTACCACTGTACCCCCTTCTTTCTCCCCCTTCTCTCTCCCCACAACCTCACAATGCCTATGACAGCAGTGTCTCACACTGAATATAACTGACCTGTAGAAAGGACTCTATGAATTGAAAACAGAGACATTGTCTTTACCATTGTTATTCATGAAAATCTTTCAAACATAAAACAAAACAAAATGTAGAGTTGGAAGGAACTTTGAGAGTCCAGCCCCCTGCAATTCAGGAATCTTAGCTAGATCATACATGACAGGCGGCCACCCAACCTCAACTTAAAAACGTCCAAGGATTGAAAGTCCATCACCTCTCATGGGAGTCTGCTCCACTGTCAAACAGCTCTTACTGTCAGAAAGGTCTTCCTGATATGTAGCTGGAATCTCCTTTCTTGTATAAAGCCATTGGCTCAGGTCCTAGCCTCTGGAACAGGAGAAAACAATTTTACTCCATCCTCTATGTGATAGCCCTTTAGATATTTGAAGATGGCTATCATATCTCCTCTCAGTCTCCTCTTTACCAGGCTAAACCTATTCAACTCCCTCAACTGTTCCTCATAAGGCTTGGTTTCCAGACCCTGGATCATCATCGTTGCCCTCATCTGCACATGTTCCAGCTTGCCCTTCTTAAATTGTGGCATCCAGAACTGTGGGCACAGTCTACAGATATAGACTGTGAACAAGACAGTGTGTTGCAACCTGTTAGGTTCTTGGTGTGAACCAGCCTTATAAAAGACGTTTACAATTTTTTTTAGTCAACCCGCCCACCAGTTCTTACCTTAATTGTTTGTAGCACTTGAAGGACGGGGGGCTTTTTTTCCCCTCCTGAGCCTTTACATTCAACCCAATCCTCTTACATGTATTTCTCTCTAGGAAAGGGTATTGTTGAAAGTGAAATTGTAACTTCCTTGGGGCAGGGTCATGTACTGTCCTGTCTGCCGCAGCTGTTATGGCCCCATGCACACTGCCAGTGCTTTATGCACAATAAACCAATAAGTAATTTCCAAATCATAGGTGCTTATTTAGAAGGTCACTCTGGAGTGACCTTTTTCACCTCACGTGAACCGGCAAGTGACTATTGGCAAGACTTTGTTTGTTTTAAATCCTTGATTTTGTGACCTTTAGGGCAGTGGTGGCAAAACATTGGTGCACCAAATGATAAGGTAAAGGTAAAGGTACCCCTGCCCGTACGGGCCAGTCTTGACAGACTCTAGGGTTGTGCGCTCATCTCACTCTATAGGCCGGGAGCCAGCGCTGTCCGCAGACACTTCCGGGTCACGTGGCCAGCGTGACGAAGCTGCTCCGGCAAACCGGCACCAGAGCAGCACACGGAACGCCGTTTACCTTCCTGCTAGAAAGCGGTACCTATTTATCTACTTGCACTTAATTGTGCTTTTGAACTGCTAGGTGGGCAGGAGCTGGGACCGAATGACGGGAGCTCACCCCGCCGCGGGGATTCGACCCGCCGACCATGCGATCGGCAAGTCCTAGGCGCTGAGGTTTTACCCACAGCGCCACCCGCGTCCCGCACCAAATCATAATGGACTATAATTCTCATCTTCCCTGACCATGTTGGCTGTGGCTGATGGGAAGTGGGGTCCAACAATATTTGGAGGTCTGGAGGAACCTCATTCCTCCTCTAGAGGGGAAAAAGGCAGATGTCACCAATCAATGAGGTGTCAACTTTGGTGGCTGATCACTACACTGAATGGACCCCTATGTGCAAAGTACCATAATCTTGTGTCAGGCAAATACACAAAACATGCTGGGGTCAAGTGGTCCCTCCTCTCTATACTGTACTGCTGCTCTGGAAGTGGCAGCTTTCAACTGGGAATTAGAAGTACAGAGTTGTGTGTTATTCCAGTGGTTTTCTATCTCCATGGGATTATCTCTACTTAATTACACTGGCTTCAGCTTCCTTGTAATTAGGATACAAAGCCTCCCTTGTGCAGCTACATGGGGATGTAACCTGACGAACTCCCCATTAATGAGTCAGTTCCACCCAGTGTGTATCAAATGATTTTTCCACGCTATGCTAGGCTGATCTAGCCAAGCTGTTAGTGCATTCTCCATCATGCCTCCAAAGCTGCTCAGAGCTGGAGAGAAAGGATGGTTGTTTCTCATGTCGCACGGGCCATTTCTCATCAGTGTTCAAATAGGAGCTTTCCGGATCCAAATCCCAGACCTAATCAGCCATTGATTTGTAGCAAGCCTCTGCCGTATAATTTGCAGGAGCCATCCTTGGCCTCTCTAACAGGGTTGCCTTTATAGCCTGCAATCCCTTGAACATATCTGACTGCTTTGTCACTGTGGGGGATGCGTTTGTAAAGTAGGAGGGAAGGCTGTGATGAGTTCAGCTCCCTGTGCCAAGGGAGGGAATGCAAATTAGTGAAAAGGACCTGAACAAATCAGCTCAGGATGCAATTTTGTTTTTGGGGAGAGTGATCGCATGTGACTGAGGGATGTGGAGGAGGGAGATGAGGGAGAGATAAGCAGGAGTGGCTTTTTAAAAAAAATCAAAGTATCAGATAGAATATTTTCATAAACCAAATACTATCCTGTTTAGTGGCCTACTGATCAATGGGCAGTTAGTTAATAGGCTTGTTTGTACAGCCAGAGGCTCCCCTGAAGTTTGTAGGGCTCACAGCAGGCCCTCCCAGGGCTAAACTGTGTTTTTTAAAATCCCTGTAGCAAAGGTGGTCAGACTTCAGGCTCAATGGACCTACTTCTTCTTCTTTTTTGCTCTTCCTCTATGCTGTGGTTCCGAGCGGGAGGGGAGAGTGCTGTTGCACTCAGGTCATGCTTGTGAGCTTCCCATGGGCATCAGGTCGGCCACTGTGAGAACAGTAATGCTGGACGAGATGGGCCAGTGGCCTGATCCAGCGAGGCTCTTCTTATGTTCTTACTAGAACCTTGAGATCCACCAGCCAGAGCCAGATGCAGAACCTTGGCACAGGGGGACCTCCATACTTAGAATTACCGTAATGACCAAGATGCCTCTGAACACACACTAAGTGCTGGGGGGACCAGAACTATCTCACAGTCCTCCCATGCACAAATGACATCCTGGTTTGTCCTTTATGTGCAAACTTTCTTTATTTCAGCTACCTAATTTTCTTGGAACAGGTAGGCATGGGAGCCCTTTTTGTTCATGCCGTTGTTAAACCGCTGGAAGTTACTGATCTACTACAAATCACCCCAATTTACCTTCTGCCAACCCCTGCCCTTATGGCCCTTTTGTTTATGGCAAAGCAGCTTTAGGAGGGGGAAATACAGAAAAACAGAAGGGGTAGGGGTGTGTGTGTGTGTGTTCAATCCTTTCCATGCCTGCTGTTTTTCTGCTGATTTTAATTTAACCCTAGGTTGGACTGATCTGTGCTGCTTGTACAATCCTCTAACAGGGGAAGAAACAGAAATACTTCTTGGCAGTTTGGAACGTTTCATATGGTCCCCCATTAGTTCCCCCCCCCCCACTTCCTGGCTTCTCCTTTCACCCTTCCTAACATTTTCTCTGAAAATATTTATTTAAAATGAAATGTGGATGTCTGTAACAAAATCTAGGCTTCTTTCTGCCAATCATCAGTGCTGGTGTTGCATACCCTTGTTCCTTTCTGTGCCTGAAGCACACACAGAGGCCTTGTTTAGATGTAATGATCCTGATCCAATAAACCAGGAGTAGGGAACCTTTGGCCCTCCAGATGTTACTGAACCACAGCTCCCATCACCCCCAGCAAGCAGGACCAGTGGCGAGGGATGATGTGAGCTGGAGGGCCAAAGGTTCCACACACCTATGAGCCATGGTTTATTGTCAGCTCCCTTCTTTCTTTTTTCCTTTTGTGCACCTATCTTTAGTCTCCTAGTTTCTGAAAACTCACTCTCCAAGTTCTGACATTAGTGAGAAACTGTGATTTGTGAAACTGTGATTGAGAAACTGTGATTTGAGAAACAAACTTAATTTGAGTGGAGGAGGAGGAGGAAAGGGACGACAAAGGAGCATAGAGCAGCTATGGACAGCCTTCTTATCTGCAGGGCTGCCAAAGGGCAGTTCTCTGTTTGAAGGAGTTCTCCTTGTGAAGGCCTGCCCAGTCCAAATTTGGTTTAAAGATAACCGTCAGCTGGGAGAGCAAGCTGGGGCCTTGACTTTGCCCACCACAGTTAACATAGTCCTGGCATCAGACTGAGCAAGCACAGAGCAGGTCACCTGATCACAGTCTTCACCATTATTATGAGATCATAGAATTGTAGAGTTAGAAGGCACTTTGAGGGTCACGTAGTCCAACCCACTGCAATACAGGAATCCTGTGCAGTGTGTTCCTGGGTGGGCTTCAACCGACAACCTTCTGCTTAACAGCCAGACGCACTGACCCATTGCTTTACAGGTGTATTGGGTTTCTATTCAAATTATAGTGCTGATTTCTAAATTTGCATACATGCATACTTTGCTCTCTTTCTTTGGTGATGCATTTTCTCTTATTTTCACAAGTGGAGAGCCACTGCAGAAAAGGTCTTTTCTTGTGTTGCTGCCCTCTGGTCCTCTTGTGGAGGAGGAACATGAAGAAGGGCCTCAGATGATGATAACAGGGTCTAGACTGCTTCTTGAGAAGTGCTTTAAGCCCCATTAATTAGCTGATGAGTGGGGAATGAAATCCTGCTGTTTTGGCTTTGCGATCCTGTTCCCTGCCAATGCAGGATTAAAACCTGTCATCCTGCTCATCACCTGACACCACTGTCAGCTGAAAGGGGAGTGGGCGTGGTTTGGAGGAAAAGGTGTCACAGGCCAAATTGGCAGGCCAAGACTGGCTTGCAGGCTGGAGGTTCCCCACCCCTGGTTTAGTAGTAATTGTGAAACAGGCCGCTGTGATCTGCCCAGTGCTTAACAAACAAATCTGCATCCCTTTGTAGCTCTGGGTAAGAAGAAAAAAAAGAGGTGTCTTGAGAAGCTGCTGTGTTGAGGGAAGGGTCATAATTCAGTGGTAGACCATCTGCCTTGCATGTACAAGTCTGCAGCTTCAATCCCTGGCATCTCCAAGTAGGGCTGAGGAGAGACTCCTGCCTGAAACCCTGAAGAGCTGCTGCTGCCAGTCAGTGTAGACAGTACTGAGCAAGGTGGGCCAATGATCTTATATGGCAGTTTCCTATGCCATGCTTACCTGATGGGCTTTTTTGAGCTTGGTGAGTCAGGCCTGTTTGAAAGCATTTTCCTAATCAAGAGCCAGTGCCACTTTCTTTAAGCTAAGCTTCCACGTAGTCCTCCCTCCACCTTCCCCCCCACCCCCCAGAGCTCTCATCCTCCAGCAGAGCAAAGAACTCTCATTTCTCTACTACGCAAAGGATGAGCCGAGAACAAATATTCAAAGACTTGGAGGAATGAACAAAGGAATTATTATCTGCTTGTTAACAATGAAATCCTTCCAAAAGAGCCTCAGAGAGCTCTGTTTAATTGCCCTTGATAGACAAGGAGCGGCTTTGCTGAAGCGAAGAGATAGAATTTCATCATAGAATTTTAGCAGCTGCAGAATCCTCAGGGGGGCCACCTAGTCCAGCTCTCCTGCCTTGTGCACAGAACACCCGTTGTGCCCAAGGGACAGGAAGGTGCCAGAGTCCAAGAAGCAACAATCTGAAGCTTCATGCTGCAAGAGTATACTTGACATTCTGCTCAGTTAAACCATTCCATGTTTTGTTTAAAATCAGAATTAAATGCCTGGGGGGGAAATAATCTGGTTACTCAGCCATTAAGATGGTGCTAAGGATGCTATACTTATTAGACCATTTCTGATTCACATTTGTATCGCTACAGCTCATGAAAGGGCCTTCTTAGTGGTAGCTCCCCAGCTTTGATAAGCCCTTACTCTTGAAATCTGGTTGGCTCCAACATTTTAGCAGCAGCTAACAAAAATCCCTCTTTATTCAGGCTTTTATTGATGCATTGAGTCACTGATATTTGAGTATAGGTTATACTGATTGATTTTATATTGCTTTACTCACTGCCTTTATTGGAATTACTTTGCTGTGTTTATTGAAATTATTGTTTTGATAGTATGATTTTATATTCAATGTACTCTGCCCTAGGATCATTTGTTTCATGAAGGGCAGGTTGAAGTTTACGGCATGTTATAACATGAAAGAAAACATGATAAAGATGCAATACAGGTGGTATCTAACCCTATCAAAGCTGTCAGAGATGTACAAAAACATAGAAAACAACTTGGAAGTGTGGGGAAAGTAATGAAGACATGTTTCATGAAGGGCAGACTAATATATATATACAGAATTACTCATATTTGTCTCTTTTCCCCATTTTATTCCACCTTTCCTACTGAAGGAGAGGGTCACAGGGGTAAGGTTTCATGCAAGCACCAAAATATCACCCCTTGTCCACTGGGATTATCTTATTTTTTCTGGCCCATTCATAGTGGGCAAATCATGGAACTTCTTGGACTGCCAAAAATCCAAAATTCTCTGCCACAGATGGAGAGACTCATATTATGGCTAAATGCATTGTATTGTACTAATACAAGTTCTCAACCATATACAGAAATAACAATGAATAGCATGGGATGCCTGTAAAACATCTGTTTCAACCAAGAGTCTTTTGTAAATTCCAGTATATGAACAATATCTTCTAATTCTTTGGGTATGTGGGGCCAGGTGTGTGAGTGAGGCATCTTACCAGATTCCAGCTTGAATGATGAAGTGTGCTAGTCTTTCCAAGATCATTGTGTATTGTAATCCTTCCACCTTGGTGAATCTTCTTTTATAGGAAAACTACTTCTCGTTTCCATCTGTGCTTCAGTATACAAAACAAGCTGTCTGAAATACTATTACAACTCCATTATATGGTTTCCTTGGGTCAGTGGAGTTATAATAACATTACAAGCTGGAATCTGATAAGAAACTCCCCAGACCCCCCAAGGAATTAGAAGTTATGATTCATTTGCAGGATCTTTAAAAAATACTTTTCGTTGAAACAGATGGTTTGCCCAGTGATCTGCAGTATTTATTGCTCTTTTTGTATCTGGTTGAAAACTTACATTAGTACAATACTGATACTATTTGGATATAATTTAGCTCTCATTTCTTCTGCAGACTATTCTTATGAGACTCTCACAGGTGGATTAATGTTTTTCAAATTCAAGGAGTGTCTGCCTCTCCAATATATTGAACCGAGTGAGCAACTTTTGGAGGAAATTCATGGAAACAGCTTGGCTGTGTTGATAATATCCTTTGTATTCCAGGGGCACAGATTGAGAACCTTCTGATCTTTCCATCACCCTGGGATATAGACCCAGCTGTAAAGAGGAGGGAGGAATGGAGTGTAGAAAGTAAGAGGAAAATGGGAAAAATCAGTACCTTGGCCAAGCCTTACCCAATAGCATATAAAACTGTGAATATGCTATTAGTATGTTAGTAAAGGTACCCCTGCCCGTACGGGCCAGTCGTGACCGACTCTAGGGTTGCACGCTCATCTCGCTCAAGAGGCCGGGAGCCGGCGCCGTCCGAAGACACTTCTAGGTCACGTGGCCAGCGTGACGAAGCTGCAACTGGCAAGCCAGCACCAGTGCCGCACACGGAAATGCCGTTTACTTTCCCGCTATAAAGCGGTACCTATTTATCTACTTGCACTTAGGGGTGCTTTCGAACTGCTAGGTGGGCAGGAGCTGGAACCGAACGACGGGAGCTCACCCCGCCGCGGAGATTCGAACCGCCGACCTTACAATCAGCAAGTCCTAGGCACTGAGGTTTTACCCACAGCGCCACCCGCGTCCCTATGAGTATGTTACTTAGCATATAAAGTATGGTGTGTATTAATTTGTGATGTTGAAAAGTTGATATCGCCTAGCCCTACTGCTTTCAGTAACGTTTGTGCCTGCAAAATTTTTGAGGTTTGTAATTGTATGTACTTCATTTCCTGTTGGTTGCATGCCTGTAGCTCCCTGCTGAAATCCTGTAACATTTTTTTACCACAAACGTTATGGGCTTTGTTTCGATCTTTTGGCCCAATTATAGGGTTGCCATATGCCCTCTTTTTCAAGGACATGTCCTCTATTTCATGGGTATGTAAAATGAAAGTCAGGGCCATCTTAAGCATATCCGGCGCTGTGGTGCAAAGCTCCCCCTGCCCCCCTCCCCGTTTCCCAGAGTTGTCAACCTTTTTTTAGGGAGGACGGCGCTGCTGGCGGGGCTGGAGGAGGCGGGTAGCGGCTGGAGGGCGGCTCCTCCAGCGGGGAAGAAGCAGAGGCTGGACGCGGCACCTCCCGGCTCAGCTGGCCGCTTTGTGCCATGGTGGCCATGGCAGACAGAGGCTCTGGGCGCAGTGCTGCTTTGGCGCGGCATGGCGGAGGCGGGTGAGGGCGGTGAGCTGATCTCGGGTGGCACCACGTCCAGCCTCCGCCTCTTCCCTGGTGCCCTCCAGAACTTGGTGCCCTGGGGCCCCGCGCCACTAGCCTCTATGGGTAAGATGAGAGTCGTTGTAGCGGTCCATAGTTAAAAGTAGAAGTCAGCAAATGTGTCCTGTTTGCTCTTCAAAATTTGGCAGCCCTAGATAAGCAGTCATGTGGTGGCATTGGATGCTCCAGTATAAATCCAATGCTAGTGCACTAATATTGCTTCAGTGACATGTTGCAAAACAAAAACTACCAGTCTGGATGTGCTCGACATTAATGCTGAGATTATAAGGATGCTGAATTCTGTACCCAACAGTAAAGCCAATGCATTATCATGGAATATACATAAATACATGGTTGTAATTTTTGCTCTTGGCACTGAACTTTAAACTCCTCTTTTCAAAATAACTGAGCTGCACCTGCAAATTCCAACATGCTTTCCCCTAGAATTGATGTGTTGGAAACACCCTAGTATCCTTCCCTGTGTAGCTTGCCTTTTCAATCATGAAAATGTCCATTTGACTAATCCTTGGGTACTTATCTGCTAACCTGTTCTGATCTGTAAGAGGAACTTGGGCAATAAACCATGCCATAGTTGTTGTATTGTGGATTTTAAAATCTAACTGTATTTGCCTTCTGACTGTATCACTCAGCCATTTTTATGGCACTCATTATTTCCAGATCACTGGCAAAGTGCTTAAATTTTATTTTGTTCCTCTTAAGGGTATTCACCTTTTGGAGATGGGAAATAGAGGATAATTTGATGGGAAGTGTCCAAGGCCTCACATTGACATTGTAGAAGAGGAGATAGTGCAGGAACCTAAGTTTCTGCTAGACCCAGCTTGTGTTAGGGTGTGATGCTGAAGCAAGGCAGATAGTGTCACACGAAGCTTATCTGCAGTGTAGCAGGGGCTTTTTTTAAGTAATGCTTTTTATATGGGTCATGGCATATTATGTGCCCCACTATGGCCTATACATTGATATACAGAGCCTGAAATGACTTGGTCCCCAAATATCTGAAGTAGCATGTCCTCCCATACAAGCCTGCCTGGGTGTTATATTTGGCAGGGAGCACCCTGTTAGTGCTACTCCCACCCTGTGATGCTTGTGGGGTGCTGGTGTGTGATAATCCCATAGTTGAGGCTGGTCCATTAGGCTGAATGGGACACTGCTGCACTAAACTCAGCCTGCTCCTACTTGATTCTCTCTTTTCTTAGAACCATCAGGGGTGGCTCTGTCTGTCATTGGCTCGGACTCCACCTACTATTGGCCTTCTGCCTTACCAGCCACAATGGGCACCAGCTACCACTGATATTGTGAGACTGGCCTGGTATTGGTCATGGTGGAATGAGGGGAACCGCAGCAGCACCATTCCTTCCCATGTCACTTGGTTAATTTGAGAAGACTTTGTAGGAGGAATCAGTTTTAACCCATTTTTCCAGGAGTGGATGTTGGTGTGGGGAGCTTCGAATGGTATGGGGCTTCTCATATTAACTTAAGTGGCTTGGGAAAGAGTAGCACAGCAGTGGCTTCCATACCAGTGCAGAGGCTAACAGGAGAAGAGCCCAGTTTGACACACTTTGTACTTTTAAGGATTATCTGTTCACAGGCCCCTGTCCCTCCTCTGACATTCAGAAAGACCTCTCTATGAGCAATGCCCCTGGCAAAAATTAATTGACTTTCTGACAGCTGTGAACGCAGAACTCAATAAAATACTTTCTGCATCTGTTTGGCTAGTGAAGATTGAGTACCTTTCTCCAAGATAAATCTTGCCTCAGTGCAATTAGCAGAGCATCACACAAGCAATCAGTGTATAACCATTTTTTAAAATTAATATACTCCGCCTGCCTTCTCCATTCCCATGCACAGACAGTTTCTTGAGAATCAGTTTGTTTAAGGGCAATGATGATCATCCAGGCTAATGTATAGAAAATGTCTCTGTGTGCATATGTGTATATATGTGTGTATATTTATGTGTGTGTGAATGAATATGATTAGCTATCTTGTTTTTAAATAGTACTTATGGCCCCAAGCATTCATTCAGCAATAATGAGGAGAGGGAGGTAATCTGCATATGTTTATACTCACATAATTATTATGGCTTAACTATGCTGCAGACAAATTCATCTTATTCAGCAAACCTTCTAAAAGTTCCGTTTGCAGTATGCTGAGATGTGAGATATGGAGGAGGACGGCTGATATTTCTGAGGAAAGCTGGTGCTACTACATGGAGTAAATCTGAACATATGCAGTGTGTCTTTTTATCACCAGTGAGCAACTGCAGCCTGTGTCTACCCCATACTAAGGGCTCGTCGGCACTTTCACTTGTCCCGTGCCTAGAAAATCACAGGTCTAAGTGCTTTTCCTCTTGGTCTGCTCCTTTCCTAGAAGAAACCTGCTCTTTATCTCTAAAGCAGAACACACACCTATTGCCATTTGCCCCGATCAAACGCTAAAGAGCGGGACGATAAGCCCTTAGAATAGAGAAACATGGCTTCCATCTAGGACCCGGAGTGAGGGACCTTTCTCAGCCAAAGTGCCAGCTTTTTTCAGAAGCTTTGACACCCACAGGTTTCTCCATCCCCCGTTGGTAGTGTTGCCCTCCGAAACAGATGGTGTGCTTGGTCAGCAGTACTCACCTGATCTCCAGTCAGTTGCATCACTGCTACTTACTGGGAGGTAGAATGGTAGTAGCTGGGTTATTGCGGTGAAGACGCACTGGTGGAAGCACCAGCTTGGCCAACATGGTCAGTGGCAAGGGATGATGGGAGCTGTAGTCCAACTCTATCTGGCTCTCTATCCCTGTTTCAGGGCAGAGGGCAGGGTTCCCTTTCTCTTTTTAGCACCCTCACCACCTCCCTTGATGGTTCTCTCTATCTCTCTCAACTTTACTCCAGTTTTCTGTCCTTTACTTGCTCACTTTCATGATTGCCCTGCACCCTCCTAGTGAGGAGGAGTTGTTTCAGGAGACACTCCTAGCAAATGGCCCTTTCATCCAAAGCTGCTAAAAATTGTGCTCTATTTATGGCTTCACTGAAGCTGGAGCCATAATGTTCCGATATTGGCCAGACACTGCAAGGTGGGAGCTCCCGTGAATATAAATGCGAGGCAAATTCTGTTCCTGAAGAACAATAACTTCATTTTATTCTTCCTCTACTTGATTTTTTATTTTATTTTTACATCAGAGTGTGAGTGACAAAAGGCTAGTTTGTGGGGGTGAGGATCTGATCTGCACAGAAACTGCACATTCTAACCTAGAAGGCCTTTCCCTTATGCTCAATGGGGATTGGATTAGTTCCCCTGCACATGGTCAGAGGCACAGTCTTTATATTATTATTATTATTATTATTATTATTATTATTATTATTATTACTACTAAATTTTTAAAATCATTATTTCATTTTATAATGTATATAAAACAGAGAGAACAGTTATAACAACAGACAAAAATTAAAAGGTGAAAAACAAAACTATAAAATAGGCATGAAGAATGTGTAGTTGCACAAGATAACAAAGTCCAAGTACAGACTACCAGCTTTATCGGATCATTATTTATAGTTCCTTATTTGCCTGGCTTGTGACTAAAGTTATCTTGAAAATGATGGTTCTGCTGTATAAGTCATAAAGGAATGCCAACTCATATAAAAAGTGTCTGGAGGTTCTAGTCCTTGTCGAAATCTCAGATAGGCATGGTCTTTATTGTTCCTTCATTTATGTGTGTGTTTTGAGGGGGTAGCTTCCCATTTCACCCAGCAGTAGGTGATTATTCCAGCAGCAGACCCTGCACAGTGTGTGTTCCTTTGGGAGGCGAGAGAGCACTGGAGCCTTACGGTGCTCTTCCAAATCTATTTATTCATAAACACATGTGTTGAGCAGGCAGACGCCCACACAGTCTGGTACACTGTCTAGTGCCAGTCAGTAAAAAGCTGCATCACTTTCCCAAAAAGCAAGGTGTATCCAGTGTGAACCCTCAAAAGCGCCTTTTCCCACCCAGCTTAAAAACTTGAGTCATTCCCACTTTACCGGCTACAGCTTAACTTCCAAACTGCTATTTCTCAATCTCCTATGAAGGCATTAGGGTATAGTGGTTAGAGCAGGGGTCAGCAAACTTTTTCAGTAGGGGGCCGGTCCACTGTCCCTCAGACCTTGTGGGGGGACCAGACTATATTCTGGAAAAAAATAATGAACGAATTCCTATGCCCCACAAATAACCCAGAGATGCATTTTAAATAAAAGGACACATTCTACTCATGTAAAAACACGCTGATTCCCAGACTGTCCGCGGGCTGGATTCTTGAATGGATTGAGAAGGCGATTGGGCCGGATTCGGCCCCGGTGCCTTAGTTTGCCTACCCATAGGTTAGAGAGTTGGACTGAGAGACCCTTGAGAGCTCTGGGGAACTTTGAGCCCCTAACCATATCTTGGCCTAACTTGTGTATTTCTCTAAAAAAATTATATACCACTTAGCTACACTAATCTCAAAGCAGAGTACAAGAAATAAAATATAGAAAAGGTAAATAACCACAACCTATAAAATGCCTGCTGGAACTATAATTTTAAAAGGTTTTTGGTAGGTGCCAGATATTCAACAGGTAAGAGGCCTGTCTGATTTCAACCAGAAGGGAGTTGCACAAAATTGGGCTCGCAATACTGAATGCACATGGCTCCTGGTGGACATGAACTCGACCTCAAAAGGTTGTGAAAATAAAATAGGGATCTTATTGAAGTAAAGATGGGATATTACTGTAACAACAGCTAATTAATTACTTAATTAATGTGATTTTACAAAAAACACACCCTTATTCAAGCAAATGATCTCTAAGTGGTTTACAGAAGCAATATGAATTATTCATTAAAAATGCTAATAAAAGCAAGCATCAAAAATAAGTTACATAATTTTTCAAATGATATAAAAAACAACCAGTTATTCTGTAGCTAGCCACCATGTATCTGTGCTCATTCAAGAAACATTTTCTAGCCACTGACAATATTTGAGGAAACATCTTTAGGCAGCTCTTGAAATCAGCTGACCATCAGTGCCCATTAGCGAGCAATCAAGATAAGAGATGGCTATCACAATAGCCTTGGTGGTCTCCACAGCAGAGGCCTGAAAGGAATTTTGCCCACAGACTGCTTGAGCAATGATAGTGGGTAGTGTTTGTCCCCTTTAGTATGTGGCAAGTCATGCTTGCTTGAATCCTATTAAATCCTTTGATGCAGTGGTCAGAGTGTTAGACCAGGACCTGAGAGGCTGGGGTTCAATTCCCCAATCAGCCATGAAACTCACAGGGTGACTTTGGGCCAGTAAGCATCTAGCCTAGCCTACGAAATTAAAAGACGCCTGCTTCTTGGGAGAAGGGCAATGACAGGCCTAGACAGCATCTTGAGAAGTAGAGATGTCACTTTGCCAACAAAGGTCCGTATAGTTAAAGCCATGGTCTTCCCAGTAGTGATGTATGGAAGTGAGAGCTGGACCATCAAGAAGGCTGATCGCCGAAGAATTGATGCTTTTGAATTATGGTGCTGGAGAAGACTCTTGAGAGTCCCATGGACGGCAAGAAGATCAAATGCATCCATTCTTAAGGAAATCAGACCTGAGTGCTCACTAGAAGGACAGATCGTGAAGCTGAGGCTCCAGTACTTTGGCCACCTCATGAGAAGAGAAGACTCCCTGGAGAAGACACTGATGCTGGGAAAGATGGAGGGCACAAGGAGAAGGGGGCGACAGAGGACAAGATGGTTGGATAGTGTTTTCGAGGTTACCAGCATGAGTTTGACCAAACTGCGGGAGGTAGTGGAGGACAGAGGTGCCTGGCGTGCTCTGGTCCATGGGGTCACGAAGAGTCGGACACGACTAAACGACTAAACAACAACAACAACCTCACAGGGCTGTGAAATGAAAAGAGGGAAAAACATGGACACCACCTTGAGCTCCTTAAAGGAAAGATGGGACATAAATGTAGTAGTAATAATAATAATAATAATAATAATAATAATAATGTTTGATCTGTGAATGGCTTGTCCATGGCTTTCTCCTAGGGACACACTGATGGCAATATCATAATAATATCATAAAAGTCCATGGTTTTGCCACATTTGCAATGGCGTGTACAGTTGAGGTCAGCACACCTCAAAAAGAACACCGTAGAGCTGGAAAAGGAGCAGAAAAGGGCAAGCAACCTAATCAACATGCTGGAGCAACCCTCTTATGAAGAAAGTATGAATGTTTGGGGGTATTTAGTTTAGAAAAAAGCAAGGGGGACCATGATAGAGGTGTGCATACAAGATAACACATAGTGAAAGTGGGCAGGGAGAAGTTTCTCTCTCAGGGGTAATGCTTGGATATGGGGTCATCCAATGAAGCTGAGGGAAGTGGGTGGCGCTGTCGGTTAAACCACAGAGCCTAGGACTTGCCGATCAGAAGATTGGCGGTTCGAATCCCTGCGATGGGGTGAGCTACCGTTGCTTAGTCCCTGCTCCTGCCAACCTAGCAGTTCGAAAGCACGTCAAAGTGCAAGTAGATAAATAGGTACCGCTCCGGCGAGAAGGTAAACAGTGTTTCCGTGCGCTGCTGTGGTTCGCCAGAAGCGGCTTTGTCATGCTGGCCACATGACCCAGAAGCTGTACGCCGGCTCCCTTGGCCAATAAAGTGAGATGAGCGCCACAACCCCAGAGTCAGCCACGACTGGACCTAATGGTCAGGGGTCCCTTTACCTTTACCTATACTGGGAGGTCGCAGGGCGGTTCACAAACAACACCACAACATTTAAAATCACACAAAAAACAATAACCCAATAAAAACACACACCAATGATCAGGGGTCCCTTTACCTTTACCTTTAATGAAGCTGAATGATGGGAGATTCAGTACAGATGAACGGAAGTAATTCTTTACACAATATGTAGCTAAACTATAGCATTTGCTACCACAACTTTGATGGCAGTGTAACTCTGACTATTAGCTGTTGAGGTGGGAAAGAGCTATTGAGCTCACATCCTCCTGGTAGGCTTCCCATAGGCATCTGGATGGACAGTGAGGGAAGTCTACGGTTGCCAGGTCAGAAACATCCCAGATCCTAAGATATCAGGGCCAAAACCTGAGACCTGGAAGAGCCCCCTGGTGATGTCACAGGGGGTGGACCCTAGTGATGTCATCAAGCATGAAATTGTTTCTGCAGCCCTTCACCTCACAACCAGACATGCATACATGCTCATAACCGTCTCGTAACCTTCTCCACCCCAAGCCCAACAAAACTCTTTTTTTTCTTCAGTGCTCCTTCCAACCATTTTGTCCTGGTTGTTTAGGTTAATTGGGAGGGGAGGAGGGAGCTGAGGAGGAGGAAGACCCCCCCCCCCCAAAGAGTCTATGCTAAAATTTGCAGTTGGCCTCTGCGTCCTGGATGTGGAGGTTAATTGGGAGGGGAGGAGGGAGCTGAGGAGAAGGAAGACCCCCACCCCCAAAGAGTCTATGCTAAAATTTGCAGTTGGCTTCTGCCAGACTGAAGCTTGAAAACTGCATGCACAGCCTCCTTATTAATTTTTTTTTAGGAATTATTGCAGAATTAAGCACTCCACCTGCCGCCTGGAGGATGGCACGCAGGCCTGAAGACTTCAGGTCAGCCCTGGAGGTCTGGCAATCCTAGGGAAGAATGCTGGACTAAATGGGTCTTTGGTTTGATCCAGCTCTTTTTGTGTTCTTATTTGGATTGTGTGGGTTGACAGAGAGGGCTGGATGGGAGTTCTTATGTTAAGGGGCTGGATGGAGTAGTTGCATTGGCCTTTCTGGGGTCTGCAAAACCCCAGGCAAAAATCTATTCTTGGTTATCTTTTCCTGGCCTCAAGCAGATGATTTCCATCGAAAATCCATCTGCCTATTTGCATTTTGGATGGTTATGACTGCGCTGCTTGTTCTCAATTGATAGTTTCAATTAAAAGGTTCAAATGTTCTCATTCATGCATATTTTGGCTGAGCGAGAGAAGATGGCAAAAACAAAGCGAGCAAGCGAAAAGGCTGTTATATTGTCAGAAAACATTTGGAGGACTTGAGACGAGAAATCCAAATCACAATCCATGGTCAGTAATTAGTGCCAGGCACAGCAATTTTTCTGCACAGGTTGCACTGGAGATCATCCGTGACCATCATCCTCCATGAGTCAGATCAGCTTGCTTTTCTCTGTGCCAACTGCCATCCATTCACGGCACTCAAACTTCAATTCCTGGATTAGTTCCTTTGGCCTTGCCTTGTGCTGGTGTTCCATTCTGCCCAAGCAGTGAGTCTGTGATCACTGAATATGGCCTGAAGAAGACTGATCCTGGGATCCAGTCCCGAGTAGAATTCCAGAAAGTTAGGGCTGAATCAGGCTATGCAGAACCAGATGCAGCACCCATAGAAGAAGGTTATTGTATCAATAAGAGCCCGAGGAGCTAAAAAGCACAGTAGGTGTACTGAATGCCCAATTCCTGCCCTTTAGCTGGGAGTGAACAGAAATATAAAGGCTTAGAACTGTGGACACCAGCTTCACTGTACAGTGGTACCTCAGGTTATAGATGCTTCAGGTTACAGACGCTTCAGGTTACAGACTCCGCTAACCCAGGGTTACCTTGGGTTAAGAACTTTCCTTCAGGATGAGAACAGAAATTGCGCAGTGGCGCCACAGCGGCAGCAGGAGGCCCCATTAGCTATGGTGGTGCTTCAGGTTAAGAACAGCTTCAGGTTAAGAACAGACCTCCAGAACAAATTAAGTTCTTAACCCAAGGTACCACTGTATGGCCTCTGGCCACATTTTGCTGGAACCTACTGTCACAGCTGCCACTTCACACTTCGGCAGGGGTGGCAGGGCAGAATGGCATTTCCTGTCTTGCTTCAAGCAGTGAAATGGGACGCACCACCCCTGTCTAGAGTCACCCTTTGTATTCTCTGCTGGGAGCTTGCAATGAACTTTGGGTGTGTGCTGAGATGTTGGAATCTGGAGGGTAGTGAACCCCTAGCCTCAGGGTAGAATGAGGCACTAAATCTATTTTCCTCTGCATGATCTGCAAGATCTGCATGATCTTCCTCATATGGGCCTGCTTGGGACCTGAGGAGTCCCTGAGGCAGGAAACCACTGACCCATAATCCCTATGACCCCTTTGCCTCTGAATCCCTGCACCATGCCATTAAAACACATTCAACACACCTAGTTTTCCCTAATCCCGGGAACTGTAGTTTGTTAAGGGTGCTGGGAATTGTAGCTTGTCGAGGAGGAAAACTAAAGTTCCCATGGTTCTTTGGGGGAAGCTAGGGACTTTAAATGTGCAGCGAATGTATGGTGTGGATCTGTGTGCTTTCTAGTTGCTTTGGACTGTGACACCCATAATCTCTGCCCATGGGTCAGGCTGATGGGGATTGTAGCCCCAAACATATGAAGGGCTCCAGGCTGGAGAAGGCTGGTATGGTGGCTGGGGTCTGGAATGTGAGGTTGCTTTTTGCATAGGAAAAAAGACAAAACATAGCAGCTGAAATTGGCACAATCTGTCTCAACCTAATGCTTTCTAATTATTTGTTTATGGCACAAGTGGAGAGTGGCCCCCAATGGTGGCATAGATACCTTCGACATATGACTCTGCAAACCTTTATGCTCTTACACTAATTTCTCTTGAGCACCTACACATTTTGCATGTGCAATAGCAACATCTTCTTTTTAAAAAAGTTTTTATTTGTTGTGTATTTTTTGCATTTTTTTATTTTATTGAAGAATTGAGGGGAAGAGTTACTAAAAGAGAGAGAGAAAAGAAGGAGGAGGAAGGGATTCATGTGCTTTGTGGTCCTTCCTCAGCAGCCCTAGCAAATATCGGTTTTCAAAGCCTTTTGTGCCTTTGTAAACTGGCCTAGTTTGATCTTCTTTTCCTAAGCTAAACATGCCTTTGCTGTTCTTTTCTCCCCCCACCCCTTCATGCTTTCCCTTTATGTGTCTTATATGGAGTGGCTGTGAGATAGAAAGAGGCGACATTTGTTGAATCAATTATGTATGATGTATTTGTGCCCCCTTGTCTCCAGCACAGTCCCCTTTCCTCCCAGGCACAACATGGCACGAGCTTAGTGTCATTCTCATCTTGCTTCTTATTCAGCATTTTGCACAGAGATGCACCTCTGCTGGGAAAGAAAGATAAATGACCCAACTTATCTTAAATGTATCTTCCTTTACAAACATATTTCTGGCTATAATAACCTTTCATTCTTTTGCACACAGCTCCTCACATCCGGCACATCAGCTGGTGAGTCAAAGCCTGTTGAGTGAATTTGCAATGGGTATTAAGGCTGACCTTAAGAGAGGACGTATTTCAGGACATAGTCACCTCCATCATAAGGTTTAATTACTGCCCCTTCCCCCAAATGTACGTATGTCCAAACGGTCCCTGGCGTCAGTTGCACATCACATCTACACCGTACATTTAAAGCACATTTAAATCCCTAGCTGACCAGGATGCACCTCCCTGGGGGAGCTAGACTCCAATAAAGCAGAAGCTAACGGCAGGCATGAGTTTCTGGATGCTGCTGAATTACAACAACAGTGGTGTATAGTGTTTAGGATTTGGGAGACCAGAGTTCAATCCCCACTCAGCTGTGAAGCTCACTAGGTGAACTTGGGCCGGTCACTGCCTTTCAGCCTAACCTACCTCACAGGGTTGTTGTGGGGATTAAACAAGGAGGCAGAGAACCATGTATGCCACCTTGAGTTCCTTGGAAGAAAAGGTGGGATCTCAAAGCAAAATAGATAGATAGATAGATAGATAGATAGATAGATAGATAGATAGATAGATGATAGAAGCACATGTCTTCCCCCCAAGAATCCCAGCAACTGTAGTTTGTTCAGGCTGCTGGGAATTGCAGCTGTGTTAGGGATAAACAATTCCCAGGATTCTTTGGGAGAGGCCATGTGCTTTTCATGCATGGTCTTAAATGTGTCTGGCTGCTATTGTTTTACGGGGGGAAAGCAGCCACAAGGCCCCAACTCCCGACTTGGCTGCTGTTTGGCCTTTAGATCGAGCTTCCTAATGGAAGGATTTGTGGCTTAAGCTGTTCTGGTTTCAAAGTGGATAGAAATATGTATGATACAGTACATAAATATATAACGCAACATGTGAACCAATAAGGAAAAATGCCTCTGGTCACGTGTGTGGTGTTTTACCTTGTCACTAAGTAAGTCCAACCTTTGCCTATGTGGTTATTATGGAACAGGGTTTCTTGGGCAGGTGGCAAAGTTTTCCAGCAGACTTTCTCTTCCCTCACCGCCCCCTCTCCTTTAGTAGGAATTAGCCAATCTTCTGTGATTGGGTGTTGCAACAGTGAAACTAGCTTTAAATTGGTGGTGTGGACATGGATATTAACTGAGTGCACTCCAGGGACCAGTCCAGGATCACACAGGGAAGGGCCCTGGCTCAGCAGACATACTTCAAATTCAAAAGGTCCCTGGTTCAATCCCTGGCATCTCTAGGTGGGGCTGGGAGTGGCTCCCCACACGAATCTCTGGAGAGCTGCTGCCTGTCAATTGTATAGTGAGTTAGATATCAAATGGTCTGACTTGATACATGACAGCTTGCTTCCTATGTTCCTTGTCATGTGTTGAGCTGCTAATCATCAAGAGTCAGTTCATAGATTTGGCACCAGAGAAATCAAATCATGTTCATTCATTGCCAGCCTTGATTACCAACAACTGTGAACTGCCTCCATCAAACAGCATCCGTTGATTTGAAAGTTCTGTTTGTGGTGTTATGTCTTTAACTGTCTGTTGACACATGCAAATGTTTCACTGTGTGTGTGTGTGTGTGTGTGTGTGTGTGTGTGTGTGTGTGTAAATCAGACCCAGGTATACAGTAATGAAGCAACAAAACCAGCCTATTGGGTTTTCTGGTTGCTGCATATGTTTCATGTAATAGGACAGAATTTTGTCCTGCTGATCTTAGAATGACTGAACAGGCAATGCTGGGATGGAAATGACGAAAAGTCCAAAAGGAAAGGAGCAACAATTTAATCAATTATGCTAAGGTGGACGCTGGGATTCCATCAGGTGCAAATGCTAGTTCTCTCCCAGCACTGCTGCTGCCTTTCCTCGCGCAATAAACAGAAGAACAAGACTCCAGTGTGCGTTCGTGCCAGGAAATTGCATTATTCCATTTGACAGCTCCTCGTCTGCTAGCTTCCAGCAGTGGCGGCTGCTGCTGCTTTTTACCAGGGTGCCCAATCTGTTGTAATACCATTAGCCGTGCTCCAGCAGCAGGGCAGGCAAAGGGGGTGGCCAAAGCTGATTTGATGCTGATTTAAATAACAATAAAGATTATTGGGGCTTTGCACAGACAAGTCTGCTGTTCTGCTTTTGGTCTGGCTGTGCAAAAAGCCTCTGCTGGCTATAGCTGGAATGAGCAAAAAGCATCAAATCAAATGAGTCTCAAACTCTGGGGTTCTTCAGCACATGGCTGGATTCAGAACAGGGCAGGTAGTGCAATTGCATCAGGACCCATGGCTGCAAAGGTGGGCAGACTCTGAGCTTTCATTTTTTAAAAAGGGGGAAAAGTACCGTAAGTGGGCATAGGATTGCCATCTTGACAAGCCCTACTAGAATTAAAGTTATGAAGCAAAATGTGTACATACCCCTTCTAAGGTACCCAGACTTCTTTCACCTTTCAGTGTTTTTAGCCAATAAGTGGAGCCAGAATGGATGAATGAGTGAGGTATTTGGACACAAGGCCTTTGGAATCCCTGGGGCCCTAAAGAGCTGTTCCCCCCCCTACTCTTTAGTGCACTTTTCTATAGTTCTAAAGACCTACTGGATTCCTCTTTTGCCCTCTCATTCTTCCTAATAACCAAGATGCATCTTTCTTCTGGTGGTTTCATCTGAGATCAGGTAACTCCCTTCAAGCTATTTTCTGCAAACGCTACTATACAACAAGTATCTGAAGTCCAGGGAGTAATTAAGAATTCACTCTGTAGTTAATTTACAATAGGATGGTCTACACGTCTACTCAGCAGTAAGTCTCTGTGTTTTAGTAGGGTTTACTCCCAGGGAAATGGGTACAGGATTGCAGCCTTGGCTTCCTTGTGAGGAAGGAGCAGAATGTTCCTCCTCAACAGCAAAACTCCTGAGATAACTAACACTATAGAAAACACTATAGAATGAATTTTATGTTATTAGTAGTAACTTAATTGTGCTAAAATTACTATTTATGTTATACCCCTCTTTTACAAAATAACGTTAACACACTGTAGGCTGCCTATGTTTAAGATCTGTTTTGCACTGGATACTGACACCCCTCACCAGGAACCTTCTGCTTGTTCCAGATCAGGCTTCATTTTGCCTTCCATTCTGCCTTCCATTTGTTCTCCTCCAGATGTTGTTGCACTGCAGCTCCCATCTTCCCTCACCAATGACCATGCTAGCTTGGGCTGATATGGTTGGAGTCCAAAAACAGCCGGAGAGGCACAGGTTTCCCATCCCTAAAGAGTGAGCTGAGAGTAGCTGTCTAGGCTAGGTCCCAGACTAGAGTCTCAAGGCTAGGGCTGGCCCAGGACAAAGCTTCACATAGACTCCTCCACCTCTGTGGCCCCTTGCCACCACCACCACTGATTACAACTCCTCTTCGCCCAGCTGCCACTACAACTTCTACCACCTGAGGATACCCAAGGAAGCCCCAGTGTGTTGAAGGTGGTGGGGAAGGAAAAAGGAGGCTGTGGGGGGTGATGGAGAAGGAGGCAGAGGAGTCATCTCCAGTGGTAGAGGAGGAGCTGGTGGCAGGGGGGTAGAGGAGGAGACAACAGGTAGCAAGCACAGGAGGTGTCAAGTGACACACTCCTTGCAGGCCTGGATCTGCCACCCCTCCCAGCTGTTCTCAGCCTGCTGCCTGAGGCAACTGCCTCACCAAGCCTTATGGGAGGGCTGGCCCTGTTCAAGGCTTCTGGTTCAAGACCCAGGGTGTGATCTGGCATAGTTCTGTGGTCCAGAGTGTTGTCCAAAGTAAAAGCTTTTTCTTTTTTGCCCGTGCCATTGGCTGAGACCTGCAAAGTTGGAGGAAAGCTTAAATGCATGACAAGAATCCCTTCAGCTTTTTGAATATTATTATTATCATCTCTGTGCTCTGCAGAAATTGAAGTCTGAATGCATAAACTAACCTCCTGCATATTTAAAGATCTCCACATTGATCGATGAGGGCAGCAATTACCCGGCACATCTCTCTCCAAAGGATAGCTTGGGCGAGACAAACAATGTGCCGTGCGCTATAATGCCGTTGCAGATTAATAGCATGAAGCACTGCTTTGAAATTGACAAGTTGCAGCAAGCTGTTTTGGAAGCGGCTGTAGGAGGGGGGGGAAAGCTTCAGGCGATGTGCCTGGCTCTTGATGGTTCTGTAAGAGAGAGACCTTCCCAGTTCTACATCCTGGGATGAGAGGGTCATGCATGTTGCGACATGCTCAAAGACGCTGTCTTCTCCAGGTGCCCAGTTAAACCATCTAAGGCTAACTGAAGTGGCTGAGTGGGCAAGAGAGGCAGGGAAGAGTCCCCAGAGCCTACCTCTTTAGGGCTGCATTCTGAGCCAATTGAAGTTTCCCAGTTGTTTTCAAAGACATCCCCAAATAGAGCATATGGGGGTCTCCAGTGGCAGGCAGGAATACAGTATATCCATGCTTACAGAACATACAGTGGAGTTACATGTGTGTATTTTGCAACAGTTTATACTTTGTGTCTTGTTGAAATCACAATCCTTTGCTGGCTTTCAATTGGTTTCTGATTCAGAGTTCTGGCTGCAACCTTAATTGCTCTAAGTAGGCTAGGCCTAGGAGTTCATTGCATTCTGTTAATTACGAGTTTGGGTTTTTAGATGTTCGTTCTTGGCAGCATCCAGTAGTGGAGGAGAAAGAGGGGCAGAGGAAGAAGAGAGAGTCAGTATGAATATACTGAGAATGTGACTGGAGATTATAATTAAAGCGCTCTGAGAATTACTAGAATCCGTTTCTTATGGATGAAGGGGTGAATACAAAGGAGATGCAAAGGGACGCGGGTGGCACTGTGGTCTAAACAACTGAGCCTCTTGGGCTTACTGATCAGAAGATTAGCTGTTTGAATTCCTGTGACAGGGTGAGCTCCCTGCTCCTGCACCAGCTCCTGCCAACCTAGCAGTTCGAAAGCATGCCAGTGCAAGTAGATAAATAGGTACCGCTGTGGCAGGAAGGTAAACGGCGTTTCTGTGCGCTCTGGTTTCCGTCACGGTGTTCCATTGTGCCAGAAGCGGTTTAGTCATGCTGGCCACATGACCCAGAAAGCTGTCTGTGGACAAACGCCGGCTCCCTTGGCCTGAAAGCGAGATGAGCACCGCAACCCCATAGTTGCCTTTGACTGGACTTAACCGTCTAGGGGTCCTTTACCTTTTTACCTTTACAAAGGAGATGCTATAAGGACTGCTTTCTCCCATATTAACCTGCTTGTATAGTAAGATATTCCTCAGAGGCCTAACTCCATGTTTCTATCTCTCTTCCTAAACTCACCCCCATTATCTGACTTATGATGAATTGGTAGTTAACTCAGGGCAGAGCATTTTCAGCTGTGGTACCAAGATTAGATTGTGGAACTCTCTTCACTGGGACTTTTGCTCTGTTTCCTTCTTGCTGATGGTTGAGGGATTGGGCATGTTTAGCCTGGCGAAGAGAGAACTAAGAGGTAATATGCAAATAACTGAAGGGCTGTCACATGGAAGATGGAGCCAGATTATTTTCTGCTGCTCTGGAGGATAGGACTTGAACCAATAGATTCAAAATTCATGAAAGGAGATTACAGCTAAACATTGGGAAGAACTTTCTGACGATAAGAGCTGTTTGACAGTGGAATGGAATACCCCAGAAGGTGATGGATTCTCCTTCATTGGAGGTTTTTAAACTGAGGTTGGATGGCCATCTGTCAGGGATTATTTAGCTGTGATTCCTGCATTGCAGGGGGTTGGAATAGATGAGCCTTGGGAGTCCTTTCCAACTCTGCGATTCTATGATTTCAGCATCAGACAAGACTTGTTTTAATTCAGCTAGCTTATGAGGATATGCAAGACAAATTACTGTTCAGTGGTTCTGCTAGTTTTCTGATGATTAATTTATTATGACTGTTATTTTGTATTTTTAAGCTGTAGTAATCTTTCTCTTATTCGTTTTACAAGAACCGTATCAATGTATAGTGTGGATCTTTATCATCTTAATTGCTAATCACTTTAGGGAAGGATGGAATAGAAACACGTTAATTAATGAATAAACCTAGTTTGGTCAGTCAATATCATGGCATTTTTCCAGCAGATGGTCCAAGAATGAGAGAATGATTTACCCATGGCCCATATTGTGCCTCAATAGCAGAATGTGAACTTGAAGGCAAAGCAGCCTGGCTGGCTGGCTCCTAGTGCATTTTATGCTTCTCTGTGAGAAGAGTTAAGAGCATTTAGTGTTTTCCGCCATCCATAATTCTGTGAATGTTTTAGGAAGGATTTTTCTGACATGACTATCAGTCCTTCAAGCAGGTATGGGGAACCTGTGACCCTTGAGATGTTGCTAGACTACAACTTCCATCATCTCTGACCATTGACCATGTTGGATGGGGCTGGTGGGAGCTCAGTCCAGAAACATCTGGAGGGCCACAGTTTCCTCAGCTCTACTTAAAGCCTGACCCTTGATTTTGTTTTGCTCCAGCTGTTGCTCCTGCTAGCATATCCATTGACAATAGCTTAAAAGATGGTAGCTGAAGGTACTGCACTGATCTGTAACCATATTTTTATTATTGGCTCAACATTAGCCGACGTAGGACAAGATTAGGTCAAGGGCCACATTCCATACCAGGCAACCTTCATGGGCCACATGGTAGTGGTGGGCATGTGACTAAAGGCAGAGCAACAGATGCAGGTTTTATCTTCGCGCAGGAGGCTGGTTCCTACACATGCTCACACACCCCTCTCTATTCTCCAGCCAAGCAAGCAGGAGGCATTTATCAGGGTTCAAGGAAACATTCCAGCCAGACAAAAAAGAAAAAAAAGAAAGAAAAAAGGGGAGGGGTGAAACAGGGCCAGTGGGGAGAGAGTGTGGGGTGGGTGAAGTCCCCAGACTTTAGAGAGCTGCATTTGAGCCCCAGGCCTGAGGTTCCTCAACTCTGGCATAGGAATATTCAGGCACTGGATTTCTGTAGAACTCTTAATTTCACAGGATGGAAAGGCAGCAGTTCCCCAATGTACACAGAGCAAGCTGTGTTGAGAAGAGCATTTTCATTGATGATAATGGGATAGTTACAAAGCTGGAAATGTTTATATAGTTTATAATGGGCTTTTTGCAGAGCGACTGAAAACATTTGCACTGCTGACAAAGGGCATTTCCCCAGACATTCATCATTCCCAAGCAGGTGTTTGAGATGGCTGCAGTAACACATGATCTTGATTTAAATTCATGTCAGTTGGATTTAGAAAGGTGATGGGTTTTAATTCTAAGCACAGCCTCAGCAGGAGCCGGGAGCAGGTGTGTGTGATAGGGCTAAAGTGCCCTGGGAAAACGTTTTAGCTGGGCATTTAGATGCAGAGAATTTAAAAGTCCTCACCACCACTCCACTTTTAAGTCTTAGCATGGAATGAGTTTTTGGTGGCTCAGATACAGGGATGCTTGGTTTCCATGGTGACAGATCAGGGATGCTGACCAGGGATACAGAACTGGAGCAGCTTAACAATTGGGTTTTGATTGAAAACAGGATTAGCTAATTCACTAGGCCTTCAGAGCGCTATGGTTCCCACCAGTTCCAGACATGGCTTGAGGGGTGGCTGGCTCCCCCACATAGCATTAGAAAACTCTGAATAGTTTTTCGCTTTACACTAAGGGGATTTTCACACATTGCAGTGCATCAAACTTGGGAGTGTATATACTGAATGATGCAGCCTTTCCCAAATCTATGAAGAGTGAACCTGTATGATTTATGTGTTTTCAAACATATTGTTTATATGCACAGTCTTAGGCAAGCAAGAAGCAAAACGTAGTGTAAATAAGCCGCATGGTCAAAATAGGGAGGGTGCCTCCAGATTGTTAGTATTTTGCAGAAGGGATTCAAGTACACATCAGTAATTTAGATATGCACAATTAAAGTGGATTAAAGTGCTGTGTCACCCAAGCACAACAAACCTACTTAAGAAAACCCAGATTTTATGCAGCTTGGAATGTTATGGGGAAATGCACTGAAATGTTTGGGGTGACTGGAATGATTAACAAGACGACGCATTGGCATCCCTCAAGTAAATTGGGAAGACTATTCATTGTTGAATAACCTCTCTATAAACAAATCAGACAAAGACAGAGTGTAGTCTAACCATTGCATAAACTTTGAGTAAGCAAATTAGAAAAAACTGTTCAACAACCTTTCTGAGTGTAGCTTGGCTCACTTGCTTAAGCTGTTCATATTTATGTCCTTGAAATGCAGCAGTCAGCTTTTGTATGCAGAACATCTTGCCGAGGAATGCATCAGGGTGCAGTTTGAGTGCCTAGACTTCATCAGAAAAGTTGGTGGTTCCTCACACTCTTTGCATTTATTCTGCATTTTGGCTTGCTTGCTTGAATCAGGCATGCCAGCTGAAAGGAAGCTCCATGTAAAGAGGCAATATACCCCTGAGTATCAGATGCTGCAGACAAATGAGGAGGCCTGTTTGTGAGCTTCCCAGCAGCTTGCCACAGTTGGCCACAAAATACTGGACTGGTGGACCTTTGGTTTCATCCAACAAGGCAGTCTTCCCATTCTTATTGGCCACTTTTTGTTTTAAACAGATGACTAGCTAATAGCTCAAGATGGGTAGCTGATGTTATCTCAGGGGCTGTGGGAGATCTCTCTGGAACTTGATGTAATGGTCCGGTCTACGGGCGATTGAAGTTCCAGCTGAGGACGTTGGGACCGGGCAAGATGGCGAGGTGGAAGCATGAATGAGAGTCCAGAAGCCAGGGATCCGAGGGTCAGGAAGCAGGGAGTCACGAAGTCAAGGGCCCGAGGGTCGAGAACCAAGGAGCCATGAAGTCGAGGGTCGAGAAGCAAGGAGTCAAGAAGCCAAACTCCGAGGATCAGGAAGCAAGAAGCCAAACACAGGAAGCGTGTTGCTGTGGCAAAGAGCCAAAGGGAAATGCTGACCTTATATCCCTTCCCGGCTCTAGCCACCAGGTGCAGCGAGTTACCAAGTGGCCTCACCTGTGCGGCCGCACCTTGCCTCTTCAGAACAAACTTAGGAAGGCCCCGGTCCTGCGAAGCCCTACTGGTCACAGGGCCCGGCTCCTGCACACACTCCTGACACTTGAAAGCCATCAGCTTTGGGAAGGTTACTCATCTGTCTCCTCCAACTTAGAGGAGGGCCTGATCTAGGGCACATGTGGAAAGCATTGAGGCATCACTCCTGGAGGATGTACGGTAAGTCGTTCTTTTCTCACTTACCATAAAGCAGCATGCTGAGCACACAAGCCTGGAAGACCTTCATCTTGGTATTGGTTGTTAGCATCACATTTCCAGACACCTTATTGGAGAGGCAAGCCATTGCTGTAACTGCCTTGCCAATAAGTTTGTCCAGCTTAGTGTTGATGGAGAGGTTGCTGATTATGGTGGAGCCCAGGTAGACGAAATCGTCACCTCAAGCATGTGGTCACCAATGCTAATGTGTGGAGTGCTGACTGATATCCTGAGCCAGGATGTTTGTTTTCGTCAGGCTGATAAGATCAATCTCCATGCAGGCTTGGGCAAAATGGTTGATGAGACTCTGTAGAGCTTCCTTGCACAATCAGGACTGCGTCATCTGCAAACATCATCTCTGATCTGCAAACAACGTTGACTGATCTGCAGTTCTTAATTTAAGGGATGGGGACATGTAGCAGTTGCCTTCCCAGATATTGAAAGAGTTAAACTTTATGACTCCTGCTTCCTTAAGGAGTGCCCTGCTGGATCAGGCCAGTGGCCTATCAAGTCCAGCATCTTGTTCTCACAGTGTCCAATCAGATGCCCATGGCACAGCAGGTGACCTGAGCACAGTAGCACTTTCCCCACTTCCAATTCCCAACAACTGGTACACACAGCCATACATCCTCTGCCACTGGAGGTAGGACGTAGCCCTTGCCCATGTAATAGTACCAGGTAGTTTGTTGAACTTCTGCCATTCTGATCCTAGGAGAAGGGATGGCTGTCTTTGCAAGAGCGCTCCTTTTGTGCCAGAATGGCCAAGGTTGGTGGCGTATCATGTCTCTCTGCCCCTGCCCCCTCAAACCTTGTCCAACATCCTTTCAAATGGGAGATGCATTACTCCCTAGTTGGGTCTTGGAAAAAGCATCCCTTGGTCATCTTGGGTTCAGGGAGGGGAGAATGGAGAGGGAGAAAGAGGTAGCAGGTAGGACGTCTATAAAAACCAGCCAATTGAACACCTTTGGTTGGGAATTGCCACATGAGCACAGCTTTGGGGACAGCAGCATAAAGCCGCAGCCTACGTGTGTTGCAGAGTTGTGTGACATGGCAAAGGCAGCAGTGGTATGTGAGGGGTGATGTAGACCAAGAGCGTGGTACCTTAAAGGAGCGTGGGGTGAGGGTTGTCTTGATCATCGGGCAGTTTTCAGGTCAGCTGCTGAGAAGATCTCGCACATCTGTGGAGCAGGGCTGATGGTGATCCACAGTGACAGCCTTGCTTGTTTGCCCGTGGCACAGTCAGCGAGCCAGACTGAGGAGATGCGACAGCCCAGCTCCTTTTGCCGATCTGGTGTGCCCCCCCCTCCCCATTTCACTCCATGTATGCCACTGTTTGGCCAATAAGAAATGCAGCAAGCGAATGAGGTTGAGAGCCTGAACCTTATCACGATCTGCATATGCAGGCATATATGCAAAAAAGCAGGGCTATTCAACATTGTTGATTCAATACAAGTCATCTGGAATTCTTTACATGAGCTGGAAATCCTGGAGTATTTTGGTTATATCTCCTTGCTGGGATCATTCTCATGACACTGTGTACTTGCAGTGAATCATAAATTTTCTCCTCCTCTGCTTCTCCAAGATAATAATTCCTGTTATTTCCATAGTGGCTTATCTTCTAAGGTTGACCAAATATCCAGGGGCACTTATCCTCACTTTCCATTTTATTTTAGCTTCCAGCTGAGCTAAGGGATTGTTATTTCAAGGCAATTGCTGTGAAAAATGAAACAAGGACACAGCGCACCTAAACTGTTGCTACCATTTGCTACCTCGCTGCTTATTCTTTTCTTAAAGGGTCCTTAGAAAACTGGCTCCATCAGGAATCAGGATCTTGAAACATCCTATTGGAGAAGGTGATTGAGCAACAATTTGGAAGGCACGTACACACACACACACACACACACACACACACACACACACAGTGTGTATCCTGTTTGTTCTTTCACTAGCCATCCTAGCAATCCAAATCCTATGCAAATCCACAGAGAGAGATTTTACTATCCAGTCAGTAGACATAAAGCAAAATATCAAAATGAGGACGAATTTTCCAATTCTAAAAGTCACAATTGATTTTTTAAAAATAGAAATATCTGGTAGAAGTCATAGTTTGGAGCCAAAATTTGAATTTGTTACAACTCAGTTCCTGCAAAATCAGGACGCTCGCGCCCTTTGTTCAAAACCTAAACTCCAGTGCCAGCATTGAATTTGAACTCGGCTATGAATTTACAAGGCTCCTATTCCATTTCTTGGGCCTCAGGATTTATGTTACTACAAATCTAAGTCTGCAGCAGCAAGGCACAGATTCCAGTGACAGATGTGCTTTCTATAACAATTCCCATTTATTGCTGCAGTCCTCCCTGCCCGACATAAGTTTATGTGGGCATTATCAGCTGTTCCTCTTCTTGGCAGCTTCCAGATTTGGTTTGAGGTAGCTGTCAGTCCAAACATCCCATATCTAGTCCTTCCTTAGGACTGAGCAGATGGAGGGGGAAAGGTTATCCCAAGGACTTAGCAGCAGGAAGTAAACAGCATCACTCAGTGCACCAGATTTGTGTGTGTGTGTGTCTGTGTGCGGGAGGAGGGGGAGAGATATGCTTTACTTCTGTCCTCCACTAGATGGCAGAAAGGGACCAGAGAACAACTGAAGAGGTTTATAAAAGTTTGCTAAGGGTTACTGGGAACTGTAAGTATTTAAGGGGTAAACTATAGTGCTCAGAATTTTTTGAGGGGTAGCTTGTGTTTCGAATATGCTTTAAACCTATAGTGTGTGCACATACAGAACTGTAGAGAGAGAGAACCTGGGTCATATGTGATGTAAATGGCAATGCTAACAGAAAGCCCACCTAGGGTGGCAGTTTTGCATGTCTTCTCTTGGCTTATTTTCATTATCCACAAGGATATTTGTAAAGGGGAGGGTTTTACATGTTTTAGCAACATGTCTCCTTTTGCAGAGCCAACCATGGCATTGCTGTGAGCTTGGGAGGGTAGGCTATATGCCTCAACATGGGGAACTCTATACAGAGAGAAGCCCAGAGAAGTCTGGAAGTGCAATATCCAGCACAGAGTAGCAGAGGATGGAGGTTGGGTCCAGAATGCAGATTGCGGGTGTCGAATGTTTAGGAATATGCTCTTTGTCAGTAACATATTTGGTCACTTTGTACAAAGCCCATTATTGTTCCAGCTTTGTAACTAGCCCGTGATCAGCAATGACAATGTTCTTCTCACTCCCTTGTTCTGTTTGTACCAGACTGCTGCTTCCATTCTGCTGGATGAGTATGAAACTCAAGAAGCCTGCCTCAGCTGGGTCAATGAAAGTTATTTTACCTTCTTCCTAGCCTTTAGGGTAAACACTGTTCATATTCAGCTGTGAAGTTTACCAGGAGATATTGGTGGTCTCGGTCTAAGGCACTGCACAGGGTTGCTGTGAAATAACCTATAACTCCTTGATGGAAGACTGCATTATAAATGCATTAAATAAAGTTTAGGTCTGGGGGACTAGCGTAACATGCACAGCACATTTTTGTCTATTTTGTAAGCAGAGTGGTGCATTGATTGAAAATTGATTAATACACTAACCTGTCAGGAGATTTCATTACTAGTTACATAGTAGAGCATGCAGATATGTTTATCATTCACTGAAGCACGAAGTATTTGCATTCTCTGTATTCAATTTGTTTCAATTTGTGTTCAAAGCAGTGGGGATTTTTTAAAGTCTAATGGAAAGCATTTGCATGGAGAGGGTGAGGGAGGATTCATGAAGTACATCTGTAAATCTGGGCAGTTGTTATTATTGTTATTTATTAAATTTATTTACCATTCTTTATCCAAAGATCACAGGGCAGTTTACAATATAATTAATGGAAACACAGGTGCAATTATCATGTATGATGTAATTTTCATGCCTTAAGCAAAACAAGTGCTTTCTGTCTGAAATGTGTAAGATTTGAAGTGGTGCTCAGAAACCTGAAAATGTTGAGTAACATGGTGAGTTACTAATTTTGTTTCTAAGCCCCTGTCGTGGTACACCATTATCCTACTTTGACTTTGAGCACATAAAACGGCTAAAATCTTCTGTCACCTGCTTGCAAACCCCACCCTTGTATCCCACAGGCTGAGCATCTGTGAAATCATGCATTTTTGACAGATATTCCAGTCAATGGATGAGCAGCAACAGACCTCTGTGCTGTGATGACACTGCTCTGGAATAAATGGAAAGTTGGTTTGGCTGGTGGGTTGGCGTAGAATCTCAAACTGAGCTGAGGAATAGGAGAAGGTGTGTGCTGCAAGGGTCTGGAAAGGAATGATAAAGGGAAGTGCTTCTGATCACATGCACAGAAAGTATTCTTTACCTTGGATACACCAGGCCTTGGAGCCTTTTCTCAGTGGCTGGAACATGTGATGCACTAAAGAAAGTAAAGAGAAAAGCTAACAAACAAACTGAAACTGACACGGGGACAGATAAAAGAGGATGCCTTGGCTCCCTTTTATTACATACACAGCCCAGCAAGACAACTACAAGAACCCACCAATAAATAAAAGAGTGCTTTTGAGTATGTGCAGAATGTCTCCCTTCCCCATTGGCGAGTAGCCATAGTCAGCCATACATAACCAAGGTTATGGGGGCAGGACTTCTAGGCAAGAGGTCATGTTTTGGCCATTTTTAAGCACTAGCTGCCAGGATGTAGAGCACAGGAATATACATCCAGTTATACTGATGATAATCCTTACCACTGTCAGCATTCTCCAAGAGGGGTCCACAAATATGGCAATCAGGGCTTTTTTCAGCTGGAACTTGCTGGAGCTCAGTTCTGGCACTTCTCAGGTGGTGCCATCGTCATTATAAGAGAACAAGGTTCACGGTGAGTTCCAGCACCATATTTTCTAGAAAAATCGCACTGCTTAGGTCCATTCATTTCAGTGGGTCTCCTCTTGAATACATCTTAGATATACAACCCTTTGCCTCTTCAGAGCAGGATGTGAAAAACACCAAAAGTTTTCTTGAAGTCTACTAGAAATAATTGGTTGGTTAGAACATGTGGACCCCTTTTTGCTCTTCCTCTTCTTATAAGCATTAATCTAATAATACCATTTAATAGAGGGTGTGTGCGTCACTGTGCAGTTGGTTCAGATTAGAGTTGATCAGAAGGCATGTCTTTGAACTGTGGGCCTGAAGCAATGAGAGAAGGGGGGGGGGGGGAGCCAGCCGCCAGGAAAATCAGTTATGTTGCAGGCATGGGTAAGAGTGTAATTGACTCATTAACCAGAGGCCTTGCAAAGGGGAGTGTGTGGTGGTGACAGAGGATGAGATTGTCCTGACCTAACAACCAGAGAGGCCTTGGAAAGGGCAAAGTGTGAGTTGTAACCTCAATATATGGGCCTGATACTAGTAAGGGTGTAGTTTACATTGTCAGGGTGATGGTTCGTCATGATACAGAAGGCTAATGAATAACATACTAGACTAGAGACATTTCAGGCATGCACAAATGTCAGATAAAGACACTGTCTATAACCAACCAACATCTTTATTACATTTAGAATTTCAGGTGGGGCAGAAACTCCTGCCCTTTGTGCCTATAGCTCCTGGTTTCACTCCCCCCTGCGTTTCCTCCCTCTGGCCCGGGCTCTGGCACTCCGCTTGTCCTTCCTTTTTTGAAAAAAAAAAGTATTTTTTTTAAAAAAAAATTATTGAGAAAAATAATAATACATACAAATAACACAAATGCATCTCAAAACAATTAACACAAATATACATATAATACATATAGTCCCTACAAACTCAAACAAGACACCTTACCCACCCCGTGACCTCCCTCCACCACAGCTCGAGTTCCTTAAATTTTAATTTGATTGTTTCATTGCATTTCTAAGAATCTTCATCTCTTACAACCATTCCTGTTTTCATTTTCATCTTTGCTTTACCTACTTACTTAATCTACACTTAGTAGGCATATATTCATCTTCTCACATCTACTTTATATATTTAATCTAAGCATATTAACATTTTTTTTAGAACAGTATTTTTACATGTAATCTTCAAAACAATTCCATTCTAGTTTTAAATTGTGATTTGTTTGGGATCTTATGGCTGCTGTTAGTTTTGCCAACTCTATGTATTCACTTAGCTTAGTTTTTTTTCTATGGAAGTCCTGAGCATTTTTTTTAACTCATCATGTATTATACACCAGAAGCTTTAAATCTTTTCACAACTCCACCAAGTGTGGATCATTGTTCCTTCAGTTTTTCTGCATTTCCAACATAAGTTGAACTTTAGTTTGTAAATTTTTGCGAGTTTGGTTGGTGTCATGTACCACCTAAAGAACATTTTTATAAAGTTTTCTTTAACAGATTAGCAGGCTGTAAAGTTAATATCTACTTGCCATAGCTTCTTCCACTTTTCTAAATAGATAGTCCTGCCGATGTCTTGGGCCTATTTTATCTGCACCTCCTTTACAAATTCATCCTTCAAGTCCCACTCCAATAGGAAATCATACATTTTTGATAGAAGTTTCTTGTTATTTTTTAATAACATTGATTGGAATTTTTGAATCTTTTTTACCAAAAAACTCTTTTGATATCTGATTTAAAGACATTATTCAACTGATGATATTGGAGCCAATCAGATACATGTTGCCTTAGCTCCCCAAATGATTTTAACTTTAATTGGCCTTGGTCTTCTGTTATCAACTGTCTATACGAGGGCCAGTGTCTTTCCATGTTCAGTTTTTTCACAGCATGTGCTTCCAGCGGGTATAACCACCAAGGAGTTTGTGGCTCTAATAATGGTTGATATCTGGTCCAGACTTTAAATAAAGCATTTCTAAGAATGTGACTGGTCAACCGGCTGTGTACTTTAGCTTTATTATAACTGAGATAGGCATGCCATCCGAATCTGTTACAGTGGCTCTCTAGATCTAAGATGCTGTTCTCTCCAATGTTATCCAATCTTTTACCCAAATTAGGCATTCCGCCTCATAATATAGTTTCAGATTTGGCAGGGCAAGACTCCACTCTTTCTTTCTTGTCCGTTAATAATTTATATTTTATACATGGTTTCTTGCCCTGCCAAATGAATCTTAACAAATCCTTCCTCCAGTCTTCAAAACATGATACTCTTTCAATTATTGGTAACATTTGAAAAGGATACAACATCTTAGGTAAAATATTCATTTTGATTATAGAGATTCTACCTAAAAATGATAGTTTCAACCTATTCCATGTCTCTAAATTTTTCTTCACTTCTTTCCCAAAAAAAATTATAATTATTATCAAATAGATTAAGATTTCTCATTGTTATATCAATACTGTACCTAAATACTTTGCTTTTTTCACAATTTGTAGACCTGACTGAGTTTGCAAATCCTTTTGCTCTTGTTCCAACATATTTACCATGATTTTAGTTTTAGTTTTATTTAATTTGAAACCAGAGACCTTACCAAATTCTGCTATTTTCTCTATTGCTTTAGGAATACTTTTTCCAGGATTTTGCAATGTTAAAATTATGTCATCCGCAAAGGACCTCAGCTTAAATTCCTTTTTGCCAGTTGTAATTCCTCTTATTTATGGTTCTCTTCTCAGTTCCAAATTTAGAACCTCCAGGGTTAATATAAATAGAGGAGGAAATAGGGGGCAGCCTTGTCTCATCCCTTTTTCGATTGAGAAATGTTTTGACTTCCCTCCATTAATTATGAGACAGGCTTGTTGTTTCTGATATATCACTTTTATACCTCTGGTGTACCTTTCTCCCATCTTAGATTCATCCAAAACTTTCTGTAAAAAACCCCAAGAGAAGTTGTCAAAAGCTTTCTCTGTGTCTATTAGCATGAAAGCAGCTTTTTTGCTAGGTTTTAATTCCAGATATTAAATTAAATCAATTACAACTCTCATATTGGTTTTCATATGTCTATTTGGTAAGAAACCCGCTTGGTCTTGATTTATAATATCTTTTAGATGTAATTTTAATCTGTTGGCCAAGATTCCCATAAATATTTTGTAATTATTGTTTAACAATGATATTGGTCTATAACGTCTTACTGACTCGTGAGGGGAACCTTGTTTATGGATCAGCACTATGTTTGCATCCTGCCAAGTCTCTGGGGTCTTTCCATCCTGAATTACTTTATTCATCATATTTTGGAATTGTATAGCTATAATCTCCTCTAATATTTTGTAATGCATTGACGAGAGACCATCTGGGCCTGGCAATTTGCCCAATTTTAGATTTGAAATTACTTGATGCAATTCCATTCTAGTAATTGGTGCATTAAGTTGGTCTACTTTTTCTTCATTGATTTTAGGGATTTCTTTCCCTTGGAAATAACTTATAATTTCATGCTCAGCCTCCGGCCCTGCCTTATAGAGGTTTCTAAAATAATCTAGGAAAGATTTGGTTATATCCTCTTCAGTATCTATTAATTTCCCATTTTGTAATAGTTTATTAATTTGCATTTCCTTCTGTTTCTTTTTTAGTTGCCATGCCAGCAATTTCCCGGGCTTAATGGCTAATTCGAAAATTTTTTGCCTCATCCATAAAACATTGTTCTCTATTTCTTTATTTAATAATGCTGAGAGTTGTAATTGTAATAATTTAATATTTTGGTTTGCTATTTTATCTTTGGGAGATTTCGCTAATGTTTTCTCTTTCCTTTCAATTTCTTGTCTAATTTGATTTAACTTTGCTTCTCTAATTCTTTTTTGTAATATATTTTGTTGGATATAAAATCCTCATATGAAGGCCTTACTGGTGTCCCATATTATTCTAATACAGTATCCGTATTTTGTGCCATGTTAATTTCAAATAATTCCTTTAGCAATTCTTGAGCCTTTTGTTTTATTTCCACATCATTCAGTAACTTCTCGTTCAGTCTCCAACCTCTGTAGTTCTTCTTGTCACCTCTTAGTTCTAGCTCCTGGTTTCACTCCCCTCTGCGTTTCCTCCCTCTGGCCCTGGCTCTGGCACTCCGCTTGTCCTTCCTTGTGCCTCCCCAGGAGCAGGATCTGATGAGGGAGACAATTTTGCTCGGCTTCCTGCCTGATGAAAAACCAAAGAACTGAAAGTCAGGTCCAGGAAGATGTGACTGAGCCAGAGGAGGCTGAGAGGTGAATGGATAGGACTGATGGCAGGGAGATGATGTCCGGGTGGATAAAAGCATATTGTGTGAGAGATGGATACATGTGGAAGAGGAGGGAAGTGATATACTTATGCAGGTAAAGTGTTTTTATACCATGATCATTTAGTCAAATAGGTTTCTCGCAGTCACTTACAAAACCAGAAGTGAGACACATAAGGAAAGAGGGAAGGGGCGGGCGAAGGGTGTGCAGGAGAGGAGAAATGCAAGCTCAGGGTGCTTCTAGACTGTGGCTATTTTTGGGTGAGATTCAATCACATACCAGCAAAATCGGATTGTGCAGTTTTAGTTGATTGGGAGGTCTTGTGGAACAAACCCACTTCCCAAAAAGTTCAGATTTCTTTGTGATAAGGAAAGTGATAGGAAAATGTACCGAAAAGTGTAAGGGCAAGATAACTTTTATTATTTTTTATGCAATGCAATCTAACCTCCCCACAAACAAATGATAAGAAATGCTCATTAAATAACCAACATTGTCTAATCTCCCTGCAAACAAATCAGAATGATTGCTCAACAAACAGGTTGTCTAGAAACAATCTCTGGTACCAGTTCTTAAAGTTATAGTTCTTTTAATTACCAGCAGGAATTAATGACTGATAATGAATGACAGTATGGCATAGTGGTTAGGGTGTTGGACTAGGACCTGGGAGACAAGGGTTCAAATCACCACTTGGCTATGAAGCTCACTAGGTGACCTTGGGCCAACCAACATCTCTCAGCTTAATCTACCTCATGGGGGATAATATGGGGAGGGGGAGAGCCATGCACGCCAACTTGAGCTCATTGAAAGAAAGGTGGGGTGTAAAAGAACAAATGAATAAGTATTATAGTTCAGGTAACCTGATGAACTGGCTGCTGGTAGGTGGCAACTGGGGGAGGACCAAAGGCAGCTGGCCTGTCAGCAGAGATGGTGGAAGAGCCCTATTGTTCACTTTCTCTCCCTCTGCCCTGCAGCCCGATAGCATGAGAGAGAGAAGTATGTGGTGCGCAAAGCTGCCGCATAGCAAACTGTATCATTGCTCTGTCTGGTGTGTTACTTTCTACTCTGCATGGGGGCTTGATGTGGCCCTGGGCCCAGAGGTGGAACTCTAGCTGCTCCAGCACCCAGAGTGGCGCACGGCAAGCATCCCGGGGGGGGGGGGCAGCGTGGCGACGTCATCCCCCCCAGGGATGACACGTGGGGCGGACCACACCCCCCACACCCATGCCTGGGTCTGTTTACATATGGTCCTTGGCCTAATTTTGAATGTGTGGCAAGGAGGAAAAATGGGAGGGGGGAGCAAAAGACAGAGGAAGTGCAGGGGGACACACACAAGGAGTTTAAAGAGAGAGAGTAAAGATGATGTCAGCATCTTAAAAAGCAGAGACATCACCTTGCCAACAAAGGTCTGTATAGTTAAAGCTATGGTTTTTCCAGTAGTGATGTATGGAAGTGAGAGCTGGACCATAAAGAAGGCTGATCACCAAAGAATTGATGCTTTTGAATTATGGTGCTGGAGGAGGCTCTTGAGAGTCCCATGGACTGCAATAAGATCAAACCTATCCATTCTTAAGGAAATCAGCCTTGAGTGCTCACTGGAAGGACAGATCCTGAAGCTGAGGCTCCAAGACTTTGGCCACCTCATGAGAAGAGAAGACTCCCTGGAAAAGACCCTGATGTTGGGAAAGATGGAGGGCACAAGGAGAAGGGGACGACAGAGGACGAGATGGTTGGACAGTGTTCTCGAAGCTGCCAGCATGAGTTTGACCAAACTGTGGGAGGCAGTGGAAGACAGGAGTGCCTGGCGTGCTCTGGTCCATGGGGTCACGAAGAGTTGGACATGACTAAACGACTAAACAACTGATGGCAAAGAAAGAGAGAGGAAAGCGGATGATTCCACCCACCTTTGGCTGTGCCCTACTTATTTTTTTGCTCTGACCCTGCCCATGACTAGCATTGAGCCCCTGAGACAAAGAATGAGGAGAAGCTTGTTCTGATTCTCTCTGACTGGCAAGGGCTCTCTCTCTCTGTTTGCAAGGAAGGGCCCATTCACATTCAAGAGCCTTTAGCCAAAGCTGCCCTAGACTTGTGTGCAAAAAAATGGGGTGGGGTGTGTGTTGAGGGGGAGGTCTGTGCTCTGCCACTGTGTTGCTTTTCTCCCTCTTCATTAAGGTAAAGACTAAATGGAGGAGGGGTGTGTGTATGTGCTAACCATTTCTAGGCTGTCTTGCTCCCAGTCATTCAAGGAAAGGCTGGGCTTAATGCCCTCATTATGGGGGTTTCTTTTAATGCTACGCGAAGGGCTTTTAAAAATTATTATTTCCCCAGGTGTTTAGAAATTCTTAAAAATTATTCTAATGTTTTTTAAAAATGCTGCTTTTATGACTTGCTGCTGGTGGTTTTTAACACTTATTTCAATTGTGATTGCTTTTGTTTTGCTTGTTGTTGCTTTAATGGGTTATGGCATTTAAATTGCATTGTGCACTACTTAGGGAATGCTAGCTATTGGTGCTGTGTGTGTGTGTGTGTGTGTGTGTGTAGTTATTAAGTAAGTAATTGCAATCAGAGCCTTGAAAAAGAAAGTTTAGAAAACATGCAGCCTAGAAATACACTTAAAAGAGAGCCAGAATGGTGTAGGGCTTAGAGTGTTGGACTAGGACCTAGGAGACCAGCGTTCAAATCCCCACTAAGCCATGAAGCTCACTGGGTGGCCTTGGCCCAATCACAGTCTCTCAGCCCAACCTATGTCACTGGGTTGTTGGGGGGGGGGGGAGAACTATACATGCCACCTTGAGTTTCTTGGAGGAAAAACGACTTATCAATGTGATAAATAAACTATATAAATAATAAAATTGCAGAGGGCCAACCCAGTAAGAGCTACCACAGTGTCTTTTAAAAGTTGCCGAGATGCACATGTCTCTGAAAGTCCAGCCATGAAGCCCCTGGGCATGCTCCTCTGGTTGGGAAGTTCCAAAGTGGAGGTTCTCCTCCCGCAAAGTACTTTTCTGCTTCCTCACAGACATTATTTCAGAAAATGGGGGGGGGGGGGCGCGGACTGGGAAGGTTCTCACGTCCAGGGGCAGGATGGACACATGGAAGAAGAATTTATTTAATGCAGGCAGGGCCCAGGCCATCGAGAGTTTTTCGTGGTAGTGCACAGATCCTTCGTTTGGGTCTGGAAGCAAATGATACTTGGGTGAGAAATGCTGATCATTACACATGAAGGGAGGTAGGCATGTGGAGGGAAGGCAGGAAAGATGAAGGCTGCTATAAAGCGGGGCTAGCTCTCCCATTAGGCAGGGCGAGGCAGCAGCTTTTGGAGCACCATTAAGGGGGAGAAAATTGCCAATTATTTTCATTACGAGAGGTGCCATTTTGATTTTCTGCCTCAGACACCAAAATGCCTTGGGCCATTTCTGCTAAAAAAAGGAACAAATATGGAAGAGAGAGGCACGGCGGCAGAGGATAAATGGAGGAAAGGAAGAATGAATATACGGCTCAGGGAGAAACAGACGGATTGTTGCAGGAATAGAAGCCCGTGACAGAGCAGAGGGGTTAATGCAGCCTTCTCAGAGTGGGTAGGGCATTCAGAGAGCGAGTTTAAATATATGTTTAAAATGTTGCTGCAGTATTGCATTTGTATAGCATAGTGGACAAACAGGGTGCTTCTGGAATCTAGTGTGTTAGCTAATGGTCAGAGATTTTTCTTTCACAAGCTGGTTATTGGTTTTGGTTTTTTAAAAAAAGCACTGCTTAAATGAATGTAGCTCAGTGACAGAGCACATTTCCACACATGTGAAATGTCCCTGGTCCAGTCCTTAGTATTTCCAGGTAGGACTGGGAAAGAAACCCTGGAGAGATTGAGCTAGATGGATCAATAGACTGCCTTGGTATACAGCAGCTTCCTATGTGCCTATGCAGTTTCTGAATGTGTTTCAAGGGCAGCTCCACATAAAGCACAGTACAGTACTCTAGTCTTAAAGCAACCGAATACCAGCTCTGTCAAGCCTCCTTTTTCCCTTAGTTGTCACCTGGCAGCAGTCATTCCATCAGCGGAAGAGATGGGAAGTGGGACTCATTCCATCAGCTCTGCTGAAAGACCAGCAGAAACATCCTGCCCCTGCACTGATTCTGTGTTAAAAGAAGTACTGGTTAAGAAATGGTGCCTGAATTTTTCTCCTCCTCCTTCTCTCCTTGTAAGGTTTTTAAAAAATAAATAAATACATAGAGTGTAAGCTTGCAGGCAATGACTAATTGATTGTATATAAACCATTTAAATGACTGTATAGGAGCCACCCTGGGAGCCTTTTTGGCCGAAGAGTGGGGTACAAATGCTCTAAATGAATTAAAAAATAAAATAGAAACTGTGGCAAGATGAGCTTTCTCTAGAAGAGGCTGCAGCTGGCACATCAGCTGAAACTGAGCAAAATGTGAGCTGCATGCAGCCCTCAAGGCCTTTTTTTTGGGCAGCCCTCAGCATCATTTGATGCCGCCCTCTCAGCCCTTGCACTGTCTTCCCAAAGCCAGGTGAGCAAGGTGCTGGGCTTTGGGAAGGAGCCGTAAGAGCTCTGATGGGGTCCTAGAATCATCCTGCCTCATTCCTAAAGCCTAGTTAGTCCTTTCCTAGCTTTGTGAAGGAGATGTGAGGACTCTAGGACCCTGCCAGAGCTTCGCACCTCCTTCCCAAAGCCTGGTCCTCTCTTAGCTCTGACCATACAGTATGTGGTGGTTGTTGCCCAGGCAGTCTGTCTGTGTGTTTGCACTGGGGTTGGATAGGTGGGGAAGTCACAGAGAAGTGGGATTTTTTTCGATGGTGCAGACATCTCTCCTACCTTTCTCTCCTGAGCTGCTTCGATGGCTTTTTATGTCAGATTTTCTGAAATAAAAACAGTGCCCCTCATTAGAAACCCATGTTGTTTGACTCCATAAGACCATCCCCCAATTTCTGTCTGCACAGTGAAATAAGATGCACAAACATGCATGCACTCCTGTACAGTTGCCCAAAGCGCTCTCTCTCTCCTCTCTGCCACAAATATTTAACATAAGATTGTGCACATGACAGTAAAAAAAATAAAAATGCCATTGAGCCACGTCTCCATGTTAACCTGAGATAGAAAAAGAAAACAAATTAACTTTCTGTTGGTTTTCTATTTGTACTGCACCTTATTCAAGCTAAAAAAGATTTGAGGCCATAACTACTCCATCTGCTACCGCTGAGCTGCCAAGCTCTCCATCCCTCCACCTATAAGTGTTTCAGGACACTCACCTGTGTCAGGGCACCATCATATCCTGCGTCCCACCAACCCCAAACTCTGAGGGGAAGACCCAAGCAGCATGACTAGATATTTGAGCAAGGAGACCAGTATTAGCCAGGGAGCTGTCCAGCAGTATCTGAGCTGTGAAAGCAGGTCCAGTGTGTGGTGAGCTGGAGCAGCTAGGGCACTGTCCATCAGTAGCTGAATTTGCAAGGGCCTGGTGAAGGAGCTGTTCAATCAAAGATACTGTACCAGGAGCTATCCAATGGAGACTGAAGAGCGTTATATTAGACTTGGCTACCATGCTTCTTCCTGGTAACTCAGCAGGATCCTGATCTGCAGTTCATACCACTGCTTGCCTCTTCCTCTGAAGTATTTGGGCTCATCCAGACTTCCTTTTGTGTCTAGGCACAGTCCCACGTTATAAAGCTTTGAAAAGCACCATGTCCGAGTGCTTGCTTTTTTTTTCCTTTTTTTTTGCCTTGATGCTTTCCTTACGAAAACTTGCTCTTTACCTCTGAATTGGAGCGAACAACAATCTGCAGAAAACCGGAATTGCTGTTTGTTCCTATTTGGCATTAAAGAGCAGGTTTTCAAAGGGGCAGTGGTGGAGCAAAAGAAAAAGTGCTCTTGAAGATGAAGACCTGTGTCTAGAAAGCACGGCACAAATGGAAGTGTGGATGAGCCCTTTGTTTGTTTGTTTGAAACATTTGAATATCACCAACCTATTCGGATTTCAGGCTGGCACACAATCCATTTATATCATAACATAATCAGCAGCAATATAAGAATACAATCCTCTTTAAAAAAAAAAAAGTGACAAAAACAAGACCAAGCTGTAGCAGTTTATAATCCCTGGGTGAACAGAAATGCTTTTGCCTGGCTCTGAAAAGAGCACACAGCTCTGCGCTTTTATGGCTTATTGATGTCTCCCAACATTATTATTATTTCCTGATGATAACACTAAAATGAGAAATTGAGGGGAGGTAAGTGTCTTGCGTTTAGATTCAACTTGTTCTCATTTCAGGAATGAAGTTCCTCTACATCAAAGCCTAAGCAAATATCAGGCCACTGAAGAAGGCTCTGTTGAAAAGCTTTTGGCCAAATTGTTATTAAGGAACACTCATTTCCATATGCTTTAATGGGCATTTTGCCTTTATAAAGGTGATAAGAATGCTTGCTTTAATATTTTTACCCTGACTCTTATGAGTGGGATAAAATTATTTTTTTGTTACATAAACTTGATACAGTTCTTTTCCTTAACATTTTAAAGTTGAGCATGGTTAAGAATAAGGTAAAACTTGGACGTTTCTGCTGAAAGGGTTGCAACATAGGCACCTGGGGAGCATCTTTTTGGAGGGGATTCTGTAATTGAGGAGGGTAGAGGAAAGCCCTCTCCCTTGTAATTAAATAGTGTACATGCTGAGCTTCAGTGTGTTCTCTGCTTCTGGCACCTCAAGGGTGATAGTGGCAGGTCCAGAGCTAGGGTGGGTTTTTTGGGAGGTTGCTGGGTCCTTCAAAATTTCAGCCTCCTCAGGCAGGGTGTGGGCTGGGAATCCTGGGAGTTCCTCTGGGAATCCTGATGCTCTGTGGTTCCAGACAATCTGGGCTGGGGGATGGAGTCTACTGTCATCTGGAGGCCATGATGATGCCCATCCTTGTTCTAATGGAATGACTCCAGTCATCATGTTAATGATTGAGGAAGGGAGACCATGGAAGTAGTATATCCCCCATGCAACAATAGCAACTTCCCCAGAAGCCTCCCCAGTATTTTCTAAGCAGGGTCAGCCCAAGACATTTTTCTGCCTGAGGCAAAGGACAAAGTTGTGCAGCCCACGCCCAATTCCCCAAGTATAGAGGCAGGTTGAATCTTTCTTCAACACTTGTAACAGTATCCTCCACCACCGTTGAGATTGACAGGCTAGTTTAGGCGGTGTACACAACTCTGTCTTCCATCAGATTGGAATGGCCAGGGGGCTGATGCTGCTGATCCCACCTCCCAGCCCTCAGAAGACACTGCCTTACTCTTCCCAATGGTAGGACTGGTCCGGAGAAAGATGAGAGACTGCACAACTTTCCCAGCTATGCCCTCCCCCTGGGGCCACGCAAGCTATCCCTCTTGATACCTCTTAGTCTGGGAGCCACTTTTCTCGCCAACGTAGCTCTTCCGGTTGGGACTCAATTCAGCGGCCTCCTTTTCTGACTTCTCAGCCAGCTCCTGGGCCTCTAGAGGCAGTTCAGGATCCTTTGTGAGTGTGTTCTCTGATCTGGAAGGCAGTGCTGGTGTTAGAGGCTGGAGGCTGCCCGAGCTGTCTGAAGATATGATTGGCTCACTTGTTTTCTTGGTCTCAAATTCCTGGGCACTGGCCATTTTGGTGGCAGTGTGAATATTCCAATTGCGCTTTCCTGAAGATGCATGTTTAGGAGATGAACTCTGAGGAAATGGAGAATGGGGCATTCAGCCAGGGAGAAAGATGACCAAAGAGTCATGACTTTCAGATCCAAATCCCACCCTCCATGTACAGATATTGCTCCAGTTCTCTAAACCATCAGCTAGGCAGCAGGATGTTGGGCTTTGAAGCCCTTGATGTCCCACCTGAGACACAGGTACAGGGCTCATCCTTAACCCACTCTTCCCCAGGATGCAAACCCAGATATATAAGGCCTGCTCCATTTCCCTCTTCTTCCCATTCTGTTCCCCACCAATTCCCAGGGGCCAGAGCTTACTGACCTTGAGAGCGTTCTTCACTTTGCCTTTGAGAGGCAGTGATGGAGCTGACGAACTGGGTTTCAGGCTTTTGGGCTTCTTCCCTTTCTTCTTCTTCGGATGCTCATCAAGGTTTTCTTCGGAGGGCGGCCGCAGCATTTGGACAATCCTGACCCAGGCATCAAAGAGATCACCTCGCTTGTCTGACTCACACAGCTGGAGGTAGAAGGTGCGGCCACTCACCAGCTTGAACCGCAGCTGCTTTTTCTCTGCATTGTGGATGCTGATCTTGACGTAACGCAAAGGGAATAACCTGCATAGGTGTGTGTGTTACGGGAGTGAGATTGGGAACAGTTAAGGCTTTAAAAACTGCAGCTTACTGTTCTGCACCACTGAAATGATCATCTGTAAGGAAGAAAGCAATGAAAGTTAATCTGTAAGAAAGCAGATGCTCTGTCTCAGTAGCTCAGCAGCAGAGCATCTGCTTGGCTTGCAGAAGGTCCCAGGTTCAATCCTTGGTCATCTCCAGGCAGGGCTGGGAGTGTTTTCTGTGTGAAACCCCGGAGAGCTGGTGCCAGTCAATATCGACAATACTGGGCTAGATGGACTGTTGATATGAATCTGTACAAAGCGATTTCCTATGTTTCTATGTGTACTCTTTCCAATCCAAGATAATTTATTCATTTGTATCTTTAATAGCAGGGAGGATGAATCATGTGGACTAGTAGTTTGAAATACTTGTTATAAGCTTGCTCATACAGTGGTACCTCAGGTTACAGACACTTCAGGTTACATACGCTTCAGGTTACAGACTCCGCTAACCCAGAAATAGCACCTCGGGTTAAGAACTTTGCTTCAGGATAAGAACAGAAATCACACGGCAGCAACACAGCAGCAGCGGGAGGCCCCATTAGCTAATGAAGTACCTCAGGTTAAGAATAGTTTCAAGTTAAGAACGGACCTCCAGAATGAATTAAGTTCTTAACCCGAGGTACCACTGTATACATTTTGAAAAGCCCAATGTTGTGCGATTTCATGGAGTTGTCTTCACAGAATTTGCATTAGGATGCAAATACCAATTCCTCCCCTCAAGTTAGCCTTACTCTGGGGTTAGTTTCTCAGCTGCCAAAAGGATAGGGAGGAACCTGGGGCTTACTCTTCACTCATCTGTGATTTCACCAACGAAGCAAAAGTTCTAGGAAGAACAAACCTCCAGTGCTTGCTGTACAGGGAAAAAAAGAGTCTGCTTTTGCCACCATCCTTTTCATGTTGAAGTCATGCTAGTACAATGATAACTGGAATTTTTGCCATCAACCTTTTACAAAAACAATCATCCTCAAAGCACATGGCTGTTGGCATTTCAAGCAGGGAGGCATCCCCACAATATCCTCCTATTCAGCCACAGGTTTGCTGGTGATGAGGACACACCGTTCCCACTAAAGCCATTTGGGCAAATACAGAACAACCAGAACAGGTGAATCTAGGTTCCAGGGCTGAGCCATAGAAACCTGTGACTCAAATTAAGCCCTACTTCCCTTGCTTCCTGCGATGTGCTATGGAAATTCACTGAGCATGGGATATTGTCACCGGGGAATGCCCCTGATGCCGCTGCAGAAAGACTCACCTGGTTAGCTCATATCTTGGTGGTGGGTGACGGTGGAAGATGCTTTTCGCCTTTGTAGTGTGCTCTTCAGATGGGGCAATGGGCCGTGCCAGGAGCAGCACATTTGGGATCAGCAGGACAGGGCTTGTAGAGGTAATGCCAAGAGTCACAATATGCTCCTGGTTGTGGATCTCAACTGGGCCACCTTGTTTGCTGATCTGAGGGTACAAGATAGACTTAACACACAGTTTACCGCCTTCTAAAAATGGACAGTATCTCAACCAGTCTCCCCCAACTTAGTGCCCCTCTAGATGTTTTGTAACACAACTGCAATAATTTCAGATGGTTGACCATGCTGTTGGTGGGGATGATGGGAATTGCAGTAGAAAAACATCTGGAGGGCACTAGGTTGGGGAAGTCTGGATGAATCCTTATTGCTAGTGTTTGTGCTTGGAGAGGGACTAACCTGCAGTGGAAATTACATGTACTTTCCTTTGCTGCCTGCCCTTTAAAATTTTATTTTCATTGGGTGATAGTCAACTAATTTTTAAGCAGTATAGATTCAGGACAGACAAAAAAAAAGCACTTCTTCATGCCTTGCATAGTTAAAACTATAGAATTTGCTCCCACAGGAGGTAGTGATGGCCAGTAGCTTAGACAGTTTTAAAAAGAGGATTAGATAAATTCACAGAGGATAAGACTGTAAATGGCTACTAGCTATGTTGTCTACGCTCTTCGGTTGGAGACAGTAAATGATTCTGAATACCAGTTGCTGGAAACCACAGGAGGGGAGAGTGCTCTTGAGCTCAGGTCTTGCTTGCAGGTTTCCCACAGGCAACTGGTTGGCCGCTGTGAGAACAGGATATTGTGCTAGATGGGCCACTGGCCTAATCCAGTAGGCTCTTCTTATGTTCTTATCCACTGAAATTAATGAACATGACTAACTTAAATCCATTCCTTTCAATGGGTGTCCTCTGAGTAAAAGTTAGTTAAATATCACCCTTACAGTATCATATGTATTGCATATGAGATTTCAGTGGGACCTAAGTGCAACTAAGTCTGGATTGAACTCACTGTATTTGTGGAGAATCTAGTGAATATATAAACTGAATATAATTTCCTTCTGACATTCTTCCAGCTATGAAGGTTGAAATATATATATGAACGACTTAACCCCAAAGGGTACAAGTTGGTATTTAACATAATTGCCTCAAAATCCATCAACAGACATGGGCTGGTAGCTTGGAACAGAAAAAATGGTAGAATGTTACCAAGTGCCTATCGGTGGTGAGCTGCATTTGCCTGATGCGTCACAAATCATGCAGGCTTGAACTAATCCCAAACAACCAATCACAACTAATCTGTGATGTGTGGATAATAATTCAGGGGTAGCCAAACTGGAGCCCTCCAGATGTTGGAGTATAACACCCATCATCATCGGCCATGCTGGCTGGAGCTGAGGGGAGTTGTAGTCCAACAACCCCTGCAGCGTGCCATGTTGGCTCCCTTGGAATAATGATACACTAGCCAAGAGCAGAACTTTTAAGGCCCCGGAACCTATCATTTTAGGAATGAAACCATTTACCTAGCCTTGCTGGCCTGCACCTCTCCTTTGTGCCTGTTTAGATTCCTGCCTCCTACACCCGCACCAAACCTCCCAGGGGCTTACCTGGATAAAGTCACTTTCAAACATGGGGGAAAACTGGAACATTCCATATTCCCCCTGGCGCAGCTGGCGCTGGAGGGGCCCCATTTTCCTGGTGAAAAAGGTTTTCCCATGGCTTGCTTCTGTGCCTGGCATCTTGGAAAACAGCAAAGATTAAACTGAGAAATGGGGCCAAACTTTTCTAAGCATCTGTCGTAGTAGTCAACTAAGTTTTACTCAGCGTAGGCCCATTGAAATCGAAGGTCCCCCACTTGGTCATGCTCATTTAGTTTCAATGTGCCTACCACCCCTGGTTTTCAGATTCAAGTTTCCCTGTGCAAAGTTTGGTATTTGTAGAGGCGATGAAAGCTTTTCAGCTTCAAAATGTAGCCTTTTGCTCTTGCTAGGGTGGTGAATGCTTCATATTCAAAATCAAAGAAAAGAGCAAAGTTTTGTGGGAAGAGGGCTTATTTACCCTGTTGTTATGGTAGGAATCAAAAGCACCCCCCTCTAAGCCTATCTTGCTTCAGAGGGATACAACAGGGCTCAGAAGCAGTGTAAATTGAATATTATACCAACATACTATTTTAATTCCAGGCCAAATCCAGTGCTAGCTTCAAACCTTTAGAGCACCTAAACCAGGGATTTGGAACCTCACCCTTGAAATCAGTCCTCTCTAGGCCTCTCTGTTTGTCCCGTGGGACTCTTATTCAACCACACCCCTTTCCAGGCTGCACCCTTAAATGGCTCTGCTCTGTGCCTTCCATTAGTGTGGAGATGTGGAACCTGTGACTCTCCCAAATATTGCTAAACTGCAACTCCCATCAGCCCCAGCAAATGGCCAGGGATGGTGGGCCCTGGAGGGGCAAATGTTCCCCACACTTCCTTTAGTTGTACCACCCACCCAGCCCGGCTGGAATATGTACTTGCACTGATGGAGAGAGATGTGCAGGATGTGGTTGTAGGTAGAAACCTTTGGCTTTGGCTGTACAAAGCTAAGAGTCACACCTGTTGCTCTGCCCGCTTCTTCCTCTGGCCCTGCCCATCCCTGCCATGTGGCCCCCAGGAGGTTGCCCATAAGGGAGTTTGGCCCTCAGGTTGCAAAAGGTTCCTCACTCCAGCGCTAAACAGTTTGGGACCAGGCAGCATACCTTAAGAACCACCTCCTTCCATGCAAACCTGCCAAGGTAGTCACATTAGTGCTGAAAGCTGTACCACACTTCCATTGGAGGTACACAATGACAGGTATGTGATACAGGGCCTTCTCAGGACTCACTCACACTTCCGTTTGTCCCATGATTTCTAGTCACGGGTCCAATAGTGTGGTGTTGTTGTTGTTGTTGTTGTTGTTGTTGTTGTTGTTGTTTGTCGTGCCACTTTCCCTGGGAAACCCCACTGTTTACCAGTGAATTGGAACAAACGTCAATCTGCAGAAAACCCAACTTTTTTTTTTTGATTCAGCACTAAACCGTAGGGTTTCCCGGAGAAAATGGCAGGACAAAAAAAGGAACTTTTGAACCTGTGACTAGAAATCCACAAACAGAAGAAGGACGAGCCCTTTAAGTTTGCCTAGGTAGCCCTCCCTGGAGCACTCTGCCTCTCTTCACAGCTGCTTCACAGAAGTGGTGGTGGTGGGGTCTAGTGTGCACCCTCCTCCTTTCTCTTCCTTACAGTCAGCAACCTCCCCCCCCCCGCCATGAATTCCCACCAGACACGGGTGGATGGGAAGGCTTCCCAGAGGAGGAGGAATTTGGCATTCTGATTAACATTGGGGTGGCCGTTTATGTATCCTCAAAACAGACAACAAATGAGGGCAGAGTGCCAGCTTGCCCTCCGCCCCCTCCTGAAAAGAGGCAGCGACTGCTGCTGAGAGGTCAGGGACACAATGGCGCCCCTCCCTGCCAGCTCCCTCCTCCTCCTCCTTTAGCTTTAAACAGGACTTAGGCCAGATATTTCCTCTGACAGTCCTTCGAATAGACGGCTGTCCTCTGTAAGGTAGGAGACCTGGCCACCCTACAGGCAGCTGCCGTAATAGTCATTGCCCACAATGCTCTGAGGTCCTCGCATCCCTCCACAGCATTGAGGGCAATTACACTAATTACCACTCAGTGCTAGTTTGAGAGCTGGAAAAAGGGGGTCCTGGAGAGTGGCATCATCATCATCAGGCTCTTAGTAGCTGCCCAAGGATGTCGCCTGCTGACACACTGGGCCTGCTTTCAGCTAGCTGCAAAGACCTGATTCTTCCAACACACACTTGGGCTAGAAGGGGAGGGGGGTTATTATTTTGTTCTGTTCTTGTTTTTATTATGTATTTTGTCTTATCCTGTATTTTTATGCTGTGAACTGCCATGAGATCTATGGATGAAGGGCGGTATACTACTACTACTACTACTACTACTACTACTACTACTACTGCTGCTGCTGCTGCTGCTACTACTACTACTAATAGAAGTGAAACTGTTTTTTGTTGGCTGTGCTGCTAATTTTAATATTATTGACGGTCTTTTTACTGTGCCCCTTGTGATTTTATGCTGCTGTCCTTTTAATGATTACATGATTGCTTTTAATGTTATCCAGCTTGAGATGTCTTTGACTGAAAGACAGGACATATTTTATCCTAATAGCAACATAATGAGCATATCTGCATTGCATGCCATTCTAACCCCACCCCCAGAATCAAAGGGATTGTAGTTCTAGTTCTCAGTGTTCTTTATGGTCAGAAATCTCTAGACCTCCTCAAAATAACTAGAAACTCCAGGATCCTCTGGCTAGAAGGAATGACCATTAGTGTTCAATATTGCTTTATAAATACAGCCTGTTAATTATAGTAGTTGGGGAAGGTTGGGGTGGGGGGAGGGGATACACACACACACACAAAGAGAGAGAGAGAGAGAGAGAGAGAGAGAGAGAGAGAGAGAGAGAGAGCGAGCATTTTGCCTAGGGCTATCCAGTGAGATCCATGGCTGAGCTGGGATTCGAACCTGGTCCAAAGCTATCACCACTATACCATTATCCCTTTTGCCTTTGTGGAAGGGACTGAACCTTTTGCCTGTTATTTGACTCTAGTACTAATATGATCTTTGGGAGCAGTGGGTATAGATTACAAGCCCTTTGCTGGCACTAAAAAAGCTTCATTTTAGTGGGTTTAAAAGATAATTTTTTACTGCAAACTCTGGAATCTGGTAGGCCAGGAATAGCTAACACTGTGCCCCCAGATGCTGTTGAACTTCTGCTCTCATCAGCTATGGCAAGCATGGCCAATGGCCAGGGATGATGGAATTGTATCATCATCATCATCACCATTGCCATTTATATTCAACCTTTCCTCTAAGGCACTCAAGGTGGTGTAAATAGTTCTCCCCATTTTATCCTCACAACAGCCCTGTGAGGTAGGTTAGACTGAGGGTGAGCAACTGGCCTAAGGTCATCCAGTGAGCTTCATAGCTGGTGGGGATTTGAACCCCACTAGTCCAACACACTAACCACTACACAGCACTGTTGTTGTAACCAGCAGCATCTGAAACCCTTGCTTGATATTAGCTTCTCCTTTCTTAGAGTCTAGCTTCACTGGGGGTTCACCTTGGAATCTGTTTTAAATACCTGGGCTCAGACCTAGAACCTTGAGAATAGAACAGAGTGCCTCTGTGAAAATGCAAATGGCCTTTGTTAACCTCTGAATAATCACAACTGGGTACCATAGTCCTGGGATTAGGGGAAGGACCTCCAGACAAGCAGACACAGCTTCTACAAAGATCTGAGGCCCAGCAATTCTTTTATTTTAAACTCTTAAACTTTTACCCTGTCTCACACCCCAGACACTTACCTGTGCTCACTCTACTCATGTTATCTTCTTGTCTATCAGATTCTGTTATTCAGAGCCTCCTCTTCTGTCACACTGGCAGGTGTTTTATGACATCACTGATGTCTCTATTGCTTCTTTAGCCCAATCATTGCTCACCTGGTTTACAGGTGACGAAGTGGGTCAGAGAGATCGTATAAAATAATTAATCTATGTAAATCAGTGGCTGAGCAGAGCTTTGAACTCAGACTGCTGTCCAGCAGGATGTAGATGACAAAGCTTAAAATCCAGTGATAAATGATATAAAGTTTGATACAAACTTTAGATCCCCCTGTGTGTGTGTGTGTGTGTGTGTGTGTGTGTGTGTGTGTGTAATAACCCGTAGAGAAGGTAGGAAGAAAACAGACCACATAAAACACAATATAGTATGTTAAGTATACTATTAAATAAAGAATTAAAAACAATGCCATTTTTTTAAATGAGAAATATAAAATAATTATATTAAAATGGTAAAAAAACCAATGTAAGGTGTTAATAATTTTAAAATTAAGGCAAGATCCTGTTCCAACAAGATTGAGTCCCATCAAACTGCTTTGAATCACATCGGGGGGAAAGGTGGGATATAAATAAATAATGATAATAGAGTTCACACTTTTGGAATTCCTGGTAGGATCCTGTTGATCAGGTCTGAGTTCAGAGGTGCAAGATTCAAGTTCAGCTCCTATATGAGTCCTCCTTTCTGATCACAAGCCATGGGAAGTAGCAGCTAAAATATGGCTTTGGAGATGCAGTTGGTTGTGGTTATAAAAGGGCTTTCTCAGTGATGGCCTCAGCTTTTTGGAATGCTTTCTATAAGGAGAGGCAGGCAGGTCCCAGCCCTGCAGATGCAAATTAGCGGGGGACAGGTCTCCTGAATCTTAAGAGTTGTGTAGAAAGTGGGAGTTTGGAAAGTGCAGATTTTTTCACCTTTTTATGACAAGTAGGACCTGCCAAAATTACTACTTCCCTGCCCCTCTCCACCCTACTCCCTATAGCCACTGCTGCCTCAGACTGAGAGAAGAGTAGGGCAACCCCAGGCATTCACTTGCTTGCACCACAGCAGCTTCCTAAATTATGGGCTGCAAGGTGGAGGCTTTGGCTTTATTGATCACCAGTCTGCTGTTGCTTTGGGGTGAGGAAGGGATCCAGTCAGTGGCCCCCTTAGCCTCAATTCCCCATTCTTGAAATGGACAGAGAGGTGACTAGTTTAACCGTATGGTGTAGTGACAGTGAATCAAGAAATGGAGTATATTGCATTTTATCCAAACCAAAGACCCATCGAAACCATCCTTTTTTCCCCAGTAGCCGGAAAACCAGCCAAATCTCCTTTGTTATGTGTTGCTTGTGCCTTGCTTGAGCCTACTGCCAAGCACCTTAACGGGGTGGACCTAAGTTCAATCATGGAAAGGGGGAGAATAATTCTCCCCCCATCCACTCTCTCCATAACATGCCTCCCACTTGCTTGTCTTTTAAAAAATTATTCTGATCTATAGCTCCTGAAGCTTTACTATTTTCTGGAAGGGAAAGATTCTCCAACCCTTTCATTATTCTGGCTGCTCCTTTCTGCACCTATTTCAAACTCTGTGCTGTCTTTTCTGAGAAGGTGTGATTAGAGCTTCATGTCTCAGTGCCATTGAGCTTGTTGCAAGCACTAGAGAGAATCATGAGGCTTACCTCTTGTTCCTTTTAGCCACACGAGGGTGCTGCCTGAACACTTGAAAGGCTCTATTTAAATGACATGACTATGTTTGCTCATTTTATTGAGTGGGGGGAGGACAATGAGGTCAGCGGCCAGGCAGCAGCATTCAGTGCAGGCATAGTCAACGTGATGACCTCCAGATGTTGCTGGACTACAACACCTATAATTCTTGACCGTTGCCCATGCTGATTGTGACTGGTGGGAGTTGTAGTACAAATGTATTGAGGGCACCACATGGCTATCCTTCATCTAGCCAGAGCAGAGTCAGGGCATCTCCCGAAGATGTCCCACAAGGCAGTGGAGGTTTAGCATCAGTTTTCTTTCTTTTAGATGGGCTACCTTCCCAGGTTGGTGAGCCCTACCTGTCCCTCACTTCCTTCTACAGCATATGCAGAAACTGCCTTCTTGACCATTGGACCCACCATTATTGGACCATTATTCTCATCCCCTCAGTTTACTGAGCCTGTCTTCACATGCGGGGGAAGTCCCTAACTCACCAAGGATTTGAGACCCATCGACTACCCTCACTTGGTTTAGCCAGCCAGTTGAAGCTGTTCCCAGGTGTAGCCACTGTTACGTGCTGACAGCTTCTAGGAGCCACAAATGAGAACTGAGTACAGGGTGGAGACCCAAGGTGGACAAACCACACCAGAAGGAACACAATGTGTTCCCCACCAGAGATACCACCCTTCCCCTAACACCCCATACAACTCCCACTAACCATCAACAATTGATCATAGTGGCTAGGGCTGATGGGAGCTAGAGTGCAGCAGCATCTGGAAGGCCACAGGTTTCCCACCCCTATTCCTAGTCCAGTGCTATCAACTCCCAACTGGCCAGGGTTTCAGACAGGGGTCTCTTCCAGCCATACTACCGGATAACCTTTTCTTTTTGGAAACTGCAGATGTTCGAGATTGGACCTGTGACCTGAATCCAGAACATGTGCTCTGCTAGGCGATGGCCTCTTTCCATTTATTTATGATCCCTTTAGGTTTATTAACTGCATTAGCAATGTCCACAGCAATGCTAAATATGGTCAATACAAATAAGGGATCTTTATCTTGCTGCTACAGAGAGGCCACAAATGGCCGTGAGAAATAACTTAACCAAATGATCAGATCTTAGTATTTCTAATAATTAGTAATTCTCGCAAAGATGATGTGAAATTAGTATTAGTATTACCCTCATGTTAGTATTACCCTAATGTATTGAAGATGCTATGACTGAAATGGTTCCTTGTCCCAGCTTACTGAGTATGTTCCTGAGTGATGTCAATTTTGATCTAGGATTTCCTGGTTCATAGCTCACTAGGCTGTACTGCAGTGCCACATTTTAAACCTAGGATTGGGTAGCTCTTATTGATCTCTAAGTCCTATCAGCTCCAGCCAGCATAGCCAACAATTGGGGATGATGGGAGTAGTAGTTCAGAAACATCTGGAGGGACACAGGTTCTCCATCTCTGTTTAAAAACTAATACAGTTTTGTAGATGATAGATAGATGGATATAGATAGATAGATGATAGATAATTTGCTGTCAGTGCACAAGAATGCTTCTCCAAGAGGTTTTGCACTCATTCTAAAAATTGTTGCGTTATAAATTTCCCAGACGATCATTTTATTGCTCCAAATAAACTGTAAGATGCAATCCTGGATTGCGAGTGCAAAGCGCTCTTGAGAAAAACCCAAGCAGGGTTTCTTTGTAGAAGCACCATGCTGTTATATATTGATTGGGAGCACAGGGATGAATTTGAGCCAAGATGCACTGAGCCTTTACTGCTGAACCTCTTGTTTCCTGTCTAAATTTTTGATCTGCTTCATCTCTAAGGCTGCTACAACATTAAAAAAAAAACCCAAAAAAACCCAACAACAACCCTGTCAAGCTAAAATAACCAGTTGTTGGTACATTTTTATTTCTTTTTTTCTGGTGCATTTTTCAAAAAGTCTCAGCATAACTCTCAGCATAATCTACCTCACAGGAATGTTGTGAGAATAACATGGCATAACTGCACGGCTTGAGCTCCTTGAAAGAGGGACAGTGACCAATAAAACCTGGCTCCTGTTTAACTCAAGGCATTAACCCTAGTCCAAACAAGAAAGCCTCACAGCTTTTCTTGAAAAGATGTTCAGATGAATGTTGGCGAACCTTCAAGATAAAGGAATTGCCCTGTCATGGACCTGCTACTGGGAATTCTCTGTTCATGCCCTAGGAGCTCAAAGATGGGGAACCTGTGCTTCTTCATGGCTTGGACACATAAACTGTTTTAATTGTCAAAGCTCTGCACTGGAAGCAATAATTTGAGAGTTCTTCTGATTATGTGCAGAGAAATTTTTCAGTGCTGCAGAATAATTGTTGTATGCCTCTTTCCTCTTCAACCACCTGCCTTCAGTGTCAAAGCATACGCCACTATTTAAGAGGGAAAGTGTTCCTGATCTCACTGTGCTCCAATAAAACCAGTAGATATAGAACTCCTCAGAGGAGCACTACCACCTTGAAGAGCATGGGAAGGGTGAGCTACGGGCAAAGCTGGACTCCCTTTAGGGCAGAAGGTACTTAATGCATAAATAGTCTGAACGACTGTAATTTTTCATTTCCGCCTCATTAGCCAGATCAATATACAACAGTTACCCTTCACCTCAACTGCATCGTTAGCCTATCTGTAATTTGCCTGCTATTAAGTACTCTCTGGCTCTTGGCATGCAGCAGTTGGGGGCATGAGAGGGTGATAGAGGCTATAGTGGGCGGGCAAGGGAGGTGTGATACAGCTCAGACTATGATCAAAAATACCAGTTCAACTCTCAGTTGCAACCTGAAGCCAAAGGAGAGATGATTAAACCATCCAGATGGGCAGATGGTCTCTTTCTATGTTCTCTGCAGCACTTTGGACAGCACTACACATGTCATATATGGGACGCGGGTGGCGCTGTGGGTAAAAGCCTCAGCGCCTAGGGCTTGCCGATCGAAAGGTCGGCGGTTCGAATCCCCGCGGCGGGGTGCGCTCCCGTTGTTCGGTCCCAGCGCCTGCCAACCTAGCAGTTCGAAAGCACCCCCGGGTGCAAGTAGATAAATAGGGACCGCTTACTAGTGGGAAGGTAAACGGCGTTTCCGTGTGCTGCGCTGGCTCGCCAGATGCAGCTTTGTCACGCTGGCCACGTGACCCGGAAGTGTCTCCGGACAGCGCTGGCCCCCGGCCTCCTGAGTGAGATGGGTGCACAACCCTAGAGTCTGTCAAGACTGGCCCATACGGGCAGGGGTACCTTTACCTTTACCTTTACCTTTACACATGTCATATTCTGGTTCCAAACTACAGGCTTTGGGCGCTAGTCAACGTTAGCTCCACTCAGAGTAGAGCCATACACGACTAAGTTAGGGTACATACTTTTGGTGTGTCTATTCTTGAGTAGGGCTTTTTGAACACAACCCTTTGCAGGGTCACCCGTCCACATCTTATATTTGCTGACCTATTATATAATTCCAGTGTATGCCTATCACTTTAATCCTTTTATGTAAGTCGTTTTGTAAAATTGACCTGCAAAGCTGTATATAAATATCGTAAAAATGAATACATAAGGGTAAACTATCACAGAAAACACTGCCCTCCCCCTCAATCTAGTTGATGAAAGCTTCACAGTATAGTTGATCAGTGTGAACATGAGTGCACATCCTTCCTGCGTAAAGCCTTGAAAGATTTAGACTGACTGTTTTAGCATGGCCTTGTATCCAAGCCTGTACAGGATTATTGGAGGATTGCGCTGGGGAAGATGCATAAACAGATTGGTGGAGAGAGAGAGAGAGAGAGAGAGAGAGAGAGAGAGAGAGATGGAGGGATGCAACAGTGCCCGAAGTTCTGTGACACGTTACTGTGACCAAGAAACTAAATGGAGGATAAGCATATGCAGAGATAGGAGGCAGAAGCTTATATAACAGAAGCTTATATAAGCAGATGTGAGAAAAGGTATAAGCCCTGTGGGATTGGGCCACTGGGTGCAGAGAACAAGCTTAACTACCATCCCAGTGACATCTCCAAATCAGTGTTCGAAACTCCCATTGTTCTAGGCGCACTTTGTGACGGAGTTTCATTAGCGCAAGCAGTTTCTGAGCTCTGGGTGCAGTACTGTGCCTAAGATTTCATATTAAAACTGCAAAGTGGAAGGAAATGAGGATCTTTTCCTGCCAATTCCAACTACTCTCTGAAGACTGGAGAAGAGACCCTCTTAAGAATATTAGGAGGGTGGGCAGGGGAAGGACTATACCGTGTGAAAAATGAACATAATATTTTAGCTGCAGTGCATTCATTTTCAGCTTTGTGTTCTTGTTATTTAAAAAAGTGTGCTTAGACATTCCATTGTTGCGCCCATAACCTAGGTTTAAGGTGCCATTTAGCTCCTAGTTTTCATATCTCAGTTTCTAACATTGCTCCAAATGCTTCCTCTTTATATTCTCCCACATCAGTGCATGGCAACCTTTCACTCCCATTGGAGAAAATGAAGCCCAGCATTTTGGGGCTCTCTAGCATTGAGGCCAAATCCTGTCTTCCACCTTTGATGCACAGTGGCCTGACCCTCCCTGGCAGAGATTCAAACATGGTGCAATGTAACTGTGTGTAAAACTCCCAGAAATCATTGCAACACACAAGCCCCCTCCCTCCACATGCCCACAAGTAACTTTATAAATGAATGACTATGGGTCAAAGTTAAGCCCCTTTAAGCCTCATGCATTTAAAGAAGACACATTTAAACTTGTGCTTTAAATCACCATTTCAAGTCAATGGGATTTAAAAGTGCTCTGTGACGTTTGTTGGGTTTCCCCCCACATTGCCTGTTGTCTGCCCTGCCTTGGTGTAATCAAGGAGATGTGGAGGGTGGCATTTACACCTGTCCCCACTGGCCTGTGCGCCACACACTCCGAGCTCCACCCACCCCATGCATGAAAGAGTAGTTTTTCTACTTTCCAAGTGTACGATTCAAGAAGAACAAACCCAATGGGGACAGCTGGTCCCCAGCAGGTTCGTGCTGAGGGGGAAAATGTGCCCTGGGAGGAGTTGGCTTGGCAAGCTCTGAATGCCCCCTGCACCACCCCAATATTTCCTGGCCTGCCTGCAAACACCACCTTTATAATTAGAAGCTCCTTGCCTGCTGGGCCCTCTGTAGAGATCAAATGCTTCCCTTCAGCGCCAACATCCTACAGCCGCGTGTCTGCACGGAATACAAAGCACCACTTAACAGTTGCGCCTCATGCTCTGCATGAAAAGCTCCTGGAAACATGGCCTTTCTGCGGAGCTGATAATCAAGGGACTTGTTGCTTGGGGAATGCAGAAAGCCTTGCGGTGTAGAAAGAAAAGAGCGGGCGAAACCAATCATACGGCATCCTTTGTTGAAATGCCTGGTTCAAAAAGGGGAGGGAATTGAAATGAGAACCAGTTCCTCATGTGTTGGAGAGAGACTGTTCTGTAAGCACATGGGGATAGCGGGCTCCCATCAGGGGGCCATGCCTGGATGCGGCACAGGCCCATTGTATGCTTATGGACATTTCTGTCTGCCCTGTCACACTTCACAGAGGTTTCTGTGGGTGGTAGCTAGATTTCTCCTCCTGGCTGCAAAAACACAAAAGGAAGTCTCCCCTGATCAAACCTATCCTGTCTGGCTGTTGTTACAAATTTTAATTTGTTTATTTATTCATTTTAACCAACATTTAGGTACCTTTCATATTGGAAGGTATTGGGTATTGGGTTGCATAGCATATTTTAGATATGTTTCAGATATTCCAGACATCTCAAATATTTGGGTCTTTGAATACATAATAAGGAGATTAAATTGTCACTGTGAACATCTTTCTTCTTACGCGATTGTGAGACATACCTCTCTCTCTCCCCAGCACACACTCTTGGTCACTCTCAGCCTGGGGCAGCTCCCTTGTCCCAATGCTGGGATAACCCATTGGCCTTTCCTCGTTGGCAAGATTTAAAGAGATTAAATTGTCACTGTGAACATTGGCACCAGTGCTGTTTCCAGGACTCTTGAACAGTTGATTTTAGCGGGTTGCTCTCCCTGTGTGCACCCACTTCCTCTTTCTTGGCACTGTTGATGCAGTCCATTCATTTGCCTCCCTTTCTCCCTCTCTAGGCCCAGTACATACTGCTACTGCCCTAGGAGAGAGATTGGACAAGGTATGCAGTGGTTGGTGCTCTTCTCATTACCTCCTCACTTGTTAACACCTATTTAAAGTGCATGGCTGTACTTTCCACCTTCACAAAGCTTCAGTTCCCAGTACCCTTAACAAGCTACCGTTCCCAGGATTCTTTGCAGGAAGCCATGCACTTTAAATGGGGATTTAGTCTGCTTTAAATAGATGGTGTGGATCTGGAAGGCATAGCAAGGAAGAGGAGCAGCACTAGGACTGATAGTGGGTCCTTGACTGGGGTGTGGGCCTTGAACCCAAACCACTGGTGCAGAATCTGGCAGCCAGTTGCTCACTGGGACAAGACGGTTTGAGCATATTACACCGATCCGGGCCAGGCTGCAAAGTTTCCAGGCCAAATTCAAAGTGCTGGTTTTGACCTGTAAAGCCTTAAATGGCTCAGGACCTCAATACCTCAAGGATTGCCTCTCTCCAAAAAGTAAATGTGCATGAAAGGTCAGCTGAGCATGTGCAGGGTACTGGGAACTGCCAGCCTTTATGCATATCTGGGATGAATTAAGGAGAGCTTCTAGACTGGAGGGTGAACTTTGAACTAATTACTGACAATGGTATTCCCAACTCCCAGGCCCTATTTTTTAACCCAGAATACCAACCTCTCAATACTGTACTGTCTTGTTGCTGCTCTGTTGCATGAGGAATGAGACTATCTGACCCAGTGAGACCTTTCCTTGTGGTAATGGACCATCAAGTTAATCACCAACCAGCAGTGTGGCCTGGAGAAAAGTGCCCCTTCTTTCCATTATGCTCTTCAATTTGCTGTCATTATCCTTGCTGGGGAGCATGCAGTGAGTTTCCTGCCCACAGAATTAATCGGCTTTTATAAGAACAGCACAGATTGATCTCGCCGCTGGGGAAAAATTGTTTTTACACCAGAAACCACGTAGTGTAGTAGAGACCCTAGTTGGGGTGCAGCATGTGTGTGTGTTGTGAGAAACTGAGTCCTAAAGCATAAACTTCACAGATGAGAGATCTCTGGTGAATAGATTTGTGGGGACCTATAGTCTGAGATCCCTGTTGGAAAGAGATGATGCCTGCTCTGATTGTTTGGCTCAGTCTTTCTCTCAGTCGCTTCTCCTCTGAGACTCTGTGATAATCATTAATGTTTATATTTCCTAACAATTTGTTCCCTATTGCCCCCCTGCTGCCTGCTTTTTTATCCTCTCCTCATTACTCCACTTTTTAATTTTGCCATTATCTTGCCTAAGAAATCTGAATAGGGTCAAAGTGTGCTAATCCTTTAATAGTTTCAGATGTCAGTCACGTTTTTTATTTTATTTTATTCTCTTTGAACTCTCTCTGAGCTTTCTAACCAAATATGTTTAAGCCAGTAGCCCCTGTCATTCTTTGGTTCAGAATATAATGGTCTAATGTGCAACTTCCTCAAATGAGATATTGTAGAGTTGGGAAAGGTTCAGGAAATGGCAACGGGAATGATCAAGGGACTGGAACCATTCCCCTATCAGGAAAGGTAACAACAGGCTTTACAGTTTAGAGAAACCATCGAGTAAAAGGTGACATGATAGAAGTTTATAAAATCAGGCATGGCATGAAGAAAGTGGATAACATTACAACTCATGGACATTCAAGGAAGCTGTATGTTTGAAGATTCAGGACAAATAAAAGAAAATTCCACTTACACCCCAATATGTCATGGACTGGCTGGACACAGAGGAATGGTGGGAGGCGCCAGAAGCAGGAGAGGAGGGGAGTCAGGAGACAGAGATGAGGCAGGCTGCTGAAGAATCCATGGAGCCTCCTCTTCCTGCTGCAAGCAGCTCCCCTCCCTCCTGGTCTTCCAGAACACCCAGAAAAATGAAGAGGGCAGAGCAATGAGAGGCAAAATGACAAAGCCTTAGACTGCTGTGGGAAGGACCTGAGGGAAGAGCCTTAGAGAGTGGTGGAAAGGCAGGGACCTTCAGTCCTCACAACTGCTTCATTGGGACAAGACCTACTGGGAAGAGTTGCTGTGACCACTAGGACTGAACTGTGTTTGTTTCTTTGAATAAAGAGTTAACTTCACTGACACTGAGTGCTTTGTTGTTTCATTGCTGACCTACACCAGACTTGAGCTCCTGACAGTATATAGCAGAACTCTGGAATTCGCACCTTCAAGAGGTAGTGATGCCCGCCAAGTTGGATAGCTTCGAAAGAGATTAGACAAATTAATGGAGGATATGGCTATCAGTGGCTACCAGCCTTGATGGATATGGTCTGCTTGCACAGTTGGAGGCAGTAATGCTTCTGAAATACAGTGGCTGGAAGCAGCAGGAGGGGAGAGTGCTGTTGCGCTCAGATCCTGTCTGAGTGCTTCCCATAGCCATCTGGCTGGTCACTTTGGGAACAGGAGAGAGAGAGTGTTCTAAAATACTATAATAATGTAATGTTGACCCTGTGAAGGGAGGGGACAGTCTGACTGGGGTAGGGCCCTGTTGTTGTTTTTGCCTGCCCTCTTTGCATATAGTGCCAGTTCAACCATAGAATCAATTTCCTAGTGGGATGGCAGGCTCTCTTTCACTGGAGGTCAAATAGGCTCTGTTTAACAGAGGCTTGTGGGCAGCCATCTGTTGGGAATGCTCCAGTTATGGATTTCCTAGAAGATTCCATTAATTCTATTGTTCTTTTCTAGTTTTGGAGCCAGGCTGGGAGAAAGGACTGCAGCATGGGAGGGGAAGGTTCACTTCTCCTTACCTGTACCCCCCCCCACTTTTTGTCACCCACCCACACCTCTTTATCAAGGAACAAGACAGGCATGCAAATAAGCAAACCTGCCAGTCAATCCCTAGGTCTAACTCCAGGTGCCTTGAATGTTGCCACTAGAGACTATCAAGATGGCGATGGAGGCTTTGGTTTGGTTCATTGATTTATACAAGAATATGACAATGATGGCCCATGGCTGTCATGCAGGTTCTTAGGCTTTGCAACCATATAGCTAAAAACAAACAAACAACAAAAAAACAACAAGTTACAGATCTAACCAAACTCACAGATTTTTTTAGGAATGGAACATAATGCTCAAAAACTCAAAAAAGGCAGAATAAATGGTTAAAAAATAGATTGCAGTCTGTCTGCATCGTTTTCAAGCTGTCTTGTATGTGATCTCTCAGCCCATCTCTTTTCTCCCTTGAAGCAGAGACATGATGCAAACATGCAACTTACAGCAAAAGCCTCAGGGCCTGATTATAGGGGAAGCTTGTGAACAGCCTGCTGTTGCTGTTGTTTAATCTGAAAAGCAGCACTGAAGGCTGTGATCAGGGGCCAAGAGCAGTGGGAGGCCAAGGCTGCTTAACCCTTTTCTCACTCAAAATGTCTCTCCCCACCTACTTCCCTCATAACTTGTTTGCTGTGATGAGAAGCAAAGCTTGAGGAGGGCAATTTTGAGATGATAAACCACGGGAAGAAAAAGGGTTAAGTAGTCCCTCTTTCCTGCCATCCCTTCTCATGGCTCATTTTCTGTTACAATCAGTCAGTCATGAAAGGTCTGAAAACTGTTCAGGTATCTCCCCACATAATCTACTCGTTTGTCCATCAATTGACCCCATAAGTACCCAATATCCATTCCAGCCCAAGGAGGTCTCAGGGTAGGACTGGCAGGAGATCAGGCTGCCTCTTCCAAATGTTTTCCTCCTTTCTGACCTTTGCCCCCAGCAACAGCATCTGATTCCTGGCTAAGCCTCCCACTCAAGCGTCCTCCTTAGGAACACAACACAAGTATTCATGGTTTTAATTATTAATCTTCGGAAAACAAAGAGAGATTCATTAAAGCATGTTGCTTGCACAACAGAGACCTAAGATGATTCTCCCCACTCAACAATTAGTTGTTGAAACAGAGAAATAAAAGTATTATTAGGATTTGTCCTGCTTATTTATTTATGGGGCTTGTATAAACACTCTATCTTACTGATGGGTGCTTGTGTCTTGGCTAGATGAGGAAAAACACAAAGCAAGGCATACGTTTCTATGGTGGTTCACAGCCAGGCAGATGTTTAGGATTTAATTGTTTTAACAACCACATATTATTTCTAGGCTTCCCCCCTTGCTCCCCAGAACCCCACTCTTCCCTACCCCCTTCCATACACACACTTCTCACCCCCTCTATTTGGGAAGTGTGGCCCTGTATGCAGATATCTAAGAAGCCTAAATGGTGGGGGAGGGAGAGACACAGTAAGAAAGTGGTTGTTTTGAAGATAGGCATCCCCTGCCTTTGCAAAAACCTGGGTGTCAGAATAACCTCATCCTCCCCTCCAATCTGCACCCCCCCCCCCCAAATGGCAGGGGCAAAGGGCAGTGCATACTCTTTGCCTTAATTATCTCAGGGAACCAAAGTGACAGACAGCACAACACAACACAACCTGCAACCCAGAGTCCCACCCTACCCCCATTTCCCCAGATCCTTCTGTGAAAAGTGAGACTGTTCCTTCATGGCTGAAGTGATCCTGGGGGAGTGTTGGTGGTGCAGGAATTGACATCTTCATGCCCAATTTCCCCCAAGCTTTCTTCCACGAGGAGCTTTGTGGTGGCTGCGCCCACCCGAAGCAAATTATTCACAGATAATTACTTCTTTATTTTATTTGCAAATTGAAAGCCAGCTTTGGATAACCTTTTAGGACACTTACCATCATCTTAAGTTGGGGAGGGGGTGAATGAAAGGGAGGGAATCAAATTAAGTCATGGAATTTCTCTCTCTCTCTCTCTCTCTCTCTCACACACACACACACAGCGTGAACCACAGTCTTTTAAACTCCACTATTTGTGTGATAATTCTGGCTATGGATACCCCTTCTGATCTTTGCAGTGGGCATTGCATGGGCCCAGACAAGTGTATGAGAGAGAAGAGAAGATGGACACAGAGTATGAAGAAATGCACATGCATGAGTCTCTGTTCCATTCTGACTTCCAGCAGGAGCCCCCAGAGCTCTCCTGCTCCTGACCCAAGGACAATGCAGTCACTCTAGTAGCTAAGGTTGGAGTTGTAGGACCTTGGAGAGTTCTAGATGAGCAATTTGTTTTGAAGCTCTGGAGTGCAAAATGAGGCTTTCCATGCCTTCATGCCCAGGCTATTGTTTTAGGTCCCGCCTCTTTTCATTGGAAGTGATGGGAGTAACCTGGAGTCCAGTGCTCCATCTTTCCCCCATCATTGCCCCCTTGTCTTATTGTTTGTGCTGGTCATCCAGCAATGGGGAGCATGGGGACCCAGATGACAAGGCGAAGAATGGTTAGTTAGTTGGAGCCTTGAGACTCAGGTTTTTCTTAGGGTGCTTTGGGATTCCTTCCTTCCTTCCTTCCTTCCTTCCTTCCTTCCTTCCTTCCTTCCCAAACCAATAATTATAAGAAGAGGAGGGGGGAAGAATTTGAAATGTATAGCAGGGCCCACAATCCTACACAGCAGTGGCTGAGGTTAGGGAGAGGTGGGAAGAAATTTTAGTAGCCTAGATCCTGTGTTTTTCTATATATGGCATAGATGTCTCCCCATGCCTACTTCTCATTGAGGTGGTAAACTTGTGCTTGCACTGCAAACTGATGTTGGGTTCTCCTCCGCCTTCTGTGTCTCCTGATGATCCATACGTCTGCCACAGTGAGTCATCTGTACCAGACATTTTTACAGAAGAAGAATTGAATGATCTTGTTCATGATATAGAGCTGTCCAAGGCCAAAGAGGAGTTACTGGAATCGAGACTTCAACAATGGAATCTTCTTAAGGAAAGTATTTGGGTGACTTCTTTTCATGCCTGTCATGAGCAGTTTGCACCTTACTTCAGAAAGAAAGGTGACTTTGTGTTCTGCTACAATGTAGATGGCCTGATGAATGTCCCCGGAATCACACATAACTAGCAAGAATGGTGACTATTCACAGATTCCTCGAAATTCAGTCTCAAGGTGGTGTTGCTGCATAATGGAAACAGACTTCCATCCATTCCAGTCAGACATACTGTCTACATGAAAGAAATCTATGACAACCTAAAACAGCTGTTAGTCTGTCCTCAATCCAGCAAGTTTGGCTGGCATTTCTGTAGTGACTTGAAGGCAGTGACAGTGTTGATGGGTCTGCAGCTGGAATATATGAAGTACTGCTGTTTCTTATGTGAATAGGGCAGCCGAGGAAAGACTTTGCACTACGTGAAAAGAGACTGGCCTCAGAGGAAATTTCTGAAGGTCAGAGAGAAGAATGTGTAACACCCAGCACTGGCAGAAACACACAGTATCCCACTACTGCCCTGCTGCTATCCAACACCTCAAACTCAGTCTAGTGAAAAACTTTGTAAAAGCCATGGACTGGACTGGATCAGCTTTCAAGTACCTGGCTGACAAATTCCCTCAACTCAGCGAAGTGAAAATTAAAGAGGGAGTTTTTGTGGGTCCTCAGATCCACAAGTTCTTCAAAGACAAGATGTCTGAAAACCTGATTCAGGGTGATGAGAAATAAGCTTGGGATGCATTTCGTCTGCTGTCAACTGATTTCCTGAGGAATGTATGGGGCAGAAAGCTACAAGGAACATGTTAAAGATCCACTTTCTTCATTCCCACTTGGATTTCTTCCATGACAACTGTGGTATGGTTAGTGATAAGCATGGTGAACGTTTTCATCAGGATATTGAAACAATTCCAGGGAAAGCAATCCACCTCCCTGTTGGCCGAATACTGTTAGATGCTCACCAGAGATGATCCACAGCAGCTATACAAGCAACAGGCAAAGTGGTGTCAGATGTAGAAGCTGGCTTTTACTGGTACATGCCATATGTATGTTTTCTTCAATTATATAATAAACTATTGTGGATCCCTAAGAAACAGTAGCCAATTTTGTGTTTTCATTGTCATATTCATGTTCAGCACCTCAAAATTTGTTGTGCAGTTATTGCTCTGAACTGTATTGTTCCAAAACTTAATGGATGCAGATCATCTCTGAGCAAAGATTCTCTTTAAGATGCCCTTCTCTGCCTTTTATAAAATTTGTTATTTAGCTACAATGTGTACCTTGGGTGGGGGGACCTGTTCCAATAAAGGCAATTTTCCAACAAAGATCAACAGCTACTTGGGCTGCCTTCAGTAGATTTATCACCATTTGTAACCCTGCTTCTTCTACTTTCCACTTTGGGTGTGTGCATGCACATGCTGTGAGTTGATGATGTCATGTGAATATTTTATTGCCATTGGTAGCACTCACTCCAATAGCTTAAGATGGGAGTTGTTTTTTCCGGGGTCATGAAAACGTTTACAAAACATGTCTCCTCCCCCTCTCCCATAGTTTGGTACGTCCCTGGTTATATAGTGCAACCGCTACTTGATTCCTACTGAGCTATCAGAGAGGTGGACAGATTTGCTATACAACTGATCAGAAGAATAACTGGCATTGCATACTGTGCATTGTGGAAAAAGGAAGTGAGCCAAGCAATTTCAGGAGGAGACCATAAATGGGCTTTTTAACAAATAACATTTTAATTAACCTGTCGTAGATTGTCCTCCTGTAGAAGAGCTGTTCTTCTTAATTAAAACAGCAGTGATATTCCATAAAGGTTCCTCCCCCCCCCCCCACATTTGAGCAGTAGTGCTGGAATTATTTATAGCAGGTGTAATTTGACTTAATGGCACCGTCGCTTCTTTTATTGCTACATTGAGCTAGCAGTCCATTAGTTCTTAGCTTTGACTGTTGATTATTAATATTTATTATTGTTGCTGCTGTTATTTTCCAATTGTCCTTTAGTGTCCAAGGGACACATTCCGCTCAGTCATTTGTCCAGAAGTAAGTCCAGAATGCGTGCGTTGACTGCCAGATATGTACTCTAGACAGACGTAGCTGGAATGGGGCCTGGAGTTGTCCATTTTAATGAAATGCAGCTGTAGTGAGTAACCTCCCACTGTTGGCATGTTATTAGGACCAGTCTTAGCAGTAGGCAAGCTTTGGAGTGGCTAACTAGGACAGCAGTCTGTAAAGGTAGAAGGCTTGGTGTAGGTGTGGGTGTCTGGGAGGAATGCTGCCAATCTGACTGTAGGGGATTTTGCGAGAGTTTCACTTTAAGTGAGGCCATAAGTCCTCTCTTTCTGAGGTCCTATTTTTCACAGAGGTGGCATTCCAGTGTCTGGGCTGGAACATTTCAGAGAACTGGAGGAGTGAATGTTGCTCCCTACACTGAGAATACAAGATCCCTGCACAGAAAATGCTAGTATGTAAGGAGAAGGCATGTTTCTTCCCAGCATGCTAGTTTTTATCTAGAGACTTTACAGTGGGCGGGTAGGGAGGTCGTTTGGAGAAGCATTCGCTCATGCTCCTCCATACAAAAATATGGATACATACAGTCTTCAGGTCCAGAGGCACCACTGAATATAGTTGCTTGAAAGCCATAGTAATCGAAAAGGGATATTGCTTTCCTTTCCTTCTTGTGGACTTCTCAGATGCCTCTGGCTGCAAACAGGACGCTGGGTTGGAGGCCCGACTGGTCTCATCCACCAGGGCTCTTTTGCCCTATTGTGTAAGCCCCCAATTCATGTCTGTTTGCAAGAACCCTTTTTGAGCGGGGAGCGGGGGGAAGTGGGCTGGTTTCTCACCAAGAGAGAGGGAGAGAGACATTGTGCACTGTGCATTTTACCTCATCTCTCAGGATCTACAAATGTTAGAAAGGTACTCTTTATTTTAAAAGTAAATCTGGGAACTGGGGGATTCACCTTTCACCTGGGGAGGCGGGAAACTTTCCCTGCCTTTGGGAACCCTTGCCTCCAATGCACTTTGAAGTGTTATAACCCAGACAAAGGTTTGCCACTTCAAGGGAGAACTAGGCCGTCTAGCCTGTGAGTCCTGAAATATTGTTTAATTTGGTCGTGTACTTTTTGATGTCTTATTTATTCTCAATGACTACTTTTGTTATGTATATAATTATGGGGTTTCTTCATGTTGTAAGCTGCCTTGAACATGGTTTGAACTAAGGAAAAACAGCATACAAATAAAATGAAGTATGCATGTATGTAACTAGGCCAGAAACATCAGAGAGACTTAAAGAGGTAGTCTGCTGGCCTGGAGCCCCAGCACTCCATCACACTTCAGCCAGATTCCACTAGCTGCATTGCCTGCACTAGTAATCAGGCACTGGGAAGCATGAGGACCTTGTTGTTAAGGGAATGGTGGTTCCTCAAGGGACTCTGGCTAAAGGGGTGCAGTCTCCAAAGGTCCCAATTTGGCTCAAGGGAATCCAAGCTGACAAGCTCTCACTCAGTGTCAGGACCGAGTTCTGGGTTCATCCCCTCTGTTGCTTGCACCTTTTGCCTCCCTGATCCAGCTGGTTCCTCCCCGACTGTGTCAACATTTCTGGCTGCTGCTCAGGACCATGGCACCTGACACCTAGGGTAGCCATTTGTCCTACTTTAGAGAGGATGGTTCTTTGTTTGAAGGATTGTTCAGTCCGAGCCTAGAAGGGAGAGCAGCAGGGGCCCTAGAGTCAGCAGTCAGGACCTGGGCAGCAGCTGGCACACAGCAGGTTGCCAAGTTACAGCTATAGATGTTGGAAGGCAGTGATTTCCGTTCCAAGCTTGTCTTCGTCATAATCTGCACTGTTTCTGTTCTGCTGCACTTTGGTTGCCACCATATACCATGTTATCCATCCCACTGTCCTCTATTTAATGTAGTTTATATAATTACTTGTATAATTTATGCAAGTTACACATTGAATGTAATTAATGATGTAATTATTTCCACACCATTCATTACAATGCAATGGAAATGCAATTTAAATTGGGGGGGGGGGGGAGACACACATCAATTACACATAGTTTGCAGGCTGAGAACAACAGTAGCAGCAAATACCAAATGGGGTATTGTCTCTTTGGACATGAGACAATTAAGTGAACACTGGCAATTTCTGTTTCCATCAGAATTCTCTGACATCGCTAGTCACAGCCTTCTCCATGATAGTGAGATATATTAGATTTCTATTCAAATTATAGTAATTATTTCTGAATTTGTAATATGCACACACATACATTAGCACATGCAAATTTTATGTAAATCTCCCCCCCCACACACACACACCTTTGGTGATGTATTTCTATTTTGTCAGAGTACTGGAGATGGGCAGTGCATAAGTTCCTTACTGGCACCAGGCATACCTGTTTTGACCTGTTTGTAATGTTTTAGAATGTGAGTGTTCTTTTGCTGGAATTATTTCCAAGTATGGAAATCCCAAAGACAGAAGCTGAAATATTTGACAACAGTTTTATCCTGATTCTCTGCTCTGTCATTTATTTACCTTTGTCAAAAATTCCCAAACTGTGTGTCTCATCACAACCGACATGCCACAAGAGAACTGCTGGTTTGCCGCAATAAATAAATGAAAGGAAGGAAGGAAGCCTCCCATGAGATCAAAGTAACCACCGATAGGAGGAGGCTGCCCCCTGCAGTCTTTGTGCAGTTCACACTCTTATGGTTTTGTCTCCTTCAAATAAATCTCCAGTGGGTGGAGAAAAGTCACCTTATTGCTTGTCAGACTTCAGCAGCACTCAGCATTATCTGCACTGTTCTCCAGAGTTTCTTTTGGGGGTATTTCACAACCTTACCTGGAGATGATGGGGATTGCCCCTGGGATCTTTCGCATTCTAAACCTGTGCTGTACCACTGCACTATCTCAGCCCTAGCAAATCAACTTCTCCCAGAGGAGTTTGCCTGTTGATTCTCTGCATTAGTCATTGCTCTGGTGTTACCTGCTTTGCAATCAGGAAGAACACTGATTCATGCAGAAAAATGGAGGTGGGGACCTCCTCTGTGGGCAGGTAATTTTTATTCTTAAACATTCTTTGAGTAATAAAAGCTATTCAGAAGTAATCCACTAGCATGCCTCCACATTTATTAGAGGGGGGAAAGTTTGCCTTAGCTTTCTGAAGTTTGGAAAACATGAGTGCTCATGTAGAGGCGCTTACATACACACACACAAACACACACACACACACACACACACACACACACACACACACAAACCCTGCTGCTAACTGTAAGCCAGACTTGCAATTAGTAAGCAGATATATTAATCAGATAATTATATGTGTCAGTCGAGCTAAGCATTTTTCTTAAAGGGAATTCTGGGGGGTGTAGAAGGGTGTGAAGGCAATACAAGATTTTTGGTTCGGTGCTCCCACTTAGGCCTCTGACTGACTGAGGTAAGGGGGTTAAACAGCACCCTTCCCCTGCCTGGGCTCAAATTGCAAAGCAACCAGTTGAGCTCCGGAAAAATATTACTTGGCTTGCCCATTTTTAAGCCGTATAGGTTGGCAGTCTTAGGCCCTGGGCCAAATGCAGCCCTCTATTCTCTCTCCAGCTCTCATGACTCTCCCCAGGCCACAACCCGTCTCCCCAGGCCATGCCTCTCATTTGTCCTGCTCCATGCTCTCCTCAAGTGCTTTTGCCTGGCTGGAACATATACTTGACCTATGTGAGAATGCCTATTGCTTGGCTGATGGAGAGAAGAGTATATGTAAGTAGTAGAAACCACTTGAGTTTTCTACAGCTAGAATGTAATCTGTTTTATAAAGATCAGAGTCATATCAATTGCTCTGCCCACCTTTTGCCTCTGGCCACACCCACCACTGGAATGCAACACCTCCACCCCAGAATGTTGCCATTGGGCTCGAAAAACTGCTTCACCCCTTTCTTAAATATTTAAATATCTCCTCTTCTTGACCAGTATCCAATTGCATGGTGATTGCTCTTTTATTTATACATTTAAGGTATTTGTATATCACCCCAATCCTACAAATATACGGTAACTCACTTTCCCCCATCTCCACACACAGCCTCCCTTGTTCTCCATTGCTGCCACCTTGCTTGAGCTGACTCTTATTCCTGACTGGTCGCTGCTGCTGCCTACTGCTATGACCAAGCAGGAGAAGTGGCATAGTGAGGAGAAAGTCAGCCAGAATTGATGGTGGGATCAGCTGCTGCTAGTGCCATTATGGCTGATCAGGATGAAGAGTTGGCCCGGGTACTTTACCTTCCTCCTCCCTGTTGAGCAGTGGCAGCTCTAAAGCTTCTCCTTCTTCAGCAGTACTTCATCGTAATCACCACCACTTCCTCCTCTTATTGTCACCTGTAGTTTGCAGGCAAGTGCCATCTGCTGGCAGCCATGCAAACTACTGCATGACGACCGATGAGTACAAATATATAGATAGATAATTGGTCTTTTAAAACTATTTTTACACACGCAGTTGTCTTAACTGTTTTTATATCCATATATAACAGTTTTTATATGTGTAACTGTTTTGTATGTTTTTGTTATATTGTAAATCACTTTGGGATGCCTCATAGGTGATTCATAAACAAAATAATTAGATAATATTATATAACTGTGAGGAAAGAATGTATTGTTTCAAAAATGCACTGGGAAATAATGAAAAATTTGGGACACTTTGACAACTTTCCCCTTGATTTGTTCCTTTAATAGTTAAAGCCAGCACCTTGGAACAAACCATTTCATAATGAGCCTAGAGAACACACCTGGTCAGCTGACAATATCGACGACATCCTCGCTTCTGAGGAGAAGGACTGTTGTCACTTTGATGGAGCAGTCGGCTTCTGCTAGGCTGCTTCTCCTCAAGCCATTGTCTCCCCCTTTCAACAGCATTGGGGCCACACTTTCAAGCCAGGGTTGTTTTCCCCCAACCCACAAAAGTTACCTCCCATTTCATGGCCTCCCTCCCCAATTTCTACAGAGGAGGAAAAAACCTCGTGTATGTTTGTAAATAGTATTCGCTCCTCCATGCCTCTTTGCTGAACTAATAAAGTAAAGAATTACTCACATGACAATTTAGAACTTCAAAGCACTTAAGACACATTAACTAATTATCATCACAGCAGCTGTCAAAGCAGGATGTTCCATCTTGGTTTCTCTCACTAAGACAGAAGAAGAGAAGAAACTGTGAATTCCTGCTCTCTTCTCTTCCACCTCCCCTAAATACTTGGGAGGCCCTTTCTTGGGCTTTTCCTTTTTAAGATGAGAGGTGCATCCTGGGCCATTCAAAGGGAAGGGAGAGGAATGTGCTTTTGAAGGGGCTCACGGTCACTGCCCCATTTCTATAGAGACGAATGACACTCAAAGACAGGTGAGAGATTTGATTCTGCTCAGAGGGCAGCACAACTCAATTGAGGCCAGACTTCATTTGACTTTGTGAGCTATGGATCGATGGAGGGACGCTAAGCTCCACAGTGTGGCTTGGCAGCAGTTTGGGAAGAAATTCTCACTTTGCCTTGGCAGGTGTAGATAGTCAAGTGCCATATATAGCCCACTTTTCTCAGCCCTGATGTCTGCCCCTTCAAAGTAGCTCACAATTCTAGAATGCATGATATATACAATAAAAGCACCCACTCTCTCTTGAAAAACAACAACTAGCAACACTATCTGAAACATGACTGGCAATTTAAACTGCTCCACAGCTCACTGATGCTCAAGCCACAAGGTGGGCAGGCAGGCATCCCTGGGGAGGGAATTTTGCAGACACGCTGCAGCAGCAGAGAAAGCCCTAATACAGAGTTGTTGAGGGTCATATTCCCTTTAGGTGTAGTGGACAAGGCCAGACCCAGTTGTGGGTGGGCTTTACAACACTGCGAGATTACACAGCTTTCCCCCATCTGCACACACCCCACACATTTAAAGCACATGGCTTTCCCCAAAGAATCCTGGAAACTGGTTTGTTAAGGGTGCTTGGAATTGTAACCAAACTACGGTATCCTGGGTTCTTTGGGGAAACTCATGCGCTTTAAATGTGTGGTGTGTATACAGCCTCTCTCTTCCTCTTCGGGTCTCTCTCCTCCAAATCCAGTAGAATTAAAATGGATCTTCTTGAATTTGCATGGTTTTACATAGAGTCTCCTAAAACCATAATCAAATAGAGTTTTACATTGGTAGACTGCTCAGTTAAAATTAAAGATGCAATGCTTGTCAGCACCAGAAAAACATCAATCCAAGTTGCAGTTCCTTATGGATCTTCATTATTTTTACATAGGACAATAACAAAACTGCTAACTACTCACAAGAACACATCTGTAGTCCCTGGAACCAGAAGTGGCCTATTATATGAGAGAATATCATGTAAAAAAATACGAGGATCTATGTTTTGTTTTATTAACAGTACCAGCCAGTTGTACATGAGCCTTTGTGTCTCTGACCTTTAGCTAGTTGTATTTTCTTTGTACACAAATAAGAAAAACAATTCTGAACTTGTGGGATGGGCTTTAATGGGTAAAAGAGGATATATTAATTGAAATTTATCCCTCTAGTCTCCCACATGTGTGGGTTGAACAGAGTTTCAAAGTCCCATCCTTCGCAGCAAAATTAATGCATAGCAATTAGGCTGCAAAGCCTCCTTTTGAGCAAGTCTAGCTACAAAGTACACTGGCTTCTCCCTTCTTATCCCACTTAAAGAATCAGGCAACAACTCGCAAAGCAAGTTTAAAATTAAAATTTACTTACCGTACTTTATAATCATGCATTGGTTCACAGCAAAGGCAGCGGTAAAAACTATGCAGGCAAAATACTTATATTTACAGTATAACCAACTTCAGGCACCTGCCTGAGATTAAACAAGCAGAGGCCTATCTGCATCCAACACTGGTCAACGGAAGAGAGAGAAGAACAGGAAGTACTCTATGTTCCTTCCTCTCCAAGAGAGGAGGGAGAAATAACATCACACAGAGCCCTCTCTACCAATTGTATTTCTGTGGGCTGAGTATCTGACTATCAGCAGTACAGCTCTGTGGTAGCCCCTTTTCATGCTAACTAGCAAGAATATGCATTTGTAGGGTCTGGCTGTTAATCTCCCACAGAACTTTCATAGACGTCTAGATGTTGTTGTTCTAGGTTAAATCATATCCTATGCTTTAGACATCTGACTTTGTAATCTTATGCTGTCTTTTCATTGTATATCTTGGGATTTCTGTTAAAAAGGGGTTATTGTTTTTTATAACCCCCCCAAAAAAAACTATTAAAAAGAATGAGGATCCCACAGTCCATGTTTTTTGTGACACTGAAGTAAACCATTGTATCCACAATTTTGATGGGTCAGTCAATGGAGACAGATGTGATCTCTGATCTGTTGGCAATTGGCAGGGGAGGGTGGAAACCATGAAAAAAACTAAGCAATTTCAGGAGGATCCATTTTACTTCCTCCACTGTGTGTGTGTGTGTGTGTGTGTGTGTGCACGTGCGTGCGTGCATGCATGCATGCATACATACACTTTCTCTCACTCCAGCAACTCATTCTCACATTCCCATTCTTCTCCTCCTGGCACTCTGTTCTTCCCCTCTCTTTACCTCACCTCCTGCAGCACCCAATTTTATCTGCTTTCCTCCCAGCTGGCTCTTCTTTCTCTCCTCCCTCCCTCTTGATAGCTCTGATTTCTGTTCAGCTGTGATCACACAGAGCTGAAGTAGGAGGAAGCATCATGTTTTTGCACTTCCTCTTTCACCTCCATGTTCTTTTCAAGGCTCTTCAGCTTGGGTGCCAATCTGAGCCTTGAAAACCACTTAGAACTGTAAGAAGAAGTGGGGGGGGGGCAGCATTCCCCTTCAAGGAAGGGGAGATGTAGCTACCCTCACCACCTCATGACCTAAGGGGGCAGGATTTCAGAGGATTCATGGATGCCAGGATAAGTCCTCAAGGATGCTGATGCACCCAAAGGCACACTGTTGGCAATCTCAGGCACAGCATGATCCTGGGTTCTGTTTCTTGGTACAACACTAAAGCAGTCTCCCCCAACTGGGTGCCCTCCAGATGTCTTGACAACATCTGGAGGGCACCAGGTTGGGGAAGGCTGCATTAAAGTGAGATGGAACTCTGTGAAAGTTATTTTTTTTAAAAAAACAAACCACATGGATGATGGTGATTGAGTTTGACTAGGCATAGGCAAACTTGGCCCTCCAGATGTTTTGGGACTACAACTCCCATCATCCCTAGCTAACAGGACCAGTGGTCACGGATGATGGGAGTTGTAGTCCCAAAACATCTGGAGGGCCGAGTTTGCCTATGCCTGAGTTCGACTAATCCTGACATTAAGACACATTTCTTGAAGTCAGCCTTAATTTTCCTAACATGCAGCCTATTCTTCTTTGCTTATCAGACTCCATTAGAAGCTTATGTTAGTGTATATGGAATCTTCTCCCAGCCATATGAACTTTCCTTTTACAAATCTCTTCTCAGCTCTTTGGAATTTCACATCTGCTCCCTTTCATCACGGACCCACCAGATATTAGTCTGCTATTGATTTTCTCTTGGCCACAGTGCCATTAAGCAACATTACCCGAAGGCCATTGATTGCGAGGGGACCCACCAGATAGCCATTTCTTCCATAATGAAGGCACGGAGCAGATAGTGTTTGAATAAAACTTAATTAATCTGCTAGAAGAAGAGCTGAAATGAAAGGACTGACTTTTAACAGGGCCATGATAGCTATCAAGGGGGAACAAGCAATTTAGAACATAGCTCTTGGCTAGGTCGTTGGACAACACGGACATTTGTCCAGGATGCCAGGCCTGTAAAGGGAAGCCTGTGTGCAGGCTGCCCCCAGCTGCCCTCCTTCAGCACAGATGACCTTCAGCTCATAGCCACCTGTTTCTGCTACTTCAGCGCAGGAGATAAGTATCCTAGCAACCACAGCATGTTTTTACCTGCCAAACCCATAAGAAAGAGATTAAGGTTGCTGAAATCCCCACCCCTTGTCCCCATTATGTGAACACAATTGAGCCAGCATAGATACTTTAATATTTGCCTTCATTCAAATCATATTTGTAACAAGAACATTAGGATGCAGTGTTTTGTCACAGAGTAGTAGATTTAAGGCTTCCTTCTTCTGCATGGGTAGGCTTCCAGCTAGGTCTTTTCTACAGGGTTTATTCACAGAATCTTAGAACTGAAATGCAAGAGGCACAAGAGCAACAAAATGTTAACATAATATTATCACGGTGTAGTGGTGGGGGAAATCAAAACAACATTAATACAATCTTTGAAATAATAAACAAGAACATATTCAACCAGCTAAGGCAATATGGTGAATTCAGAAAGCCTACACACATAAAGATGTCTTAACCTGAAGCTGAAGAGTATATCATGTTGGCACCAGACTTATTTTTTCAAGAGAGTGTTTCAAACTTAGGGCACCACCACTGAAAAGACCCTGTCCTTTGTGGATGCATAATGCACCTCTCTTGCAGCCTCACCTGAGTATCTTAATGCACTGGGAGAGTAGAAAAGGGATGGGAACAGTCTACCTAAAGCATGGGGGGGGGGGCAGAAACAAGACTGACAGCTAGCCCTATGTTTACATCTGTTGTGTAAATTATTGGGAGCCAGGAGCTCCTAATGCTGGTGAAGAAGCAACCTGCTATGACCTATCTTCAAATATAAGATCTGTTTTGGCTCTGTGGTTTACCCAGGCTAACCCACAGTCCTTTTTCTGCACACGGTGGGATTAATTCCTCCCTCCTTGCTGACTCTGTGCTGCACAAGCCCATGCAGAATGCAAAGCAGCTCTCCAGTACAGCAGTGCACCCAGAGGTCTTGGCGGGACAGGAGTGATCAATAGCATTTCCTTTGAAATCAGATTGGGAAAATATCATGTGCAGCAGTGAAGCGATTAGCTCGATTGTTCCAAGCTGTGTGCAGCAAAGCAGCCTGCAAGATTAGTTAAGCCATCATGAAAGACATTAAGGGAAAAATTGGAATAGAGAATCTGGTACGGAAGGGAGGCTCAGAGGGCAGCAACTGCAAACGGCTCTTATTTATTCACTCCAAGATAGCAATAGGCCTGCCAACTTTTAAAAATGAGAGTGCCTCTGAACCTGTGCAGTGTACCTCTCCACACCATCCTAAGAGAACTGGGAAATGAATAGGAACACAGGAAGCTGCATAATACCAGTTCAGACTGTTGGGCTCATCTAGCTCAATCTTGTCTGCATATTAATGGGTGGGACGCTCCAGGATTTCAGGCAGAGGACCTGCTTTCTCTGCCTTGCCTTGGAGATGCCGGGAATTGAACTCTACCACTGAGCTACATCTTTGCCCCAAATGGAGTTCTCTCTCTCTTTAATGAGTGACTAAGGAACAGCAAGGGGAGAGGTTGTAGAGACCCTCCAAATCACCCTTTCCATTAGCAACCCTTAGAGGAAATGGTTAGAAAAAGCTCCGTTTTACCAGGGGTGAGGAACCTCAGTTTGGGTGTGTGTGCAAATGTGGCCCTTCAGGCCTCCCTGTCTGGCCCTTTGGATTTTTTTCCAGGCCATACCCCTCACTGACCCTGCTTTGCACCCTCTTTGAACTTTTTACCTTGTTGGGATGTGCCCGTGAACTCTAACAATGCTTCTTGTTTGTCTGGATGGAGGCTAGAGAGGTGAGCAAATCCAGCTTACTATACACAAGTAAACTTTACATTCATTGTCCTGTCCACTTCCGCCTGTAGCTCCACTCACCATTTGCATGTGGCCTGCAGAAGGTTTCCCAGGAAGCCATACAGAGTCAGAACCACCATGTTCTGAGGCCTCTGACTACCAGATGCTGCTAACAAGGGATAGATCTCACCATCCATCAAGCCTTGCTTGTTTACTTTGCTCAGCCTCAGGTACCTGGCTTGCCAGTGTCAGAGATGGACTGCTGAGCTTAGATGGCTCTTTGGTCTGGAGGAACATGGCAAATCCTGTTTTCTTAAGTCCTGAATTATTTATTCACCTCCTGCATTGCACAGTCCCTGCCTCTGCTTGGAGCAAACCCCAAGCCCTGCAGCATTTAGCAGACATCCACCTGCCTTCCTGAGTCACTACAGCTGACACAAGCTATCAGCCTGAACAAGACTTTCCTCTCACTGCCTGCTGGGAATGAAGGGAACAAAAAGAAGAAAAAAAAAGAAAAAAAGAAAAGAAAATGATTTTCTAAAAATAATGTCTTTTGGAGTACTCCAGGATTAATGGACTTTTTGTGTCCACAATTCTACAAGGTTGGGAATGTTAGTTTTGGCACTTCTTTAATTTTGCAACAAATTGAAGGAAAGGCTTGAAGGCATAAGGGGCCTGGCCTGATATGGTACAATGTTTGTCTTGTGCTTTTAGAGGATGGCAGTTCTGAACACCACTTAGCATCAAAACTCCCTTGTAGGGGAGAGGCAGCAGTAGCGGCTCAAAGGGTGTGTGCTGGTCCAGGGGGGAGGTTACCGTGAAGCGAGGTCCAGGACCTGAGTTGAGGGTCGGCAGACAGTCCTCCTCGGGCGAAGCGGGGTCCACAGCGAGAAGCCGGGCAAGGACAGGAACTCTGGGGGAACAGGACTGGATGCCGGCCGAAACAGCTCTTCAACAACGTTGCTCCCGCAACCTGGGACCGGGCTGACTGGCCTTTATCTTCTCTGAGGCCAGGGGCGGTCCCGGCCCCCAGGAGACCCGCCTCTCCTGGCCTTAAGGCGAGCACTCCTCCTGGGAGAAACCAGTTCCCTTCGCCTCTCTGCCCTGAGCCTCTGCAGTTCAGGAGAGGCTGAAGGGTTACTGGACCCAGGGGGAGACTCACCTGTAGGCACTGAGTCCTCAAGCAGCTCCGGAGCCAGAGTGGATTCACCTGGTGCCTGCTCCTGAGGATCCGGCACAGGTGCAGGCGCTTCAGAATCAAGGCCCTGCCCCAGTTCAGCCGGCCCTGGAGGCGGGGACTCCTGTGCAGGCTGGGATTCCTCCGGTTTAGCCTCTGAATCGGATTCCCAGGCCATCACAGGGTGTAAGATAGGGGGCTAACAGTAGGTGGAGCCAGAGCCAATGAGTTCTACACTAAAACCAAGGCGAGGGTAAGGTAAAGGTAAAGGACCCCTGGACAGTTAAGTCCAGTCAAAGGCGACTATGGGGTGTGGCGCTCATCTCACTTCAGGCCGAGGGAGCTGCTGTTTGTCTGGGTCATGTGGCCAGCATGACTAAACAGCTTCTGGCACAACAGAATACCATGACAGAAGCCAGAGTGCATGGAAACACCATCTTCCCGCTGCAGTGGTACCTATTATCTACTTGCACTGGTGTGCTTTTGAACTGCTAGGTTGGCAGAAGCTGGGAGAGAGCAACAGGAGCTCACCCCGCCACACAGATTTGAACCACTGACCTTCCAATCAGCAAACCCAAGGGGCTCAGTGCTTTAGACTGAGGAAGCGGACAGGGAGGGCCTGGATTTTGATTGAAGGGATCCCTGCTCAGTTATGAGGTTGAAGAGCATGTCAAGGAAGAAGGTGCAGCTATGCTCAGGTCTAGCTCAATATTATCCTCAGAAGACATGCCTGACAGCTGTCAATAGGTTGCATCCAGACTGTCAATATTTTGCAGAAGAAATTGGTGGGCGTTCTGTAAATTTGGCTTTGTGCAGTTAAAGTGGATTAAAGTGCTCTGTTGCCCTTGAACAACAAATGCACATTATACATACACAAAACTGACTTTTCCTGGTTAGGAAAGTGATAGGGGATAGGGTATTGAAAAAGGTGAGATCAATGAATGATTAATAGGAAGATGTATAGCCACCACACAAGCCAATCAGGAAGAATGCTCATTGTTGTATAACCACCCGCAGATAAATCAGAACAAATGCTCAATAAGGACTGGACATAGTCTAACTTCCATGTAAGCTTTGTACAAGCAAATCAGGATGAATGCTCAATAAAGAGGTTGTCTGGAGGAGCCTATAAAGGCTGTGATCTGATAGCTAGAAAGTATCTGGTTCGAATTTCACATAGGGTTGAATCCCTTAAAACAACAACAGCAACCTTCAGTTGTTTTGAATTGGAGTTAAATATGCAAGGGGAGGGGTAACCTTGGGAGGGGGAGTGCAATAGCTCCCACACCACCTCAGTCACCATCTCCTTCCCACTCCGTGAGTTTAGAAGGTGCATCCTGTACTTATGCACATTTTAGAATCCTGATTTTCTAGGGTTCTAAAATGGTTAGGGAGCCTCCAGGAATACAATTCACAAGTTCACCCTACAATTAATAGAGGGCTACAGGAATGGCAAAGAGGGAGCAAAGCTAGCCATGCTCATCCCCACAGGCCACCATTACAGGTATACCTACTTCTGATTTTGAATACCTGAAGTTGGGTTGTGTTAGTCATGCTGTGATCCCACTGAAATCAGGTCGTGTGGATCCTACCAACAGGAAGTGACCTTGTTCAAGTTGCTGTTCTCTCAGCCTCCATCTGCAATATAGGAACAATTACTAATGGGACCTGGAACAAATGGTTGCAGTATGGAGTTCTTTTGGGTGTTCAAGCCAGCCAGCTAGTCACACCTTCTTTCAGGGTATTCCATTCCATTTCCCCAGTGGTTTTCTTTTTTATGATATGCCAACAGTCCTTCCATGGATACTGAGAATACTCAGTTTGTATTGGGCTGTTTGGAGAAGGGGTGGGATTTTTGTCTCTTTAGTATTTTCCTGCTTCTGCAAACTTTGGGGTTCTTCCAAACATGCTGATGCTTTCTTCGTGTTTCTCAAAAGTCCCATTTTGGGTATAATGTTTATTGGGACTTGTCTCAGTGGTTGGAAAGAGATGCTAGGCAACTTTGTTCCCTAACCCCATTGTTCAACTATACATTGGTCAAAAGCCATTGCAGTTTCATGTCAAGACTGCTCTCTTCCTATTACTTCTTTTAGTTTGCTCCCATAATTCAGAAACTTCCACCCTCACACCTGCCTGGTTGAATACTGAAACTCTTCACTTCTGAATGCTGATCCAAAAATTCTGGTATTCATGCCTCAATTTCAATGAATCACACTTACATGAACATGAATTATGTATTCCTAAGAAATCTGCAGGGAACTCGTGATATTCCAACTCTCTTGTGCCTAACCATCTACATTCTTGTGAAAGCTATATATGCCTGTCCAGGAGCCAAACCAACCGATCTCATGATGTTTTAATGCTTTATTGTGTAAATCTGTATTTGTTTGTTTATTTATTTAATAGGCTTCTATCCCACTCTCAGACTTGGAAGATTTATTATATAAAACGGATAAACCAAGAACCACACACCTTAAAAAAAGACTAGTCCCACTGGAGGAGAAGCCCACATCTGATATTCCTTTGCACAGGGCAGTTGCTGGGAGATGGTCTTGTGGGGAAAGGAGACAGTCAGCTGAAGCAAGAGCAGACTGGGATGACCCTTCTGCTGGCTCTTTGGCTTCACTCACCTCCCTCACTCTCCTGCTCTTTCTCACAGAGACAGGACAGTTCCACTGAAGCAGGAGGTACTTTTTTGCCTGCCTTCCTTTCCTGTTTCTTCTCACAGGGTGTTCTTGTCATCACCAAAACACACACGTCTGAGGACAGCTGACTGCTTACGCAGCCTCAGAACAGCAAAACCCATTATGTGCTGCAACTGCGAACAAAACGCACATGTGTGAAAGGGGGTCATTTGACAGTGAGAAATTGATAATTAATAAGCTGACATGCAAGCCAAACCTTGTGCAACTTCAGAGTGGTAACTGGATTTTCCTGTTGAAGCCCGCCACTCAGAATAAGCAAAGGGACCTGCAGAATAGCATTCTTCATTAGGTTTTCCATGTGCCTAGTTAGCATTCATACTGTGCCGAATATGTGCTAAGTCTTGTGCAGGATGCAGGGGTGCTGAAGTTGCTGCTTTAACCATTGCAAATCCTTGTAAATATACAATGTGGTGGATTTTTAAATAAATCATTGTTTTGCAACAAGGTAGTCCAAATATGGTAACAACAAAGCTAATTCTTGCAATTACGCAAATTTGCACAACAGCTCACATGGTTTCGAAATTTGATCTGCGTTTGATCTTTGGCCACATATATACCATACTTTAAAAGCACATTCAAGCTCCCCTCCTGCCACGAATCCAGGGAATTGTAGCTTCCTAAGGATTATGGGAATTGTAAGTCTGTAAAGTGCTGTTCCCAGAATTCTTGGCTGTGTGTGCTTTGAATGTGCCTGATGTGTGCAGAGCCTCTGATTTAAAAAATGATAAATTCCCAGAAAGCTGAACTGTGCAACTTTTACCTGGGTCCTGCAAACTCTCACCCAATTTGCCAATGTCCACACCATACATTTAAAGATCCTTCAGCTGCATTCACATGGTAATTTATTCTGTTTTACTAACTGATAATTTCTGTATTATATTTTAGCTTTCACACAATGTAAAAGCTGGAAATATAGTGGAATATAGTTGAAGCTTAGCACTCATTCCATGTTAATTGTTTCCAGAAATAATCTGCTTGCAACCCTATCCACCCAGAAAATTTCAGAAGTGAATTGATGAAATATGATGTGGTATACCAGCATATGATTCTGTTTTCATGGGGAAACAGAAGTGGAAAGGGTGAGGGATTAAGGATGTTGTCCAACAATGTCCTTTGGTGCGAATTAAATTTAGTGTGACATGCCAATATGTTGGTCAGAAAGCCACAGCTCCATAATGCAACAGGTACAGGCAGTGTGAAAGGAACAGGACAGAACCACTGGCATTAAAATCAGGAAGACTAACATAATATTCACCATGTCTGAATGCACCCCTGGTGGCATAAATATTCAAGCAGAGCAGAGGCAGTGTGGGAGCAGAGGTGCCACTGTAAAAATCTTACCAGGAACATTAGCTCTGGACGCTGCAGCAGTTCAAAAGGCAAATCCATTTCAGTATGAAAGATTAGGGAAGGAACTCAAAATAAAGAGGCAAGTATTAGGTGTGATTATGTAAGTCCGTGGTGTGGCCTCATTTAGAGTCTGGCCACTCCGTCCTCAAAAGTGAAAGTCTCTCTTAAAGTGCTAAAACTCAATGCCTTCCAGTGATATGGATTGGCAGCAGGTACAGGACAAACAAAAGGCAATATTTCCCCCCCCACCCACGCAACACACAACAAAGTTGCAGCATTCATTGCCATAAGCACAGATGGCTTTTAAAAGGATTGGACAGATTCATGTAGGATATGTCTAGTAATAGCTATTAGCCATAATAGCTAAGAATAGACTGTCCAGGCTCAGAGGCTGAATACTTCTGATGAACAGATGCTCAGGATAAATGGGGGTGGGAAAGAGAGTGGTTTTCTCCATCAGGCTTTTCTTGTGAACTTCTCATTGGCTCGTGACTGGCCACTGCTGGGGACTGCGTGCTGGGTTAGATGGAGCTTTTGATTTCTCCAGCACAGCAGTTCTTACATTCTTATCTCCTTTAATCCCTCCCAGCTCTACAAGCGAACTAAAGGATGTTTGTGGTCAGAAGGCCCAAGTGTTGCAGAGGGACATGTAGGAACCTGGCATGGTCTGCGCTGCAAATCTGAAATTCTGGCACTTGGCTGAATTGGTTTGCTGTGAATTGTAGGCACCTCAGGGCTTGAACAAGATACCTCCTGATTGCACAGCAAGGAGAGAATGTGCTGCACAGTTTTTAAACAGCCCAATCACCTTTCCTACTGCACAGCACTATTTAATTTCTAAAGGGGGTGATGGGGTTCAGTCCTGATTCATACATACACACACACACACTCCTGGGGCTAGAAGAGGTGTCAGACTCCATTAGCCCCAGCCAGCATAGCCGGGGTCAAGGATGATGGGAGTTGTAGTCCAACGACATCTAGAGGGCCACAGGTTAGCCAGCCCTGGGTTAGATGCATCTCTCCTAAGTACAGTAGGCAAATTGGTCATATGGTTGACCACAATGAAAGAAAGACAGAACATACTTAGAGACACTCTGGTCTGTAGAAAGTTTTCATGTTTCTAGGATAGAGTTGCAACATGGACAGGTTTTAGGGGAAAGAGCAGCCGAGGTTCATGTTAAGATCCACCTTACAGCTTTCATCCCTGCTTCCTTCCCCTGCACAATTCAAGGTAGAATGAAACAGGCAAAACAGTACAGATGCAAGGAGCAAGACCTTGTTGATACCAGGAGACTGCTGCTCAAAGATCCTGCTTGCCTGCCATCATTTGTTAATATCAAAAAGGGGGATTTGATTTCTTGGCCTCTTCCTATTAGCCCACAAGTCCCTGTTGGTTGACCCATGATAAAAGTAAAGCAAATATAATACATTTAATTTCAAAATCAAAGAGATGCATTTGTGGAAAATCAAGCCCCTGTTTCTATTCCCTGGCACAGCAAGTCTTAAGGTCAAGCTACATGTTCAGAAAGAGCACATGGTACATACAACCTTTCTACTGGGGTGATACCATTTCAGAGAGTGAATGGGTTCTGCGCATTTGGTTCCTCCACACAGTAAAAATTCCCTGCCCACAGAATGCTAACGTTTCAGGAATAAGGCTTGTAGGTTAGCCTTCCCCCATGCTAATTTTTCATATGTGTGGAGGACTGGGTTTGCTGTTGTTTTTTAAACATGAGAGAACATTCCAAATACACATTCCTGGGTTCTGAAATATCACAATCCCAGGAATGCAACACCATTGGGCAGGTCCGTCTTAGATTTACAATACAGCTATAAGAGTCAATGGACGGAGTGTGGGGAGAAAAACAGATATAGATCACCCATGTGGGGTAATAAATAAAAGAACTGACTGGATCCCTAGATCCAAAGCTTGGGGCTAAACACACACTCCAGCAAGTGAGGGTCCCTAGAAGTATGAGAATAATAGGCTGTTAGACCTTTCAAATATCCCATTCCAGTCTACTTACACCACTTCCCTTCTATCCCTCCTGCAATGAATAGACCACACCATTTAGTAAGTTGAAATGTTTTACTGTACTTACAAACTTCAAAGGTCCGATTGATGCATTATTCCATGTAGCAGCAAGAAGAAAACAGGTAGAAATATTGAGTTTACAAAATACAGAAAAATATTTTTGACCACACAGTCTGGGTTTGAAGCAGTCAAGCCCAGGCGTGTTGCCTGAGTGGTTTCATATGGTGGAAGAGAATGAAGAAAGAAGCTTCACTTCCTTCTTCATCAGAGGTGAGGGGTCATGACCTGAGTCTAGGAATACAATTCTGTGGTCTTAACCCCTTCATGCATTAACTAGCCCCAAGCTTGCTAGTTATATTTGACTACAGTTTCCCACACAGAGTACTCACAGAGACAGGAAGCCAGTTCATTCAGCTGCCATATTTAATTCCAGGCCCCCTGGTAGAAACTGCCCCACTACCCTTCAGTTTAAACCGCATTCTGGGCATCTTGCCAGGCTCATTAATATTGTTTAGTGTTTGATTAGCAGTTGCGTTCTCAGCGATGACTTTAATCCCTGTAATTAAAGAGCCTCCTGCTGTGGCTATGGGATAGAAGCAACAGAAATGAGGAACATATAATAAATTGTTTTTACAAGTTCCTCGGCATTCTTCCACACACAAAGTGCCATTCTGTTCTTTACTTTCATTAACAACTTTGCAAAGTGGGATATGGCTGTTGTGAGAGACTGATTGGTCAAAGCGTACTCAGGCAGGTTACCATCTTTCCCTTCAGTACGGCTTCTGTCTCATTTATAGCTGAGTAAAAGGCAGAAATTCAGTAGGGGTGGCTGCCTCTCCATGCATGGAAAAACCTGTTCCTGTTGAACTTTGTTTACTGCCACGTTAGCTATTGAAAGTACAGAGGTAGTAGGATTGCCTGCTCTCCTGAGGCTGAATGAGGGTCTTTGCTCCTGATATAAATAGCAGGTGGGATGATGGACAATACCCAGCACTGGACTGAGATCATGACAATGGTGGCAATGCTCCCCCCCGTTCTGTCCTCTATTATGGTCAAGATCCAGAATGCACAGCCACCCACACCCACATGCACACCCATACCCCTCCCTTGCTGTTTACTTGTTTGAAAATTTTTCACAAAGCTGCTGATTGTAAGAATAATTTCATTGGTAGTTTGGCCCTTAGGGAATGGAGTCTGGTTGCTCAGGGATGGCTATTGGGATGTTGTTGTTGTTTAGTCATTTAGTCGTGTCCGACTCTTCGTGACCCCATGGACCAGAGCACGCCAGGCACTCCTGTCTTCCACTGCCCTTCTCCTCATCCCCTTCTCCTTGTGCCCTCCATCTTTCCCAACATCAGCGTCTTTTCCAGGGAGTCTTCTCTTCTCATGAGGTGGCCAAAGTATTGGAGCCTCAGCTTCAGGATCTGTCCTTCCAGTGAGCACTCAGGGCTGATTTCCTTAAGAATGGATAGGTTTGTTCTTCTTGCAGTCCATGGGACTCTCAAGAGTCTCCTCCAGCACCATAATTCAAAAGCATCAATTCTTTGGCGATCAGCCTTCTTTATGGTCCAGCTCTCACTTCCATACATCACTACTGGGAAAACCATAGCATTTACTATACGGACCTTTGTTGGCAAGGTGATGTCTCTACTTTTTAAGATGCTGTCTAGGTTTGTCATTGCTTTTCTCCCAAGAAGCAGGCGTCTTTTAATTTCGTGGCTGCTGTCACCATCTGCAGTGATCATGGAGCCCAAGAAAGTAAAATCTCTCACTGCCTCCATTTCTTCCCCTTCTATGTGCCAGGAGGTGATGGGACCAGTGGCCATGATCTTCGCTTTTTTGATGTTGAGCTTCAGACCATATTTTGCACTCTCCTCTTTCACCCTCAATAGGCTATTGGGATAGCAGTGTCCAATTATCTGTTGAAACCCTTTGAGGATTGCTCTCCTGTACTGTTTCAGACACGTGGTTCAGGTACTTATGTCTGTGTATTTACCTTGTGCACTTATGAACATTCATTTTATTTCTGACACCTTAGAATTCTTATAATATGTGCCACTCGTGGAAGACTCTTCTTTGCTCCAGACCTTGCACTTTAGGGATAAAGGGCACCCAGAGTGCATAATGAGGGGGGGAAATGCAGGCATCACATGCACTGCATATACCTGAGGCTTTTGCCATAGAGTATGGGCCTCGCAGGATTCCTAGACTGGCTAATTTCTCAGTGTCGTAGAACTGTGTTTTATTGTACTTTGCCCCAATGCTCAGACATCCTAGAAAGGCTATGTCCCCCCCCCCCCATGTGTTACTTTAGAATTGTGATTTTTCATACAGCAAAGATGTGGGGGAATTGCAGTTCCTCCAGGCCTCAGTCTTTTAGCCTCCTAAAACTCAGCTTTCACCTGCCAATTAGGGAAGCAGTTTGATAGAGGTGTATTGAAATGACAGCACAGCTACCTTCTGTCAAATGTCAGTTCTTGAATGGAGAATGCCAGATATCAAATACAAAACTTATAACATGTGACTGACAGCACAATCGGCAGTGGTGGGTTCTGGGGAGGATTAGAGCAGGTGAATGATTTATTTTGGCATTAATATATTCACAGAACTATTGGTGGGAGAGAAGGAATGTTATGGATGAAGGGCTAAGAAGATGGTGTCCATTTCAGTTCTCATTGCTAAGCATCTGTGTTTCAACCTCTGCATACCTCTATGGGATACAGGAGGTGTGGGACTAAATTCTGCTTCTGATATCTGCCTCTGAAGAGTCTGGGACTGAATTTCACCCTTCCATTTTGGCAGATGGAGTGATGGGAGGGATTCCAAATCAGCAAACAAATCAGTATGGAGGTGTAATGCTATTTAGGGAAGAAAAGTTAAGCAAGTCTACAAAGACAATGTTGCCTGATGATCTCCCTGTCGAAATCCCAGCCCTAAAGTCCATTGCTTATACAAATAAGAGATCCACTTCCATTCTTGAAGCAGCCCCTACCATGAGGCAGGGTACCATGATCCACCCAGCTTGGAGGTTTTAAACACTGTTATTGACAGTGAGACAGGAGACAGTTCTGGCCTGTAGAGCACTTCCTTCTGGAAACAGTTTTCCTGGGAGCTGAAAACGAGGATAATAGAACTTGGAGGCTTGCAGAGGAAAAATTATCCTCTGTATGGGTGGGGCCATTTGACAGGCACCAAAACATCTTTTGCTGGTCCTGATTAACACCCATCCAGCCCGTCCACAACCCAGTTGAGCCAAAACTCTTGATCTTTAAAACACCAGTGTTCCATTGAAGTGAATGGAACCACCTTGGCTTAAAAATATTTCAGCAGAAATGGGTTGTGAACAGATCTATCCAGGCCTGAAAAGAGCTGAGTGTTTATGCTGAGCTCATTGGCATTCCTTTTGTTCGTCGATTACCCTTCTAATTTGTCTGCAAACAGCAGGCGATCAATTTTGAAATGCCAGGAACTGTCCTGTGGGTGAATGGTCTGAACCCATCTGATCTGGATGAAAACTGAAAGATCCTTTGTTAGGGCATGTTAGAGGCTTGTAGGCAGGTGCTAGTCAGTCCACACTGCTGAAAACTTCCACTTCCACATGTATATGTGAATCTCCTCCATTGATATTGCATTTCTAATTGGAATATTAATCTCTCCTCACCATGTTTGGGGAGAAGAGAGGATGATCAAATGATTTTTTAAATTTTGTTTTTTGGTGAGGGGGGGAATGTATGAGGTAATATTTTGAGTTTCAGTGATGTATAGCACCAGAACCTGTTTAGCTCAGGAACACATATGTCAAGAGTGTGTCTAAGAATGTACTGAGTGTCCTGTGCTGCTACTGTGCAGCCTCTATAGATCTTAATTTCAGGAGTACAACTTCTAGGTAAGCTTGAGCCTTAGTATGCTTATTTTAAGCAGTTAGAGCCTCATTCTGTTGTGTGTGTAGATCAGGCCTTAGACCACTGATCTGGGCTGCAATCCCCATCAACTCTTGCCAGCATAACCAATGATCAAGGATGATGTGAGTTGTAGTCTAGTCTCCAAGTTAGCTAATCCTGTTTCAGACTGTTGGCATTGAAGCTGTCAAGGAGCTTCTCCACACTTTGTCTTGAGACAAAAGCCCTGTTCTCACATTATTCACATGTAGAGCATTGCCATGTTTACCTTGGAGCTGGGCTGCAGTTTTCGTCCTGCCCCTAGTGTATCTTCTCTCTGCAGCAGCACATGTTGTGTGCAATTGTTCATGTAGGGGGGCTCCATACAACCTGGATTCCTCCAAAACTGGATGTCCCCATCATGCAGAGCTCCTAAATGTCAACAGGAGATTGCGCCCTCAGGGTTCTCTACAGACAACTGCACATAACACACGGTTGTAGCAGGAGAATACATGGTGTCAAGGGTGGGTCTAAAAGTGTGGTCCTACTTCAAAGTATGCACACTAATACCCCACACATGAGTAAAGTGGGAATAGGGCTCCAGTCAGCTTCAGACCCACTTCTTTTCAAGCCAATCACTGGCACAAGGTATGGAGAGTTATGTCACTGGCGATGCCACAGGTACTGTTCAATAGGTGCCTGTGACATGTGTGCAAACCCCAGTATTCAACACAGCATCCCATGTTGCAATGTCCCTACTAGTTAGAGAAATAATTGAATTCTCCTCAGAACAATATGTTTCCTTTTGAGTGCTAAGGAATCCTTGCAGTATCCTTGAAGCAAAGGTATGCGAAGATGCATGCAGCTCACATTACAAAGGAGCAGCAGCTACATATTTCTTGACCTATACACTGATCATTTAGAAAGACTTCATTGAGAAAGGCTCTAATTCTGCATTCATTTTCAGGAGCCGGATATAGCAAACTTGGTAGAACTATCCTGCAAGTGAGAAATTGCTCTTTGCCATCTTGCATATTAAAGTTACCTATTTACACAAAATCCACTGTCCTTCCTTTCCACTTTAGGATCTGATCCCATAGATGGAGATGTTCTTTTCAATTGCTTTCATGTTCACAAAAGTTTTCTAAGCTAGGTCATTAATTAATTAAGGTAAGCTTTCAAAAGCCTGAGCGGCTATGTAGCAAATCCAAGCTCCTTGAAATACTTTAGCTCCTCCTTTGCCAGCAACTTCAGGGCAGCTTTTCAAAACCTAAGCAATATTTTCCCAAGCAAGACCTTCCAGGATGCCAACTCCTGTACCAGCAAGCTAAGCAAAATAGAAGATTGCTGGATTAAGAATTTACAAACACCCTAACATAAGAAAGATATAAATCTACAAGCACAACGCAGTATGATATACATCTACAAGCACAAACCTTCAAGCATGGTAGTTATTATGAAGCATTGTAATGAGTTTGCTTTTACCATATATCGGATGTGGATGTGCCTGGCATGAGTGAACATGTTAACAGTCTCTATCCTGGGTTTTGTGGCTTTAGATTTCACCCTGGATCAAGTAGCAAGGTCAATAGGGAGAGGGAAAGAACTTCAGGGCCAGGAGTCGGGACAAGTAAATGCAAATCTCCCCCTTTTTAGCTTAGGAGATGTGTGTGCCAGAGACCAGAAGCCATTCAGGGCATCACTGATGAAAATGGTCTAGGTAGCCGTGGTGCCTTCAGGGTAGGGCTTTGAGACAGACGTCGATGGCCGCACTCAGCAAAATGAGCAAGTGTTGCTCCAAATGCAGCAGGGCTGGCAGAACACATTTTGAATTCAGTGATGCAATATATATTGCATAATAGATCACATCTATACCACATATTGAAAGCCTGTATTACGCAGAGATTGGATGGCCATCTGTCATGGATGCGTTAGTTGGCATACCTGCATTGCAGGGGGTTGAACTAAATGACCCTTGGGATCCCTTCCAAATCTACAATTCTACGATTCACTTTTATACCACTTTAATAGGCATGGCTCCCCATCCCCCAAGAATCCTGGGAACTGTACTTTGTTAAGGGTGCTGAACTCACAGACCTACCATTCCCAGCACCTTTAACAAATAACAGTTCCTAGGATTCTCCATGAGTGCTAATGTGAATAAGACTGCTTTCAACACATGGTGTGGATGTGATCTTATTTGCAAAAATATATCTGGCAGCCCCCCCCTTTTTTTTTTTTTGCTGAAGATAGGGATAAAAAAACTTACCTCCAAATAGAGAAACAAATAAGCAAGCAAGCAAGCAAGCAAGCAAGCAAGCAAGCAAGCGAAGTGTAGGAAAGTAGTAGCGTCTGCAGCAGTTGGACTGACTGACACTGCCCTCCTCCTCTCCTTAGACTACCCTTCCTATGAATCAGTTGCTGACTACGCCCTAAGGGTGTCCCTGCTAGAGGTGCTGTTGCTGCCATTTCCCTCCTGCTCAGTCACCTTATGTGGTGACATAATTCACTGCCCTTGGTGCTAACAGGAACATCCTCCTCAATGCAGGATGCAGGATGTGAGCTGCTCATGGGAGCAGGAGAGGAAAAATTCTGAGCATGGGGGCAAGGAAGGCACAGCTGGAATGTAGAGGATGAGAAGAGGGACCCCTTCCTTCCTGCCAAAAGTACTCCTCTCCCACCCATCAAATTGATGCTTATCTGCCTGCCTGCCTTCTTGCCTGCCTGCCTGCCTGCCTGCCTGCCTGCCTATCTATCTATCCATGTAGATTGAGAGCCAGATAGGTGCTTATTGTTTAAAATGGCAGGGTGCCACAGTTGTGGGGGTGTGCTGGGGAGACTGTGATTATGTATGTATATCATCCTTTGTCAGAAGACCTAGAGTGGATTATAACATACAACACCTATGTACTCCATAACACAATACATCTACAACATGAAAAATCAAAACAAATATATAAATACCATTATAGTAGGGAATACATAATCAATTTCCAAGGCTGCAACTGGAGAAAGGGAAGAAAAAAGAGTTCAAGCTGTATAGGGCTTTGGAGGTTATGGACAGTGACTTGGACGGAGCCCTGGAGACACTTAATAAAATGCAGATGAGACCCCTCACAGAGCTACAATTCCCAGCACTCTTAACAAACTACAGTTCCCAGGATTATTTGGGTTGTTCAAGTGCTTTACAAGTATGGTGTGGCTGTGAACCTTTGTGGAGTGCGGGTCCTTGTCAGGCCATTTGAAGAAGTGAAATACTGTACCTAACCATCTACAGAGTGGGTTTCCCCCATCATTTCAGTCCAGGGTTTAAACATAACCCAGGCACTGTACTTCTAGGTTGGAAGCAATTAAACATGCACAGAAATGCCAAGCATCCTGACTAGTCTAGTGGATCTGCTTTCACCCTACTTGGCACAGTAGTAGGGTGGTAGCAAACCCCTCCCTCCCCACTAGAGAAACCTGAATATTAGGGAGCCAACCACCCTCACCCACATTATCCATTCTGCAGATGCTGTTGCAATCAACAATGTGAAGCTTGCTTGTGCTTTCCTGGTCCATCCCGCCAACAGCCCTTTTCTTCCCTTTTTTTGCGAGATTTCACAGCAACTTCTAATCCTATTTTATCCCCAGTGAAAAAGAGGGCAAGAAAACGAAGGCAGTGAAGAGAAAAGAGAAGATTAAAGCTGTCAGTCTTACCCACAGGCCCATCTCTGAGACATAAGAAAATGAATTCAGCTCCTCCTCCTCTTTTTCTTCTTCCCCACTGCTTCCCTCCCTCCCTTGTGGTGTCAGTTCGGGGAAAGCCAGAAGAGAAAATGTTGATCTTCATTCCTTCTCGATTCTTTGTGAATCAGGATGCCTTTCTCCAGAGGGCTTAATTTGATCAGGGATCTCACCAAGGCTGTAATCCTTCCCCCCACCCACTCACCCACCCCAATGCCGGGGCTCAAGCCCTCAAATGCAGAATCATAAAGCTAGACAAGATCAAAAAAACCTATCTAGCCCACCTCCCAAATCTACACACTGTCTTTCTGTTTATATCACTGAGTTTACTAACTGCATTTTTACAGAGGAGGACACAGTTGGAGACCGGGTGGAGAGAGGATGGAAGAAAGAAAAGGGATAGGTGCTGCTATCAAACACAAATACAAATAAATGCCTTGTACAAACAAATTACAAACAGCAGGAAATGGGGAAACCCCAGTGTGCATTGTAGTAGTTGCTGGTACCTATTGGGGTTAGTAGGGTGTAAGGTGGGGAGGTCAACAGTAGGTGGAGCCAGAGTAATGACCGGTGGAAGCCAACTGGTTCTAGTTCAGTCCCCATCCCATGCTGTGTTCTGAAACAGCAACACTGAGAATAAGGAGGCTGACGCTGGCAGGCAGCTCCACTCCTTGGGATGGTGGTAAGCAGGAATGTGGGAATGTAGACTGGGGTTGGTGGGGCAGTTCATTATTAGGAACCTAGAAAGCTTTCTAGCACCAAGTCAGAACAGTGATCCATCTAATTCAGTACAGACAGTAGCCCTCTATTCGAAGCAGATGCTCCACCCCTGAGTTATGTCCAACTGTATTTGTCCATCTCCATTAAGCAAGATCAGCCCCTTCACATCCAGGCTTAAGTGAAAAAGCATCCCTAGCAAGTCTTGGAGAACAGTTGTCCCCAGAGGGCTGGATCTGAGCCAGTTCTTGGAATAGCTTACTTGTAGAAGTTATTTCCAATGCAATGCCCCAACACTGGATCCTGGGAAATAATAATAAAGGGGAAAATGTCTCTGAACATCTGCAGAGTGCTATTACCAAGTAAGCACACAATTTATTGATTTATTTGAGAATGCAACAGCCTTAGGGGTGAATAGGCCCTTCTCTGTTCCCCTCAAGGCCAGGCATTTAAATCTAGAGCAAGGGGTAACCAGTGCTTCTCCTGCCCCCCCCCCCGAAAAATAGGTGCCGGTACTCACCATGAAGTTGTTACAGTAAGTGCCACACTTTTTACAACAAAAAGAGGCGCTGGTACCCTTGAGTACCCCCTGGAAAAACCCACCACTTTGAGTGCTCAATCTGGTCTTTGTAGCAGTTTTTCCTAAACCCCTACCCACCTAAGACCTCACCGATTTTGCTTGTGGCAGCAAAAATACTAATAATTAAAAATGCATTAAGTGCTAGAGAGGTTTGTGCCAGTGTCCATTGTGTGTGCACCCAGCAGTGTGAGTGGGCACACCCACCGCTGGCATACTGTCTCCTGAAGGGTTGGCCAAGGATGGCCAAAAATGTTGCCTCCCCCCCCCCCCCTGCTGTAAAGTATAACAAATGTACTCATATCTACTAGGGGGAAATTTCCCTCAGTGAGGTTGTAGGAATTGGTTTGTGCTTTATGTTTCCTTGATTTCCCTGCTGACTGCGAGTTCTTATCTGCCTTAGGATAAGGACAAATGTACTTCCCCCCAAGAACTGCTGCAGGTTTTTTGGCTGTGGGGCAAGCTCTGCTTGGCTCTGACTTCTGTGGCTGTTTCACATACAGTGGTACCTCTGGTTATGAACTAAATTCATTCCGGAGGCCCGTTCTTAACCTGAAACCGTTCTTAACATGAGGCGCACTTTTGCTAATGGGGCCTCCCGCTGCTGCTGCGCCACCGCTGTGCAACTTCCACTCGCATCCTGGGGCAAAGTTCGCAACCAGGAGCTTCTATTTACAGGTTAGCGGAGCTCATTATCCGAAGCGTTTGTAAGGAGGACGGTACGTAACCCGAGGTTCCACTGTATGTACTTGCTTGCGACTCGGGCATGGTTTTCCACTCCATCCCCAATATTTGGGTAGGCTTTTTGCTTTCATGAGCCTTGTTTTAATTGGCATTGGAATGTTCACCCACTTGAACATTCATTTAAAAAAAAAAGGCAGTCCATTGGGGTGGGTGAATTAGGCTCATCCACACGTCCCTTTGCCCCACCACTCCCCCCCCCCAGAAAACCTGCTCTTTACCACTGAATCAGAGCATCAGTTGGGTGTCATGCAGACTGATGTTTGACCCAATTCAGCGGTAAAGAGTGGGTTTTCCCTGAGAAAGTAGTGCGATGAACAGAAAACCACTTGGCCCTGTGCTTTCTAGGCATGGGGCAAGTAAAGCGTGGACGAGCCCTTAAAAACATTGTTTTGTTGGGTGGGTGGGTTGGATTGGATTTGTGATTGCCACAAGGGCCAACCAATAGGCACACTGTGCAGCCAGTTTCTCCTAGAATCTGGGGGAAACAGTTTGATTCATTTTGGAAATTTGCACATCTGTCCATAAAGGGTGAGCATGGAACCACAATGAGTGCACCACTCGAGCCATGTCTGTTTGTCTTCATCCTTAATCTGCTTGATCCACATCCTGTTTTCCTTGACAGACTTCTGAGGTGAGGCATTCCCTTTCCTTTGAAAGGAAATAATGTTAGCGAAAAATAGGGTTCCCTAGGCTATAAACCAGAATTAACAAAGCAGGGAGCTAGCTGGCAATAAATAGGAGACTAATTAATATAACAAAGTATTCTATGTTGAAGTGGAGCCACAGGAAAGTAGACGTATGGAATATCAAAAGCAGATTTGGAACACAGCTCATTAATAGCCTGACATGGTTTTTGAGAAAGAATTAATCGTGGAAAACTACAGAGCATACAAAGCAGATCTGATGTCCAGCTCATGTTACCAGCCTTGATGTGGTATTGTGAGGGCTAATAAACTATGAAGGAGTACAAGGTTTTGGGTCCCCTCCCCCTGCAAATGAACTGTATTTGATAACAATATATTGTGATTTTTGTATAGCTTTTACATTACATTATATATTAATTGTCCTGCTTTCTGTTATTAGGAAGCCTACTTTTCTCTGCCCACATACAAGGACCCTTCTGTATCTGTGGTTGTGTACAAGCCATACATCTGAAGCAGAGCACTCCCCAAAAAAGAATATTGGGAAGTGTAGTTTACCCACCACAAAGCTACAATTCCCAGCACACTTAACAAACTACAATTCCTTGGATTCTTTGAGGCTGTGCTTTAAAAGTATGGTGGATATGCAGCCTATTCCACAAATGTGTCTGATATAGAGCTTCATCTGTGTAGATGATGAGAGAGAATGTGGCTGGGGGTATGCTTTGCAGAGGCAACATGGCTAAGCTCTTTAACTGTTCTGGAAGTGGGAGGTGGGAGAAACGAGGGCAAATATGTCTGGCCACCTTTCCTGTTTGCTTTCAAATCCACACACCACAACTCGACAGAGCAAAGCCCCGACGCTGCATATATTCCTATTGATCTAGAAGGCGTTAATCTCTCGCACTTTAGAAATGTCTCTGGAAACATCAATATTGGTATTTCGCTCATAAATGCAGTTTCTATTTCATATAAACCACAGCAGCTCTCCTCATCATAAATAAGTTCTCCTTTCATTCAGTCTCATCCTCTGGGTAAAAGATGGCCACACAGAGATATTTTATGGACTGCAGTTTATTATGGCATCCACATTTGTGGACCGCAATCCATGTAATCAAATGTAAGTGGGCAATACACGTGGTCAGATATTGTCCACAAAAAAATATTATGCATAATAAATTTGTTACAGCGCAAAGTATGTATGTCTTCTCAGAAGTAAGCTCCCAAGTTCAGCGGCATTTGCTCCCAGGCAAAAATGTGCAGGATTGTAGCATTTACCTTTAAGGAGCCTTATTTTTGTTGAAGCAGGCTAGCATGACTACCCTTACAGAAATTTTGTGGACTGTTTGGTGGTGAACTTTGAGATCTTTCTAACTACTGTCCTAAGTGACAGCATGTTACTGATATTGTATTTTTATAGTCTGATGATACCTAAGGATTGTAGCTCAGTGGTAGAGCATTTGCTTTGCATGCAGAAGGTCCCAGGTTCGGTTGATCCCTTGCATCTCCAGGTCGGGCTGGGAATGCTCCCTGCCTGAAACCCTGGGAAGCTGCTGCCAATCAGTGTAGACAATATTGAGCTGAATGGATTCTTCCTATGTATTCCTGTTACATTCTTATGCAAGCTTCCCTGGGAGGGCTTTTTACCAGAACATAGTGGTAATAACAATAATAGCAATAATTTACTAGTCTTAATAAAAATTCACACCCTGCCCTAGTTTTACCAAGTGGAAGTAAATATGTCATGAATGGGGAATTCTGTGCAACTTCCTTGTGCTGAAACAGTACACATTTTATATTGTTTCCTCCAAGGAGCTCAGGAGACCCTCTATTCCCCTCCCAGAGCTACAATTCCCAGAGTTTCCTATGACAAGGGATTGGAGGGGAAAAGGGGTTTGTGTCTCCTAACAACTCTCATAACCCTTAACAAGCTACAGCTCCCAGAACCCTTTGGGGGAAGCCATGGCTGCTTAAAGTGGTATCTGCACTTTAAATGAATGGTGTGAATGTGGCCCTTGGCTCCACCCACCACTGGCATGCACACATACACCCCCAGAAGGCTGTTCACAAAAGAGTGAGGCCCTTGCACTGAAAAACGTTCCCCACTTTAAGGAAATAATGTTCTGGCCTTAAGAAAGTATATTGAGAAACATAGAAATATTGGTTGAGATATTGGGTAGTCATCACAGTACAATTTTGCACTGGGTTCAGCGAATCCAGCCTAGTGCTGGATTTCCTTCCTGCGTCCTCATAGCCCCCACATCAGAAACGCAACCTCCTCGTATTAGTTCCAAGAACTGCATTTAGCTCTTTAGAAAACAAGGGGCCTTGCTTGTTGCAGTTGGACGTGCATTTTGTGTGTTTCTCCGCCTGGCTGGCTGCAGTGTAATCATGGCCCTTGTCACCCCGCGCATTGTGGCAGAGCACAGGCTTGCCGCTTCCCTGTTTGTAGAACATTAAATCATCCCACGGGGCGCCCGTGGTTTTGTATATCTGCCACCGGCGCTGTTGCTTTTATGGTAGACTACGTTTCTTGTTGGTAGATTAAGTTTTATACCATGACACCTCAATCCAGTGGATGTTACCAGGTTTGCGGCCTCAGCTTACATGGTAGAAATGTTTGGGGTTGTCTCTCCCCCCGCCCCTTCCTTCCAGGCAGGTTTCCAAGACCAACAGAGGAGGATGAATATAGAGAGAGAGGCTGATCCACTCTGCTCTTTGTAATGCTCTGTTTTGTTTGCTAAGGGCGGGGCTTGATTCACTGTGGAGGGCCAGCCAAATCTTTACTGCTTAGAGCAGCAGGCTACCACAATTCAACGCATATAGAAATACAAAATGCATTTAGAGATACAAATTTCAATAAATATAATAAATAACTGACTGTTTGACCACCAAGAAATAAGCCTCGATGGGAAAGCAACCTGCAGGGAAGGCACCCTGAATGACTACCACTAGAGCCATGGTGCAGAACCTGTGGTCTTCCAGGTATTATTGGACTACAACGGCCACCATCCTGTTTGAGGCTGATGGGAGTTAGAGTCTGGCAACCTCTGTCAGGCATCAGGTTCCCTGTCCCTGGCCTAGTGGGATGGAAAGTTTTGCCATTTCTTGGGTGAATAGCCCTTGACATCCAAACTTTTTCAAAACTTGGAGGGAGGAATCCATCTCTCTCTCTCTCTCTCTCTCTCTCTCTCTCTCTCTCTCTCTCCAAACACCACAACTTTTTTTCAATACACCCACTCTGTGCCTGTGGCATTTTGGGTAATTGGATTATCAATACAGCTTAATCTGTGAAGGGAGATCAGTAGCGGGTGGGTGGTCTTGCTTCTGGGCAGGGAGTGTGCGTCAGATGAACTTGTGGTCCTTCCCTGTCTTCTGCTGACCTGTTTTATCTCCCTGGCTCTCTGCATGTCACCTTTCCCATCGCGCTGTCGGCATGTCACTGCCTCATTAGCCCAGTCTCAGAGTGTTTCGCCAGGGAGATAAAACACCCTGAGCGAAGCTCTTCTTTTGCTGCTAATGATGCAGACTCTTCCATGCATGTTTTGTCCTGGACCTCCTTAGAGTTTAATGAATTAAAACACCTGGCATGCTTCAGTGCGGGTGGTGTGGTGAGGACAGCTTTCACCTTCAAGCCGTTCCACTGCTGAGGTTTGAGTAGCAAGGCCTGTTGACAGGAGTAGCCAAGATAAATCATTGTGTCTGACTCAGTATAAGGTTACTTTTAACAAGCGGAATGGAGAGCTTACCGCCCTTCAGATGTTGTTGCACTCCAGGTCTCATCTGCCCCACCTATCATGGTCAGTAGTCAGGGATGGTGGGAGAGGTAGTCCAACTACAGCTGGTGGGCTACTGGTTCCACCAACCCCTTAAAAAAAAAGCTGTTTTCAAATCTTTCAAACAACAAAGTAAGTTATACAGACTATATAAACCCAATGCCTAATTGCCTGCGGTGGGGTCAGGTACTCCAGGGACCTTCCAGACTCCAGAGCAGTGGGGTCTGGTGCTCACTGAGACTGGTGGGGCAGAAGGCAGGGACTTCAACATCAGGTAGAGCCAGAGCCAATGGCAGGCAGAACCAACTCATTCTGGTTTTGTCCCTGTTCTCCTCCTTCCTGAGTTCTCAAAGGGCAACACTGAGACTAAAGCAGAGGGGAGAAGCTGACAAGCAGGATCAGTCCACTTGGGCTGGTTGTTAATTAGAAAGGCAGGCAGGTGAGGGCTGACTGTGGGCAGACTGAGGTTGATGGGGCAGCGCTTCATTTGCCCTAACGGAACAGGCTGGTCCAGAATGCTGGAAAAGAGAGCTGCCAGGGATGCCGGGGCGGGGGGAGGGGAGGTAGATCTTGATCTAAGGATCTGGGTGATACGCAGTACATCAACAAACGTTTCTGACTTCCACTTGTTTAAGAGTCGTGACAATGAAGGAGGTTTTTACTCCCTAAATTAGACAGCTGAAGAAAGGAAGCTTGGAGGAAAACCAGGAGTAGATCATCATGTGAAAGGAAAATGAACTCGTTCTGGGACTGAAATCAGATTCCAGAGTGGTGTGTATGTTCTGAGGCACCTTGCGCCTTAATTTTATCCGCCATCAACCAATTAATTCTATTTTGCATCTGTATTTATGTCAGCCTTTCCACACATGGTGCCCTCCCAGTGTTTTGAACTCCAACTCGCAAGAGCCCAGCATAGGCAATGGTCAGGGATGATGGGTCTTACAATCCAAAACATCTGGAGGGCACCAGGTTGGGGAAGGCTGCTCTAGGTGACAGAACTCCCAAGGACTTCTAGTAAACAAAGTTGATCCCCCAAGCCCCAAGTTTATTCACCCCTGGGTCAGATTAAGACTATGTAAATGTCAGGGGGATACTTGCACATCACCAAAAGAAGAAGAAGAAGAAATGCAGTACCCCAAAAGTTGAGAAGATTTGAATGAAATCTGCACATGCTAATTTATATGTATAGATAAAGGTAAAGGTACCCTTGCCCGTACGGGCCAGTCTTAACAGACTCTGGGGTTGTGCGCCCATGTCACTTAAGAGGCCAGGGGCCAGCGCTGTCCGGAGACACTTCCGGGTCACGTGGCCAGCGTGACAAAGCTGCATCTGGTTAGCCAGCGCAGCACACGGAAACGCCGTTTACCTTCCCGCCAGTAAGCGGTCCCTATTTATCTATTTGCACCTGGGGGTGCTTTTGAACTGCTAGGTTGGCAGGCGCTGGGACCGAGCAACGGAAGCGCACCCCGCCGCGGGGATTCGAACCGCCGACCTTTCGATCGGCAAGCCCTAGGCGCTGAGGCTTTTACCCACAGCACCACCCGCGTCCCTATATGTATAGATAGAGGCGTACAAATAATTTCTAGAATTCACATAAAAATACAATATATCTCATCATAGCGGGGGAAACAAATGGCCACCCTGAAATGGAGGACAGGTTGGGGGAGAAGAAATGGGTCTTTCCTCTCTATTTCCCACCATCAAAGTTCCTCCTTTGTGTGTAGACCCTGAGGGCAAAGTCCCATAAGCCATGTGTCCTGTGAGTCTCACTTTGTGGGGTTTGGTGATGTGCTGTGATTAGACTTGTAAACTGCTTAGAAGGCATTTTGGCATGTAAGAAGTATATAAATTTAATAATGATAGTTGTTATTATTACTACTATTGTTTAATATTGCTATTAATAGATGTTGAGTTCTACCATGATGTATGCTTTGTCATGGTGACTTGGGTTGGGTAGCTGTCAACAAGAGGGCTGCTGTCTTAATATTTTCTCCCTCTGGGGCTGTTGTCAAATTCCACCATAAACCGGGGAATACAGGGCCTGTGACATAACTATGCTGCTCTTCTCTGCTACCTTTCCATGAGTCCACTCCATTCTGGCTGTCCTGCAGTGCTGACATATCTTCATCAGTGGAGGGTTCCTCCTGCCTTGTTTCAATGCTGTTGCATCTCAGGTTCTGCTGGTGTAGCGAGGCTTCCACCACACCCTAGCAGAAATCCCAATACAGGAAGTCTTTACCTCAAAGCTGAGGCCTCTTAGATATAGGGTTGTGTCCTAAAGCCCCAAATCACCGAACAGCACCCATAACTGAGATAGTTGAGGGTAAAAATACAAAGCAAAAATCTGATTTAGGAGAGCTTTTGGAAGGAAATCTAAGCTGGGAGAATCTCTCTTGATGACTCCTTCTCCTTCTCCTTCTCCTTCTCCTTCTCCTTCTCCTTCTCCTTCTCCTTCTCCTTCTCCCATTTCATTCCAGCTGTTCTGGGCTCCAGAATCCTCCAGCTACAGTTTCCATACACACCTATTTAAAGGCATTAATTAAATGTGGTATATGTCATGGCTTGCCATTGCGGCATCACCCTAGGCATTTTGCCTCACTTCCCTGCCTGCAAGGGCTGGGGGATCTCTCTCCCCTTTTGTTTGCATTGTTTAAACCACCTTAATTGTGCTTTTCTTTTCTGAACATAATAATGGCTCAGTAGATTAACGGGGAACTTAATCGGAAGGAGGCATGAAAAGCCTGCAGAACACACAAAGCCAGATGCATTGGATTTGCAGGCACTTCTTTGCCAACTGTCAGGTATTGAATTCACATCAGAAGTTCCAAAAGGCAGCTAGCAGGGAGTTCAGACTCTTTCAGAGATTCCCCCGCCTTGGCCTTTAAACTGGGGCTGGTGTCAGAGGTTGGCATCATTGGTCAGCTGCTGAGGACCAAACCCCATTATGGGGCCAAGGGCTCTGCCAGTCCGTGGAGCCTTTTTCCCTGTTGTTGCTCCTCCTCCTGTCAGTATTATTGCCTGTTCACCTGGCTTCTCTGCGTAAGCAAGCAGTGAGTGGGGAGAGCAGCAATAACTTCTGCATGCCTTGTTCTCTCTCCCTTTATCTGAGAGGTAGTGCGGATTGCACCCAAGGAGGGAGAAAGAGAATGGAGAGTGGTAACAGTGGCAGGGAAGAGGAGGTGAGTGTGCTCAAGGAGGGCCACCCACTAACCTCCAAAAAACCCTGCTCAGCCCCAAACTGTGCCAACGCTCCAACCAACGGTCAGGGATGATCAGAGTTGTAATCCAGCAAGATCTGGATGCAGTGGTGGACCTTGGGGTCTCAAATTTCAGCAGTGCCCTATGCAACACCAAAATCTGGCACTCCCTGCCTCTCGTCATCCATTCTACATCATAGTTATAATGCCTCCCTGCAGCTCTGTGCCCAGTGCGACTGAAGCAGCCACACTCCCCTAAATCCACCTCTGCTGGAGGGCACCTGGTTGGGCTTTGTGGCTGTGTATATTCAGAGGTGGCCATTTCATGACTACATTGGGGCTGCCTAGGAGAGGCATGGAGTTTGTGACTTACCTGAGCCCAGTTCAGATAGACACTCAACTAACATCTCAGTCGTAAGCATGTTTACTTGAAGCAAGTCCCACTGACTTTTAATGGGGCTAAAATCCAAAGAAATATGCAATCTGGGCGTACTGAGCTGCTACTACAGCGAGAGAGCAAGTTGTGTTCTTCCCACTTGATGCTTCATTAATTTGGCCCTAATTGGCCATGTAAACAAAAAGATGCAGTTATTCAATCAGAACTCAGGCTTTGAGCTGCCAAGATCTAGACAGAGGGGGAAAGGAATGCACTAGTAGAATTCTGGGCCTTGTGATACCTAAAAAAAGGAGTCTTCTCCACTCCCCGCAGTCTTCTCACCCATCAGAAATAAGGCAATTAAGTAAATTGTGGTAGGGAAAAAGTTAAATATCACCTCCCCACCCCCCACCCCCAATAATTCTTCATTCACAGTCATAGGACACTTTTCAGTGGGATTTGGTCATTTTCCGTTACTTTCCTTATCACAAAAAGTTCAGTGTTTTGAGGAAGTAGATTTATTTCACTCCCAAACAATTACAATTATGCAACCTGAATTAGCCTGTAAGAGCACATCTACACCTCTGCTTATCCCATGCTTCCCAGGCACATGTCCTAGCAGTTTTGCCTTTGCACCACTGCTTGCCCTTGGAAAACCCTCTATTTAGCACTAAATTGGAACAAATGGCAATCTGCGGAAAATCCAGTTGCCATTTGTTCTGATTCATCACCAATCCATGGGTTTTCCCAGAGGAAAGCTGCAGGGCAAACAGAAGTGTGGATGAGTTCTTACAGGCAAATTCCAGTTGCGCAATTGCATTGTTTGGGAGTGCAACAGGTCTACTTCCCCCAAAGACCGGACTTCTTGTGATAAGGAAAGTGATGAAAAATGCTATGGAAAGTGTGGGATAACATTTGCTCAATGCCACATAATCTAGCCTCCCCACAACCAAATCAGGACAAATGTGCAATAAATAACTGGTGCTGTTTCACCTCCCTGTACACAAATCAGGATGAACGCTCAGTAAACGTGTTGCTGGCTTCCCCAGAGACTGCTTTCCATTCAACAAACAGACAAATTAGGGCTTTTAAACACATATTTGTGAGTAACATAATCTTTCCCAGAATTCTAGTGTTTGGCAGACATTTTTTCCTCAGCCCATGTGCTCATGAAGTGAAGTTGCAGGGAAGAAGGGAGTAAACTTCTCATGTCATGATTTGTGTCCTTGTGGTGTATGATCTCCTCACTCCCACTTGTCGACTCATCAATTTGTAGCCTGTCAATGCATCATGTAACCTGCAGGACACTGATAACAAAAACTGCAGCAAGCTTGATGCTTTAGTAATAACTAGCAGGGAAAGCAAGAGAAGGTGGCAGGGTGGCCACTTAACCTTTTTGCCACCCCCCCCCCCAAAAAAAAGAACAGAGGATACAGATCTGCATAAGATTTGCACATCCAAGCTTTATATGTATAGATGCAAATTTAGAAGTAGTTGCCACAATTTAAATTGAAATGCAGTATATCTTGCCATGGCATGGGAGGCTGTGATCAGATGTCTTGCTGTGTTTCTGCTCAGTCTGCTGTCCAGGTTTTAACTGTTGAAAAGCCGCTTCAATAGATTCAGACTTCCTTTTTTATCTTTAAGGCAGACTAAGACTGGACAAAGGATTGTTGCTTGAAGGTCCTTCAAATAGAGGACTGTCCTCAGTAGCGTAGCACACTTGGCCATCCAAGAAGGAACATTGCTTCATTTCAGAGGTGTCTGCCTGCAAGTCACTGGTCACATCCACACCACGCATCTAAATCACTCTCACACCACTTTGACAGTTGTGAGTTCTCCCCAAAATATTGGGAATTGTAGTTTCTTAAAGCTGCTGACCTCACAGACCTACAGTGCCCTCAACTACCGTTCCCAGGATTCTCCACGACTGTTTAAGTGGTGTCAGAGTACCAGGGACGCGGACTTATAAAAAATATTGGGGGGGCCCGGGAAAGCTCATGAATAATAAATAAGCTCATGAATATGCAAATAAAGTGGCGCCGCCTCCTCGTGAGCGAATAGGGGAGAGCGTGCTGCGCCTAGCCCCATGGAGTCGGCGCCTATGAGAGAGCCAGAGAGAGAGAGAGAGAGAGAGAGCCCGAGAGAGAGCGAGAGAGAGAGAGAGCGCAGCCAAGCCCCCTTCACCGCCTGCCCCCCCGCCAGCCCCCTCTCCCCTCCTCCCTAGGCGGCAGCTCCGCCATGACCACAAACGGCGGCGGCAGCAGCAGCAGCCGCGCGCGGCCCGGGCTCCCCTCGCCGGCCGCGGGAGCCAAGGCGCGCGATAATTTGCTTAAATTATGTCAGCGGCGCCCGGCAGAGCAGCCCTCTCGGCCACGGCAGCCCGGCTCTCCCAGCCCCCGGGGGCCGCCCTCCTCCCTCGCGCAACCGCAGCGTTCCCGCCCGGGGAGGCGGCGCCCCCAGGAGAGGCGGCAGCAGCAGTCGCGCGCGGCCCGGGCTCCCCTCGCCGGCCGCGGGAGCCAAGGCGCGCGATAATTTTTTTAATTATTGGGGGGGCCGAGCCCCCCCAATAAAATTTTTGAGGGGGCTCGGGCCCCCTCAGGCCCCATGGGGTCGGCGCCTATGCAGAGTACTTTAAATGTTGGAGAACAGCCTTTACCAAAGGTGTCATGGGCTTTGAAAACACTCGAACTCAGGACGCAAGGGAGAAACGTGCTAAGAGGAAGGCACGCTTGGCAAATCCACACCGTGATCAAATCCCCCACGGAAACCAATGTCCCCACTGTGGAAGGATGTGTGGATCCAGAATTGGCCTCCACAGTCACTTACGGACTCATTGTTAAAACCGTGTTTATGGAAGACAATCTTACTCAGCTACGAGTGATTGTCAAAGAATAATAATAATAAATGTATGATGTAGATGTGACCATCCTCCCCGATTCCCTAAGTAGAAAGGAGCTGCTCTCTACACATGCATCTATTATTATTATTGTTGTTGTTGTTGTCATTATTATTATTATTATTATTATTATTACACACATTTCAATTAATGCATTAAACCAGTGTTCCTAAGTTGAGCAGTCATGGGCCCTGGAATCATATTAAATTATGCACATGCTCCAAGCAGCAGTCACCCTGATGAAAAACCCTCAGGTTTCAGGGCTGAGCTCCATCACTGAAAATGGGTTTCAGTGGTAAGTTTGCCCCAGATTAAGCCCAATACAGAACACTTCTTCAAGCGGAGTGTTGCTAGTTTGGTGCCAAGTCCTGCCACAACCTCACAACTCTAAGAAATGAAATGAAACCACATCATACTGTGAAATGTAGCTCTTTGATTCTCTCTCTTCCTCCCGCCTCCCCACACTCTTCATTCTCATTAAGGCGTGTGATTAGTATCTCATCACTGAGAGTGACAGTGAGCAGGAATCTTCTTGTTAATTTCAACCAGGACAGGCTTGAGTTTTAAATCCTAAACAAAAATTAAATGGCCATGAAGCGCTTGCTCACCTCCCAGGAGATATTTCTGTTTCAGCCTGACAGCTTAATTAAAAGCCAGGCAAACGGGATATGCAACATGCTTATCTATCGCGTGGCACCGTGCTGTGAGTGCAGAGCCCAGGAAGGAGAGAGGTTTGCCTTGGCGCAACGCATTGCAGTGATTAAATTTAAGAGAGGGGGAGTTTTGCCAGCAGATTCAATATTCTTGGGCAAAACATTCCAATTAAAGTAACATTCTCTCCAATTTTTAGCAAACATTCCTGCTTACGGGCGTTGGGTGGTTTTAGATTTGAGATTTAGCCATTTGGGGTGTGGAATTTTTAAAATATAAATTTTAAAATTTGATATTTTGAATTCAAATTTCAAAAATTGCTATACAAATAAGGGATGATCACAATATTTTTTTTACCTTTTGTGGAAAGGAAAGGCAATGAGGAAGGTGGTCGCACAGAAGTATGATTGGAGAGAATTTCATGTATAAGGAGAAGCAAAGGGAAATGGGCAGAGTCGCTTCAGGTAGCAAGAGTACATTGGATGGCCACAGTGGTGGAACTGGACTAGAGAAGGTTTCAGGAAGGGATGTTTTGGGGAAATAAGGACAGTGAGACAATGATGGGCAAGGCTGTGGGTGAATTGACAGCAAGGGCAAGAAGTTTGTGCAGGCTGTGGGAGTGGACAGGGAGCCCCCAAAAGGAATTTACGGAAGAGAGGGGAGGCAGTGTGGTGAAAAAGGTCTTCTTCGCCACACTGCCTTCCCTTAATTTTTTATTTTATTTATTTAGCAAAGTTTATATGCCACTTACTAGAGGAAAAGATACATCAGTGGTTTAAAAGACAGCCTAAAATATTCATTTCAAACACTGGTGCTGGAGGGTCTAATTCAGTGGGCTCTCACCTGTCAGCCTTGGGTTCAGAGGACCCTGAAAAACCAGCATCAGACTCAGAGCTGGGAATCTGATTTGTCACCTCACCTGGTGATACTGTAGCCTCTGGTTTGGGGTCCAGTGACAGGAGGCTTGGGTCATGTACAAGATGGAGATTAGGTATCAGAGAAAGAGAATCAGAACCAGGACATACAGTCACAGACAAGTTAGAGGGCAAATATCGGACAGGATAGATGCAGTGGGATTCAGGATAAGAAAAGGCAGAGTACATTCAGACGTGGGGAATATTGTGTTACAGTGGTACCTCGGGTTAAGTACTTAATTCGTTCTGGAGGTCCGTTCTTAACCTGAAGCTGTTCTTAACCTGAAGCAGCATTTTAGCTAATGGGGCCTCCCACTCCTGCTGCGCCGCCGGAGCCCGATTTCTGTTCTCATCCTGAAGCAAAGTTCTTAACCCAAGGTACTATTTCTGGGTTAGCAGAGTCTGTAACCTGAAGCGTATGTAACCTGAATCGTATGTAACCCGAGGTACCACCGTAGTTTGTTATAATGCTAGCTCATCTGTCCTATTTACTAACCTGATACATTATGGAACTGCGGCTTTCTGATCAATATACTGCCATGGCATGCTAAATTTCATTCACAGCAATGGGCATATTGTGACACAACAACAGATGTCATTGGACAACATTGCTACTCCCCCACCCCTTCCAAAAATGTGTGTTTCTGTTCCCCCATGAAAGCAGCGGGAAATAACTGGATGCTGATATTTCATCCCAAAATTTATCACTTTACGCCACCATTTTTTGGGGTTATGGAGGCTGTAGACAGTTTTTTTCCCTGGAAGCAAATAACACAGAAATGAGCACTAAATATGCACAGCATTCCATTAGTTTATCTGAAGCGGGTTTTATGTTGTGTGAAAGCTCAGGTGTAATTCAGAAATTAACAGTTAGGGAAACATCAGGAAAATGGAATAAACTCCCAAATGAATGCAGCCAGAGCCTGTATTGTTACATAATAGGTCAGTTGTTTAGATTAGGTAAAGGTAAAGGTACCCCTGCCCGTACGGGCCAGTCGTGTCCGCTTCTAGGGTTGTGCGCTCATCTCACTTAAGAGGCTGGGAGCCAGCGCTGTCCGAAGACACTTCCGGGTCACGTGGCCAGCGTGACTAAGCTGCACTGGCGAGCCAGCACCAGCGCAGCGCACGGAAACGCCGTTTACCGTCCCGCTATACAGCGGTACCTATTTATCTACTTGCACTTAAGGGTGCTTTCGAACTGCTAGGTGGGCAGGAGCTGGGACCGAACGACGGGAGCTCACCCCGCTGCGGGGATTCGAACCGCAGACCATACGATTGGCAAGTCCTTTTTTTTAAAAAAAATAATTTTTTAATTAATTTTCCAAACACAAAATAAAAACAAACAATACACAATACAGAAACATACAAACATATAAACATGTATAATTTCATCCCCTTATTTTCATAAACCTTGTTTCTAGGACTTCCCCATACCTCCCCTTTTCTGCATCCTTGCTTTTAAATTTCTTCAGCAACTCCTCCATTTAACTAATTATTCAGATCACTTCTTCTAATTTCTTCCTTAACTTATTAGTACAGCTGCACTTCTTTATCTCATTCCCCTGACATCTTAACATTCCTCAATTTTACAACAGTTTTTAAGATATATCTTGAACTTCTTCCAATCTTCTTCCACTGTCTCCTTCCCCTGGTCACGGATTCTGCCAGTCATCTCCGCCAGTCCCATATAGTCAATCACCTTCGTCTGCCATTCTTCCAGAGTGGGTAGTTCCTGTGTTTTCCAATATTTTGCTAGAAGAATCCTTGCTGCTGTGGTAGCATACATAAAAAATGTCCTATCCTTCTTTGACACCAATTGGCCCACCATACCCAAGAGAAAAGCCTCTGGTTTCTTAGGAAAAGTTCTTTTAAGAACTTTCTTAATTTCATTATAGATCATTTCCCAGAAGGCCTTTATCTTTGGGCAGGTCCACCACAGGTGATAGAAAGTACCTTCAGTCTCATTACATTTCCAGCATTTATTATCGGGCAAGTGATAAATTTTTGCTAGCTTGACTGGGGTTATGTACCACCACGATTGGCAAGTCGAAGGCACTGAGGTTTTACCCACAGCGCCACCCGCATCCCCTAAGAGAAAGAGGGTTTCTTTAAGGTCTTTGTGTCTCTCCATTGAGCAGCTGACAGCACTCAGAACTAGAATGCACCATTGACTTTTGGAAACCTGTCTGTTTGTCTGGAGTACAACTGATGCCAGAGATAAGGGGCCTGAAGGTTGCCTGCTACAGGCCCTGAGTAAAGGCCCTTTCCTGACACCTTAGGATAATAGAATTGTGGAGTTGGAAGGGACCCCAAGGATAATCTAGTCCAGGGGTCGGCAACCTGTGTCCCATGGACCACAAGCGGCTGGTGGGGGTCATTTAAATGGCCCCCGAGCCGCCCCCGAACTGAGCCACCCACTTGGTGAGTCCTGATGCGCTGCAGGAATCTCAACTAAAGCATACATGACAGATGATCATCCAACCTCCACTTAAAAGCCTCCAAGGAATAAGAGTCAGCCACCTTCCAAGGGAGACCATTCCACTGTCAAATAACTCTTACTGTCAGAAACTTCTTCTTGATGTTTAGTTGGAATCTACTGTCTTGTGACTTGAATGCATTGGTTCTGGTCCTACCCTCTAGAGCAGGAAGAAACAAGCTTGCCCATCCTCCATGTAACAGGCCTGTAGATATTTGAAAATGGCTATCATAACTCCCTCAACCATTCCTCATAAGGCTTTGTTTTCCAGACCCTTGATCATCTTGGTTGCATTCCTCTGCACATGTTCATGCTTGTCAATATCCTTCTTAAATTGTGGCACCCAGAACTGGATACATTATTCCAGGTGTGGTCTGACCAAGGCAAAGTAGAGCGGGACTATTTCTTCCCTTCATCTGAACATTAAACTTCCATTGATGCAGTCTAGAATAGCATTAGCTATTTTTCTTTGCTGAAGCATCACTCCCTTTGTATTCCAGGTTCCAGTGCAGCCGAGGTAGAACTTGCACCCATTCCCTTACAGTTCCATTTAATTCTCCACCAGGCAAATTATGTATTCAGGCTGTGCAATAAACGCTTTTGAAGTCTCCAGTCCCCACCCCGCCAAGTTAAGGCTGGACATATTTTTTTTGCCCAAAGAGGAAAAGCGAGAGAGAGAAGGCAGGCTGAAATTGTCGTGAATTCTACTTTTAACAAAATCGGCTTACCTTCATATTCTGTGGCCTATATCAAGTTCTGAACACTGCCTTTCATCCAACATGACTTTGTGGAGATGAAGAGCTCAACCAGGCCCTGCTCCTGAGACTGTCCCTTTCTTGCTCTGACAGTATCAACCTGCCCCCTCTGACCACTGGGACCTTTTGGCAATTCATCTTTCAGTCACCTAGTTTTCTGCAAAACAGCAAGTAGCGAGAAGGTAGCTTTCTTGCTGGCCAGAATGAGCTGCCCCTGGACTGAAGTTGAAGTGGAGAAGCAGCCCCTGATGTGATAAGGAGGTGGGGGAGAGAAGTGGGAGGATCACTTTGATGTCTTCAGGAATATTTGTCATTGATACAATCTCTTTTTCTTTCTCCCCACAAAGATTTTCCACTGAAAAGACAGTGTGTCTGTGCTCTCCTGTCTTTTGAGTTCCTTTGAATAGCACTCTCTTCCTAACATATACACATGCACACCATTTCATTTCATAAAACTGCTGCTCGAGGTTGCCGGCCATCATTACAAAATCTATTATTTCCTCTGGATGATTAGGGCTAGTATTAACCTCCCATGTCCAAGGCATGAGCCATTGGGGCAATAAAAGCAAGGGGAATTGGATGAGTCATTTAATTAACAGAACTGGGTGAATCACCCAGCAGCAAATGATTTTGCCTTATTTCCCCTTTGCTGTAAGCGGGTTGCAGCGGGATGTATTCATCAATTGGAAATTGTTCTGTGCAAGGTCTGGATGTTTCGAAACAGCTGATGAGGTAAACCTGTGAAATGGATGGTACAATTTCAGACTGTAGGTGGGGGCTCTGTGGATGGGGTGCTTCCAAATGGGGGGGAGGGAGCCCTGCATTTAGAAAACTAGCATGTCAAGAAAGTGGTTGGGCTAGACTCACTCTCCCTGAATCTAGGCATGTAATCTGAATCTAGTCACACTCACACCCACCCTGTTCAGTGAAGGGGGCTTGGAGGCCTGAGCTGATGCAGCCCCAAGTAGCTCACTAGCCTCAGTCCATAAGGTCTCTGATTAAAGCCACAGACTCCTTGCTAAGGAGTGGTGATTGGCCCCACAAATGCTGCAGGAAAGTGCCTTCTGGACATGACGTTACCACTGTCTCATTTTAATAAGCACTTGGACTAATTCTGCTGAAATTAGGGGGCAGGGAGCAGCGTCTAAATCGCTTCAGAAAGCTCCATACTGTTCCACCTCAATTAGGTAGAAACAGGGCTAATGAACTAAATTGGGCAATTATGTTAAACGGGCTAAAACTGAGCGAGCGACTCATTTTCACAAAGAAATTCAACGGCACATATATTACATTTTCATTTATTCCACAATTGACCTAGTCACTGCTCATATTTCAACTATCTGGAAATTGACAAGCCTTGGAATCTTTTAGATAGATTTTACTTTGGCTGGTTGGAAGAGGCAGACACACACATCCAAAATATAGCAAGCCTGATAATCAAACCCTTTATGAATTAGCTGACTGCCCACACCCCCTCTGCCAAGCCCTGTGATTTGCTGCTGTGTTCTGCCTTGGGCTGTTATGGATCCAGAAAACTTGCAGGATCAAATAGCTGAAGTGGAAGAATGGCTGTACCACTTCAGACTGCAGGTGAGGGGAGACATTCTTTAATGCTACCCCTTGTAAACAAAACTCCCTGCAAATAGAAACCAGCAGAGCAGGGAAGATGCAGGGCTATGGAGGCACCCCTTTCCTTGATGGCATCTATAGAGCAGGATTCCATTGCAGGCCCCATTGCATGTTGGGGTCAGGATCAGTCAGTACAGTGTGGGTAGAGAGCTCAGGATACTTACCAAGGAAGAGTCCCCATTTCAAATCCTGCTGAATCCTGGGTTCCTGTCTTGCTAAATGCCCTTGAGCTAACAATACCCAGAATTGGGGCCTTGAATGAGCCAGAAAAATGGCTGGCTGGATACAGGGCCAGCTATGAAACGCTATACATGCTGCTTAGATGTTGCTGGTGCAGTAGATCTTCAGCTCAGCTACCTGTCTTGTATCAGCAGGTACTGGGGCTAGAACCAGGAACCCACAGATCTGAAAAACGGTTGCCTTGCATGGTGAGCCATCTGAAATCACAGTATGGAGCATTATCTGGACAATAAATGAAATCTGGACTGTAGGGTGAATCTGTCCTTACAGATAAGCCATTAGCTCCCTTACCAGGAAAAACTATGAACTATCTACATTTTAGCCATACAGAAGTCAGAGGTCTCCATTCATTTCACACCACCCCGTTCTCTTCATTCTCTAACCAGTCAAGCAAGAAGCATTTTTTTACTGTTCAAGTGAACATGGGCAGTGACATCTGTGGTCTTGGCAGCAATGTAGCTCAGAGACAGTTCCAAAGGCCAGATAGGCTTTGAGGGCCGCTTGAGGCTTCTGGGCCTCTGGTTTCCCCAGCCCTACCCTAAACCTTGCTCTGATGGTTTGCTGCCACCTGTCAGTTATTCTCCACCCATTTGTCCTTTTCTTAGTGCAAGGTTATTTGCACCCATGACACTAAAAGAATCTTTGAGACTTTCACTAGTTATTTGTGCCCATGTGTGAAGAAATGGGTTTTGAATCAGGATGGAAAGCAGAAGAAGGCTGTTTTGAAACAAAACGTGCATTTTATGCATGGAAGAATCAGAATGTGATGTTTCTGCAGCACTTGACTGGCACATCCCTGAGGCCAGCTCTTCTGGCACTTCCTGCTTAAAACTCTAATAGGTAGAGAGAGCCAGCATGGTGTAGTGGTTAGGAATGGTGGACTCGTAATCTGGTGAACCGGGTTCGCTTCCCTGCTCCTCCACATGAAGCTGCTGGGTGACCTTGGGTTAGTCACACTTCTCTGAAGTCTCTCAGCCTCACTCACCTCACAGAGTGTTTGTTGTTGGGGAGGAAGGGAAAGGAGATTGTTAGCAGCTTTGAAACTCCTTAAGGGGAGTGAAAGGCGGGACATCAAGTCCAAACTCCTCCTCTTCTTCTAGATGGGTTGTAATGCCCCTTCCGATCGTCAGGAGGAGGGGGGGTTGTGGGATCACGACCCACCCACACTCGCTCTCGCGAGGCTGGTGTCAGCCTCGCGGGAGACAGGGATTCCCCCAATTAGCATACCCTGTGGCGCCAGCCAATCGGCTGGCGGCAGGGGCGGGCCTTCGTAGGGCCACTTAAGGTCAGGGCAGCCCTTGGCTCACCCCCTTTCTTCCCTGGAGACGACGGAATAGCCACACAATCCTCTACATTTACCATGGGGAGCTTTTCGCCTTCCCTGAGCAAACCAGAGGACACCTACAGGGCAGTTGCGTTGCCCCTGTCAAATGCTGTAGCCAGTACCATGCCTTAAGATGGGACTATGCCCAGCAGGCATGAAGCCAGGCCCAAATAATGTTTGTATTCAAACGATATTACAGAGGCAAAAAATACACACCACTATTTTAATGGCAAGTGAGAAAATGCCTCAGTCCCTCTCATGCTCCCTGCTGAATTTAATTCTGTGCTTATATGCTCAGCTGCCCAGTTTGGGTTTTCACTCTCTTTTGCCCAGTCCAATCCAAGGAAGCCACACTCTGTTCCAAGAAGCCTTATGACAGCCATGCAGGAACCCTGTCTAGATCAGATGCAAGTGTAGGGTTAAGTTTGAGACAAAACTTGGCACTGGAACTAGAAGAAGAGCCAATGAAAAAGAGTTTCTCTGATCACATGCAGAGGGTTTTTCCTAGCGTGGCACTTAATTTTTTCTCTCTGAAATGTCAATGCCTAATCAGCCCCACCCCTAAATAATCTGGACCTGTGTGTTTGATTCTTCTATGTGTTGCTTGACCTTTTAAAATCATCCTTGTTAAATTCCATGCTCTCACTGACGAGATCAGAATTTCAGCAGCTTGGCCAGTTTAAGGTGAATAATCCAGGCATGTCGTTATCTATAGTTTCTCTCGGGAGATAGAAGGAGACCTGATGAATCAGAGAGGACAGATCTCAGCCACACCTAACCAAGGCAACCAGCCCACTGCCCTTGGAGCTGTGTTCTCCACTCACTGCCATGAGACTTGCAACCTCGTTCAACCCCAAAGAACTCAGGAGAGGTTCATGCTGCGAGTGTGTATCGTACAGCTGTGAAGCTGTTGTGGGAAATGAAACTTCCCAACTCAAACTTGCTTGCAAAGCCACAACGTACTCCCAGTTTAGTGTGTTAAACAGCTTACATTTCCTGGCTCCAATCCAGACAATGGTGAACCGCAGAAAGTTATGCACGCTGTTGGGTTCTGCAGAGCAATTGGAGGTGGGCAGCAAATTTCGATCAGCTCTCAGACAAGGGCAGGATGAGAGGAAACAGGGCTCTTTAACTCAAATTGGCAGCCCATTCTTACTTGCAGCTACCTATAGCAGACCAGCTGTGTGTGTGTGGGGGGGGGTAAAACCTCTTAAGTGCAAATCATTTGAGGGTGAGTGGAACAATTCATGCATTAATATAAGCACCCCCTTTCCCTTGCTACCTCCCCCCACTGTGGCTAACCCTACCCCACAAAAATTAGTATTTGGTTGCAGAAGTGAATCTGGAGTTTGTTATTGGAGTTAATTGGCACCAATGGGAGTCTTTTCCCCCTAATGCTAATTGCTATGTAAGGGGTGGGGGATGATTTTTATGAAGAGACTCAAATTTCCCTTCCTCATGCACTGCAATGCCTATCACATTCCCACCCATCCACCACCCCAGTATTTAATTTTTTAAAAACTCATCATGACACGATCATGATCATCGCATCATTTAATTTTATTATTTTAATGTATTCTTTTTAAAACCTTTGTCAGGATTGCTAATCACACCATTAACGTGACATGTAGCTAGACCCCAAGGCCATAAAACAACCCTGTGGGGTCAGAACACTGGACCATCTAGTCCCACATCCCTTTTCCAACAGTTGTCAGCCAGATGCTGCCAAGCATGGCTGGGGTTTGAAAGTGGCAGCCTGTTGCTTGTCCCCCAGCGCCTGACATTCAGGTATGCTGCCTCTGTACATGCTGCCATTCACAGACCTAGCTGCAGACCAATGACTATGTTTGCTTGCAGTGAGCACCTGGTCTGAACAGCACACAAATTGCAACCGTGTGCATAAAATGTAGTTTGGAGTTGTGATGAATCATTAAGATGCCCCACTCAACAAGATGGAGCAGGCCCATTCTCTGTTGCTCCAGTCTTTAGGACGAAAACCAATGGGAAGAAAGTGCAAGGAACCTGATCTCAGCTAAACATTAGGGGAAACATCCTCATGGTAGGAGTGGATTAACAGTGGAACTGAGTGTCTCAGGAGCGGGTGGGTGTCTTCTTCACCTGGAGGTATTTAAAAAGATCTGAAATGCCATCTGCCAGTGATTTTAGGGGATACAGTAGATTAGCCTTTCCCAACCCCAGATGTGGTTAAACAACAACTCCCATCAGCCCCAGCCAACATGGCCAATGGTCAGGAACAAAGGGAATTGTAGTCCAACAACATCTGGTGACCCCAAGTTGGGAAAGGCTGGACTAGGAAATCTTGTCTAAAACCTGGGTGCCCTCCATGTTTTAGACAACAACTCCCATCAAACAGTGTATCTAGTGTACAGTCATAGCTTGTGTTATGGACGCTTCAGGTTATGTCTTTTCAGGTTGTGTCCTGTGTCACCCCGGAAGTACCGGAAAGGGTTACTTCTGGGTTTTGCCGCTCGCGCATGGGCAGAAGTGCTAAATCGTGCTTCGCGCATGTGCACAAGACCAAATCACGCCCCGCACCTGCGCAGATATGGCGCTTCAAGTTGCGCTCTTTTCAGGTTGTGGACGGGCCTCCGGAATGGATCCCGTTTGCAACCAGAGGTACCACTATACAGTGGTACCTCGGGTTACATACGCTTCAGGTTACATACACTTCAGGTTACAGACTCTGCTAACCCAGAAATATTACCTCGGGTTAAGAACTTTGCTTCAGGATGAGAACAGAAATCGTGCTCTGGCGGTGCGGCGGCAGCAGGAGGCCCCATTAGCTAAAGTGGTGCTTCAGGTTAAGAACAGACCTCCGGAATGAATTAAGTACTTAACCGAGGTACCACTGTATATAGATTATAGATACAGTGGTACCTCGGTTTTTGAATGTCTCCGTTGATGAACATTTTGGTTTTTGAATGCTGTAAATGCAGAAGTAAATGCTTCAGTTTTCGAACATGCCTCAGAAGTCGAACATGCCACGCAGCTTCTGCTGAGTGCAAGTTCCTGAGGCCTAGCTGTTGGCTATTGAGTTTTCGGTTTTCAAATGTTTTAGAACTTGAACAGTCTTCTGGAATGGATTACATTCGAAAACCAAGGTACCACTTTAATTAGATTGCCCTCAAGACCTCTTCCAGCTCTGTGTGTCTGTGAAGTTGGGAAGTCACAGAGTTCCTTCCTGTGTCTTTCTCTCTCCCCTGGCTAGACACCAAAAATGAGCAGGAGGCTGCTCTGACCTCCACAAAATACTATCTGGAAACAGACCTTTTTGCTTGCTTGTTAACCTCCCCATTTCTTTTCTCAAGACCCTTTAATCTGAGTTCTGTTGGCATCTAATTTTCTCTGCATATCATGTTAATTATCTCACTCCTCAATGCCGGCTTTGTCTACTCTGCTACAGTGCTCAGCTCAAGCTTTTCCTGATTACCTTTCAAGTATCTCCATTCTACCTGCCTTCTCTCGGTTTGCTGTCTCTGCCTCTTCATACTCTTTGTTCCTCTGCCAACCATCTTCCCTTTAACTTCACAATTTCCACCTTAGTCCTGCTTACCTGCATTTTCCTTTACTGCCCCTTATCACCCAACATCATTTTCAGGGGTATTTAAAGACACATCTGCTTCTCAACTGATTTGCTTCCTCTACCCCTTCTGTTTTGATGCCCCTTCCCTCTTCTTAAATGGTAAGCCTCCAGGTAGTAACTGTCTCCTTTTAATCTCTATAAGGCACCTGCATTTCTGCATTCAAGTGCTTAACAAATTCTATAAATCGAAAGAGCTGTTTCGAGAATAGCCGTCATCCCAATAAGTATCTCTCTCCGCACATTTCCCAGGATCAGTGCCTTGCTGCCTAATAAACCAATTTTATAATTATGACATTGTGGAGGATATGTTCCTTCCCGTGTCTCCCTCCCCTCCTCTGGCCAAATACTGAAAATGAGAAATTGCAAAGACAAAAACAAAACAGCATCGTTAAAATGCACAAATGATTATTTGCAATGTGAAGGAAACCAGCAGGCTGTGATGGGGACAGAAGTTAATAACACAGGCTCATAAAGGAGATGGTTGTAGGCTCATCTCCCCTGCTTCCTCTCCAAAGTATAATCGGTCCCCGTATGCAGTAGATTGTAACTTTGCCAGTCCATTGCAGAGACAGAAGGTATATTTGCTTTCTGTTTCTGGCACAGTAGTCAAAATGGGAACTATCTTTTGCTCACGTGAATTCAGCATGCATTCTGTTCTAACCAGGTTCCCCTTTCCCTTTCCCCCAGAGCAGTTGCATCCGACTCTCAGATTTCTCCTTTCTGATGTTACCTGATCTTTTCATCAACTTTCCCCAACTTGGTGCCTTACAGCTCTTATAAATTACAACTCCCATCAGCCTGGCAGGGGGTTGGACTCGATGGCCCTTGTGGTCTCTTCCAACTCTATGATTCTATGATTCTAGGTTTATTATTTACAGCCTCAGCCAGCATGGCCAGCAGCCAGGGATGATGGGGGATGCAGTCCAAAACATCTGGTGGGCATCAGGCTGGGAAAGACAGTTCTACATGGTGTCATTCCACTTCTTCACCTGAATCACTTTGCCAGCCCTGGCTTGAGAAGCTCATAGGAAAGAGAATTTTCTAGCCTGTGTTTGCTTTGTGTGTGATCTTTTCCTCACCAGGGCTTCTTTCCCCTTATCATTCCCCTCTCCATCAGCCTCCAGCCAGCATGGCTAATGTGTTGGGTGTCAGGTGATGATGCAGAGGACTCTGAAACAGGAGGAGAAGGGGATGCAGGGCCAGCCCTAGAAGCCCTGCTACCCAATGAGACTGTGGGTCCAGTATTGTCCCCATCACCCCCATTGAGGATTTGGCACTGCCATCATTGGACTTGGGGGGCTTCTTGGAAGACCCAGTCCCACCAGAGACTCTCCTACTCTGTTGCAGTAAGGGAACAGTGGAGAGGTCTGGTCCCCTTCCAGCAAAGCAACACCTTCCAATGCTAGGTGCTCACCATCAGAAGGCAGCTGTGCTGAGACACAGCGGCAACATTCACTCCATGCATTTAAAGCACCATGATACCACTTTAAACAGACATGGCTTCCCACTCCCTTCCTCCTTTAGCCATGCACTGATCATTGCCCCACCTATACTTCAACAAATGAAGTATCTACGGGCATGTATAGAGTGACCGCACCTCACCATTCTGGAACTGCAGCAAGAATGACATCAACAGAAATGTATTGTAGTGCTCAGTACTGGCTCTACTGAACGTGGGTGGTGCTGTGGTCTAAACCACTGAGCCTCTGGCTTGCCGATCAGAAGTTTGGCAGTTTGAATCCCCATGACAGAGTGAGATCCTATTGCTCTGTCCTAGCTCCTGCCAACCTAGCAGTTCAAAAGCGCGCCAGTGCAAGTAGACAAATAGTTACCACTGTGGTGGGAAAGTAAACAGCGTTTCCGTGTGCTCTGGTTTCCATCACGGTGTCCTGTTGTGCCAGAAGCAGTTTAGTCATGCTGGCCACATGAACCAGAAAGTTGTCTGTGGACAAACGCTGGCTCCCTTGGCCTGAAAGCGATATGAGCGCCGCAACCCCATAGTCGCCTTTGACTGGACTTAACCGATCAAGGGTCCTTTACCTTTTACCTACTGGCTCTGCTCAGAGTAGACACATTGAAATTGATAGACATGATTAAAATTAGGTCTATTCATTTCAGTGGATTTACTATGAGTAGGACCTAGCTGAATACAACCCATGGGATCTTTAAATATATATAGTCTAGGGTGACATTTCCATTTCAACACTTTGACCATTCGTCCACCAGTCCTTATTGCAGTGAATGAATGCCTGGTGATGTTGCACAGTGACAGAGCAACTGTGCCTTTTTGCATGGTGTGCTCATGGGGCTGTGTGTTCAGAGCACGCCCACCCAGGCCCCTGGCCCCTGGCACCAGAGGGATATAACTTCAGGACCAGATCCTAGCTTGGCTTTGTGTGAAGGGTGTTTCAGGATCAACCTCTGGCTTCTCCACTTGAAAGGGTCTCAAGTAGCATGGCTTAAAAGAAACCTCATTGCCAGCTGGAGTGGGCAGCCCTGGGCCAGATGGATTGATGGTCTAGCTCAGGGCAAAGCAATCTGCAATGTCATATGTTCAGTCTTTCTCCATGGAAGAGGATCAATGTAAGCACCAGCCTTCCTAGCTATCTAAATGCTTTTTCACATGGGGGTGGGAGCAGAGCTGATAAAAGTGCCACTTTATCTTAAATTGAATTTGCCTACTTTCAGGCAAATCAGGTTGACTGATAAATTAACACATTATCCTGCTTCTTTTCAGTTACTCAGTAAATATAACTATTGGATTTGTCTGTTCTTGTGTATGTATATATGTGTAACTGTGCGTGCACACATGCACAGTTATTTGGAAAGATTTAACAACAACCCCCTTTTTTAATTTTATTGCGTTTGTCTACGAGAAGCAAATTGTTTTGCTTGCCTCTTCTGGAAGCAGATTGATCGCGAAGCCAGACAGTTTTTCATTTCTGTATAATTGACATCTGTGGATGGTCCCCTTTGCCATTAAATAAGAATTAGGAAGGGGCTTTCCCCCCTCCCCAGGCACTTTGTAATTATCTCCTCTTTTAGTCTCTCCTTCGCTGCAGCCTTATCTATCTGATTCCTTTGCCTGGGTCTCGATTTACATTTTGATGAAAAAGTAATAAATGGCGAGGAAATGAATGTATACATTCTCTCCCTCTCCTTCCCTTCTTTCTCTTTGCTAGAAATCCACCATCACTACCTTACCGTGTTGTAAAAATATATGTACACGGGCTTCAGGACTCCATTTCCCACAAAGTGTTCCCATATAATAGAGGGCCAAGCTACACTATCATTAGCCTCACATGATATGCTTGTTGCTGGGCTAGACTACCTCAGGCTGCTGATGGGGTGGAGTATTGCATGTCTGAACAGCTTCCTACTTTAAAACAAGTAAATAAATGAAAACCCTCCCAGGGCACAGAAAACTAACACCTCAGAGTTGTAACCAGACATTCCCCTCTGTTGTGGGTGCGGTATGCCCCCTAAACCTGCTGTCCTCAGGAGTGGCGCTGGATAATGTCCCATTGCTTGCGTTGAAGTTTAGATTCCTCTTCTGGTCCAGTCAGCCTCTTTTATGGAATGCTGAGAGGGTTCCATTATGTCCTTTGCCCCAGTCAGCAAAATCTCTTGCACCATCTCTGCCATGTTGTTGCTTTTCTCCACTGCCTTCTGCAGCTTAGTGTTGGACTATCCAGAAGTGGATACCCAGCTACCTGCTTCTTGGCCAAAATCTTTCCTTATCTATCACACTAGATCCACCAGGCATTCCTCTCCCAACACATCCTGGCCTCATTCCATTTCCACCTCTCATAAGAACAGACCAAAGGCCCAGCACCCTGGTCTCACAGTGGCCAAGCGGCATTCAGAGGCTTAATGCCTCTGACGGTGGCAGTGGTACACAGCCATTGTGGCTAGTAGCCACTGAGACCCTTACTTATCCTCCATGAATGTATCTAAGCCTCTTTGAAAGCCATCCACATTGGTGGCCATCACTGCTTCTTGTGGGAGCAAAGTGTGAAAAAAGGAAGTGTGAAAGAAGTATTTTCATTAATCCATCCTGAATCTTCCAACGTTTGCCCATTCCTACTAGATGGGAAGACTGCTCAGGAATGATGTAACTTGTGTGTTGACAGCTGAGACACTGTTTACTCAAACCTCGCATTTATTTGTTGTGCTATCACAGTGGCTTACAGTAGCTTTGAGTCATGTGCCTTGGGACCGATATTTGCTCTCATTAACACCATCAAGGCCTTCCTTTCACAAGTGCTGAAACCCTGAATAATTCCTTGGAGGCAAATCTGCATCTGTGTCTTATGGTTTCCTCTAATGATAAGTTTTTAAAAAAATGAGAGAGGGGGGTGGGAGAAGACAAGCTCAGAGTGTTGGACAAGTCAGAAGCCATGAGGGAGCCTGCAGAAAACCTTCATTTTGCTGTTCGCAGGTGTGAATCAGCAGCAGAAGAGCAGCGAGCCCTAACATTTGCAAATCCTCTGCTTAGAAAGCAGTCATAACCATGCATTGTCATTCCGCAGCGTGACACAGATCCGGCGCAGTGATATTTTTTTGCAGGCCGTTGCTTTGATATGCACCATCCATCTCTGGCTGAGACTCTCCCGCCTGTTTTGGCAGCAGTGCCAGTCAATTCTGTTTAAGGCTGTGAGAACATGGAGAGGCCTTTGCTGACCTCGCACAGGCGAGGCAGGGGGAAGAAAGAACAAACTTTGCATTCTTATTCAACTGAATGTGACAGGTCTGAAAGCAAGACAAGCTCTCTCGTGACCATCCTCCAACAGTCCTCATCTGGAGAGGGGGCTTTGCTGCCGGAGAATGAAGGGTTAACTCCTCAGGCCGTAGAAGGACTTTCCGCTACATGCTCTATTATTTATTTCTGATGCAGCAGAAACAAATTTCTCAGGGTGAATTTCCCTGGCAAAATCTGTCTGCAGATTCTATTTCACCTGAATTTTGGTGGATGCTTATTAAGCAATTTATTTTTTATCTGCTTCTTCATCATCATCATCGAGTGAGCCACTATGAATGCAAAGAGTGCCAGACTCCAGCAAGTTATCTCTTATTTTAGAATTGCAGGTGCAGTACTTCTCTTGTGGTGGCACTGTGACATGCCCTCCATCTGAAAGCACTGTGTCAGAAGCCAGAGTCAGGAGCAGGTCAGCAATAAAACACCTGGTGTCAGTGAAGTTAATTCTTTATTCAAAGAAACCAAAACAGTGCAACCTAGTGATCACAGCAGCTCTTTCCAGTAGGCCTTGCCTCGATGAGACTGTTGCACGACTCTCTAAGACTCCTCCCTGAGGTCCTTCCCCAGCAACCTGAGTTTCCTTCGCCTTGTCACCCTTTGTTCTACCCTCTGCATTGTTCTGTGTGTTCTGGGAGACCAGGCAGGAGGGAAGCTGGTTGCAGCAGGAGTGGGAGACTCCCTGGCTTCTTCAGCAACCTGCCCCCCCTCCACTCCAGCCTCCACTTCTGTCTCTGACCCTGCCTCTACCACTGCCTCTTCCTGCTCACTAAACCCTGTCACCTCTTTAGCTTCCAACCTTTCCTTCTCCCATTCTGCTCCTTCTTCTCCCTCTGACCACTCATCATCGTCCCACCCCCAATCCCCTGGCTCTGAGCCTTCTTTCTCTGGGAGTTCCCTTGGGAGTTCTTTAGCTGCCCCCCCCCCCCCGCATCCAGACAATCCACGACACACTGGCGCTTTTGGCATTCCAACACCAGGCAGAAACTGGTCTGTTTGCCCAGATATTTTTGTGATATTAACCATTATTGTGGTTGGATGATGTGGGAGGCTCCATGACTGTTTTTATAATGCACTTTAGTGGTGCTCTTATTGGTGTAAACTGTTATGGTTTTAATCACACTGTAATTACACTTCTGCAGTTAAGGCCAGTAGCTTTTTCAGTATTCTGTTATTATAAATCCCACACATAGAATGATAGAATCATAGAATTGTTGAGTTGGAAGTGACTGCGAGGGTCATCTATTTCAACCCCTGCAATGCAGGAATCTCAGCTAAATCATACATGATTGATGACCATCCTATATCAAGAGGATTTGCTGTATCCATGTGTCAGGGGTGCCTCAGGTCCCAGCTCACAAAGGACCAACGCCAGTGTCTCTTTATATACAAAAGTCTTTATTGAAGTTCATTGTTGGTTTTACATCCGTGGCGCGCATCCCTACGTCTGTAACTCTAGACCGTCGAAGCTCCGTCTGACTCTTCCCCTCCCCTGCACCAGTTTAACACCCGAGCTTTGCTCCACCTCTTCCTCTGCTCTTTTCTCCTCTGGGTCCTCCTGCCCCCTGGGGTTCCACCCCTCCTGGACTCTTCGGAGGCGGATTCCTCTGACTCCTCCCCCTGTCTCCGGCGGGCTTTGGGACCTGGCTCCCAATCCGGATTTTCTGCTGACCCGCGCGCCTGCACATTTGAACTTGGCGCGCGCGCCCAGCCGGCCACTTTCCTCCTAACGGCTACACTGCTCCTGTCACTGCTTCCTCCTTCGGAGGGGCTGGCTGGAACTGATCTCCGCTCCGCCCCTCCACCCTCCGACGGAGGCGTGGTCAGTTCTGGCTCTCTCTCTCTCCCTGCTGGAGTGGACGCCGGTTCTGATCTGTGGGCTTCTTCCCCCCCGCTACGCTCTGGCAGGGAAGCTGGCCCTGATCTCCAGCTGCCGCTTGGGGACTCACCGCTGGCCCCCCTTGCCCTGACCCTGGGCGCCTCTTTCTGAGAATCTTCTGATTCGCTGGAGAGACTCATGGAATCTCTCGGGTCACTGTCATACCCTCCTAAGCTCCCCTCAGATTCCTCCCCTTCGCTCTCCAACTCCTCTTTCCCCTTTGGCTCAGCCCCTGAGCCCCTGACACCATGCAAAGGCTTTATCCTATGAGGAGGGTACAGTGACCAAATCTGAGTAAATTTTGCAGAAGAATAACAAAGTTATACCAGTTTTTATTTATTTATTTTTTTGTATTGAAAAGCCAGCGTCCCATGTTTGTAACTGTTTTTCTCTGCTCACTTAAAAATGTATCTTAAATTTTAGCTTTTCGTCATTTAGGGCTTATCTACACTGAACTTTTGCCCCATGCTTTCCAGACACAGGTCTGTACTTTAAAGCTTGGTGTCCAAACACTCTTTTTTTTCGTTCCAGAGCTTTCCCCACCAAAACCCGCTCTTTAAAGCTGAAGCCACATCAAATCCTTGGGTTTTCCAAGGATTGCCATTTGCTCTGATTTAGCGGAAAAGTGCAAAAGCTCTGGAGCAAAGAGAGAGAGTGCTTGGACACTGAGCTTTAAAGCATGGACCATGCCTGGACAGTGTGGAGGAAAGCTAAGTGTGGATAAACCCTTAGACTAGTCATTCAACTAAGGCAAGGGTGCTGAACTACAACTTCCATCATCCAGACTATTGACCATGCTGGCTGGGGCTCATAGGAATCGGAGTCCAACAGCCTCCAGAGAGCTGCAGCTTCTACGCCCCCGAACTAAGGGCAGTCAGTGCAACATGGTGCATTTGTCAGGCTGACGCTCCCTTGGTGGAGCCTGCATCCCAAAAGAAAAATGATTATTGCCAGAGCAAGCAGGTTGCAGCACTGCATATCTGAGTGAGGGAGAAAGGAATTGCCACATCTGTGTGTATTTGCATGAGACATGCTGCTACCAATATCTGTATATGACATGTTGCTATATGTGCATGTGAGCGGCATGTCCTTTTGCATGAGATGCTGCTGCACAGGTCTGCACAGTGTTGTGATGTTGTTCATCTTTGTGCTGCAGAAGGAATGGGACCATGTGACTCAGGGAAGTTTGGAGGCTATGACTGTGTGCACAATACCTGCTTAAAACCAAGCTAGGTCATTCTTTTTCTCAATTCAGATCCAAGCTGGTGCCGGGCAGAGTGTGGGAGGAAAAGATGCACCAGAAGGTTTTATTTCATAAGAAACAACAGGGTGGATACATCATGGAGGACAAATATGGATTGTAGCAAATACCACAAACGATAGCTCAGTTGGCAGAGTATGAGACTCTTAATCTCAGGGTTGTGCGCTCAAGCCCCACGTTGGGCAAAATATCATTGCAGGGGGTTGGACTAGATGATCCTCATGGTCCCTTCCAACTCTATGAGTCTATGATTCGTTGACATTCGCTTCCCAAACCAGCACCAGGGATTACAGTGGATGCAGAGCAAACACGAGCTTGGAAACAGCCTAAGTGGTAAAGCAAGCACAACATGTGAGGATGTATTTTTAAAACGTTCATTGAATGATTAATTTAGAATATTTTTATTCCTCCTTTTCATCGAACAATCCTCAAGGTGTCTTGCACACACAACCCCCCCAATCCACACACTAGGACAAGAGTGTGCTTCCTTTCCGCTCTGTGGTCCTAGGGCAACTGGCAGTCAGTACAGAGCATTCTTTCAGACAGTCAAACACATTTGCCATTTAAATGGTGCAGAATGTAAAGTGAGCACCTGAATTTATCATTCCCATGCTTTTCGGTGCATGAGTGAATGTGTAAGTGTCTTAACTCTTCTTTGAAGCCAAACGGTGATGGTGGTTTAGAAAAATTCTGCTGAGTTTGAGACCACTGGCCAGTCTCTATCAATCAGTAGCCTTTATGGTGGTCATACTTCGCCTCTGTGCCTCAAGCTGAGAGCGACATGCCTTTATGCAGCATCAAATCTTGCGAACGTCGCACTGAACCTGTCCCCCTGCCACTTAACTAGATTAGTTTTAATTCCCTTCCACTCATGCTGCCGTACATACATCGAGGGCAGGCGGTAAATATACAGTAAGTGAATTCTGGAGGCAGTCATATTTCATCAGCTAACTCAGAATAGTTGAGCATATGGTGGTGGGGGGAGGAAAAAGAAGTGAAATAAATAAACCCCACAATCTGTTGTTATAAAAATACATCAGAAATGTGTGTGTGTGTGTGTGTGTGTGTGTGTACATGTGTACGTATGTGTATACACACAGCAGACTGTATTCCCTGCAGGGCATCTGAAGCTTTGCCAAAAGTTCAGATGGCTAACAGTTGCAGGATGTGGCTTGCTCTCCTACTTCCACGCCCAGCCAGGGAGCAATTGGCTGCCTCCTTCACAGTGAGGTTTCTCTAGTCATCAGGTACTTCATTGAAAATGACAGCTGGCACCGTCGTCACCCCGCCGGCCTGCTATTTCAGGAACGGAGATAAATCTGAGAGAGGTTATCAGCGCAGCTCTCCAGCTTTTGGCTGATAACCTTGCTGTGTTTCTGAAACAAACAAAAGAAGATGGCCTCCAACGCCAGGTGGAAGTGCGAAGCTTTTCTGCCTGTCACATGTTCTCAGGATGTTGAGTGCGAGGATGATACGGGTGATAAGATTTCAGCCTCTTAGAGATTCCTGATTTTAAGAAGGCTAAGAGTGTTTTGTCCCCCTGGAAAGGATTCGCCTTGCTAGAAGGATGATAGGGAGAAATGGTCGCGCTGTAGGACGCTGATAAACTAGGGCCAAGCTATCGGTTGCGCTGCAGCCTAGCAGCCCCTTCTGAAGAGAAAAGCTGCTTCTATAAGGAGGAAGCTTGACGTGTGGACTAGTGGAGTGTATGGGGAGGGGTGAATAGCCCTTTCCTCACTCAAAATCCCGTCTCCACAGAAGGCTTTGAACTCCATGGATGGAAAACCTTGTTAAGGATTTTTGTTTGTTATAATTTGGAGCAGGGAAAGGGTTAAGAATTGCCTCCCCACAGCCATCTGTGCTTTGTATCACCCTTTCTGGAAGTGGCTTTGCACAAAGGCATCCCTGGTCTACAGTTACATGTGTAACATGTTGCTTGGCCCCTATAAGTTGAGAAGAGGATGCTTAATTTAGAGCAAGAGAGGTTCAGGACTGCCTGGAACTGGTGCTTAGAGATGTGAGTGCAGGCAGGACATGATGGTGCTGGTAATCCTAGCCCCAATAACAGACATACTTCCTTTGCTTGTGGAGGTTCCATTAAACAGTCATCACTGCTTAGTGTTTGACAAATCTCTCCGCCATGAGTGTCTCTAATAACTCTATAAAAAGCCATCCGAGCTAATAGCTATCATCACCTCTTACAACAGTGAATTCCTTAAGTTAATTAGACAGTGTGTGAACAAGTGCTTCCGACCTGTGAGGCTCTGCTGACAGTCAGATTCATCTTGGACTTGCAGTTCTGATACTATGGCTTTGGTTGTTTAAAAGGAAATTTCCCTAGCCATTGGCTCAGGTGTTATGGTGGTGTGTTTATTAACATTCCATCTTCTCAGAAGTTTTGAAAAAGCTGCTGATGCCCAAGGCAGAGGGACAGATGGAGTATTAGCAGACTGTGTAATCTTAGTGTCTATTTATTAATATGGGATGTTTTGATTAAACTGTAAACATTCATATGGCTATTTAAGTCTTGTAATTGTCTTGTAATTGTTGGTGAATTATTTTGAAAGCTTGCTATATTTTATTATGTAATTCCTTCTGAAGTTGTGAGCTGCTTTGAGCATTGAGAAACGACATACAAAGAAGCTGATGATGAGCGAGAAAAGATTATCTCTCTACTCTCTTCCCCTTCTAGCCCAGCCTCTCCAACCTGGTGTCTTCCAGATGTTGCCAGACTACATCTCCCATAATCCCTCACCATTGGCCACACTAGCCAGGCCTAATGGGAGTTGTAGTCCAAAATATGTGGAGAGCACTAGGTTGGGGAGGGCTTATCTAGTCCCTAAGAGGTCCCCTTCTTCTCTGTAACTATCCATATTCAGTCTCTATTTTCTCCTTTTATGTATATCATTTCCTCTGTTTCTGATTGAAATCTTCTTGTGCAAATGTAGACCAAATGGCATTGCCCACATGTGGGGAAGTAGCAGCAGGCTTGGGGTAACCAAGAAAAAGGTCTAATGATGTCCAGTGAAGAATCAGTGGCTGTGGTTTGCTGATTGATTAAGAGCAGGGGGCCTGGAAAGTGTGTGTGTGTGTGTGTGTGTGTGTGAGAGAGAGAGAGAGAGAGAGAGAGAGAGAGAGAGAGAGAGATGGAATAGATGGTTGGTAAAAGAAGGTCAAAGGAAGAGACGCAGACATAAAAACTGTAGCAAGAAGCATCTCACTGTTTTAATAGGTAATTTCCCAGTTCAGACTGTCCTCTCACTTTGATTTGGATCAGAAATGGATTCCAAGCATACATAGCCCCACTTTGGAAAGCCCCACATTTCACAGGTCAGTCCATTGACTAAAATGGAGAGTGGCAAATAAGCTACAGCCTTTTGTCTTTCTATTTATTTGCAGAATTGGATTAAATTTGCAGGTTTGGTTGCCTTTTCAGAGGAGGGGGGGAACCTGACAAATTTAAGGCAGATAGGTGTGGGTTTTTGTGCAAGAGCAGCCTTTAAAATGTGAGATTTTGGTTATTGTTGTTTTTTAAAGTGTTTCACTGGCATATTTAGGGTCATGATGTATCTGGAGTTAAGAGAGCCAGATTTGGATCCCAGTCTTTATCTGAGGAAAGTCTCAACCCAGGGGCCTGGGCTGAATTTCAGGGCTCAGTCCTGGATGGTAAAAGCAATGTTCAGGAAGAATCCCTCTGAAAAACATGCAGTGTCATTCTCAACAATGGGTAGCCTCTGCCCATTCTCAACTCTAAAGCTAAAGAACATAAGATGAGCTTGCTGGATCAAGTCAATGTCCCATCTGGTCTAGCATCCTATTCTCACAGGAGCCGACCAGAAGTCTGATACCCTGCATCCATGCTGAAGGGCAGGCTTGAATCCTTCGAACACCTCTCTTGAAACTAGCCATTGCCTTCCTCCTTCTCCCAGATGAAATGAAAGCCCACAGCCTCGCCCCTCCCTCCCTCCCTTGGCCCCATCCTGCTGCCACCTGACAGATGGGAGAGTAATTAGAATGCTTGCGGGTTCTGGCTACATTGCAAGGCACGGAGCACAGCACCCGAGGAAGGAAAGGGATCGAGGGGAGGATTGTGCATCCACGGTAGAGTGAAGAATAATGGGAAGGAGATAACAAAGGAAAATTGAGGGCGAACAGCCAAGAGAGTTCCTCAGCAGTGAGATCTATTGCTGTGAAGTTATCTCTTCCATGAAGCACTGAAAGCTCCATCACCAGAGGCTCCTGAAATACTCCAAGACAAAGTGCTGGAGTGAATCGCATAAGAGAACCGCTCTGCACTTGCAGCAGGAGGCTCCGGGGCTGCCTTGCACAGTTATCAGCATCCGCCATTCCTCAAAATTAGATTCTCCAAATGTTCTCTCCCCCCCCCTTTGTTGCTCTGATCTATGAGACGCCTAAGTCAGTCAGTGTTCTTGGATCCAAGGCAAATTAAGCTGCATCTGCACAACTCATACACACATTCCAGCACTGTGTTGTGGTGGCCTTGCAGACTCTATACCCCAACTCTTGTTTCTCAATCCCCAGATAGATAGAGGCTAATCAAAGTCTGAGAGGCTGTGTCTGGCCTGGCAGGTCACAATATTTATAAGAGTAATGGGGCAGGCAGAGAATTGTTTATCCCAGGGACCACATTCCCTCATGGGCAACCTTTAGGAACAGTGATGGGTGGCGACAGAGGCAAAAGTGAGCAGAGCCAAGGTTGCAACTCTGGAAATATCTTCACCCTTGTGATAATATCAATTCCCATACAATAATAATAGGCATTTGTACAAGCAGGAGTATCTATCTAACTGCAAATTTGTCATGAAATTCATGTGTTAGTATAAACCCTGGGGACTGGTCTTCTACTTTCTGTTGTATTTGTGAAGGCAGTAAAGTTCCGCCTGTCTCCAGCAAAAGCGTCCTTATGTTTTATTCCTCTTGCCAGTCGTAACTTGTGTGTTAGCTTTTCAGTGAGGTCTGTACACCACACTGTTCGATACCAAGGTTTTCAAACAGACATTCTTATCTGCACGCTCATGCATACCTCTCTCCACCCAGGCTAGCGAGGCGCCTGATCACACTTCAAGAGCATGCAAAAGCATCTCAGGAGGGTTGGGAGCGGTGGCGGCTGGTTAGGGCTAGCAGGGTGGAAGTCAGAGAGCCTGACAGAAAGGGGAGCTAGAGCCAATGAGAGGCAGAGCCAAGTAATTTTGGCTTTGCCCCCATCCTCGTCTCTGTTGAGTGATGTGAGGGCCACACTGACATTAAGGAGTAGGAAGCAGTGCCTCCCCGTGGAGGGGCTTTAAGTAAGTAGGCAGGCAGTAGAGTATGAGGCTTTTAATCTCAAGACTGTGGGTTTGAGCCCTACTTTGGACATTATAGGGTGTTGGAGTAGATGACCCTTGTGGTACCTTCCAACTCTACAATTTCTATAGAAAGGTAAGTAAGGGATGGGTGACAGCAGACTGTGGCTGGTGGCAGCAGTGCTCCAATAGCCCTCCAAGGCTGGTGAGAAATGTGGCCTAGGGAGGAAGGAAACAGGGGCTGGACAGAAACCCAAGGGGCAGTTAGGGAGGTGGGGCAGAGGCTGCATTTGGCCCTCAGACCTGAGGTTCCCCACCCGTGGTTTGGTCCTTTGCTAGTTCCTTGACAGAATTAGACTGCCAAAGCTGCTATTGCTATTGCAACTGCAGCAGAAGAAAAGGGGGTATACAAATTATTGTACAGTGGTACCTCGGGTTACATACGCTTCAGGTTACAGACTCCGCTAACCCAGAAATATTACCTCGGATTAAGAACTTTGCTTCAGGTTGAGAAGAGAAATTGTGCAGTGGCGGCATGGCGGCAGCAGGAGGCCTCATTAGCTAAAGTGGTGCTTCAGGTTAAGAACAGTTTCACGTTAAGAACAGACCTCCAGAACAAATTAAGTTCTTAACCCAAGGTACCACTGTATTGTGCTCGTCTCCTTTCTATTTAAATCAGGGCAACAGTGTGTGGCAAAAGAAAAGGCTTTGTCAGGCCCCTCCTGCTTGCTCTAACTGGGCTTTCTGTGGGTGCTTCAAAGTTAGCAGGGGAAAACATCAGGAAGTCTTACCATGGATCTTGTGTGTCATGCTTGTTTCAGCCCTTAGCACACAAGTGAATCTCTAGCCCTTATGGCTATGAAGCTACTTGGGAGCACACCAGCATACAAATATTTCAGGAACCAGATGAAAAGTTGAGCTCACAATTTGGTTTTGGGTAGACAGTAGAGCTTCAGTGCCCTACAGTTCCCCACCCTTTCTCCCTGAAATGGGTGTGTGACAATGCAAAATACAAAAGTAAGCGTGTACATTAACTTTATTTTCATGGTTATGTGGAAAAATTTCATTTTGCCTGGCACAGATTTTTCTTTTTAAAATTTTATTTTATGCTAAGCAGACTTAGCCATGGACGTAGCTTTGCTGATGAACTCAAGTCAGCCAAAGTATCTCAACCTGAGCAGGTTTGAGTGACACTTGGACTGGCAAACCGTAAGGGAAAATAGCAAGTTAATTTCCTCATATACATCATGGAAGACTAGGCGAGTGACATCTTAATGATAGAGAAACGAGAAGGGAATAGGAAACTGCATGAAGACAGCTTGATGAGGAGGTCGTTTTTAAAGCTTGCATTATCGCTGGGAAACAAAAATGAGATTTCTGCAGCTAAAAAGAGGAATATGCGCAGCAACAAAAGCAGTAAAAGGAGTGATGGAGACATTGCAGATATCCAATAGCATCCGGAGTTTGCTAAATATCTGACATTTGCATGGACTGACAGTGCAATTTAGGTTCATCCCAGGAAACTGTCAATGCTGATGCTGAGAAAACCTAACAATGGCGTTTCTGTTGGCCTGCTTGTGAATATGTTAATACAACAGGTAGGGTGCCTTTTAAGTAAATGTGTTTTAGTCATATGTGCTATCTAGCCCAGTGCAGTCTTCTCTGACTAGCAGAAGCTCTGAGGACTCAGGCAGAAGCATCTCCCATTACCTGTTACCTGAAATACTTTTGGCACTGGGGGAACTGAGCTTTCTCGGAGTCTCCTGCCTGCAAATCGAGCACTCTGCCGCTGAGCTATCATCCCTCCACCAAGATTCATGGGAGCTGAAGGAGAAAAAGAGCAGCTTGCCCAGAGCTACCTGGTGATGAGGCACGCAGCACTGCCTATAACAATAAGTAACTTGGCCCATGGACACTTCATGGGCTGGCACTTGCTAAGGGCAAGCTACATTTCAGTGGATTTTGGTTTTCATTTGGATTCGTTTTTCATCTGACTCACTTTGTTTCGGTTTTCATTTCAGTGCTCATGTATTTCAGTTTTCACTAGTAGTTCTCTGGGAGGACATGAACAGCACAATCCTAGGCATGTCTCTATGCGGGAGCAAGTCCCATTGCAAATAGGATTGCTCTGTAAGCTGAGCACATGGTAAGGAAATGGAAAACATTTCTCTGTTGTTTGTACAACTCCATAGGCACAGCTCAAGACAGGCAAAAGTTACCAAAAGGCAGATTTTTAACACCCCACCAGGGAACTATCCAATCCCAGAGCTAGCCCACAGAGTACAGCTCATGTAAGTTCTTAAAAAAAACCCACCACCTTTTATTTTTCTGTTTGTGAAAACACCTATGACAAAGAATCTCTCTATATACCTCCCCCCCCCCGAAATATACCATGCATATGAAATGTGATTTATACAGTCAAATATTAAGCAGACTTATATAATAGTTAATAGAGTTGATTGTACCAGTTACCTTAAGTGTCTCCTGTTCTCCATTTTAACAGATTGTCCCAGAGTGAGTCGTGCGTAGCTAGAGGATACAACGTTCTTTCTAGTGTATTGAATAGACACAATACCATATTGTTTCAAAATTGCCTTTGGCCTTTGTGTTTCTAATGCTCCAAGATGCTTTGTTAGCTTCTCCCCAAGAGCTATGTTCCATAGCCTGTCCCACCATGCCTTCAGAGTTAAGTTAGTAGCTGTTTTCCAATATTGTGTTAATAAATTTCTAGCTGCAGACATGAAAAAAAAAATTACTCGGTCCTTAAACAGTGGCTATCTATAAACAGATTTAGTAAAGCTGTCCTCAGGCTCATAGAAGTTCTTGACCCTTGGGGCAAGGGGGCTGTGCAGTCCCTCAACTTGACCAATCACATGTGGGGATCCTCTGCCTCTTCTTTCCTCCCAAACTGAATTAAAGCTTGTGCAGATTCCCTGTGTCAGCTTCTCTCCCTCCCTGTATCAGCGCATATGACTGTAGTCAGGGCTGAGAGTGCTGCTATGAGAGGCCGTTCTCAGGGTCCCTTGCGACAGGTGGGTTGTTGTTTGGGTTTTTTTGCTGAGTGAATGCTGCAACATGTTATTAATGCAATAATAGTGCAGCAATGAAGGATTCATAGTGGACCATCCACACATCACTCTGCTTTATGAGTTGTTCTGTGATGCTTCCTTAATGCTTCCAAGACAATCGATAACTGCTAGCCACGATGGCTATGCTCTTGCCTCCTGGTTTACAGGCAGAAATGCTTCTGAATATCAGTTGCTGAAAACCACAGGAGGGGAGAGTGCTGTTTTGCATAGGTCCTGCTTACGGGTTTCCCACAGGCCTCTGGCTGGCCACAGTGAGAGCAGGATGCAGGGTTCGAGGGGCCATTAACTTAATCCAGCAGGGTTGCTTATATGTTCTCAATGTTCTCACATTGTTGCTGTCTGGAGGGGGCATCTTTGCACCACAGCACAACAAAAGTGGGATTTAAAAAAAAGTTACAGGATATGCACTGGTTAGAAACAAAGCAGTCTATCTGCCCCAAAATGCTTGGTTCAAACGGTGTTGAGAGCAGGACTGCATATAGCTATCCCTTCTACCAAAATGATGGCAAATCCTCATGAATGCACAATAAGAAAGATACCTGGAGAGGCCCTCAGGCACATGGGCTGAGGGGATGAGTTTGCAGAAAGAACTTGAAGGGATATGACCTACTAATGCTTTAGCTCAGCCAGGTGTGGGAGCGTCAGTCAACTTGGCCAGGCAAAGGATTGTGTTATGAGTCCAGTGGCGGTGTCTTCCCCATGTACCGCACTGACTTGAGCATGAAAGATTTTGGCAGAAACTGAAATCCGAGTTCAAGTGCTTCATCCAGCGAGAGCCAAGACAGATTGTGGGAACAGCTTACAGTCTTTAAAACCTGGCTTTTGCACACTTCACATGTGTTGTTTGTAACCAGCATGACAAAGTGGGTGAAGCCACAGAAAAGTCAGGAGGTAATACACACAGGGGTTATCACTGTGGGTTTTGAATCTGAGTCGAACTCCATGTCCCCTGTCCATTGTCAGCACTGGAGGGTCTGTGAATGGTACCCTGAATTCTCTGCAAACACATCTTCAAAGAGCAACTGGAGCATACCTTTCTCTCCCTCTCCCTTCTTTGCACACAGAGAAACCCTGGCAAGATATAAAACAGTAAGGCTTGTTGCTCTAAGAATTTCCACGACTTTATGTTTCTGTGATAAAACACCCATCTGCACTGCAAACCAGAGCACCCTCGTAGCTAGTTTATGGCTTACACAAGTTAGTAGTAAATCTGTGGCTGAGCCACCCTTTGGGCAAATGGACCATCTGTCCGCAATCTGCAGTCACCATATCCTCCCCCTCCTGCTTGCCACAATTCAACAGGGGGCCTCATGGGTGTCACACTAGTCCCAGTTGCTGGGAAGGGATAGGGGATAAAGTTACAAGTACTGTACTTCCCAGCTACTGCTAGCTGATCCTGATGGGGTAGTGGTTTCCTTACGTAACCATCCAGTGTTTGCCAGGCAACTGGAAACAAGCCAGTTAGATGGACTGCAGCAAGGACGGACTTAGGATTTCTGGGAGTTAATGGAAGCAGGACACCAAGTCTTCCTGGGCAGCGCTGGAGTTCTTGCACTGTCAACATTCAAAGAAACAGGCAGTCCAATGCAAGTCTTGCATTTAAATGTGGCCCCTCCAATCTGCTTGCCTTCCACATCCCTGAGAACCATCCTCGTCTTCAGGCATCACTGAGCACTTTGGCCCTTTCTTCCTCCTCTTTGCTATGCAAGCCATGTCACCAGACATCCCCCTAATGCCACCAGACAATATATTTCACAGTCACTTTCTTTTTTAGCACCTGCTCAAGAGCGTGCCTGGGAAGTGACCCCTTTGCCTCCTGGGACTTGTCCCTTTGCACACGTCTTCCTGTGGTTGTCCGTTGTTAGCTCACAGGCCCTTATTCGGTCTCTAACCCTGGCTAGTAGGTTGTTTCATATCCTCAACGCCTTTTCTGCTTTTGGTGAAAAGTTGAATAACTTTCATTCCTCTTGATTTTTTTGTCCTCGGGTGAAGGATCTCCAAGTTGGAAAGAGGTCACCTATTATAATTGACATTAAATTCCCAGCATACAACTAACTGCATGAGCAGCTAAAGACAAAGTGTGCGACGGCAGCCTAGAGACTTAAGAGCCATTTCACACATGTGTGTGCATCACATAACTGGAGCTCTCTGAGCTTGGTGACTCACAGCTGAAAATGACTATTTATTATTTATATAGTGTGATCAGTGTGTCCATTCAGTGCATTAGCATTGTGTTCGAGGTGACCTCAAGCTTCTGTCCATTGTGCTGACTGTTGTGCAGGATGAGGCTGCAGAATGCTGGGCTGCAGGTGCGCATAATAGGGAGTCAATTGCTGAAACCCTCTCCCTATAAAAAAGCTCCTTTCATGTTGTAAACAGGTAAATCAGCAAGAGTAGTGTGCTAATTTTTCTGCTTGATATGCAAGTTCACCACCTTTGTTGGGAAGAGTGACAAGGGGGGTGCAACTCTGTTGATTCTCCTTGATCTTTTGGTGTCTATTGACACCATGGATGTGGCATCCTCCTGGAGCAGCTCTGTGAGTTGGGTGGCAAGCACTGCACGGCAGTGGTTTTGCTACTATCAGTACCATTTTCTGAAAGCAGCAATGGGGAACTATTACTCGAAAACCATATGAATTAATTGTGGTATCCCATAGAGGTTGATCTTGATCCCTGAGTTAGTTAACATCTATGTGAAGCCATTGGGGGGAGTCATAAGGGGTTTTGGAGTGAGGTATTATCAGTATGCAGACGATACACACATCCTTCTCTCCATGCTGTCTGAATCAGGACCAGCAGTTTCAAGTGTTGGACCACTGCCTGGAGGTAATAGGCCAAATAAATTGAAATTGAATCCAGACAAGGTACAAGTGTTCTGTGTTGCTGGCTCTTGGGTATGGGGAGTGGCTAGATGACATGTTCTGGGTTGGATGGTACTCCACTGGAGTCAGGTTCATAGGTGGGTGGTGCTCTTTGTCCCTGCATAGCCAGTTGAGGCCCTGGTGACTTGAGTGGCTAGGGGTGCCTATTTTCAACTCTGCCTGTCTTGCCACCTGTGTCCCTTCCTGAAGTGAGATAGCTCAGTTGTGGTACTCCGCACTCTGGTAAACTCAAGACTGGACTAACATAATACCCTCTTTGTGGGGCTGCAGCTTTCTTGTTTTCCTACACACTGAGTGTGATTTTATAAAGGGTACAGTACACTCATCCAGCAGTGCTCCTCCAACAGTGATTCAGGATTAAGTTCAACTTCTACTGATGTATTTAAACTCCAAGTGCCTTTAAATTTCACTTGCGGCCTGGCACAGCACTTGTGGATGTATGCAAAATATGTCAGATTATGAAGTTATGTGATCCTTCACTGTGGCAATGTGCCAGGGTGGGCAGGTGTGCCTCATTTGCTCCTTCTTAAAACTTCCCTCCCAAGTGGTTGCCTGAAATAGAAGGAGGTTGGTAATCCTCTAGCCTGAATGGCACTCAGGAAATCCTCCTCAGCCATTCCTTCCCTTTGCTCCTTATAGGCAGCTTGCCAAGTCCTATTCCATCTCCTCCTTTATACAATTAAGCCTTCAATCCCAAATAGAAGTGTAGTGATGTGAGTTCACATAGCTACTATTTCTGCAGCAGGGTCCCTGTCTCCAGCATCTTAGAACCACACAATCAGCATGAAATGTGGAGATTTTTAGCCACTGAAAAGAAAGGAGATGAGTCAACCACTGAGAATTGGCTCCTGGGTTCACTCTGGAGAAGGCACATAGGAAGATCATTGAGGAGGAGTTGTGCTGTGTGCTCCATGCATTTAGGAACACTCAGAACACAAGGTGCTTCAAAGCAACACTTTGCAAGTTATGCTGCATACAATGAGACTTCAAGCAAAATGTAAGTCATTGCAAAAGAGGATACTGAAGCACCCCCAAATCATTTGTCCATGTAAGAGGCGCAGGAAATAGTAGAACTAGCTGAAAGGCAACACATGTGTTGATTGTTACAATGCACCCCTAATTATTATTTTTGTACACTTATAAGATTGCTGTAGAAGTTTGTATAGTCTTAGAAAGGGGTGTGGATGTGAGGGCGAGTGTCTGTTAGAAGGCATAGCTGTGACTCTCATGAAGGGACCTTGCACTTCTGAATTTGCCACTACACTCCTGATCCCAAGCAGAGTGTAGCTTTGGCTCCTTGCTGGGTGGATCATTTCCTGTGCAGTAGATTTGTGCTTCCCTCCTCTGATGTCTCCTGTTGGGAAGACATGGCTGCCTGCCACAGTCAGGCTGTTGCTGTCTCTACAGGTTGCATTGGACCCTTCAGTTTTCTCCTCTGTCTCCTTCACCTTTTTTTCTGGCATGGTTCCTTTTTCTGCATCCTAGGGCCTCACTGCAAGATGGGGTAGGGGTATCTTCCAGCCCCCATAGACAATAAACTCTGCATTGTACGCATACTTACCTGGCTGTCTCGGAACAGAAAGAAAGCTCTTTCCTTCCCACACAGACATCTGGCCAGACGCAATTACTAAATAATTACAGTTGTGTACTCTGCCCTGGAGGTGGCTCTGAACAGCACTTAACCTTTTTTTTGGGGGGGTGCTCTTACAATTTAAGCAAAAAGACATGTTCCCACAATCAGCCTTTGCTAGCATAAAAGCAAACCTATCGCCATGGGATCCCCAAAGTGACGTCTGAAAAAGACACACTTGCAATTAGCATCTGCAAATACTCACTTTGCAATTGAGGTTTCCCCCCTTCATTAGGACACTGAGCCACAGCAAAAGCCCAAGAATACAGCTGAGTTTAGGCAATTAAAGTACTGGCAGAAAGATGCATTGATCACACCTTAAATTGGGGCAACTCTGCATGTACATTTCCATGATGGGTTTGTCTCTGCACGGGGCTCCTGCAGCACAGCAAGAGGCAAATGTGTGGAATAGTGTGATAACATGTTTGTTAACAGCACTGCCAGAAATGTAGAATTGCATCTGTTTTTTATGTTGTGGTGACCAAAGATGTGCTATTAAGGACAAGCCGTAGCTCAGTGGTAGGGCACCTGCTGTGCATGCAGAAGGTCCCAGGTTCAATCCCATTAGATCCCTGGAGAGCTGCTGCCGGTCTGTGTAGGCAATACTGAGTTAGATGGCAACCCTAGGCCAGACAATCCCTACCTGATTGCTCCAGAAAAGTAGAGAAGCTTAAAGGGTTCTCCTGTGCCCTGGAGCCTAGAACTGTATGGCCTCTCAACCTGCACCCACCTGTTAGCAGGCACTGTGGAACATGAGCCTCTTTCCCTCCCCCCAAATTGTAAAGTGGTCTGGTTCTTCAGAAGTATCTCGCTTAGGAAGTATTTTCTCTGGGAGTCCCAGTTTAGGGGGGTTTGTTTCCCAAGGGGCTCTTGGCCGACTGGCTGCAGCTTAGGCTTGGTGCTGGGGCTCAGTTCTGAGCTCAGCACCTCCACAGAGTGCACTCTTGGTCTTCCTAACCTACCTAGCTCCTCTGCCTCTGTATTAAATGGTTGCTTGAAGCTAATGGTTGGGGTCATGACCCCAGGGTTGACCTCCCCCCATTGAGTCCTGCCCCATGCATGCACTCACAGGATATGCTTGCCATTATTGTTGTTGTTCTGCATTTCTCTGGAGCTGAAAACATTTCCCAGGCTGGGTCTTGGTGCAGATTTAAGCCCTGGCTAAAGCAGATTGATTGAATCCACGTTGCATCCAAATGCCATAAATGCTGATTTGTTCTCCAGTCTGTAGACCAAAAGAGTGTAGAGTAGGGTGGGGGAGGGAGGGAGGGAGAGAGGGATACAATGGCATTTTTGGCATCTTTGGCTTCTATTGGAGGTGACCTACACGGTCCTCTTCTTGCTTGGCCACCCATGAGCAACTGATTCTTTAACAGTATGCCAATAAATATTTTCTCCTCTGCATCCCTTCCTCTGCCATCTGGCTATCGCACACGCCCATATATACAAGCATGTACACACGCAGGTATCCATGCTCTCTCTCTCTCTCTCTGACACACACACACACACACACACACACACACACTTCATTATGTACATTCTGGGAACAGGAAGGCGGTTTCATTCAGCTCACTGTGACAGCTTTTGGGCCACTGCAAGGAATGGCTTGGTTCCAGGTCCTTGCCCCTTACCCCCTCCTAATCTCTGCGACTCTCTTTCCACGTATGTGCCCAACCTCGCAAGTCACAAATCCATCTATCATTAATTAATTTGCCTGCAGTTCTGGGTTTTGTCCATTATCAGGTTCTCCTCCTGCCCTGCTCCCATCCCTGCAGATCATCAATAAAGAATAAGAGGACATGCCTATGACTGTCTCCTTGTCTCCTGCTGTGCCGTTTCTACAAACACCCTTGCAGAGACACCGGCTGCTCTGCGTCGCAGAGACGCCGGTTACTCCGACAATGGGCTTAGAACTCCAGTTGTGCTGGGAATGGGACTCTGCTGGAGTCTGATCGTGGAAGGTTTACAGGACCTCTTTGGAGAATGAAGAACGTTATTCAGGAAATACACAGTTGTGTAGTGAGGTAATTTTAGATCCTGGACTTAATGGTCATATTGGGGGCCTCTAGATGGTAATGTGTGTTACTTGTCACTGAATGCAGCCCTCCCCATAAGACCATTGCTTTATAGGCTAGTGGTTGTTCCTCATTCCTCGAACAGATCTTGTAAACCACTTCTGAGCAGACTCCAACATGGATAGTAATGTGCATTACTTTGCTTACTTCAACAAGAGATAAACTAGTCCTGCTGGGTTTGTTGGTCCCTCCTGCTCATTCAGCTGAGTGAGACCTTGGACCTCTGTGCCAAAGTCCTGCCCTGATGGCACCACCCCTCATTGCAGAGCTCCAGTGGAGCAACAGGAAGGGGTGCTTCTGCACCCCCTCCCTTAGTTCACTCCCTGTTGGCATCCATCTTGAAAGACAATGACCTCCCCAGGGCGCAAGCCTGGGCAGTGTGTATGGAGGTGCTGGGCTGCCCAGACACGACTCTCATCTTGGCCTTACTGATGTGGTCCAAAGGAAAGCAGAGCAATATGTTTAGCACCAGCTTAGCTGCAGGAGTTGCCAGAAGGAGGCATGCAATGTGCCATCCAACCGTCTTAGGGACTCCAGATTTGTGTAGGGATTACTCCTTAGCCTTTACTTCTCCTGAAGATATCCCACAAGGCAGTGGAGGTATAGGATCAGAGTTTTCCTTCTCCTAGATGGCCCAGGTTGATGGGCCCCATCTGACCCTCACTTCCCTCTACACCACATGCAGAAATCATATTCTTAACCATTGCACCTACTATTGGTCTCATCCACTCCATCTGGCAGAGACTGTCTTTGTATGCAAGGGAAATCCCTAAGTCACCAAGAGTTTGAGACCCATTGGCTACTCTCACCTGATTTAGCCAGCAGTTAAAGCCATTCCCTGGGTGTGGCTGTTGTCACAAGCTGACAGCTTCTAGTAGCCACAGGTGAGAGTTGAGTGCAGCGTGGGGACCAAAGGTGGACAAACTACCCCAGCAGTAGCACATTGTGTCTTCCACCAGAGGCACTACCCCTCCCCATACACCCCATACTTAACTAACCCCCCAAAATAATGTCACCACCTAGCAACCACACAGAAGCATCCATTTAGCAGCCTTGCGAGTAGCAGTGGAAGATGCTCCAACACCCTGATCATTTGGGCAACCAAAATAATCAGGGTATTGAAACACCTTCTGAATAAAGAGAGGTTGAACCTTTCTGTTTAGAAAAAAAGATTGCTGTATGTACACGTGTATGCAAGAGAGAGTGGAGGCTGGGTTTCTTGGTTTCTTGGGGGTGGGGATAGAGGAAACTTTCCCCCTTTCTTTCAGAAGTCAGGATCACCCAAAGTAATTGATTTGCAGTAGGTTCAGAGCTAACAAAAGGAACTCGCACAATACATGGTTTAAATTAATGGGATTCACCACTGCAAGATATATTGATGTCCATTATCTTGGATGGCTTTAAAAAGAGAAAAAAGGATTATGCACATTCATGGAAATTATAGGTCTGTCAGTGGCTATTAACTGTGCTAGCTCAATAGGATTTTCATGTACTGAGACCTCAATACTAGATGCTGGAGACAAACAGGAGAAGAGCCTCACTCTGATGCCCCATTAGAAGTTTTCCAGAGGCTTGGATTTCTGGTGCAATGGAGCTTTGCCTATTGGCTGTGGAGTGTGAATTAGTGTGGATGGATGAATGGATCTGTGTGTATGAATGGAAGGGTGGAGTGTTTGTGTGTGCAAGAAAGAATAAGTGTGGGGCAGCTCTGGTTCTCTGTGCATGAGAAAGTATGGGGTGGTGACGAGGTAGAGAGAGAGAAAGCCACCATCGTGTGGCCTCTAAGACATTACCCCTGAGGGGATGTGGTTCTCAGCAGGGGAAAAAAAAGTTCTCCACTCCTTGACAAGTGAGATCATTGGCATGATCCATCATTCTTGGTATCCCCTATAAGTTCTTTAAAGTTTGCCAATTCCAGGACCTTTTGTCAACTAGGTAGTGCTGAGGAAGATTGGAGCCTGGTAGCCTTTGAACCATCAGCAGGGAGTAGCAATTGTTTACAGCAGCTCCTCACATGTTCAGTGGCCCCCTACAATGGTTTTTGCAAGTGGTGTAAAGTGGTGTCTCTGTAGTACCAGGGTTACCCGATGCATTTGCCCTGCTTGCTGTTTTATGGTGATCACTTGGGATAGTTTTATGGCAGAAAGTATGTACGGGGTGGGTGGGATGTTCAATAAGATGAATTTTTAAAATATTTTTGATTATGTAAGTTGTCTTGAGATCTCCAGGTACAGGGAGAAGCATATTTATCACCACCACCACCACTACCAAATAACTTTCCTCTGTTTATTCTGGCCCTATATTCTGAGAAATTAGTCCTCCCTGGGAGGCCTTGAAACCCTGATACTTCAGGTCTGACAGTGAGATCTAGCACCCCTTTGCAGGATCCCAGCTTGACCACCCTTCCTCTTCTTCCAGAGTCCCCTCTAGACTGGTGATGTTTTCCCCCTGGGGTGTGTTCTGCAACAGGCCATTGATGCATTACTGCTAGGTTTATAGTGGGCCATCCACACATCATTCTGCTTTATTAGTTGTTCTGCAATGCTTTCTCAACATCACCATGTTATTGCCATCTTAGAAGGGTCCTCTTGCACTAGAGCAATAAAAGTGGGACAAGCAATAAACCAGCTCATTCGTGGTATAAAAAGTTAGAGGGTTTCAGCAGGATGTTACAGGACATGCAGTGATTGGAAACAAAGCAGCATGTTCCATCCCAAAAGTCCGCAGGCACAAAAGTATTAAAAGTGGGACTGGATATAATCATCTTGATTCTATCATGACCACAAATAATCATGAATGTACCAGAAGAGAGGTGTCTGGAAGGGGCTGAGGAGTCTCCAGCCATTGGTGCCTGACCCAGCTAGCACACAGCACAGGCTCATGTCATCTGCCCAGATGCTATATCTCTCAAGCCTAAAAGCAGACAGTGATGAATCTGCAATTTGGGCAAGTGCAAAAGCAATGTTACTCAATTTTACGCTCACATGTACATCACACATGCATGTAAGAAAGCTCTCTGAAGCAGAGCCCTAATCACTGCAGAGAATTTAAGCACACACACTGTAGAGAGAGACAGGGAATCATTTACACTGGAGGCTTCAGATTACACAGTTTTCTTCAAGAAAGCAAAGCAGCCGGCTCTGCTTTAAATCAAGGGAGATTCTTTCATCTTGTGATCATTCTAGGGAGCCTGTTCTGCACGGTCACTCCTCTCACACCTAGAAGCCATCTTTTGATTTCAGAGGCAGATTTATTAATGGACTCTTTGTGTACACATATTTTCTCATGTGCTTCAGCTGACAGCTGGGACTGTTTGTGACAGGTTTGTCATCTCTGCTGCTACAGCAAGGGCAGGAGGAGTTGCTGATCTGCCTTAAGGCTATGTATGCAAGGCAAGGAACACACAGTGGGACAACAATGGCTGGGACTTTCATGTGCTTGTCACAGTCCCTAGATGCTGCTTTCCAATTCCTTGCAAGCATCTCCCATGGATTTCCCCACCTGCAGCTGAAATCCATTCTTTTTGGATCCGCTTGTTGCCCAAACTAGACATTTAGGAAGGTAGGAAACTGCCCTATTCCATGTTAGACTATTGGCCCATCTAGCTCAGTATTGTCTACACTGATTGGCAGCCGGTATCCAGGGTTTTAAGGAGGGGTCTTTTCCAGCCCTACCTGGAGATGCCATGGGTTGAACCTGGGGCCTTCCACATACAAACCACGAGCTCTTTCTCCTACTGAGCAACAGCTCTTCTTTCGATGCTTTTGCAGTAAGCAAGACTCAAGGCCCTATCTTTATAGGAGTCAAAGAGGAACCCTTTCCATGAGCTTCCGCATAGGTTCCATCATCCTGTGAATACAACCCATGGGCTCTGTGTGTGTCTTAGGTGATCACACTACGTCTGCATGTGAAGCAGATGCAGAATAAAGTCTGCAAAATTGGCCAGCATGTGCATGTTTGCTTCAATTACCCAACCTATTTATATACAACTTACAGAATTAAGGTCCATCCGGGCTGTCACTATTCTATGGGAGAGATCCAAGTGGAATCTTAGGTCTTCTTCTTCTTCTTCTTCTTCTTCTTCTTCTTCTTCTTCTTCTTCTATCTTTGTAGTTAGAAAAGTGACAGCGAAATGCACCACATAAGCCTTGTGCAAGCAAATCAGGATGTATGCTGAATAAACAGGTCATTGGGAAGAGCCTTCAGCTTTCCTTGATTCAGAATTTGGCTTACTCTGGCACAGAGTCTATCTACACGTGCCGGCACGCTCTCTCTCTCTCTCTCTCCTCCCAACTCTCATGTGTGGATCATACATAACTATAGCTACATCTTTTACTACTACCACTCCATTTTAATTCAGAAGCACCATGGAATGAATTCATTCCACTTATGCTCATTGTCTGCGGCTGTGTGGGCAATTACAGAATTTTGCAGTGAAGTTTTCTCTGGACTCCACCATTTCAGGCTGAAAGGGTAGGGGCTGAATGCTTCAATGTCCTCGGTGGGTTTTTGAAACCTCTCCATAGGTAGAAATTCCTGCATGTCAGACAATGGATTAGCCTAGTCTTCCTCCTAGTGTGCCTTTTCCCAATGTGTGGAGTGTTACTTTCCAGGAAAAGCTTCCCAAAAAAGTATGTGTGGGTGTCTCCACTTGTTGCCTATAATGGTACTGTCTGGAAAAAGCTTTACCATTTATTCTACTGAATGTATAAGCTGACCCTTAGCATTTCCCTCAGGGCTCTGACCTGCTAGCCTCAGTTCTGGTGGAATTGGCATTCTACCGGTGCAAGTTTCAGGGGCATTAATCTTCTCGTTATAGAAAGATTGAACTTTTCAAAGCTAAACTCTATTAGGAAAAGCCAGCACAGCAGAGCTATTGCGGGGGGGGGGGGGAAATATTTCCCAGTCTGCCTCCCCACCCCCATGCAGGCAGCCTTTCGTTTCACAAGTGGATTATCATAAATATTGTACCATTAAAGTAGCATTCCTCAGATCCAGAACATATTGAACAAATCACATGCATTCAGTTTCTCTGAGTGCCTTGTGGATGAAAGCTCAAAGCTGACCTTCGCTAACCGCCACTCTGGGTCTCTTTCCTGAATACTTATGAGCTGTTTACATGCAAGGCAAAGTAACCAGCTGCTTGTACCTGGATCTGTTTTTGGAGGTGGGGTAGCTGTTGCAGAATGCAAGCTTTCTGCTGGCCGGTTTTGCCATCAAGCTGTTCCTTTTCCTGAAGCTGATCAAATCTAGCTGCAACCTCAGCCTAAACATAGAATTCTGGAGGTGGAGTGGGCTTGTAGGCCATCTAGCTCTTCCTCAGTTCAGGAAATCCGGAGCTTGAGCTTCAGTATCTTAAGGGATATAACTGGCTCCCTTAGCAGTGCACGGCTCTGAATATCAGTTGCTGGGAATCACAAGCAGGGAGAGTGCTATTGCACTCAGGTCCTGCTTGTGGGTTTCCCATAGAGATCTGGTTGGCCAGTTCAGGAAGAAGATACTGCACTGGGTGGTCCTTTGGTCTGATCCAGCAAGGCCCTTCTGATGTTCTAATGTTCAGTTAAAATCTGCCCTCTTCAGGCGCTGCTGCTAAAGCAACAGCTGAGCTTACTTGTACGGAGGCACCAAGCCTGTGCCTTGCACGGAGCTGTCCATGGTACTTTGGTAGCCTTGCCTTGCTGATTCCATTGTTCAAAACGTACCAGTCATTCTTTAGAGCGCCTCTCCTCCTTACCAGCCAGTCAGCAATGCCTCAAGCTGTTCTCCTTCCCTAGCTACATTTTACTTGCCAAACAATTTCTCTCCAGCCCTTACTCAGGAAGGTGTGGTGTGTGGCATGACTAGTAAGCACCAGACACTGAATACCATCAATGCTTATTGAAAGAAGCATCTCTTGGTCTTCAATGACTGCTAAAAAGCATTCTTAGTTACTAAACGATATCAGTAGAGTTGGAGAACTTGTGGACCTCCAGATGTTGCTGGAGTCCAACTCCCCTCAGCCCCAGCTAGCATGGCCAGTGGTTGGGGTGATGGGAGTTGGAGTCCAATGGCATCTAGAAAACTCTGGGTCCCACACTCCTCTCCTAGTTGGTTAAACACCTGGCAGAGCGTGTCTTTCTTTGAGAAGCAGTACTTTGAGACAATGTAGTTTTCTGAAACAGAAAATACAGAATTCTCTGTGCTGAGGAAAGCTTATGCTGAAACACACCGGACATTTTTATTTAGTCCAATAAATTCTTCATTCGGCACCAATTTTAAGATTGCCTCCCTCTGTGTCTTCCAAAATACTTGACTGCCTGTGGCTTGAGAGCATCTTCTAGTGAATTAACTACAGTAATGTGTTTGCAGTATGATTCTGCACACTGCAGAGAATTTAGCTACCTTTTCCACACTACCTGACAAAGAGTTTTAACAGGAAGGTCTGTGTGTTTGGTTCCCAACAGATGCTGATTCTAGAACCGATTATAAGTGTGGTGTAAACTGCATATACTTTAAGCGACCCTGAAATGTAAGGCGGGAGGGGGGGTGGGGAGAAAAACTATATTAAGAGAAAATGAACCTCTGGCCTTCCATAGGTCACTGGACTACATCTCCCATCATCCCTGACCATTGACTTTGCTAGCTGGGACTGATGGGATTTGGAGTCCAACAGCATTTGAAGGGCCAAAGCTTCCCCATATGTTATGTAGGGTCATTTATTAAAAGACTTATACTCAAAACTTTTCCCCTGCTAAATGTACTCAAGGTGGCTTATGCAACAAAACCCATAAACCCAATAATACCCATAAAAACAAGAATAAATCCATGTTAATCAAATAAATACATAAAGGGTAAATAGCAGCAACTTTATAATGTCAAACTATATGGATCAAGGGCTAAGCAAAGGAAACCTTATCCAGCAGACAAATTAAGCATCTTCAGGCAGTGACGGAACACTCTGGCAGAGTGGGAACAACTGGACCTCCAGGCTTGGGAAGTTCCACCTACTGAGTACCAAAAGTGGAAAGGCCTTCTCCTGTCTCCCCACCAGCTGTACCTGAGAAGGCAGACGGATGCACAAAAGGGCCTTCCAATATGAACTAGAGCAGATAGACTCAGATGCAAGGAGGCTGTCCTTGAAGCTGTCCTAAGCCAGCCTTTCCCAACCTGGGGCCCTTTAGATGTTTTGAATTTCAGCTTCCATCATCCATAGCCATTGGCCATGTTAGCTGGGGCTGATAGGAGCTGGAGTCCAGAACATCTGAAAGGCTGCCTAAACCAAGGTTCCTGAACCTTTTTGAGCACATTTGGAAAACTAAGGAACTCTCATGGGCACCACAAAATGCCCATTTCACATAAAAAACACAGCTGGTGGTGTTTAGAACACCTACACCCTCCCCCTTCTCCTCCCCCCGAAACATAGGCAAAAACAATCAGGCAACACTTTCCCCAAAACTGGCACCCCAAGAATATATCCCCACAGAGCCAACCTCCCCATCATTTTTTAAAAAAAGGACCTGGGGCCTTGGTGGGTGCTAAGGAGGTTTGTCTGAAAGCAACGTGGTGCCATTTGGGGGGTGCTACTTCTAAGCAATCAAGGGCTTTAAAGGTGATTATGAGCACCTTGAATTGTGCCTGGAAATGAATCAGGAATTTCTGAATGTGTAATTTGAATTGCAAATGCCACATTGAATAAAACCAACAGTGGTTTTTTAATCACTCCTGCATCCTGTCCCACAGTCACAATATTCACACATGCATTCAAAATGCATTTGAGAGTGTTCCAAAGACACCTCATGCAGCTCAGTGCTATCCTTATTTATTCTGGGTTCTGTGTGGCTTACTGCCAAGTAGGCAGACGTACCATTTAAAGAGAGATCCATTCATATTCTTCACCTGATGCATGAGCCTACCCTGCACTTAGCATCATAACTTGAATATGTCTGCCACTGTTCTTCTGAATCAAGCAGGCTATCCACTTTAAAAAAAAAAAAAAAATGGAATGCACTAATTTCTACATACGTATGTATGCTTATCCTTGGCTTTTGATAGGGGGGAAAACTTCTGAAATAAAGCAGCAATAATCAGTGAGAAGAGTAGCTGAAATGAAAGGACTATTTCTTAATAGTGCTATGATCTGTGTCAAGTGATGTAATACATAGCTCTTGGACAACATGGACATTTGTCTGGGATTTCAGAGCTACAGATAGAATCCTGTGTGGCCAAAAGCTGCCCCTGTGGCTGCCCTGTTCCAGCACAGATGACCTTCAGCTCACAAGACACCTGTTTCTCCCACTCCAGGACAAGAGAAATATTGTAGTTTCCTAGCAACCACATGATGTGTTCACTTACCAACTTTAGAAAACCCACTAGAAAGAGATTAAGGTTTCTGAAATCCCACCCCTTGTTCCCATTATGTGAACATGATTAAAACAGCATAGATACTTCAATATTTGCATTCATTGGAATCTTCTTTCAAATGATATATTAGAAGCAGAAACATCCAAATGCCAAGTCTTGTCACCATTAATGTCAAATAAGTAGATTTAACGTTCCCACCTGCATTTCCAATCCTGGGGACCTTTTTTTTTTTTTAGGGAGTGGGCTTCATAAGCATTTCCATTGGAGGAGGGAGATGCTTGTGTAGCCACAGCTGCCACCCACTAGGTACCCTTCCAAAGGCAGATCCTGTCCTTTTGAGTTCCATCGCAATTACCTGTTTCCAATGCAGATAATCTGGATACAGTAAACATGGTCTTTATACTAAGAACAAGTACTGTGCCCATTCCTTTCCTTTCCTCCTCTTGTGCAACTTAATGCATTGGTTTGTTAAGCCATGGTTTCCTGTTAGATTTACTTTGGAAACTGTGGTTTAAGTAGTGGGTACAATCTGAACTTGCTGTTCAAGATCAAACTATGGTTTGCAATACTGGTTTGCAGTCAGAGCTTAAACAACAGTTTCCCAGTCAAGACTTAACAAGGTATGGTTATCTAATGAACACTGGAAGTATTGCATTTAGATACAGTATGCAAGAGAGTGCTTGGGCACATCACACATTCTTAATCTCTTAGAGCAATATTGTTAAGTCTGAACCAGGTAAACAAAAACACAGAATCATTTTGCTTGGTTGTTTTAGAATTCACCTCAGGGAGAGGAGAGAATAAATAAATATCCCTGCTCCACCTCTCTTACAATGGTGCATCTGTACATAGAACTGTAGCTTTATCATCATTTATGGAAACACCTGAAGAAGATGGAAAATGTCTTCAGTGTTCTGAATAATAGAACACTCTCTCAAAAAGAAGAAAAAATTCAACAAACTCTTTAGATCCATTTTAGTCAGTGATCTGTTTAAATTGTTGATTAAAGGAGTGCACTGTAATTAGGGTGGCCAGATGCAAAAGAGAGATGGTGGGGTCTCCAGAAATTTATGAATAGCTTGCCTGCTTCAAAAGGGGAGTGACAGACATACTCAAATAATGGTGACATGAGCTGAAGAATATGACTTAATGGCTTTTGTCTTTGTTTGCCCTCAGTCATGTCCTCATATAGCCAAATCTGATTAGGTATATGACAACTCACTTGTTCCTGGGTGCGGGAGGACCCTATTTTTATTTTATTAAATGCTCTTAAATGTTACAGCAGAATATGATTGGAATTGTGAAGACACTCTGAACCATTGCATAAGATGTAGGCATTTATGAGGAAGACTGTGTGACCCGCTGGAGGGACTGTGATGTGCAAAGTTTGCTCATGGGCTTTGTGCCAAAATATATATAAATCAATGAGGCAGAGATATTTCGAATCGGCGAACAAAACAGGGAAATTCCTAGCCTGGCAATTGAGAAAAAGACAGAAGCAAAATGTTATAAATAAAATAATGGTAGGAGAAGAATTAATAACAGACCCAAAAAGAATACAACAAAATTTCCTCCAATTCTATGAAGAGCTGTACAAAAAAGGAGAAGAGGACTCAACCCAAATAGAAAAATATCTGGAGAGGTGCACAGGGAAGACTGTCACAGAAGAAGAAAGAACTCAACTAAACAGACCTATAAGCTTAGAAGAAGTTGAAAGGGCAATAAAAAAAATGAAACTGGGAAAGGCACCAGGCCCGGACGGTTTATCGGCAAAATATTACAAAGTTCTGGGAGACCAACTCGTACAAATACTCTGTGATACCATGAATAATATTCTAAGAGGAGGGAAAGTACCCGAGTCATGGAGGGAAGCCTTTATAACACTAATCCACAAACCAGACACAGATAAATTGAATATGAAGAACTACAGACCAATATCGCTACTAAATAACGATTATAAAATATATGCCGATATTATGGCGAATAGATTGAAAAAATGTCTAATAAATCTAATTCATAAAGACCAAGCGGGTTTCCTCCCAAATAGATTCCTGAAGGATAATGTGAGGCATGTGGTAAACATAATTGAATATCTGGAGGTTAACAATAACATACCGGCGTCCCTGATCTTTATAGACGCAGAAAAGGCGTTCGATAACGTCTCCTGGCGGTTCTTATTAAAATCTATAGAAAAGGCAGGGATCGAGGGTGAATTTCTGAAAGGGATACAGGCAATATATTCAGATCAATATGCCAAATTGGTAATAAACAATAACATCACGGATAGGTTTAAAATAGAAAAGGGAATGAGGCAGGGATGCCCCCTTTCCCCACTCTTGTTTATTCTGGTCCTAGAAATTTTGGCGAATAAAATAAGATCAAAACCGGAGATAAAAGGGATCAAAATAGGATTTAAAGAATATAAACTAAAGGCATACGCGGACGACCTGATGTTATCCCTCGAAGAACCGCAAGAAAGCATGGGTAAAGCACTGGAGATATTGGAGGAGTACGGTAAAGTCTCGGGCTTCAAGTTAAACAAAACTAAAACAAAAATGTTGACGAAGAATATAGGAAATGATGGGAAGGAAGGATTAGAAAGTCAATATGGAATCAAAGTGGCAAAAAAAATAAAATATCTAGGAATTTGGCTAACACCCAAAAATATAAATTTAATCGAAGATAATTATACACTAACATGGAACAAAGTAAAAAAAGATCTGGATGTCTGGAATAGGGTGAACCTTTCGTGGCTGGGCAGGATGGAAGCAATAAAAATGAACATACTCCCCAAGATGCTTTTCCTATTTCAAAACATACCTGTCATCAGAGGGACCAAAATATTCAAGGACTGGCAGAAAACCCTTTCGAGATTCATATGGCAGGGAAGGAGGCCAAGGATTAGATTTAAACTACTCACAGATCGCAAGGAGAGAGGGGGGCTGGCAGTACCTGACTTAAAATTATATTATGAGGCGGCCTGTCTTTGCTGGGTCAAAGACTGGATAACCTTGGAGAATAAAGATCTGTTGGACTTAGAAGGGGCCGACAACAGGCACGGCTGGCACGCCTACCTCTGGTCAAATAAAGAAAAGACACATAAAGGGTTCTCGAATCACATTATTAGAGGTCCCCTGTACGAAGTTTGGGAAAGAAACAAAAAATTATTAGAATGGAAAACACCTTGGTGGTTATCCCCAACAGACATCTTATCAATTAAAAAAATAAATACGGAAGAGCAAAAATTGACGTATGAAGACCTATTGGTAAGATCCCAAGATAGTTGGAGGTTAAGGCCGTACGAAGAAATAAAGGGGAGACTGACGGGTTGGCTCCAGTATCATCAAATAAATGCAAAATGGACGGAAGATAAAAAAACAGGAATGAATGAAAAGAAGTCTAAATTTCAGATTGAAATAATTGAAAGTAAATCCAAAATATTATCCAAGATGTATAACATACTACTGGAATGGGAGACTAAAGACGAAGAAATTAAGGAAGTTATGGTCAAGTGGGCGATGGATTTGGGGCATAATATAGAATATAAAAAATGGTCAAAATTGTGGAATGAGGGACTAAAATTTACGGCAAGCGCTGCAATTAGAGAAAACCTGGTAAAGATGGTATATAGATGGTACCTGACTCCAGAAAAACTAAGCAGGATGTATAAAACTGCAGATAAGGCCTGCTGGAGATGTAAAATAAAAGAAGGCAGCTTTATACATATGTGGTGGACATGCGAGGATATAAAAAATTTTTGGGATCAGGTATATAATGAGCTAAAAAAGATATTTAGATACACATTTCCCAAGGACCCAGAAGCCTTCTTACTAGGGATGGTTGGGAAAGAAATCCAAGAAAGAGACAAAACCTTATTTCAATACTCAACAGCAGCGGCCAGAATATTAATCGCGCAAAACTGGAAAAGTACAAACCTTCCAACGGTGAAGGATTGGCAACTAAAATTATTTGATTTTATAGAACTGGCAAGGATGACGCAAAGAATTAGGGATCAAAAAAATACAAAGTTAAAAGAGGATTGGGACAAGCTTATGGTTTATTTTGAAGATAATTTTAGAAACATACCAACTATAGCAGGAGTGTTATAAAACTTCCGATGCTTATACCAAAAATCAATACCAGCAGTAATAACAAACCCATTGAAAGTATGAACCCGAAATCAGTAGGGAAGGAAGTCGTCGTTTTTAGTGTCGTATTTCTTTTTCTGTCTTCTCTATTTTCTTAGTTATTTTTTTCTTGTTTTACTTTGATGAATGTATTTGTTTTTTCTTTCTGTATGTGTTAAAAGAACTTAATAAAAAGATATTAAAAAAAAAAAAGAATATGACTTAATGGCTGTTGTCTTTGTTTGCCCTCAGTGATGTCCTCATATAGCCAAATCTGATTAGGTATATGACAACTCACTTGTTCCTGGGTGCGGGAGGACCCTATTTTTATTTTATTAAATGCTCTTAAATGTTACAGCAGAATATGATTGGAATTGTGAAGACACTCTGAACCATTGCATAAGATGTAGGCATTTATGAGGAAGACTGTGTGACCCGCTGGAGGGACTGTGATGTGCAAAGTTTGCTCATGGGCTTTGTGCCAAAATATATTTCTCTCCAAACATTCGGCACAACCCTGACTTCTGATTTGTAAATGTTTAGTTCTGGAGTGTGTGAATTAATCAAAATGTGCACTTGTGCAAAATTTTGTTTATCTTACAGAGCTGCGATATGTGGACTTGATGGTGGGGGTTTCAGTTATGCCTCGTATATTACTTTTTGCCTACAAGGATTGTCAAACATCACCTTAATAGCTGTGCAGAAGAGGAAATTGCAGCAGGGGTATCTTGTCATTTGCAAAGCCATGCTCTAAAAGGAGGGCTTTGGTGCTCTCCATCAAGGCTTCATTTGATCTAGAACTAAGCCCCAGAAGTTGCCCCCTCTTCATCTGGCAGGAGTGTCCAACAAGCAGACAATTCTATACCTATCTTTTCAGAGTTCAGTGGGTTTATGCTTGGGTAAGTGGTATATTGACAAGTACCGGTAATCAAAGTATAGTTCAATTTTCAGACTTTTGCAAAGCTGAATGTGTGCAGTGAAATGCACAATAGGCCAAAACAGGTTTCAGAAAGATGCTCCTTTGACTAAGTACTCTGAGCTACCTAAAACACTAGAAAAGCTGTAATTTGTAACAATTAATACATCTCCCCAATCCTGTTTGTTCAGAATAGAATTAAGGTTCTGGATTTTTTGACAGAATGGACTCACAGTGATATCTTACAATTATTATAGCAAATCGTCACAGTCAGAGGCTGCAATTTGTGACCTTTACTTACACAATAATAGGGACTCCCCACTGGTAATTCTATTTTATTTGTTCTTGCGTTATGTGTTGCAACCTTTGCAGTCCAATATCTTTGATTTTATGTAAGGTGAACTTAGTTTTCAAAAATAAATAAAAACATGGTGCCTTTGCACATGTGCAGAATGCTTCCACTGTTGGTAACCATGTATCTGGAATCTGAAAGCAGGGGTTGATAGCTAAAACTAGGGTTGGGGGAGAAATCAATTCAGTTTGCAGCTACAGATGAATTTACCTAATTCACACTTTCTGAAATGATACACAAACCAAAGCAGACATCTTAAAAAAAAAACCCTGCTCATCTCTGAATTTTGCAGTGCAGTTCTCAAGCCAAGTGTTGTGTTCAAAAATGCATATTGGAGGTTGGATGGCGGCTAACAGATTGAGGTTGAATCCTGACAAGACAGAAGTACTGTTTTGGGGGGACAGGAAGCAGGCAGGTGTGGAGGATTCCCTGGTCCTGAATGGGGTAACTGTGCCCCTGAAGGACCAGGTGCACAGCCTGGGAGTCATTTTGGACTCACAGCTGTCCATGGAGGCACAGGTCAAATCTGTGTCCAGGGCAGCTGTTCACCAGCTCCATCTGGTACGCAGGCTGAGACCCTATCTGCCTGCGGACTGCCTCGCCAGAGTGGTGCATGCTCTGGTTATCTCCCGCTTGGATTACTGCAATGTGCTCTATGTGGGGCTACCTTTGAAGGTGACCTGGAAACTACAACTAATCCAGGACGCGGCAGCTAGACTGGTGACTGGGAGCGGCCACAGAGACCACATAACACCGGTCTTGAAAGACCTACATTGGCTCCCAGTACGTTTCCGAGCACAATTCAAAGTGTTGGTGCTGACCTTTAAAGCCCTAAATGGCCTTGGTCCAGTATATCTGAAGGAGCGTCTACACCCCCATCGTTCTACCCGGACACTGAGGTCCAGCACCGAGGGCCTTCTGGCGGTTCCCTCACTGCAAGAAACCAAGTTACAGGGAACCAGGCAGAGGGCCTTCTCGGTAGTGGCACCTTCCCTGTGGAACGCCCTCCCACCAGATGTCAAAGAGAACAACAACTACCAGGCTTTTAGAAGACATCTGAAGGCAGCCCTGTTTAGGGAAGCTTTTAATGTTTGATGTATTTTAATATTCTTTTGGAAGCCACCCAGAGTGGCTGGGGAAGCCCAGCCAGATGGGCGGGGTATAAATAAAAATAATAATAATAATAATAATAATAATAATAATAATAATAATTTGCTGGTCTAGAGTGTATGTGCAAGTGCATAAAGCAGTGGAACTAGCACACAAAGATGCATTATATTAGGGGAAATTGTTTTGAGAAAATGTATACATTAGGAGAAATTAGTACTGATGCAATTTTCGGCGTTTTAAAAAAATTATTGTGAAATGTGGAAAACTGGAATCCACGACTAGAAAAATAAGGAATGAGAGAAAACGAAATGGACACATTTGCCCATTCTTAGTTAAGATACTTTTCTTGCTGGCTTGAGACTTCTTATTTCTACTTTTAGAAATTAAGTCTCACCCCTTCCACTCCCCCAGCTGGCCAACTTGATCAGCCAAGCCCCCACATTTTTTTTGTTGTGTGTGGGGGAATACAGTGTGGAGGAGTTTTGAAGCAGAAAGTGCAATCAGTGTTTTGTTATTCTGGGGACTCCTTTTCCCGTCAGGGAAAAAAAACACCCAATGCAATTAAATTCAGAATATGAACCCAGGGAGTTCCAACAATAAATTTTTTTTTTGTATGAGCTTGGGTAGGTTTACAGCAGGGGGAAGAAGTGTGTTCATTAAAATGCAAGGCAAGGAAGTTACAGTGGAGCAATTTCAGGATGCTGAGAAAAATGAATTTTTCCTTCCATGTGGGACAAGTTTCCCTCTTTCTCATAACAGCAGAAGAACCCTACTGGATCAAAACAAAACTCCATCTAGTCCAGTATCCTGTTTCCAAAAATGGCTAGCTGGAAGCTTTCTGGCAGGGCCAGCTATACTATGAGACAGAGTGAAGCAGCTTCCTCAGGTGTGCAAATGTTGAGGGGGCAGGAAGTGGGATTCAGTCACATACCAACAAATTCAGGTTGCACAATTATAGTTGTTCAAGAGGTCTTGTGGAACAAACCCACTCCCCCCAAAGACCTGACCTTTTTCTATAAGGAGAGATGAGAAAATGCACTGGGAAATGTGGGATGACACTTGCTCAGTGCAATGGCATATAACCTCCCTGTAAACTTATCAGAATGAAGGCTCACTAAATAGGTCATCTGGGAGCATCAGCAGAAGGCAAGGCTCTTATCAGGCTAGTCAGCAATATCATTTGCTCTGTTGCTTTGCCCACATCTCCTTGGACTATGGTTACCAGATTTTTTTCAATGAATCCGGGGACCCTTTTTTTTTTTGAAGCTGAGTAGCAACAGGGAGTTAGTAGTGGGGATGCTGAGGCAAAAGACCCTGGGCCCAAGCACACATACATATTGTATAAATGTGCAAAGCCCTTCTTCGCACCCTGTGAAACATAAATGCGCAATTTTTTAAAAAAACTGGGCAACGGCTGCCTGCCCGCAACTCCCGAACCTCCCCTGATCAGGGGGAAGGGGCAGGAGATCTGTACCACTGGACGTCCCCGGTTCCCCTTTGGCGGTGGCGGTGGCAGTGGCAATCAGCAGCCCAGAGCCAGCCTGGTAGCAGTTTGCTCTGACTGGCTTCAGGAGTTGCTCGCTGTCATGGTGCCCGCCATTTCCCCTCTCTGGGAGTCCCCATATGTTGAGTTGTGCACAAGACACATCATTTTTCCAGAGAGGAAAAATGGTGCCACGGCAGCGAGCAGCTCCTGAAGTCAGCCTGAGCCAACTGTGCTATCAGGTTGGCTCCAGGCTGCTGAGGCTGCTGCTGCAACGTTTCCCAGGGACAGGTTTGCAAATCTGGGGACATTCCGGGGACAGAATTTGTCTGGGGACAAATTTGCAAATCCAGGGACTGTCCCTGGAAACCGGGGACGTCTGGTAACCCTACCTTGGGCTGCTGTGTTGTGCCTGAGTTTTGACTTCTGTCTGGTCTGGCTCTGGTTTTGAATAATCAATCGCATGTTCCAATTAGACATTTTTGACTGGCCTGATCCTATTGGATTTGAACCTGGCCTCTGTGGACTATGTTACGACCTATTCTGCTGTGTACGATTTCTGTGCTGATTTTATCCACTCTGATACTGCAATGAAAGTGCACCAGACTTGGCTCAATGCTTAATAGTACTGTGGAGAGGTGGATGCCAGTGTGGGAATCATGGGGGCGGGGAGAAAAGGCAGGATAGAAATTTGGTTGATATAACCTTTGGCATGGTCTCCTAGTTACCATGCCATACTGCAGGGATGAGGAACCTGTGGCCCTCCATATGTTGTTAGACTCTCAACTCCCATCAGTCCCAGCTGGCATGGCCCATAGTCAGGGATGTTATAGTCCAACAACACTGGGAGAGCCAGAGGTTCCCCAATCCCTGCTCTAAAACAACCAGCCTTGTAACCAAGTTAAAGTACATGTGTCTGAAACACCTGCCTGATGCTTCCCTGTTTACTCCACTCCAAATTCCCTCCCCTTTTTCTGTTCTTTTACCTACTGTATTTTTCCCTGTGTAACATGCCCCCATGTATAGGACACCCCCTGCTTTTGGGGACTACAAATTAAGAAAATGGGGGGAGATTGCCAAGAGTTGTTAAGCATTTTGGGGGGAGGGTTGCCCAGAGTTGTTGAGCTTTTTTGGGGGGGGTTGCCAGAAATCGCTCACCTGCAGCTGCCAATCGACCACCCTGTTGCTGCAACGGCAGTCAATCACCAGCAACCCTTAACACCGCCACCAATTGCCCTCACTTTTGCCGCTAAGATTATCCTGCTAGTGGCTGCAACCAATCACCCAACCCCTCACTGTACTACCCGTGTATAAGATGAGCCTGTATTTTAAACCTATTTTTAAAATAAAAAACCCATTGTCTTATACACAGAGAAATACGGTATTTCAAATGTTGGATTGTAAACTCCTTGGGGCGGTGGGCTGTCCTCTTGTGCTCTGCCAAACGCTCTGCAAGCCGATGGCACTGTAACTGTCATCATAGCCAATCAGCGATAAAAAGCATAAGCATTTGAACTGCAGAGAGTGAAATGTGCATATCCTGTCCTTACACTGCAACCAAGAGAACGGAGTGTACCTTTAAATTCCCCAATGCAGTAAGAGGTGAAGCTGATAGAGTTTTCCCAAAAAATTGGTGAAAGGGTTCCCCCAGTTCCCCTGCCTTTAAATGTGGTGGGGAATTTCCAAAGGCCATTTTGTACTCAGTTTTGGCTGGAGCAGGTGAGACTCCTGGACTGTGGCATGGACACCAGGATGAGACGGTAGGACCAGAGGAACAAGCAGGAGAACATGGGTGCTGCTTCATCTCCAGCAGCATTGGAAGCTTAACAAGTACAACACAGTCCTCCGGGTTGCAACCTTAGCTCCCCACAACCAACACCAGGAGTGTTGTTTTTCTCCCAGTGATCTAGCTCTCACTCTCCTGATGGAAGTAATAATAATAATAATTTATTATTTATATCCTGCCCATCTGGCAGCTCCCAACAGAATAATAATAATAATAATAATAATAATAATAATAATAATAATAAATGCAATCAAACATTAAAAACAGGGATTTGGTGAATCAGTGCAATGCTGAGGGATTCCTTCCACCCAACCGTGAGCTCCATTCTGCCTTTGCCACCTTTCCCAAGCCCTCTCTCATTGTACAGAACGAGATCTATATCAATACGCAGCTGGTGTTTTGCCAAATGGGATGGCAGTTTCAGATCCAGATGCGTGTTCTCCATATAATTACCTTCTTTCTTTCTTTTTTACTGTAATTTGCCAGCTAATGATTTGAAAAGATCTTTAACCCAGTGGTTCCCATTCATCTTAAATTAATTATAAGTTAGTCCTGACTAATTTAACGTTAGGGCTTTTCGTTTAATTCTCTTGCTCTCCTGTGCCTGTTGCTAATGCATAGGGAATAGCCCTTTTATTTAAAGGCACTAAAAGGCTCTGATGTCTCAAAATTGTATATCCCCCCCCCCCCCCGGAAATTGATACAGCACAGAACTCAAACAAATTTTGCACAAACCTCAATGCATATCTCAAATTTCTCTCTCTCTCTCTCTCTCTCTCTCTCTCTCTCTCTCTGTGTGTGTGTGTGTGTGTGTGTGTGTAGTAGCAGTAGTAGTAGTAGTAGTGAGTGGGTAACACTGTTAGGTGTTGTAATCAGGAGGCAAGGAGCAGTCAAGTAGAGAGAAGGCTGGCAACTACTTCTTCTGCCAGGGTGGTGTTTCAGAGCGGAAGACCTACTGCTAGGCTGCTTGGTTTGACACTGCTGGTTCAAATGACATCCGGCAGACCCATCTGCTTAAAACCCACGTCTACTCCAACAGTGTTTTAGGAACAGAGGAAGCTGCCTCATGCTGAATCATCTTGCCCAGTACTGCTCATAGTGCCTGGTATCAGTTCTCCAGGATTTCAGAAAGGTTGCATTCCCAGCTCTAGCTGGAGTTGCAAGGGATTGAACCTGTCACCTTCCGGATGTAAGGCAGATGCTTTGCCACTGAGCTACAGCCCTTCCCGTTGAAAGCAAAGAACATAGAACATAAGGACTTGTACTGAGTCAGAGCCCTGGTCCACCAATCTCTCTTACTTGGATCATTTGGAACTGTGAGTTCTGCAGGCTATTTTGGTATCATTCCCTTTTCTTGATTTGAGTGTTGCTTGCTTGTTCTGTCTCTCAAAGATTTATATTTATTTAGGTGGGAAATTGACGTCTGCCTAGCCCTGTCGTACAGTAGCAGTAGGATTAAGTGGTCTTTGGGTCTGTTCCAACACTATGATGTTATGACAATGAGTTCACCTTTTCGGTTTATTTTGGCATGTCAAACCAGATTTATTAGTGTTCGGTACATTGCATAAACCCTGTCACCGTTCTGGGGACACCGGTAACGCTGGTGAATCTAAGGTACATGGACTTGATCAGCATCTGGATGTGAGAGACCTCTGGAAACCCCTTGGAATCTGCTCTTAGCCTTCCAAATGATCATAGTGCAACAAGCGTTCTGTGGCTGCATGAAACACATCCAATTTTCTCTTACAAATTCAGCATTGGTTGCATTTCCATTTTGATGCCATCTGATTATGTATTCGCTATTTAAGGTCCATTTAGGATATTAACCTTTGCAGAGAGACGTCTCCCAAAATGACTTGGTTTGCCTGCTTAAAATGCACCCCCTGCTGTGGGCTGCCTCCCAAGTTAATGACTCAAACGCCAGAATTGTTGCAATTTGCTTCCTAACAAATGGCCTGACTTGCAGTATCACGCAATTGCTCCCCTCCCCACCATCCCATCCCATTTGCTCTGAGCAGACAAAAGTTATATTTTACGTTTGCAGTTCAATGTATAGCCTGCCCCAACTTGAAGGACTGGGGTGTATCACAATAGGTTGATGAATATCCCAAGCAGGGTGATACCTGATCTGCTCACATGTCCATTCACATGACCTCTTATCTTACACACTTCTTCACCAAACTGTTGATTTCGGGGTCTTTACTGGAGACAATCATGTGCCAGAGACATAATTGCACTTAGGGTTGCCATATTTCGAAGAGCAAAAAAAGAGGACACATTTGCCAACTTCTGCTTTTAACTGTGGTTCGCTAAGACGACTCTCATTTTACATACCCATGAAAAAGACAATGTGTCCTGGAAAAAGAGGACATATGGCAACCGTACCTGTTGATGAATTATCAATAAACAATTACTGTCAATGTTATATTTAATTTGCCTAGGGGAAATTAGCAACCAGCATGCACTTCATTATAAGTGCCATATTTATTCATATCAGACAGAAAGATTGAGGTGGGTATTGTCTACACTGAGCTCTTCAGGGTTTCAAGTAGGGGCTTCCCTCAACCATAGCTGGAGATGTTGGGGATTGAACCTGAGACCTGCTACATGCAAAGCAGATGCTCTTACCATTGAACTACGGTCCTTTCATCAAGTGAGGTATGTTAGTTTGGGAGCTGGTAACTTGGCAAAGGCTTAGTAGTGAGCTTTGAAGTTAAGGAAGGGAATTTGAATCCAGATCTCCCAAGTCCAAGTGTAATACTCTGTCCACTGTTCTACCTTTGATCAAGTACAGCAACGCAGAAAAAAACAGTGACCTGACCTGAAGCAGGAGGATCATGTAAATTGTCCTAATGATCCACGCTTGCCCAGAATCTTATGAATGTCTATCTTAGACTGACATGATATTATTATTATTTTCTAATAGTTCAAGATGTGTTATTCTATAATTACTTGGAGAATCACACTGACAACCTGCCTGTTTGCCTTCTGCCCTGAGTTATTCCTACATCTTTTTGGGGGGAGTATCATTAGTCTTTTGCCAGCCCAAAGAGCGGACACTACCCTGTCATTCCGGGAGAAACAGAAACATTCTCTGCCTGGATTTTGGAAACATCTCCTCCCTGTGCATAATTTCTTGCTAATTGCAGCCTGTTCCAGATGCTGCTGGCATTTACATGACTTGTGCCAAATGGAACAGAATGTAAATCCAACTTTTAATCCATATCAAGCTGTTGAATCGAACAAATAGGCACGAAGAGGCCCTGATCCATATGCATCCCATTTTACTGGCATGCTTCAGCAAGCTTAAATTGATGAAGTTGTGCCAGATCATCCACACTGTGTACAGCAGCCTTCATTTTAAAGGCAGAGCCACACCACACATTTAAAGCATATTCAGTGCACATGGTGTCTTCCCATTGTAGTTTCCTCCTTGAGGTGCTACTATTTCTAGCACCCCTAATAAACTGTAGTTCCCATGATTCTTTGGAGGGAAATACTGGGCTTTAAATGTGCACTGAATGTGTTTAAAATATGTGGATCTGCCCTAAGACTCCTCCCTCTCCCAACTACATGCAACTCATGATTTCCTGACTTCGTTCAGGTCAGTTCCACCATCTCAGAGATTTCCCAAGCAAATCTTAGTGGGAATTAGGATAAGCTAAACAAAAGCAGAGCTTTCTCGATGAGAAGAAATCACTTTGCAATAATTCAGATCCATTGCAAGAAAATCATGGTACCTTTGGTGAAACTGGCCTGCTAAGTAGGTTATAGCTAAAGTCTTGCAAACAAGCTGTACTTTCCAAATGAATTAACCTTAGTTGACGCATGGCTAAGATAAAGATTCTGTAAACAGACTATAGCCCTCTTTCAAGTTAATTGAAATTAAGTTTGCTGAACCACAGCAGCACCTTAGCTAAAATGTAAAGTTCCGCAAGGAGAACTTGCAAGGCGAGGATTCCTTTGCCAGAAAACTATTCTGGAGTGGGCAGAGGGCCCACAAGGCACTGAGCAAAGATTGCATGGGGCCAAGTGGAGAGGGATTAGTCTGGCAGCAGGTTGCAAGTAGTAGATTCCAGGTAGCAAAACCAATCTGGTTTTATCAGAACCTGGGAGAGCTCCCAGTCAAAGGAGATATTGCTCCAGAAACAGTCAGGAGGACTCAGCCAAGCACCTAAGTACTAAAACTGAGGAGCTGTAGCACCCTCCCACTGAGAGTTAGCAAGATTGAAAAAAGGAGCAGGAACCTTGTTTGAAGCTGTACACATGGTGCCATTGCATTTGATGACCTCCCCAGGTGTGCATTCTCAGCTGGCAACTTGGAATAGAGCAGGGATGATGATGCCTGTGGCCCTCCAGATGTTGCTGGCCTCCAACTCCCATCATCCTTGACCATTGGCCATGCTGGCTGAGGCTGATGGGAGCTGTGGTGAAACAACATCTGGAAGGCCACTGCAGAGGAAGAAGACTCTTCAGGTATCTATTCAGCCAGCACAGCTGCGGAGTTGGGGCCCTTTCCTGATGAGTCTGAAGTGTCCAAGCCCCTACTTCAGGCCCCCACAGAAATGTCCAATCCCTAAGGCAGACTCTTGCAAATCTGGATCTGCACAAACCATTGCTTCAGAGTTGCTTAGGTCACCAGACCAGGACACAACAGAGGGTGTTTCATGCATGTGTCCTCAGATTCAAACGCCAGCTTCCTCCTTTGAAACATTTGTTGGGCTGTTCACATTCCTCAGCAGAATTCAAATGCAATGAGTTTTCCCCCACCCCAAACAGAGAGTGCTTTCTTTTGGAGGATTTGCTTCTCTCCATTTCAAGTGTTTAACTAAGAAGCTTCATCCAATTGCCTGAGCATTTAACGGATGTCTTTGGTGCTCTCCTCCTGAGTCTCGGGGCTCTAAGCAAACACACAGCAACAGTCTGCAAACAAAAATATTATCTCACTGCAGAGAGCAAAGGAAAAGTACTATTATGATCTCTTGTGTGTTGAGCATCACTACGAATGCCTAATAAGTCTTACCCAGGCCATGTTCCAACTGGTTATTAAAACCTGTCCAGGAGATGGTGCTGTATCCGAAGGTGGCCACTGATGGACCCCTGACCATTAGGTCCAGTCGTGGCTGACTCTGGGGTTGCGGCGCTCATCTCGCTTTATTGGCTGAGGGAGCCGGCATACAGCTTCCGGGTCATGTGGCCAGCATGACTAAGCCGCTTCTGGCAAACCAGAGCAGCGCACAGAAACACCGTTTACCTTCCCACCTATTAATCTACTTGCACTTTGACGTGCTTTGGAACTGCTAGGTTGGCAGGAGCAGGGACCAAGCAACGGGAGCTCACCCCGTCGCGGGGATTCGAACCACAGACCTTCTGATTGGCAAGTCCTAGGCTCTGTGGTTTAACCCACAGCGCCACCCGCGTCCCCTCTCTCTACTTAGGGTTCTTTAAACTGGACCTGGACTGGATAGCCCTTCCAATAGAGAATTATCCTCTGTAAACTGGGGTACATGGTCCCCTACAGAATCCGGAGAACATCCATTTTTCATTTTCATCTTTTTAAAAACTACCTCTGATGGAAATCAGCTGGATTTGTAAAGTTTGGTGAAGTGAGCTTGTTTTAATTTACCTGAGATGAGGATGGAAGGAGAGAAATGTGATAAGTTCATGTTTATACCTAATTTGCACTTCTCAGAATTTCGCAGTGCAGTACTCCAGCCAAGTAACACGTACAAAAATGCACATGCTAGGGTAAAGTGTGCACAAAAATGCATATATTATTGAAAACAGCAGACAAAAAATGTTTTGAAAGGGGAAATGGTTCTGCAAACTATGTGTACATAATTGGATACAGATAGATATAGATATATGGATAAATTTTCACTAAAATGCTGCTTGGTTAAAAAAAACAAAACATTGCAAACTAATGGAGAAATATGGAGAAATGAACTTAAGAGTGGAAATTTGAGAAACAGAGAAGCTGAAATGTGACAAATTTGCTTATGCCCCCTAAAAGGAGGCATACAGTTAGCAAGCCCTGCTGGTCACTGTCACTGGTGTGGAAGCTGGGAGGCCAATCTGTGAATACGCTTTACCTTTTCCTTTAGCAAAAACCGTTCAGCTAGGCATAATGTGGTGAATTTGGGATAGACAAAGGGCTTGGTCAACCATGGAATCTAAATTGAAAGGTTGCTTTAAGATGAATATAAGAAAGCAGGAGAAATAAGAGGTAGAAATAAGGAAGAAATAAAACAGTTCAAAATTATTCTCTTCTAGACAGGTTTACAAAATACCATCTTTGTTGCCAGAAGCAAGGGTCTCTCCCTTAGATGTTCTATATGAGCTGACCTAACACAGGGAACAGCCCTCTCCCCTTTTATCCAGTGCGACCAGGAGAGGAAAAGCTTGACAGGTCTGGGAAATGTCACACTTAGGAGTCAGCAAAAATGATTTGTGTCAACCCCCCCCCCCCATATGCAGCTCAACACTTGTCAAAGCAAGATGCAAGAAATGTGACAATTGATTAGCATACCTTCATACAAGGGGTAAAGATAACAGGTGTCAGCAGAAAGGATGATTTCTCTATGCTGCCTGCTAGTTTGAACTTGGGTGTCCATGGCTGTGTGCCTTGATGTGATTGCACTAGCTTGGGGAAATGGAGTGGGAAGATCATGAAAGTTTTGGGGATCTCTAAAAGAAACAGCCACTCAGGCTGATCTCCATATCCCTTGTCTGAAGCCTTGGCTCTGGCATCCCCCAGGATCAAGCAGTCTGTGTTTGATTGCAAGAGCGTTGTGGCAAACTCCCATCAATAAAGCTCTGGGTGATTTAAATTTAAGATACTCCTTGTAAGGACAGCTATGGATTCATAGATTCAACGTGTTTGGTAGCATTTACTATAATTCAGCAACAATGACTCTTACTGTTGTGTGTGTGTATGTCTGGGGGTCCTTTGACCACTTATTTCTTGAACTGGGAATGAATTAAAGATGAGGCACAATGGAAGTTTATTAACAAGCACTCTATAAGGGATAAAGCTTATCGGTTTCACTAACAAAGGCACAGTACTTAGTTTCAGTCAAAACCTCATTACAGATGTAATAAAGAACTTTACTTATAACTCTCCTCTATAAGACTATTTCTAATCTTCCTAGAAGGGCTGTATGTTTTATCCTTCCTGTAAAATGCCTCTTGCCCCTTCCTGGTATCTCTTCCTTTCTGTAAGGAACTGATTTGTCCTGCCTAACAAACTCCTAACCATGTAGCTACTTTCCCATCCAGGCCCCATTGGTTGTAACACCACACTGCCATGATTGGCCACAAGATCTTCAGGAGGATGACCCAAGATCTGTCCATCACAAGTGTATGTTCAGTTCCCTGTGTAGGAAATCCCTCTCAAACAGGCAGTCGCATAATGGGTCAGCAGTCACATAAATCAAATGACTAACAGCTGGATTTTATATTCCCAAAGATGGAGTGGGGAGGGTATGAGCCCTTCTACATTCCTCCTTCCCAGCAGTCCTTGGTGTGACATGCATAACACCCAAAAAAGCACTTGAGATGTCCCCAGATCAGACCTTGAAAACCTGCCCACTATTTTATGACATTTTAGTTGCCATCACCCCAATAACCCTAGTGCTGATTTTTTATTTCTTTTTTCTTATGGGCCAATGCAACTACTGTTAACTTTTCAAATATATTTAGAACAGATATAGTCACTTCTCCCTAGGCCTGATTAGCCTTATCTTCTAAGATTGTTGAATTTTCGTTCTTTGGCTTCATTGGCTAAAAAGCCCTTTCTGCCAATCAGCGCTCCTGTCCATTAGGGTGAATGAGGGCACTGCCCCACCAACCTCAGCTTGCCCTCCACCAGCTGCCTCCTGCTTGCCTGCTTATTCACAACCAATCTAGGAGTGGTCTTGCTGTCAGCTTCCTTTTCCATAGTCTTGGTGTTGCCCTCAGGAAGGAAACAAAACTAGAACTCATTGGCTCCGCCTGTCACTGGCTCTTGCTCTGCCAACTGCTTCCCTTCTTTCCACCCCTACCAGCCCCAGGGAGCACCAGCCTCCACAGCTGCCAGTCCCAACTGGGTGAGCTCTGAAGGTTAAGAAAAGAACCTACAGGAGTTGTTCTCTTAGAAGGTCCTTGGGTCCTTTGGTGTAAGTTGTTGCTGGTTCTTTCAAAAGGCATTCAATTAGTTTCCTAAAAATAAAGCCTAAACAAAGCCCAAGACCACCAAGGTCTGCCCAGCAGTGCAGATGACATGTGACAGACAACATTTTGTTATGACTTAAATAAATGACTCCTTAGGTTTTTGACCATAACACTCGGGGCCAGACTGTGTGGGTCTGATGGGTTGACAACTGAAATCTGGAATTTGCTACTTTTTATGGTCTCCTCCCTTGTTTTGAATTATTTTCTTCCTCCTATTTCAAACTGCCATGTACATATAGATTTCTCTCTTGATCAATTCAATACCATTCCCTTTAATAGCAAACTCAAGAGGGGAGTGCCGATAAATATGGAGCCAAAATGGGGCCACTGCGAAACTAGAGGGAGGTACCAGCATGTCACACATTCCATGGAGGTGCCATGGACTAGGAGGCCAGAATGAAGGAGCTCAAACAGCTGGGGCTGAATGACCCTGGGGAGGGTCCTTGTGGGATGGGGAAAGTGTTGGTAGGAACCCAATAAGTGTCAGTATTCCAAGGAAGGGGTTGGTAGCTTTGAGGAGCGAGAGCTAGATCCAGGGGATGGGGCAAACAGGTTAGCGGAAGGGTGTTATTCTCCGGTAACACTGGAACCCCTCGTCAGAGCTCTCCTGTTGTGAAGCTGCCCCTGGTGCCTTCCTCTATAAGTGAAGAGCCTTCTTCAGAGTAAATAGGATGGTAAGCCAGCAATGACTTCATCTCTGTCTCCTAGGACACAGAGATGCCAGAACTGGTGTGAACAGATAAGCAGGGTAAAAAATGCCACAGAGGAGTTTAAAGGAAAACCCTGTGCACCTTGGCCCATTGACACCTCCAAGATTATTTTCTTTTTAAAAATATTTTCAACAAAAATAGGAGTGAAACAGAAAAGATTACAAGTAACTTTCTCTGTCTAAAGAAACAAAGTTAGAATGCACAATCCAATAAGCTATAAATGGCCTCCATTTTTCAAATAACGAAACAGGTGAACGTATTTAATTTCTCCTTCAAGCACAATCTATTAATTTATCCATCTCACCCATCTCAGGAGTTTTAATAAGACATTCTATTACAGGTGGTGGCAAGGACCATTTCCAAAGTCTAGCAAAAACATTTTTTTCCTGTAGCCAGCTGGTTCAAAATAAACCATCTAGGAGAAAAATGAACTTATTTGTCCAAGTTATTCAATAAGACATAACAAGGGTCCAATCTGACCATATGTCCAGTAATTGCAACCAGAACATGAATCCAAAATGTTGAGCCTTATTTCACCATTAAGTTTCTAGATCTCATGAGTGAAATGAAAGCCTAGACTAGACTAATGCCTAGAAAACAAGGACATGTTTAGCACTGAAACTTGGAAGGGCTTAGATAGCGGAGGAAACATATGTCTTTGTAGGGGCAAAACCGGTAAGTGAAATGAACAGAATTGATAGATGAAATCCATGGCAATTGGAGCATAATGCTGATATATGCCTCATTGTATTGTGCTGTGTTTGTCAATTTGTTCATTACCTGTTTATTATTGAGCAAATGGAATGCAGTGTACCTTAACAATGGATTTTCTAGCTTGTTTTAGTTTATTGAAAGGCTTGTCAAATGTGAAATCCAAGTTCATGGTGATCAGATAGACCCTGACATATGGATCCTCATGTGCAGTGGAGCCTTCTGTGTATACAGATACAGACATGCATACAGATATCTGCACACCCACACTCACCCAACAGTGGCCTGGTGCTGTGAGCTTTGACAGCACCAGTCATTTCTTAGAAGGTTGAAAGGGGAAGTGGGGCGTAAATTATAAACTATATTAGCAGTGCTGACAGAGATGAACATAATGATTTTTAGGTGAAGATAATTTCGATTATCACTACATCTTCAGCATACCTGGTGCTTTACAGCGTAACATAGGCAAAAGGCAGATTCCTGCCCCACAGATCTTAAAAGCTTAATTTAGATATGGAGACAACAAAGGGGAAGGGATACTGAGGCAAGGGTAACAGGGAGTGTACAGTTATCCCCTGCTTCCCTGGAGGACAGACCTAAATTGAATGGGCTTAAGTTATGGGGAAGTTGGGGCACACTGTATATTCCAGTTGAATATTAGGATTATTTTATTCTTTTTTGCTTTTGTTAGTTTTATTTAATATATTTTAAAGTTTAAGAACACCTAATCAGCAGCCAGGTAGACTGCTGCATGACAACAACCTTGCCTTTTTATGTATATAGGAAGATAATGGTAAGAGCAGTTTGACAGTGTCTAGAGGGCTGGTGGGCCGTCCCTTGTTTGGAGGTCTGTTGTAATTCCTTGGAAGGTGTTGCACAATAAGCCTGCCCCCCCCCCCCACATTTTTGCAATAAGGAAATGATAGGAAAATGCATTGGTGGAAAGTGTGGGATGACACTTGCTTTGATGTAACACCCCTGCAAACAAATCAGGGTGAATGTTCATTGACCAGGTCTTCTGACAGAGCCGATTTTCCTTTGTTTTGGAAGAGAGTGCCAGATAGCAGTGGAATGTGAGCAAACTCATTTATGGAAGCAGGAGGGATTTGAGAGGCCAGGGGTGACAGAATTAGAGGAGCTATGATCCCAGTAAGGACATGATGGGAAGTAAAGGTACAGAGAGAGGCTGGGGGAGGTGCTGTGTTCAGAAGGACTTAAAAATTAAGAATATATATTAAGGAGTTTGAACTGGATGCAGAAAAGGAAGTCAGCATAGAGACCTAAGGAGGAATGTCACACAGCAGAAGTGAACTATTTTGGAGATGAGAAGACTGAGATGAGGCGAGAGAAGGCACACCCAGGAGGAAGAAGTCTGATTTTTGCAATGTTGGGAGAAGCAGCATGCCTTAGTAGCAGAGTAAATATGATGAGGGGGAAAGTCGACGATAAAGCCAAAGCTTTGTGCCTGGTCAGTGGGCTTAGATGATAATGTTGTTGATGAAAAAGAATTGAGGAGAGGGTGATAACTACTTGCTTATTGTGCATCACCTTTGTGAGGTTCCCCCTCGTTTCTGTTTTTTAAATAATTGGTAAACTTCTAAACAAAATAAAATAAAACCACTTTTGCTGAATCTAGGATGATAATCTTTAATTCAGGGTCACACTGGGAGCTGTTTTAAAGAGACAATTATGTTAACAGAGGGAAAGGATTATCGCTAAACGAAACCCGCAGCTGCCAGCTCTCTGCTAGCAGAACTGCAAGTCACGTGCCTCGATCAATCCGTTGCACACAGTGCTTCAGACAAACAGCCACAAAAAATGTTTATGCGAATAAGAATGGAACAACAATTATAAGTAGCTGCAGTGGTGAGTGGGCAATGTTTTCACAACACAGCAAAATGCTTACGTGTTTCCCCCAACTTCATTAAAAATAATTTCAGGCAAAGAGGCACTTCATCCATTACAGAATCCAGAAACCCACCATGACCACTAATTAACATTTGTGATGCATTTGTTATCATTCGTGCTGGGGTGCAGGCAGCCAAGCTCAATGGAGCTGGAGTCTTTGCAGGATTTGGAGGAAATCTGGAGTGAGTGCTGGAGCTGGCCCAAGTAAAGGTCAGCCGAGAGGCAAAAGCCTGGATCGTGATACCCACACAAATTGAGGGGGTGTCAGAATAATGGGGAGGGGCATGAAGGAGGGCTAGGCCATAGCTGAGCAGCAGGCCGTGGGCTTTGCATGCAAAAAAGTCCCAGGTTCAGTATTTAGCATTTCTAGGTGGAGCTGGGGAACTACAACTGCATTTTAGGGTAGACAGACTTGAGCTTGACCAGAGATCTAATTCAGCATTAGCAGTGGCCAGTGTGGTGGGGCAAAGCCAAAGAGCATCTCTCCTGTCACCAGCCTTGCTGCAGCCAACTTGAGCAGGGCTGGGGCAGGCTAGGGCAAGAATAATATTGGGGGCATGCAGATGCAAGAGCTGGACCAACCTGATGCATCCACACAGTCCTGACCTTGATGCTGCCTTTCCCCACCCAACCCCAGCTCAGGTAAGCTGCAACAATGCCTGTGATGGGAGGGCAACTCTGTGGCTCTGCCCATCCCCACCCCAGCTGCTACAACTAGGCATAAGGCAGCTTCTCGTGTTTTTAGCTGATTTAGGTTTCTAGCTTCCCCCCAACATTCTGCCTGTGCGCCCCCATGTGTTTCCCCAAACAAATCATTTTTAAAGCCTTTTGTAGTCTGCCACCCACCTGTGCTGTTCATGAGGACAGCAGAGAACGCCTTAACATTCTCCTATAAAAAGAAAGCCCGCAAATTAACTGGGTGTCATATTAGTCTGGTACTTATGCTGTAGTGGCAGTGTGAGTAGGCAGCCAGCTGGGGGGGGGGGACTCAAGGCACAGAAGGCGATTGATTTTATTTAAGGAAATCCCCAGCCTACCCATACCCACCCCCAGCATCTTCAGGTAGAGCTGGAAGTGACCCCATCTGCAATCTTGGAAAACTTCCACCAGTCAGGGTGACGAACACTGAGCAAGATGTCCCAATAGTCTGACTTGGTTGAATACAGCTTCCTGGGTGTCCCTGTGAAACTGGGAATTTCCTTGGCATGCTACTATAAAAAGGAGGAAAATGCTTAAAACCTTCCAAAAGATCTCAGACAAGTGCATGATTCCTTAGGCAAATACTATTTCTCTTCACTGTATGGCACAAGATGTTTTGCCCAGCAGTGTCCCCAAAACTGACGTGATCCCAAGAGTCCTTTGCTTTTAAGTCATTTCAGAATTGTGTCAGCCACATGGTTACCTGGGGCACTGGCAGCCCCAGGTAACCATGTGCTATTCCTAGGCAACTATATGCCTGAAGTAGCTAGACAGGACTCAGATCTGCCAAGAGACTCCTTCTGCTTCTTGCTGGCTAGGTAAGCTTTCAAGGCAAGACGCTGGAGGAGGCTCTTGGCAGATCCAAGTCTTGTGTTGCCTCTTTGCTAGCATTGGGATTGGCAGAAAGGACTGGCTAAAAGAATAGACAGTCTTCAAAACCATGCAGGGGAAGTGGTTGCTGCTACCTGAATGGCAGGCAGAGAATCCACACCTGCCTCTTTGTGTGGGACATAAGAAGAGCTCTACTGGATTTGGCCAGTGGGGCATCTAGTCCAGCATCCTGGCCATTCTCACAGTGGCCAGCCAGATGCCTATGGGAAACACAAGCAAGTCTTGAGTTCAACAGCACTCTCCCCACTTGTGATTCCCAACCACTGGTATTCATACTGCCTCCTACAGTAGAGAGAGAACATAGTCATTATGGCTAGTCACCACTGATAGCCTTGTCAGTGGTTTCCTACACTCATCAGTGGTTTCCTAGCTGGGATATTGAACACAGACACCCAGCAGATACAGGCTGCTTAGGATGGAAGTGAGAGGTTTGGATCTTTAGAAAAGGTGAAGGTGGTCAAGTTAAGTTGGCCAGACTATAGAATTCCAGCCAATATAGGCTATTTCCATCACAGTGGATCTAGAATGGGAATGAAAGCAGAGAGCGTGGAAAAGGGCTGGTGAGTGGATAAAGAAACTGGTCAGGGCCAGCCTTGCTCTTAGGTCTTTGTTGGCAAATTCTGGGTGGGAACTGAGAGTGGTATTGGAGAACAGAGCACCTGCCTGAGCTCCCTAATCTAGCTTGTGGTAGACAGGACAATCTCCCACCACCAGTGTTTGGCAGTAAGATTTGACTGCTGTTCCAGTCAGCTCCTGTATGTGGAATGGGTGGTGGGGTGTTGTCCTATTCTTGGGTGGCACAATACCTTGGACCATCCCCTGATGCTGGTAAACTGAGAGGCAGGCAAGGGGATAGTGGAACTGACAAACATCAGTACTTGGAGCAAGACCAGAAAGTCACAGCAAGGTTGTAGCCAAGGCAAAAGCCCCAAGCACTGCCTGGTTGTATGCAGGGCCAGGCCAAGGCAGTAAGAACCAATGGGCTGCTAATGTGGGTGTAAAGTCAGTGCAGTGTAGTGGTGTAGTGGTTAGGGTGTTGGACTAGGACCTGGGAGACCAGGGTTCAAATCTCCACTCTGCCAGTCACTGGGTGACCTTAGGCCAACTACTGTCTTTCAGCCTAATCTACATCACAGGCTAATTGTGAGGCTAATGTGGGGAGGAGAGAACCATGTGAACCACCTTGAGCTTCTTAGAGGAAAGGTGGGATATAAATGCAGAATCAATGAATTCAGCACCTGGCAGGCAGAAGAGAGCAGGGGTGATAGAAGTATTCACGGGAACAGGGGTGTTAGGAATATCCATAAGTAGCCCTATTTCTTTTCTTTTCTTGCAAAAATGTTGGAGGGTATGCAAATATACACCATACTGTCGTCATAGTAACTGGGCTTCAAAAAAGGCTGCATTGCCCCTAATGTTGGATATACTTTTTTAAAAGAGTGACAACAGTTCATGTTCTTAAGGAATTATTCTCTCTACAATCTGATTGAAATATGCAAGAGAGGAAATGGGCCAGATCCTGGCCTCCTTTTTGCCCAGATGTAAATCGAGGAGCAAGTGAGAATGAGGTTGGCGGAATCTGGGCAATTGCATCTAAACTGGAGAAAGCAAAATTCAGTCCTAAGTAGTCACTTAAAAACAAACAAACAACCCAACGTCATCTTAAATTACACACAGGCAAGTAAAGTGCTCCAGGCGGATTATGGAGCTTTGCTCTGCTTCTTTTTCTTTCTCAGTGCTTCTTTGCAGTCATTCCTCCCTGTACCCGGCTCTGATTTCTGCTTTGCATAGGTCAAATGCCGCTGCATCGCTGGTGTCAGCCTTTGCATTTGCAGGCAGGAACCTCACAACATTGGCTAGCATTGGCTAGAAAACATTGGAAATTTCTCTGCTGTCCTTGGCAGCAGAATCAGGGATGGCAGAGTGATGTAGCTGCCTCAGGCAGCAGATGCTGGGGAATGGCAGTGAGGGGCTGGAGGGCAGAGTTGTGTGTGTGTGCACCACGTGACTTGCCATGCACCCCCTAAGCTAGCCTCCTGCCCTCAGGTGTGGTGGAAGATGCTGTCCTTTCACCCATGCAAAACTCAGATTCAGCTGTCAGCTGGGTCAACTTTTGTGCATGGAATGTGTGTGTGGCAGAGGGACTCTTCCTTGTTACATCACCCTCGGAATGCCATCAGGTTCTCTAAAGAAGAGGTGATCAAATGTTCTCTCTCTGGGAAACCTTTTCTATAACTGAATCGTTTTCCGAGACACTTCCCCAAACCACGTGTTGCAGAGGATTATGGGGATATATTTTATGACACACACTTGTGAAGCCACACAGTTGCCCGGCCTGAAATGAGAGCACCACCTAAAACACTCTGACTGTTCTCTGGCTGCTGCTCACTGCAGAGAGAGTTGAGGAGTGGTTCTTGCACTCTGCTTTTCAGGGAAGTTTGCCTGCTGCTGCTGATCTTCTCATTGATCAACCCCCGATCAGCAGATCCAAAGAGCCCCAGAGACCCCTGGAACACAATGTGAAGTTCATTGCTGTAAAGAAGCAGCAGGAGAGAAAGCACACGCAAGCGGCGCTCCCTTTTATCAGACTTCCAGTGTAGCATTCAAAAGAAACTTGTGTGGAATGTGCTGGCTTCAGATGTGGAAATGTCTTCTTCCTTCCTGCCATGCGAGCTCCCTTTCTGAATGTAACATCAAATAGTGCAGAAAGAGAAAGCGCATACACTTGAGCTTTCCTTCCTGATGCTTCCTGGATGAAGCAGCTTGAGATGGAGTAAGACGTTTGGGTCCATCTAAGCCGGGACTGTCTCTGAGTGTAAGTGGCTTTCTAAGGCCTTTGACACAGCTCTGTTCCTCTGCTTCCCCCTTTCCCTTTGGGCTAGAAGTGCTGGGCAGGAATGGAGAACTCATAGCACTTCAGGTATCATTGCAACTATAACTCTCCTTGTTCCTGACCACTGGCTATGTTGCCTGGAGCTGATGGGAGCTTGAGTGCAATGAAATCTTTTTTCTTTCTTTTTTAATACCCCACTTTCCCCCCTGAGAGGACTCAAGGCAGATTACAGATAAAAATACGAACTGCTAAAAACATAGGGAAAACAATCATTTAAAAACAATTAAACATTGATAGAATTAAAACTGTATAAATATATAAAATCTATTAAAACCAAACCAATAATTACAATAAAAAACAGCATAGCACCAGCCCTTTCTTTAAAAGCAGTCAGAAAGCTGTTTGAGCCAGTTGAAGTTTCTGAGCACTTTTCAAAGGCAGTCCCATGTAGAGCACATTGCAGTAATTCAAACGGGATGTAACTAAGGTGTGTGTAACTGTGGCCAAATCAGACAATTTCAAAGAATGGGCACAGCTGTTGCACTAGCTTTATTATCATTATCATATTGATTTATACCTCACCTTTTCCCTTGAAAGGAACTCAGGCGGCTTACAGATAAAAAGTTACAGATGCCCTTGGCCTGGCCTGGTCTTGAAAATATAAACACAAAATTTAACTGTGCAAATGCACTCCTGGCCACCGCAGAGACCTGGACATCCATGTTCAGGGCTGAGTCCAGGAGTGTGCCCAAACTAGACCACTGCTAGTTCCTCATATACAAGGGACTGAAGCAAGGACCTCAACACATGCAAAGCATCTGCTCTGCCATTCCCCCTCTTTTGCTACAGCTCACCTTAATCTTAAATATTTGCTGGTGGTTAGCGAGCTATGACTTACCGACTTGTTGACTTGCCTTTCCTCTGCTCCCTGACCCTTAGCTTCTGCCCTCCTTGGCCTTCTTTCCAGATATTGCCAGAGGTCTGTGTACGCATGTTCCTTGTAGCATCTGGCTTGAGTAAAATCTAAAGCTACTTGCACTTCGCATGTCGATGTGTAGCACCAGCTCTTTGCATGTAGTCGCAACTGTAGTTGGCCTCAAATTGCGAGCTTTGCCTTTTGCAATGCTCTGGTCGCCCTCTAGAAGGTGCCCTGACCTTTATGGAGCCCCAGAAAGGTTTAAAAGGGAGAAAATCTGGTCCAGATTAGACCCTAGATGTTTGGTGGTGTGGGTTTTCTAGAAAATCTGGAAGGGGAAGACTTACCGTAGTTTGCATTGAATTTCCCCCAATACCCTAGATAATGATCTGATTTAGCATGTTTGTTTTACTTGTATTTAATAAACAATCTAAAAACTTTGAAACTGCCAAGCTGGCCTAATATTTGTTTGGCATACATTCACTGCTACTAATGAACTTATGAAACAAAACAAAAAAAATCACTGAATAATTAACAATGGAAACATTTCCACCCTTCATCACTGAATATGTCCTGTGCACAGATTTTTTCCATGATGACTGCTGAACAGCACATGGATTAAAAAAAAATGATGCAGAGATTTCTGATCATAATCTGAAACTCTTATTTTTCTTTGGGGAAAGCAAAATATTGCCAGAATTCTGGGTTTCATCTTAGGGTGAACTAAGATCCTTGCTACACCAAAGAAAGCGTGGTCACTGTTTTGAGACTGCATGCAGAGTTCATAAGGCAAGTAGTGCATCCCAGGGCATATTAAGCCTTTTTTCTCACACAGGAGGCTTCAACTTCATGGGATGGGTGGGCAGATGCTGTTGGCTATGATTGGCAGTTCATGTTATGCAGTGTGTGGACATTCTAGTCTTTTGAGGCATCTTAGGGAGTGTTGAAAGCTTCTGTTTATCACCTTATTTAACAAAAATTCTATGTGTCATTCCGTGGTAAATAATCCTGTGCTGGATGTTAGCTGGAAAATTTATTCCTCGGGGAGAAGGGCAGTGAGAGAGTGAGTCTGTTTTCATAATCTGCTTGCTGATTTGATTTGCATGGAGCCTGCATGTAGGGATACTGATGTGTATATGTGTGTGGTGGGGAGAGGATTTGGAGGGGTATTTAGTCCACAAAGGAGGGGGAAACTGCCTCCCCAACTAATTTTGGTGGTTTCTGGGGAATTAGCCAGTTAACACCACCCGACAGCAGCAGCTCAAGGCTGATTCATTCATTACTCTTTAGGCTGATTCATACATGCATGTGCATTACTGTGTTGGTTCCAAATTAAGTCTCCTCATGCTCAGAGGCACTCATCTGTACTATTATTTAAGACATCAGTGGATTTGAAAGCAGCAGCTGGGGCTGAGGGTCACACTTTTCTCATACTCAGATGCACCTGATATTTCATACATCACTGGAAAGACATTCCAGGGTGGAGCCCTTTCCATTCCCTGAAAATATGTAATCTGTGCATCCTCAAGTTTTCCTCCCTTCCGTGACTGTTTCTTTGCATTACTGCATGAACATCATCCCCAGGATTTTATGTCTCATCTCCACTCAAGGCACCTTTGAACCAGCAGGCAAGAAAGATGGAATTACATGGACTTCGACAATGAAAAACAGGCCCACAATTTTGCAGGAGCTTTTTAATTAAGCCTGGATTTCTCCTATGACAGTGTCTATAGAGCCATAAAAAAGCTTTGGAGGTTGATTAAACAAGCGGATCCCTCTTGCAAACGCAGCCTCTCCAAAATAATAAAGAGATGAGCTAGAACAGCAAAATCTTGTGTGGAGGAACAGCAGACAGTAACAAACGGTTTGCAATCCTTTATTTGTTAATTTGACAATGCAGAGAGATTTCTCTGCTGGAAACCTTCTCAGCATATGGCGGGATGCAGATGTATGAGTTCATTTACAAACCGAGCCAAAACGAGAGCTTTTCATTCTCGGACTCCAGCTTCACTACATTTTTTTAGCCTGCCTTCTCGCTGAATGATGTGTGAGTTAACAATGAGGAAAACAACTTCAGGTGCTTAAATAACTTATGTTGTAACTTGACCATGCAGAGCAGAGAAACGGCTCATTTCCTGAGCTTTAGTAGAGCTTAGTCATTGAGAGAGGATGAGGGTCACTCATGGGCAATTTGACTGTTCTTGCCTTAATTTCAGTTTGAAATTTGAACTTTGAGTCGCACACATCTTTCCAAGTGGGTGCCTAATTGGATTTTTTGCCTGATCTGGGAAAAACTGCCAAGAAATTTTGGGGAAGAAGATTTATTGTTGTTGCTGTTGTTCTGTTGAGGCCAAGGCTGCTTTGGAACCAACACTACTTTCCCTGTGTGCTTGCATCTGCCCCCTTGTAGTGCTCACAGGATTTTAAAATAGCTTATTACAAAGTCATTTTCCTCCTGAATATATAGTCATAGTGGGCCTTTTGGTGCTGTTGTGCTTTTAACTGCTGAGATCGGCATAATATGAGTGTGGTGTAGTTATATGCATGTGGACAGCAGAATGATGCAACTTCAAACAAGAGATAAAGCAGAAAGCTCCAACAGACTCTCAGCATTCATGGTAACTCCACAACCACCCATCAATCACACCTTTGTCTTCCAATGATGCCCCCATTTACCATGGACAGAAAGAACCAATTAATGGACGGCAGCAGACAAATGATCCCAAATGAAGTACACATGCAGAACAAAACCAGCAGCCACAAAGCCACTTCCCCCAATTCCTGTGGTGCATTTAACAGGTGTTCAGCAACCAACACCTATAGCTTCAGATTCCAAGGCACCCTACAGATCTGAATCTTCTTGTAGCAGAAATAGAGATAAAGCCTGCAAGCAACCACTCTTTTGTCATGGAACACATACCACTCCATATGAAAGAAAGGACAGCTGCTCTTATTGTAGCAGCTCCATGGCTCAATCAAATCCCCCCCACCCACGTGGATGTTGCAGGAAAGGAAAGGAGAATCGGGAGCGAGGACAAAGAGGATCAGGATCCTCAGAAGCGTGTCCTGACGGCCAGATTAAGGCAGTGTCAGACTGACAGACAAGCTGAGATACAATCCATCAAAATTCAATGACAGCGGCTGCGTGAATCTTCCCAGTCCAAGGACCCATTTTCATGATAGACAGCCCCCGTGGCTGGAGGCTCAACACCCAGGGTGTGCCTATACAGGCCAAAGACTGCCAGCATTAGCACAGGGCCTTTCTTCACCTGCAGCAGAATTCCCCAACCCACCAAGAATTTGAGACCCATCAGATATCCTCACCTGGTTTAGCCGGTCGGTTGAAGCTGTTCCTGGGATTGTGGCCCGTATTGCATCCTGACAGCTTCTGGAAGCCACAGAGGACCACTGTAGTCACCCCCAACGACACGTTCCCAAGATGGAGGGTGAGGGAACAGCTGCAGTCGCCTGTGGTTCCTGCGCAATGTTTGCCATCTTGCCAAAGGTTGCAGGCAGCTTTACCTGCAGCAATTGCATGTTGATTGCCCTCTTAAAAGACAAAGTCCAGCAACTGGAGGAACGTGTAGCTACGCTCCAAAGAATTAGAGAGCTGGAACTCTTCTTGGAAGCAACAGAGCACACCGTCTCCACCAAGGAAGAGACAGGGGACTCCCCTGAGAAGGTGGCTAGTTCACCAACACAGGAGCCAGATATATGGAGAAACGTGACTCAAAGAAGTAGGAGGCCCAGGGTTCGCTCTGATTGTTTAGAAATACGCAATCGCTTTGAGGTCCTTTCCCCTAGCATGGAAGACGAAGAGCAGACTCCATTTGAGGATCTCTCCCTCATTACAGTCGATCAGGTATATGAAGACGAGGAGCAAAGGCAGTCCTCTGGGAATGTCCAGGCGACCTTGGAACCGACAGCTCACAGAAGAACCCCGACCAGACCTAAGAGGAGGCGTGTAGTGGTGATAGGGGATTCCCTACTGAGGGGAACAGAAGCAGTGATCTGTGGGCCTGACAAGATGTCTCGGGAAGTGTGCTGTCTCCCCGGGGCTAAGATCCAAGATGTAACTGAACGACTGCAAGGAATCATAAAACCCACTGACAAATACCCCTTCCTCTTGGTTCATGTGGGAACCAATGACACTGCAAGCAATAGCCTCCAGAAGATCAAAAGAGATTACGAGGCTCTGGGCAGGAAATTGAAGCAATTAAATGCACAAATTGTCATCTCATCTGTCCTCCCAGTTGAACGACGTGGCCCAGGGAGAGAGGGAAAAATAGTGGAAGTGAACAACTGGCTTCGCAAATGGTGCAAACAGGAACGGTTTGGATTCTTAGATCACGGAATGCAGTTTCTTGAAGATGGACTTCTGGCAAGCGATGGGCTGCACCTCACAACGGTTGGGAGGAATGTTTTTGCAAAAAATCTCAGAAACCTCATCAGGAGGGCTTTAAACTGACTAATGTGGGGGAGGGAGACAGTGCTCCTGAAGGTAGGAGTCTATCAATTGATGAAGATGATCATCCAAATGTCATAGACCGAATGGAGCAAAGAGCATGCAGACCTAGTGGTGGGAGGAGAAAATCCTTAAATAAGAGACACGGGGGAATGATTAATGGACTTCAATGTCTGTACACTAATGCGCAAAGCATGGGAAATAAACAAGATGAGCTTGAGCTCCTGGTACAGCAAACTAAATATGACATAATAGGAATCACTGAAACCTGGTGGGATAAATCCCATGATTGGAATGTAATAATGGAGGGATACAATCTATTTCAAAGAAACAGACCAGACAAGAAAGGAGGAGGAGTGGCGTTATATGTCAGGGATGTGTATACCTGTGAAGAGATCCAAGATTTAGAACCTCAAAGCCAAAGTGAGAGCATTTGGGTCAAAATTAAGGGAGAGAAGAATAACAGTGACCTCATTGTGGGAGTTTACTATAGATCCCCAAGCCAAACGGAGGACATAGATGATGCCTTCCTGGAACAGATGGCCAAGCATGCAAAAGGAAGGGAGATAGTAGTAATGGGGGACTTCAATTACCCGGATATTTGTTGGATGTCAAACTCAGCCAAGAGCATAAGGTCAAACAGGAACAGCCATTTTAGATCTGGTCCTAACCAATGTTGATGACCTGGTTAGTGGGGTAGAAGTGGAAGGATCATTAGGCGCGAGTGATCATGCTCTTCTGAAGTTTACTATACAGCGGAAAGGAGCAGCCAAGCATACTAGGACTCAATTTCTCGACTTTAAGAAAGCCGACTTCATAAAGCTTAGGGAAGTGCTGGGTGAGATCCCATGGACAGTAATACTAAAAGGAAAGGGAGTTCAAGATGGCTGGGAGTTTGTTAAGAGGGAGATAGTAAAAGCACAACTTCAGGCAATACCAATGAGACGGAAACATGGAAGGTGCCTAAAGAAGCCAGGGTGGCTATCTAAAGAACTTTTAACTGAGTTAAGATTAAAAAAGGATGTGTACAAAAAATGGAAAAGGGGGGAAACCACCAAAGAGGAATTCAAACAAATAGCCAGCACGTGTAGACACAAAGTCAGAAAAGCTAAAGCACAAAATGAACTCAGGCTTGCTAGAGAGGTTAAAAGCAACAAAAAAGGCTTTTATGGGTATGTTCGTAGCAAAAGGAAGAACAAAGAAACCGTGGGGTCACTCAGAGGAGAAGATGGTGAAATGCAAACAGGGGACACAGAAAGGGCTGAACTCCTCAATGCCTTCTTTGCCTCAGTCTTCTCCGATAAAGAAAACAATGCCCGACCTGAAGAATTTGGAGCAAATGATTCAGCAGAGGAAACACAGCCCAGAATAACTAAGGAGATAGTACAAGAATACTTGGCTAGTCTAGATGTATTCAAGTCTCCAGGGCCAGATGAACTGCATCCAAGAGTATTAAAAGAACTGGCAGATGTGATTTCAGAACCACTGGCAGTCATCTTTGAGAATTCCTGGAGAACAGGCGAAGTCCCGGCAGACTGGAGGAGGGCAAATGTTGTCCCTATTTTCAAAAAGGGGAAAAGAGAGGACCCAAATAATTACCGCCCAGTCAGTCTGACATCAATACCAGGGAAGATTCTGGAGCAGATCATTAAGCAAACAGTCTGTGAGCACCTAGAAAGGAATGCTGTGATCACCAATAGTCAGCATGGATTTCTGAAAAATAAGTCATGTCAGACTAACCTGATCTCGTTTTTTGACAGAATTACAAGCCTGGTAGATGAAGGGAACGCAGTGGATGTAGTCTACCTTGATTTCAGCAAGGCATTTGACAAGGTGCCCCATGATATTCTTGTAAAGAAGCTGGTAAAATGCGGTCTTGACTATGCTACCACTCAGTGGATTTGTAACTGGCTGACTGACCGAACCCAAAGGGTGCTCATCAATGGTTCCTCTTCATCCTGGAGAAGAGTGACTAGTGGGGTGCCACAGGGTTCTGTCTTGGGCCCGGTCTTATTCAACATCTTTATCAACGACTTGGATGATGGACTCAAGGGCATCCTGATCAAATTTGCAGATGACACCAAACTGGGAGGGGTGGCTAACACCCCAGAGGACAGGATCACACTTCAAAACGACCTTGACAGATTAGAGAACTGGGCCAAAACAAACAAGATGAATTTTAACAGGGAGAAATGTAAAGTATTGCACTTGGGCAAAAAAAATGAGAGGCACAAATACAAGATGGGGGACACCTGGCTTGAGAGCAGTACATGTGAAAAGGATCTAGGAGTCTTGGTTGACCACAAACTTGACATGAGCCAACAGTGTGACGCGGCAGCTAAAAAAGCCAATGCAATTCTGGGCCTCATCAATAGGAGTATAGCATCTAGATCAAGGGAAGTAATAGTGCCACTGTATTCTGCTCTGGTCAGACCTCACCTGGAGTACTGTGTCCAGTTCTGGGCACCACAGTTCAAGAAGGACACTGACAAACTGGAACGTGTCCAGAGGAGGGCAACCAAAATGGTCAAAGGCCTGGAAATGATGCCTTATGAGGAACGGCTAAGGGAGCTGGGCATGTTTAGCCTGGAGAAGAGGAGGTTAAGGGGTGATATGATAGCCATGTTCAAATATATAAAAGGATGTCACATAGAGGAGGGAGAAAGGCTGTTTTCTGCTGCTCCAGAGAAGCGGACACGGAGCAATGGATCCAAACTACAAGAAAGAAGATACCACCTAAACATTAGGAAGAACTTCCTGACAGTAAGAGCTGTTCGACAGTGGAATTTGCTGCCAAGGAGTGTGGTGGAGTCTCCTTCTTTGGAGGTCTTTAAGCAGAGGCTTGACAACCATATGTCAGGAGTGCTCTGATGGTGTTTCCTGCTTGGCAGGGGGTTGGACTCGATGGCCCTTGTGGTCTCTTCCAACTCTATGATTCTATGATTCTATGATTCTATGATTCTAAGAGAAGGCAAGCAAAGACAACCTGCAGATTCCTCAGGAAGATGACTCAAGTCCTGGGATTTTGTTAGGGGCTGCCCAAAGGGGTCCAAATCCCAAGTCTTCTGTGCTGAGCTATGAATTACCTCTCCTGTTCCTTCCCATTTTCAACCTTTGTTTTAACTCTGCAGTGCACCCAATCACCCTGTAAGCAAAGCACAGTGCTGGTGGGACTACAGCCGACTGCCATTATATAAATAACTATTTATATAAATTAGCTGAAGCAAAATTGTGTGTATGTCATGAATCACAGAGGTGCCTACCACCAAGGAGGGCTTATGTTCCTTATTCTCCAGGCAGGAATGACTCCCTCCCTACAGAGGTGTGTCTGGCACCTTTATTATACAGCTTCCGAGGAATGCTGAAGGATAAGCAAAAATCAGCACCTTGGAAGGAATCAAGGCTCAGGACCATGGATAGCGCTCCTCCAGCTGAATCTGCATCTCCAGGATTCTGAGCCTGCTGGTTGAGTTTTATAGTTGGATTAGGAAATCATTTATGTGCACATATGCCCTGGACCAGCCATCAGACTCTGGCAGCAGAGGGGTCTCTTTGGAGCTCAACAGAGATAGGTTCCAGTGTGCCCATGGACCCACATCGGCTTCCTCAGAGCTGCAGCTGCCCAAGGACTCTGTCTCTCTGGCCCAGCAGAACATGAGCTTGTGATATGAGTCCTTCAAAAATTACAAATGCCCCTGATCAAGTTGTAATGGGGAAACACTCTTTTACACAGGTAAACATCAGAACTTAAAACAGTTAGATTGCTGCCTATGTGAAGGAAACACACATACAAAAGAGGGGCTACAGCAGGGGTGGTGAACTTTTGGCCCACCATTCATCAGCTGATGAGCAGAAAGCTCCATTGCACCAGGTTTTAAAATTTCTTTCCTTCCTTCTTTCTTAAACACATGCACAGATACTTTTACTAATAGTTGTTTGATCAACCCCAGCCCTAGAATGCTTTCCTGAATAAAAAAAGGTCTTACGTTGCTCAAGGGAGATAAATGGGCTCAGACTTCGTTAGATCTCTGAAACACAATCACCAAGGATATCTCTATGAACCCTCACCATCAGCACACATCTATATACTACAAAGATAATTGCTATGCAACTTTTAACTATCAAGCCTTCCTCAAAAGAAGCTTGGGAACAGTGGTTTGCCGAGGTGCGGAGAGTGTGTGTGAGGAAACCAGCACACTCTGGGCCGCACACTATTGGGCTTGATTCTGGGAGTCCTGGGTTCAAGTCTCATCTGTGAAATGCTTCACTTGCACAGTCTGTCAAATAAGGTATGGCAACCTGCTCCAGCACATTGCTGAGAGGGCAAATGCAGTGGAGATAGCAAAGAATTTTTAAAAGTTAAATTAATTATATAATCTATAAATAAATCTATAAATATTAGGAGTAATTTGACAAAAATGACCCCCAGAAACCGTTTACAATCCATACAGATAAGCCAGTTTGGACTCTTGGGATAAATTTAAAGATTATTTGAGTCCCAAAATATCTCCCTTGGCATCATTTGAACTCTGTCAGAATTACTAGGGGGAAGTGGTTATATTTTAGGCCATCACAAAGGATGAACAGATGTTGCCGTAGAATAGGAAGGGAAGCCCTCCATATCTTATTGGACTACAATTCCCATTATCCCTGATTATGCTGGCTGGTGCTGATAGTGTCTGACATCTGGAGGGTTCCAGGTTGCCCATTTCTTCCTTATAGGGATTCTATAGGTTACCTGGCAGGTGGGTGCTTAGATTGCCAAATGTTGGTTGGAACCATCAAATTGCAGCTGGCAGCTTTCCTCAATCAAGTGCCTTCAGGATCCAGGAAGGAGTATATAAAGGCCCCATTGTGGGTGGTCATTAGGGTGAACACAGAACTACCCCACCAGCCTACCCGCTTACTTACAACTAGTCCCGGGGATGGCCCTGGCTGTCAGTTTGCTCCCTCTTAGTCTCAGTGTTGCCTTTGTAGAACTGAGCAGGAAGGAAGATGGGAACATACGCAGAAGTAGTTGGCTCTACTTGTCATTGGCTCTAGCTCTACCTACTGTTGGTCTCCCTGCCTTCCACCTGACAAGTCCCAAGCAGGCATCAGCCATCACTGTGAAGGGCTTCCTGTTCTATCTGAGCTGCACTTAAGCAACATGGTCTTCCTGAGCTTGGACATGTTCTCTGTGTCCTTGGTTACTCTTCGGCTGTGAGTTGTGGCTTGCTTCTTGAGCCTGCCTCCTGGTTTGCCTATCAGTTTTTAATTTGCTTTTTGGTCCTGACTTCTGACTTGTCCAATGGCTTCTGGTTCCTGGCTTACCTAAAACTGCAGTGCCCCCACATTTTGAGGGACAGGGGGGCTTCCCGACTGCTTTTAGCAGCAGTGAGGCAGAATAGGGTATTTATAACCATTTCCACATGCAGTAAACTGCCTTGTGAAACTGCTGTTTCTCCTGCTTCTGAGTTAGGCTATGAACACACTATACCGTTAAGCACATGTTCCACTTCAATTCTGGTTGGTTTATTAAGGCTTTGCTGGGAATTACTCTGTGGGGGTAAACTACTGTGCCCAGAATACTCCCGAGGGAAAGTATGTGCTTTGAATGTGCTTTAAAGGTATAGTGTGGATGCCGTCTTTAATTGGGAAACATGTCATTCCCCTGCATTGTTTCTGAGAGCAAACTGACAGCTTCTTGTAGCAGCAATTCAGTAAAACGAAAGGAAGAAAGGAAGGAGATCCAATGATTGTTGCATAATGTGTGGTTTTGCCATAAAAGAACAGTTGGCTGGCAGCCACAGTGGACTGTAGTTTTTTCATCAGTGACCTGACTAGGGTCGTCTAATTTTCAGTCTCAACAATCTGTGAAAGCAGCTTTATTTAGTGCTGCTGTGCATATTTTCTGTTATTATTCTGTTTGTTTTGTTAAAAAAATAACCCATTTCCTTAATTACTCATTTGCTTAAAAGTAAATTTATTTTTGTTACATTTGCTTTCACTGTAGTTCCCCTCTTCTTTTACTATTTTGTTTTTACTGCCATCTCCAACTGGCTGCCATTTTCTTTTCCCAGAATGCTTCAGACACTGTATTGTTCCAGGGCATTCTGGGAGGAAGAAAATAGAGGATGGGGAAAAAACAACAGCCATTTTCTCATTGGAATGCCCTGGAACAATGCAGTGTTTGAGACATTCTGGAAGAACCAAGGGGTGGTCACCCATATCAGATGCTGATTCCAGACAAAAATACCTGCCTTCCCCCGCACACTTCATTACTCTTGGTATTAGTTTCATAATGAGTGAAAGTTGAACCAAATGGGCCCCATTCCATTCAATTTAATTAGTTACAAATCAAATGAACATCCCTAATGCTTCATTTGCCTTGTGCCTTCCTGTAGCACTCTTCTAGAGATGTATTATTATATTCGTATGGACTTTCAGTCTAAATAGGGTACTAGTTTTATGATGTATTGTGGGGCTGGCGGGGGAAGAAGACATGACAATGCATCTCCAAGTCAGAATAGACGTATTCAATCTAATGGTTAAGCAACATCATGTTATATACAGTAATATTGTTCTGTTGGGTACCAACTCCACAGAATCGTAAAAGCATTTACAAGCTAGATAGGAATATTTTGGGCCCCATATTATTTAGGCTGCAATTCTGTACCTAGTAGTATACCCAACTGAACACAGTGAAACTTACTTTTGAGTAGGCATGCATAGGATTGCTTTTGTCAAAGTTCTAAATATATATAAACATTATCAAGATATGTCAAGTGAACTGCAAACACCCCCCCCCATAAAACCCATGAAGCTGACTTTTTAAAAACTAGAATTCATTCTCTGAGGGTACTTTTAAACAGACTTCTGTGAGGGTGGCAGAGGTAGTTTCACTGCTTTATAAGCAAGCAACTCTTGCTTCTATTCAGCAGCAAGATCTTTAAGGAAATCGCAGTGCCGTGGAGCTTGAGTGAAGAAAGTCCACCCATGGTTGACACCAACTGGCTAGCACCCAAAAATCTATCTCTGTGGTTGCTTTGTGATGCTTAAAAGAACTAGGAATTCAAAAAATAAAATAAAAATTTAAGGTGAAGAATGAACAAGCATATGTACCTATTTTTTATATCTATAACTTGCCTTTTGGAACTCTTTGCAAGGCTGCTTGCACAAATTTAAGATCAATAGATAAAAATCAACCTATGGGGGAAAGATCAGTCTGTATGGCTGAATCAGTACTTTATTCATTTGTATGTAAGCCAATTGTTCATTTTCCATAGCTGGGAAGACATCGGGCTTAAACTATGAGGGGAAAATCCACTGTGACTTTTAAATATATTATATCATTTATTACCTGCCGTTCACCCTAAGGTCCCAGGTTGGGTTACGACATTAAAACACAGTGCCCATCCTCAGAGACAGAGCCAGCTCAACATCTGACTTGTCACCTGATGTGTCCCCAGAAGGGGATGGCTGTTCCCTGCTTAGAGGACCCCAAACACTGCTCTTTAGCTGGTGACATTGGGCTTGGGGTATCCAGCATCAGAGAAGTGGCGTGTTCTTCTGACAGCCTTGTCAGTCCTTATCTGGCATCCAGATCTCCACTTCCCAGCCTGCTTGGCCCTTCCTCTGGGTAGGACTCCTCTTGGGGTCCCAGTTCCTCCTCCTCCATCTCACTAGGACTCTCCTTGGAGTTATCTAGCTCCAACTCCCTGATCTTCTCCCATTCCTTCTCAGCATCAGACCACCTTCTCCAAGACATCTCTACTGGACTCCTATCCCCCGACTATACTGATTAGCAACAGCTCTTCAGGGTCTCAGGCAGGGGTCTCCCCCCCCCCTTCTTAACTTACCTTCAGGTGTCAGAGATTGAACCCAGGATCTTCTGCATGCAAAGCGGTGCTCTACTCCTGAGCTATGGCTCATCAGGCAATTAGAATACCAGCTTCAAAATAAATGGTCACCATTTGTATCATATCAGAATGGGAAATATAGAACCAATGCTCCTAGAAATGGCAATGTATTCTCTTTTCCTTAAGCGCTGTGACATTTTTATTTTGATGAATGTACATCTGTTGTCATTTGGGATTGCGGAGGGTTTTAGCCCTTGCATTAGCTTGTGTTTTATTATTCACTGGAGCCTGTAAACGTGGCTGTCATGTCCTCAGTGAATCCGACATCTCCCTGCAGGATCATGGGTGCAGCCTGAGGATATTTTAAACTCTGCAGAGTTGGAGCTTATGGAAGTTGTGTATTGGGAAGAAAGATAGGTAATATGCAGTACAGGTTTCCTATGGGCCGTAGTGGCCAGTGGCCACTGAGAGTGGTAGGGCAGAATGCAGGGAGCCCAACAGTAGGTGGCGCCGGAATCAATGACAGGCAGAGCCAACTACAGATACTTCTACTTTTGTCCCCATCCTCCTCATCCCTGCTGAGTTCTCAAAGGACAACCATGAGACTGCAGAAGAGGAGGAGACTGGCAGGCAATGTAACCCACTGGTTTGGTTGGAAGTAAGAAGACATGTGGGTGGGAGCTGGCTGAGGTTGGTGGGACAGTGCCTCATTTGCCAAAATGGATGAACCTCCTTTGGAGAGAGGGACTGCGTTGGTCTCTAGGACAGATAGGCAGTCCAAATTCAAACTGAGGGATCCATCCAAAGGGTATTAGTAAGGTTTAAATGAGCTGTGGGGTAGTTAAGATGGAGAGCAATAGGTTAACCAGGGAAGAAAGGCAGGAGGAGACCAGAGGAAAAATATGTAGGGGCAATCCATGTTGCAAGGAGGGGACAGCTAAATAAATAGAGCTGTGGAAATGCAGCGACTGTTCATGAACTGTGGGGCTCTTTTCATTCATGAGTCTGAAAGGAAATACAGTGGTCCAGGAAACAAAGGTCACAGCCATTCTAGAATAGAAAAGTGGAAACTCACAATCCACAAGTTGTTGGGACTCTCAACTCCTGTCATTTCCAGCCAGCAGTGGTCAGACATGATAGGAGGACCACAGATGCCCCCTCCCATCTCATAGAAAATTCCCGTCAGCCACCTATCCTGACATTTATTGTTGTTGTTAACTCAATGGAGGCCAGCATAGAGAACCAGCTGCCAGGCCACCTTTCTTTCATTTTTCAACTTTAGTGACTCTGCTAAAACTCTGTTGACCCAAGAAGGGAGGTTACAATCTCTCCTATCCCTGAAAGTTACAAGAGATGATGCCTCTTGTGCTGCAGCAGGGATCATGCTCCATAGCACTGCAACCATCACCAAAAAGGCCCACCTCAATCTGGTAGATTCTTGCTCCCCCTTCAAAATGCTTTCATACAGCAGCACGTGTCTATGTGTCATGGGAGCAGAGCTGCAGACATGCAGTGTCTGCTGCCTGGGCTGACAGATTCTCCGCCAATTCCCTCAGTCAATGGGCTTTTTCATTTGTCTGTGCTGTGCAGGGAGAAAGTGGCTAGGTGAGACAACCCACCAGCACAGCAATACGCATTAGGTTCAGGAGGAATGGTTAGGGGGTTGGCTGCCACTGCCCTTCTACCCACCCACTCTATATCTGCTGCCCAAGGCAGCTGCCTCACTCTGTCTAATGGCAGGGTTGGCCTGAAGAAAAGTTGGGCTCAATACAATTTTCTCTTGCACACCTGTAGTTCTCCTTCCTTCCTCTTCAGATTCTCAACACGGATGGTTATCCGACAGAACAGCACATGTTTTACTAGTTGGGCTTGTAAAAGTCCTGGCTGGCTGGCAGCCCTGTGCCAGTCCTAGAAGGATCAAAGGCCCAAAGTCTTGCCCCACTTCTTCTGACAATGGGCACGAGTGGATTATTTATGTGCGCACACACATATCCACAAGCTTTCCACCTGTCCCCCCCCCCCCTCAGTTCACGGCCACACATTGAAAACAAATATACAGGCAGAAGAAAAAAGCAGGGGTGGGAGAAACAGAGAAAAGGAAATGAAAACATCAATTCCCTGTAGTATGGATAATGCTCTTTTAGTGCTGCGGGCTGTCTGCTTTAAGAATAGCAAATGAAACAGGAGAGTTTTCCTGCTGCCATTTTGACAACATCTACACAATCACACAAAGAAAGAGAGAGAGGGAAGGAAGGAAGGAAGGAGGGGAAGCCAACTCCACATACAGAAAGGATGAAAATGTTTTCTAATAAAGTCAGGGCTTTGGGAGATCTGAAACAGCCCCCCTGACAGACCCCAGCGGTGTGTGGTTGCTATCCAATTACCTTTCTGACCAAAATGGCATTATTATAGGGCTCTCTGAGTTGCAACACTAGGAAGAAAGCTGCAGCGGAACCTTCAATCTCATCTCAATCACTTGATGCTTTGTAGTTCCTTCTGAATGAGGTGACCAGAATTGGAAATATTTGGCCACAAACGCTGAACCTGGAGCAGTTTGAGGCCGCAAGGCTCAATTCCCTCCGGGTGGGCTCTTTTTTCTTCAGAAAGATGGTAAAGACCTTTTGCTTTCAGGAACCTTGTGGGTTATATTGCTGGCCTTTTTGATTTTATAACTTTGGGATTTTTATTGTGTGTTTATGATTTTACGGGTGGCTTTTATTGTAGTGATTTTATTTTGTGGCTTTCCTGTGATGCTGGCTGCGGAGGGTCCTGTGAACCGAACAGAAAGGGAGATGGTGATGATGATAATGACAGTAATAAATAATAAGTACTCAGCTGCTAAAACTCCAGATTTAATGCTCAAAGGATCCAATTCTGCAACCAGAATAAATGGTAAAATAAATCACATTTGCATATACCGGTTTTATATTGCCAAGTAAACACATTATGCTCCCCCAAAAGCCAAATTTACAACAAATCTGGATTAATTATAGGGCCAAGGAAAGAAGACGGAAGGGCATAAAGGCTGGGGATGAATGTGGGCTTCACGGGCAGGAATGGGACAAGGGAACAATTGGCGCTGGATTATGAGAAAAAGACTCTCGTAACACTCACAACAAAATACTAGGAAAGTGTGTGTAGTCACCACCTTGCAATTCTGCAGAAATTTAAGGTGATATTGTTTACACATTCCGAGTCTTCCTTTGTGACCGGCAGGCAGGAACAAAGATCAATCTTCATTACATTCCAAAATTCCATAGTCAACATTATGAGATTGCAGGTGGCATGGATAGTACAAATAAACAGCCACATTTCTCCTTTTCTTAAGACAGATATAGGAAACCTTTGGCCTCCAGATGTTGCTAAACTACAACTCTCATCATTCCTGGACATGCTTGCTGGGGCTGATGGGAATTGTAGTACAGCGACAACTGGGGCCCAAAGGTTCCCACTGAAAGGATCCACAGGCACACACAAGGCTGCAAACCTGTAACCACTTCTCTTGGAGCAGGCCCCATTGAACTTAGTTCTGGGTAGGCATGTATTGGATTATGCTGCTGGGCAGCAATCCCATACCCTTTTACCTGGGAGCAAGCTCCATTGAACTTATTTCTCAATAGACGTATAGGATTGCACTGGTAGTTAAAAACAAAAAGTGCTACAGTCAAACCTTCTTGGAAGCTTTCCCTCCTGACAATGCCATTCTGAGAAATGAGAGATGGACTCTGAGTATGCTCAAGGGCATTCATCTATATTATTCTCAGGCACGTTCCTGAAAATGGATTCTAGCTGGCTCAGATTAAGCCCCAGGTCCACCCTGCCGTTCTTCACACACCCTGCCTTCCTGAATGGCTCAATCTATAAATCTGCGCAGGGGCTCCACTCTTGAGGGCTTTTGAGACTCAGCTAGGGGCACTGAAGGAATTCAGTCTTTGTGAACTGTCCTGGTCTGCACCTCCAGTGCTAATAGGCAGAATGGAACATAGAACATTTAGAGAGTTCAAATGCTGGTGGCTCAAAAAATATGTACATCAAACTCCACTTCTTAAATGTGCATTTTGTGAGGGGGCAGGATGATGTTTAAAATGAGTTTTTTTAATGCATTTTTTTAAAAAAAGCTTCCAATTCTTGCTGGGAAAGCATCACAATACATTTAAAATACATATTTTGCGAGGGGGGGGGGAATACCCCCCCAATAGAGAATCAGGATGGGAAATCTTATGAATGAACAGATGTGAAAGTAACATGGATTAGCCATAGACTGATTCACCCATCCCAAGACTCAGCCCATGAATCTGCCTAAAGAGGATGCTCACTCAGTCACCTTGGGCTTAGAATGCTACAGATGTTCTTTATGCAGAGCCGTTGGTTTACATCATTTTTTGCACAGGAACATCAGGAAAGAAAAATTAAAATGATATATTCCTCCTGCTCAAGGAGCCTGAAGATCTAAATTTGGGCAGTGGGGAAGATGCCAAAGGGTGGAGGGGTTGGGAGAAGGAGCCAAGGAATGTGGCATGTTTTGGATCAGCCTGGAGGGGGAGACTCCCATTTTTCCTTTGTACTAAAACTCCTGGCTGGCTGTAAATCAACACGTGGGAAAGCGTCCTGTGCAGGAGGAGAAACACTCTGCACATACTCAGAAGCACACCTCTTTCTGACTGCATCTCACCTTTCAGAGTAGAGCCTCAGGCTGTCATGTTCAGATTAAACCCTAGATGTGACCTCTGCAGCAGAGGGAATGTTGGTCAGGTCTAGTAGGCAGTCATTTCCTAAAACCCCTCTCCCCTTGTTTCCCAAAACGCCTCTTCGAGCTTTGTGGCTGGGGCTGCCAGCAGCCTTCTTGTCCTATCCTGCAGGGCACTGTGTCCTCCAGCGTCCGCTTCTACCCCTCCCATGTCCTGCTCTTGGATAATGTTTGGGTAGTCCAGTGGGGAAGTTAAGTGGCACCTGCTGTCTCTGATTGTTCTGCTGCAATCTTTTCTCCGGGGACAAGCCCCGTGTGTCTGCTACGAAACTGCTGAAATAACAGCTTTTGCACACATTTTCCTAGGCCTCGGGCACAATCACAGTGTTTGCAGCAACCTACTTAAGAGTTTCTGCTTTGCGGAGCAAAAAGCCATCTCGCGGTCTTCCTGCCTCACAAGTGGGGAGTCACAGAAGAGGAGAAGGGAATATCAGCAAGTGGATCACGCAGGGGCTTCCTTGCACAAGCGTGATTCAGAAGTCCCCTTCCTCCCTTTTTCCAAGTGTTTATCTTGGGAAGCAAACCCCACCTGTACAGGCAAGGACCTCCAGGTCATTTATTTGATGGCTGCCCTGAGTCAATCAAGGAGCTGTGGGCTCTGCCGATGGGCGCTCATAGCTCTGATTTTCTTTTAATGATCACAGCCCTGGATTGAAAGACAAGAGAGTCAGGAAGCCCTTCAGGTTGTTCTTAGCTTTCCCTGAGCTCCCTTTGAGTTGGAGGGAGCAACGGTAGTGTCAAACTAAATGGCTCATTTGCTCTTTCTGGACATTTTACTTAATCCACTTTCAGCCTGGCCTTGTTATCACTGCCTCTATCACAGGTAAAAGCACTTCCGAATAAAGGTGTCTCCAGCTTTGTTTTTCAGTTGCCACACTATTCTTTGGCTTCTTCATGCAATCAACAGCGGGGCATGGTGGAGGAGCTAGCCTGTGAGGTCCTGCAATCTGACCCCCTACATGTTTGTTGAATGCATGGGGGGTACCATCTGCCACCACCCCCTTACAATCACACTGCATCCTGGGCTTTGAAGTCTTAAGGCTGCCCAAATAACTGTTCTCACACATGCTCCACAGCAAGCTTGACTTAGTTTAATTAAAAGCATGACAAACTTTGGGATGTCCTCCAGAATCTGTGAATAAGTATTCAGAAACAGTGGCACCCCAACATATGCTCTAAATTCCAGGGTTTTCATCTTTGTTATTTTTAGGATTAGTGAAACCTCTTAGAAAAAAACCACAAAACCTTATGACAAAAGCTTTAATGAGTAGGAAGACTGGGAAGATATCTACCCAGTGTTGCAAATCCTGGAGAGCGATGTGAAAGGCCTTGGTACATGATTACTAGACAATGCAATGATGTTCAATGCAGTCTCATTGATCAAAGAAACCTGTGGGGAAAGAGCATACAAAGCAGATGGTTAGCTGAACTAGAGGACTGTATACAGCAGAATCCATTATATTGGCAGGGGGAAAGATAGTAAATGTGCATCATGGTCTTTGCACAGAAAGGAAAGGGGAGGAGAGGTGGAAGAAGCGACATTGGCCCGTTCACATGTGCATTTCAATCCTTTTGATGACTAGCAGCTGAATGTGTGAAATTGAATTGACTCTTCTGAAAAGCGTTGCATTAGGATTGATGGAAGCTGGCATGAAAATTCTATCTGTGCTGTTGGATTTCTCACTGGGTGTCACACATTATGCAGGCTCTTACCCGATGATGTAGCCATCAAGGGGCAAATAAGCATGTGTGAACCGGAACTTTGTCCTCAATTTTTGCTATGAACCTTTCAGTTCGCCAGTAAACTCTTTTATGCATACTATCCTTCGTCAGTAAACTCATATTGGCATATCCTTCTGTTCTCTTGTATCGTTTTTATATCATTTGTAACATAACAAATGACTTCTCTTGTGAGATAGATTAATGCTGCACCCATTTTAAATGCAGGGTTTATGAGGCTGTGAAACAAGGGGAGCTTTTCCCAAAGCCATCAAGTGAGTACGTAATGAAGCTAGAATTTATTTGCAAAACTCCTTAGTCTAAAGTGCTACAGAAAGAGAAAGGGCCACAGCTCACTGGTAGAGCATCTGCTTGGACTCAGAAGATTCCAGGTTCAATCCTTGCCATCTCCAAATAGGGCTGGGGAAATCTCGTGGTCTGAAACCCTGGAGAGTGGCTGTCTGTCAGTGATGACAACCCTGAGCTGAGGTGGACCAGTGGTCTAACACAGTGCGAGGCAGCTTCCTGTGTTTCTAAGATTTGTCCATTGTATATCACTTTTTGCCCTCAGTATTCCTGCCTTTCTTATGTGAACTTCTTAAAAAAAAAAATTTAAGTCTTAAAAGAGACTAAAATTTGCCAACAGTCAAAAAACAGAACAAATGCCATCAGAAAACAAAACCATTAATTCAAAACAATGAGTTAACAGTGTCTTTGTTTGCAAAAAAAATTGTTGTTGCAGTGCTTGTTTTACTACTGGAACGACTAAAACCAAAGGCTAGCCATTTGCCAAAGGCCAGGCATTGTATCTAGGCAGGTGCCATAGGTGACTGGGGAACTTACAACTGTCAACTGTTTTTCTGGCACAGAGCCTGTGCTGCAGAATAGGTAGAAATTCTGAGAGCATAGTATTTCTTAGTATGGTGTGTGTGTATACACACACGCAAATGAAGTGATGCTGAAAGCTTCTACTGCTAAGCTTCTGTCTTTCCTGTGGCTGCTCAAAGCACTGGAAGAGACCTGCTATGAAGAGGTTGATATCCGTGGATGGAATCCATTTAGTTGAGAATGGTCAGTGACAAAATTGCAAGGTAAGGACACTTACACATGGCCTGTTTATTGACCATTCATCCTTATTTGTCAAAACGAGTGTCACCCCACGCTTTCCAGTGTGTTTACCTGTTCCTCCGATCTCATGAGGAATCAGGTTTCTTGCACAAGAGCTCCTGAATTTGACAACAGTTCCAATGTGTGCCCTAAGTGGCTTATGGCTGAGAGGTAGGAAGTCAGCTGGCAGTACAGCCCTGGACAGAGTTACTTAAATGTAAGGATGCATTAAGGTTCAGTGTTTTTGAATGGGATTCCATCACATTCCAGCAAATTTAGGTTGCATAATTAAAGTTGATTTGGAGCTCTTCTGCAACAAAGCCATTCCTCCCCCCTCCCAAACTGACCTTTTTATGATAAGAAAGTGACGGGAAATATACTGGAAAGTGTGGGATAACATTTGCTTGATGCAACATCATCTAGCCTCCTTGCAAATCAATCAGAATGAATGGATGCCTGACATCATCTAACCTCCCCACAAACAAATCCAAACTAACCATCCATAAATAGCTGGTGTCTAACCTCCCCACAAGTATTGTTGTGCAAGCAAATCAAGATGAATGCTCAATAGACAGGATATCAGGAAGAAACTTAAGTCCTGCTAGGATAAATGATATTTAGTCCTAAGTGAATGCACATAGGATTGCAGACTAGATTAACATATCCTACTGAAGGTACGACGCAAAACTAATTCCACTTAGTGAATGGGGGCACACTTCCACATACTGGGCATGTGGCAGTGAAGCCCACCTAAACTAAGGTTACCAGGCATCCCCATTTCCCAGGGACAGTCCCCAGATTTACAAATCAGTGTCCTGACAAAATCCATCTATTTAGTAGAAAGTTGAAAAGTGTCCCTGGATTCATTGAAAAAAATATGGTAACCTTAAAGCCCAAGCAATTCAGTTTAATTTGGAAAACAAATATGTTGGATAGTTTTATATAAGTAGATGATGACATTTTATTATTTATTATCCTTCTTTTTCTTACAGCAGAGTAGTATCACCATCCACATGCAGATTATCTTTAGAAGCTTTCAGAGACAAAGTTTTATAACCTTCTAGAAAGAACAATTACGATGCTCAGGCAGACTTGGACCATCTCACTTCTATAGATGCCCCCAGGAAATTCACATGATGAATATGGAGAGAGCTGACTCTGTTGATTGTCCCCAGGTTCAACTATACCAGGGATGGAAAAAACTATGTCCCTTCAGATGTCGTTGGACTGCAACACCCAACAGGACCAGCCATCCTTGCCAATGGCTGGGAATGATGGGAGTTGTAGTCTAGCAACATCCAGAGGGACACAGGTTCCTTATCTCTGCACTATTCGGTCATCCTACCTTTGAATGTGGATGTTCCCATTTTAGTGATCATGTGTAACAGCCAGTGACTAGTGGGATCTGCAACCAAATGTTGCAGTATGGAATGTTCCATTCAGGATTCCAGTCACTGCATTTTATTCCACCAATCTTTCTCTCTCTCCCCAAGTTAGTCAACATTCTGTGGCCACTGAGCCTGCTTAGCTCTCACTGGGCCACTTTCTGGACTGTTTTCGAGGCCCCCACTGTTTTCAGCTCCATATATATATATGGGATTAGACAGATTTATGTAGAAGCTTATCGTTCCCTCTAGTTCTGATATTCCAACTGTGACTGAGTGATTTTACTTCTTCAGCCTAACACCTACATACATCAGGGAGATATTAATAGACTTGGGGCAGAAGGCCCCTAAGGCTTGTAATACTATATATATATCTAGATATATATATGTGTGTGTGTCTGTTAATATCTCCCTGTTGTGTGCAAGTGTTAGGCTGAAGAAGTACTCAGTCATAGTCGGAATATCAGAACTAGAGGGAATGATACACTTCTCCTACATAAATCTGTCTAATCTTATTTTTAAAGCTGTAAATTAGTGGCCCTTGTTGCATCAGGCAATGGTGCAGAAGTGGCAAAAGCATGTGGCATCCTTAAGTGGCTGTCATGACCATGGGCCACAGCTGACAACTGTCCTCGCCAATCCTTTCAAGAAGTGCTGTTTAAGTTTCCCACAATCCACTTCATGTAGAGTCACTCTGGGCATTGTGGGAAATTTAAGATGGTGGCTCTTATCTACCCAGCACTGATTCGTAGTTCCGCTGTGGTTTCCTGCTGTTGCTACCACCATCACCAGGTAAACTTGCCAGGAGCCTTTGATGCAGGAAGGAGCCCAGTAGTGAGCCATTTGATGAGGGGCTGACACAGGTCACATCCACACCATACATTTAAAACAAATGGAAACCATATGGCATCTCTCAAAGAATGCTGGAAAAGGTACTTTGCTAAAGATGGTGGGACTCATAGGAGCCAACTCCTAGGGGCTGAGGTCTGTTCAGGCCCCCCACATAAAATATTTGAGAGGGTCGGGTCCCCCAAAGTTGATGGGCATTACCATTCAAATGGTGTGCATGTGCTTCATCTTGTGATCGATTATGAGGGCTGGGGCTTACCTGCCCCCCCAATATTTTATTCAAATTGGCACTCCTTTTGGAAATTGTAGCTGTGTGTGCAAACTACAGTTCCCAGTATCCTTTTGGGGGAAGCCATGTGCTTGCAATGAGCTATCCTTGCATGTGTTGCATGAAAGGAATGCCTCCTTTTCTTTGTCCTGAAGCTGCATCTAAATCAGTTTCACTTGATAACCCCAAATTCTAGTGTTATGAGAGAATCCCCCCCCCCCGCTCATAATTTTTTAAAGCTCAGGTGTGCCCTTATTGTCATCATTATTTTTTAATGTGCTAAGAAGTTGAACCAGTGCACTCACCCGCAGCTGATCTCTGGCAGCTATTTTCAGTGCCACGACTCCACCCTCAAACATATGGAATCATAAAATAAAGAAATGGAAGTGTCTCAACAGGAGTATGACGCTCACACAAGAAGTAATGCCAAAGCTCCCAGGTGCAATCCATGCTACCTTTAGTTTAATAAGGATTGAAGACTCCTGGTTGGAGATCTTGAAGAGCAGATGCTGGTCTGAGAACACCTTGCTGGGTTGGAAGGTCAAATAGCCTGATCTGATATAAAGCACCTTCCTGTGTAGCTCATCTGCAACGGGTGCACACACAACCCTTCAAGGAAACAAAGAGTGCGTTTTAAAGAATTTGCAGAATGCAGGGCTTAATCTAATCCCTGTCCGGCAAAAGGCGAACTCTCAAAATGAACACCATACAAAAACAGACCACAGAGGGGGGTGCAGAGACAGATGTGTTCAAATATTCAAGAAACTGGCAGAGATATTCAAAGGACTGACTCTTATTAGGGCACAGATGGCCCTGCATCAGGGGAGTTTTATGCATTCAGAACGTTCAGTCTCTGGGATTTTATTATTTTTATGTTGTGCTCCACAGGGAATTACTTAATTTGAATCGCATCCCAAACGCGTTTCTGGTACCAGAAACATGCGAACTAATTGCATCTATGAGCATGTGCAAAATTCCTTGACGGTTCCATAGAATGACTTCTCCTGAACCTGCAATTGCACACCTGGGATAATGGTTGTGGAGGGCCCCAGCTGTGATTGCAAGACTATCCTCCCAGAATCCTGGGTCCCACTCCTTTTACAAACTTTTAGGAAAGGCGCTACCAGCCTTGCCACCCACAGAGGCTGGAGGTGGGTGCGATGTTGACGAGATGCACCACACAGTTTAAACAAGGCGGAAAGAATCGGTGTTTTGCCTTTTCAGAGCCGTTGCTCACCTCGCCTCACCTCAAGGGTGCAACCCGGAAGGCAGTTGCAACCAAAAATCGTGCCTTTGCGCCGATTTAATCGCGCGGACTCCCTCCCTCCCCCCCGCCTCGCATCTCCCTCCGCTGCGCTCCCTCCCCCCGCTTCCAGAAGGAGGAGCCGTAGCGCATCCTCGGTCGCCTCTCGGAGGGAAGCTGATCTTTGCGGGCCAACTACGGTGTTGGATATGCTGCAGGCGCAAGGTGCAGCTCCGTCGGCGGAGCGCGCGGCTGGCGTCTCTCCCCGCTTCCTCTGCCGGTCCATCTTTTGATTCTCTCTCCCTCTCCCCCCACCCCATCTCGGCGATCGGAGCAGGACGCTGGAGGGGTGGCCAGGGCAGCGGCTGCGGAGCTGAGCGCCGCCTCCTTTCTCTCTTCTCCCCCCCCCCCCCCACCGCCCGCGTTTCCCTCCTCCTCCTCCTCCTCCTCCTCCTCCTCGCCTGGATCTGCGGAGATGAGCCGCGCTGGGGAGCAACACCCGGCTCGGCAAGGCTGGTGGGAGAGGAGGCGCCGGAGCGCCGGTCTTCCTTGAGCCGTCGCGAGGACTCCCCCGATGCCGGCGCCAGTCTGAAGTGAGTGGAGCGGCCGCCCCTTCGGCCAGGCGCTCCCGCCGCCCCTCCTCTGGATGCTGCCGCTGCTGCTGCTCCGCGGCTGGCCCCCCTGCGAGGGCTCGGGAGGCGGGGAGCGCGCATGGCGGCGGCGGCGCAGCAGCGGCGGCGGGGCTCGAGGGGGCGGCCCAGGCAGCGCCCGCTGCGGCCGCGGCTGCCGGGACTGCGGGCGGTGCGCTGGCGTCGGGCGGCGCCGGCTCGGAGGGCGCTGTGGCTGCTGGCCGTGGGCGCCTCGCTGGGCTTGCTGCTGGCGTGGTCGTCCAACCGGCTCCTGCACTGGCTGGCCTTCCCGTCGCACACGACGGTGCGCACCGAGTGGAGCCGCCAGCTGGCCTTCCCGGCCGTCACGCTGTGCAACAACAACCCGCTGCGCTTCCCGCGCCTCTCCAAGGGCGACCTCTACTACGCCGGCAACTGGCTCGGCCTGCTGCTCCCCAACCGGACGGCGCGGCCGCTGCTGGCCGAGCTGCTGCGCGCCGAGCCCGAGCGCCTGCGTTGGTTCGCCAAGCTGGCCGACTTCCGGCTCTTCCTGCCGCCGCGCCACTTCGGCGGCATCAGCGAGGACTTCGTCGACCGGCTCGGCCACCGCCTCGACGACATGCTGCTCTCCTGCAAGTTCCGCGGCGAGCAGTGCGGCCCGCACAACTTCTCTGCCGTGAGTATTGGGGGGGGCGGGGGGGAGGCTCCGCAGGGGTGGCAGTGGAAGCATCCCGCCCTCGTGTGCGGCTCTCCGCCAGGAAAAACTTTAGAAGCGGCGCTGCAGGCAGAAATTCAACAGGTGTGGCTCCAGACTCCTGAGCCACAGAGATGCGAGGGTATGCGGCACCTGTTGAGTTTCATGCAGTTGTCAGTTGTCCAGAGCCTTCAATGTGGAATTTGAAACTGACCCACACATAAAGTTGGAAACCGTTTTGGGGGGGTCCTAACCCTACCTCTTTCTGTGGGGCAGGGAACTCTTGAAAGTATGGGAAAAAGGTAAAAGGCGGATCTACACGGATCCTCGTGAATTCATATGATTTTTTCATTCAAATTAAATAAAACCACCATGATACTGTAGACCATGTCTTACTCTGTAGAAAGCATCAAAAAAATCACGCATCCACTGTTTTGGGGGGGCGCAGGGGCGCAAAAACATGGTTAAAAAACACGGATCCTCATGGATCCTCATGATTTTTGCGCTAGATCAGCCCAAACTCACTTTCAAATTACAAATCATGTCCAGGGGCACAACATCCACCACAGAAATCACGCATCCACGGCTTCCTGGCGAAACCGTGGCCCAAAAACATGGTTTTCAAGAACGGATCTTCATGGATCCACACGCTTTCTGCATCGGGCCAACCCAAACTCACCGTCAAATCACATATCATAGTAAGGGGCACAGCCTACAACACAAAAAACTCGGATCCACACCTGCCTGGCCACGCCCTGGCCCAAAAACGTGGTTCCGAAGCACGGATCCTCATGAATCCTTATGATTTTTGCACTAGATCAGCCCAAACTCACCGTCAAATCACACATCATGTCCAGGGGCACAGCTTACACCACAAAAAACTCGGATCCACGGCTTCCTGGCCATTCCATGGCCCAAAAACGTGGTTCCAAAGCACGGATCCTCATGGATCCTCACGCTTTCTGCATTGTGCCAACCCAAACTCACTATCAAATCACACATCATTCCCAGGGGCACAGCCTGCACCACAAAAAACTCGGATCCACGGCTTCCTGGCCATTCCATGGCCCAAAAACGTGGTTCCAAAGCACGGATCCTCATGGATCCTCACGCTTTCTGCATTGTGCCAACCCAAACTCACTATCAAATCACACATCATTCCCAGGGGCACAGCCTGCACCACAAAAAACTCGGATCCACGGCTTCCTGGCCACTCCATGGCCCAAAAACGTGGTTCCAAAGCACGGATCCTCATGGATCCTCACGCTTTTTGCATTGGACCAACCCAAACTCACCGTCATATCACACATCATTCCCAGGGGCACAGCCTGCACCACAAAAAACTCGGATCCACGGTTATCTGGCAATGCCATGGCCCAAAAACGTGGTTCCAAAGCACGGATCCTCATGGATCCTCACACTTTTTGCATTGGGCCAACCCAAACTCACTGTCAAATTACACATCATGTCCAGGGGCACAGCATCCACCACAGAAATCACGGATCCACGGCTTCCTGGCCATACCGTGGCCCAAAAACATGGTTTTCAAGAACGGATCCTCATGGATCCTCACGCTTTTTGCATTGGGCCAACCCAAACTCACTGTCAAATCACACATCATGTCCAGGGGCACAGCTTACACCACAAAAAACTCGGATCCACGGCTTCCTGGCCACTCCATGGCCCAAAAACGTGGTTTTAAAGCACGGATCTTCATGGATCCTCACGCTTTTTGCATTGGGCCAACACAAACTCACTGTCAAATCACATATCATAGCCTGGGGCACAGCCTACACCCCAAAAAACTCGGATCCACACCTGCCTGGCCATACCGTGGCCCAAAAACGTGGTTCCGAAGCATGGATCCTCATGGATCCTCATGATTTTTGCACAAGACCAGCCCAAAGTCACTATCAGATCAAACATCATGGCCAGGGGCACAGCATCCACCACAAAAAACTCGGATCCACGGCTTCCTGGCCATACCGTGGCCCAAAAACGTGGTTCCGGACCACGGATCCTCATGGATCTTCACGCTTTTTGCATTGGACCACCCCAAACTCACTGTCAAATCACACATCATAGCCAGGAGCACAGCCTACACCACAAAAGTCACGGATCCATGACTTCCTGGTAAATCCATGGCCCGAAAATGTGGTTTTGAAGGATGGATCCTCATGGATCCTCACGCTTTTTGCATTGAGCTACCCTAAACTCACCGTCAAATCACACATCATGTCCAGGGGCACAGCCTACACAACAAAACACTCGGATCCACGGTTATCTGGCAACGCCATGGACCAAAAACGTGGTTTCGAAGCACGGATCCTCATGGGTCCTCATTATTTTTGCACTAGATCAGCCCAAAGTCACCATCAGATCAAACATCATGGCCAGGGGCACAGCATCCACCACAAAAATCATGGATCCACGGCTTCCTGGCCATACCGTGGCCCAAAAACGTGGTTTTGAAGGTCGGATCTGCACGGATCCTAACGCTTTTTGCATTAGGCCACCCCAAATTCACTGTCATATCAAACATCATGTCCAGGGGCACAGCCTGCAGCACAGAAAACTCAGGTCCACGGTTATCTGGCAATGGCATGGCCCAAAAACGTGGTTTTGAAGGTCGGATCTGCACAGATCCTAACGCTTTTTGCATTAGGCCACCCCAAATTCACTGTCATATCAAACATCATGTCCAGGGGCACAGCCTGCAGCACAGAAAACTCAGGTCCACTGTTATCTGGCAACGGCATGGCCCAAAGACATGGTTTTGAAGCACGGATCCTCATGGATCCTCACGCTTTTCGCATTGGGCCAACCCAAACTCACCGTCAGATCACACGTCATAGCCATGGGCACAGCCTGCACCACAAAAAACACGGATCCACGGCTTCCTGGTCATACCGTGGCCCAAAAACGTGGTTTTGAAGCACGGATCCTCATGGATCCTCACGCTTTTTGCACTAGATCAGCCCAAATTCACCATCAAATCACACATCATCGCCGGCGGCACAGCCCGGACCACAAAAAACTGAGATCCACGGCTTCCTGGCCATACCGTGGCCCAAAAACGTAGTTTTGAAGCACGGATCCTCATGGATCCTTACGCTTTTCGCATTGGGCCAGGCCAAACTCATCATAAAAGCTTTTTGACACCTAATCGTCTCCGCCTCTCATTGCGCGGGAGTCTCCTGCGCAGGGTGGGCGTGGGTAGCGGAGTGCCTGGGCTCTCTTCACTGACTTCCAGGGAAGAATCCCGGAGCCCTTCCACCTCCTCTTCCCATTGCTCTCCTGGACTCTTGGTGTAACGCGTATTTCCTTCCCCTTCCACCGAGCTGAGTCTCCCCCTTGTGCTAGGACCTTCACCTGCAGAGTCTGAGACCCTCTCCTTCTCCCGTGTCTCTGATGTCAGTTCCCTGACAGGTTGCTAATACACCAGAGGACAGGGTCAGAATTCAAAATGACCTGAATAGCCTAGAGAGCTGGGCCAAAACCAACAATATGGAGTTCAATAGGGAGAAATGTAAGGTACTACACCTGGATAGAAAAAATGAAATGCACAGGTGGGGGACACTTGGCTTGACAACAGTACCAGTGAAAGGGATCTGGGAGTCTTAGTTGACCACAAGCTGAATATGAGTCAACAGTGTGATGTGGCAGCTAAGAACGCCAATGCAATTCTGGGCTGCATCAATAGGAGTATAGTGTCTAGATCAAGTGAAGGAATGCTACCACACTATTCTGGTTGGTCAGACCACACCTGAAATACTGTGTCCAGTTGAAGAAGGATATTGTCAAGCTGGAACATGTCCAGAGGTGGGTGACCAAAATGTAAAAGGTCTGTAATCCAAGCCCTATGAGGAGAGACTTAGGGAGCTGGATTTGTTTAATCTAGAGAAGAGAAGATTAAGGAGTGACATGATAGCCATGTTTAAATATTTGAAGGGATGTCATGTTGAAGAGGGAGCAAGCTTGTTTTCTGCTGTTCTAGAGACTAGGATGCAGAATAATAGATTCAAACTATGGGAAAAGAGATTCCACCTGGGCGCGGTAATCCAGTCAGGGAAAAAGGGAGGCATACTATGTTTAGGGCACCATTTCCAGCCTCTTCTCCTTTTCGGGGTGAGAATAGTGGATCCTAAAAAGGGCTGCTCAGTCATGGATACAGCTGCTGAGCTGCTCAACTGCCTTATTCCTTGAGTCAGAACGACTGAACGCCCATGTGTCGGTTCATGACTAGGGGCTTCACATTCCTGCCCCTGTAGCCATTTAGTGATCGCCATGGGGGTTGGGTTTGGGGGGGGTTGGGTTGGGTTTTTGGAAGATGCCTGTGCGTGAATTTGTTTTATGTGTGTAGATCAGTGCACACTGACCAACGCACAGCCTTCGCAGTAGGGCTCTGTTCTGATGGCATGAGTAGTCACGACGAACTGGTGGATCCTATCTCATGCAGCCTTCATCCGCCTTCACAGCCGTTGTAACACACTGCTTGTTATCACCCGCCTGTTCTGCCATTGAGGACTTCTTGGCTCATTCTTTGTCTAGCTCCTTCCCTGTTATGTACTAAGCTTGGATCCTAGAACAATAGGCAAGTAGGATCCTAGAATGCAAGAATTGATTGGCTTGCAGGAAAGACCAATCAGGCTCCAGGAGGGAAGCAGAACCAGCCATTCAGACGGGACTCATTGTGTAAATAATGTATATAAAAGCCTGAGGTTTTGGGGGAAATTCAGTCACTGTTTTACAAGCTGCAATAAAGAGCATGAAATCACTACAGGACTCTGAGCATATTTAATTTTCTTTGACCTTACCACCTTGGGTGACCCTGCTGGGAGTACGAGATTCCCAACGGCTTCACTCACAAGGGTCATAGGAATGTGCAAGCCCACTCACCATGACAAGTGAGAGAACTGAGATAGATTGCACTGAGCCCTGGTCTCATTAGACAAAGTGTTCCACCAAAAAGGCTCTGGCTCTGGTTGAGGACAGCTGGATAGGTTTTGGGCCAGGGACCACCAGTAGGTTGCTGTTAGATGAGCATCACACTCATGGGGGTGTATTGGAAGATAATTCCCACAGATAAGAAAGGTCACAGACTGTTTAGGGCTTTAAAGATTAGCACCAAAACATTGAACCTGATTTGATACTCCACCTGGAGCCAATCCAGCTGATTAACAACCAACTGAATGTGGGCTCTCCACAAAGTCCAAGAAAGAACTCATGCATCTGCATTTTAGACCATTTGGAGTTTCTGGAGCAGTCTCAAGGGTAGCCCTGCATATCTCTCTCTCTCTCTCTCTCTCTCACACACACACACACACACACACACACACACACACACATATTTAAACCCTGCACTCCCCGGCTCAGGTGTATAGCAAGTTAAAGTACTCTAGTACTGTATGCAGGTGACTACTGCATGGATCACCATGGCTAGGTTGGAAAGGGACAGGTACAGTGCCGATTGCCTAACCTGACATAGATTCAAAAATTCCAGTTTGGCTACATTTGTGACCAATGCCTCCATAGAGACAGAAGCATCCTGGATCACACCAGGACTCCTGATGGCAGCTACAGGTGACTATTGCACCCCATGAAGAGCTGGGAGCTGGCAAACCAAACTGAAATTATTCTGGCCCAGCCATTGGACGCCCATCTTTAAAGGATAGAGATTCAGCCGACACTGTTTCCTCCATCCCAGCACACCCACCTAAAAATTGGCCAATATATCCAGGGTAGCATCTGGCCAGGGCCATGAAGCAGTAGATCCATGATGTTTGTGGTCAGATCTGTGGTTATGTACAAGATATGTGAATGAAGGGTGAATTTGGGGTTCCCCAATGCAAAAAGTGTGATGATCCATGAGGATCCGTGCTTCAAAACCATGTTTTTGAGCCATGGAGTGGCCAGGAAGCCATGGATCCGTGATTTTTCTGGTGCAGGCTGTGCCCCTGGAAATGATGTGTGATTTGCCGTTGATTTTTGGTTGGCCCAATGAAAAAAGCGTTAGGATCCATGAGGATCCGTGCTTCGGAACCACGTTTTTGGGCCACAATATGGCCAGGAAGCCGTGGATCCGAGTTTTTTGTGGTGCAGGCTGTGCCCCTGGCCATGATGTGTGATTTGACGGTGAGTTTGGGTTGGCCCAATGCAAAAAGCGTGAGGATCCATGAGGATCCGTGCTTCGGAACCACGTTTTTGGGCCATGGCATTGCCAGATAACCGTGGATCCGAGTTTTTTGTGGTGCAGGCTGTGCCCCTGGGAATGATGTGTGATTTGATAGTGAGTTTGGGTTGGCACAATGCAAAAAGCGTGAGGATCCATGAGGATCCGTGCTTTGGAACCACGTTTTTGGGCCATGGAGTGGCCAGGAAGCCGTGGATCCGAGTTTTTTGTGGTGTAAGCTGTGCCCCTGGACATGATGTGTGATTTGACGGTGCGTTTGGGGTGGCCAAATGCAAAAAGCGTTAGGATCCGTGCAGATCCGACCTTCAAAACCACGTTTTTGGGCCACGGTATGGCCAGGAAGCCGTGGATCCATGATTTTTGTGGTGCAGGCTGTGCCCCTGGGAATGATGTGTGATTTGATGGTGAGTTTGGGGTGGCCCGATGCAGAAAGCGTGAGGATCCATGAGGATCCGTGCTTCGGAACCACGTTTTTGGGCCTTGGAGTGGCCAGGAAGCCGTGGATCCGAGTTTTTTGTGGTGTAAGCTGTGCCCCTGGACATGATGTGTGATTTGACGGTGAGTTTGGGTTGGCCCAATGCAGAAAGCGTGAGGATCCATGAGGATCCGTGCTTCAAAACCACGTTTTTGGGCCACGGTATGGTCAGGAAGCCGTGGATCCGAGTTTTTTGTGGTGCAGGCTGTGCCCCTGGACATGATGTGTGATTTGATGGTGCGTTTGGGTTGGCCCAATGCAAAAAGCGTGAGGATCCATGAGGATCCGTGCTTCGGAACCACGTTTTTGGGCCTTGGAGTGGCCAGGAAGCCGTGGATCTGAGTTTTTTGTGGTGTAATCTGTACCCCTGGGCATGATGTGTGATTTGACAGTGAGTTTGGGTTGGCCCAATGCAGAAAGCGTGAGGATCCATGAGGATCCGTGCTTCAAAACCACGTTTTTGGGCCACGGTATGGTCAAGAAGCCGTGGATCCGTGATTTCTGTGGTGCAGGCTGTGCCTCTGGACATGATGTGTGATTTGTCGGTGAGTTTGGGGTGGCCCGATGCAAAAAGCATGAGGATCCATGAGGATCTGTGGTTCAGAACCAAGTTTTTGGGCCACGGTTTCGCCAGGAAGCCGTGGATACGTGATTTTTGTGTTGCATGCTGTGCTGCTGGCCATGATGTTTGATCTGATGGTGACTTTGGGCTGATCTAGTGCAAAAATCATGAGGATTCATGAGGATCCGTGCTTCGGAACCACGTTTTTGGGCCAGGGCGTGGCCAGGCAGGCGTGGATCCGAGTTTTTTGTGGTGTAGGCTGTGCCCCTTATTATGATATGTGATTTGACGGTGAGTTTGGGTTGGCCCAATGCAGAAAGCGTGTGGATCCATGAAGATCCGTTCTTGAAAACCACGTTTTTGAGCCACGGTTTCGCCAGGAAGCCGTGGATTCGTGATTTTTGTGGTGGATGCTGTGCCCATGGCCATGATGTTTGATCTGATGGTGACTTTGGGTTGATCTTGTGCAAAAATCATGAGGATTCATGAGGATCCGTGCTTCGGAACCACGTTTTTGGGCTAGGGCGTGGCCAGGCAGGCGTGGATCTGAGTTTTTTGTGGTGTAGGCTGTGCCCCTGGCTATGATGTGTGATTTGACGGTGAGTTTGGGTTGGCCCAATGCAAAAAGTGTGAGGATCCATGAGGATCCGTTCTTGAAAACCACGTTTTTGGGCCATGGTATGGCCAGGAAGCCATGGATCCGTGATTTCTGTGGTGGATGTTGTGCCCCTGGACATGATGTGTAATTTGAAAGTGAGTTTGGGCTGATCTAGTGCAAAAATCATGAGGATTCATGAGGATCCGTGTTTTTTAACCATGTTTTTGCGCCATTGCGGCACCACGAAACAGTGGATGCGTGATTTTTTTGGTTCCTCCTACCGACTAAGATGTGGTCTACAGTAGCATGGTGTTTTTATTTTGTTTCAATATAAAAATCATATGAATTCATGAGGATCCGTGCCTCGGATCCATGTTTTTATGGTGCTGCAGCGCGGCAAATTGTTGAATCCACGTTTTTTATAGTCCAGTTTGTAGGCGTGCCTTCTAGGTGTGATTTGACACTGCATTTGTTGGAATTATTTTTAAAAAACTGGAGGATCCATGAGGATCCGTGTAGATCCGCCTTTTATGCAGACCCAAAGTATGTGTTCATCATTCTACTTGCAGGTGAAAGCATACTCTTCTCCCGCCAGTGCAGCACCTGCTGAATTTCTGCATGGACAGTGGTTATTAAAAGTAAGGGGGGGGGGGAGTTGGAAGCAAGGCAGCTGTCTGGCACATGGACTGGAATCCTCTTGTAGTTTCGAAGTGCAATGAAACTACAAGAGGATTCCAGTCCTATTTATCTAGCATGGCCCCTGTGTCTTAAACAGCTGCGTGACAACACCTGATATTAATCTGGTGAAGCTTTCTCCGTGCACTGTGACTTCATACCAGGAAAGCAATGCCTCTTGAACTTATTCCTGTCACAAGGTTTTGGTCTTAGAGGGGCAGTTAATTGCCCTGCCAGTGTGAAAACAAAACAGTAGCCCTAAGGGAATGAACTACAGATGGGTGGTTCTGTTTAGATGGGGAAGAGGTGGGGAAAGCACCCTAATCCTGACCTTTTATGGAAGTAGGTTGTGGGTGTGTTAGACCCCTTCACCCAGTGCTGGAGTTCACAGGTGCTGACTGTGTCTGCAGAAAGGTGGTGACTTGTGAAATAAGCTTCTGTTCAGATGGGTGGCAGAGAGAGGCCCTTTCTAAGTTCCTTGGGAGTTTTGGGGGAGGGTGGGGTGGGGTGAGGAAGGCCCCATCCTCACTCTCACCTCTTCTTCTTTATTTTCTTTGGTGCACAAGTGCCTGAAGTTAGAGGGGCTTTCAATTCCTTGAAATGTGTGAAGGCGAGACAAGGCTATATATAGAGAGGCTTGTGTAGGTTTGTAATGGGGAAAGAGCAGTCCTGGAGAAAAGAAACTAACAGTAGCTGTAACCCTGCCTACTCAAAAGTAAGTTCAGTGGGACTTGTTCCCTGTTCAGTGGGGTTAGGATTGCTGTTAGGCAGAACAGAGTAGCAGTTGGAATAAATGGCTTTCCCCAACAAGTGGGTGGAGGGAGACCTGAAACCAGCTCTGAAATAGAGGCTGTGCTAGGTGTGAATCTGGATAGGTCTGCTCTCTTCTGGGCTGTGGTTGCAGCAGTTAGGGAAACATGGTTATTTTAGGAGGAATATCACTTTTCAACAATGGGCACTTAATGCTTTATGATGTGCTTTCTGGAACGTAGGGATATGTTTATGCTTGGAGAGTCGTATTTCAAAAATTATTTGGCAGGCACGCTGCAAACGCTGGATGCTTCTCTCTGTCTAGGGTGGCTTGCTAACTTTGACATTTTAAAACCTACCTTGTTCACCTTGCGTAAAGCAAGTGTGCTTCTTAAGGCAAACTGTGGAGGATGTGTGTTTTCTTAATGCCAGCTGCAATGCCCCACAGCAGCAGGTGGTTCAGAGGTGGTCGCTTGACAAATCCTTAGCATCACTCGATGAAGATGTTAGCGTGTGAGAGTCTATGAATGGCAGTCCAGCAATGGAGGCATAATCAAAAACCTTCACACATATTATTTAAGTGTTCCTTAATTGACCACCTCATTGGATTGTTATTATTCCCACATTGGAGATTTGGTGGGGTGGGGGGGGGGCAGGATAGCTGAGGCTAAGAGAAAGTGACTTGCCTAAGACCACAGAGACAATATTTAAACAGGTTCACAGCTCTGTCTTTTTATCTGCTGTTATCAGTGCAATGCAATATCTGCTCAGAATTAAGCCCCATTGTTTTCCAAAGGGGCTTACTCCCAGGTAACAGTTTGTTATAGGACTGCAGCTTTAGTTTACACTAGCCTCTCTGCATGCTTTTTATAAAGAGACTGGGGAATTTCTGTTCTTCCATAAATAACTGCTGTTCTGATTGCAGTGAGGTAGAAGCAGGATTAAAAGTCTTTAAGGAGGACTAAACAGTATTTCTGTTGATGAGAGGGTTATCAGAGTAATGCCTTTTTCACCCCTTCTTAACATACTCTGTGCCACCTGCAGCTTCCTACATAAAAATGAAAGCCAAGGATAACAGGTGAGTTCTCAAGGGATATCACTGAAAATCCTTTTTTAGGCATGAAATCTGGAGAGCGTGTTTAAGTGCAGTACAGTCATATCTCGGGTTGAATGTGCTTCGGGATGAGCATGTTTGAGTTGCGCTCTGTGGCAACCTGGAAGTAACGGAGCGCGTTACTTCCGGGTTTCGTTGCTTGCGCATGCGCAGACACTCAAAATGACGTCATCCGCATGTGCAGAAGCGACGAAAAGCGACGCATGTGTGCGCAGACGTGCCGCCGCTGGTTACGTTTGCTTCTAGATGCGAACGGGGCTCCGGATCTAGAGGTACCACTTTACTGTGAATGGTACAGACTTGGGGCGGGGAACCTGTGGCCCTCCAGTTGCTATTGGACTGCAGCTCCCTTCAGCCCCACACAGCATAGCTAATGATCAAGGATGATTGGAGTTGTAGTCTAGCAACATCTAGAAGGCTGCAGGTCCCCCTTTCCTGTTAGAGAGGCAATATCTTGCTTTTTCCAAGTAGTGCTTTAAGTTTGTTCATATGAAATACAGGTTTAAGCTCAGCTGAAGTCCCAAGCTTGGAAATTGCTTCACAAAATCCTATGTGAAGGTCACACATGGGGATAAGCTAGGTTTCGGTAGTGGTTCAGTGGGCCTGCCTGTGAGATCAGGAAAACAATGAGACTTTGTGGCAGGGACTAGGAGGAGGTCAGAGTCTCAGAGCTTTGGCTAAGATGCTTTTTAAAATGCAAGCAGAGAAATGTGAAAATAAAAGGAGCCCCTGGGAGCCATTTCATACATTCCGCAACCTAAAACCTGGGTTTGCCAACCCAGTAAATGCTCAACAGGGAACTGTAGTCAATTGTTGCTCTCTGGGAAGTGTACCTATAGGATATATATGTTAGCTGTGTTCACACATGTCTGCATTTTTAAGAGCATGCTTCAAAAATCTTGGATGTACACCTACAAATGTAGTGAACTACACCCACCCACGTACGTAGGTCAGGGTGAATTGACTGGTTATGGATGCAGAAGACAAGGAATGAGGAAAAGTGCCTGATGAGGAAGTTATGTGTAGTTGCGGCTGATCAGTATTAAGATTTTCCAGAAGGGGTGTGGCCAGCACAATCTTTCTGGTCAGCATTCTGAGGAGTAAGGAGGCTCTGAAACAGACCGGCTCTGTTCCCAGAGCACCAACCAGGCAAGGGGAGCTATTGCTCTGGCCTCAAGGCAGTGCCCTATGTCAGACCACTGTTCTTTCATCTCCAAACATGCCGGTAGCAAGCAGTGAGCCCCATTGCAAGTCCTTGTCTTTCTGTCTCCCGCAGTTGTATGAAAGGGCGGCGACTTTGCTTGGTGAGTGTTTGCTGCTTGCTTGTTTTAGCTCCAGAGACTGAGAAAAAGAAAGTAGACAAAGATGGTCCTTTTGAGAGAACCCGCTATCAGTGAAAGTATGCAACCTTTACAGTTACACAGAATGCTACAGCATTAGCTTGATAACATATCTTCAGGTTCAAGCCACCATGGTCCACCTCCTTCATTGCATCCATTTTGATTGTGGAAGTGTCTGCTAAGAGCAGCCACTGGTTAGTCAATGTCTTCTTCAATCCATCATGCTGTAGCAGAAGACGAGAAGGAAAGCAGAGCCTCTCCATCACATCAGCTGAGGAACCATCAAGTTTTTGCTCCTCCTTGAACTATTTCCCATTCCAGCCAGCCATTATTAAACTTAGTGCCTGAGTTTGTTTGTTTTTCTCTTTTCTTTATGTCTTTTAGATTGTAAGTGTGAGGGCAGGAACTGTCTTATTGCAGATTTTTTTAAAGAGCGGGATAACAATCCTGCAGGTAAGTACATGAAGAGGTGTTCTTGGTGGCTGCTCCTGAGTGGAAGAAAAGGCAGAAGCAAAGTGAGGTCTGGTTAGCTTTGAACATGATAAGTGCAGAGACTTGAGCCTGCCTGGAAGTCCTTCTGTCATCTGATCTGAAGGCCCCTCCTCCCTGTACCCAGGTGTGCAGGAGTTGAGCCATTGTTCTTCTTTAATATGCTCTCTGCATATACTCAGAGGCAGCCTCTCTCCTATTTTCTTTCACATGTTATTTGAATGAATTCCTACCAGTGCTGAAAACAGGAGCAAGGCCTGGGGTTGGGCGGAACCTGGCACAAAAATAAACCCTGAAGCGACCGGTTCCTGGTGATAATTCCACATGTCTACCTGCTACCTTCCCTCAGTTCTCAGTCATGGCGAGGTTGTGATTTCCCCCCCTTTGTGTGTAGCTAAATCTAGATACCGACAGGTTTTATTGGAGAGAGCATTTGGTGCAAGCGAGGCTGCGCTTGCAAGGTCAACGAATAATGAAGCAATTTCTTCGCACCTGCTTGTTAATTCCACCCTCTTCCCTTTCAAGGGGGAGCCATAACTCTCAACTTGGCGGTAGCCATTATGCCTCAGGGCTATGATGATGTTATAGTAACCCTGGAGAGGCCAGGGTGAGGGAATGCTCAGCTTCCACTTTTTCAGCCGCCTCCAAGTCTGGAGCTCAGCTCCTTTGCTTCCCCTGCAAAATGTCTTCCAGCGTTCATTAAAAGAACAGAAAGAAGAGAGAGATGGAGAATGATAAGCGTTGGGTTTTTGCTGTGTTTCTTCCTCCCCTTTCGGAAACCCGAGAGCTTTGTCTCTTAATGAAAAAAGAGCCGTGACTGATAGCTTCCTTGAGTCACCTGGCACTGTTTGCTCTGCAGGTGCTGTTTTTCCAGCAGCCCGCCTGCTGTCTGCTTGTGGCACGGTCAGGCCTGGATTGTGTGGGTTGGTCTGTTGGAGGGCAGTGGTGGCTGGCCGTGTGCCTTGTTCCATCCGCTTTTCTCTGCATTTCCGTAACCGTTGCTGTTCTTCCTTGAAGCCTTGGGTGGCTTTCAACTTTCTTGATCAAGATGGGAGGGAGCTCTTGTGTCAGACATCGCTCTGCCACAATGGTGGAACAAGCAGAGCGAGTGATGACCTGGCTTCACATCCCTATTTAAGCCCTGGCCTCACTCACTGAGCCAGACACACTTCCTGCCTGTAAAAAAAAAAGTGTGTGTGTGTGTGTTTGTTGTGTACCTTACAAATCATTGGCTTGGTGTGCACATCATGCTAAACCAAACCATGGTTTTGCCGGGATGTGTGGTTTTCCCTGGTTTTGGCTTTCCTTGGTTGCTCTGTTGCTATTAGCCGGTGCGTCATCTGAATTGGCTCAGTTTAGCTTTCCCAGATAGGCCACGAGCCATAAAGCATATAGCAAACTTTGCCTACAGTTTGTGGCTAGTCAGGAAAGATCTAAATCATGAGCACAGGTTCAAACAGCACAGTAAGCCACGAGTAGGGAACATTTTTGGCATGGAGACCCAGATCTTCATCTCCCCTCACTACCGTGAGCCAACTTTGACAAGGGAGTGGGGGACACGTACCTGTCAGTCACCTGATGTCATGATGACACCAGGTGGCTAATGGGGGGGGGCAGCTTTCACTCACCTGTTAAAGTTGGCCTGCAGGGAGAGGAACTATCTGCTTCACCAGTGCGTTCCCCACAGGAAGCTGCCCCAAGCAGGCCTGAACTTTCAGCTCATAAGCTGATGAGTCTAGACTTTTGTCCTGGTCTCTGCAGGGGTCTGAGCAGGATTCAACCACATGCAAATCCTATTGCTTTGGCTGTGTACATCAGTTCCCTTGATGGGTGAAGCCAGAGCAGAAATGAACCCCACCCATCAGCTAACATTACCTGCCAGGGAAAGTGGCATCAACTGATTGGCAGGTTTGTGTGGTGAAGAGGAAATGGCCTCATGGGCCAAAATGAACTCCCCTGAGGAGTCCTGATGTCCCACAGGCCAGAGGTTCCCCACCCAAGTACTAAGGCAAGGTACAAATCAGTGCAGTAAAGCAGTGGGATGAAAAGAGAGGAGCAAAGCACTGTGATCTCGTCTCTTAGAGTCTGCACATTTGCCTCAAGCCATGATTTGGCTTGGTGTGACGTATGAAGCAGGCCATTGTGTGAGAGAGAAGTAGAATGGCTGTTAAACGCTTTGAGCATTCAAAGGTCTGTGTCCATGGTCACACTGATACTTGCATTAATGCAGCCTTTCCGAGTCAAAGCCAAGCTGTGACTCGGTGGAGAGGCAAAGTGTTGTGCTTTTGTTATGCATAGGTAGGGAGCAAGGATTATGTTAGGTAAAGGGCTGTAACTTGGTGGTAGAGCACCTGCTTTGTGTGCAGAAGGTCCCAGAATTCGGCAGCTGCAGGTAGGGCAAGGAATTTGCCCTGTCTCTAACCCTGCAGAGCCAAAGATGGCCATTGAAGACATTGTTGAACTAGAGACTAGAGCCAGCAGTTCTCAACCTGTGGGTCCCCAGATGTTGTTGAACTACAACTCCCATCATTCCTGAGCTCTGGCCTTGCTAGCTAGGGGTGATGGGAGTTGTAGTTCAACAACATCTGGGGACCCACAGGTTGAGAAAGGCTGGACGAATGGTCTGACTTGAAATAGGACAGTTTCCTATGTTCCAAGGATACAGAGTCAGGAAGGGAAGACAAGGTGTTAAGACTAAGTGCAAATCACCTGCAAACAGATCTCTCAACTCAGATAGTCTTAGGAGCTAAACAGACATAAAGGGACAAGATGGGGCAACAATGCATCTTCAGTCATGTCTGAAATATGATGGCAAACTCAGTGTTTACAACAAAACACAGGTAAGGTGAGTTCAGCTGAACCTTGCCTTGCCTCATTAATGCTTCTTTGCTTGAAGCGCTTTTCTCGCCCAGCCTAGCTCTGAATTTGGAAACTGCAAAGAATAGTGTTCATGTGGGTTTTTTTAAACATTTTGTTGCAAAAATTAAGACACACACAACGTTATTTGCTTTAAAATCAGTGGGACAGCCACATAATTAGTGTTAAAGAGGTTGTTGTCCTAGTTACATCTGATTTGGCCCTTAAGGTGAAAGTTAAACATGACATGGAGTTTCAATACTCCCTCTTTTTATTTTTTAAAAATGAGAATCAACCTTTGGAAGTTTGTGATCATTTTGATCAGAAATGGTAGGAAGGAACTTCTTATCCCTTCTTCCTGCTGCCGTTTCTTTGCTAAAAGTCAGCCTCAGGTGCCCTCCCTACTTGTGGGGGCAAAGAATATATATTTCCCTTTAAGGTGAACAGCAGTTTCAATGTGATCCCCCCCCCCCCCCAAAGCAGGCGAACTCAGGAGTGGAAAGAGTTTGACAACCTCCTTCCTAGTCTTTTGCTTTTGATGGCACCCTTTCATTGAAAAAACAGCAACAACTCAGGGAAATGGGGAACAGAACTCTCATGTCATGGCTGATTTGACCCTTGGTGCTGCTCCTGGGCTGATCTCATGGCCTGTGTGAATATGTCAGTTTAGGTTTTCTAAGTTTCTCATTTTTTCAGAACAAATCAGTTTGTGATTTCTTTTTTTTTAGTCCTCATGAAAATTCACCAACATTTTAGTGCAAAATTTTCCTAATAGACACATGTTTGTGTGCCGTTTTCCTTAGTATGCATTTTTGCAAAGCAATGATCCCTGTTAAAATGCATTGCTGTATGTTATTTATACCAGCATATGCTGTTTTATGCACGCTTGATGATAGTATTCTTATACATAATACTTGGCTGGGGTGGGGAGAAACGCATTACAAAATTTGGAGAAGTGTGGGTTTGCTCCCTCCCTCCCTCTCTTTTGAAAGATGTGCTTCAGTTTGTGCAAATACGTCTTTAAATGCAAACCGAATTGAATTTCTGCTCCATGCCTACCTGGTGGGGGACTGCAGTGCTCCAGGAAGTGTGTGTGGTCTTATTGGCCCTCCGTCCTTGAAGATGATCAGCTTCCAGGCTTATTCTGAGTGGTGTGCTATTGCAGGATGGACATGGGTAGACCCAGGAGCTTTCCTGATGCGCCTACGGCTCTGTCTTCCCGTGATATCTTTTTGTACCTGAGTTTAAAAGGTCAAAGCAAAACTTGGCTCCAAGCCTAGAGTGTTCTAATTTGGGAATCCAGTTACAAGTGGGGAGAGGAAAACACACCTGCCTCTCCAACAACCAGGGAATGTTCCAGGACAGCTGCCAGGTTTCTGTCTTGCTGAAACCTTGTGGGGTTCTGGAACTGGTCTGTGACCGAAATAATAAATTCAAGGGGTTCCTTGTTTCTCGTGGTGGTTTTCCTCTGAATCCCTACGACATCAGCAGCCCTAGCCAGTGGTGGCATTGGAGCCTAGCCAGTTTTCTCCCCTATCTTGCATTTATGCATTGGGTTTCCACTCAGCGTGTAATAGTTTTGCGTTTCTCTTTGTGGAAATTTCGTTTGATCGGGGCTCCAATTTAGCTGGGTTGCTTTGAAATTTACTCCTGCCGTCATACCTGGTTGTTGCCTTCAAAGGAGGCCTTATTGAAGTGCTGGAGATCAGGGGAAAGCTGCTGTTGCAGATTGCAGTCCTGAGAAATCTGGAGCAGGAAGCCTTCAAGTAAAAAGGGATTCTAGAATTGTAGTTGGGGAGGGGGGGACAGAGAGGTGACCCTTCCTTTGAGATGATTGCAGCAGATCTTCCCCACCCCCACCCCAGCTAGAGAAGAAAGAGACATTTCCCTCTGCCCCCTACCTCAGGAGAGAGATTTGGCTGTGATGGGGTCACCACAGTGCAGTAGCAAAGAGATGCAACGTGTTTGGAGCAGTGGGAGTGATTTGATAACCCCATCACTGCATGCAATATACATGAATGTTTCATTTCCTCTCCTTTCCTCCCCTCCCCCTCCTGCAGGCTTTAATCAAACAGGTTCTGTAGATATTTGGCAGAGTCTTCCAAGATGAACTGGAAGAATGCCATTTCTTCCTCCTAAAAAGTGAGAGCGAAGGCTGAGTCAACAAGTTGTGTATGGCTTGTGGGCATCTATTGGCTAGCACCCATATCATCTGCATGGTACAGGAATACCCCTTGCATTCCTTTTGCTAGTTTTTCAATATATATATATATATATATTTTAAAACTGAAGAATTAATATGGATGTGCTTTAGCATACGTATGCCTCTTTTAAAAAAGAAATAAGCATTCTGAAGCAATTTCTTCCTCTCCACCCTCCAACATTTACCTTCCACTTAAAGACAAATTTCTTAAACATTTGCATTTTTTAAAGGATTTTTATGCCATTTTAAGGCCAGGCCCTCACAAAGCATCTTCCAACACAAAAACATAGAATGCATAATCACTCATCAAGATATATATTTTTATGAAGTAATTGCTTACTCCTACTACAGCTCAGTTTCTATCATCTTTTGGTGTTTTAAAATATTTCACAAGAAAAGAGAGAGAGAGAGAGAGAAGGCCTTTTCTATATAGCAAGTTTCTCTCTCCCATTTTATTTTATTTTTTAAAAATGATATACCACCCTTCAGCATCATTTCCAGGGCAGTTTACAAAACAAGATAAAATACAGGAATCAAGTCCAAACATAACTTAAAATAGTGTTACCGTAAACCAGTGCTTTTTTCTGTGGGGGACGCAGGGGTACACAGACCCCTAAACATTTTGTGAATCTAAGTTTGGCCTCATTGAGGGGCAGTATTTCAATATGAGTAGGAAAATGAGAGTACCCCTAAACATATTTTGAGGGGGGAAACCACTGCTGTAAACTAAAAATGCCTTCACCTAGTGCAAAAAAGAGAGGAATGTTGTGTGCTGAGCCAGTTTTTTTGAGGGAGTTTCGCAAGAGAAAATAGAAGGAGAATCCATGGTGGAGGAACTGCCAGATCCAAAGCCCTCCTGGAACCCATAAAGGTGGTTGTGGGCAGTTGGAGGGAGAACCAGTTCCATGATTCCCCTCTCTTTGAGGGGGAATGGGATGGCTGTAGATCTAAGCCCTCCCTTAGCCTGCACCTGACACACCGATCATCTACCTCTACCTCTGTTGGGCATCTCTAGGGACAGATCTCCTCTGCCTGTGGAGATGGCCATCAACTCCAAGGCATGACCACCAGCTTGGATAGCTTTAAAATAGGATTAGATAAATTCCTGGAGACCACAGGCTATCAATGGCTACTAGTCACAGTATAGCTATGTTCTACCTCTGCTTTCAGAGGCACTATGCCTCTGAATGCCAGTTGCCGGGAATCAGAAGTGGGCCAGTAGACATGAACTTCTCACGGGCATCTGGTTGGCCATTGTGAAAACAGGATGTTGGCGTAGATGGACCTTTGGCCTGATCCAGCAGGGATGTTCTCTTGAGATGGACGTCTGTCATAACTTGTGGCCATTGGCTGGCCCACCCATGAGGCAAGGTGAGACGACTGCCTCAGGTGGCAGAATACAGAGGCATCAGTCTGGCCTCCAATGAATGTATCGCCCGATTTGCACCAGGGTCTCCAACACTAGGCCTTGCTCCTGTTTTCAGCGCTGGTAGGAATTCATTCAAAGAACCTATGAAATAGGAGAGAGGCAGATTGCATATTGCAGAAGAACCATGGCATAATGCCTGCACACCTGGGAAAACTAAACAGCTAGGTTTTACTTGGGTGGGGAGCTAATGGAAGCCAAGGTGGGGGTAAGAGGCATGAAAAACCACCAACTAAAAGGAGAGAAGGAAGGTGCAGATGATGATGATGATGATTGATGATGATAACAATAACAATAATAATAATTTATTATTATTATTTCCCCAGCCACTCTGGGCAGCTCCCAGCAGAATACTAAAAACACGAGCTTCCACTCTAGCAGAGTGTGACTGCAGATGCACAATGGGTTATTTTTATTTATTAGCTTTTCCACAGTAAGGAAATCTAGATTAAATGTATATTTTTAAAAACATGAATAATAGAATTGTAGAGTTGGAAGAGGCCCCAGTGGTCTTCTAGTCCAACCCCTTGCAATCCAGATGGCCATTCAACCTGTGTTCAAAAAGGAGACTCCACCAGCTTCTGATGTAGTTTGTTCCACTGCTGAACAGCTCTTACCAGGTTGGCATTTTTGGTTGGCGTTTGGATGATGATGATCTATGGACACTGAAAAAACAAAACAAAACCCCAAACCCTTATGTGCATGAGAAGCACCAAACCCACAATAAAATTCCATTTGGAAGCCTCCTTATACAAGGGGGAATTACCAAGAAAGCAGGCCAGAGTTTAGAATTAAAAAATATACCAAAAATAGAAACATTAGTTTATTGCACCAGCATCATTTGGATCAGACTGGCAACATTTGGACAGACAGGGCCACCCCACCCGGACTGGACGTAAAAAGGAAGATAGACTAGTGTGGGGATTGACTGAGGGTAGAGTGAGTTGAGTGGGGTCTCCACTGCTTTTGACTGTTTTGGGGCAGCCTCTTCTGCCTGCCAAGCTTCTGTGCAACATTAGGGTTGCCCTAGCCAGTGTGGTGTTGCGTTTAAAGTGTCAGACTAGGACCTGGGAGACCGGGGTTCAAAACCAGACTTGGCCATGAAGCCCACTGGGTGACCTTGGGCCAGTCACTGCCTCTTCGCCTAACCTACCTCACAGGGTGGTTGTGGGGATTAAATAAATGAGCAGGGAGAGAACCAGGTAAGCCACCTTGAGCTCCATGGAGAAAAATATCGGATATGCACGCTAGCAGCAAATAAATAAATAAGCAATCACTGGCAAAGACTTCACTGCCAACCACCACAACATCATTTAGCTCATCACAATACAGATTATAATTTAAAGACTGCTCTCTTTCTCTCTCTGCCCAGCTCCCCGCTCCAGCTTTGCATTAATGGTGCATTAGCCGATTCTGCCCATTCAATAGGGAAGAGAGATGGAAAGATGGGGATTCGGTGCTGCTTGCGGTGGCCTCTTAAATAAAGCACGCTTGTTACTTTTAGGCTCTTCTCCTGATGACTTACATTCCGACCCCTTCATCATCTTAGTTGTTATTGCTTTTATTAGCCTCAGAGTGCAGAACCTTAAACCTCGTACTATTGATTTTCATCCCTTTGCTTCTAGCCTCATCCACAAGGTCGTTTGGTTCTTCCTGTGTGTGTTTTTTTCCCTTAAAAAAAAATCCAGTCCTCTGCTTTTATTGACAATGTTTCCCAGCCCTGTCATCAGCAAAATTGCATTAGCGTTGCCTGCTTCAATTTTTCTTTTTTAAAAAAGCCAAAGACTATAATGACGGCAGGAGAGGCAAAGTCTCCTAAGAATGATCCCGGAAGAATTCCATCAGCGACTTCTTTCCAGCTCAGTAGCTCTTGCTTTTCAATAACCTTTTAGGGTTGCCTTGGAGGTTGAGGATGAGTTTTTGCCTCAATCGTGCTGAGATGTGAAAGTTCCAGAAGTTATTAAAAAAAAAAACAACCCGCCACCTGTGTTTTCAGCAAAGAATGGACATTGTGTGTGAGAGAGGGAGCGAGAGATTGAAATGTGATAGTAGCCTTTCAGAACACAACTTCATATAATCCTTCAGAAGTATCTTCAAAGGATATGATTTTTTATTATTTTGTGAAGGCAGTTATGAGCCCTGAGGAGATGACTTGGAGAGCCTGGTTGGATCAGGTTGTGGGATGGAGGTTGACCACCTTGGGGAGGGAATCAATGGCCTGGGGTGGTCATGTCAGATCCCCTTGGGGTGCCCAAGAAGCCTGGAAGGGATGTGGATGATGAATGAAGTGCCTGTGTGATGGCCTGGGATTCCGATTCGGAGGATGAAACAGAGGAATCCCAGCCTGCACAGGAGTCCCCGCCTCCAGGGCCGGCTGAACTGGGGCAAGGCCTAGATGCTGAAGAGCCTGCACCTGTGGCAGTGCATCAGGAGCTGGCCCCAGGTGAAGCCCTTCTGGCCCCAGAGGGGCTTGATGACTCAGTGGCCACAGGTGAGCCTCCTCCAGGGCCCAGTAACCCTTCGGCCTCTCCTGATCTGCAGAGGCTTAGGGCAGAGAGGCGAAGGGAACTGGTTGCCCCCAGGAGGAGTGCTCGCCTTAAGGCCAGAGGAGGCGGGGCTCCTGGGGGCCGGGACCGCCCCTGGCCTTAGAAGAGGATAAAAGCCCAGTCAACCCGGCCCCAGGTTGCGGGAGCAACGTCGTTGTTGGCTTCAGACCTTCCTGTGTTCTTGATCCCTGCTCGGCCTCCTGTTCCTGACTATCCGGTACTCCTGTTCCCTGCTCGGTTTCCTGTTCCCGACCATCCGGTGTTCCTGTTACCTGCTCAGCCTTCTGTTCCAGCGTTCCTGTTCCCCGCCCGGCTCTCTGCATCAGACCTCGCCCCTCTTCGTGTGGACTCTGCTACACTCACGGTACCTTACCCCCGGGACCAGCACAGCCTGGTCCCAGGTAGGGATCTCTTGGGTTGTCACCCAGTTGCTCCAGCCCACTGCCTCAGCGCTGCCACTGCATGAGTCACCCCTCCCCTCTCCCTCCTGCTGTCTCCTCCCTGATCACTTTTTGTCTCGTCCTGGTCAGTGCACCAGAAGGAGTTTCCATGTGCTTCCCACCTCCAGAGATGCTTCATGCAAGCTCATCCCATTGCTTCATGATGGGCGCGGCAACCATTCATCAATTTCTTAGCTGGTCCAGCCATGCCTTGCACCTGTTATGTCTTTGATCTCTGCTCTGCCTATGTACTGTACTGCTCTAATCATTAAAGTTTCTGGCGGAAACCATAATCCAAGTCTGAGTACTTTAATCAGACCAGGAGCCAGGATAAAGACATACTAACCTTCCTTTCCACCTCTCTGTCCTTCTTTTCTGTACAAAATTCTCCAGACTGCTTACAGTGTTGTTTTACAAACACCAAACTATATCTAATAATGTAAGCCTCCTCTTCTGTCCCAAGGTGATTCCCGTCCACCGCCGCCATGCAGTCTTTTGCCCATAATCGAGACTGGCATCGTACACATAATATGTTTTGTAGAAGCACATTAAAGCAGCAGAGATCTGGTTCCCTGAGAAATCTCAGCTTTCTATTTTTTAAAAATCAAGTTTCTAGTCCTTAAAATCGTAAAGATCCTTTTGGATGTGCGTAGCGCTTGCTGACTAATGCTTTAAGTGATGGAGAATAGGACTTCAGTGTTTCGTATTACTGCACTTTGCTTCTGCCCATGATTAGTAGAAGCAGAACAAAACATGCAAGCCAGAGAGAGAATGTGCACTTTTGCTTAACTTATATTCAGCTTGCAGAATTCAACTTTTCAGGCCTTGTTGCAGAAGTTTATTTTATTTTTAACACCGAGTTCTCAAAGTTCTTGCGTAAACTGTGCTGCCACCAGGGTTAAGTTCTGAATTCTTTCATGTAAGTTTTGGCTCTTCTTCTCTCTGATAATATTTTTTGGTGTGTCTGTCCTTTTCCTGGATTCATTGATTTTTTTGTTTGTGAGCTGTTGCTCAAAACAAAACAAAACGTTTTTCTGTTTTAACTTGTGCAGCGTTCTTGGAAGCCCCAATTCTGTTGCCCTGATTAAAGGGACCTGTGTGAGGAAAGTGAGCCTGTGACAACCCAGGGCTGGGAAAATTACAACCACAAATGAACTTGGTACGGCACAAGAAAAGAGGCGCAAATTGCATTGGGGGGCTGGGGAGGCGTCTCGCTGTTTTCTTATTACCCGTTTGTGAAGCAAAGCATGGCGAAAAGACGTGATTAATGGGGCAGCTTCTGAGACTCTAGAGTCAATAACTACTAAAGTGGTTTTTTGTTTTTATGCCATCTTCATCCACTTCCCAAGTAAGGAGATCGTTCAACAATAATCGGATGGAAACCTTCTGTGTTAATTTGCTGCAGGGTGAAGTATTGCGGGTGGCGGTGTTCTTCCTCCTTGCAGGTAATAGCAAAGGAAGGGGGGGTGATATTTCCACTCTGTGACGCTTTTCTTGGGACTGCATCTCAGTGCTGGGATAGGGGCTTCTTCAACCCTGCAGGGGTCAGACTCTTCCCATCTTAAGCTGAGGGTGGACCAGGTCCAGCCACAACACTGCTGCAAACTCAGGCAGCTTTGGCTCAAAATGGGAGAATCCCCCACTTTTGGCCTGGCCAGTGGTGGGTGGGAGGCAGCCTTGAACCAGGAGCCTCAAGGCCTTGGAAGCAAAACTAACTTATAGGAGCGTGCTCTGAGGCCTTGGAGCTTTCTTCAGACCCAGGACCAAGTAGGGGTGGGCAACATCGATTCTTACGATTGGTAGATAGTATGAAGTCTCTGGATTAGCCAGTTCCTTTCCTCTCCTCTCCCCTGCTGCTCAGCACTAGAAATGATCCACCAGCATGTGCAAGTGTAGATAAATAATGTCTATAGGATCTCTTTAACAAAGAAGGCATAACTAATCTCTGTTACGTGACCTGGAGCATGAACTCAAGAGTAAGGACTTCCAAAGTCCTTTGCTGGATCAGATCGAAATGTACTCAGCACAGCATTATCATCATCATTATTATTATTTTGCAAGAATCCCAGCCACTAAGAGGCAGACCACCAGGAATTGACCCATGGTGCACCAGGAGAATATGTTCTACCCACTGTTGCTTTAGATACGTGGTACAGGACAGGCAGTACTCTGAAAAGGCGCTAAATGAATAGTAAATACCGTACTAAGGACACGTCTGTGTCAGTGCAACAATCTGAGAAGGTAGACCAATATTATGCCCCCCCAAATTTCTAATGAAAGGTAAAGGCTGAGACAGTAATGTCTTTGTTAAAGCCACCTGTGAGTTCCGTGACTGAGCTGATATCTGGTCTATTGATTTCTTGGCTAACAAATTATGGACTTTACCTCCCACTGCTAGGATGGGGGGCGGGGGTTTGCTGTGCGTTCACTAAATGGCCCTGAATAGTTATGTGCTGCCCTGCAGTTTCTAAAGATAGAATTGCAGGTTTTTTTATGACACAAGAAAGACCTCCTTCTCACTTTTCTCACACTTGTCAGGAAGAAGTGGGGGAAAACAAAACCACCGAAGAGTTCATCATTGTTTTTCGAATGTGCAATTTATGTCAGTTTGTTTTGGTCCCAGAATAGATTGCAAATAATGATTTACAGCCCTGGAGCATAATGGGTGTGATTAGGGGTGTATAATACCACTTGCATCCGCTCAGGGATGTACTGAGTCTTAATTAATATTTGTAAGTCAATGCAAACTCCTCCTGTGTATGTGAACACACATGAAGGCTCCAGAGCCACCGAAGGAAAGGATTTATGACTTCCCCACTGCATATTAATAAGTTGTATTTCCCCATCAAATCCAATTGATTTGTGATTTCGTGTGTGGCTTTGCTGGTGTTTTTCTTTTGTTTTCTGTGAGCAGGCTTTCCCCACATATTTTTCCTCGTTTTATAAAAGCGCAATGAAATGGCCTGCTATTGTTCAGGGCAGCCTTCCCCAAGCTGGTGCCCTCCAGATAGTTTTTATTCATTTTATAAAATTTCTACCCCACTCTTTAACTTGCATGATATTAGGGCAAGTGAAAAAAGTTTAAAATCCAATAGAACAAAAAAAAATGTGTGTGTTTGGGGCCCCATGTTGGGCAAAAAGATTCCTGCATTGCAAGGGGTTGGACTAGATGAGCCTCGCGGTCCCTTCCAGTTCTATAATTCTACGTATCGGGAGGTGGGGCATAAGGTTGGAGAAGATGGCTTTAGGGAATGGGTACATTTGATGATGGAATTCTAGACGCATGTAATGGACAATCTCTGGTTTGCTGTGCTTCTGAAGGGCTTCTGTCTGGTCAGTCTTTGAGAGATAATGATGGGCTTGATTGACCCGATCAAGCCAAGTAATTATTCTTTTATTCAGGAATCCCTGAAGGGGATTTTGGAAGGGGTAAGGGAATCATAGGAAGCTGCCTAATTCCATGCTAGTTGGTCACTGAAGCTCAGAATTGTCTACAGTCCACTGACCGGAAATGGATCTCCAGGGCTTCAAGCAGGAAGCTTTCCCAGCCGTACCTAGAGATACCAGGGATTGAACTTTTGGATGCAAATCATGCACCTTACTGTGGAGCTATGGCTGTGCCCTAGGAGCTGCAGCTGGGTGTAGGAGCTAGGCAATTGAGATGCAGCAGGCTGCTGACCAGAGGAGATGCTCTTCTAGTATTTATGATAGGCCTGGCCAGCTCAGAAGCTCCCTACTGCCTACCAAAATCAGAGGGACCAATTTTGTGTGCCTCATTTCCATTCTGTACCTGTAAAAGGCTCTGATTTCTCATTCCACAAAGCCCCCTATAACTCACAAGGCCAGGCCCCAATCTCTGAGGTTGCTGGTTCGAACTTCCAGAACCCCTGACACATTGCCAGCTTTTGAGCTCTTTGTACTGGCTCTGCATTTCAAGAATTGACAAGACATGAGCGTGTGTGAGGAAGGCTCTGTGCTGATACAGAAGCCATGTGGGTGCTGCGTTCAGGAAGTTCAGTCTGTGTGTTCACAGGCAAGAAGGGGAAGGGGTCTGGGGTGGTCCACAAATGAGACCCAAAGGTCAGATAAGGAGAGTCAAGATGGGAGTAGTGAGGCAGGGGTAGCCAAAATTGGGCCCTCTTCTCCAGAAGTTGTTGGGCTGCAAGTCCCAACACCCACTGGCCATGCAAGCTGGGGCTGGTGGGAGTTCGGAGGGCACCATGTTGACTATCCCTGCAGTAAAGCATTAGGGAAGGAGAGGGCAGGGTGGTGTCTGAAAGGCATTTCTGAAAAAGCATGTTTGGGGAGAGGCACTTGAAAGCAGTTCCTGCTGCTTTTCTCATTACCGAAGAGGGCTAGAAACTTAAATTAATAAAATGGGCTTGATTCCTAAAGCTTGGGCTTTAAAGCAGCGACTTTGCAACAGGGCTGAATGTAGGTTCTTGAAGCATCATTGCTTATGGCTCCCCATTTCCACCTTTGTTTTTTGAAGATGGTAAGAACCCATTTTCAGTGTGAAAATTCAGCAATAACATGGTCTAGTCATTTATTTATCTGTCACAGTTCAGGGGGGAGAAAACATTGTTTTAATCATCCACTCCAGAGAATACAATTTCATGCTTTGGCTTTGGAAACTCGCAATCTCTCTCTCTTCCCTCACCCCTCTGCTCCCAAATCTGGTTTGGTGGGGTCTCCCCCCCCCCCCCGACCTCTTAATAATTTCCTTTCCGAATAAGAGAAATTCAACCTCCAAAAATCCTATTTAGTGCTCTTGGTTCTTGGAGTTTTCAAATAATAATAGAAAGAAGGTACAAATTAAAAATTAAAGCAGTTGCTAATCTCCTGAAAACACACTCTCACAAACACTTTCTCAGGCGCACTGATTTTCATACACTATTCAATTAGGAAGAGCTGCGTATTATGATATAATGAGCTGCAATTCTCAAACAGGATTTACAGCTTGGGAAGGAGGGGGAAAACCGGGAAATACAATTTTGCTTCACTTTTCTCTCGTTTTAAATCGCCTTCCCCTCCCCCCAACTTTGCTTCAGCAGCTGGAGTAGGAAAGCAATAGGGAATTCATTAGCTGCTTTGTAATAAATTAATGTAACGATTCAAAATCTCCATATTGCAGCCTGCAAATCTTCAGATGCACCTACATATGCCATTGGGCATGAGTAAATAACTGTGCCCTGCAGTTACATTAGTCTTTGGTGGAGCTGATAATTTCTCTCTCCTCCCCGCCTTTCAGATTTTGCAAATCGGCAAATTTCCTGAGCTGCACTCCTCATCAGAGTAACTGGGAGGTTGTGACATATCCAGCTGTGATAGCCTAAGAGGCCTTAATGGTAGCAAAGTGAATTCTTAACTCTTTCACAGTCAAATCGAGTGTAGGCAGATCAAATTGGGTGCAGCACTGTGGAAACTAGTTCAGCAACATCTCGATGGCACCATGTTGGGGACCCTTGATCCAGATATTTGATGACAACAGGGAGCATGCAGAAGCATAGCATAGCATAGCATATTCATAGCAAAAAACTGATTGGAAAATCTGCCCTTTGGGCTATTTTACACATTATGGAAAGACATACGAATCTATGGTGCAACACATTTGGAATCCTCTGTACAGTTCTGGGACACTGGCAAAGAAAAAACGCTTTAGATGCGTTGTTTATGCATTCTAATACTGTAACACCAGATGGTGCCCTGGAGTTCCGTTTTTGCTAACCTGATTCCCCATACAAATGTTACGACGCTTTTAACCGAAACGCTTCTTTGCTATGTCTAGATCCAGCCCTGGTTGCCTCACCTCAAAAATGATATTTTAGAGCTGGGAAAAGGTTCAGAAAATGGCAACAAAATGATGAAGGGGTGAATAAATTCCCCTAAGAAAGGTTGCAGTATTTGGGGCTTTTTAGTTTAGGGAAAAGGTAAGAGGTGACATGATAGAAGTGTTGTAAAATTGTGCGTGGCATGGAGAAAGTGGATAGAGAATAGTTGTTCTCCCTCTCTCATAGCACTGGAACTTGTGGGCATTCAATGAGGTTGCTGGAAGACTGGGGACAGACAGGAGAAAGTACTCCTTTATACACTGTGCATTGTTATGGAACTTGCTCCTGCAGGAAGTGCTAATGGCCAGCAACTTGCATGGCTTTAAAAGAGGATTGGACAAGGCTATCAATGGCCAGTTGCCACGACTACGATGTTCTGCCTTCATGGTCCAGAGGCATTATGCCTCTGAATGCCAGTTGCTGGGAACTGCAAGAAATGTTGTTCTGCTCAGGTTCTGCTTGTGAGCTTCCCATGGACATCTGGTAAATCACTGTGTGAACAGGATGCTGGACTAGATGGGCCACTGGCCTCATCCAGCAGAGCCCTTCTCATATACTTATTTGTTATTGTTGTGAGCTGCTTTGAGTTCAGCTGGTTTGTTGGAGTTGCAGCACACGGATATTAAATCAAATCAAATAATAGAATAGTTGAAGGCTTCCTTATTCTTCCATATAAGCATGTATGTAGCTGTTTTCATTTTTTAAGGGAAAGAGTGAGAAAACAACAGAAGGATACCCACCCCCTGCTATTTTCAAAACCTTTTTTTATAAAAAAAATATTAAAATTGTACACTTCCTAGACAGATCAAAGTCCTAAGATTGAAAGAAGGCTTTTTGAGGCTACCTGAGAAACTTCTGTGATCTACACTTCAGGGCAGAGTGTGAGCTTTGCCCCTCCATCGTTGGCTCCATTTCATTAACCGAACGATAGAGACAACTGCCGAGGGGCAGGGAGCAGTCTGGGTCTCAGCTCTGATTCATCAAGAGCTGGATGTGACCTTGTGCCAAGCTCAACGCAGCTAGAATTAAATGCCTCTTTAGCACTGCCCTGGAGCCCTGCGGCCAGGTTTACAGGCCTCGCTGCCACTGGCCTTTAACATGAACATTTGTACCGAGGCTGATCTCTGGTCACTGTGTGCTAATTGGAGATGCTCATAAGGCCTTTGGCTGGGAACAAAAGCTCCTGGAGAGCAAATTGCACCAGTTCCCCGCTGCACCAAAAAAACAACAACAAAAGATTAATGCAGCACTGCAGAGATCGTTGGGCTCTCACTCCCCTAATCGCAACCCACAGCTAGCATGATCAATGGTCAGGGATTATGGGAGTTGTAGTCCAGCAGTATCTGGAGTGCCTCAGGTTGCCCATCCCTTCAGTAGGACCTAACAGCCACCATTTGGTCCTGCAGGATTAAGAAAACGATTTGGAGGCATAATGGACAGATGTGCCGGAAAGATCTGCATTCAAATCTCCCACTCACCCCTTCCACTGCAAATGTTCTCCTTTATACAGTGGTACCTCGGGTTACAGACGCTTCAGGTTACAGATGCTTCAGGTTACAAACTCCGCTAACCCAGAAATAGTACCTCGGGTTAAGAACTTTGCTTCAGGATGGGAACAGAAATCGTGCTCTGGCAGCGCGGCAGCAGCAGGAGGCCCCATTAGCTAAAGTGGTGCTTCAGATTAAGAATAGTTTCAGGTTAAGAACGGACCTCCGGAACGAATTAAGTATGTAACCAGAGGTACCACTGTATTGATTTGTTGATTGTAACCAGAGTGATTGGTTAATCCCCCAGATTCAGACTCTGAGGGGGATGTGTGCAGGCAGGGGGCGTGTTTCTCATCCACTCCCAATTTTTCCTTCTGCACACAGACTTTATACAAATCAGAAAAACAAGCAGATTATGAAAACAGTCTCTCTCTGCCTCTCTGGAATAAATTTGCTAACTAACATCCAGTTCAGCATTATTTACCGTGGAATGACACGTAGAGGGCTTCTTCCTTTTTCTTTGTTTGGTAAATAAGGTGATAAATGAAAGCTTTCCACATTTCCCAAGAGTGCCTGTCGCTCCTTTCTAACAGCATCCGCCCCCGGGAAGCTCTCCTGCCATAGAAACCTCCCATGGGTAAAGGCCAATTTATCATGCCCTGGGATGTACCACCTTTTGAACTTTGCACACAATCTGGAGTCATTTGTCCCGGAGTAGCAGCAACATCTGTCTCGCCTGAAGTCCAAACCTAGAACTCTTTGCAAGATTTGCATTTTCAATATCTTAGTGTCATGCCTATCGATCCTTGAGCTGAAGAGGGCTTCCAGCAGTTAGTGGATTGACCCGGCTACCTTTCATTTTTGTAGACCTATGCCAGGGACAGACAGCATGGTGCCCCACCAGACTACAACTCCCACATTCCCTGACTGCTGGCCTGCCGGCTGGGGCAACTATGAATTTGGAGTCCAACAGCGTCTGCAGTCTGTACCCCCTGTTCTTAATTTGAGCCAGAGCTTAATTTGAAATAGTTACTTGGGCACATTTTGTACATAACACTTTTAGACAATATTGCATTCATGCTGATGACAATGTAGTGTGTGCACATTCAAAGGATGACTTCCAAACCATCCTAAATATCTTTGCAGAAGCTTATGAAAAGCTTGGCCTATCGCTCAACATCCAAAAAAAACCCAAAGTGTTGTACCAACAAGCACAAAACAACCCCTCTGCAGCGCCACAAATTCAACTTAACGGTGTAACATTGGAAATCGTCAATCACTTTTCCTACCTGGGCAGTTATCTTTCCACAAGGGCTGACATTAATGCTGAAATCCAGCATCACCTGAGCTCTGCAAGTGCAGCTTTCTCCCAATTGAAGTGCAGAATGTTTGAGGACCAGGACATTCGCAGGAGATGAAAATGCTTGTTTACAAAGCTATTGTTCTACCAACCTCACTGTACATTTGTGAAACATGGGCCACTTCTAAATGCCATCTCCAACTCCTTGAAAGATTCCATCAACGGTGTCTCCGAAAAATTTTACACATCACTTGGGAAGACAGGTGAACTAATGTTGGTGTACTGGAAGAAGCAAAGACTACAGTGTCAAAGTAATGCTTATTCAACATCAACTTCGTTGGACTGGTGATGTTGTTTGGATGCCTGATTATTGTCTCCCAAAGCAACTACTCTGTTGCGAACTTAAACATGAAAAGTGTAATGCTGGTGGTCAGTAAAAGAAGTTTAAAGACTCTCTCAAGGCAAATCTAAAAAAAAGTAGCATAAACACCAACAACTGGGAAACACTGACCTATGAGCGCTCCAATTGGAGAACAGCCTTTACCGAAGGACTTTGAAAACACTCAAACTCAGGATGAAAGGGAGAAATGAACAAAGAGGAAGGCATGCTTGGCAAACCCTCACCATGATCAACTCCTGCCCGGAAACCTATGTCCCCACTGTGGAAGGATGTGTGGATCCAGAATTGGCCTCCATAGTCACCTATGGACACACCGTTAAGACCGTGTTCATGGAAGGCCATCTTACTTGTTACAGGTGATTGCCAAAGAAGAAGAAGAATCCCCTGTTCTTATTTTGAGCCAGAGCTTAATTTGAGCCAGTTACTGGGGCACATTGTGTACATAACACTGTTAGACAATACTCCATTCATATACAGTATATAAAATTTGTATTAGATTTTCTCTTTTACAATTTAACATACTTATTTTACATCCTTAAGATATCAATAACTCCCCTTCTTCTCTTTCCATGGTTCATTTTACATATCATAAATCCCTTCGTATTTTACAAAAATTATACCATTCAGTATTCCATTATTGCATCTATCAAAACTTATTTACACTGTTGAATTTATCTTAATGCTGCCAGCGTTTTCAGCTGTACACAGTTATTTCCCATATATTCAATAAACGTTTTCCAATCTTCTCTAAAAGTATGTTCTTCTTGTTCTCTTATTCTATATGTTAAGTCTGCAAGTTGTGCATATTGTGTCAACTTAAGTTGCTATTCCTCTTTGGTTGGGACCGCATCGTTTTCCATTTTTGGTCTAACGAAACACGGGCCGCAGTAGTAGCATACATAAATAACCTTTTTTTACACCTGGGAATTTCAGTCTGAATTCTCCCCAACAGGAAGGACTCTGGGGTTTTTGGGAAGGTACTTTTAAACAATTTTTTCAATTCATTATGGATCATTTCTTTCACCACATATGAAAGAATGTTCCCTCCACCTCTTTGCATCTCCAGCACTTATCTGCTTCAGTCTTATACATCTTAGTAAGTTTACTCGGAGTTAAATACCATCTGTGGATCATTTTCAAATAATTCCCCTTCAACGAATAACATGCTGTAAACTTCCAAGTCCAAAACTTCCGAAACTCTGGGAGTTTTTCCAAGAGGGTAAAATCTATATTGTGTCCTCAAATTCATATTGTTTATTGTTATATTGATTGTTAATTCAAACTTAATTCTATTGTGTTTTATGTTCACTTAGTACAGTATGTGAATCTGGCCTGGGACTGTAATAAATTTCATTTCATATGTCGTGTCCTATAGCTATTGCCCAGTGTATCATTGAGGCTTAAACAAGCTCATCTTTTGTTTCCCAATCTAATAACAGATTATACATCTTAGACAAAAGTTTCTCTTTGTTTTGTAGAAGGTCTTTTTCGAATTGTGAGCTTTGGTCCAAAAAACCTTTTTTTATATCTAATTTAAACATTTCATGTAACTGATGGTATTGTAACCAATCCGTAACATGGATCCTTCTCCATTCATATTCTACCTGCTAGCTTGAGCAAGAATCTGAATTCCAGGAAGATATGCTAAGACGCAATTCTAAAGTGTTTCCATGGAAGTAATTTAGAACACAGCTGGGGCCTGTCTGCTGCCTCATTCACTAGGAGCAGGGGCAGGTTGAGCCCATCGTTGTCCACATTTTAGGGCTCGTCCGCACTTTACAAATCGGCAGGTTTTCTGTTTGCCCTGCTGCTTTCCCCAGAAAACCTGCTCTTTACTGTTCAATTGGAACAAACACCAATCCATGGAAAACCTGACCGATGTTTTCTCCAACTCAGTGACAAGCAGCAGATTTTGAGTCCTTACTTTCACCCACTTTAGTAAATTACGAACATTTGCTTTTAGGGGAAAAAAGTGCTGAGTCCAGGTGCACAAATCTGTAAGTGAAACCTGCCCACACCCCTTGGTGACCCAGACCCACCAACCGTGTACAATGGGGGTGTAGTGTGTGTTTGTATACAGATTAATTGTGCGTGCATACACTTAGGCTCCTTCCAGTCTGTAGGCTAGGAACACAGAATCGTAGAGTTGGAAGGGACCCTGAGGGTCATCTAGTCCAACCTCCTGTAATGCAGGAATCTCAACTAAATCCATGACAAAGGGACCTGCCTTATATACCGAGTCAAAACACTGGTCCATCTAGTTCAGAGCTGCCTGCACTGACCGGCAGCGGCTTTTGGGGATCACAGACGGAGGACTCTCCCAGTCCTTCCTGGAGATGCTGGGAACTGAATCTACAAACCTCTGCATGTAAAGCAGTTGCTCTACCACTGAGTTACAGCCATTCTCCAAATGCAGCACAATGTATTTATAAACAGGATATGTTTATTAGAATATTGATGCCTCATTCCTTGCGTGGTTGCACTTCAACACTGTATCCACACTGCATTACTCCTCCTCTCTTTGGTGTGTCTTGCCCAGCTCAGCTCTTGGAGTTTGTTTAAGGACCATCAGTGTAGTTGTTAGGGAGATGCAGGGAAGAGAAGAAAATTAGCCTTAACATGGTGTGAGTGTGTGTCTATATTTTCCACTTAACAACATGGGAGAGTTTGATGGCTTCCTAATTGGGAAGCTTAACTAGACAAAAAGTGAACAGCCAGAAAGAGGGAGATCCATGAGGAAGTGTGAAGCAGCAGGGAAGAGACAATTATCCGCAGGCAGAGAGGTCAAAACCAGACAATTTACCCAGCAGGGAGTGGCCGCTGGGTTCTGCCTGCTGCAGGGCTGCTATCAATTTGTTTCCTAGCAGGGCTCCAGTGCCTTTGAACAGACCCATGTCAGACGGAAATTTGTTGGATGAAAATATTCCCATGACCATGTCTCACAGATTTGGGTGGGGGCTTTGCCTGTTGAATCTCTGCCTGCCACCAGAAGTGTTAAAAGGTAGAAGTCTGGTGGCCAAATGCTCCAAGGCAGCCTTCCTCCAGTCTGGTGCCCTCCAGGTGTTGTTTGCCTCCCAATTCCCCATCATTTGAGATTCCCAAAAAACGTATGGAGGGCAGCAGGTTGGGAAATGCGGTTTCAAGTCAGGAAGCTCAGGGGTGCCACCTGCAGAGATGTGCAAGGCTCAGTTGGAAGAGCATGAGACTCTCAGGATTGTAAGTTTGAGCCCCACGTTGGGCAAAAGATTCCTACCTTGCAGGAGGTTGAACTAGCTGATTCTTGTGGTCCCTTCCAATTCTAGGATCCCTTTATTTTATTTCTAAGCCATTATTTTCTTTACCTAAAACATTTATACGCAATGCTTTTCCTTATATTGTTTAAGAGGGACCATGCCATGGAAGCTGAATGGAGTATTTCAGGAATTCTCGCCTTTATGGGCGTTGCAAAACACGCCAGCTATGGAGGTTGCTTATGGGAGGTTCAGTTTTGAATGCACTTCTCCATTCTAAAAACCCTTGCCTTGTTTCTTTCATGAGAGATATTCCCCACCCACGCTGAGAAATACAGAATCAAAAACAGAAGGTGGGCTCTGGAAAATAGCCCAGCACCAGGGGAAACGCAGCCTCTGTCTTGGATATAAAACCTGCCAGATTACTGTGGCATCCCTAGCCGCCTGCTAAGGATGCTCTCTGTGAAAAGGACAAAGCAGGGTTTAGCCTCAACTGGTCTCAGTATTCATGGGCTATCAGGGCTTCATTGTATCAGAACAGCACTTACCGGTATTTCAAAAACACACAGACATCCACCCATCCCAATCTTAGGTAGGATTGCAAGCTTTGAAATATAGGACAAGGGTCTATTTTTTATCATTGAGGCTTCAAGTTAAGGGCACACTTGTTATTCCCCCACCCTGGCCATTCTCACTCTAGTATATTGCTATTATCATTATATTACTGCAATAGGAAAGGAAATATTTTGCAAAAAAACAACATTGATTGCCTTTCTTTCTTTCTTTCTTTCTTTCTTTCTTTCTTTCTTTCTTTCTGGTAATGAGTGGTAGCATTTGTTACTTTACACTTTCTTTTACAAGAGGGCACTAGAAGTTTTGGTAATCTGCAAATAATCATAGCGCAGTATTAAAGCACTTCCAGGTGATCTTGAGTTCAGTCATCTCTTGTCATTGGGAGATAACTGGTACCATCTATTAGTGCCAGAATGGACTGTATGGGCTAGATCACTCTATGTTAACTTAGTGCCCTCCAGATATTTTGGATGCTTGCTGGGACTGTTGGGAAATGTAGTCCAAAACCTGCTTTTTATAAAATGAAAGCTGGGGTCTTGGGAAGTGATTTTCTGACCAGTGTCTTATTTTGCAGCTTCTACAGAATTACAATACACAAAGCTCTGCTTCCGTACTTATATGCATACGGCATAGGGTATAATCTCTTACTGAGGTTCTTTTACCTCATATGATGAAGGAGAGGTGTGACTTTCACTTACTACAAAGTTCCTGCTGTCTTCTGATTTGGGGATTTGTCCAAGTACTAACTACAGAAAAATGGTTGTTTAAAAAGAAAATACAGGCTTGAATTCTGTGCTCATTTATTTGGGTGTAAATCCCATTGAACACAGCAGGGCTTATTTCTGAGTAAACACACATAGGATCAGGCTGCTGGAATAATAAAATTGCATTGGAAGGTGGCCCAGAGGACCAACTAATATCTCCTAATTTGCATTTGTTCTGCTCAGTTTCATCTTTTAATTGCTACCAAATGTTTGGTGGTGTTTTTTTAAAAATCATACAAAAAAAATCAATGAAAAAATGTGCGTACAAGTCCACTTATTATTTAACTAATGGAGAAAAGACCATTTCTCAGTAGCTCCTACATGTTGTCTCTGCTCATGAAGACACTTGTCCTTTTTAACTATTTCCCTTATGCACCGTTCTGCTAATTCTAGAACCACCTTCCCCTTAATTACAAGCAATTGCCGGCCTACCAGCTGTCATTAGATATAAAACCAAATCACAATCTGTTTATTTGCATGCTTTGCTTAACACGTCCTAATGAAGTTGTGGCTGGGTCACGATTTAAATAATAGGCTTTTATTTTATATTCCTGAAATTATTTCTAGCGTGTTCCTCAGGCTATGGTCCCTATACCTATCTACCCATTTGAACTCAGTGGAGCTCAGATCTCCATAGACGCATATACAATTGGTCCTGATGTTGCTGGACTATGGCCGCATTGGCCAATGGCTCTACTGCTTGAGGCTGATGAGAGTTAGGCTCCAACAGCATCCAGAGGGCCTCACATTCCCCATCCCTGATGTACTGTACTGATGCACTGTCAGTGACTGAATAGGGCAACCTGGTAGCCTCCAGCTGTTTTGATACTTCAACTCCTCATCAGATAGCATAAAAACAAGAGTTGTGGGTCAAAATATCTGGACCGCAGCAGGTTGGGGAAGCCTGAAATAGGGCTACCAAATGTCTCCCAAGTTCATAGGAATGTCGGAAGCTGCCTTGCACTGAGTCAAACCACTGGTCCATATAGCTCAGTATTGTCTGCACTAAGGGCAGAGGTTCTCTGGGCATTCAGGAAGTTCTTCCCAACCCTACCTGGAGATGCCAGGCATTGACCCTGGGACCTCCAGCATCCAAGGCAGATGCTCTGCCAATGAGCAACAGCCCTTCCCCTAACCTCTACTTCATATTTTCACTCCCTCCCATCTTTAGTACGCATTTTATCTCTGGGTAGTGTCACATTTCTCTAATATTTTGAGTCAGTGTTTTAGTTGTGGGTGTATACAAATTTAACCTCTCAGTATGCCCCTTATTCATTTCCAGCCTTGTGTTGAGCGTACATTCCCTTTAAACAATTTCTTTAAATAAAATATTTTCCCATATTGTATTTTTTTTGTAAAAAGTATGGCACATAACATCCTCTACACAGAGTTGTGGGACCTGTGGCCTCCGCAGATGTTGTTGGGCTGCAGCTTTCATCAGAAGCTGTCTTAAGATATCGAAAGAATACTTATCATTGAACTTTCAAGAAGTTTCTTCATGCTCACCAAGGATGAAAATGAATAAACCAGGCATGCATTGCTAGAGCTGCGAAATATGAATTGTATCACACCTAAGCTCCTTGCAAGAGCTGCTGGAAAAGTCATCCCCCCACCCCTTGTAACTATGAAGATAAGCAACAAAAGCTGCTCAGGCATGAAGTTTGTTCTTTGAACAGTTTGCCAAAAGGGTTCTAGAGGGTAGGCTCTGCAAGAGATCAGTTGAAATTAGCAGCAGTTAAAATTAGTCACCTAGAGCAGAACTAAAAGAGAGGCTTACCATTCTCTCAGAAAGGCCAGATGTTATTTATTAATAAACATTTGGGAATATGAGGTTAATCTATTAAACATTTATTTAAATGTTTAACAATAGTTATGATAAATACTTAAGGCTAGGCCAAGTGAGTGTTTAATATAGCAGAGATTCTTTTCAAAAGGGAAGTAGTGCCTAAGGGCAAATCCTTTAGACTTCTGACATTGTTTCAAGCATTATCCAAACACTCTCATGTCTATATTTTCAATCATATGGTCTAGAAACTTGCTTTCTAACAAAGGAAGAGAAAGGAAAGAAAGATTAGGTTTCCAGGAAGCTGATTTCTGCATCCAGTACTTCATTTTTTTTTATGGGGGACCCTCAAAGTCCTGCCTAAATAATTATCTTTCAGTTTTTGTTGGTTTTGTTGGTTGGGCCGAGGGAGCAGGAAGTTCTGCAGCTGACTTGCAAAAGGCATCAAGGCAGGCTTCATTCTTGTCAATTCCAAGTTTTCCACAGATGAGCGAGTTGCATTTCCAGACCAAAAAGAAATGTGACTCCTTAGAGAGATGCCACTGAGGATTTTGTCTTTTGTCTGCTTCCACTTGGGTTACGAGGCAAGTTGCCCTTACAAGTCCTGCCTGAGCAAGTTCCCTGCCAAAGCCGAGCAGAACAAGGATGCAAGCGGAGCATCCGTGAGAGGCAGGATTGATTGTCTCTGTTGTGGCTGAAGATCTAAAAGGCCCCTTGACTCTCTGGGAGAAGTGTTCTCTTCATAAATAGTTCCTCGTGTTGCTTCAATGGAGGCTGTTGCGATAGATTTCTCTGCCTTCGTTCTCCAGGGCTGTAGGAGCTTATCTGTCACCCGATTTAAAGATCTTTTAGCCCGTTAACTATTTGGCGTTTGCTCTGTTGTTTAACACTGCAGTCCTAGTCATGTATGAGATCCCATTGATCCCAAGGTAAGTGGGGCATTGGCCATCCGGGCAGGTTCCCCCATCCCTGTCTTAAGCTGATGCTCTCAAGTCACACCTTTGAACTGGGGTTGCTGCTTCTGTTTCCGAGGGAGCTATTGTGATCAGCACAAAGAAATTCAACCTGTTACAGTTTGTCTGCACCCGTACCTTCTGCCTGTCATGCAGCTGTTAGTAATGGCAGAGGATCCCTGCCAGAAAAAGGTGGCAGGCCTGCTTTTAAACACGCCAGCTTGTTAATGTTGTTGGAGCCAACCCATTCGTTCAACCTGCTCTTTTCAATTTGCCTAGGCTGACTGAGGCTGTATAGATGCTTGCCTAGGAATAAGGGAATACAAATGGGGTTTTACTTCCAATTGAGCTGATTCTGGGTCTGAACTGGAGGCTCCAAAGCAGCTGGAAGCAGTATGTGTCTCTTCTAGGGAAAGGAAACAAAGGGACTTTCTCCGGGGCTGCCTATCAACCATAAAGCCCCTTCCCTTTGGACCCTTGCCATCTTTTGGAGAATATGTAAGACGTGAGCTCATTCTGAGTCTGCAGGGTTAGGCTTATACAAGGGTAGTTTGCCTTATCTGTTTTAATGTTAGCTGTTTCTAGATTGGTTGTTTTTTTAATGGGCATTTCTAAATAAAAATAAAGATGCTACTCCACCTGAGCTTTTGGACTGCGAGTAAGTAATGAAACTAAATAAAGCTGAGGGTAAAGGTAAAGGGACCCCTGACCATTAGGTCCAGTCGTGACCGATTCTGGGGTTGCGGCGCTCATCCTGCTTTATTGGCTGAGGGAGCTGGCGTACAGCTTCCGGGTCTTGTGGCCAGCATGACTAAGCCGCTTCTGGCGAACCAGAGCAGCACATGGAAATGCCGTTTACCTTCCCGCCGGAGCGGTACCTATTTATCTACTTGCACTTTGACGTGCTTTCGAACTGCTAGGTTGGCAGGAGCAGGGCCCAAGCAATGGGAGCTCACCCCGTTGTGGGGATTCGAACCGCCGACCTTCTGAACGGCAAGTCCTAGGCTCTGTGGTTTAACCCACAGCGCCACCCGCATCCCTAAGCTGAGGTTATAACAGCACTAAACATACTGCCTCCACATTGCCACATACTACGAAATGTTGCACTCAGCCTTAATACTTGGCTCGGTCTTTATGCCATCCCCCGGATTCCCCACCCGGGACTGCAATTATTTTCTTCATGACTTCTCAACAGACCACTGGAAGCGGCCAGGGTGGGGGGCGGGCGGCAGGCAGAGCAGATGGGAGAATCTGCCACAGGTGCACCTAATGAGCATTGGTGCACCTGCTTCCTGCTAGCGGCATCATCCTGCAGATAAACAAGGGAGAGGGAAACGCAGGGGAAATGATCTGACAGCCGCTTTGCTCTGGTTGCCCTCTCCTTGCCTGCAAGAGCAGTCAGCGGCCCTTTTGAATCTGCCCTCTCTCTCTGCTCCAAAATGTCAGCTTCTCTTCTGAGGCTGTGTGTGTGCGCGCGTGTGTGTGTATGTGCGCGCGCGCACACTCAACATTACAGAAGGGACCAGAAGGTCCCTTGCCTTCCATCAACACCTTCAAGCTCCCCCTTGACCCCATACAATTCAGACTGTTGTGCCCCACAAGCAGAGAGCGAACGTACATTGGAGAAGCACCCAGGGGCTTGTTTAGGTCAAGCGCTTCAATAGCTGCTGCTTGAATGCTGGTGGCGTGAGTAGGAATTATCTCCAGGTGGCCTGGCAGAGAAACGTTTTGTACATTAGAAAGTCTGCCAGTTTTCTGATTTTCTTCTTTAGTCATTGATAGGACCGCAAATGACTAGCATAGGCAGGTTGGGTTTCGTAACTTTAAGAATCTTATTTGTATGATTGATGTAGATGGGCTTTACAGTGTGGGAGACTGGAACCGTTTCAAGCTTCTCCCAAGTGCAGGCACATATGAGATGCTTTAGCCTATGGCCTTCCAGATGTTTTTGGACTCCAAGAGCCCATCAACCCTTGCCAGCATGGCCAGCAGTCAGGAATGATGAGAGTTGTAGTCCCCACATCTGGAGGGCCACAGGCTCCCCATTCCTGCTTTAGGGGCAGGTTCCTTGAGACAGGCAATCTGACAATTGCAGGTTGGGAAAAGGAGGGGGGAAATCTACCAGTACCTTGGCTGCAGTCTCTGTGGCCTGGTAGCCACACTTACTAAGTTATTATATTTATATTCTACCGTTCCTCTGAGCAGCTCAAGGTGGGCTTATATGGTTCTTCCCCTCTCTATTTTATCTTCACAACAACCCCATGAGGCAAATTAGATTGAGAAGACAGTGATTGGCCCAAGGTCATCCAGTGTGTTTCATGACTGAGTGGGAATTTAAACCTAGGTCTCCAAGGCCCTAGTCTAGCACTGCAAATGCTACACCACACTGGCTTTCACAATTGTCTGTATTGAAGAGCTGGTAGTGGCTGAGAGACTGGGCAACAAATCAGGGCATCCCTGGTTCAGGTCTTGAATAACCTTGGTGGTCTTCAACAAGTCATTCTCACTCAGGATCCTCACCTACAATACCAGAGGACAGCCGTGCTAGCTTATCTGACAGGATTGTTATGAGCACTGCAACCACATAATGCAAAGGTAAGGACCCTACAACTCTCCAGTTTTTGCTGGACTGCTGCTGTTCTTGGTTCAGAAGGGCTCTCTGTAGCCACAGGGATCAGCTGGGGTCAGGAGGGGTCAAAATCAGACCTGGTCAGTCCCTAGGTGTGAAATGAGTAGCATCTGCACTGCCACTTATGATACTGGGGGCATACCACGCCTTTCTGATTTTAGCCCCTTTGGGGTCTCCTACAGTCCATGTGACCCACACTGGAGAGGGCTCTAGCTCCCATTTTTTCAGCCCACAAATGGCCAGCTTTCTGCGGATGGGTTTTGGGCAGGACAGGTACTTGACATTCTTTAGTTTGCCACAGTACTGTTGTGAAAAGCTGATGGGGGCCTAAGTGGGTATAAGGCTCTTTATCTGTTCTGTGTGCTGACTAGGAGTTTCCCACTTGAAAAGATGAGGAAATATGTGGTCAAGTGACTGAAGAGATGGAACTGTCCTGCCCATCTGCAAGGATGTCCACAGGGACTTTTCCAGGTGTTTTTTTTTTGGGGGGGGGGGCTAGTTTTGCAGCAGTGAGAAATGAGAGGAATGGTGCCTATACACAGTTTACCTCATATCTCAGGTTCTACAAACGCTAGAAACAAACTTTTAAAATATATAGAATCTGCGGATTATCCTGTGTGTGTGTGGCAACTTGCACCCATATGTGTCTGCATGCTTCTTTCTTCAAATGAGGCCTTGTGCCAACTGCCTCAATGTCTGATGAGGCAGAGCCTTTTCGATGGGGAGGGAGAGCTCAGATCACCCTCCCCAGGCAGGTGGTGTGCTGCTTCCTTCCTTTTAATCTTTCCCAAGCCAATGTGGAATTTGCTTTCTTTTATTCAGGCCTTTGGTAAATGAGGAAGCTGGTGTTTTTTAACAGACTCCGTTAAGACTCTCTGGATTGTTGTTAGATACACACACACACACACACACACACACACACACACACACACATTCAATTATTCATTACAGATTTTGAATACTGTGGTAATAGGTGGGATCTAAATGTTTTAAACCAATAAATCATGTATATGAAGTGCTTTGAGAACTCGAAAGTGCAATACAAATGCCGCATATTTATTATTACTAAGATCTCTTGGAAATGCCCTGGTTAAAAGGCCTATCTGTAAAAGAAATATGAAGAGCTATAGGATGGAGGCTGTGGGATTTGCTTTCTTGTGATGTCTGAAAACATCTGTCATATTTTTGCTGGCTTTTAGTGATGTGGGAGGAGGGGAGTAGAAGGTGTATCATTTCAGTAGGCTTTCCTAGGAAATGAATGGCTGAGCTATCTCTCTCTCTCTTTAGTTCTTGTACTGCTCTTTTTAATTATGGCTGCTTTTGTTGGTTTAGGTCCCTTTGAAATGGTCCTGGAGGAGTTGTGCTTTTTCCTGTGTTGTAAGCTACCTTGGTATAGAGAGCTTGAGGGGGTGGGGAAGAAAGGTGTATCTTAAATTCCTCCAATGATCCATATTCTGTGGCATTGCAGGCTTAATTCTGGAACGTGCTGAAATTTGACAACTGAAGCACCTGTATTTTGTGCCATTTATTTTGCTTCTGCTATTTGTTTATCCCCCCCCCCCCCCGAATTCTTAACCATTCAGTCCATAATTGGACCTCCAAGGCAGCTTACTAGAGTTTCATTGAAATACAGGCCACGATACAGTGTAAGGCATTTTAAACCAAGTAAAACTAATTTGAGACCTTAATAGCTAAAAACAGCCTGCAACTGTGTCTTGCAAATAGTTCTAGCATACAAATGTTTTGAAAACTGCTTGTTTGCATGTACCTGCGTTACTCATTTTTGCCCTAATAGTACAGATAAAAACACCGAAACAGCTAAATGGTTTTCAAAACCATATAAATTGTTTTCTGTCTCATCACCTGGTGGTGATTCATGCTTACCACAGGTGACCAAGTGAGTGATGTGGTTGTGCCAAGACTGTTTTTTTTTTTTTTAAATATCCCTAATCCTGGCTACCTCTCTCTTAGCCTTCCTACATCTATTCAAGACATTTGGCCTCCCAAGATAAAGATTTCAGCAGCTGATGCCTTGTTTTTATGTGAGTTTTGCTTGTTGCGCCTGCCTTTGGTTTTAGTGTTTTATGGCTTTGTTAATTTTTAATATGGTGTTGTGATGGCTCTTAACCTACTGCAAGCCACTCTGAGCACAGTGTTTAACAATGGATGGGTAGGATGTGTTGTTTTTTTAAAAATAAAAAATCTTTAAATAAATAAAGTATTTACAAACCTGAGCTAAAACAAATGGAGGAGTCAGCACCCCAGCCATAAAACGGTATTGGTATACTCAATACTTGCTAAAGCTCCAGTGTGCCATTCCAAAGACCTTCGGAAGGGAAGATTTTGCAACGAGCAGGTCATGCAGTACTTTTTCATGAGTAAATTCCATAGGGAAGGAATCTTGGAAAGAGGCAAAGATCTGCACATACCCTTGAACAGGCTTCCTCAACCTCGGCCCTCCAGATGTTTTTGGCCTACAACTCCCATGATCCCTAGGTAGCAGGACCAGCGATCAGGGATGATGGGAATTGTAGTCTCAAAACATCTGGAGGGCTGAGGTTGAGGAAGCCTGCCCTTGAAGATCCTGTCCACACACTTCCAAGTCTGTGTTTACAGCTTACAGGGTTAGAAATTTCCTTCCTTCCTTCCTTCCTTCCTTCCTTCCTTCCTTCCTTCCTTCCTTCCTTTTTTGTTAATGCTCTTCATGCATTAATGCAATCTCAGAATACTTACAACCCTGAAATATGTCCCTGCTGTCACCCTGCAACATGAAATTGTGGGTAAGGGTGAAGGACTTCCTGACCCTTCAAGGATCAGCAGAAAGTTGGGTGGAGTGGCTTGCTTACATTACGTTTGGCGTCCATTTGGTAACCTCTCTCTGCAGCTCTCTGATAAGCCCAGTAGCATCCATAAATATATTACACATTTTTTTTAATGTGACACTTAATATAGTTAGATCGCCGTGATTAAAAATATTCAGTCCTAGTTTAGCAAGGGAAGTTAACAGTTCTATTAAAAGCAGCAGGCAGCGGCTGCTGAAGAGGTGCGGTGTGCTTCTCTCCAAAGAGTTTTGCTCCTAAGAAGATTTCCAGTCTATCTCAAGCCCCTGGGATTGTGGGCAGTAAAGTGTGCAACAGCAAGCTGCCTTCTTGTGGGGTCATCAGCCCTGCCCCCCTCAAGCCCTATGAGCCTCTGGGATGTTGAGGAGCAAGCCACAATACTTATGGTCTGTCCCATAATCTTATTTTTTCCCCACTTAGTGATCTGCATACCAACTTAGTCTAGTATACATTTGCTTTTTACTTATTTTCTGCACCCTCTCTCAAGCAGCTGAAAGAGAGGAAAAGGCCCGGCCTGTCTGACTGTCATCCATCACATACCATTTTGCTGATTCTGTTAAACTTATAGAATCTGCAACATGGTGGATGTCTGTTGTATTTGACCTCCCATTTGAGTGTGTGTGCATGAGAGAGAGAGATTATTATGTCAAAATCCTTTCCACTCAGTGTATAGAGAGACAGCAATTATCACTCAGAACAATCTCTCTCCTCTTCCTTGACCTCCTCTGAGAGATGTTTCATGCATAACCTCTTCCAAATGTTTTTCAATGCACACCTGGAACCACAGTGTGATTATGACAAAATTGTATTTGCAGGAGTGCATATTATACAGGTGCACACCTGTACACCAAGAATTGGCTGTGGCTTCATGTTTGTTTGCCATTTATAAAGCATTTCCATGTTGCCTCTCCATATGCTTGAGGTGGCTTTCCCCCAAATATCCCAAAAAGCCATAATTGAAAAAGAACAGTAATGGATTGGGGGGGGGGGTGCGCCACAATAACATCAGAAAGCAGTCACACACACCCAGACCTCAATGATATCACTGCCAGATAATGTTGGGTATATAATACCACATTAAACAGACATGGCTTTTCCCAAAGAATTTCGGGAGTTATATTTCATTGAAGATGCTGATAGTTGTTAGGAGACCCGTATTCCCCTCACTGAGCTACAGTTCCCAAAGCTCCCTGTGAAGAGGAATTGATTGTTAAAGCACTCCAGGAGGGAAATAGGGGTGTCCTAAAACTCTCAGCACCCATAACACACCACTTATTCGGAAGAATTCTTTGAGGGAAACTATGACTGTTTAAAGTGATATCATAGAACTTTAAATGTATGGTATAAATGTGCCCTGTGTTCTAAGGTCTTTGCTCCAGCAAGGCAACATTTCTCCCTACTGACTGAATAAGCTACAGCTTTTGTTGATTAAGCTACCAACATTTAAAGGTCCCAGCACAAAATCTCTCCTGCCCCAGCACATGCTTAAAGAGGCAGGTGCACATGGCTGCTATATCTGAATCATTTTTCTTAGCGGCAGCTGCAGGTGCGTTTGGGTGAATTTTCTGTTTCTTTTGTGCTTGGGGGACTCCGATTTACTATATGCCAGAAATGAAAATTAATACCTACAAATTCACCACAAGCAGAGAAAATAGCTTCATTATACAAAGTGCTCCACTTCATGCAAATGCGATCTTCTGCTTCTTTCAGAGCTTTTCATCGTTCTAAATGTTTTATAGTTCCTAGATCAATTTGTTTTCAGGGTGTGTGTTGTAGAACTAATAACTCAAATTACACTTAATGGGCACTGAATGGCCACCGAAGCTCGGGAAAGAATACCTCCCATTGCGGTTCCTGAGTGTTGCGAGGCACGTTTTGTCCGTGGTCTACCACCGGCGGCTGGTTCCGATATCTCCAGTCCAAAAACGTCACACGGCAAACCCAGACAAAATTGTGTCCAAAGAACCAGGAGAGATGCACTCCTTGGCTTAACCAGCACATAACTTGCTGGGGAAAGCAGGGCTGGTGTGCATCTGCCTTATCCCACCCCAATATCAAAGCAGTTTGCTCATTTCCCTGGCAGCCCCTCCCTCCCAAAAAATCTAAAGACCAGGAACTCTTGAGATCAACACACCCTGTGTTTTCCAGACAGACCCCTTCTAGTGTAAAGGCAGCCCCCACTTCCCAAGTCTCTTCCAGGTTTGGTAAAACATGCTGGTCTCTTACAACTTTGAACCTAAACTTTCAAGTAACATGAATTTTAAGCATCTAGAGTCTGGACACTTGGGGATTCTAGACTCCTAAGGCCGGCAATTGCACATACTGTACTTCAGTAGTCAGATTGTGAAACTTGATTAGGAATAAGAAGTAATAGGAAAGCAGTCAGGAGGTCAAAATAAGCCAGAGGACTGTGGCTCTAAAACTGGGCTGATCCTAGCCTATCCTCTATAATATAATGCTTTTAGTCTACTTACAAGTAGGCTGCCATGGTCAGCTTCCTGATGGTATGGAAGATCCTGCCCAGATCCCTGATTGTAGAGGGAATAAAGCTGCAAGAGCCACTCAGCTTTTAAAAATCTCTCCTCTGTCCATCCTTCTGTCTCTTGTTGCATATCAGCTTATTGGCTGTCAAGCCCCACCCACCTACCCCGCCCCATGGATTTTCCTTTCTAGTGTAGTTTGCCTCACTACCAAGTAGAATGGGCCTCTTGGTGTCATAGTGACTCCAAGGGAATGGTATGTCAAAGGTCAGGGAAACCTTTGCATTAAATCAATATGGAGCATGGCCCACTGGGAAGTTCTCCTGCACATGCCCCCTTGAAATGAACAGAGGCTGCTCAAGAATGGTGGCCTATTCATACATGCAAATGATTATTTGATATTTGCAGTCATCAGGCTCCTGGCTTCATATCCTTGCTGGGCGCCAGGCAAAACTGAAGTTTCATAAGAGGCAGTGTGGCAGTGTGGTAAAGAGGTTAGATTGTTGGGCTATAACTGCTAAGGCCCAGTCTCAAATCCCCACTAAAGAGTGGGTTTTCCTGAGGAAAGCAGCAGAGCAAACAGAAAACCACTTGACCCATGCTTTCTAGGTGGGGCAGAAGACAAGAGAGGCCAAGAGTAGGTGGGGCTAGTAGGTTTTGGTAGGGCAAAACTGAGGGTAACAAGGAGGAAACAGACAGGCAGGGCCACCCTCTGGACTAGTTATGAGTAAAGAAGGCAGAAGGGGTTGCAGGAAGGGAAACTGAGGTTGGTGAGGCAGTGCCCCATTTGTTTTAATGGACCAGCCTCCACTGTTCTGGACAAAGGCTTCGATTCATTTATGAGGCCACTCCTTATATCTTCTGCAAAAGAGCAGAGACAATTTGTTTGGGATGGATTTGCCCAGTTTCTCCTAATTGCACATATAGCCCAAACTATTCATATACATTGCATATGTAAAAGAATGCATTTGCATGTGTTGTGTCAGATTTGCATAATTTTAAAGGCAGATTTTCTGTTTTTCCCGGAGCGCCGGTGCAGGCTCTCGCAAGGAAGAGCAGTAATCCAAATACCCTGAGTTGAAAGATTTGCCCTGAACTAAGGGAGAGGAATGAGAGGTTTCCTTCAAAGGGTTGCATTCAGTCTTCACAGTCAAAATGTATGGCTGTATTTTAACTGTAGATTGAGTTGTAACACGAAGTCAGACTGTGGGAGTGAATTGGGGTGGGTGGGGGAACCAAGTCTGCTTTTACAGATATTTTTAGTGTAGTCTCGTGTTGCTGCCACCGGAGCTTTTTAGTTCCCAAGTGCCATGAGCCAGGATGTGTGTTTTTCAAGCACCATGAAACATTTACAAGGCAGAGATTGAATTCTGGAATGGGGAAGTGCCACCTGAAGCTGGCAAATACAGAGACCCACATAGGACAGACCCACATAGTACGGATGACGGAGAGATTTGTTTAGACCACATTTTAAAGCAAACCAATCGAATTCACCACTCCTGGATTTTTCTGCAGACCAGAACTTGGTTTTCAGTTAGAGCCCACATTCTCCAAATTTTGCAATGCAGTTTCAGGTTTTTGTTTTAGACCAAGAACACAAAAGTGCATATATTATGAGGGAGAGTATGTGCAAAAACATTCATGTTTGGTGAAATGTGTTGCAAGGCAGAGGGTGCATTTGCTGTAACAGTTGTCTCTAGTTAAGTGTGAAAGAAGGAGAGGGGTGGTGGGGAATGTGTGTTGAGGGGTTCATGGGGCAGGGATAAATGGCATATTTGGAAATCATCCAATTCACTAGCTTTTGCAGTTGTTCCTTTTTCTGTTGCAAATGCCTGAAAAGACTCAAAGGTGGTTTGGTGGAGGGTGGTTGCGGGTGAGCTCTTGTAAGGAAATATTGCAAAAGTGGGTGGCATTGGAGGCAAGCCAAGGAAAATTGGCCCATTGACCCACATTACATTGAAGAACTGGGACTGGATTGCCCCCAACATGATCCCTTCAGATGGTTTGGACACCAACTCCCATCAGCCCCAGCCAACCTGGTAAATGGTAAGGGATGATGGGAATCGCAGTCCAAAGCATTTAGAGGGCATCTAAGCATGGCTGTGCTGGTGGGAGAAGCCTGCTATAGAGAAATGGGCAAACAGCTAAGGAAAGAAGCTTAGGTTCTGAATATATTGTCAAAATACTCTGATTGCTATGCAGATATTCTTTGTTCGTTATTAATATTGGACTGTGCACAAAAGTCTTTTAAAAATCAAGATGTTTTGATGAAGGGCAGTGTAAGCATCTTCTACACAAAAGAAAAATATGGTGCTGATGATAGGCTGAGAATGACACACACACACACACACACACACACACACACACACGAGAGAGAGAGAGAGAGAGAGAGAGAGAGAGAGAGAGAGAGTGTGTACCTAAGATTCTGCTGTATGTCAGCCAGGAGACACCCCAGGGCCAGACCTTTCTCAAACCATGACTTTCACCCCTACCCATTAGTTGTATCCGACATGCTTGATGGCCCACAAAACCTGGGACTCAGTTCGAAGCCCTTCCCTCCGATGTGGCAGCCTGCCTATTAATCCCTGGCTGCTCAGTGATTCCATTGTCAATGCTTGCTTTGCTCATCAGAGCCCTGGCACAGAAGCTGCCTCCAGATAGCTGGATCTGGCAGGGTGGGCAGCAACTCGTAGCATCTCTGCCAACGAGGGGCCTCTGCCAAGCCACCCTCCTCCCTGCGCCTGGTGGAGAGAGGGGAGCCTGCATTAGGGACATTGCCAGCTGCACCTTCCTAGTAAGGGGCAGGCCAGGCCAGGTGGCAAGAGGTGGTGCAGCAGCTGTTGATGTGGTTTGCAATGACCCGTCCATAGCTGCCCCTCTCCTTGGCAGCAGAAGGGCCATAGCTCAGTGGCAGAGCATCTGCCTCACTTGCAGAAGCTCCCAGGTTCAGTTTTGGTAGGGCTGGGAGTGTCCCCTGGAGAGCCTCTGCCGTTCAGTGTCAAAGATGCTGAGCTAGGTGGCCTAATGGTCTGACTCTGTATAAGGCTGCTTCTTGTGTTCCTATGCAGAATGCAGACTCTAGCAGTCTGTGGCCGCTGACCTGGCTTTTGGGGCCTGTGGTTGCCAAGCCTCATCCTCCCACAGCTCCTCTTCCTCCCCTTTTATCGACTTCTGCTTTGATTGATGGGTGAGGTGGGAAGCAGGAGGGGAAATGCAAGCCCTGATTTGGGATATACAACCGGCCCGGGCAGGAAGCAAAGGATTGCCTTCGGGTCAAATGTGGGTGGAAGCCGCTATGTGCTGTGCTCCAGTCCTTTTCTACAGAGCGCTTGCTCCAGTGTTACCCACCTCGGTTTTAATTCATTGTATTTGTAAAAGTTTCATATCATCCCAACCCTTTTACAGAAGAAATCCTGGCGGCTTACATATGCAGCACATCCAGAAGCACTGCAGTAAATCTGTAATTAATTAAAAATGCATGAGAGGCTTTGACAAATGAAAACAAAGAGGCTCAACATTGTTTATTTAGCTCCAGGAAAATGCATGGCACTTTAAAGGATATCAGCAAAGGGGCCTTCAGGGTTCAAGCCTGATTTGTAACGGGCTGACCCTGCCTTGAGCTTTCCAGACATTTGCCCTCTTTCCTTTCCCACCCAAATGTACCTCCTGGCAGCAGCAGAAGGGGGCTCATGATCAGAGCCTCCATTAGATCAGCCCTCCCCAACCTGGCACCCTCAATATGTTTGTGTTCTAACTCTCACCATCCCTGACCATTTTCTAGCCTGGCTGGGGCAATGGGAATTGTAGTCTAATGGAGTTAGGAGGGCACCAGCTTGGGAACTCTGGCCTAGATCATTGGTCCAACATTAGTCAGGACACACTTCATCACAGTCTAATCTAGGGTAGGTCACAATAGCAGTACTACCTCCACACAAATATATGGTTGAACGTTTAAGAAGTGGGTTCCTCAAACATATGGTTGGGCTAAAAGCTGGAAAGGTTGAAAACTTCTGCCTTCAATCAGGGCTAGAGATCTGGTGGCCCTCTGGATGCTACTGGGCTGCAACTTCCACCATCCCTGGTCAGTGGCCATGCTGGCTGGTGCTGATGGGAGTTGGAGTCCAACAACCTCTAAAGGACCACAGGTTCCCCATTTCTGACATAGACAATCCTAAAATAGATGGACCAATGGTCTGACTTCTTCCATTCCTAAGGAACTGCCATCAGCCCCAGCCAACATGGCCAGTGGTCAAGGATGATGGGAATTGTAGTCCCACAGCATCCACAGTGCCTCAGGTTCCCCATCCCTGGTCAGTGCTGACTGGCATCAACTCTCCACATTTTCAGGCAAGAATCTTCCCTAACCCTATATGGAAATGTCCTGGATTTGAAATGGGGATCTTCTGCTTTCAAACCATGTGCTGTACCACTGAGGTGTGGGCCTTTTCTGTAATACATAACAAAGGTTAAGAATGTGTGGTGCCAAGTTCTTGGTTCCAGGCAGGAAAGGGACCATCTGTTCCTTGTTTATTCCCTCCTCTCGATCATCTGTTTACCTCCTTCTCTAGTTCTCCTACTTCATTCCAGGCTCCATTACGTCAGTTGTTGTTTTATTGATTCTGTTGAACGTTGCTCGTTCGATCATTATTACTAGAAAAATTAGTTTTGCGATATTTTGAAGGTAGTTATCTCCGTTTACTGTTCTGGGTTATTGCTGGTCTGTGCACACATTGAAAAGGGGTGGAGAGGGGTCAGACATTAGAGTAGATCCAGGTAGTCTCTGTTCAGGCAGTCACCACACTGCCCTGGATCCAAGAACCACGTCATATGCTTAAGCTTTGCTGAGTGTGTGGCTTCCAGCCATTCAGCAGGCATCTCATATGCACTCCACCGTGCATTGCACAATGGAGGGGTGTGTGGGTGGGTATGTGCAGCATGGGGAGCCCCATGTAAGCCCATGACCACTAGGCCCCATGGGAGCCAGCGAGGCTAAGCTGCCAGAACGCAAGTTGGAGGAAGGCAGAGCTCCCAGCAGAAGGCTGAGCTGTAGAGCAAAACTGACAAAGTGGTCAGGTCCAAGTTATTACTGAGCCAGATTAAAACAACCTTGGAGCCTGAAACCAACCAGCTTGTCAGTTTTGCCTCTTCCAATCAGCAGAAGCAAGGCAGCTCTCTGGCAGCTTCAGGCGGACAATGTATATGTGGTATGACAACTCACTCTTAGCAAGTGCTTCAAGGAGAAAACTGTTGGAGGACACTTGATAAGAGACGGGAGATGAATGAGGGGGCAAGATTCCTGTGGAAAATCTACTGATAAGAATTTGCTTGCAAACAGTTTGATTCTAACCCCCTTCTTTTTATTGGGATTTCCCCTCCTTCCCAAACACAACATTTCCTGGTTTGTGGGTGATGATGCATTTAGAAAGAGAGAAAGGTTACAATAAACAAGTTGGCAAATATGATACTTGACTATTACGTAGTTGCTTTAAAAAAAGACTTAAGATTTAAATTTTAGGAAAGCAGTGACAAGCATCATGGGTGGCCACAACAGGAGCCAATCAAAAAGCCTGCAGACGCCTGCCAATCATGGTACGGGTGGGCCTGTCCCACAAATAATGGCTGGCTTTAGAAGCTGGCCTCTTAGCCTTGACCTCTTACCTAAGAAAATCTCCCTTGCCTTTCCCTCCAGCTCCACGCTTCGAAACTATGTCTGTAATTACTGTATGTTGAGCGGTCAAAACCATTTGAGTGACTCTCCAGCCCAGCAGCAGAAAAAGGGCCCATCACAGCCCCTTGAGTTGCAGCAGGAGAGCAGGGCAGGATTGTTCTTGGAGATGTACTGGGCTTTGGAGGTCTTTAGGTTGTCCTGGTGGTCCAGCACACGAACACAAATATAAGAGAAGTCCAGCATAACTATAGGGGTGATTCCCTGCCCCAAGGCTGGGGCCCATTAGACCACTCCTCATTGTGAGTTGATTAGGGGAGTACCAATGGGTGCGGAAGCTCCCTCTTCCTCTCCCTATTCCCTTCTGTGTGTGCAGAGTCCTAAGGTAGGTCTCAGCCTCCAGCCCTCAGTTCTTCCGACAGTATTTCTCTCAACAGTGAATTTCAAAAGCAAAATATGAAACTTGTTGCAAATAAAAATGCCAGTTTTGGAAGTGTTTCCAGATGCTGAAGTTACAGTACAAAACACATCCCCCCATATAAATGTCAGCTCTAATGTGCTGCAACAGCATGCCAATTCCACAGTTCTATATACTACTACCTGTATATGCTCTTATGACATAGGAACAGGGATAGGTGCCCCTGTGTTGTCTCCTCTGTGGATGGTCAACCTGTGGCCCTCCCAGATACTGTTCAAATCGCATCAGCCCCAGCCAGCATCACCAGTAGCCAGGAATGGGGTAGATGTAGTCTAAAACCTGAAGTGCCACAGGCTTCCCATCTCTGGTCTATTTTGACTGGCATAACTATGTATGGTATTGGCCATCACCTGCAGCCTAACCTTTTTACCTGAAGATGTCCATGGATTTGAACCCGGGACCTTCTGCATGCAAATGCATGTGCATTCCACTGAGTTCCAGCCTCTTCCTAACATGCCTGCATTCTAATATTCTGTAGAAATATGGGATATTCTTTTTAAGTTTTTTATTTCATTTGCAGTTTCCCCCCGCCTCAAGCAAATATACAAACTCTCCAGGGCCCAGCAATCGGCTCCCCATATCCCAGGCTGCACAATTCAGCAGCCGCAGCTGCCCTCACTGGGAGATCAAGATCGATTGATATTATATATCTTGTTTATAGCAAGCAAGCAAGGGAACAAATATAATAATAAAGCTAAAGGGAAGATAAATTTTCAAAATGAAGAGTGAAAGCAATTCCCTGTATGCTTATAGCTCCTCTTCATGTTCCAAAGGAGTAATGTGTCACAGGCATCCTGGGACTGTACAGCTTCAGAGTGCAGCTAATGGTGGAGGATTCAAAAACTCGCTGCCTCAGGCATTCTTTTCCATCCTAGTCTTCTCCCTGACGGTGCTAGCTTTCTGTGTGCAGGGAACTGTGCCACAGGAAAGTTTCCAATTGCTGGATCTCCAAATTGGGCTTGCAACTGGTTTGGACTTGAGAGAGCAGCACTGTGCAGATTTCCGTCAACTATTCCCACAAAGTGCAACCTGACTTTTCAGGAAATGTCCATTATGTCCCTCTTCTATGCTGTGCCTCCACAGTCAGAGGCAGCAATGCCAGTTTATGGACGCCACAAGAGGGGAGAGAGCTCTTTCACTCAAATCCTGCTTGCTGGTTTCTCATAGGCTTCTGGTTGGCCACTGTGAGAACAGGATGATGGACTATTTGGACCATTTGCATGATCCAGCAGGCTCTTATATTCTTATGGCTATACAGGCCATGGTACCCTTGCAATGGGCCCTTGTGTACCAAGAAGGGCTGAAGTTCTCTGCTAGTATATAGTGTGCGGTTGATTGCTGAGGAAAGTATACATTTGTTTTCACTGCTCTGGTACCTCTTTTGACTCTCTTCCTTACTCTGTGCACTGTATGCGACACTCTGATCCTGGTGGTCCAAAAAATGGGCTTAGATCTGGGTTAAAATTCACCATCACCATCAGCTACATCAGGCACAGGCAAACTCCGGCCCTCCAGTTGTTTTGGAACTACAATTCCCATCATCCCTAGCTAACAGGACCAGTGATCAGGGACGATGGGAATTGTAGTCTCAAAACATCTGGAGGGCCGGAGTTTGCCTATGCCTGAACTACATGGACTAACTTTAACTCACAGCCCAACCCTAGCCCCCTTTCAGCCTCATGTCCCTGTTGGTAAAATGGGAGGATTTAGTTTTTAACTGTACACCGTATAGTTAGGCTGCTTGACAAAGGATTTATTTTGCACTCTGAAAATAAAAAATCACGATAATGAATGAGATATATGGCACCAGTATTAAATCTTTTCCTTTTCGCCCCTAGAAACTTGGAGCAGGTTGCAAAACATGTGTAAAGAGTATGTCCCGTTCCTTTCCCTTTAATCTCCTTATCCCCAAGTCATAGATAAAAGTGAACGCTGTAGGCTTATGAGTGATCTTTGATGAGTCTCTAGTCTGTGTGTGTGTGTGTGTGTGTGTGTGTGTGTGTGTGTGTGTATTTGTCTCCATCTCTGATGCGTCCAATGAAGTAGGCTGTTGTCAGTGGAAGGTGTGATACATGAATGAGTCTCTTAAGGTCCCATGACATGTTTAATATTTGTCTGAGAGTCCTCATAGAGGCGATCAGGTGACAGCAGTGTTTTCTGCGCATGCACGTTTCTCACAGTCTCCTGCTTCAGAGAAGAGGGGCTGTGGGGAAGAGTTTTAAAGAGTGAGGGGCGGGGAGAGACGGCAGTCTTTGTGTGCCCCCCTTCACTAAGCTGGGAGTTCCTGTCAAAGCAGGTGCCATTTTAATGAGCCTCAAGCACCTTGGTGCCAAGGAAAGCAGCATCGTTCTCGGATGTGTAACTAATTGATCAAAAATGCAGCCGCTTCAGTTGAGGTGTAAAACATTTTCCACACAACTGCGCTTGGACTGGGAATACCTTTCTGTTTTATTCACTGGTGTTGTGATGGTGAATTCAGCACTCGGCTGAGGCTGGGAGCACAGAGGGTGCATTGTGATGCCCTGGGTAATGAGACCACTAATTGGTTACATCAGAGAGAAAACTGAATGAATCACTGACCTCTCTTGAACATACAAGGCTTCTCTGCACCTACATGTGGAAGCAAAGGCACACCTGAGCCCTACTCATCTTTTAAATAGTTTTATTAATGTATGTATAATTTTTATTCAGTATCAATCAGTGCCTTTATATAACAAAGAAAGAGTTACTACATTGTGACCAAAGATGGATACTCATATGCCCCATCCACACCCACATCATACACAGTGTGTATGAAGCGACACTGGAGCTGATAAGATACTGAACAAATTCTTCAACTTGATGTGGTGCCAGGGCGCTGCCCTAGAAAGGTCACACCTGCCTTGCAAGCTCAGGAAGGGGAGAAATTCTCAGTCCCTCCCAATCAGCCGGCCTGGCAGGCGCAGACTCCTTTCCACCCAGCACTTCCACAAGAAAGTCCTGCCTCCAATTTTCAGGAAAACAGTGAGCCTCTCATGAGTATAAGGGTCATTTTTGCATTTTGTTTTGAAAACCCTGCTCCCAGCTCATCACCCTGTCACCCACATTTACGCAGGACAATAAAGATCCTACAAACCCTCTAAAATAAAGAGAGGGAGACTCTGTTTGTGATTGTGCATGATATTCCAAGGACAGGAGTGGCAAACCTCTGACCCTCCAAATTTTCTTGGCCTGCAGCTCCCATCAGCCCTTGGCCATTTGGAAGGCAGAGAAAACATGTCCCATCTAATAGATATTGGCCTATAAAATGGGACTCTGCCCTGCCAACCTCAGTCTGCTCTCAACCTGCCTGCCTTCTTACTAATAACCAGTCCAGGGAGGGTAACACTGTCAGCTTCCTTCTCTGCCTTTGTCTCTTTGTCACCCATGTACAGCTCAGCATGGAGGAAGATGTGGACAAAACCAGGATTAGTTGTCTCTGCCTGTCATTGACTCTGACACCACCTACTGTTTGGTCTCCATGCCTTCTGCCTCACCAGCCTCTATTAGTCCCGTCACTCCCAGTAGCGGTTGCAGCTCTATTTTCAGGCAAGTCTGCTTTGGAGTTTGGGCCTGCAGCATTCTTCAAGCATCCCTAATAGGGTTCAAACCTCTGAGAATGGAGCCCCTTTAAGGTTGCCTTGCTCACATCTGGGAGATTGCAAATGAGCTTCAGAGTGAGGCTGAAGGCTGGATGTCTGTGCAGTTTCTAGGTTGTCTGAATCTTCCATCTACTTACCTCCTGCAACCTGGGTTTCTTTAAGTGCCAAGGCATACAGTTACTTCATCTGTGTTTTTAGGGACAAGCCAACCCCATCAACATTTTGATGGGCAGCTGCCTGCCTGTTGATCCTGAACTTCCCTCCCCTGCCTGCCGGATGCCTTTGCTGATGGGCTTACAGCTCAGGCAGAGAAATCAATTTTCATGCTCATCCCCCCACCAGCAGCCTCTCTGCTCAGATGAAATTGTTTGCGAAAGAAAGGAATTAGCTGCAAAATTTGCAGCGTCAACACAGCCTTGCTTAGTAAACAACAAGGGCTTCAAACTTTGCCTGACTTGGCTGCAAAAGGAGACTGGCTTGAAACAGCCTTGGCTTCCACGGGCTTTGCCCCTCGCCCTCCAGGGAAACTCAACAATGGTTCAGTAAGAAAGCTCTGAATACCTGCCATGGCCTACTCCTCACCTCAGGGAATAATTCTGAGGCAAATGGAGCATCTGCAGATGTGGGTAAGCAATTGGGCAGCTTCAGGGAGGACCTGAGGGTCCAGTTCAAGAGAGACCACCTGACTCTGCTAAGGCTGGGTCTTCAGGTGTCTCTGGAAAGAGGAAATCAGATTCCGCATCCAGTTGTACTGTGTTCAAGCACAGTGAATTAACTGCGAACATCTCAGCCTCCTGTCTCCCCACTTTTGTTACTTTCCCTAAACTAGGACCAGGAGTAAAGAATCTGTGGCCCACCAGATGTTGTTTCACTACAGCTCCCATCAACCGTGACTTCTGACCATGCTGGGTGGGGGCAATGGAAATCCTACTCCCAACTTTAGTGGACAGCCACAGGCTCCCCATCTCTGGACTCAACTGAAAAAAAGGTAAAGGGACCCCTGACCATTTCTAAATAAAAATAAAGATGCTACTCCACCTGAGCTTTTGGACTGCGAGTAAGTAATGAAACTAAATAAAGCTGAGGGTAAAGGTAAAGGGACCCCTGACCATTAGGTCCAGTCGTGACCGATTCTGGGGTTGCGGCGCTCATCCTGCTTTATTGGCCGAGGGAGCCGGCGTACAGCTTCTGGGTCATGTGGCCAGCATGACTAAGCCGCTTCTGGCGAACCAGAGCAGCGCACGGAAACGCCGTTTACCTTCCCGCTGGAGCGGTACCTATTTATCTACTTGCACTTTGGCATGCTTTCGAACTGCTAGGATGGCAGGAGCAGGGACCGAGCAATGGGAGCTCACCCCGTCACAGGGATTCGAACTGCCAACCTTCTGAGTCAGCAAGTCCTAGGCTCTGTGGTTTAACCCACAGTGCCACCTGCATCTCTCATAGGCCTGCATTAATGGCCCAGACATGGAGATGTGAAGACACCTGTTTTGTAACCTGTGTGGAGTAAGCAAGATTTGGCACACCAGATACACCCTCTCTCTTTTTTGTCTGATGCTTCTTTGCCTGACAGGCCAGAGTAGGAGCCTTCAAGAAAGCATGGCTCTGACCCTTTAAATCCCTTTGGGTACTTAGCTAAGGGACTGAACCTTCAGTAGGCCTGCTTTGCTACTTAGGTGCTCTGTTGAGCTCAGACAGCTCCTCGAAATCTGATAGCAGCTGCTTGAAAGCTCCTAATCCATATTAAACCCCAGCTCCAAACTGCTAAACCCCAGCTCCAAGCTGAGTCGTGTTCAAGCTTTTCTCGGTGCCCCTGCAGGCTCTCAGCTCAACTGGTACTGAATAAAACTCTCATAAATACTACATGATGTTATGAGCCATGGCATTTAAACTGGTTCAAAACCCATTTCAGTCCCATTAATGTTGGAAATGTTTGTGTGTTTTGGAACAGAACTTTCCTTTAAAGTAATGCAGTCTTTCCTCACTTCACTTTAAAGTCAGAATGTCTTTCAGTAACACAGGAGCCGCCTGTCAGGTTCGACTATTCATCAGTCTAGCCAATTATAATCTATTCAGGCTGGCAGTGTCCCTTTCAAGGTCTTCCCTCACCTGCTACCAGATCTGGATCACAAGGGATGTCAAGGATTTAATTTAGGCCTTTCTGCATGCAAAGCAGATACAGAGCCACTGAGCTATGGCCCCTCCTTCAGATCAGGGATGGTGAACCCCTCCCCTCTGTCCCAGCTGGCATGGCCAGTTGCGAGGGGTGAAGGGAGTTGTAGCACAGCAACATAGAGGGATACTGGTTCCTCATGGCTGCCTTAAGGCATTCTGTTCAGCTTGGACACTGGTAATATCCACACCTTGCATTTAAGGCACTATTATGCTGCTTTAATAGTCATGGAGAACCCTGGGAACTGTGGTTTGTTAAGGGTGCTGAGAACTGTAGCTCTGTGAGGTCAGCACCCTTAACAAACCACAGTTCCAGGGTTCTCCATGTCTGTTAAAGTGTAAAGTATAATTGCACTTCAAATGTATTGTGGGGATGTGACCACTGTCTCCATTAATTAGAATTCCGATTCACTAATTAATTAGAATCCTGATTCACAGATGAAGACACACGATTAAACCACTTAAACCTTTATTTAAAAACAAGAACACAACAATTAGTGACATCTTTTTATAGACCAAGGACATAACACATACTGATTTTAATCTTGAAACGTTTGCGTGTCTTGCCACAGGGATGTGTGGGCTGGTTGGTTTTTTTTTACCACGCTATATCCTACTTTGGGTGCTATCCTGGTGGTGGAGGTCCAAGCCCACAGGGAATCCAGTCCCTGGGCAGTTTGGTGCTTCCTGTTTCAATTTGGACCATTTGGGTGGCAGCCATTATCTGGCAAATAGGCCATTGTTCCATAGAGATGGTGGAGTAAAGCAACTTATGCCCCCTATGCCATGGTCCTGATGCCCAAATGGTGGCTTTGGAAGGAAGTAAGGTCTGTGCATAATTATTGTGTTTTATTATTTCCTGGCAAAACCAGAGCAGCACACAGAAACGACGTTTACCTTCCTGCCAGAGCGGTACCTATTTATCTACTTGCACTTTGACATGCTTTCGAACTGCTAGGTTGGCAGGAGCTAGGACCGAGCAACGGTAGCTCACCCTGTCATGGGGATTCGAACTGCTGACTTTCTGATCGGCAAGCCCTAGGCTCAGTGGTTTAGACCACAGCGCCATCTGCGCCCCAACCAGCTGAGCCCTTAACATTACAGTAAAGGCAGCCTGGGTCAAATTAAGCCTTGCCGGTGAAGATGTGGTTCCTTGAAGGCTTGTTGCAACTTGGGAAAAGCAACGCAGCAACCTTTTGCCATCTTAAACATTGCCTTACGTGCACGAGCTATTATTATTGCAATTATTTAATCAGCGTAATGCTTCCCTGGTACATCGCTTGGTGGCTAATGGAGTCCCGCTTCTCTCCCCCGCTTCTTGTAAAGGGAGCTGGAGCGGGCAAAGCAATCGCTTGCCGGCACAGGAGCCAGAACGGAGAATAGAGGGAGACTCAATCTGTCATCAGCGAAAACATAATTGACTCGCAGTAACTTGTTGGGTCAGTACTTAGAGCTGATTTATTTTTAGCATAAATTGATGGGAGATTTGGGATTAGGGAGCTGAGCCATAATCGGGAGCATAGCTGACAAGAAAAACGACTGCCGAGGAGGTTTTTGCAGGGTTGAATCCTCCTCTTCTTGGAGCTGCAAATCTTCATTCTCAATTTGGGATGAATTATGCAAAGCAGGGAAATTAGCCTATACTTTATAATTTTAGTTTGTCCTCACAGCTTTTTAGGGCTCAAGCCTGCCTCACCCACCCCTCAATTCATTTGGGATCGAGTTCTAATTTTTGAGATTGGTGATTAGGTAGGTAGGTAGGTAGGTAGGTAGGCAGGCAGGCAGGCAGGCAGGCAGACAGACAGACAGACAGACAGACAGATAGATAGATGATAGATTGCAAGAGAATGTGTACAACCAGTAAAAACAACTACTCTACAATAAAGTGTAAAGTGGCCTTAACTTTAGGTATAAAAAGTAAAATAAGACTGTGTCCAGTGCTAGTCCTCCTCAAAGGAAACCTATTGAAGTTAGCAGACATGATTGACTTAAGTTCATTAATGTTGATAGATCTACTCTGGGTAGGGCTGGCAGTGGATGAAACACATTTTTATTATTATTAAAAAATGGAAATATGAAACAAATGCCAATATTTGAACTGTGGCTGTAAGCGGTTTGCATTCACTGGCAAAGTTTAGTTCTCCTGTGTTTGCACCGCTCAAGTTTCACTAACCTACGAAGAGGGGTAAGCTTTATTATGTTTGCCTATCCTTATTGCATCAAGAAGCTTGAATGTGTGCAGTCTGAACACAACCCTGGTGTGGGTGTGAACAGAGACATTTTGTACACCTCGGTTTACACATCATGGGATCTGTGTCAGCAGCCCCCACACCCCTATTGAACTTTCAGGGCCTAACAAAGACCTTGGGCAGAGGTTTCTGCTTTGAGTTCAGGGGCAAGATGCAGGCATCAATGCCTGCAGGTGTACGCTGGAATGATTAGGGTGTGCATCCTTCCCCACCCCCCTTAAGGAGATGCTATATCTGAGGATTCTTGATCTGGGACCATGAAACCAAACTCAGGGTTTCCTCAGCATGCTGATATCTTCCTCCTGTTTCTCTGTGGTTCTCTTTTGGCACCATTCCTGTCAGTACACATCATCTGAGTTTGCTATTAGGAGGGTTGATATGAGAAAATACAACTCCCAAGATCTCTGACTATTGGTCATGCTGACTGGTATGACTGGTGCTGGTGGGAGCTGGAATTCAACAACATCTGGAGGGCTGCAAGTTCTCCGCTAACGTTATGACTTTTTTATTCCCTTAGGATTCAGTGGGAGCCACTGAGAAATCAGCCAATCTCTCTCTACATAAACCATCTTGGGGCTTGGCCATGTTAGAATAGGGCAGGGTGTTGGGAACTGGCTTTTATATCTGCTGGTAAGAATGGCTGATACTAAGGGAACCCAAGCAGAACAAGGTTAAAAGATCAGGTTTCAGAGTGCTTGAGTGCTTCCGCCAGAGAAACTCAATCTTTACCGCTGAATCAGAGTAAATGTTGATTGGGTTTTCCATGGATTGGTGCTTGTTCCAATTCGGCTCTAAAGATCAGGTTTTCCCAGGGAAAGCATCTGGGCAAAGAGAAAACCACTCAGCTCTATGCCTAGAAAGTGTGTGATGAGTGGAAAACCGCTCTGCCCTGTGCTTTCTAGGCATGGGACAAGCGGAAGTGTGGGTGAGTCCTTTGCTGAGATGGAAACCCCCCCCCCCCAATTCTGAAAATGCTGCCACAGCTTCCCAAAAATCCTCAGGTAGGTAATGCTCTGGGGGAGAAGAAAGGAAATGGAAAGCCAATCTCCTTAATTATTGATCGCCTGTTAAATTTCCAGATCAATGCTGTGCTCAGCTTGAGAGCGGATTAGGCCAAGTAGATTCCATATGTTACCCACAGGCTTGTAATACATCGTGCAAAGTCTTTAATTCGCAGTCAGTCTTCAGGTCTTCCAAGAAGAGCAGCTTTATTGGCCCTTGGGGAGATATTCAGTTCCTGGCTCTCTTATTCACTAATAAAGGGGGAAAGTCTTCAGGAAGGAAAGAGGAAGGAAAAAACCCCCTCTATGCTTTATTGGCTATTGCAAAGGCTTCAGCCGTAAGCTCGCTTCATAGTGGTAACACTGCATTTCTGTTTCCTACAAATTGGTCCCTTCTCGCTCAATTTAATTTAAGTGCATTGTAAGTATTCTGCCTTGTGCATGTGCTCATGTGTGTGTATGAATTTGCTTTCCCAGTTGGTCTTCTTTGGGTTGATTTTGAATGAATGAAAAACATGAAATCATTTCAAGGAGAATTGTTATTTTCTACCCCCTTTCTTCATTCTAATGGACCACTGAGGATAAAAATACACACACACCACTCAGCTTTCTTCTGGTGGTTGATGACTGCTAGAACTACACATGGGATGTTGAGTCCCATGGATTAGGCATCCCTCAAGCAACTTTCCCTTTGAATGACTTGATGGAGAGGTTTTGCGATCAGAGCTTGACTGATTGCTCCACAGAGGTTTAGTCAGAAAAGAATGACTTACGGCCCAAACATCTGTTAAAAATTGAAAGCTACCATTGACTATGGTTTTATTTTATTTTTTTCTTTGAAGGGGCATCACTCTGTCATTTGACAACCCTATGGTGATATCCCTATCTACTTTGCATTGGAGATTAGAGTACCAAAAATAGGTCTGTTTTAGACCAGATGTATTTATAAGGACTATGATGCTGCATGACTTCAGTCTTTTTCTCCGTGGATTGCTATTATTTATAAGAAGGGCCATAACTCAGTGGTAGAGCACCTGCTGTTTATGCAGGTTCAGGCCTAAGCATCTCCAAGCAGGGCTGGGAATGACTCCTGTGCAAAACCCTGGAGAGCTGCTACCAGCCAGTATAGACAGTATTGAGCTTGTCTGGTCACTTGTCCAGCTTGGTATAAGGCAGCTTATTCCCATGTTCCTAGAGATCAAGGAAGGAATTTCTTCTAGGTCATACGTTCCTGGCCAAAGAGATAGTAGTGTCTGAGAGATACAATCCAGAATGGCACCAATCCATCCACATCCTTACTGATTCATACGGGGCACAATGTACTGCTGAGCAAACCTGTACAACCTATTCCAAAATTAGAAAGAGCTATGCAAGATCACCTCTTTAAAAAAAATAAATCATTCAGATACTGTTTAGATTTACAGCTTCTGTTTGAATTATAGGGAATGAAAAACTGAAGGTTTTTTATCAAGTGATTTTCACGTCTTGAGTGTGTGTGTTGGGCTATTCTTGTATATATGTGCTGCTTGAAGTCACTTCAAACCAGAGTTCACTCACTCCCAAGGTAGTAAAGTGTATATAAAACTGCAACGCTGTGCAAATCGCAGCATTATTCACAGTTGGGTTTTTAAAAAATAATCAGTATCTTCAATCTGAAATTACGGCAATTTCAGGAAGTCTGGATGCAAACAAAGATAAGCTTATAGGTCAATTGGCCGGTAAGTTTTGTCAATTGACTGGCTAAATATTATCAAATATTCCATGAAGCCATAAAGCTGATGATGCTTGGAGAATGGGCTGCCGCCTATTTAGCACCGCTCTCTTTAAAAACTGTCTTTTTATTGTTTGCAATATTGCTTTGCCCCCCTCCCCCCCATGCCCTGGTTTTATTTGTTACTTTCTAAAAACGTTATCCATTGGCATTATCCATTACCCAAGTGTTCCAGGAAAGAAACCAAAAATGACAACCTTTCACATTTATAGACAGCTTCCCTAAGATGTGTATGTCCCAGCTTCATTTCCAGTGTTCCTATCCTACATGCGCCATCCCAAGGGCTGAATGGGGCTTCTCAGTGTGGTCAGATGAACACACATAGAAGTGCCCACATGATCAGGAACCCTAATGACTCAGGGTTCCCAGTTGCATGAAGGCTTCTGATTGTGTTCAGCTGAAGGTCTACTGCTTGCACATGCAACACCACTGCCCTCTTCACGCCTTCCCTTGAGAGAGGCTGCTGTTCCTCAGGAACTAGGTCCGCAGTTCCACCCTGCCCTGATGAATGTGAAGAGCCTCAAGCTGTGTGCTTTATAAGTTGAGACTTTCAGTTTATTATAATAATAGGAAAGGTGATTAGAGGCAAAGGTTGTTTGAGGTTTGTAAAATTATGAATGTCGCCTAGACTATTTTCTCTCAGCGTGAGAACTCAACTCAGGGTCATCTGGCGAAACTGATTGGCAGCAGGCTCAGGACTCATCAAAGGCAAAGGAAGAAGTATTACATCTTTGTGCATAATTAGTGCTCAGAGTACATTGCCGCAGTGGCTGGTTGACTCAGCAAGGATTGGGCAACATCATTAGGGGAGGCCGGAAATGGCCAATGCAAGCAATGATTCAGGATGGCTGTGGTATGGCTGTGGGTGCCACTGTCAATTGGCAAGCTTTTCTGTTTGGCAAGATGTATTTGAGCTGTAAAAACCTAAGCAATGGAAAAAGCCTGTTCAGCAGGAACTGTTCATGCCAGCTCTTAAATATTAATAAGACAGCCCAAGGAGAAGGGAGAGGGAGTGGCTTCTGAATTTTTAAAGCTAATGAAGGCAAGCATTCACTCTCTATATTTTAACTCTGGCATTCTTAAGAATTGTGAGGGAGAAATAGCTCCAAAATCTGAATATATGTGTAGTCTGCCTTTCCCATTGGCTGAGTTCCTGTGATGTCACAGAATGTTTATGAATACTTTTATGTTTCGCTTTTGAGGGGCTGGAGTAATGATTGCTAAGTGCAATTTCAATGAGGAAAGAGTGAGGTTTATTTGGTGGCAGCGGGGGGACCCCACATAGTGTCTAGCTTCTCTGAAGAAGGAAGTGAAATATCATGCAGATAAGAAATGATATTGCATAATGTGGTCCGAGTATCTCAGCAGGTGAGCTAACCGGGAAACAAGAAGGATAGAAAACAGCAAGAGACCAACTTGTAGAATCTCCCCCTAAGATCTTTTTCCCCCCATTGAGTCCGGAGCTGGGCTTAAAGGAATTCTATCCAGCCCTATGATTTTAATGACTAAGGGAGGCAATGCACATTTATTGCATTTTGTGCATTTCAAAGTGTAATTAAAAGGTGCAGTTGAAAGCATTGTTAACCCGTGCTTAAGTTCCATTGATTTAAAAAAGAATTGCCTTTGCACTGGATTGAACTGAAGCATTATTATTCCTCTTTAATAATGGTCTCTGACAACAGAACATATGTCGCAGGCAGAAAGATATAGCATATATTCGATCTTTTGGCTGAGGTAGCATTGCTTTGCTGGTATTTGCAATATACCTTTAATAAATCCTGACTGCTTTGTTCAGGCCCAGATTTTAAGAAACACATTATTTCAGCTATAAAAGGCAACAAATAGCCTTTTAAAAGTTTATAGCCTCGCTAATATTTAAACATTAAAAGGTTGTATTCCTGTTCCTGGCCTTCTAGGTGGACCTGTGGTAGGGAAGGGAAGGGAAGGGGATAACTTTGTTTTCCAAACAATGGTGTTATTTTGCCACACAGCCAGACCCCTTCAGAAATGAATAAGTTGTATAATAGGGATAACACCACCTAGCAATTAGGATTTCTATACAAGGTCCAGAGAGAGGGGGCAGAGCTGACTCCACCACTGAGTAGAGAGAGGCTACCACCTCAGGCAGATGCTGGGAGCAGTGGTGGCCGCCCCCTCCTAACCCCGTCAGCTATTCCTGCCCCCTTACTGGAGCACGGAGCTATGTATGCTACATGATCTGTCCTGCCACTCCCGTGCAAGCTAGCCCTCTGCCTCAAGAAGCTATTTCGTAACTATTGAAGTAATGGTCAGCTGCCGGTCTAGTCAGCTTCTGTATATGGAACAGAGAGGAGACAACATCTTTAGGCCTTCTGCAGCAATACAGCTTGAGCCATAGAGAATGTTGAAACAGGGAATTGTCTCTGAAAACAAAACACTTTTCCCACCTTGAAACTGTGGGCGAATCTTTTTTCATGTTCCAAGTAAAACCTAGTAAGGTGGCCCAGGATAAAATTGTTTTGTGGGCCAAATCCAGCACCTGGGACCACCAGTGGTCAAAATATCCCTAGTGCAGATGACACCCCCCCCCCCCCCGCTGTGCTTCAGCCATAGTTGAGATTAGGCGGGTTTGAACATGAGAATTGCAGTATTGAGTCAGAGAAAGCAGCCCCTCTTCAGGTTTGACAGCAGCCAGCCAGATGGGAAAGGAAAATTCATAAAAGAGAATGGTGCATGATGGTAATATCTGTTCTCTGTTGTTATCTGCCAGCACCTGCTGGGGCAAAAATCTGCGGAAATAGAGTTGACGCTTTTAGGCGCTATCAAGGCTTGTAGCTTTCTAGTAGACCCGCATTCCATGTATCTATTACTCCTTTAAAAAGCCACTTCTGCTAGGACCTGTAATGACATCCTGTGGGTGATGAGTTCCATAAGTTTCATATGCGCTGCAGAATCTTTAAGCATGCTGCTTCTCAGTTGTTTTTTTACTCCAGTGAATGGTTATGAGTTTTTCTAATCTGAAGGAGAACGAACAATTCCTAACCTGCCTATTTTGCTACCTGGACTAGTTTTCTCGTAAGGAACCAGAAACAGACTAAAAGTTTTTAGTCTACTTTATCAAAGACGATTTTACTGCTGGCATCCTAGGCTGCTGCCTGCTGGACATAGCTTAGTGCATGGGTAGGCAAACTAAGGCCCAGGTCCCAGATCTGGGCCATTCGCCTTCTAAATCCAGCACGCGGATGGTCCTGGAATTGGCGTGTTTTTACATGAGTAGAACGTGTCCTTTTATTTAAAATGCATCACTGGGTTATTTGTGGGGCATTGGAATTTGTTCTCTCCCCCCCCCAATATAGTCCGGCCCTCCACAAGGTCTGAGGGACAGTGCAGTGCAGAAGGTCCCAGGTTTCATTCTTGGCATTTCCAACTAAAAATGATCTCAAGTAGCTTTGGCTGGGAAGGGCTTCTGTGTGGGAACTTGGGAGAGCCACTGACAGGCAGAGTAGAAGATCATGCTGGGCTGGATGGTATGACAGGCAGCTTTCATACGACCAAGCTTCTCCCTTCACTGTCCCTCAAAATCCCAACAGTATTTTTCATAGCAGCATTACAATGCAAGATTCTCACACTGAACTTGTGAGTAATCCTAAGCCTTTGAATCCTTCTCACTTATTCTGGAGCCTAGCCAGTTCCTTGCTGTCCTACCTGTCCTATCCCCCAGTTTCCTATTTATATATTTGGTCTGCTTTTTCCAGCATGTAATACTTTACATTTGTCTTTGCTGAATTTCATTTTCCTGCTTGCAGCCTAGAGTGCCAATTTATCAAGGTGCGCTTTATCAAGGCAGTCATACAAACTCTTTAACCGAAACCTCTTCCCCTCTGTTGGGAGGGAATGGGTTATAGGAGATACAAAAGGCTTGAGCTGTGGCAGTAGGGAGAGAGTTTGACCTAATTGGTGCTATTTTTCTAGAAAAAAAGGTTATGGAACTCACCATGAATGTCTCCCTCGTTCTCTTAGAATGGTAATGGCACCCACCAGAGAGGTGCTGGAACTGAGTTTCTGTAATTTCTGGCTGAGAAAAAGCTCTGGGCCTAACACAGAAAGGCCAGAGTGATATTCTCATGCAGCTTACATGGACTTTGGGCAAGTCACCACCTGCCAGCCTCGACTACCTCACAGGGTTGCTGTGAGGATAAAGGCAGAACGATACATACCTGGGTGTGTGAATTTGGGGCTGGGCCATTAGGCAGGGTGAGGTTGCAGAAACTCCCATGCAGCAGTCCTGCAGGCACCCCGCCCCATTTGCCTGCAGCGGCACCGATTTAGGGCAATATTGCATCCATTTTCAGGAAGATTTCACCTGAGATCTTGCACAGCGCAGAAGATCTCACAATTTTGCTGTAGTTTTTAGCACCTCTGTGGGCAGTGAATTCAGCTGTTGTCAAACTGGCATCTGTTCAGGGCTGCCCCAAGTCACCCTGCAACTTACTGTAACAACTTCATGGTGAGTTCCGGCACCTATTTTTCCTGGGGGGGAAAGCACTGTGTGGGAAGAATCCAGCAGAAACTCCTCTTTCTCTTTCCCATCAAAGCTTACTGTGGGCTTGTCTTACTCTTACCCTTTTGCCCTTACCTGCCAACACTTTCCATGACCACCACCACCTCTCCCTCCCTCCCTCTTTCTTTTAAAGCCTGTCCTCTAAACTCCTCTCTTCTTTGGAGCCTTTGACTAAACCCCTTAGGTTTTATTTTGTTGGGGATGAAAGCAAAGTATATAAAAGTCAGTGTCCTTGTTGCTGTTCAGACAGTTTCTCTCGTCTCTTTCTTTCCTCCCATCCCTCCCATTTGCCTATTGTCTCCCTCACTGTGGAAATGTGGATTGTAAGCTCCTCAGGTCAAGGACCGCACAGCGCTGCCAACTTGAAGCCCTTGAGCTCCAGCATGTCTGCCAGTCCCCCCTCTACAATCCACAATGCACAAGAGACTGTTTGCTCTTCCTGCTTGGTTCCTGTTTGCAATGACTTGGCTCCTTCTACATTAAAGAAGTCCCCACCCCACCCCACCCCAGACATGCCCACATTTCATTGAATGCCAGAATTAAGCACGCATACTTTCTTCTGTTCTGAACAGAGTAGAGATACAAATACTTTCTCTGTGTGAAGTGAGCACAGTGGTGACTTATGTCGGTGTCTTTTTTCTCATTCATGGGGAGGGGTGGGAATTTCCACCCCTTTTCATGACCTTGCCCTTTTTCCTGCTCTTTTAGATAGGGCAGCCATTTTGTGTTATGCCACACCTGGATGGCAGCCATTTTGAATCTTGCTATGCCCACATGGCAGCCATTTTGTCACTGGCTCCCATGGTATTTTGTACAGCATTTCCTGGCACCTGGCACTGTTTTTATATAGTGATAAAGAAATAAGAGTCTTGGTAGGCCAGTGTCAAAGATATCCCCCCCCCCCTTGTAGGTAAAGGGTGTCCTGCTCCAGACTTTTGACAGGGCTCACAGAATCATACTTGCAAACTAAGCAGCTATCTAGGGCAGCAACATTCAATCTGGTTTCTGGTTAAAAGAAGCATGCAAGTTCATGGTGGCCCTTTGCTTTTGCCCTCACCAAGCATCCTGCGCATGCTGAGAGTGTCCCAGAATCCTTTGCTGTATTGCCTGGGTTTCTGGAATTCACTTTTGGTTTGTGTGAGACTGACCTTTCCCCACTGCTCCTTCGTTCTGTCCAGGTTAGCAGGAGACCCCCAAGCCAGCCACAGGACTGAGCTGCTTATCTCTTGGAGGACAAATTTTAGTTATAATTTTTTAAGAGAGAGATGGTTGCGTGGCCAGTCCTTTTATCTGGTCAGCTAGGGTCACGCCCATCTACCTGATCACACACAGGGGGAGGAAGCTCCAGAGCAGGTAGGACAGGAAGTCGTCCCTGTCTGGAGCCACATTCCCCTGTGTGTCCATCAGGAAAATGTTGTACTTGACTGCTCTAGTAATAATTCATCCCACATTTTTCACTTCCAAATCTGTACGGGAGACAGGCAGCAGTGATGGGCAGGCTTCAACGTCCCTTCACCAAATGTGAAATGAACACCTGTTAAAGGCTTTCTTTTTTAATTAACTTGACACTAATTACAGAACAAGCTCAGGATCCTTGGAACTTCATTTGCATAGAAAATAGCTCACTGAAAAAAGAGAATGGACTTGATCTCCATTTTAAAGGATTAATCTCAAGGTGTTTGCTATTCAGGGCAGTGTTCTCAGCTCTCAACACCCATCACATTCAGGGGGTTAGCAGAAGAAAGTTTGTTGCTGAGCGCCTACCCTGATAAGATGATTGGTTGCCAAAGAAGCCGATTAGAGTCAAAAGATAATCGGAGGTCATGTGCCAACTTCAGATTTCGAAACATTTGAGGGGAATTGATGTAAACTTAGGCCAAAGGTTTTCAACTTTTTTGAGTCCACAGCTCCCTTGACCAACTACATTTTTTCCTGTGGCACCCTTGTGGGGCTCAGGAGCCTAGATACATCACCCCTTGCCCGCAGAGCTGACAGCCTTTCACCCTTTCTCAAACGACCTCCCATGTGGAGGGTTCATTCAGCCTCCTCTCCTCTCCCCTCTCCTTGGGAGCCCTTGGGGCAGCTGCTGTTGCCACCGCTGGTCTCTAAGCTGCTTTCCACCAAAGAGAGGTGCCTCCTCACACTGCCCCACATTGGCCTGGGACTTGTCTGTCCATTTCCAACAGCAAGAGGAAATCAGAGGAAGGATGGAAGGAAAGAGCAACATAGGCCAGTGCTGCCCATGGCACCCCTGATAATTTTTCAAGGCACCCCAAGGTGCCACAGCACACTGGTTGAAAACCACTGACTTAGGCCATGAAAATCTACATTTTGGATTTGGGTGATTTACCATTTTGCAATGCCTTGGCTGTAGAAAGCACTTCTCGGTGTTCAGATCTGGGCCCCCAAATGTTGAATTCTAACCAAGTCCAAGCTCCAAGGATGACAGTCTGGTATCGTCATCACCTTTGGTGTGACAGTCGTCTGTGTGGCAGCTTGGAGAACGCTGGCAGCTGGGCTTTGGAAGGTGCCAACTGAGAAGGCTGAACTGCAAGCAGCCGCTTGTAGCATGGGGCTAATAGCTTGGCACATTGCAGGAGCACGCGAGCTGGTCACTGGCAGCTTGAGGTTATGAAACAGAACACTCCAAGCAGTTGCCTCCTGTGACTTTTGGAAGCTTAGTCAAGTCATTCTTCTTTCATTCTGACTTTTAACTGACTGAATAAAGCAGGTTGGGTGTAATTTCCCCCACCTTAATCTACTCTCAAGAGTACTTCTTTTTTTGGCTCTGATAGAAATCATAACTTAGAAATTTGATTTATTTACCGTATATAGTACCATTTCAAATTATTGCTTTTTGGCCTCATAATCTGGGATGATGTGAACTACATGTAAATGAGAAAACCCTTTCTTAGTGGACTTTTCAAATCGAGCAGAGTCCGTCTTAGTTATGATTGGTTATATCTTGGGATGGGGGAGGAATTTCATTCAGTTCACATTTATAGGCGACCCTACCTAATTTGCACTTTCGATAAAAAATATGCAATTCAGTTCTCCTGTCAAGGAACTTGTACAAAAGTGCATATACTTGGGTAAAGTGTGGATAAAAAATGGATATATTACTGAAAATAGCATACAAAAATGCATTAAAACCAGGGAAATTGCTTTGCAAAAATGTGTATATTTTGCAGAAATACATGCATGTGTGTATAAATTAGCACTGAAATGCTGCTGAATCTTCAAGAGGCCTTGCTTGTTAAAATAATTCACAAACTGATGAGGAAATGTGGAGAAATGGAAAGCATGGAAAATTAAGAAACCAAAATTGGGAGAGTTGCTGATACCTATTGATGTCCCAAACTTTGGTTTGAATCTCAGCAAGGTAGCTGCTAGAATTCTATAGATAGTTAGGTAAGAAAATGGCTTCCCAATTAGATTCTTTAAGCATCATGACAGAGTTGAATTTTTACCATACGTACCTCACTAGGTGTTTTCTCTGTGACTTCCCAGTTGCTTCTGTTGTTGGCTACAGCTCCTTAAAAGCAAGATTGTGTTGTTCCTGACAATCCTTAACCCACCCCCCTTCGGTTTCCTTTAGAACTGAAATTACTTTCTCAGAAAAAAGGAAAAAACCCTGCTTTCATATTTCCTTGCAAAATGCACATTTGTCCTCATTTGACTATAATATCTCAAATCTTCCCAGTTATTGGTGCTGATAACTACATTTTCTGGCAGTTTAACATACACAGGTTATAGGAAATTCAGTATTTCTTGGGGCAAGCTTGAAATGCCTTAATGTTGAACCTTGATTCTTTTACTTTGTAGTGCACGGTATGTAGCCATGGTCCTAACACGAGTGTTGGAAGAGCCTAGCAAAGCAACTGTGCCGAACAGAGAGTAGAAGAAACAGGCTTACAAAGTCCTGTCTTGGGGCTGTTTCACACATGAACATATATCAACTAGATGGAAACGATATAACCGGCTAACTTTTATGTATGTGTAAATACAGTATTGCAGGAATAATGACACAGATAACTTTTCACATCACTTCAACACACAGTGTTTTTCCAAATGGGATCAGTTCACCCATTCAGCTGCCATTCGTCATATGAACAGTACTCATTTGATGTATATACGTGTGTGTGTGTGTGTTGTGTATGAGCCAACCCTTAGAAATCCGCTTGATTTTAAGTCTTCAGAATCTTGCTGACCATCAGTGGTGGCCGTGGGTTGGATGATCTCTCAATAGCCCATCTCTGGTTCTTGAATAGCTTCCATGTTTTCATCAAAACCAAGACATCTTTGAACTTATGAAAAGCAGGGTGAACCCTCCCCTTCTCACATTTCTGGATTAAAACTGTGACCTGCGTGGTGGGCATGCTTTGATTTCATCCACACGCTGGGCCATGTATAATTGAATCCGTTTATAAAACTGCTCTTTAAAATGTTAAACCTCTTTCCCTTGAAGGTCTTTGCCATCAATCAGGTTTGCAAAGAGCCTCAAAGCAGAGGATCAGCAGAGGCTGCTGTAAGAAACCCCTAAGCAAATGTCCGTCACTCTGACCTCTGACATTTTGTGAAGGCAGAAAACGATAGTCCCATAGAAGGTCGCCTTGTTAGATTAAGTGTAGCTTGCTCAGAATGGCACCATGACCCAGGCCTGGGTTCCCCAATTAGCAAATAGGTTACAGACACTGCCTCCTGCTCAGGTCTTCTCTCAGGAGGGATCCAATTCCCTTCTCTGCTGTGAGGAAGAGCCTGCAAAAATGTCAAGCCAGAGACCTAACTCAGCATCACTCATGCCTGGAAATAATAGATTGGTGGCATAGACTTCTGAGCATCCTCCTATTCCTCAGATGTGAGGTAGTCCAGGTCTCTGTCTAAAGATCTGAGCAGCTATTCAACATCTCCTTGTATATTTATTATACTTGCAGCCTACCTTCTTCTCTAGTTCAGGGCAGGATGCTATAATGTCATCAAGGACTTGTCCTTACTATCCCCAAAGGACTCGTAATCTAATTTCCCAAAGATCATAAATCCTTTTAGGAAACAAAGGAGGGCAAGCAAGCAAGCAACAAAACGAAACCACTTAATTAAACATGCCTTTCATGCCTCTTCTTCCAAAGTGCACCTATGTTCCCAATATACTTTTAAGTTTTATTATTCTTCCCCAGTTCTGCTCCAGAATGGGCATATATAGAAAGCTCCCACTTTGTATACTGTATAGTCTGTCCTTAAATCCTTCTGATGTGAGAAGGAGGGACACTGTGCAAATCAGCATTAGCAGCAGAAGCTGGAGATGGTGGTGCTGTCAGTTCACCTTGCGTTTTCTGCTGATACCATAACGCCATTATACATATCTATTGTGCAACTGCATTTGGAAAACAGTCACACATGCCAGCTTCCAAATAAGAAGGGGGGGGGGCTGGTGGCATGCGGCACATGATATCACATGTGTGATGTCACAATGTGGTACATGTGAAATCAGGATGTCAGAGGCAGAGCTGAGCTCAGCGGAAGCACAGCAGCAGCACAGCTTCAATGGTTGCACCTTCTCCTGCTGCTTCCAGCCTCTTCCATGGCAGGAGGAGGAGACTGAAGCCGTGCCACACTTGGCTCCATGCTTGGCCTCCTCAGGAAGGCTTTGGACTTTTGGGGGGGAGGAGTGGCACCCTTCTCAAAAGTATGGGGGGCCAAAAGGTTCAGCCCCTAGCAGATGGCACCCCTGAATACTGTGTACCATTATGGTTGCCTCACCTCAGAAAGGATATTGTAGAGTTGGGGAAAGTTTCAAAAAATGGCAACCAAAATGATGAAGGGAGTGAATAAACTCCCCTGTGATGAAAGGTTGCAGTATTTCGGGCTTTTTAGTTTAGGGAAAAGGTGAGTAAGAGGTGACATGATAGAAGTGTTATGAAACTGTGCATGGCATGGAGAAAGTGGATAGAGAATAGTTGTTTTCCCTCTCTCATAACACTGGAACTTGAGGGCATTCAATGAGGTTGGGTGCTGGAAGATTGAGGACAGACAGAAGAAAGTACTACTTTACATAGTGCTTGGTTAAACTGTGGAATTGGCAGTGATGGCCACCAACTTCGATAGCTTTAAAAGAGGATTAGACAAACTTAATGAAGGATAAGGCTATCAATAGCTACTAGCAATGAATGCTATACTCGGTAGTTGGAGGCAGTGTGCTTCTGAATAACAGCTGCTGGAAACCACAGGATGGGATAAGGCTGAAGTCCTACTTGTGGGCTTTCCATAGGCAGAACTGTTCGTACGTATTTAGGTGGAATAAATATAGTAGCCAGTAGTCACCAGCCAGAAGTCATTGAATAAACACCTCTGGCTCTTAGTTGTATAAACCTGCAAACGGTTATCACTTCGCTCGACAGCATCATACAGTAGCATTCTAGCTGCAGTATAGTGTTCAGGTTTCTTCCAGCAAACCTCGGTTAGGGTAATCTTTGTGTCCCCAAGGTGTTTTAGCTCTTACTTTGTGTCATAAAATTTATGGCTTTGCGGATTAAAAGTAGCACCTTGAATAGTGGCCAATGCACTGTACTAGCACTGGGCTTGTGAAAGAGAACTTTTATGAGAACAAAGCTAACATGGTCTTCTGGGTACAAGTGGTTTAGGACGTGTGACTGACCTGTTTTGCCACAGTTCAATATATCCAGTTTAATTTCCTAGAAGAGAGTTGTTTAGGGGTTTTATGCAGCCCTATTCCTTGTTCTGTGCCCTTGTACGCTGGCTGGCTTTGACAGTCATAAAAGCTAGAAAGTGCTGATGTGGAGTAATAAAGTCTTTCCCCCCACCCCACAAAACAGACTTTTCTAGGAAGCGCAGTTGTCAATTTCCCCACAGTGCGGTGCTTGGGTTTGTATTTATCTTTGACCTAGCTGGGTGGGATGTCTGCCAAGCCCAATATTATCAAGGATTCAAAATGGCAGGTTTAATCTCCAGAACATGACAGACATGATGAGGTCAGAGATGTGGAGAGCAGCAGAGCCCATAAAGTTGTGGAAGGGTGTGTGTTTACAGGGTGTGTGTGTGTGTGTGTGTGTGTGTGTGTGTGTGTGATTGAACCGGCCCTTGGGGGGACTTGTCAAGGAACTATGGGATGTTGCGTCTGAATCAATTATAGATCCTTTTTGGGTTTTGTCGGAAAGGATGTTGTTGCCTACTAAGCGAGCTTTGTTTAAGTAAGAGCTCATCAAGGCCTCAGACAGTGCCTGAGGCAAAGAGAGGCGTGGGCTGCCATTAAGATTGTTTTGCCTGAAACCTAGTCCAGCACTCCAGACAAGTGGCTGTAAAATACAGACTCTTTCATGAGGGATAACAGAGCCTGTTCCACTGCCAGAAGGGCCATTTTCTGCCAGCTCTCCAGTGGTTTTCTGGAGCAGAAGGAAACAGTCCCCCCCCCCCCCGACTGCTTCTTGAATAGCTGGGGCCACCAGTCTGTTGCCATGTTCCACCTTCTGCCTAGCCATTTGTGGCGAAGAGAGAAAGGGGGCTTTTTTACCCAAAAGACAAGAGTCATATAAATTTTAATAAATAAAAAATAATTCAGAGTGCATTTTCTTCCTCTCTGAGTAATCATAACCACCGGCCAAACATCTGGATTTGAAAGGGGGGGGGGACGTCTTATCTTATTTTATCTTATCTATCTTATCTAGTAAGTAAGTAAGTAAGTAAGTAAGTAAGTAAGAATGCTGTCCTTCATTTGAAGATCACAGGGCAGTACCAAACGAGAAAACACAAAATACATAGACAAACAAGAACAAACCAATCACCTGCCTCCCACAAATACAGTTAAAATGCCATACAATGTTTAATCAGCCAAAGCTCTGGTTACCTAACATACAATGTTACCTAACATACAATGTAAACATACAATGTTTAATCAGCCAAAGCCTGGTACCTAAAGATATATAATAAAGGAGCCAGGTGAGCCTCCTTGGGGAGAGCATTCACTAAACAGGAAGCCACCACAGAAAAGGCCCGTTCTCATAGGCGCCGACCCCATGGGGCCTGAGGGGGCCCGAGCCCCCTCAAAAATTTTATTGGGGGGGCTCGGCCCCCCCAATAATTAAAAAAATTATCGCGCGCCTTGGCTCCCGCGGCCGGCGAGGGGAGCCCGGGCCGCGCGCGGCTGCTGCTGCCGCCTCTCCTGGGGGCGCCGCCTCCCCGGGCGGGAACGCTGCGGTTGCGCGAGGGAGGAGGGCGGCCCCCGGGGGCTGGGAGAGCCGGGCTGCCGTGGCCGAGAGGGCTGCTCTGCCGGGCGCCGCTGACATAATTTAAGCAAATTATCGCGCGCCTTGGCTCCCGCGGCCGGCGAGGGGAGCCCGGGCCGCGCGCGGCTGCTGCTGCTGCTGCCGCCGCCGTTTGTGGTCATGGCGGAGCTGCCGCCTAGGGAGGAGGGGAGAGGGGGCTGGCGGGGGGGGCAGGCGGTGAAGGGGGCTTGGCTGCGCTCTCTCTCTCTCTCGCTCTCTCTCGGGCTCTCTCTCTCTCTCTCTCTCTCTCTCTCTCTCTCTCTGGCTCTCTCATAGGCGCCGACTCCATGGGGCTAGGCGCAGCACGCTCTCCCCTATTCGCTCACGAGGAGGCGGCGCCACTTTATTTGCATATTCATGAGCTTATTTATTATTCATGAGCTTTCCCGGGCCCCCCCAATATTTTTTATAAGTCCGCGTCCCTGCCCGTTCTTGTATTGCCATCCTCTGGACATCTTGTGGAAGAGGCACACAAAGAAAGGCCTCAGATGATAATTGCAGGATCTGAGTTGGTTCATATGGGGAGAGGTGGTTCTTGAGGTACTGTAGTCCTGAGCCATTTAAGGCTTTATAAGTCAAAACCAATGCTTTGAATTAGGCCTGGAAACTAACCAGCAGCCAGTGCAGTCAAGCCAGGATTGGTGTAACAGGCTCAAACCATCGTGCCCTGGTGAGCAACCTGGTCACCAAATTCTGCACCAGCTGCAGTTTCTGAACCCTCTTCAGAGACAGCCCTACATATAACACATTACAGTAATCTAACCTAGATGTTACCAGAGCACAGATGACAGACGTTAGGCTATCCCTGTCCAGATAGGGGCGCAGCTGGGACACCAGCCAAAGCTGATGGAAGGCACTCTGTGCCACCGAGGCCACCAGAGCCTCAAGTGACAGCAAAGGATCCAGAAGTGCCTTCAAATTACATACCCACTTCTTCAGAGGGAGTTTTTGGTCTGGATGTGTGCTTTCAGGGCATGTTTGCACTTCCTCTTCCCTGAATGGAGAGGGAATAGAAAAGAAAGAATGAGTGAGGTTGTTCCTGAACAGAAGTGGTTGAGCCTCCATCCTCCACCCCATCCAGTCTGTAGGGATGTCTGGAAAGCAAGGAGCCTTGCATTCACCTACTTGGGATGTCTGGGAAAACAAGGGGCCGCTTTCCACAACAGCAAATCAGCAGAAGGCTTTGTTTGACTGCTGATTGCTATAGAGGGCCCTTTAGAGGTGTGCTAAATCACCTCTCCTACCATCAGCACAATTTAGCATTGCTTGAGTGGGTATTTAAAAAGAAATACGGAGCTAATATTCAGGCAGCAGTTGAAGAAATTCTAGCGGTCAGGCTCTGAACAGCTAAGACATGCATGGGGTTGTAAATTAAACAAATCGCTGTAGTCGTGGATGTTTTCCCAAAGTGCTAATTGCCTAGAATGAAGACTAAACCTATGTTAGGAAAACCAGGGGTGGGCTTTTTTCTCAAGATCTCAGCCTGGAGTTGTGGTAACACTTTCGCTTCAGGGAGGGAAGCATCCTCAGTGCCACCACAGCATCCAGTGCTGATGCTCGTAATTGCCATCTTCAATCCCCTTATTGTCTTTGAGCAAAGACCGTGACAAAAGATGTCCTTAAGCCCATATCCCCCTCACAGAGCTTCACTTCTCGGAGTTCCCTGGGAAGAGGGATGGATAATTAAGCCACTCAAGTAACTGTAGCTCTATGAGGGGAATAGGAGACAAATGTGGATTGGGCAAATGTCGACAAGTGGTCTCATCATACAAAAACAGGCTCCACCTCCACCAAACTTGTAAAGGGCTATGATACCACTTTAAACAGTAATGGCTTCCCCTCAAAGAATCCTGGGAAATATCATTTGTTAAGGGTGCTGAGAGTTGTTTAAAGACCCCTATTCCCCTCATAGGGGGACAAATTCCACATTTGTCCATCCACGGGGTGGGAGGGACAGGGGTGTTGGGTATGTTCTGGCTTGTTGTCCGTTTGTGGAATGCAGCATTTAGGTTCAACAGGCCTGACCAGCAGGGACCCAACAGAGACTAAAACCCAGTATGTGACCTCAGAATCTTCTGCAATATATAGAAAAACATTGTGACTGATTTATAAGAGCTGTAGGATAAGTCAAGTTGGAAAGGGTTCTCTAGGAATCTATGGGGTTTCCTGGATCAAGCATACATCAGAATATAATGTATTTTTTTGCTAAAGCAGCAGCTTTTTGGATGAGAGGCAGGGAACCATAAAATATGACTTCTTGAGAATCTCAGCTTTTCTCTGTCTGCCATTATTTATTTAAGCAGCTTTCAAGCACATATGTGTGTGTGTGTGTGTGTGTGTGTGTGTGTGTGTGCTTGAAGGTATGTGTGCAATTCCAAACCCATACTCTCATTAAAGCTGAATAAGATTTCAGTGGCCAAGGGATAAAGTTTCAGTGCCTACCCCCCACAACTCCTTGTCCATGTTAGGCTCATCCTACTCAAGTGTAGGACCCTGGTAGAGACACATGCCTGACTGGCATGTTCTCTCCCTCCTGGTCGGTCGGGAGCTTCTAAAGCTTTCTCCAGCCAAAGCATCCCAGCGACTGATACCAAGTGGCATTAGCACACTTAGGATCCTGCGGAGTGTTAGCAGTTTGTGTAGCAGAACTCAGTAGCACAGCATTTTGGCTAAACTACCGTATTTTTCGCTCTATAACACGCACCTGACCATAACATGCACATCGTTTTTAGAGGAGGAAAACAAGGAAAAAAATTCTGAATGAAACAGTGGATGTATCATTTTTGTGCTTCATGCTGTGGCCACAGACATGTGATCTGATGGTGAATTTGGGGTAGCTCAATGCAAAGATCCTGAGGATCCATGTGGATCCATGCTTTTTAACCACATTTTTGCACCATTGCAGCCCCAGGCAACAGTGGGTGTGTGATTTTGGGGGGGCAGGCTGCTATGTGATCTGATGGTGAATTTGGGGTGGCCCAATCCAAAGATCCTGAGGATCCATGTGGATCCATGCTTTGTAACTACATTTTAAGTGGGGAGGGAAGGAAAAACACAGAAGGGAAAAGGAGCACGAGAGGGGTGTGCAGAGAAGCAGCTGGCTAAGAATGCAGGAGAGGGATTTAACGGGAGGGAGGAAAGAAAGGCAAAAGTTTCCCCAAACCGAAGCCAGCTCTCTCTCTCCTGCATGTTTTCTGGCTGCCTGCGAGGAGCACGGAGAGGAATTAGAAGGAAAGACCTCTGCTTTCCCCTCTGCTTGCCTGGAGGGGAGGGGATTTGCCTGCTCTTTGTTCCGTTTGAGCAAACACAGCAACAAAACAGAGGAGGGTGGGCAGTAAGACCCTGAGGCAGAATGCAGGAAAGCAGCAACTTCCTCTTTTCAGGTTTCCCTCTCCGACGCAACGCACGATTTGATTTTTGCTGATTTTTGTTCCTGCGCTCCCCTAATCAGCTCCAGGGCCCCCCCACATTCGCTCAATAACACGCACAGACATTTCCCCTTCCTTTTTAGGAGAAAAAAATCTGCGTGTAATAGAGAGAAAAATACGGTATGTTTATTTACATATAATACACTTGGAGCATTCTGACTTAGCTCCTTCTTCTTTCTCATCGGACAGCAAAGAGAAAGAACAAAGGACAATAGTCCTACATCACGGAAACACAGTAATACCAAACACCCTGTCTCTGTCACTTCCCACTATTTGGAATGAAAACATACACTGTCATGTGATAGACAACAATCCCATGACTGCAAGCACGGAGCAAGAATCCTAACAGTCCTACCTAGTCACTAGGTGAAGCAGAATAAATTATGTTTACTGTGAAGGACCGTAGAATCATGTTTTCAAACCAAGAAAGAAAAATATGCAGATGTGCCTGATTTGCATACTAAGTGCAGACTGGCAAAATCCAACATATTTGGTGCGGGATTTTGGTCTTTGAAGGTGTTCCTTTTTAATCTCACAGAACACACATGGCCCTGACAGACAAGAAACAGATTGAGAGAAAAATCTGCAAGGGAAACTTGTGCAACTTGTGCGTGAAGGGCAGGCATGCGTTGCTAAACACATAGTGGACACGCGCTGAAGAGCCATGGCCAATTGGGGCTCTGTAGCGCATCTCTCTCCCCCCCCCCCAAGTGTTCAGGCACAAGTCTACCCTTCACGCTTTATGCATTTACTGCAGGAAACAACGCTTCAGCTGCAGCAGGGCTCAATTGCTACGTAAAGTGTGCAAAGAGGATCTTTCTGGCTTGGCCTGGTTGGGGTGTGGATCCAGAGAAGCCAGGAGACTTGTTAAACAGCCTTTTTTGTCTCAGTGGTTGAGGGAAATCGCAAACAGCCTCGTTAAGGAGGACCCAACCCTTTGTGCTGTGAAATCTTTCCCTTCTTCCCCAGACTCTCTTCTCCGCAGAGTGGTGAGGCAGCAATTGAAAAGGATATTAAGAGTTACGTATGTGTTGATATGGAGAATGCTTCTGGAGTTCAGGAGCATAAGCCGCTGTTTTGTTTGTTGGGAGGTAAACAATAGCCTGGTGGAAATGTGACGTCCAGGCTTGAGACGCTTCCCACGTTTCTGGTGTGTCCTTTTTGAGATGGAAGCAGGGTCAGGGTCAAAGACCTGAGAGTATCTACAGCAGCTCAGCCCCCCCCCTTGCAGCAGCTGCCACATCATATCTCTCCTTCTTTGATGGATTTCTCTGCTTCCAGAGGTCTTTTAGGGTGCTATGTGACAGACTCCCTTTTACTCAAGTATGAGTGGCACCTCCATGTAGAGAGATCTGGTTGCTGCTGCTGCTGCTGCTGCTGCTTTTTGTCTCTCCTTTAGAAACCCTAACCCCAGGGCTTTATTTCACCCAGAACTCAATTCTGGAACCTCTTAGGTAGGCACCATTTATGGTGAATTCCGGCACCTCTTTTTCTAGGAAAATAGCACTGCCTAACTCTCCAAACTTTGAAAGATGTTTCTCATGAAATAACCGAGGTGTTCACAGATTCGCCAGAAACACAAGGGATCTGTCAAATCAATGGTGCTGAGGAAACACATGAGTAATTAGTTTACCTCAGTCAAGTGCCTTCCACAAAAGAAAATAACACGTGGAAGCCCCAGCGGAAGGTGTGATTTTAGAAATGCTTAAGAGGTGGTACATTTGGGAGAAGGTAGAAATAAGCAGCGATGGAAAAATATGCCTGTACTGTGTAGCAAAACTGTCTTGAATGTAAAAACTCCACAAATGGGACTTGCGATAAAATGTTGTTGTGTGTAACACACCCACACCCACAGAGTGCTCCTGTTCAAGGCTAAAGCCAGTTTTCATATACAGTGGTAGTACCTTGGTTGTCAAGCTAAATCCGTTCTGGGAGTCCGTTTGACTCCCAGAACCGTTCGAAAACCAAGGCGTGGCTTCCGATTGGCTGCAGGAGCTTTCTGCATTCAGTCAGAAGCCACGGAAGCCATGTTGGACATTTGGCTTCCAAAAAACATTTGCAAACTGAAACACCCACTTCTGGGTTTGCAGCGCTTGGGAGCCTATTTGTTCGGAAGCCAAGCCATTCGAAAACCAAGGTACCACTGTCATTGTAGAGTTGGAAGGGAGCTATATAGGTGCCTCCCCTGCAAATCAATTGCTGAGGCAGTTCTTTGTAGAATCAGGTTTTTTGGGACCTATAGGCCACCAACAGTGTCACTGAATATCTTTCTTCCTCTCTGTGTTTTCTTAGGTGTTTACGAAATATGGGAAGTGCTACATGTTTAACTCAGGAGAAGATGGGCATCCTCTGTTGACCACATTCAAGGGTGGGACAGGCAATGGCCTGGAGATAATGCTGGACATTCAGCAGGATGAGTACTTGCCAATATGGGGAGAAACAGGTAAGGAGAAGACTCATTGTGTTTGCCTGTCTGATTGTCAGGTTCTTCATCTACCCATTTATTCATTTATAGCACATTACCACACTCTTCAGTTGCGGAAAGTCTCCACATGTGGCTCACCAAGATCAGAAATAGGATTTTATCTACATACTGGTCTGAGTCCCCATCTTCATTAATTAGGCATGTCAATTTTGTGCCCTTTCGGCCCTAAAGAACTGCCCCTAGCCATGACAGGTTCCTTGGCCTTGTCTGACAGCTCTGGAACATCTTCATCTGTATCAGTACGAAGATCAAATTTCGTGGATTTATTATTGGGCCTCTGCATACCCTGCTGTATTAACTTCCTGCCGGTAGCGTTTTTATCAGATCCAAAGCACATTCAGCAGACTTTCATTGCCAAATTCGTCCCAAGGCTGTCAGACACTTATTTCTAAGCCACTGTTCAACTTCTTGGGTAGCCCCCTCCCATGTCCTTTGTTGCTTTAGAGCAGGCTTTGCTGCTCAAACCAAGATTTGGCAAGATGTCGGCCACTGTGCAGCTCACGCACCAATCCCCTATTCCTTACACCGAGAAAAGCCAATGTGCTGCTCTCCAGGTGCTGGCGGACTCCATTTCCCATCAGCCTCAGCCAGCATGGCCAGTGGTCAAGGGTGATGAGAGTTGTAGTCTAGAAACATCTAGAAGGCTCTGTGTTGGTTACCCCTGCCTTGGCACCTGGCTTGGAGGAGAGATCTGCAACTTGGAGGAGACTGAGCCTATGGCTCCTGGGAGTCAGGTGTTCACAGAGGACCAATCCCATGCGAGTGTCTGCTTCTGGCTCTCCAAGATTGACATCCCTTCCTCAGCCTGAGCAGCTTGCTGTTGAAGAAGGCCCTACTCGCTTCCCGCGGCTCCAGGCACTTGCTACCTCTTTAAGGCTGAGGCGATGAACTTTCCCCAGCACTCAGTCCCAGCAGGCGACTCTCCTGAGAGCATTCTCCGAACACGGCTTAGCAAAAGAATCCTGCCAGGTTAAAGGGCCAGAATTGCCACAGCTGAGGCAAATCTATATCTCAGGGCAGCCCGCCCGCCCCACTTCTGTTTTTTTTTTTTTTTTAAATGCATTTTTATTGAAGTTATACACAAAAACAGACATATAAGAAAATACAAAGAGAAAATTACAAAGAAAAGAGAAAAGAAAAAAAAAGAAAAAAACACTCATCCGAAAAAAGAAAAACACACAATCTGAACTTCCTTCCATCCTTTTGATAAGTATCAAATATCTCCTTCCATTTCGTATTTGATTTTCAATCTATAGTCTTAAATTCACTCGCTGGTCGTATTGTTCTAACCCCGTCAGTTCACTTTAAACATTCATTCCAATATATTTCCAAAATTTGCTCCAATTTTTCAGAAATTCCTGTTCATCCTGATCTCTTATTCTACCTGTTAATTTGTCAAGCTCAGCATAGTTTACCATTCTAATCTGCCAGTCCTTTATGTTGGGGATAGTTTCCACTTTCCAATATTGTGCCAACATAATTCTCGCTGCTGTGGTGGCGTAGAGGAATATCGTCCTATCTTCCTTTTTAATTTCTTTATCCATCATTCCCAACAAGAAGGCTTCAGGCCTCTTGGGAAAGGTATACTTAAATATTTTTTTAAGTTCATTATAAATTGATTCCCAAAAGCCTTTCACCTTTTTACATGTCCACCATAAATGATATAGGTCACCCTCCACCTCGCCACATTTCCAGCATCTCTTGTCCTTTAATCTATACATTTTGGCCAATTTCACAGGGGTGTGGTACCATCTATATAGCATCTTCCAGATATTTTCTCTCAGTGCCATACATGCTGTGAACTTTATGTTACAATTCCAAACTTCTATCCACCTTTCGAAATCAATATTATAACCAAAGTCAATTGCCCATTTAATCATTGCCTCCTTCACCTCCTCGTCCTTTGTGTACCACTCTAATAGTATATCATAAATTCTGGACAGGGTTTTGTTTTTGCCTTCTATTACTTCTATATTAAATTTTGATTTTTTATCATCAAAACCCACCTTCCTCTTATCCTCTTTTAACAAATCATTCACCTGGTGGTATTGCAGCCAACCAGTGAATAAATTTTTTATTTCTTCATAAGGTCTAAGTTTGGGCCCTTGGTCTGTTTTTCTTAACATTTCTTCATAGGTGGCGTTTATCTCCTCCATATTTATTTTCTTGACCGTTAAAGCCTCTATTGGTGAAATCCACCATGGGGTCTTTCTTTCAAGGAGGTTTTTGTTCCTTTCCCATGCTTGATATAATGGTCCCCTAAAAATATGGTCTAAGAAACTCTTGTGGACTTTCACTTTCCCATACCAAAGGTACGAATGCCATCCGTACCGATTATTAAAGCCTTCCAGGTCCAGTAGCTCTCTATTCTCCAGTTTTATCCAATCTTTTAACCAAAGTATACAAGCCGCTTCATAGTATAAACTTAGGTCCGGAAGAGAAAAACCCCCTCTTTCTTTTTTATCTATCAAAATTTTCATTTTTATCCGTGGCCTTTTCCCCTGCCAAATATACTTTGCTAAGGCTCTCTGCCACTCTTTACATTGTTTTAGGCCTTTAAGTATGGGGATGGTTTGGAATAAAAATAACATTCTGGGCAGAATGTTCATTTTAACAACAGCTATCCTCCCCAAAAAGGAGAGTTTCATCCTCCCCCAAATTTCCATGTCTTTCTTTATAATCCTCCAGGTGGCATCGTAATTATCCTTGTATAAATTTATGTTCTTAGCTGTAACCCAGATCCCAAGATATTTCACTTTCTTAGCTACCGCAATTTCTGTCCTTCCTTCTAGATCTATCATTTCTTCCTTTGTTAAATTTTTAACTAACATTTTGGTTTTATTTTTATTTACCTTAAGTCCTGCCACGGCTCCAAATTCGTCAATTTTTTGTAAAGCTTCTTTTACGCTATTTTTTGGGTCTTCTAAGGTTAATACGATGTCATCTGCAAAGGCCCGCCCGCCCCACTTCTGAACAGCATATCAAAGCTTTGAAACAGGCCGAGCCTGTTGGGTACTATCCAAACACACACACACTAATAATGAGGATCAGCTATATTGGTTGCCATAGCAACATTTAATTTGGCTCTTGGCGCACAAGATAAAAAGGAGTCGAGGATGTCCAAATATTAGCATAAAAATACTGAAGTGGATTTTTGGTATGAAAACCAATCAGGCAGGGGCTGGTATCTAAAAACTAAGGCCTTCCTCACCCACCCACCCACCCACCCACCCACCCACCCCCCAAAAACATTTTTATAGTTGACCATAGATAGAAAACAGGGGTCAAGGATGCAGATTTAAACTCTCCCTGAAGCATAAGTGACAGCAGGCCTCCCCAGCCTCATGCCCTCTGGGTTTGGGCTATAACTCCTGTTATCCCTAAGCATTGGCTATGCTGGCTGGGGCCGATGGGAACTGTAGTTCAGGGGAAGGGAACCTCTGACCTCCATGCCTAATCAGGCATGGCATGGCTCTCAATTTGACCCATGAGGCCATTTTCTCTCAACCACAACTACCTGCCGTACACCTGATGTCATATGTGATGTCATTTGTGGAATAGGTAAGAGTGTGGCTCCAGAGAAACAATGGGTAGCTTCAGGTGAGCTCCCAATTCCTGTTTTGCAAGCAGGGCTCGCTGACCGGTGCTGACAGTGAGCCCAACTGCGATTGGCAGCACTAAGATGTTCCCTATCAGGACCCCCCTGCTGTAAACTCATTGAAATTAATGGACATATCTACCAACAGTTAGGCATGAGTAGAACCTAGTTAGATACAGCCCCTTTTTTGTTTAAAAAAGAATAAAAGTGAAATTACTGGGGCTTCCGGGTGACAAAAAACCCCCACTGTCTGCTAGCTCCTTGTGGCTTGAACGTCCCAGTTGAAATCTTACCTCTGCCATTAACCTACCTTAGGGCTGTTTTCTCAGTCGCAGTCCATGTTCCACCTCTGTCTGCAAAATGGAGAGAATAATATTTGTCCACTTTATGGATTGTTGATAAAGAATGCTAAGGACTGCTTTAGAAATATGTGTGTTTGTAGAAATCTCTTGAATTTAGCTCATCTGGAATGTAGCCTACTATGCAAAGGTAACAGTCCTATCTGTTGCTCCACCTGCTTTGCCTAACCCACCTCTGGAAGGTTGCCCTCAAGGAAATATGACCCTCCTGCTGAAAAGGGTTACTTGCCTCCCTGACGTAGTGAATCTCCACCTCAACAAATATATCAAATTGGGCAGAATTATGTTTCCCAAGGCTCTCTGCTTCCTCAAAAAGACGCATAAGTTTCTAGTCCTGTGGTTGCACAGATATGCTAAGAAGTGTGTAAGCAATGCCTGCTGAAATCTCAGAAGTGCAACTGATGCTGTTTCCAGTGTTTGGAGCGTCCCTTCATTGCCTTATGAGGCCGATACTTCCTCCATGACAGGCAAAATTAGAAAAAAAGTAACGCAAAGACTAGTTGATTTGGCTTCAGGTATTGTATTGCAATGTATCTCTCCACCTCCTCTTAAAACCAGACATGGGGAGATCAAGATGATATTCAACCCTCTAATCAAAGACGTATATATATAACTGCAGGTATCAAGTATCATTGCAAAAGATCAGTGTTCAAGGGGGACTTTGCTTAACAAGTGTTGCGGCTTTCCAGGCATTCTTCAAAACAGGCATGGATGTGTCTATCTATGTTGTTTGCCTACAGAACTGTGCTGTGAACACATCTCAGGTGTTCAAGGAAGGTAATGTGTAATGAGCAAGGATATAGAGATTGCCAGAAAGGTGAGGAAAGCCAAGGGCCTTAATTTGCTTGACCAAAACTTGCAATGATAAGTGGTTCACAGATGCTAAATTTCCATAATTAATCCATTACAGAGAATCTCTGTTTTCTTCATGCAGCATTTTTATTGGGATAGTGTGTGTATGTTAGTGTGGATATGAGACACATAGCTTTGCCAGATATGAGACACATAGCTTTGCCTCCTCTGCTGCGTAAACTGAGTGGAGTCTTCCACCTCTCCCTGCCAGTAGAAGCTAGCCCTTTAGCTTGTAAATCTCTGTGGCATCTCCCTCCTTTCTAAGTAGGACTTCATGTTGGGCTCCTCTATTAAACTCCTCCATAAAACAACCTCAGCCAAGGTGCCAACAGCCCTTACAAAAGGAAGGACGTGGCTCTCTTCTAAATGCTGTTAAGAGGCTGCATTACCAGGTAGCAATATTTAGTCGTGGCCGTAAAAAAGTGACAAGGTTCCTGATTTATGTTTCTGGGAACATAAAAAGTCCTACTGGATGAATAACATCCTTAAAAGTGCCAGCAGCCAGAAGGATAAATAAACCCTGGGGGGAGGAGGGGGAGGAATGTGTTAGCTTGAAAGCTTGTCTCCAAGCCAACCCTGGTTGCCCTTGACCTTCACTGAGGACAAGAAGAGATGTCACCCAGAGGAGAGCATGCAAATGTTTTCTCATCTCGTTGCGTCTTGGACCTTTTCCTAATGAATGGAGAAACACAGGCAATTAGCTGTGTTTTCCCAAAGAGAAAAGGTCAGGGATGTTCCCCCTCTTCTGTCAATAGCCCAGCAACCACAGAAATGAGTCACTTGGGGCTGGTTGAAGACTTGCCCTGCTGTTGGCCCTTCGATGCAGGAGAGGAACAGGTGGGCACACCCCCTCCCACACTAAACTTAAGGCAGGGATAGTAAGCTGTCCCCCAGATGTTGTTGAACTCTTATCCGACCCAGCTACCATGGGCCAATGGTCAGGCATTATAGGAGCTGGAGTCCAACAACATCTGGAGGGCACCCCATTGGCTGTCCCTCATCATGTGGCCCCCACACGTATCCAACCAGTGATCCTCCAATGCACACTCTACTTCCAGTCTTCTTCAACCTTGGCTGCCCAGATGTTGGATTGAAACTGTGACCATCCTGAGCCAGCATAGCCAATGGTCTCTTGTTGTCTAACAAAGTCTAAGGGCCCAGGGTTGCAGAACACTGAGCTGTGAGGGAAGCACCCCACAGTGGTGGAGACTTAGGGGTGATAGCTGGGAATCAAAATGGTTCCTGAATCTAATTGGCAGCCAGTGCAGTCGGGCCAGGATTGGTGTGATATGCTTAACCCATTTTGCCCTGGTGAACAACGTGGCTGCTGAATTCTGCACCAGCTGAAGTTTCAGAACTGTCTTCAGATGCAGCCCTACATATAACATGTTGCAGCAATCTAAGATAGAGGTTACTAGAGCATAGGTGACAAAAGTTAGGCTATCCCTGTCCAGATAGGGGTGCAGCTGGGCACCAGCCAAAGCTGAAGGAAGGCACTCTGTGGCACCAAGGCCAACTGAGCCTCAGTAAAGGAGCCAGAAGTACCCCCAAGCTGTGTACCCACTCATTCATAGAGAGTATAGCCCCACCAACATCATCATCATTTTTTATTTGTATGCCGCCTTTCCACAGTTAAAAAAACAATGCTCAAGGTGGTTTACAGCATGACAAGATTTACATAATTACCAAAGTCATAAACAATAAATAAACTACATCAAAAAATACACAACCAAATGGGAAACAATTTCCACATAAATCTAAAACTAAGAATACAGCATTAATATCACAGTTTAAAATGACATAGGTAAAAAATAACAGCAATTTAAACTAAAACCAAAAAATAAACAAAATGGAGCCCTCTCTGCCCAGCAGCAGCAGTGGTGGCAGCAGTCCTTTATAGAGCCCATCAGGCCCCGTCCTGGGCCAGGTGATGAGTGGCAGGACTGGGGCAGGGGAGTCCCCATCAAGAGCAGGCAACCTCCCATAGGGAACCACCCACTAAACAACCCTGAGCAAAGGGTTTATCCAAGGCTCCCCGCAAACTGAAGACCTTTCAGAGACTTGCTTTTAAATCTGTCGAGTCCAGTGTTAGCCAGTTGCATGCCTCTCGTTGCTCACAAGCACAGCATAAAGAAAACTCAGGTCGCAGCAGGGTTTTATGAAAGTGTGTGCAGTTTGGAGAAAGTGGACAGAGGGAATTGTTCCCGCTTTCATAAGAGCTGGGGTCAGTCACCCAATGAAATTGATCATTGGTAGGTTCAAGACAGACCCAGTTTATAATTGACTTAAAGAATTCCCTGCTGGTTCTGGAAGACGTGGTAATGGTACCTGGCTTAGATAGCTTTTAAAAGGGGATTACAAATCACAGAGGAGAGGGTGATCAGCAGGGAAAGAGCAATAACTTAGTGTTAGAGTACATGTTTTGTGTGCAAAACATCCCATGTTCTGTCAGGTATCTCCAGAGACAGGTGGATGCCAAAAAGTTATTAGTGTAGAAAAGGATCCACAGAACTCCAGTGGATTTCAGTCTTCTCCTTGTTGATTGCCTTCTTTCTTTCTTTCTATGCATGGTGCTGATAATGCCAAGGTTGCAAGTTTGAATCCCTTATGGGACAGCTGCATATTCATTGCAGGGGGTTGGACTAGATGATCCTCAGGGTCCCTTCTAACTCTATGATTCTATTCTAAATAAAGTTTTTTTAAAAAAAATCTTGGCCATTGGGGTCTGGAGTGTGTGTGTTTGCCAACCTCAGGGTTCTTGCAATCCTCGCTTGTCTAGATCAATTTGGCTTCATACTGCTGGAGTTTAGGATCAGGGTTGCGAAAGACCAGCGCCAAGTTCTGTTCTACATGAGAGACTGGATAGGTCTAACAGGGAAATGAGGAAGCTGTTTTGATCTCCAGGGTGAGACAAACAGCTGGAAGCTAGCCCTACATATCCCAGAAAGGAGAAGTTTGGCTCAAGAAGTACAGGGTGGACTGACTCAGAGCCCCTTGGAAAGCAACTGCTTTGAGTCTCCTCCAAATTCTTCATGCCTGGAGGGGGCGGGAAGGGCGATAGGAAGTGGTGGCAACACCACTATATACTTGGGAAGCACAATTGGCCTACTCTGCAAGACAGGTGTGCAAGGAAGGGGCGTAAGAGGCTCTCCTGAGTCTTTCCCTTTTTGTTACACTTTGCGCCTACAATCTGGTATTCTGAGGTGCCTTCTGCTAAACACAGAAGCCTATTTTAGCTATGACAGGTAGTGGTCACTGATAGACCTCTCTTCTACGAATTTGTCTAAACCTCTTCTGAAAGCCATCTCTCTAGGAACAAAGGGTTCTGCAAAGGTCAGTTGGGTTTCAGCTGTCTTGATTGTATTACGTTGAAAATGATTTGTTCCAGCTTCAAGGGACGGCCTCTCCTGTGTACTTGAACAAATGCAGCCATTACCAAAGCTGTTTTGCCCTTTAGCCGATCCCTCTTTCCACTGAGTCATACTTTGGCTTGGCACTCCTTCTTCCACCAATCTTCCCTTATGGCCTCAGGATCCCTCCACTTCCCTTGGGAGCAGTAGGGATCCTTCCTTATTCCAGGGCAGGAAAAGGTTATCTAAATAATATTTTTTTTTAAAAAATGCAGCTCTGTATCACTCTCATGGGTCCTAGGAAGAAGCAGTGGAACTCAAATGGAGTGGAGAGTTTATTTCATTTCTGGTAATGGGAATATTTTGCATCTGACTGGACTCTTACCAGATTGGATAGCAGCTCTCTCCTACGTCATCACTATGCACAGGTTACGAGTTGCGGTGTTCACTTAAGAGTGCAACCTTAATATTTTAAAAGAAGGCTTCCAGAACTCCCGTCTGCATTTGGAATGTTTGCAAACATTCTGTGACATCGCAGCTGCTTAGCTAATGGCTGCCAAGCAGCCATGATTTCCCTACCTTTCTGGGTACATTATAGCTGCACTGTGTTAACGGGATGAGGGAAGTTTTGGAGAAATCATGCTGCAATAGGATTTGCTGGATGGTAGCCAGAGCACTTACGTAGCACCATCAGCATACATAGGGCAGATCGGGGGCTGGCAAAAGAGTAGCTGGGGTGGGGTCAGGGCAGAGTCAGGCAACAAGGTGGTTCGGAAATGCCTTTGCTGAGAACTCAAGCCTAGAGAGAAGGACTTGCAGTAAAAAAAAGAGGCTTCATAGATAGAGGAAAGGTATGGCCAGGTGATATCAGTGCTAAACGGAGAGGCTCATTTACCTCCTGCGGCTCACATTTCTGTGCTCCTATTATTAAGCCTGAAAGTGGAAATTGCAGCATCACTATGCCAGACTTGAAAGATTTCTTTCTTCTCTCTCTCTCTCACTTTCCCACTCTTTCCTTTCCCTGCACATCCCTAATTGAAAGGTGCTGCTTGATGTGCCAGCTAGCGATTCACCAGAGGCAGCCAAACCCAGCAGAAAAGGGTTCTGCATGAAAACTCCCCTGGGCTGTTTGATTTTTCAATGTTGTTTTCTTTCCTGCCCGTTGCGTTTCCATGCATTGATTCCATTTTGCTGCCTGCTCTGCTCGGCTGAGTGCGAGTGTCAGAAACATTTTGGAGCACCGGATTTCCGGGCCAAATACTCCCACACATACTGCCACACAGGCCACAGGCTGTGGCACTCAGTTTTAATTATGGGTATGTTGTCTTTGGGACACCACAATATTTTCTGGAGAGCAGTGGAACTTCCTTCAGCAGACCTAGCAGAAAGGCAAGCTATTGGGAAATTCTCCTGTGGTTTCCTAGGGAAGTTTTCTTTTTAAAAAAGAAGGAAGGAAGGGATGAGTGGCAGCAGCCACTTGAATTTGTGGCCTTCCTGGGAAACCTCAGCATTAATGGCTAAGCTTAACATGTAAGGTCATGGGCCCAATCCATCACGCTTAGAGATGTTCCCTGACTCTCCTCTACAACATTTCAGACCTAGTGGCAAAAGAGGTGGGAATAAATTGGCAATTGTGGCAACAGGATTTGTAGGCAGGCCACTTCAGGTTGTGGGTACTGAGGCACTGGTTCAATATTGCCATACTAGTTGCTGACCAGGAATGCAAAGTTAAAGCCCACCTGCCGCTGCAGTATTGCATAGATGCCTGCTTACCTGTCTAAGTAGAAAAAACTGTTCAAGGCTTAAGTCAGGTCTACATCTCTATTGCAACATGCATTAAAAGTGGCAGTATTTTATCCTCAGAGGACTTGAACTCGTGCCCACACTTTCCAGAAAAGGCTTGTCTCTGCCTTAGAATGATGATACAATTTATACCAGTGATCTTCAACCTGAGGGCACCAGATTTCATTTCACTACAACTCCCATCATCCCTGATCATTGATAAAGCTGGCTGGGGAAGATGAGCATTGTAGTCCAACAACATCTGGGGATCCAGGTTCAAAGAGCACAGATTTATACTAACGGGTTTTTTGCAACCAAAAATTGATGTTTAATTCTTGCCCACCCTTAGAAACCTAAATAGTTTTAGTACATCCTCACCTGCCTTCTTAATCTCTCTAGAACTAGGGTTCCCAAATTGTTGTCTGGATACTACCTATTGCCCACAAGCTTCATTCATGTGGACTACAGCATGCCTGTGGAGTTGTGCTTGAAGATAGGAGATGACACATCCATCACACTGAATATTCATATAGATTTTTAGTTGTAGTTTTATTGCTTCTTTTATTTCTTACATTGTATTTTATTGTATTGCAGTTTTATTTCTATGGGATTCAAACTGTAATACAATAGAATACAATATATAAGAAATAAAAGAAGCATTAAAACTATAATTAAAAACCATACAGCACTTAGCACAGTGCATTACAGTTGCTGCAATAGGCAGAAGAAAATTATTCTGTGGTCTGCCTAGACCCTCAGCAATTTTCAAGTGGTCCATGAGGAAAAATAAGTTTGGGAACTGCTGCTCTGGATGTTACTGAACTGGATGTGCTTTCTCTGTTGATAACTTTGCTGCATGTCAGATGCAGTGTCCTGGAGCTGATTGCATGGTTCACTGCTATTTAGTTACGCATTTATTAAATTTGCATTCTGCTTTCCCATCAAACACTGCAGAGATGCAGGGGGTGGGGGGGCAGATCTGTGGGTAGATACTTTAGAGTCCATAGCTCACAATATATTCGGTATACCTTGGCCAGCGTACCACTGAGAACGACTAACTTATCATCATCCCCCAGATTTGCCATGCTCCAGATCAGAACCTTGGACAGATCCCGCTAGCCATGTACCGTACGTTCTTTAAATGTGGGTAAACTAAATGGTATGTTGGAGGTGGGTGGTAGGGTTTTGTTTCATATAGGAGTTTTTATTTAAACAACAACTAAGCAGTCTTTGAAAGCCACATTTATGAGTTGGAGAGTACTGGGAGTGAAACTGCTTAACCCTTTCCCCTACCTACTGCTTGTCCACTTGCAAGCAACATCCCCCAAGCTGCTTTTCTCTGAGAAGGTAAAATATATGGCTCCTGTGTTATTTTTCTCCTGAGAGAAAAGCAGTTTGGGGAGGGCAATCTGAGCAGATAAGCAGGGTGAAGAAAAGGGTTTAAGCACCCTCCCAAGTATCACTCCTCTGTTCTTGACTGCAGCCTCTGATGCTGCTTTTAAGATAAATATATACAGTAGTTGGGGAACCGTTTGACCACATATTGCATAACTGGATGTAGAAGGGAAACATTCCGAGAGTATCTAGAATCACCCTGCCTTTGTCCTGTCAGAGGACTCAGAGTGAGGGCTAAATCATCCAAAGATGGAGGGATTTTTGGAAGGGTTGTAGGTCGAAGACTTATATCTGGTCTTTTCAGTGTTACAAAGGCATATATGCCTGAAGCACTTTTATGCCTGCTTCCCTACAAGTTGCTTTTTCCAAGTGCAGGGGATGGGGAGGAATACATGGCTATAAGTAGCACTTGTGTGAGAGGCAGGATCTCATTTCAGCCAAGGCTTATTAGGGCTTAGCCTCAAAACCTGTTTTGAGCTGAAGTGTTGGGTATGTCATCATGAATGCCACAGACTATGTGCAGAGTGGATCAGCAACCCTTCTGACTTGAAGGTTTGGCATGCTTGGAATATGCATGCCCCTCTCTTATTTGCTCTGCACTTGGAACTGGTCTTACACATGCAGGGAATCAGGTGGATCCCGCTTTTGACTGTGAATGCTATTCCATGTACAAAAACCGCTGCACTTTACAAAAACAGCAACAGCAAAACGAGGGAGAGAGAGGTTATCTTTGCTCATTGCAAATGAAAAATCAGCATAGCAGTCAAGGAATTTTTGTTGCAGTGAACTGTGATCATCCTCCTGTAGTGTGAAGTGGTACAGTCCCATTTTGCCACCTTGGGACTGTCTCGGCTATCTCATATTCTTTATGCGTAGACCAGGCCTGCCTTACTGGACCTTTTATGACTTGAGGCTGAATGTGTGTGTGTATGTTTGTGAACATGATTCCATTGAAGAGCATTGCATTTGATGAAAATCCTATCTGCGATATGGCCCGTTCACATCTGCAAGGCATGCCTTTAATAGTGTAATCAGATGGTGAAGCAAGCATGTGCGAACCAGGCCAAATTGTTTTCGCGTTCTGTGACACCCATCCTCGCTACTAGCATAACCACAGCCTGCCAGTGCCTCAGATAGTCTCTGGAAACAGAGCTGTTGTGGCAGCTGCCACGTCTCTCTGGCGAAATTGAGCCTGGCCCCTGGCACCTCTCTTCCCAGAAATTTTAATCTCTGTTCCCAGGCTTGTTTTGTTGGACGATGCTTAATAGAGGTTGGGAGCCACATTCCTGGTACATTCAGCAGTGCCAAGGCTTGTGACTCTTGATAGTGTTTTTTTTCAGATTGAGCCGCTGAGAGCAGGCTTGGCGACAATGATGGATCTGTGAAGCAGCAGGGAAAGGGGCCCTAGACAGCTCGCCCAGGGTGCCTTGCGGGCAAGTGGCGAGAACGTGGATGGGATCTGCTGTTTGGTGCATGCGCACAAGACACAAGTGATGAACAGCCGTGGCTCTTGGCCCAAAGGGGTAAGGGGAGTGAGTCTGGCAGGGCTGCCATGGAGACGGCTGTTTGCATCACTTAAAATCTTGTTCGGCTCTACGAAAGGAAACCGACAGGGGGGAGCCAAAGCTAACACTGCACTGGAGTGAGGTGCAGCAAGAAAGGGACCTGGGGAAAAGGCTTTGAGGAGGCAGGAGCAGGGAGGAAATGATCAGGCTCCAAGGAAATGTAACCTACAGCCCAGGGAAATGCTCCATACAGCAGCATTGGGGCAGGAAGCCGCAGAGGCAGGCGGCTGAAGTTCTGAAAAGGTGCTTCGGGGCTCTGAAAGAACAGCTAACTAAAAAGGAGAGGGAAAATCAATGTGGCAGAAAGGGGGGGGGAGAGAAGGAATGGTTGGGGCAGAGAAAGAGGAGAGAACTGTGCAAGAAGCAACATCCTTGAATAACAGACGCCTTATTTTCCCAAGAATTGCTGGATCAAATCAAAGGTTCACCTAGTCCAGCATTCTGGTCTCCAACATCAACCAGCCAGGTGCCTCTGAGGTCTTTGCAAGCATAGCATGATGATGTACATTTTCTGTTGCTTATCCTCCTGGATCTAGCAACCGGAATTCTGCTGCTTCATCCTAGGTTGCCTGAGGGGGGTATATTAAAATTTCAGGAGCCAATGTCAGTTGTGCAGGAGTGGTGGTGGGGAAGCTGGCATCCGTAGCTTAATTTGATGTAGAGGGTCACCAAATCTTAAGCCCCAGAATCTGTTTACCGCTCCAGGATTCAAACCTTGGATCCGTAGAGTGATAATGAAGAGAGAGTATTTATGCATGTTGAGAGTGCATTCCCTTCAGCATAGAGTAACCACAACTAGTACCCAGGGCATCTGAGGTCAGGAAATTCAGATAACAGTGTGTGGTTTCCAAGAAGTCACAAGTCTCCATTGCCTCCCTTTGTGCAAATTAATTACATTCACAAATCTCACAGTTTGGGACACTGGTGCTCATGTTGCCCTTAGCTTTTCCTGTATCCGTAATTCTGATGTGTAATGTGCATTTGGCTACATGGTACACTCAGTTTAAAAGTGTGTCTCTTCTACTTTCTGTCCTACTTTAACAACCTACACACACACACACACCATATATAGCACTGGAGGTGCTCAAACATGCTCTTATACTATGATCCTTAGCATATTTGCTTAGAAGCAAATTCCATTGAGTTTTGTGTACATGAGCTTAGGGATGGCAGTCTTTGGGTCATAATACATGAAAGCACCCTAAAGCATCATCCGGTTACCGTGGGTTTGTAGGGACTAGGAAGAAGAAGTGTGACAGCAAAACTGAGGCTGAGGGTCTGGCTACTGGCTGCAAACGCCTGCTGAGATTCTTCCTCCGTGGTGTTCCACCCCGCACAAGCCCTTCACGTATTCTCAGACCCCAGGGAGAGATTGACAAATGTCAATGTTTATCCAAACAAGCTTCTAATGTGCCGGCGGCAATCCATCTTCCCTGTCTCATCTTGAAAGCTGCCAGCAGTGGGTATTTATATCCGTAACAATCATAACCGGCTGATTTGGTTATTTACATGGATATTATACGAGCTTCTATAAATATTCAGCTTGCTGCAAGAATAATTAAGCATTGTTGCCGCGACGCAAACGACAGGGGAGAGTAATGGGAAGTGCCAGCAGCTACATGCTAGAGTGGGTGGCTGCCCATCCCCCAGCTTGTCCGCTTCTCTGTTGCAATCCAACCCTGGGGCATAGATGCTCGCCTGCACAATATCCCCCACCTCCACCATTCCCCAATATTTCCTAAGCAGAAGTGTGAGATTGTTTGCTAGAAAAAGTAGAGTTGTTGGGAGGTGCAGAATACAGAAAGGAGGAGTGTTCTGGGGAACGCAGCAGGGAGAGCACTCAGTGATAGTGGGGGAAACCTAATACAGAGGCTAGGAGTAGGAATAGCAACGTGCTGCTGCGGGAAAGGAGTTTTGAGGAACAAGAAGAACTGACTTTGATGATCAAAATAGCCAGCTCACTGGCTGAAAGTTCACTGGTATGAGTTCAGTTCCATCTGCTGAGCAGCACTGTCCAAGATGCAGTTCTGTTCTTATGAATTAATTTATAAACGTATTAACTTTGCCCTTCAGCATGAAGCGTTTCCAGGGTGGCCTACAAAATCGTAGCCGCAAATTCCAAAACTACAGCGACAAATTACCAATAATAAATAAGATTGAGACTGCACTAGGTGAGACAGCAGAAGAAAAACAGGAGCAATTAAAACAGTTTCCACTGCAGGTTTTTAAATCTGGAGAAATTAAAAGCTCTTTGCTAGGAGCCAAAAGGACATTAGAGTAGGCTGCTGGTGAACTTTCCTAAACAGGAGATTGTTCCGTAAGCAAGAAGACTTTTTTACCCATTCATTGCCTTGCCTTGCTTCAAGCAGCAATGGAACAGAGGAGGGTCACCTAAGTGTATGGACAGGTTACTTTCTGGCCATCTGTCATGCATGAGCTAGTTGAGATTTCTGCATTGCAGGGGGTTGGACTAGAAGACCCTCAGGGTCCCTTCTAACTCTACAATCCTATAACTCCTTATCAGGGGCAGCACATCGTGTGCTGCTGCTTGAGGCAAAATGGGAAGTGCCACCTTGTCTGCCTTTGCCGCCGTCCCACTACCACCTACCTGCTCCTGCTCCTGCCTCCTGCTCTTCCATCATGTGCTTCCCCTGGCACATCTGCTGCTGGTGGAGAAGCAGCACTGCCACTGGTGCCAGTTTCAGCCAAGATCGCACTGATCCTGCCCAAAATCAGCACCAGTGGCAGCCGCACTTCTCCACCAATGGCAGAGGTAGCAGGGCACATGGGGTATCCATGGGCTGCAGCGTCATCTGGTCTAATGGCTAGTCCTGCTCCTTTGGTCACTAGTTGTTCTTCATTTTTAGGTAACTTTAAAAATTAATAATAAAACACAACTACAATAAAAACAACAGTGCCATCAGCCCCTTCCATGAAACACACTACAACTTTCCTTTCTTTTTCCTTTTTCTTTTGTATATAATATTTATTGAATTTTCTGTTTTACATTTAAAGTACTCATTTTTACATCCTTGAGATATCTATGACTTCCCTTCTTCTCTTTCCATGGTTCATTTTACATATCATAAATCCCTGCATATTTTACAAAAACTATACTATTCGGTATTCCATTATTGCATCCATCAAAACTTATTTACACTGTTGAATTTATCTTAATGCTGCCAGCATTTTCAGCTGTACAGTTATTTTCCATATATTCAGTAAACGTTTAATAATCTTCTCTAAATGTACGTTCTTCTTGTTCTCTTACTCTATATGTTAAGTTTGCAAGCTGCGCATATTCTGTCAACTTAAGCTGCCATTCTTTGGTTGGGACCTTGCTCGTTTTCTATTTTTGGGCTAACAAAACACGGGCCACAGTAGTGACCTTTTTTGACACCTGGGGGTTTCCGTCTGAATTATTCCCAACAGAAAGGACTCTGTTTTGGGGGGAGCAGAAGTACTTTTAAACATCTTTTTCAATTCATTATGGATAATTTCCTTTCAAGTACATGACAGTCCTGTTACTTTAGCTATCGACCCAGAATATCTTTCCACAGAGCTGCCATGAGTGGCTGAAAATGTTCCATGAGTGGCTGGCAGCTGCTGTCCTCTGCAAATATTCATAGCCATTTTAAAGTGCATGTCTCTGATACTTTGGGACGTCTCATGCAGCAGCTTAGGGAGTTTCTTAGCAAGTGGAAAGTTCCCTTGTAGTTGGTACCGCCAGCCCAAGAAAAGTCCCTGCATAATTTGATTGCTCAGCTGTATTATGGGGGTTCTTGGGAATAATCTGTGAGAGAATCAATAACTGTACATAGGAAGCTGCTTTCACTGGCTCATCTAGCTCAGTATTGCCAACACTGCCAGGCAATAGCGTTCTGCGGTTTCAGGCCAGAATCTCTCCCAGCCTTGCCTGGACCTTTTTGCATGCAGAGCATACTCTTTACCACTGAGCCATGACCATTTCCCAAAAGACAACTTGCTCACTACTGCTTATCTTCCCCGGCAGTGTACAGCTGCAGGAGGCTATTGAGTATGCCGAGGAATCACTCTTGGAATTGGATAGCGAGCGAGCTCCGAGTATCACTGGAAACAGCTTCCACTTTATAACTTACCTTGGGCTGTGGCTGTAATGATCACCCCCTGATTATTGGTCACTCTGGCTGGGGCTGTTGGAGTCCAACAACATCTGGAGGGCCACAGGTTGGGGAAGACTGCCACAGATTAACGGCCATCTCATCATTTTGGCATGGAGAGTTTTCATCCCAGTTTTCTACCTGGATATCTTTCAAGGTGTATGCCTCTGAATGCCTTATGCCAGGGGGAGGAACAGCAGGAGGGGAGACCTCCTGTTTGTGGGTTTCCCATAGGCTTCTGCTTGGCCACTGTGGGAAGCAGAATGCTGGACTAGATCGGCTTTTGGTTGGATCCATCAGAGATATTCTCACGTTTTGAAGTGTTAGCATTGGCAATCGCCACAACGGATGCCAGAGTCATGTGGTGGCCGCTGGGTTCACTTGAATGTTTGTGGGTGGGCAGACCATTTGGCAAGAAGTCATGTGTGATTTTGTGGTTCAGCTGAGGCAGTAATGAGGTTCAACGGCCCTGGCCAGCGCTCCACCTGAAAGGACTTAAACCACCCAGAATTTTCTACGGTGCGCATGAGTTTATCAGCAGTCAGATTTCAGTGTTGAAAGGGATCTCTGAAAGCAGAGAGCTTTGGAGCTGCTGCTATTACAGTAATTAACTCATTCATCCTTGGAAGAATCCTGCAAGACAGGTAGCTATTATTCCCAAGGCATAACTTAAACATCATTTTTACACCACTTTAATGTATCTTGGCAGGGTGATGAAAGTTCTCCGTTAGACATCCCTAGGCTCTCACTGAACTATGGCTCCCAGGAGAGAGGAAATTATTTAAGTCTGTCGTGTGTAGGCCTCCCACTCCTAGATAAGAAGCCTGAGAGGCGATGGCTCAACCAAAATCTCCTGCAATATACAACCTGCATCCTGCATGCAGGTGTGGTGCATGTATGTGTGGGACAATGTGATCCTTCCTACTGCCAGCTGTGGCTCCACCCACCATTTGGCCCTGCCCGCCACTGCTGTGTGACCCTCAAAGGGTAGGCAACAAGGGCATGCAGCTCCTGGGTTAAAAATGTTTCCCACCCCTAACACAGGTGAGTGTCAGGCTTGCATGTACCTCGTGCTTAAAACATTAAAACTTTGGTGCCAAGAAGAGCAGGACACACCACCATGCTATGTTAATTGAATTAAGAAGAAAACTCTGAATTTGCCATTTTGGGGGGTGAGAAGGATACCGATAGACAACTGTGTGAAAATTGTTTTGAGAGAGATAAGAATCCTAACCCCACTTATCTGGGAGCAAGTGCCACTGAATTTAGTACTTCTGAGTAGACATTTTTAAGATTGTAAACAGGGAAATGAAATAAAACAAGATGAGTATTGGTGCAAACACACCCAACCTTTGAACATGCATGTGTCTTTGGAGAGAGCAGTACCTGCTTTTTCCCTGATACGGTTCCTACAACCTCAGGTGTGCACCTGAGCAATGAATCAGAAGAGATTTTCTTTCTTTCTTTCTTTCTTTCTTTCTTTCTTTCTTTCTTTCTTTCTTTCTTTCTTTCTTTCTTTTGAAAAATATAAACCACAAGTTCTCCAAGTGTTGTACAAATAAAATTATAGGTACAACATGGCTAAAGGCCACAAACCAATTCAAAACAAACATACATGATGCCGTCATCATTAAAAACAAAGACAAAATCAATAAAACCTTTAAAACAAACGTTTTTTAATACAAGAAAGATTTGGGAAGGGGGCCGAGGAGCGATGACAGCAGGGCAGCGTTTGAGCATGACATTTACCTCCAGCTGGCTTCTTAATGAGTCTGGGTTGCCCATCAGTCTTTGACTGTTGAATATTTCAAGACTTTCGGAGCTGCCGCAGTGAAGGTTGTGCATCAAGGAATCCACTTTGCAAAGCTGAATGAAAGCTGGTGGGTGGTTTTCTCTGCCCAAGCCTTTGTCGCAGAGAAATGCAGGATTGTGGCGGGTGGGTTTAGAAAAGCTTAAAGCCCTGATTCGTCATCTCCAACCGTACCTAGTACAGTAGGTAACTTGTGCCTGGTTTTTTGTTTATGTGTCCAGATGGTTGGCAGGGCAGTCTGTGTCACGTTTACAAATGTTAACTGTCTGGCTGGCAAAGTCCTGTCCTACTCAAAAACTAAGAGGCCAGTTCTCTACAGAATAAGCTATGAATCACACCGAAGCATTTCAGAGAGGGAGGTGATCTTCCAAGTTAGGTAAAAAGCAAAGCAATACAGCGCAGTATTTCATTTTGAATTCTTTTCACAGACAGCTAAGGAAATACATATACCATTGGTGGCTCCTCTGGTCCATTATTGGGAGGGTGGGGCTGAATTCAAACCCACAACCCCCTTTATTAGTCTTAACTACAATGTCACAAAGTTGTGAGTGACTCCAAGGTTTTGTATTTTCAAAACTGGGGGAATTGCTGTGATTGCTAGTTGGTTCCTATAGTCCTGGGTGCAACTGCAATCTGGCTTGTACCTGGTGAGACCAATCCAGTTATGCTTGCATTGGGTGTGACAAGCATCAGTCTGTCTGCCTTTTGTCCCTGCTGTTTCTCTGCCAGTTTATTTAGCCGCTGGCCTGATGAAGGGTATGAGTTCTGGAGAACTCAGAAGCTTGCCCCTATAACATTTTGATTGGTCCTAATAAAGGTGCCACTACCCTCTCTCCTCCCCTGCCTGCCCCGTTTTATGTTGTCTGCATTACAAAGATCCCAAAATTATCTGGGCAGCAGGCAGCTAAAGTGTCCCAAAGGGCCAAAACTGAACAGTAAGTGATTACCATAATCCCCACCCTTTGATGCAATTTATCTGTGAAGTAAGTGGCTAGATTATGCTCAGTTTTAATGAAAACATGTTTGTAACATGACACCTTGTCAGCTGCAGTCTCTATAGTTACAATGAGAGTAAGCCCCATTAACCTCAATAGGACTCCTGCGTAAATATGCATAGACTTGCAGCGTACGTTATTTTTGTGTGTATAGTACACACATTTCTCCTGTGTGTATAGTACTCACATTTCTCCTGTGAGTTTTGGACAATGCAGTTTTTCATTCTTGCATTGCTCCTTAAAAACCACATTTTTTGCGTAGTCCATTGAAATTCTGTTATACATTAGCCCTTTAGGCGCAAAATATGTGACAGCCCATCTGTCTCCTTAATCTGCTGCCTGACCACTGTGCAGGATCTCTACGCAAAGCTCCAAGACATTACAGACCCAGCTGAGAGAAGCCAAATGTGTAGAGACTGGCAGGGGTCCAATGTAGATGGAAGCCATCTACACAGTGGGGTTCGCTCTGTCCCCTAAATAAGTCAGTGAACTATTTATTTTATTTTTCAAATTTTCTAGTCTGAACTTAATTTCTATTCCTTCATCCAAACATGGATTCCAGAGCATTGTACATAAAAAAAAAATCAAATATTGATACAGTATTTACTGAACAATAAAATGCACAACAACACAATAAAATCTGAAACACAATGAACCGGAAAAAACACTCTGTTTTTAGCACCAACCAGCATTCAAATTGCAGCACATGAGCTTTTCAGAATTCTTATTTTAAGCTGGATTTCCACCCGTTTACTTTTTTTTTTTTTTTTTAAGGGGGGCAGTAAGATGGAAGAAGTAGCAGAACTTGCAGACATGTTTAGGGGAAGGCTCAGCCAAGTGCTGTGGTTTCGACTACTCTCACAAAAGCAGCACTGGGGAATGAGAGCTGGTGTGGAGTAGCAGCTAAGGCTGTGAGCTAGAAATTCAAATTTCACCAAGTGGCCTTAATCCAGCCACTTATCCTTTCTCCCTCAACCCTCTGTTTGCAGTACATGGACACTAAGGCTGGCTTAACTAACAGGGTTGGCGGGAGAATATGCATATGAAATATATTTGAAATGCTCTATATCAAGGATAGCCAACATGGTGCCCTCCAGAAATTGCTGGACTCCAACTCCCATCATGCCTGGCCATTAGCCATGCTGGCTGGGACCATAGGAGCCAACTGCTATGGGCCAAGATACCTTCAGCCCCCCAATAAAATACTTGAGTAGACCAGCCCCCCCACCCCCAAGTTGATGGGCATTGCCATTCAAATGGTGTGTGTACGCTGCATCTTGCGATTGATTATGTGGGAAGAGTCTTGCCTGGACTTCCCCTCCAAAAAAACCCCATTTTATTCAAGTTAGCACCCCTGTTGGGACCAATGGTAGTTTGAAATCCAACAGCCTTGGGGGGGGGGGACACCTTGTTGCCTATCCCTGGTTCAGTTCCTGTTGTTGTTGTTAGAGAGGACTCCTTCTTAACTGTAGAAAAACCATACAGCCTTAAGATCCACATCTGCTTGTGACTTGCAAATCTGCTGGAGAGCTGAAATTAAAGTGAAGTAGTCCTTATATTGGCAAAGGTTATTTGTTTTAGGATGCACATTACATAAAAAGTCAGTAGGAGCCCATTTGAGTGGTGTTGCCTCATAATTCGACGACTAGATGGTGCACCTGTTTACACAAAAGAGCTGTCGGGACATACCTTTCGGTAGATCCGGTGCCTGCACTGAAGGAGCTGTGAAATGAAATCCAGTATTTGTTTATCTATACAGTGTGCACAATTCAGGCAAAATCAAGCACCATTGATTTCAACTTAGCAAGTTTAAGCCTAGGCTTAGTTTTCCAGTTGAAATCAGTGGTGCTTCACAGTTCTTAACTTCGGCTGAATTATACCCACTGTATTGAACCTCAGCACTTTGAGACACTACACTTTCAACAACTAGGTGCTCAGCACAACTGGCCTACCTGAAAAGGCACAGCACCCTCCCTGCTCCGAGGAGCTTACAATCCAAATTTCAACAGGGCAAGGAGAATGGGAGAGAAGCAGGTGGCCCCGGGGTGCATTAGAGCTTGTGCAGTTACGCTTTGCTTGGATTTCATTTGGGGATAGGGGTTAAGGGGCTAAGCCAAAGATTATGCACAGAAGAGGTAGGTCTTAAGGCGGGGATTTGAAAGGAGCGTTCTGGGAGGGAGTTCCAGGCTTGCGGGAAGCAAAGAGAATGCAAAATCACATAGTTGCATTTCACACATCAGCCTTCTCTCAGTGAGCTTGGGGTGTTCCCATGGAAAGACGAAAAGCCTTTCCCCAGCACACTTCCCACGCTCCTGTTCATGGGCAACAGCACCAAGTCAAGGACTTCAGGGAGATGGTATCCATCTGTCCCCCCTGTATGTCTCCATAATTGCCATGTTGGTTTCTGGCAAGATGGGCGTGATGCCACAAGGTTGACTTTTTTTACTGTGGTTTGTGAGTTCTCCATAAGGCTCCAGGGACAGCACCTTTCCTGTCCTAGATATTACATAATGTGCTTTTTAATAATACACCTCGAGGCATATGGCCTCTGGATTTTGGCTGTGAGAGCAATCTGCTCAGCTAAAAATAGCTGGCATGCGTAATGCAGTTAGTTGCGACACCTTCTGTTACTCAGGGAGTCAGGAATCACAGCTTCACTTTACAAAGTGGCTTGAAGCAGAGAAGATGAAGGCTGGCCTTGCCTTCAATTTCTTAGCTTACAGCAGATGGGGCCAGTTGTATGTGTGCGTTATGTACACTAGCAGTCTAGTGATGCTATTACCTATATCCTTGACCTCCCCAACTACCACCTGTTTTTTCAGTGTTGCCTTACTGCCACCCCAGTTGCTGACCAGCCAGCTGCAAATAAGGATGCAAAAGGGTGGCAGATCCTCCCCACCATGATAGTAGCACATGTGCCCAAATCAGCTGCCAATATGTTCTTTCTAAGTGAACATCAAATTGGTCTCCAACTGGTCTCCAAAGGAGATTTTTGAGTCTATCCCTTGCCGTACCTACTTTTCTAAAAAGAGAGATTCTGCAGCCCATGGCTGTCTGGTCCTCTGTCTTGGAAGCCCTACAAGGCCTCACTGACATTTTACCCAACTTATCTCTGCTCATGTGACTCTTCAGCCTGGGCTTCTTGTGGAGCTATCCATGATGCTACCAGTTTTGCTTGGATATTGCCTCGCTAGATGCGGACCTCCTCTTTGCTTAACTTGGCTTTATTGAAACCTAACAGGCTTACCAGAACTGGAACTTGGAGTTGCTTGACTGTACATTGCTCCTCTTCTTAGGACTTGAACTCATTCCTTGCAGCCCCCCTCTGCCCATGCTAGAACCTCACCCAACTGAGATCACTGCCTGGACAAGAACACCGCCCTCTACCCTTTTGCCTATTTCTTGTGTGCTCATATTTACACAGCGCCTGTATTCACAATCTGCTGTTACTTCAGTGTCATTTTTAGCTGTGCGTGAAAGGATTTCTGGACCGTGTGATCCCAGCCAATCAGGTCTCCCATAGCGAGCACGATGTCTCAAAGTGCCACATATTTAGTTGTATGATAATATCATTGATGGCAAAGAAAACCTACCTGTTGCCTTTCCCTCCTGTTGAATGCCTCCCCATTGTCCAGGCAACCAGGCCAGCTCTCCTTGTTTTGTCATGCTGTGCTGATGGCTTCCAGTACTGATTGGGAATCCTTTGGCCTTGATGCTCATGCATCAGTTTGAATGACCAGCAGGGGCTCGATGGGGGTAAAGGTGTGAATCCTATTAGGCAAGTAATGCTGTGAAGATGGGTGGCATCCACATTTAGATATGCATGCATGTATTCAGAACATAAGAGCCCTGCTGGATCAGGACAGTGGCCCATCTAGTCCAGCATCCTGTTCTCACAGCAGCTGACCAGATACCTATGGGAAACCTGCAAGCAGGATTTGAGCACAAGAGCATTCTGCCTCTCCTGTGGTTTCCAGCAACTGGTATTCAGAAGCATTGCTGCCCTGAACTGTGGAGGCAGAGCATAGCTATCATGGCTAGTAGCCGCTGGGTGTCTAATTCTCCATGAATTCACCTAATCCTCTTTTAAAGCCATCTAGGTTGGTGCCATCACTGCATCCAAATGCACACCCCAGTCACCTTCTGCCTCAGCTAGGCATCAGGTTGACAGAGCGCCAGCCCGCTTGTGAACAGCTTCGATTCCTTTCACAAAGGAGTGCAAAGAAAAAACAACTTTCAAAGGAGAGGGCACATTTTGTGTGCTTGAAACATGCCTTCTCCATTTCAGCTCACATCTTCTCCTAAGGGCAGCAGAGCAAGAGGCAGATTTGACCCAAGAGAGCACAGTCCTTTGGGAAAGTTCTTCCTCTTGCACCAGCACCACTGAAAGGAAATGGGAGCAACAGAGCGTGGAAGATTCACGAGGGACTTGGCACTTTGTCTTTCTGGGACGTTAACTAAGTTGTCATTGTCATCTTTGTCATTTATCATTTGCAACGATCCCCGTGTTTATGAGACACCATACATAAATAAAAATAACCAGGCTGCTGTCGGCAAGCTCACAATCTAAATGAGCCCTCTCCTAGTTCTGGACTTCTTCCCGCAGTTGCCAACTCAAAGATGGAAAGGGAAGCATTGAAATGCGGTTGGATTGAGGCTTGGTGGCATTGCTTTTGGCTTCTCCCCTTCACCTTCCTTGGAAGTATGGGGTTGGCATCATCATTTCAGTGTGATGTGAAAGCCCCTCCCCATTTCCAAAAACGTTTGGAGTTAAGGTGTAATTTCACAGTGCTGTGGAGTGAATGCACTCTGCATGTTAGCTAATTTTACAGTGGTGCCTCGCAAGACGAAATTAATCCGTTCTGCGAGTCTCTTCGTCTTGCGGTTTTTTTTGTCTTGCGAAGCACGGCTATTAGCGGCTTAGCGGCTATTAGCGGCTTAGCGGCTATTAACGGCTTAGCGGCTTTAAGAAAAAGGAAACAAACTCACAAGAACTCGCAAGACGTTTCATCTTGCGAAGCAAGCCCATAGGGAAATTCGTCTTGCGGAACAACTCAAAAAACGGAAAACCCTTTCGTCTAGCGAGTTTTTCGTCTTGCGAGGCATTTGTCTTGCGGGGCACCACTGTATCTTGTTAAGTGTGCCAGGGCTGAATCCTGGTGTGGCGGAGGGGGGAAACAGGCCCCTTACTGAAGCCTTGACACATCCCAGATTTGAAGGAAAGCACTCACAGCTGCATCCATTCATCCTGGTTTTCTCCTTTCCCTTGCTTGGACCTCTCCTATGCTTCATCCTTATGTCTCGCAACTGTTTTCCTCGGCTGGCTAACGGATGGGCTTGGGCTTTAATATTGATATGTTTGCACACTGGAGAGCCATAATAACACCATGAAAAAATAATGATGGCAAGCTGTAATGATAAATCCATGCGTCTTAACAGTCAGACTTTTGCCAACCTGAGTGAAAAGGTGTATCACCTTTTACAAATGCATGCGGACTGAGAAGGAGCAGCCTAGTTGCAAAAAGTATTGTGCAGACAGGGCTTAGTTTCCAAGCCAGCTGTCACTGATCAGCTTGACCCCCCCTGATTGACTGAATGCCTCCCCTCCCCCCCCAAAAAAAGAAATCCCACCAGCTGGCAGATCGTGTTCACAGAAGCAACAGGTTCCTGGGGAGGCTGTTTAGCATTACATAAGGGAGTGTTATTGTTATTTTTGTGTGTGTCCTATTTATCTTTGAGCTGTTTTTGTGCTTTTGAGACAGAAAGGCAGAGTCTGAAAAGGTTATGTTTTAATAGGCTGTCCTCTGTGCCACATCTGTAAAAGCCTTTTTAGAAGGAAGTTTAGTGGCGGAGGACTCGCACCCACCCACCCACCACCATGGCCAGCTCATTGCTGCATTTCGTGAGCACGCTGCTGGAATTATCCAAATGAGAAACAGGCTGGGTGTCAAGGGGGTTTGAACAAACATTGATCTGGAAGAGGGTTTTCTTTAAAACATGGATCTTTGTTGCCAGAATGTGAAATAGAAACTGTGGCATCGCTTGCACAACTCTGCCATCTGCGATGCAGGGAGACAGCTGAACAACTTGGGGGGCTGCGAGAGGTTAATGCAGGCATTAAAAGAATGTTCCTCCAAATCCAAAAGCACAACATGAAATCTACACTAACACACACACACACATACACACAATTCTGCAAAAAGCTAAGGCTGAGACCAATTTTAGGAAGTTTTATGTACAAATCGCAGCTTAGTGAGTTTTGAGAAGAATGACTAATGCTCCAACCAGACAAACTGGTGGTGGTGGTGGAATGGGAAAAAGATGTGTGAATGAAGGCTAGTAACCATGTTTCCTTGGTAATGTCTAGTGAAAAAGATGCATGGTGTGAAGTTGTTGTGTCCAGGGTTTCCTCCACTTCACTTTCTGCTACTTACAAGGTAAGCTGGGGAAACCCCAGGTTGCACTGACACATGTGATGTGAGAGAAAACCTCTTTTCCGACTCAGTTAACAAATTTTAGCATGGAACCTGTTGCTTGAATTGTAATTCAACAGTTTCATGCTGCAGCTTCCCTTTGACTTGCCTTTATTCAAGGATAGTAGCTTTAAGGTAAAAAAACAACAACATTTTATTAACAAAAAATAATAAATGCAAATAAATGACAAAACCTAAAGTTACAAAACATAGGAGCAATACAGAGGTTGTGTTTCCAAATAAATAAAGAGCAGATGATATAGAAAAATAAAAACAGCAAAACACATAATGGAAGCCAGATTTCACAATTTGATGGGGGAAGAGAGTTTTGTATATCTGAATTTGAGACCTAAGAGATGAAATCCCACCACAATATGGTACAGAAATGATTCAAGTCTTCCTTACCCTTATTTGAACTTATTTAGAACTTATTTAGAACTTTGAACCTTCTTTAGAACTTATTTGGCCCAGAAATGGAAGACATTACAGGACAAGAATATGTGGACTCTGGCTATCACAGACGAAATAACTCAAAATTACACATTTCTAAGGGTAAGGAGAAATGTAGCCAGTAGCTACATAAGAAGTTCCTTAGATTGGAAAATTGCTGTTTGGACAAGTTTGGATATTGCCATTTCTGATGGCAGGGGTGCTAATTATGGTAGTGATTAAGCTCACCGCCTTTCTGAGTGTTGAAAGCACATGATCGTCCCCGACTAATTAACATTTTTTTCGTTCTTTTTGCAGATGAAACAACATTTGAAGCAGGAGTCAAAGTCCAGATCCACAGTCAGTCTGAGCCGCCGTTTGTTCAGGAACTTGGGTTTGGCGTGGCGCCTGGGTTCCAGACTTTTGTAGCCACGCAAGAGCAAAGGGTGAGTCCTGCTTTTCTCCTACATTTCCGCATTCTGTAGTCATTCCTTCTAAGGCCACAAATAGAGGAGAGGCTGAGGCTGCCTTGGTTAGGTGCCATTTGAGAGAATACTATCCATAAGGGAAAGAGAAGCGGCCACTTGAAGTGGGAGATATTTTAGTAGCATGGACAGTGGCAAAATGGGGGAGAGGTCTGCCTGATGAGACTTAGAATGCTTCCAAACTGTTGCTGTTTTCGGGTGGGATTCAACCACACACCGACAAATTCAGGTTGTGCAATTCATTGTCCTTCCTCACCATCCTCAGTTTATTTGTATGCCACTTTTCCACTCAATTGTGCCCAAAGCCACTCACAGTGTATCAAATATTTGTACAATTCAAAGCAAATGAGAAACAATTACGTAGAAAGAACAGGATATTTTAATGCCATCATCATTATCATCACAGAGGTGTCTATGGAGGGGATATATTCATTGAAAATGCTGTATTGTAACTTTTGAATAATTTTTCTTTTTTAAAGAAAGAAATAACCACATATCAATAAGTAAAAAAACAAAACAAAACAAAAATCCCAGTCCATGCAAAACTGTGTAAAAGAGTAGAAATAAGCTAACCTGGTTTCAATAACAAAATTAACATTTAAAATGAAGGTCTGGTGCAACACACAAACACACAATCTGGCTTTTTTTGCAATAAGGAAAATGACAGGAAATGCACTTGAAAGTGTGGGATAACATTTGATTGATACAATGTCATCTAACCTCCCCGCAGACAGAATGGATAAATACCCGACTGTCATCTAACTTCCCTGTAAACTTGGTGCAAATAAATCAGGATGAATGCTTAATAAAACAGGCAGAGCGGGAGTCACTACAATCCTTTAGGAAGTTCTGCACGACTCCCCTGAAACAGCAGGGGATGTCATTTGGAGTTCCCATCTTGGATGGCAAAATGTTTAACTGTTTTGTTTATTTTAAATTTTTATTTACATGTTTATAGATCACTCTGTCATATAAAATATCACAAGGCAGTATACATCCGAAAAATTAAAAAACACAATACTACAGTTGCAACAATAAAAGCATCTGACATGTTAGCAAAAGCTGGTTGGCAGAGGATCTTGGCTTTGAGAGGCCTGCCTAAATAAAACAGTTTTCAGAAGATGCCTGAAAGCGAGCAGGGTGGCAAGGAGCTCTACTGCAGGGCAGCCCCAGCACACTTAAGGGTCCATCCCAGGTAAATGCCAGCCAAGCCTGAGGAACATGTGGGACCACCAAACATGCCCCATCAGAAGAGCTCAGCGATTCAAGTGGAGGATAAGGAATGGTCCTGTCCTGACCGTGGAGCATTCAGTGCAGTGAACTGAAATTACTTAGAAGTGCTAACAAACTTTGCAACCACTGTGTGCATTGTCGGAGGCAGATGTGCAATTACAAACAGCAGATGTGGGTTGAGGGCAGCGCGACAGGTTCCCTTGCACAGGGCACCAAACCAAGGGGGGGGGGGCCTTCCAGCCTCCTTCTCAAAGCCTAGTAAGGGCTTGCTCAGCTTTGGGAAGCAAGCACTTACTAGGATCCTTCCAGAGCCTAGGATCCTTCCAGAGTCTTGCCATATTACTAGGGTCCTCCCCTGCAAACAGTGGGGCTTATGACCCATAATTATCCCTATATACCCAGTATTAGGTGCTGTGGGCCCACGGCCAACCTCTGAGTCTCAAGACCTGTGAATGTAAAGTTACCGCCTCTTCACTAAACTTGTTTTACCAGTCACACATAGAGACAGAGAGGGAGGGAGTGAAACTGACTCTGTTGAATTCTACACCATTTATTCATTCATCCACATGCAAATTTTTAATAATAAGCATTTGGATATATGTGTCTGGAGGGCAGGTAAGATCACTCTGGTCTCAATTAGGACCAATTACATTCGCCGTGAAAACTGTCAAGTTGAAATGTTGCGTCCCTCTCTGTCTTGGAGGAAACCTTTATGGCCATATTGATGAAAACTGCACAGCTGCAAGACAGGGAAAGGGGTGGGGATCACAGGGCAGCTGGAGAGGCAGATTGCGGGAGGGCTGAGGTGATCCATGAAAGGCTTTGGCACGGGACTTGAAGGAGGAGAAGAAACAGCAGGACAAGGACAGGGGGCAGTGCAGGGGCTGGCCGATATGGGAAAGGGGGAGGCTTCCCAGGCAAAGAGAGCAGAGAAGGAAGAAAGAGGTACCAGAAAAAGACAATGGGAGATGAGGCTATGAATGTTTGAGAAAGCTTTAAGCTGGACTCTGTTGCAGGAAATGGCCCTTCTTCAGTATACATTTAAAGCAGCATCATACCACTTTGAACAGCCACAACTCACTCCCCCCCAAAAATCCTGGAAACTGCAGTTGTTTAAGGCCACTGAGAATTCTTCTGTGACCCCTAGTCCCCTGACAGAGCTGCAATTCTCAAGACCTTCCTGCTCTTTGGCATGGAACCCACACTGCCTTGTTGAGGGGGGGGGACAAGAAGCCAAATATTGACACCCCCAGCCCCAGCCCTCATGCTGCCTTCCCAAAGCCAGCTAAGCAACACACAGGGCTTTGTGAAGGAGACATGAGGCTCTGGCAGGGTCTTAGAGCCCTCCCACCTTCTTTCCAACCTGAGAAAGCACTAATTAGGCTTTGGGAAGGAGGAGGGAGGATTCTAGGACCCTGTCAGAGCCCTCATACCTCTGTCCCAAAGCCCAGCGCTTCACTTACCCAGCTTTGGGAAAGCAGCCTGAGGCGGGGGCATCAAATGTTGCCAAAAAATTGAGTGTTGCACCATCCTGCTCCAGATGTTGTTGGACTGCAGCTCCCATCAGTCCCAGCCAGGGTGATCTGGGATGATGGGAGCTGGAGTCCACTGACATCTAGGGAGGGCCGCAGGCTCCCCATCCCTGCCTTTGAGCCTCTCATTATTTATGGTCATGTGATCACATGGAGGAAGCAAGCACAAGAGAGGCACGTATGACACGAATGAGCATTCTGACCAATCCATTTTTATTATAAAGAGATTTTCAGGTTTGAAATACTAATGATGATGATGTAGCAGAAGATGAATTCAAGAAATGTAGGTGCAGACTACTGTGCAGTGGTACCTCGGGTTAAGAACTTAATTCGTTCTGGAGGTCCGTTCTTCACCTGAAACTGTTCTTAACCTGAAGCACCACTTTAGCTAATGGGGCCTCCCGCTGCCACGCGATTTCTGTTCTCTTCCTGAAGCAAAGTTCTTAACCCGCGGTACTATTTCTGCGTTAGCGGAGTCTGTAACCTGAAGCGTCTGTAACCCGAAGCATCTGTAACCCGAGGTACCACTGTAACCTTCATGTGAAAATGCCCCCAAGTTTCCAATGTACTCTCTCCAGCACCTATATCACGTTGAAGGGCTTCTGGCTTTCTCTGTCTTCTCATGGCCAGCTCAGGGACATGCAGAACGAGGAGCAAGTCGTGTCCGGGCTGCGTCTGGCATGCAGTGGGAGGCTGTTGTTTTCCTCTGTCCCTGGCACAGCTTGTCCTCATTCCTTCTAACAAGGGGGTGAGGGGGAGAGAAAAGGACAAAACAGTTTCCACACAGGAGGAGCAGTGTGTGTGTGTGTGTGTGTGTGTGTGTGTGTGTGTGTGTGTGTAAGGCTAAACCTTGCTAAGTGCTCCTACCCCACCACCCACAAACCACGAGCAAAGCAGCCCACGGGGCTTGCCTGATAAAAGCAACTGTAAGGGCCTCCAGGCGTTTGCAGGTGACTTTGTCAGGCGTGCAGCAGCTGGAGCAAGGAGGGATGCTGATAAAAGCCTCCTGCTCAAAAACAAAACAAATCCTTTGTTGGGGATGCAAACTGTCCACCCCAGTTACAAAAGGAACGAACGCCTGGGCTTGGGAAACCTTTCTTCTATTGCTCCTCGTTATTCCGCCAAAGGCAGGCATGTTAAAGAAGATGAAATGTTCCCTAAAGCAGCCATTTCTGCCAATTTGGCCATAAAAATTTAAGAGGCTTCAATTAAGCAACAGGTTAGAGATGCTGTGGCAATATTGGGGAGGATGGCTGAAGTGCGCCTCGGAGACTCGTCCTGGTGAATGTTCAGAGCCTGAGGAAAAAAGGAAAAGATCCTGGGATGCTGCGGGCTGATTTCTTGGGGGGGGGGGGAGAGAAATGGAAATTGGGATTCTGGTCCAGAAGGCCTACATTGGGCAGATGAGAGCTGGTGTGGGGCAGTGGTTACAGAGGGCCAGATCAGGACGTGGGTAGACCAGGGTTCAAAGCCTCACTCTGGCATCACTCTTGGTGGGTGACCTCTGCTCACCAGCACCAGGCTCAGGGTTAGATACTTGGTCTGGCTCTTTAGCTCGGGACTCTGCAGCTTCCGACTCTGTGTCTTGAGTCTAAGGTCATGGCATCACCCCTTCCTTACATAGGAGGGACTTGAAAGAAAAGAGGAGGGACGCTAGATGAATAGAGAGAGGGAGACTCAGGGCCATTAGGCAAACTGAGGCAATTCCCTCAAGCAGTAGGGTGGTAGATTATAATGGGGGGGGGTGCAAGACACCCACTCACTAGCCCATTAACCCAATGGCTTCTACCTCCCCAGCTCCTGTGGGGCTCCCCAGGGCACCTGCACCCTCATCCCACACTTTGAGGAATGATCCCCTTCCTTACAGTGAGAAAAAGAGAAGGAGGAGTAGCTGCCATGTTTGCTCAAGAGCAGCAGTGGTGGAAGAGGAGTGAAGGACAACAGCAGCTGCCTGTCAGCTGACAAGGATGCTGTGGGGCACAGGACGAACCATAATGAAGGGCAGAGAAGCAGGGATTGGGGAAAGCAGCAGCAATGGAAGGGCTGGGTAAACTGAGCGATGTTACCAGCCACTCACATTTGGAGGCAGCAGTGTTTCTGAATACCAGTTGCTGGAAACCACGGGAGGGGACAATGCTCTCGTGCTTGAATCCTGCTTGCATAGGCATCTGGTTGGCCACTGTGAGAACCACATGCTGGGCTAGATGGGCCACTGGCTTGGTCCAGCGGGGTCTTCCTATGTTTCTTAACAAGGCCACTTTGGAGAAGCTGTAGCCCTCCAGGTATTGCTGGACTCCAGCTCCCATCATTACTGAGCATTGGCCGTATTGGCTGGGGCTGATAGGAGTTGGAGTCCAACAGCATCTGCCAGGCCACAGGTGTTGCGTCAGCACCAGGGGTAGAAGGCCTTTCATTTGCTTCAAGCTCCTTTGTGATCCTCATCTCCATTATCCATCATCTCCAACTCTTTAGACCAGGCATAGGCAAACTCGGCCCTCCAAATGTTTGGGGACTACAACTCCCATCATCCCTGACCACTGGTCCTGTTAGCTAGGGATGATGGGAGTTGTAGTCCCAAAACATCTGGAGGGCCGAGTTTGCCTATGCCTGGTTTAGACCCTTGGCAGAATGGAATCATGTTGTTTTCTCGCACTATACATCTCAAGGTGTGTACTGGGTTGGGGCAGGTTTGAATGGCATCCTGCAAAGAAGAAAGAAAGAAAAATGTATCTGTACATGGAAAAATAACATCTTGGGCACAAATCTATTCTCTGACATGCTATATTTACATCTGCGGGGAGATATTTTGGGTTGGGGGAACATTCAGGCACACAACCCCCATTGCATCCTGCAGTGATTCAATCCAAGAACCGGTCACCACTTTGATTCTGCAACTTGTATAAACCGGCCGTCTCTGGTCTGTGCAGCAAAGCCAATTTTGGCAAGACACATTATGTTAAATTCCCCATAGAGAAGGAGGTGTGAAGGGATCAAATTCAAAAGAACCTCGTGAGCTGCCTTCCTTGGGAGATGCTTAGAAGAGAGGAAGAGGGAACTTGCTTTGCTTCCAATAGCTCTGTGCCACAGAGAATGACAGCCTGGATGGCACGCTGAGAGGTGCGCGAAGGATGCTTTTGAATGCCTTAACAAGCGCCGAAGCAACGCTTCTTGTGTGATCCCATCCGGTGTCTCATTAACGAACACAATTTTCTCGCCATTATTTCACTTCTGAGCAAAAGGCAAAGGCTGTCTGCTCGCAACTTTGAGGGAAGAGCGTGACAGGCAAACAGCTCCCTTCTGTGGTCCAGGCATGGCAGCGTGCAGAAGCCATAACAACATAAGAGAAGCTCCTGCTGGATCGAACCTGGTTCAGCATCCTTCTCTCACAGTGGCTGACCAGATGCCTATGGGAAGCCCACAAGCAGGACACGAGTGCAGCAACACCTGCAGTTCCCAACAATTGGTGTTCAGAGACATCAGAATCATAACTCTCTATGGGGGAGAAGAATGATGGGCTACAGTAGAAACATGCCGCTTGTGAAGAAGCTAATTGCACAGTGGTATGCAGAACATGCATATTAGATCCCTGATGCTTGTTACTGTTTTTGGAAAAAGCAGCTTCAGGAAGGGGCGGGCAGTTGAAAGTGGAGAAGCAGGGAGGGAGGGTGATTAACCCATTCCTGACCTGAAATATTTTTTTTTCCAAGTTCCCCTCCTCCTCCCACCAGCTTGAAAACATACAGGCTGCATCCACGCTACACATTTAAAACACATGGCTTCCTCCAAATAATCCTGGATACTGTGATTTACCCCTTACAGACCTGCAATTCCCAGTACCCTTAAACTGCAGTTCCCAGGATTCCTTGGGGGAAGGCCTGTGCTATAAATATGTGCTATGGACGTAACTGCAGTAGAAATGTTGGAGAGAAGAGCAGCAAGACAGAAGCTATTTGGAGCATGGAAAGAGCAGCATCACTCTTCCACATTCACTTGCTGCATCCAGAAGCATATTTTCTTTCTTTCTTTTTCAAAAAAATTGAATTCCGGGCTGTAACACACGTTTGCGTATTATGTGTAGGACAGAGGGTGTTTTTAAACCACCTTGAAATCATGACAAAAGGTGGCATGTAATGAAGAGGGTGAGAAGTAGCGCTCTCAGGTGAAAAGCTAATGTGCTGTGAACAAGCGGATATTGTGCTGTGAATGGGTGTGGGAAAGTGAGGAGAACACTCTTCATGGGGGTGGTATGGATGTGGAGCTTATTGCACACTATGTGCAGGTGCTCATATGGAATTTCACGGAGCACGAGGATGGGAAAAGTCACTTGTGGAAGGTAGCTTGGTACAGAGAAATGTGGATGGGGGAAGGGTTAAGTACCATCTCACTACTACCACTTCTCAGCTCAAAATAGTTGCCATGCTGAGCCCTGCCCAGTGGTAGCCAATGAGGTTAATCCAAGGCATGATTGTTGTTAATTGAAAGCTTTCCTGTCCCGGCCCAAGACAGCACATACTTCATTGGAGAAACAGACTGCCTAGAGCCAGAGGACCAAGGAGAGCAGACCGAGCCCCCCAACTGCAGCACTGATCCAGAAAACCCCAGGTTTTTCCAGGGGAAGAGCTGACCAGGCCTGCCTCCAGGAGATGTCCCAGAAGCATTCTCAAGCCATTTCCTATCTCACCTGTTGGCAGAGGAGCCTCTGATCAAGCCAGAGGGAGAGAATCAGCTACAGAAGGTCCAGGCTCAGGCAGCTGCTTAGTGAAAGAACACATGTTTATTCTTGTTTTATTTACAACACTATTTGGGTTCCTTGGGAGTAAATGCATTCATCAACAGTAAAAGGTTATTGGAAAACACCTGCAGCTGAATTGGGATGGAATCTGGGAGCCCAGGCCTTATAAACCTTCAGTTGAGGTCAGCAGCATTCAGTTCCTTACGTCTGACTTTGCCCTGTCTTCTGACAGATCTTTCTACTGCTGACATCTGCCTTAAGCTTTACTTTGACTTGGGACTACCCTTGTTATTGTCTGGTGCTAGGTAAAAAGTAAAGGACCTCTGGATGGTTAAGGCCAGTCAAATTCGACTATGAGGTACGGCGTTCATCTCCGCTTTCAGGCCGAGGGAGCTGGCATTTGTCCTCGGACAACTTTCTGGGTCATGTGGCCAGCATGACTAAACCGCTTCTGGCGCAATGGAACACCGTGGCAATAGCCAGAGTGCACAGAAACGCCGTTTACCTTCCCACCAGCGGTACCTATTTATCGACTCATGCTGGTATCTTTCAAACTGCTAGGTTGGCAGGAGCTGGGACAAAGCAACAGGAGCTCGCCCTGTCATGTGGATTCGAACTGGTGACCTTAGGATCAGCAAGCTCAAGAGGCTCAATGGTTTAGACCAAAGCGCCACCTGCTGGTGCGATCATGCTGTGAACCTGAGCCTGCAGTGGACCATGTTGTGTGGTCTTGTCCCAGCCTAACTCGGGGACTGAGACCTAACCCAGTAGCCCTCTCCCAAAGCTGAACATCCTTATTAAAAGGGGGGGAAAGAATCGAGGCACATTACACAGATTTGTGGACAACATGCAGTTAAGATAACTTGATAAGGAGAAAGAGAAGGCCTCAGCTCTGGAGGGGCAGAAATGGGTGGGGTGTTAGAGATATGACACCAGGACTGTGAGAGAAGGTCCATGTTAATGTGGGCTTAGAAGATAGTGTGGGGTTGTACTTGGGAATAGGTGGGACGTTAATACTGGATTATTTCTACAGGGAAATTTTGCCTTATTTATCTGTGGGTTGTTGTTGTTGCTGCTGCTTTATTTATTTATTTATTTATTTATTTATTTATAATTGCAGAAGCATTAAAATATAGGCCTCCATAATGGAAATGCACACCAAAACAGTCCTCTTAAAACAATGCAGTAATTAAAACATAGGATGTAAACACAATAGAAGTCCTGTACTATTCTCTCCTGAAATTTGCTTTTAAATGTTAAACCGCTCTGAGACTTTGGAATAGGATTGGATGATAATCTCGAGAAAGATTTGGGGAGGCAGGGACTTGGGCCCTTGTGGGCAGAGTAAGGGGCTGCTGTTTGCCTGTCGGTATTCAAAAATAAATAAACCACTCATTCATTGCCTCAGCTCACCCCCAGGGAAGCCAAATAAGTGACAAATGTATAGAGTTGCTGCAGTGTCTTCAGAGTCTCTCTCTTAAGTCACCTGAAGTTAGTTTGCTTTGCAGGCCGTGTCTCCACAGTGTGTGTGAGTCCTGGATTTAGTAGGTTGACACTTGGTGTGATGGGGAATTGATAGGTGCTGGAGATGCCTTTTGGGCAGTGGGTGTCACATTCTGGTCTGATGCCAGATCCCACGGAGAAAGCGGCAAGGCTGGTCAATGGCCCACAAACTGGCTATCACCTACTTTTTATCATATGCAAGGCACTTTGAACGTGTTAAGATAGGCCATATAAATGCTAAGTAATTGTAATTGTATAATTATAATTTTATTATTCATAGCTTAGTGGTATTGCATGCGGAAGGTCCCAGGTTCTCCTTCTCTGGCATCTCCAGGAGTGGCTGGGAGAGACCCCTGCTGGAAGTCCTGCAGAACTGATGCCAGTCAACATGAACTAGACGTGGAAAACCTTTGGCCCTTTTGAGGTTGTTGAACGACAACCCCCATCATCCCTGGCCATCAGCCATGCATGCTGGAGCTGATGGGAGTTGTAGTTCAGCAACATCTGAAGGAGCAAAGGTTCTGCGCTCCTGCTGTTGGCAGCACTAAGGTAGATGGAATAATGAGTCTGACTCAGTATAAGGCAGTTTCTTGTCTTTCCCGCTGCAGCTGATGTTCAGGCTGTGAGTGCCGTTGCTTGTGTAACCAAAATGACTCTGCCCACATATAATAGCAGCCTTCGGACAGCCTCAAGGTTTGCAGAAGCACAAAAATATATATATTAAAAAATTGATTCACAGTGTGATGAACCTCAACAACTGTCCCACGAGGACTGTGTGTGCTCAGTGGCCCTAGAAGGCCCTGCTGTCTGTCTATTTGTGGAGAACAGAGCATGGGGAACAAAGTGGCTAACATTCCTGAACAGCAGCACTCTGCGCTGCAACATTTTGTTGCAGGTCACATTTAGCTTGTTATTATCGCTTATTATTTTAAGGACCCCACTGAGCAGTTGTCCATCCCAGCTGTGGGAATGTATAATTCTTCAGAAGGGAGAATGAAAGGGCCTTGGGAACTGGGCAGCCTTTGCCAACCTGGTGCCCCCCAGATGTTTTGGACCGCATCTCCCGTGAGCCCCAGCCAGCACATTAGGGCTCTCACACCCCTCACCACCTGAAATGCCACCTGAACAGAGCACTTCAGCCTCAGCTAGCGGCTTTGAGGGAAACGAAGTGTCTCTCTGTCCTCATCTCTCTTTCCGCGAAGCTTGTTTAAGATGCTGCTAATGGAGACACGCTCGGGTGATAATGCGATTGCTTGAGACACGACAAGGGAGATGGCAAGGCCCATTGATCGGAGCACAATGGCAAAAGCAATGTAATTATTTGGGGGCTTGGCAGTGTGATTCCCTCCCCGTGGAAGCAGCTGAGTAGATAGCCGTCAGCAGAGGAAAAGTTGCCTGCCTTGGAGGCTGCGGGAACTGAGATGTGACGCTCCTCTCCCTCTCAATGGCTTATCTCTGCAGAGAGGATTACTTACACTTTCCCACTTGCACAATGCCACTGTAGCAGGTTTCCAAATCAGGTCGATAAGAACAAGAAGCTGCCTTATGTATGGCCACTGACCCTTCTAGCTCAGTGTTGCCTACACAAACTGGCAGCACCTCTCCAGGTTTCAGGCAAGGAACCTTTCCCAGCACTGAGTGAAGATGCCTTGGATTGAATTCGAGACCTTCTGCATGCAAAGCAGATGCTTTCCAGCTGCAGCCCTTGACGTGATCAAACCCACAGTGCCATTAGCAGCAAGGATAAGATATTTTGCCAACAGTGTTTGCAGAGGACAAGATGGCAGCCCTCCCCTTCCATGCACTGAAGCTGACCAGTTGAATCTTCCTTCATTATTGGGGTTGAAGCAGAGTCTTTCATGTCACCTAGATGCAGCAAGTAAACCCAGGACAGGCCATGTGATATATACACTCTATCCTCCATTGTCTTGTTGCCACTCCCTACCCCACTGTGTTTGTTGTCTGATGTGGCCACCTAACTCTACCTAATGGTATGGCCGGCCAAAGTGCTGGGCCAAGGCAGTGAGGCTTGGCCACCAACATACTCAGAATTGTAGCTCAGCAATAGTAGGGGCTTTGTTTCATTCAGAAGGCTACCTACCAAGTGGTAGGTAGGTTGGTGATAGGAAGGACCTCTCATTGCCTGAGACCTTGAAGATCCACTGCCAGTCAAGGGAGACAGATAGTTTGGCCCACTGTAACAGGGTGAGGGAACCTTATGCCTGGGGGCTAAATTGCCCTCCAAATCTCAGGACTCTCCCCAGCCCATGTCTCCTCACCACCCTTAATTTGCATCATTGACTGGCTGGAATGTTCTTCTTAAGACCTCTTGCTTGCCCAGGGAGAGGATAGAGTAGAAGAAAGCAGGGGTTTGCACTACCAACCCCTCTGATTGGCAGCCAGTATGAAACATTCGGATTGGCTGGGCCTTTTACCTTTGCCTGATTGACAGGTTGTTACTCCAGCTCGGGGAGCAACTGATCTCAGGGGCACCAAGGATACACACTTCAAGTGCAGACCTGGGCACAGCCCAGCGCCGGGAGCCATGTGCATCAGTGCATTCGCTGCAAGAGCAAAGCAAACTCCTTGTTCTTCCCACCTCTGTCAATCAAGGCGCATCGAGGAGGGTGTAATTAAGCATTCAATCTGCGCCTTCCCCACAGACGTTGGGCCGGCTCGGAAGCGACGTGGCTCAAAGCCAAGGCTGGCTAAGCGAGAAACACAGAAACTGAATATGTGATCATTCCATCATTTCCGATCCCATCACCTATGTTGTGAGCGCAATTTAAACAACTTAGAAGATTTGTGTGGAAGCCGGGCTGGTGCAGACGCTGAGGTCAGGAAAGATGGCAATTATTTATTCTCCTTTATCATGCCGTCTGCAACATATGGGTGTCGCTCCCCACTCCAGATGACTAAACGACGGCAGATGCCACACTATTAGCTTGGTAGAAAAACGCAAATGAGGTGTGGAGGCCCTCCGGTGGTGTTTTGTCATTGTCGTAAAGAAAATCTTGATTCTTCTATCTTGAAGAGACTCCACATTAACAATTCAGGCTTTGAGCCTTGAGCCAACCAGAAGTGTGGGGGTGTCTCATTGCAGCCACTTTGGCCCAGGGCTGCTGTTCTAGCCCTTAAGAAATTGGGGGTGAAGTAACTCTCATATTTATGGAGCTGAGAGGATGCCGACCCAACTGTTAGGCAGAGTGAGGCAGTTGCCTCAGGTAGCAGATTTTGAGTTCACATCCACACCATGCATTGAGAGTGCTCTTCCACCAATATAACAGTCATGGAGAATCTTGGGAAGCATAATTTGACAAGGGTACTGGGCACAGTAGGTCTGTGAGTTCAGCACCCTTAACCACCTAAGATTCCCAGGATTGTTTGGGGGAAGCCATGACTTTTAAAAGTAATCTACGTGTTATTTTAATGTATGGTGTGGATGTGGCCTTTGCCACATTTTTTGTTCATATTTTTACTTCTGTGTAGAGTGGCGCATATGGGATGTTGTTGTTGTTATCATCCCCACCACCAGCACCACTACCATTTATCAAAAAAATCCCAGGGCTGGATCTTTTCTTGCATCAAATACCAAAATAATTTGCCTGATCTTTAGTATGCACCCTGACCTTTTTTTGTGGGGGGTGCCATTTCCTGTTCCACTTCAGGCAGCAAAATGCATTGGGCCCAGTCTGAATCTACATTTGTGTAAACGCTCACTTCAGCACTACCTCTGAGTTCTGTGTGAGAGAGTGTGTGTTTTAAAAACAACACTTCGTTTGAAATCCAGGATCCATGTTGATATAGTAGCTTATGAGGATTACATTATATAATTTATTTCCTTTTCAAATCCTACCATCAGGCAACACCATTAATATGGGTTAAACCATTACGTTGCAAAAAAAAAAGTGAGCAAATTCTCTTTCATCAGGCTCACCATTTAAGCATTGCAAGGTGGAGTGGGGGGAGAGAGAGAGATTTTGAAAAGCCAGCCTGACATTAAAGTCACAAATAACACACTGTGGAGTTACCCTTTGAGTTGGTCTGGAGGCTAGAGCCAGTGCAGAAGGTGGTGGTTAGGTTGCTGGGGGGGGGGGGGATGATTTCATTTATTTGTTTGTTTATTGCATTTATATCCCACCTTTTTCTCAAAGGAGTTCAAGGTGGCGTACATGGTTCTCTCCTCTTTATTTAATCCCAGCAACAACCCTTGGGGGTAGGCTAGGCTGAGGGGCAGTGACTGGTCCAAGGTCACCCAGCAAGCTTCATGGCTGAATGGGGATTTGAGCCCAGGTCTTCCAGGTCCTAGTCCAACACTCTAACCACTACCCCAGACTGGTTGCCATATATCACCCTGCCTGTGGGTGTTATATAGAACTCAGAAAAGGTTACTTCAGGTAACACCTTATCCCTTATACACCCAGTAGAACAATCTGGTCTGTGGGAGAGTTTCTCCTGCAAGTTCCAAAGATCTCAGAAGCCCCCACACTCCCCAGTGACTCAGAGCAAGGCTTTTATCAAGGCTGCCTGTGGAATAGCAACCCTGTCTAGATATGACAGGCATCTACAACCTGCACTTTCTGGAAGCAGTCTAAGACATTTTTGTTCTGATAGGCTTTCCCAGCTGGAAAAATGGATCTTGACCACGAGTGTCCACTTGTTAGGTGTTTAGTGTTGTTTATGGGTTTTTAATTGTTGATAATTATCTTAAGTGTAAATCACCTTAAAGCAGTGCTTTAGAAGGAAATAATAATAATAATAATAATAATAATAATAATAATAATAATAATAATTGTCACAATCTTTAGACAGAGTGTAGGAGATCACAGGCTAGGGCTGCAATCCTATAGCAGGTTTCCTGGGAGTAAGCTTACTGAAAGTGGGACTTGCCTTTGAGTAGACATGTGTAAGACTACATGGTTTAGGCTCTAGTAGGTATCATGCAGGTTTAACATTGTGCCAGGTTGTAGATTGCTGGGACAGGGATACACACAGTGGCTGATCCACCATTTTGGAAAGTATAAATCCCAGAAGTTACCTGGATCAGTCTCCTACCTTAGGCAATACACCTAGCATGTTCCTTGTTGGGTAGGGGTCTAGGTAGAGAAACACAGAGGTTTTATGGTTGCAAAACTGAAGAATAATTTTAGGAGGTAAAAAATATTAATAAAAGTGGGGAGGGCTGCTTAAAGGTTGGATGGAGATGATGTCATCATGGAAGGTTCAATGTTCAATTCAATTTATTCTATACAGTCCCTTTTTCGGGGAGGGAGCAGGGGGACGCATACCCCTAAACATTTTGTGAATCTAAGTTTGGCCTCATTGAGGGTCAGTATTTCAATATGAGTAGGAAAAAGAGAGTACCCCTAAACATTTTTTATGGGGGGGGGAGCACTGATTCTATATAGCCAAAGGCCTGCACAGGTTAGATGGAGTGTAACTCTCAGAAAGCAAAATCCTACCTTCAGGTGATAGAAACATCTGCTCCTGCATGGTTCGATTCATCATTCTCTGGGACACACAAAAATCAGAGGGAGGTGTATTGGTTTACTAGAAAAACACAATTTCGAAACACTCCTCTATCCTTCATAGTTAAAAAGAAAAAAGAAATAAAGACAGCCTTCTATATTCTGACTTGAGTCCCCCATCTTTCTCTTGCAGCTGACGTACCTTCCACCTCCATGGGGTGAGTGCCGCTCCTCAGACTTTGGCCTGGACTTCTTTCCCATCTACAGCATCACTGCGTGCAGGATAGATTGTGAGACCCGCTACGTGGTGGAAAATTGCAACTGCAGAATGGTCCACATGCCAGGTAAGGTATTCAGAGATGAGCTTGAAACAGCCTCAGCATGTGCTTCTCCCCTGGTGTCAGGGCTGGCTCTTGTCAAGGGGCCGAGTCCTGGGTGTGAAGCAAAGAGGAGGGCCATAGGTCAGGGGGAGAGCACACAAACAGGCCCCAGGTTCAGTCCCTGTCATTGCCAGGTAAGGCTGAGGAAGATCCCTGTATGAACCCCTGCTGCCAATCATTGAGATATTATTGGGTTAGTTCAGGGGTGAAGAACCTTGTGCAACCTGATGCCCAGATCACCTGGGTAGAAATCTCTCAGGGGCTGCATTTTGGGAGTGGGCAGGGCCTGATCCAAAAGTAGGTGGGGGCTGACACAATCACATGCCACCATCTTCTTTACTGCATGCTCATCCCTAGCCTATGGATGCTCAAGAGGCCTCTTTGATGGCCTGGCTGTGTAAGTTTTTTGTTCTCACTTTGATGGTCTTGGGCTTGCTGATCGGAAGGTCGGCAGTTTGAATCCCCGCGACGGGGTGAGCTCCCATTGTTCTGTCCCAGCTCCTGCCAACCTAGCAGTTCGAAAGCACACTATTGCAAGTAGATAAATAGGTACCACTGCTGTGGGAAGGTAAACGGTGTTTCCGTGCGCTCTGGTATTTGTCTCCGTGGGCCAGCAGCTGGTTAGTCATGCTGGCCACATGACCAGGGAAAATGTCTGTGGACAAACGCCACAACCCCATAGTCGCCTTTGACTGGACTTAACCATCCAGGGGTCCTTTGCCTTTACTTACAGGCTGAATCTCTGCCTTGGCATCTCTAAGGCTCCAGATTTTGGACTCGAGTCCTGACACCTGTCCTCTATTACAAACCTCAGTTTACATTATCCTTTTATGAAGACGAGCTCTTTCAGCAGAAGTTGCTCAGGTTTGATTTTGAACTAGCCCTTTTTTAGTGCTTTGGTGTCATTTTGGACCATGCCCTGATTTAAACCAGCCTTTTGAAGAAGATGTTCCATTTCTGGGATGAATGTATATGTGAAAGAAACCGCTTGTGGTCACCACCACACTTTCCATCACTACCATAGGTAATTGATGAGCAGGGCCTACAGTTGTGCTGTTCTACCACCTTCCGTGCATAACTTACTATAGATGTCCAGTGCTGTGTTTCTATGTACTAAGACTCCTCTGGGGGGAAAGAAATGTACTGGGTTCAGCATCCTGCCTTTGGGCACTGAGATAAGACAGTAGAAACTGCTGAGACAATGCATATGAAGATCACTTTAAAATATGCTATTACACATGGATATTGCTTCCTGTACCTGTTCCCCGTTCACTCCTTCACAAATAACCCTACTCGTACTCAGCCACTAATTCATGTACCACTCTCTCACACACATAACATTTCACACATTGCCAGACAGATGGCTACTGATGTGATAGTTCTACCTCCTTCCATCTGGTCCCTTGGTCTGGTGCGCTGATAGATTGCTTAGGAGTTAAAAAACAAACCAACAAAAAAATCCAAACCCAAACAATTTGAATGTAAGTAAACATTCTGTTACACTAAAGTGAGAGAAGCCTGCTTTCAATAAATCAAAGCCAGGGCTCTTGCACCCAGTAGCTACAGAACCTTTATTCCTGGTAGCAGGAGTCCTCTTTTGGTTTATCAGTTTATTTGACTTTTGGAGGCAATTTGGCAACATCACTATTTTGGTAAAAATCTGTGTGCTTTCAGCTATATGATCCTATGCCCATTTACTTGGAAGTAAGCCCCATTGAAGTCAGTGGGAATGACATCTGAATAGGCATGCGTAGGATCACTCAGTAAACTTGTTACGTCATTTGGTTTTCTCAGAGTGATAATAGTAAAAAAATTTATTATTTATACCCCATCCATCTGGCTGGGTTTCCCCAGCTACTCTGGGCGGCTTACAGCATATCGACAAACATAATTAAACATCATACATTAAAAACCTCCAGATACAGGACTGCCTTCGGATGTCTTCTAAAAGTTGTGTAATTCTTTATCTCCTTGACACTTGAAAGGAGGGTGCTCCTGGGAGTAGTAACTCTCAGGTCCCAACCAACTATCAAAAACTGGATTTGGTTTCCATATATATTGTTGTAACTGCTCAGTCTTACTATATTACTCTTACCAGATTTATTACCTGCCCTGCATCAGGCAGGGGCAGGTGGACAGGTCACAACAATTTCTAATTCAAGATTAAAATCAGTCAAAACAGATTACCATCACAAGAATAGGGGGGACGGGACGATGACCCGAAAACACGCATCTCAGATGTCAAAGGCCAGGGTGAAAAAGCGCATCTTCAGCATCTGCTGTATAGTGAAAGCTGTATAGTAAAGGTGCCATATGCACCTATGGAGAGGAAATTCCAAAACTTAGGGGCTGCCATGGACAATGCCCTCTCCTGGGACCCCCCCCCCCAAAAAAAAAGACTTCTGAGAGAGGTGGAACTACCAAGAGGACCCCCTATGCTGATCTTAACACCTGGGAAGGAGGTGGTCTTTTAGATCTTTGGGACCTGAGTTGTTTGGGGCTTTGAATGCTACTGTGAGAACCTTGAATTTGGTCCAGAAATGAACTGACAGGCAACAACCCCAGCCAGTAATCCTTATTCCAGTCCCTGTAAAGCAGCCTTTCTCAATCTGTGGGTCCCCAGATGTTGTTGAACTACAACTCCCATCACCCCTAGCTAGCAAGGCCAGAGCTCAGGGATGATGGGAGTTGTAGTCCAACAACATCTGGGGACCCACAGGTTGAGAACAAAGCAAGGACTAGTTTCCTAAACTAGTCAGAAAGAAACTCACTGTTGCAAAGTTTGCATAAAAATGTCCCTGTGTGTTTTTTATTTTCTTTGTGTGCAGGAGATGCTCCGTTCTGCACGCCGGAGCAGTATAAAGAGTGTGCAGAGCCTGCGCTAGGTAAGTTCTGAAGGACAAAGGATTCTCTCACTGTCAGTTTCTCAGAATTATTATTAATCTCCCCCCCCCCCCACCTCCAAGGATCTCATTTCAAGCCAGGGCCTGTGTTCTAGTAACAGTGGGATAAAAAGCAGAACTTGTCGCGGATTTGTTGGACACAAAGGAAGGGTGGGAGGAACCAGCTGGCGAACCCCCCCCCCCCGGAAGAAGCCTCAGAGCCTAGGGATTGGTGGTGGGACGGCGGATGAGTGGTCAGAGGAAGAAGAATGGATGGAGGAGGCGGAGGAAGCTGAAGAGGTGGCAGGGCTTAGTGAGCTTGGGAGAGTCTGTGGAAGAGGAAAGTCAAGAATTAGAGGCAGAAGCTGAAGCAGGAGAGGAGATGAATCTGGCTGGTGAAGAGGCATGCCAAGCACAGGGCTGTCAAAAAGCCCCTTGTGTTGCGGTTCCCAAGCGCCCAGCAGCCACCTGCCAAAGGGACACTGATAGATGAGTTGTCCTGCCCACGTGTCAAGAGTTGGCCTGTGAGAAGGGGAACAGACAGCTGTTTGGCCCATTGGGTCCAAAAGGTTCCCACACCCTTGATGATGGCGAGTAAAGCAAAAACTCCCCTTACGCTTGCATCTCTGAGCTGGTAGTTCCGCAGATAACCCATCTGTCTGGTCCCCACTTTGCCTTGCAGTGGTTCTTGGTGAAAAGGACAGCAGTTACTGTGTGTGCCAAATGCCGTGCAATTTGACGCGCTACAACAAGGAGCTCTCCATGGTGAAGATCCCCAGCAAGACCTCGGCCAAGTACCTGGAGAAAAAGTTCAACAAGTCAGAGAAATACATCTCGTAAGTAGGCCCATTTCTGTCAGGGCTAGAATGATGTTAAGCAGCCCAAGGAGAGGCACTTGCTTGTGGTGTCCCAACACAGAGGGTTGTAGCCAATGTTAGCCCTACTCAGAGTAGACCCATTGAAGCTAATGGCTGCGACTGCCTTGCACCCAGTAATTTTAATGGGTCTCCTCCACATGGAACTCCATGTATATGGTGATTGATTGCCAGGCCTCAGCTAGGTCAGTCTCTAGGCTGTCGGGTTTGGGAAGTCAGGGAGCTGGCTGCCCGTCCCCTCCAGTGGCCCAGGCAGGGCGCCTAGTCAAAGGCTGGCAGTAGTCAAGATCCAACGTAGCAACAGAAGGGGCTGGAAGCAGTTGCATTGTCCTTTTTTGTAAATAAATTTTTATTTGATTTTTAAAAATATAAACATACAACAAAAACCAATTCAAAATCCAAGATTACTCTGAATCTCCTAATTCCTAATCTCTGAATCTCCTAATTCAAAAACCAATTCAAAATCCAATCAAGATTACTCTGAATCTCCTAATTGCCCCTCATCCCTTCCATGGGTCTTGTTGATAATATTTTCAACCCCATATCAATACTTCTCTGATTTTTTTGTCTTTCTAAATTATCCATACATTCCGTTACATTACAAGTGTGGTTAAAATCCTGCCAATGTTTTCACCTGCTTACAATGCTCTCGTATATAAATTATAAACATTTCCCATTCCTTTTTAAAGATCTTGTCTTCTTGATTCCTGAGCTTCCCAGTTGAGTTTTGCCATTTCGGCATAGTCCATCAACTTGGTTTGCCATTCTTCTCTGGTCGGGGTTGTCTCTTCCTTCTATCTCGGGGCTGGTAGTATCCGTGCGGCCGTTGTTGTGTACATGAACAGTCTTTTCTGGTCCTTTGGACTCTCTGTACCTATAATTCCTATTAAGAAAGCTTCTGGTGAAGCAGTTGCATTGTCAAAAGGCAGGCAGAGGCCACAATATTCAAGCAGCAACGAGGTAAGCGGCACAGAAGCTAAACATAGTCATTACACTCAGGGCAAGTTGCTGAGGCTGAGGAGCTAGCTCTGAGCTCTGGGCTTCTTCAGGCGTGGTCTGCTTGGCCAGCCGACTGGATGCTGGTATTGCACGCTCACCATAGGGACTGAGCGCCGATGGCACTGACATCTGGGAGTTCTAGAGTTACACACACCTACGTGCATGTTGCCCCCCTGGAATTTTGCCCTGTTAGTTTAACACGGTGCAAGTGAGCAGCCGGAAAGTGGAAGGGAGAATACTGCCAACCTTAGGTGGCCTAAAGAGAAATCTGCACTATGGCTGTGTACATGCCATATACTTAAAGCACATCCTTACCACGAAGAATCCTGGGAACTGTAGTCTGTTCAGGGTGCTGGGAACTGTAGCTCTGTGAGGGGTAAAGTACAATTTCCAGGTTTCTGGTAGGGCGGGGAGAGGTGTTAAATGTATGGTGCATACCAGCTGCGAGCAACTGGTGTCTCCTGACTGAAACTAGTTAGACAAGGGGCAGAAAACGGAAACCAAGATATTCATAGGATTGGAACACTTTCCTTATGAGAAAGGACTTGGAAATTGGGGGGGGGGGGTTGAGCTGGAGGGGTCAGTGTAGTGGCAGGGAGGGGGAACCCAGGAATACATTTGGGCGGTGGGGTGCTTGACAGGGGCTTACAAAATTACGCAAGGTGGGGAGAAAATTTAGAGAGAAACATTTCTCCTAATAGATTGTCAGGGCAGGGCTGTTTTGTTTTGTTTTTTAAGGTACCCCTTCACAAAACACACATCTATCTTTTGGGACTCGCTGCTATGAGCTACCTGGAGACTTTGTTTTATTATTTATTAAATTTGTATACCACCCTTCATCCATAGATCTCAGGGCAGCTCACAAGCTTAAAGATACAAGATGAAAACAAACAAAAAAAAATGTAAAAAAAAAAACCACCCCCAAAGAACTACAACCCACAAACCATATTGGATCAATCTGTGGAGGAGGTGAGGTCTGTCAGGAGCTAAAAGTCACAACGGCCATATGGATCTTTCTGGTTCAGAGATGCTGCAACACTGAATTCCAGTTTGGGGGTGGGTGGGTGGAAGGAAGGAAGGAAGGAAGCAGCTGAGGGGTGTTATTGCCTTCAAGCTCTGCTTAGAAGACTTCTAGAAGTGCCTGGTTGAAAAAAGAATTATAGAGGGACCTCTGGTCAAGATCTAGTGGGGCTCTTATGTATGTTAATGTATCTGGAATATTTGGTGCCTTGGTTTTCAAGTCCCAAAGGAGCTGGCAGTGTAGCAGCTTACAAGCAGCTTATGTTTTTTAATCAACCGAATATTGTTATTTATTTTTTGGTGGGCGGTGGGGAAGAGCCTTGAGGATGGAGGAGGTGTAAGTAAAAGCAGTACGCTGCGGTTGTCTAGAAGCCGCAAGGCGCGTTGACAGACTCCCTACCGATTACATAATATCTCTTTCCCTTGGGATGGCCTGACCCCCTGCTCAGGCATAACACATCCCTCAGGCTACCCATTTGGAATATGAGTTTTCTCTCATCGCCGCTCACTCAAAAACGTGCCATGGCAGCAGAAAGCTTATTTGTTTTCACGGATGCGGCTCCTTCCTTTTGATTCTGTCTCTTGGCTGCCCGTGTTGTTTTGTTTTGTTTTCTCCTCAGGGAGAATATTCTTGTGCTCGATATATTCTTTGAAGCCCTCAACTATGAGACCATTGAGCAGAAGAAAGCATATGAAGTGGCAGCTTTACTTGGTAAGTAAGAATTGTGTGTGTGTGTGTGTGTGTGTGTGTGTGAGAGAGAGAGAGAGAGAGAGAGAGAGAGAGAGAGAGAGAGAGAAATGAATGGAATTTGGGGGTTTCATCCCAACTCCATTCCAATGGTGGTGGGCAATTTGAGGCAGAGGGGAAATGAGTTTAACGGGGGCGGGGAGATCACCCAGCAACTAGTCACAATGGCTATATCCTACTTCCAGGGTCAAAGGCATTCTTCCTCTGAATACCAATTGCAGGCATGTCCACAGCATTCTTGGAACAATAAAGTTGCCAACCTCAGCAAGGAACAGCTGAGAGCATGGTTGCAAGGCCAATCAGTTTTGTACAAATTGTTCCCTTTGTGTGCAAAGCGCTGTTTCCTCCCTGTTTCCCATCGGCAGATTCTCCCCCCCCCCCAAAGAGCTTATTACACATGCAAGAACCTTCAGCCAGAGAGATGCAGTCCTGTGCTGCTTCCCGTCGCCACCTGGGTTATCGCCTCCCTGTGTGGCATCTATATTCTGCCACTGGTGGAGTGCTGTGTGATTTGGCATTGAGCCATCCTGTATGCTCTACTGTGGTGGCCTTCGATGTGGAGGTTTCCATCTTTCCATCCTCTCATCGAAATCAACAGGAGGGTAATGCTTTGTGCCATGTCCGTGGACTGGTGTAAAGTTGGGCTGTTGATGTGGCCTGCTCATGGATCAAAGGGGATATAGGGGCCAACATATATGGGCGTCTCCTTTTGGCGCACAAGGGCCCAAGTTCAATCCCCGGTCAGTGTGGACAAATGGTCTGATTCTGTATAAGACAGCTTCCTGTGTTGCACTGTGTCACCCAAGCCCTGTTTCAGTCACTCTGCTGGCATATCTTTGCCAGTAGAACAGCTCCAGCAATGTTGTTTACTGCCAGCCTACCTGGCATGTTCCATCAGAGGTGTAGCTGTCATGACAGTGGCTTAGCTGCTGTTTTTCCAGCATAGTGAGGCTTCTACCCAATCCTATGTGTCATTCTCCTCACACTCTGCCAACAAATCTTTAGTGTGTAGAATTACCGCCAGTAATTAGAAATATGAAAGAGGAGAGTGCAAAATATGGTTTGAAGCTCAGTGTCAAAAAAATGAAGATCATGGCCACTGGTCCCATCACCTCCTGGCACATAGAAGGGGAAGAAATGGAGGCAGTGAGAGATTTTACTTTCTTGGGCTCCATGATCACTGCAGATGGTGACAGCAGCCACAAAATTAAAAGATGCCTGCTTCTTGGAAGAAAAGCAATGACAAACCTAGACAGCATCTTAAAAAGCAGAGACATCACCTTGCCAACAAAGGTCCATATAGTTAAAGCTATGGTTTTCCCAGTAGTGATGTACGGAAGTGAGAGCTGGACCATAAAGAAGGCTGATCGCCGAAGAATTGATGCTTTTGAATTATGGTGCTGGAGGAGACTCTTGAGAGTCCCATGGACTGCAAGAAGATCAAACCTCTCTATTCTGAAGGAAATCAGCCCTGAGTGCTCACTGGAAGGACAGATATTGAAGCTGAGGTTCCAATACTTTGGCCACCTCATGAGAAGAGAAGACTCCCTGGAAAAGACTCTGATGTTGGGAAAGATGGAGGGCACAAGGAGATGGGGATGACAGAGGACGAGATGGTTGGACAGTGTTCTCGAAGTTACCAGCATGAGTTTGACCAAACTGCGGGAGGCAGTGGAAGACAGAAGTGCCTGGCGTCCTCTGGTCCATGGGGTCACGAAGAGTCGGACGCGACTAAACGACTAAACAACAGCAACAATTAGAAATATTTAAAAAGGTGAAAGAATGTATATCTGAAAGCAGGTTAGGACAATTTAAATTAGAGTTTATTTCCTCCACGTATGCCTGGTTGTTAATTTCCATTCTGTTGTAGACCAGTGGCCTCAGTTTGTCTCCTGCTCCCACCCCTACCCTGTCGACAGGAGTTTGCCTTTCTATCCATCACAATGAAGAATTATTGGCTCGCCTGACTTGTCAAAGTCAGAATCCAGCCCGTCTGTTATTTAGATGAAAGAAAGGAGAGTTTAATGTCTGTCTGTTTGTCCCAAGGCCTTTGTAAGCAGCGTTTAAGCATATACCCTGTTGTCATGGAGATGTAAGCCTTTTCTTTCTTTCTGAACAATAAGCAGAGAGATTCTTACCAGTTTATATAGAGAACAACTATGATTTTTACTGGCAGGGAAAGGATAATCTGTTCAATAACATATTCATCCCTAGATGCTTCATGGACGTTGAACAAGAACCTAAATCAGAGTAGCAGAAGTAAGCAAATATAACAATTGCATTTTTAAAAAATGCCAATAGAAGAGAGATTCCAGATTTTCAAGAGCACAATAACTGCGAGGCAGGTAGAAATTCAAAAGGAATTTTATCCTTGTATCATCTTCATAGATGGCATATAACAGTACACAGCAGGGCCTTCTTGGTAATGGTACCAGATCTATGGCACTACCTTCCCAGTTCTGCTCCAATGGCCTCTCACCTTATATTCATTCAAGGATCAGTTGTCATATAGATTGTCATATTCTGTTGCTACTGTAAATTGTGGTTTAAATTTTTTTATGCTGTATTTTATAAACATTGTTTTCCACCCTAGTATCTCTATGAAGAAGGATGGGATATAAGAAATATAATTATTGTAATCAATGATCATTAATAACAATAGCAACAGCTGTGGGAGATTGCTAAAAGTTCCCAAGAACCAAGGAATCAGAGAGGATGGGCAGATAGCAGATAGCATCAGAATTAAAGCTATAAACCTGTACGTATATGATTTCCTGGAAATAAACTCTGTTGAATTCAGTAAGAGGTACTTATCAATCAGCAGTCTGGTGCTACAGCTGAAATGGCCAATGCCATTTTAAGTTGCATTTAAATTAGCATCAGAAAGCTGTGAGAGGAAGAAGGCATCTCATGGATGCTTAACATGTTTACTGACAGTATGAAAGGAAACAATATGCTTCTCCAGGCAGAGGGTAGGTTTTGGGAGAAGTTGGTAACTCTTCTCCAAGCAGCTCAGCCATCAGAACTGAGCTGACGGGTAGGGGTGCTTTAGCTTGCAGAAGGGACAGTCCGTATCACCCTTGCCAAATCTGTAATTTTATCCGAGAGGACAGGTACAGCCTGCTGGCTTAGGGTCAGTGGTGGACAGTGCAGTGGCAGTGCTGACCTGATTGCACCAGTGCACTTGCCCTTTGCCAACCTCCCCTCCAACTCTCAGTAGCAGCAGTTACCGTATTTTTCGCACCATAGGACGCACTTTTTCCCTCCTAAAAAGCAAGGGAAAATGTGTGTGCGTCCTATGGAGCGAATGCAGGCTTTCGCTGAAGCCTGGAGAGCGAGAGGGGTCGGTGCGCACCGACCCCTCTCGCTCTCCAGGCTTCAGGAAGCTATCCGCTAGCAGTGGGAGACCCAGCTCTCCCACCGCTAGCGGAGCGCTGCATTAATCCCGAAGCTTGGGGCGTGCGGAGCTCAGCGCCCCCAAGCTTCTGGGTGCCGGCAAGGTCTCCGCTAGCCCTGGGAGAGCCCCGCGACGTCGCGCGGCTCTCCCAGGGCTAGCGGACCACTGCGCTAATCCCGAAGCTTGGGGCGTGCGGAGCGCGCCCCAAGCTTCTGGGTGCCGGCAAGGTCTCCGCTAGACGGCTAGCGGAGACCTTGCCGGCGCCCAGAAGCTTGGGGCGCGCTGAGCTCCGCATGCCCCAAGCTTCGGGATTAGCGCTCTGCTAGCCGTGTCTAGGCTGCAGATAGCAGCCTGCTTCCCGGAGCGTCGGGCGCCCTGAAAGCAGAGCTCCCGGCGCTTCGGGAACACATCCGCAGTGTGGGGACCCTTGCAGGAGTTCCCCGCAAGGCTCCCCACGCTGCGGATAGCAGCCTGCCGCCCGGCGGGTGGGGCGCCCTGAAGCAGAGCGCCCCTCGCGCCAGGCATACACCCGCAGCTTGGGGAGCCCTGCAGCAGTTCCCCGCAAGGCTCCCCAAGCTGCGGATAGCAGCCTGCTTCCCGGAGCGTTGGGCGCCCTGAAAGCAGAGCGCCCGGCGCTTCGGGAACACATCCGCTGCGTGGAGAGCCTTGCAGGAGTTCCCCGCAAGGCTCCCCACGCTGCGGATAGCAGCCTGCCGCCCGGCGCGAGGGGCGCCCTGAAGCAGAGCGCCCCTCGCGCCAGGCATACACCCGCAGCTTGGGGAGCCCTGCAGCAGTTCCCCGCAAGGCTCCCCAAGCTGCGGATAGCAGCCTGCTTCCCGGAGCGTCGGGTGCCCTGAAAGCAGAGCGCCCGGCGCTTCGGGAACACATCCGCTGCGTGGAGAGCCTTGCAGGAGTTCCCCGCAAGGCTCCCCACGCTGCGGATAGCAGCCTGCCGCCCGGCGCGAGGGGCGCCCTGAAGCAGAGCGCCCCTAACGCCAGGCATACATCCGCAGCGTGGAGAGCCCTGCAGCAGTTCCCCGCAAGGCTCCCCAAGCTGCGGATAGCAGCCTGCCGCCCGGCGGGTGGGGCGCCCTGAAGCAGAGCGCCCCTCGCGCCAGGCATACATCCGCAGCGTGGGGAGCCCTGCAGCAGTTCCCCGCAAGGCTCCCCAAGCTGCGGATAGCAGCCTGCTTCCCGGAGCGTCGGGCGCCCTGAAAGCAGAGCGCCCGGCGCTTCGGGAACACATCCGCTGCCTGGAGAGCCTTGCAGGAGTTCCCCGCAAGGCTCCCCACGCTGCGGATAGCAGCCTGCCGCCCGGCGCGAGGGGCGCCCTGAAGCAGAGCGCCCCTCGCGCCAGGCATACACCCGCAGCTTGGGGAGCCCTGCAGCAGTTCCCCGCAAGGCTCCCCAAGCTGCGGATAGCAGCCTGCTTCCCGGAGCGTCGGGCGCCCTGAAAGCAGAGCGCCCGGCGCTTCGGGAACACATCCGCTGCCTGGAGAGCCTTGCAGGAGTTCCCCGCAAGGCTCCCCACGCTGCGGATAGCAGCCTGCCGCCCGGCGCGAGGGGCGCCCTGAAGCAGAGCGCCCCTCGCGCCAGGCATACATCCGCAGCGTGGAGAACCCTGCAGCAGTTCCCCGCAAGGCTCCCCAAGCTGCGGATAGCAGCCTGCTTCCCGGAGCGTCGGGCGCCCTGAAAGCAGAGCGCCCGGCGCTTCGGGAACACATCCGCTGCGTGGAGAGCCTTGCAGGAGTTCCCCGCAAGGCTCCCCACGCTGCGGATAGCAGCCTGCCTCCCGGCGGGTGGGGTGCCCTGAAGCAGAGCGCCCTGCGCGCTAGGCAGACATCAGCCAGCCCCACAAGCTCGGGGGACAGCAGGGAGGCGCAGCGCCACTATCCCGCTGTTCCTCGACCTGGTTCGGTTTCCCTGACCTGCTTTTGGGGGGGAAATAAAGGGAAATTTTTTTTCCTTTATTTCCCCCCAAAAAAACTAGGTGCGTCCTATGGTCCGGTGCGTCCAATCGTGCGAAAAATACGGTACTCATCTGCTGGGGGATCAGGTAAACGCCACCACCTCACTATGCTATCCACTACTATCAAAACAGAGCCCCTCAACCACAAACATAGCTTCTGCGCCCGGACTTCCCACCCACCCACCAAACACACACAGAGTGGACATTCTTTACTCACTCACTTTTCATGGAGGATACGGATGCCCCTGTCATTCTGCTGCATTCTGGTGTTTTCAGAGAGCCAGTGTGGTGTAGTGGTTAAGAGCGGTAGTCACGTAATCTGGGGAACTGGGTTCGCGTCTCCGCTCCTCCACATGCAGCTGCTGGGTGACCTTGGGCCAGTCACACTTCTTTGAAGTCTATCAGCCCCACTCACCTCACAGAGTGTTTGTTGTGGGGGAGGAAGGGAAAGGAGATTGTTAGCCGCTTTGAGACTCCTGAAGGGGAGTGAAAGGCGGGATATCAAATCCAAACTCCTCTTCTTCTTCTGTGTGGTCCTCAGATTTTCCCCACCCCCAAGACCAGAGTTTTAGTCTGGTGGGATTTGGGGTGTGTGTGTTATAATAGAGCACAATTGTAGAATTTCCCCTTTTAGTGTGGACAGATGAAGTGCTACTGAGACTTTTTAAAGTGCTGCTGTGCTTTTAATTAGACACTTCCTGTGTGCAGGTGGAACCCATTTTATTACTGCCTGATGAGTGTGAATGGAGCCATCAATGGCATACTAACTCCTCCTTGAATAACCTCTCCTAATTGTTCCATCATTAGTTTATGTTTCCACAGTACTGGCAATGGGGAGGATTTAATTGCCAGTTTTCTTGAAATAAGTTTACTTCACTGTAAAAGAAAGGGAGAGAGAGGAAGGGTCTTTGAACTATAATAGGCAACTTATATTGTTCTGCTGATCACATACAGCCAGGAGCCCAAGATCTCAGGAATGATGCTAGTGTTGACCAATTCAGAGGCTACTGCCTGCCAGCCACAGGAGCTGATATTGCAAATGCCCTTCTGTTTGGTGCCTGAAGAGTACTCTGAGGCCCAAATGTGCTCTGTTCCCAGTAGCTCACTGAGACAACGCCACACAAGACCTTTAAAGCATTTTCAATGCACACATCTGCCTTCCTCCAAAAAGGAATTACATTAAATGCATTTTTTAAAAAAAGGAATCATAGCTCTGTGAGGGAGAAACTACAATTCCCAGGATTTTGTGGGGAACTGCTTTGAACATGCTTTGGTGCCTGAACAGCCTGGTTTTGTGATAGTGCAAAGTCCAGCCAATCCGCATTCTGCGAAGCTTTTGCTGGAAACCAAGGAAGCCAGTTGTTCCTGAACTGGACTGCTTGAAGGAGGGTAGCATGTTTTGCCCCAAAAGGTGGTGAGCACAGATCTACAAAAGGTCCAAACTGTGTTATTCTCTACACCCCCATAAATAGTGTGTGGATAAAACGTCTGCTTCGGTTTCCTTTCCCTTCTCCAGGTGATATTGGAGGTCAGATGGGCCTTTTTATTGGTGCTAGTATCCTCACCATTCTGGAAATATTTGACTACATCTATGAGGTAAGTTGTGGCCCTCTGTTGTGGTGACATATGTAATCCTGGCATCCAGGTACCATCCAGCCCCTCCTCTCTGACCCCATCAAGTGCCCAGATACTTAAGCTTCCTTTGGCTCCCTTGTATTTTCTTTTTCTTTTGAAGCTGCCTCGAGGTTTTTTCTGGCTAAAAAGAGAGAGAACAGCATGTAAACGTAAGAAATGACTGGGGCCTGCAACAAAATGTTGTGGTGTGAAGTGCCCCATTTCATTCTCTCTGCCTCTCCTGGCCTTCGGTTCCCACCCAGCTTTCTCTACAAAATCCATTCCCTGAATTCCCCAGCCTTCTCCTTCCAAGACAAAATACATTTGAAATTCTGCTATCTGCATTTCTTGGGATTTCCTGATTGCAATGAATTTTGAAAACTTGAAGCACAAAATCCAAACCCACATTTCAGGTTTCTGCTATAAACTCAGAAATGGTGAACCAAGTTACAGAAGTGTAAAGCCTGGGTCTTGTGTGCTATCAGGACCAAATTGGGTGCAACACAAACCCTCAGTAATAAATCTGGGCTGCAGAACAATAGCCCCCAAACTTAAATTAGGCTCCCTCAAATGTCAGATTTACAATTTTAAAGAATTGTATGACCCAAATAGATGTGCTGTTTAAATGCTTATTTGCATTATGCATATTTGCATGTTTTATTAAATGCAAATATGAGCCTCCGTGGGTGTGGGTGTGGATGTGTGATAATTATCAGGACTGCAGTAGGTGGTGGGGAGATTTAACCATTTCGTCCCCTACCACAGCCCTAATAGAAAATGCTTCTTCAAAGCTGCTATTTGCATTGGGAGGAACTCCCACCTCCACCCCTTGGTCCCAGTCTTATAGCAAAGATAAGAAGAAAGCACAGCTGCCACCAGTGGGGGGATTTTTGGGCAATGAAAATAGCAGCTTCAGTGAACAATTTTCCTTTGGATCACAACAGGAGAGAAGAGGGATATAGACTCCCATCCCACTTGCTGTAATCCCAGTAATTATTTGGCTAATAACCCAGCAATTTCTATTTGCATTTTTTTTAAAGAGAAAGCTGAATGTAAAGATGCATTTAAACATGATGTCTAGCATGGCCCTTAGAGAAACCAAGACACAAGAGAGATGTAAAGGGCAGGGGGAGGCAGTCCCTTAGGCCTGGCTCTGTCCCCCCCTTTTTAAGTGGCAGCAACAGGAGAGGCTCCCCATTATCCATTGTTCATTCCTGCTTGCACCTTCCTTGCTCCTTGTTCACTCGGCTTGGTGATCCGCAGGCCACCCTCCTGCACATTGCAGAGGTGGGCACTCAATTAATAGAGATAGAAAGTGGGCATAATACCTTTTTAGTTGTGGGCAATTGTCCAAGCAATAGAGGTTATTATGTATCATCTGGTGTTTGTTAAGACTGTGATGATTTTAGCATATACGCTTTGACAAAGCTCTGTGGACTGTTTGGAGATGATTCTCTGATTGTGTGTACAGTGGTACCTCGGAAGTTGAACAGAATCCATTCCAGAAGTCCGTTCGACTCCCAAAACATTCAAAAACCAAATCTTGGCTTCCGATTGGCTGAAGGAATCTCCTGCAGCCAATCGGAAGCCTCAGAAGCCCCGTTGGATGTTTGGGTTCCAAAGAACGTTCACAAACCGGAACAATCACTTCCAGGTTTGCGGCGTTCGGGAGCCAAAGCATTCGACTTGCAAGGTGTTTGGGATCCAAGGTATGACTGTAGTTCTTTTATCTTCGTTTTAATTTTTTTAAAAAAAAATGGGGGGGGAGAAAGTGAGCATAATAAGAGTACTTTTAATTTGTATACTGCTTTTCTATATTACTATGCACAAGGCAGTACAAGCTGAAGAAACAGCAAAGAACACACACCTTATAACAATCTGATCCAATACAAAAAAAATGTCGTGATAAAAATATAACTTTAAAATAAACAACTTATATCAAATAAAGGCATATCCATCAACCTAGTGGAATTTAATAGTACAAACTGAAATTAAATAAGGCCTACCCTGCTGTGCCGCAACTCCAAATACAGGGAGCTGCATGTGGATAAATTTGGGCATAGGATCACCTGTGAGGCCCCTGTCTTAAAATACGCTCTGCCCAGCTACCTTTGCTGTGTGCTAGTTCTGTCAGAGCCACTTAGCCAGGGGGCTCGTTCAGCTCAGCTGGATGCCAGCTCATGAGTTCGGCACGTGCGGCTAGGTGCTCTGGAACAAGCAGGCCTCTCCCTTAAAGCAGCTTTTTCCGAGGGGTGGACCGGGAACAGCGGCGGCTGGTGTTCACTGGGACTGGTAGGGTCAGCCAGCAGTAGGAGGAGCCAGGCAGGGCCAACAAATTCTAGTTTTGTCCCCATCACCCTCCCTGCTGAGTTCTACAAGGGCAACAGGGAGACGAAGAGGAGGACAATGCTGACAGCCAGGGCCAGCACCTGGACTGGGTGTAAATAAGTAGGCAGACAAGAGGGGTCTGCCTCTCCTTCATTGGAGGTTTTTTAATAGCATTTGGATGGCCATCTGACAGGGATTCTATAGCTGGGATTCCTGCCTTGCAGGAGGCTGGACTGGGTGGATCTTTGGGGTCCCTTCCAATTGCACAGTTCCGTGAATTTTTTGGCAGACTGGGGCTGGTGGGGTAGTGCCCCAGTTTCCCTAATGGAGCAGCTTTCACAGATGCTGAAGGCAGAAGCAGGCATGCTTCATGGAATCTTCTCTCACACATGCAGACCACCAGCAGTCATCCTTTGCCTTCTCTTCCCCCAGGGACCCTCACAGACTTTGAAGGTTTTCCATCTATTTGTGTAAAACTGCGTAGTTACGTTTTGGGATTCCTTTCGGGTCGAGCGAGTGTCAAAACCTAAAGTAAAACAGGCCAAATATGAGCTCTGCAACCACCATGCACGATGCACGCCACCTTTCAGCTCCTGCAACACTTGCTTCCCAGTTCCCCAGGCAGTCAGGTCTGGGCAGCCATTGTCATGCCACAGAACGTGGATTATGGTCCTTCTGCACACAGCGTGGTGCCCACCACTTCTGTCATATAACCTGTCTTCTGTAAAAAAATGGGGCAAGTGTCTAGTCCTGATGTTGATGGGAAAATGAGAAAGGCATTTACTCAGAGCTTTTAGCAACTGAGGAAAGGGTTGCTTTCACAGTAGGGACCTTTCAGCTGGAAGCGTAATTGAAACAGTTAAAACAGCCCTGTATTCCTTATAAAAATCCTACAACAGTCTCTTTTGTTAATAGCTCCTTCCTTGCCCCTTTCTTTTAAAATGGCTTCATCCTCTCTGCTTCTGCCCCTTTAATTAAACTTCTCCTGTTCACTCATATGACTGAATTCCTGAATCAACTTTTGATTAGCTGGTTCCTGTCCCCTTTCAAGTGAGGGGATCTCCTTTCTGCTTATTTGCAGCTATTTTTTATTATTATTATTATTATTATTATTATTATTATTATTATTATTATTAATTTTGGTGCAATTGCAATTATAAAACAAGGGGAGAAATAAAAGTGAAATTGCTCTGGCTGTTAAAAAGAAACCTGTCATTATTACCCTTCTGCCCCTCTTCCCGCAAAAAAGGAACAAGAATTGGCTATTGAAGTGGTGAATGTCAACCATGTGAGTAAACAGAAAGCCGCTAATTAAAGGGGCAGAAGCAGCTTTAACATATAAAGGGGGGAATTAAAGGGACAGACACTCTGAGAAGCCTCAATGACATTTTGCCAGTCCCTCCTGAGAAGGCTGTCACTGCAATTGGTTTTTTTTTAAACAAAAAAAATACAGTTCCCCAAATGAGGTCTAGAAACAGACACAAGGACAATATGGGAGATGCTGGAATGAAATGGATCGGCAATCTGGATTCTACATAAAATTAAGCAAAAGGATGGCACCCACTTTTTAATTAAAAGGTCTGTGTGGCAACAAGGTTGGAAGGGAAAACCAACCTTCTCCTTACCGTGATGACCCTGCACCTTCTCATCTCTCTTCCTTCCTCTCCCGTGTCTACATTTTCTAAAGTGTAGATCAAATTCCTGTAGTTTCACTCCATGCCTCACTTTTGAAAATCGGCTTCTGGTGCCAGAGCTACTCCTCTCAGAGGTGCTGCAAGTTTTACAGTGCTGACAGCATTGAACAATGGGGTTAATGTGACCCACCGCTTGATTCAGCAAAAGTTATTCCATCTCCCATCCATAGTGGCCACTTGTAAAAATGTCGCCGGGGCTTTATCAGTGGTCCTCTTACCTGGCACACGTGCTCCTGAGAAGGCAAAGAAAAGGGGGAATGCTTGCTCGTTCCAGCACATGTGCTGGAGTCTTGGAAGCCGTAGCAAATCAGCAAAATTTCATCACCAGGAGAAGGGGGTGGGGAGAAAGAGAACAATCTAAAAAAAATAAAGTAAAAGGAGATATAGGCTGGAAGTCTATATGTAGCACAGGGGTGTTTTTGACAATTACCTCCTTGATAAGTTTATTGGGTAGCCATAGGTGAGCAACTATTTTTTCAGCCTCAGTTCCATAGCCGCAATATGGTATGAACTATCTGCGTGGACTAGCAGAAGCAGAATAAATCATTAGTCTCATATAAAGCAAACAGGACCAGTTTCCCTGCATCTGGGGATGGGTGGGCTGTGCCAAGGTTCTGTTGGGACTAAGAGCCTCCCCCTTTCTCCCATTTCTTTTAGCTGATCAAGGAGAAGTTGTTAGATCTTCTTGGCCAGGAAGAGGAGGAAGGAAGCCACGATGAGAATGTGGTAAGTAAGCATGAGATTCCCTGGGCCTAAAGCAGGTGTAGGGCATACAAGAAGCCCTCGCAAACCAGACTGGTTCATTACCCTGCAATGCTCACTTTCTGTGGGTGGGTAAGAACTGAAGCTGTGAGGCATTTTAGGCTGGAGTTTACCTGACACGGGCTCATTGGTCTTGATGGGGTTTTGAAAGTTTGTCGGCTTTCAAGAAAAGTAAAGAAGAGCAAAAACTTTGGGGTATTTCAGGTCCTTGTGAGCTTAAACTAAACAAGCAAAAGGACACATCCATCATGCTGTGTCAAGAGCAAAATAGTTGTTAGCCACAGAAATAAAAGATAGATTAGACCTTTTATGGAATACCCTGGAGGATGGGACTGTTTGCATCAGAGCCCTATGTGCATGATTTATTTAGATTGTTGTTATTTTAGCCCCTTCCCACAATTCAAAATAATCTTGGTTTGTTGACATTTTTTAAAACGCAGATGATAGCTAAATACATGTGTTTGTGTGTTTGTGTGTATGGATTTTATATCACCTTCTACCTCAAGGCAGGTCCCAATATGGTAAATCAATCAATCACAGACATGATCCAGCCAGAGTTAATCACATATTTCTATGGAGTGTGAACCATGTTCTTAAATCCATCCCACTGAAATCAATGGGTCTTTAAATTTGCAATCCTGTACATATTAGCTGACAAGACCCACTGAACAAAGTGGAACTTAACCCTGGAATAAACATTATTTGGCTTGTATTGCACAACACTTAAACTTGGATAGATTGTGTTCTGTATTTTTACAGATTCTCTGCTCCCTCAGATTTAAAATTTTACCAATAATTCAGTTTGAGCTGTCAGGTTTAAAGCAGAATACTGAACATGTTTACCCAGTGTGAGATATTTCTGAGTTCAGTAAGACTTACTTGCGTATTTTCAGATTGCAGCTGTTTAAACCCCCAAAGACATTTGCTTTTCCAAATTTGACACCACACACACGCCCACACAAAATGCACATTTCAAAACCGATTGTTTCAGATTTCAAAGCGTGATGGTTTCAAGGTGCAAACGTCAATACTCACAAGCTGATTACTTTGAGGTTCTGTTTATTTCAATGGATAAATTGAAATAAGTGCTTAACTCACTTCTAGGGGAATGAACAGGCTTTAGGCATGTTTATGGCTCATGTCCAATATTAATGTACATTTTGACACTAATAGTACGATATTTGTTGCAGACGCAAACAAACACATATATACATATACAACACACACACACACAACACACATACATGGTTGCCATGACCATTTCCGCTAGATTTGTTTTTGGGGGTTTAGACTGCCTTGCTGAAAGTCACAGTGCTGCTTTGGAATCTCTGGATTCAGTGTTTGAAAATCACAAGTGCAGCTGTTTCATCAAATGTGGAAGCTAATCTTACATAAGCTCCCTCCACTCCAAGTTTCTTTTCCTAATCTGTTTCAGTTCTAGGCGCCTTAATAGTATGAGGAATTGGATCCTCCCAGCCCCTAGGGCAGATATTAAAGTAAAACCTAGCATTTGTATATCACTTCTCAGTCGGGTCCAAGCACTCCCCACGCATTGTCTCAGCAGTCCTTACAATGTCCCTGGAAGGTAGGCCAATGTGTTATCCCCGTATTGCAGATGGAGAGCTGAGACTGAAGGAAGAATTGGTTGCCTAAGGCCACCTAGTGAGTTCATGACTGAGGTGAGATTTGAACAAGGCCCTTCTATGCTTACTGTCTCTTTAGCCCCTGCACTGCACACCACGTTTCCTTTCTTTCTCTCTCTCTTTCTCTTTCTCTTTCTCTCCTTCCCCAGAGCACATGCGAGCCCTTGCCAAACCACTCCGATCCCATCAGCCACACTGTGACGGTCCCCCTGCAGACGACCCTGGGCACGCTGGACGAGATTGCGTGCTGACAGCAGCCCCTCGGCACCATGGATATCCAGATGGCAGAAACTCTTATCCCCCCCCCTCTGCCCCCCACCCCCGGAAGCCAGGGAATCTTGCTCAGGTTCGCCGCACAGGGTGGGTTGGGGTGTGGACCACCACGGAGGAATTTGCTATGCATCCAACTCTTCTCTTTCTCTTCTTGCCAAAATCCAGCGAGAGGCGCTTTGGACTCAGTCGCGTCCCTCTGTCCACGTAGGGAGGGGGGGAGGAGGAGGGTGTGCGAAGGGGCAGGGCAGGGTTGTCTTCGCCAGCGGACGCCGCGCCTCGGTTTTTTGTGGTTTTCTTTTTTGAACTGTACAAATCCGACAACCAAGGAACCGTCATTTCATAAACTGCCAATGACTGTACAAAAGAAGCCTGCATGCCAGTCTTTTTGATGGCAATATCTCCCCCACTTTCTTCTTTCTTTACAAGCCGTGTCTTAACAGCTGTTACTTTTTTTTCCACGACAAAAGAGGAGGCCACGGCACAGACGTCCCCTCCCCCTCCCCGTCTGTCCCATCCCATCCTGTCCCCCCGCCCAAGAGTTCACAATTACATGACACCACAAGCTGAGTTAGGAACAATCAAAGGCCTGACCAACCTTCAAAAAGCCACTGTTCCTTTTGTCTTCGTCTCAATCTGTGAAAGGGTCTCGGAGCCCTGCTTGAGATCCTTTATTTGGACCCGGTCACTGGCCACCAAGGTGAGCAGGCTCAGCTACAAAATGGCTCCCCTCATCTTACCGCTGCAGACCGCCCCCCCCCTACACACAGGCACCCACAAACACACCAGCCCCATTGGCACTCGTAAGCCACAGCTTCTGTCTTGTTCAGATTGGTGTGTAATAATACAACATGTGTGTCTCAGGGCTGAGGGTGGGCATGGGGGAGGCTGTGTTCAATCGACATTCTGACCTACCCTGCTTCCTCATTCTATTAAAGGTGGTCTTGTGGAAGGGGCCAGTTTGTGCTGCATCTGTTTATTTGCACCGTCGCGGATGCTTGACCAGAGCTGGGAACCTGCAGAAAGGAGGAGGGGTCTCTTTGCAGACATTCTTTGTTTTTCTTAACACCAAAAAGAGAAGTTCAGACTATTAGTCAACATGCTCTTAACATTTTAATTGGGTTTAATCCATTGCTGACCAAGTGAGCAGCCCTACACTCGGACACAGTGGCCTGCTTTGTTCCTGTTTCATAGAACTGTAGAGTTGGAAGGGACCACAAGAGTCATCTAGTCATTCCTGCAATTGCAGGAATCTTTTGCCCAACGTTGGGCATGAACCTGAGATTAAGTGTCTCGTGCTCTACCTGCCAACTGAGCTATCTCAGGTCGTAGCTACGTTGCTTAGTTTCGTTTAGCTATGTTGTGGTTTGTTGGAATGTCCAGACCCAGTCCAGCAAACTCACCATGGTTTGTTTTCTGGCAACAAATTGCCATGGTTTGTTGTTAGCTTGCAAACCATGGCTTGTTTTAACAATAGCTTGACTTTTTGTCCTGACCCATGAACTCTGCGTAACCATGGTTTGTGCCACTGCATTGCAGATACTTGCCAAAATACAGGGGCACTAGGCAATATCATCTGGAAAATAAACCACAGTTCATAGCAACAAGCTGTGGCTTGTTTGCTTGTCTGTGACATCAGGTGGTTTCTTGAAATCACGTGATTTCTTCCATGGCTGAGACAAACCATGGCTTAGTGTTATGTGCAAACGCAACCAGTGAAACCACACAGCAACCATTGTTTAGGAATGGCATCATGTTGGCTCTGTGATTTCTTAGTGTGTTGATCAGTGTCATTTTCCTTACTGAAGTTTGATGGCATCCAGTGTCACAACATCCCTTCTCATGTGTGATGCTTTGATTAACTCTGTGGTCCCATGAGCTCTTGCTTCTGAAGTATTTGGTGAGCATTCCAATCTGATTTCTTTGAACAAAAAACAGAACATGATAGGATTTGCTATGGAAAGACAGCACCCAATTTCAACCCAAACAATAGTTCAACACACACACACACACACACACACACACACACACACACACGGTCCTTTTCTGGTTTCCATTAGAAGTTTGAATTTCAGTAAGAAAGCAACACAATAATGCAGGAAACCCCTTTTTTCCCTTTTCCTTTTAGGTCAGTTGTTTAGAAGGGAATGTCTGGACAAAATGAAAACTGCTTGCCTCTCATGTTGCTTAAGCTAGAAAGTCTACAGATAATGTGCCATTGTGGGACAAGGTGTGCTGGCACATCATAAATACTCATTGGAAGATGCACAATGTATCAGGGAGCAGTTCCAGGAATAAAAGGCTATTTGATCTATTTCCAAAGAGACCTCTGGCCTGAACAGCTTTTAAGGATTGTGGGGGAAGGATTGCAGCAGGAAGCAGCTAAGGTGGGTAGATTATCTATAGTTAATTTCCTAGTAAAGATGACACATATTCCTCATAGAATGCCCAGAAGAATAGAGGAAAAGTGGAAGAGAAGGGGCTTGTGAAATAGGTATATATGAATTTGGTTTGTGCATTGTGTCTAACCAGCTGTGGAAAGAGCAAGCTTCTCTAATGCAGGTAATTTAACAATTGCAAAAGAGCTAGTAGGAAAATGAACAGTGCAATTCCATCCCTGTCTACTCAAAAGCCCCACTGAGTTCAATGAGGCTTTCTCCCCTATGCAAGGGAATAGGATGTGCAGCCTAAGTGGATAGCATTTCTATATCTAGTAGGTCTTTTTTCAAGCTACAATTAGCTTCCAGGTCTTAAGCCCTAAACCTCAGCAAAACATGCCCAAGAACTACACACAACATGCCTTAAAGAGTTTCCTGCAGCTTCAGCAAAGCTGAAACACCCTTTCACCAAGAATGCCTCCCGCCACCTCCATTTATTTATTTGAAAACTATGTAAATACTACCTAATGTTTTGAAGCTGTGTGTGACACAAAACTAGGAAGCACAATCAAAACAATAGATCTGTATAAAGACACAAAGCAAAGCAGGAATACGTATGCAATCCCAGCTGATGAGCTGTGTTGTGTGCAAGTAAGGTCTGTGGTCAGCACTTTGCCTGTATGAACAAAACATGTTTCCAGCACGTGGCAAAAAGGTAGTACGGCTTTTTCATGGGGGAGGCTGTTCCAAAGGGTAGGTGTGTCATTTCTGTAAAAGGCCTCTTACAAGTGAATTCAAAGTGGAACATTGACACTGTGGTGCCACCAAGAGGATTTCAACTGCTTATCTCTGTTGAAGGTATGTAGGATTTTGCCAAAGAGTGTTTGATGAATTGCCGTTTCTTGCTCCTTTTAAAAAACAAACCCAGATGCAACATAGCAATATATAATAAAGAACCTCTGCACATAAAAGTTCTTTCCCCTCGTGGCTACGCAACTGCACTTGGAATTATTATTATTATTATTATTATTATTATTATTATTATTATTATTAAATTTATATACTGCCCTATACCCGCAGGTCGCGAGGCAGTTCACAGAATAAAAGCATCAGGATTTACTTCCTTTGGCAGATGTGTTCCCCATATGCCTGTGTCCTGGTGCCTGCCTTAGTTTATATTGTATTTATTGCGTTTATCATGCTCTGCCTTTACTGTTGACATTCATATTTATACATCCAATTTTTTATTATTATCATTTCACCCTGCCTAAAACAATGAATATATAACAAAAAGAAACCCTAAAATTATTTAATTGCACCCAACATGCATATGATCTTGTACATTAGGGTTCCAATATGTAAGAAAAGTGCTCCTTTCATCATTGAATATGTCATCAACCTTCCCTCCCTGACCTAGACAAAACGAGTTAAATTGATCATACACGCTATATCCCAGATACTCATTAGCCTCTGTATCTCTCCCCCCCCCCCCCCCATTTATAACTGACAGGCATTCTATCAGTAATCCTATTCCAAAACTGCATGGGAGCTGCTGATTTCACTTGACAAAAAAAGTACAACTCGAGGGCCTAAGGAAAGGGTGCCTCCCCAAACCGTACCCACCTGACATGTGGCATCAGGTGGGTGGATCAGCTACAAGACCAAGTTCCTCATGGGGAGCTTTCTCTCATAGCCATCCATTCCAAAAGCAAGACTGAAATCCTCACCCATCGGTTGATACCCAACCAAGTTCCCCATGGAGAAGTCAGTTGTGCAGCTGATCCCCACAGAAAGCATCTTCGCCAGTTCTATGCTCAGCGTTCTACTGCTTTACAGAGCCTCTTGGACTGCAGTTCCCATGTGCCCGACAATCCACTGGCGGTTGGTGCTGTATAAAGGGCTTTTGACGGGTGGGTTACCCAGCTCACTTGTCAAAAGTGGGGGCAGATCTGCCTGGCCAGAAAGGTTCCTCACCCCTGGTCAAAGGGAAGATTATAATTAAGTCATTTTCTCTATATTAGGAATTAATTAGGGATTTATTAGATGCAGAACTTTTGGAGATTAATTACTTTATCTTTTGGCACGCCCAATAAATTTAGTTTGCATCTGCTCTAATTGCATTGCAGTGCCGAATATGTGTCATAGATTTTGAGATAGGTTCGACTTAGTCTTCATGGGGTGATGTGCCATCTAAATCAGGGGTGACTAACTTGTTATTGCACTCCAGCTCCCATCATCCCTGATTGTTGGCCATGCCAGCTAGAGCTGATGAGACTTGGATCCCTCACCCCTGTTACAGCTACTTGTGATAGTGAATTACAAGAAGTTTACGGAGGCCCTCCCAGACCATGGCTGAGCCTTATGCAAGGACAATACTGTATACTTGGCCAAGACCATGTACTTTCCTCACTGGTATTCAATTCCTAATTAACAGATTTGCAACCATCAGATTTCATGCACTTCCAGAGCAAACTGCAAACACTTCCAGTTTACTGAGCATTCAGCCTGATTTGCCTGCAGAGAGATTAGACAATGTGGGCTATTTAATGAGCATTCATTTGGATTTGTGTGTGGGGAGGTTAGAAGACATTGTGTTAAAGCAAGTGCTATTCCCCACACTCCCAGAGTGTTTTGCAATCACTTTGTTTGTGATTTTTGTGCTTTTATATTGTAAACTGCCCCGCAATCCCTGGATGAAGGGCAGCCTAGAAATCTAATGAATAATAATAGTAATAATTTGCACATTCCAAAACAATATGTGAACCGAAACACAGCCAACCTTTGAAATCCTTGCTTCACCCGCAATTTGCAATGTGCTTCTCCTGCTGGACAATGTGTGCGAATTTGCATATGCTTGGATAAGGTGTGTGTAAAAAACGTATACATTTGCGAAATAACGTACAAAAATGCATTGCATTAGGGCAAATTGGTTTTGCAAAAATGTGTGGAACTCAGAAGAATTGCATGTAAACATATGCAACCTTAGGAGAAATTCACGCTGATGCGCTGATGAATTTTCATGAGGGTTTTAACAACAAATAATTTGCAAACTGGTGTGGAACTGCGAAGAGCTGAACTTCAGAATGGAGATGGTCACCCTCCTCTGCACATGTTTCAGCTTGTCAGTATCTTTCTGAGGGAGTCTACCAGGGAAGAAGGGCTGGGAGAGAAGACGAGAAGTTCAGTCATGGATCTATTGATGAGTCAGTGCACAGCAAGCCATTATTTCAAATCTCCTTGTCTCCTGGCATCAGCAACTTTTCAAGGGATACAGCTTGCCCTGTCTTATTTTCTAGTCCAAAACGTTTTGGTACCTGAGACCAAAGCAACAAGCACCACCACCCAATGATAGGACTGGCCCTGCCCTCTCCCTGCTGATGGACTTGTGGTACAATCTAGAGATTTGTGCACTGCCTCCCTAGGTTCATGTCAATCTGTCTGCAGCCCAGCTCACCCAAATTATGCTGCCTGAGGCAGTCAGTCACCCTCACTTTCTTGGGCAGAGCCGCACCACACATTTAAAGCACCCCCCCAAAAAAAATCCTGGGTATTGTACTTTTCCCTTCATAGAGCTACAGCTCTCAACAATTATCAAACTAGAGTTCCCCTGATTCTTTGGTGGAAGTCACGTGCTTTAAATGTGCATGGGGTGTGCTTTGGATGTATGGTGTGAATCTGCCTATTTCGTGGTGTTTCTGTGCCCAACGTATTTCTGTATTTCTGGCTCTCTGTTTCTGTGCCCGCTGTATTTCTAATGGCCATGCATGATCTAAGGCTCCCACTTGCCTCCCCGCTCCCTCCATCCTCTTGCTGCGTCTTTCAAGAGGCTTTAGGCTTCAAGAAAGCTGTGAGGTCCAGCTAATCGGCTCGCTCCTTTGTGACACTGATGTATGGGACATCATAAAGCAAACGAAGTACCCATCGGGGCTGGATTAATCTCCTGCCCCTTTTCAACAACAGGGCCCATCTCTGTGCCAAATCATTCGACGTTACAAGGACATTTTTCTCTGTCTCAGGGAGACATTTCATTTTCAGAGAAGACAAAGTAACTCTCTAGGTAAGTTACAAGCCAGCCGTAGGGGTTGCGAGGTTTCTTGGTCTGGTTCCAGAGCCTAGGGTGAGTGGGTGGATTAATTAACTCTTTGTAAAGCTTTCCTGTTGAGACAAGCCTTTCGGGAAGTGGTGGCCAGAACAGGTGACTCCGTTCACCTCTCCTTGGCAGCAAAGAAATTAATGCCCTAATGCCTAATAGCCTGTGGCCATCCCGATGGTGAGGGACTCCAGCTCCCATCATCCCTGACCATTGAGCCACACTGCCTGAGACTGAGGGAAGTTGGAGTCCAGCTACATCTGGTGCACCACAAGTTCCTCACTTCTGCCCTAGGTTTGTGTCTCTCAAGCCTCCTTTCTCCCTAATACTTACCATATTTTTCGCTCTATAAGACGCACCAGACCATAAGATGCACCTAGTTTTTGGAGGAGGAAAACAAGAAAAAAAACTATTCTGAATCCCAGAAGCCAGAACAGCGAGAGGGAGATGTTCTGGCTTTTGGGATAGCTGCGCAGCCTGCAAATGCTCCATAAAACGCACACACATTTCCCCTTACTTTTTAGGAGTGAAAAAGTGTGTCTTATAGAGCGAAAAATAGGTATTTATTCTTATTTATTTATTCCATTTATATCCCACATTTTCTCCAGCGAGCTCAAAGTGAGGTACGTGGTTCTCCCCTCGTCATTTACTCCTCGCGACAACCCTGTGAGGCAGCTTAGGCTGAGAGGCTGTGACTGGGCCAAAGTCACCCAGTGAGCTTCATGGGCATGTAAAGATTTGAACCCTGGCCTCTCCTCCCCTTTGTCTGACCCCTATAACCACCACACTAGCTCTCGGATGCTGGGAGCTGGCAGGCAGACTCTTGAGGCGGAGAGGCTCGATTCCTGTCCTTTAGATCAGAATGGAGAGCCATGGTGGGGCACTTTTTTCAACCTGAGGGCCGCATTCCCTTTGGGGAGGCAGGCACAAGCTAGCAGCATGTGGGGTCAGAGGCTAAAATGGGCAGGTTCCTTTTGTACCTTGGGCTTCTCCAGGTAGGGCCCAGAAAGACCTCGGAGAGCTGCTGCTAGCCTATGTATGTAGACCCCTGGTCATCAACTGATGGCCTAATCGAAGGTGGGTCACAACAGGAGCACTACCACCCTGCAAGTATATGGTGAAAGATGAAGAAATGGGTCCCCATATGCTGTTTGGGTTAAAAGTGAGCCCTGGATGTGAAACGGTCGAATATACATGTAGACAATAATGAGCTAGGTAGGCCAATGGTCTGACTTGGTATGAGGCAACTTCCTGTGTTCCTATGATGCTCTTGGTATGTTTGAAAGGCCAAACAATCCCAACCTGGAATTTAAAAAGAAAGAAAATGACTTAGGCCTACAAATCTAAAGCTTACAGCTCCCCCTGGTGGTCCAGAACCATTTGTACAGGCAGCTTTAGCTTTTTTCATAGAATTACAGAGTTGGTAGGTACCCTGAGGGTCATCTAATCCAACCCCCTGCAATGTAGGAATATCTTGCCCAACGTGGGGCTCAAACCCACAACCTTGAGATTAAGAGTAACGTGCTCTACCGATTGAGCTATCCACAGTTTTGGATTGTGATGATTTGCTTCTTCCATTATTATTATTTTTATACTTGTCAGCAGCTATCACAATGCTTTTGCCTGGGTTCTCATTGTGGGGTGAGCCTCTTAGGTTGGAAAGGTGGGATCACTATGTGACCTGGAAGTGAGCAGAGTGAGATGGATGGTGGTGATGTGTGGGCTCCTTGCTCATACTGGGAACTCTGGAAGCAGAAGGAAGAGCTTCTTAGTCCATCTCCTTCAAAACAAAGGCTTAGAGAGCATCTAGGTAGGTCACTTCACCAGGTAAGCAGATGGCGCAACAGGGGAAGAAGCAGGTATAACCACAATAACACCCTTTAGACTGTGATTCCTATCTGTGACCATTGAGGTTGGTGGAAGGTGGAGTAGAGCAATATCTGGAGGGCACCATTTTAGCCCCTTTTTGCCGTAGGTTGTAGTAAACGGAGCCTCCAGCTCATGGTCCAGATTTGGCCCCGCACAAGTCCCAGCTGGGCCTGCAAGACTCTTTTCCCCCAGACCATGCCCACCTGCCCCAGCCCTGACATGTGGCGTCAGGTGTGGGGCAGGTAGAGATCAGGCTCAATGAACTCTATCGCAGAACCAGTTCCTGCAGAAAGCAGCTTTCGTGGGCCTCTAATGTAGATTAGTGCCTAAAGGTAAGAGTCACACCCATTGCTTAATTGTTTGTTAAGGGTGCCAAGAGTCATTAGGAGCAGTGGCGGAGCAAACCTGGGGTGGCGTGCGGGGCCTCCGAGGAGGCTACCTGCCTCCTCCCACTCAGCCGCCCTACAGCTGAGGGGGGGGGGTGACGGGCAGACTATTTGGGGCAGTGTGGAGCCTGCGGGCGTGCTGCAGGACCCACAGTGAGTGCCGTCCAGCATTTTGTCACCCCCCTCAGTGGTGACACCTGGGGCAGACCGCCCACAGTTCCCAGAATTCTTTGGGGGAAGCCGTGGTCTAGAGGTGCTTTAACTGTATGAGGGGGCTGTGCCCCTAGGTTCACATGGGAGAAGGCACCTGAAGTGTGCAGGGTGATTGTCTTTGTGGGTTCTGTGTTGGAGCCAGATGGGGATGGCCCTAGGTTGCGAGTTTCACCTATGCCTAGTCTGCTCCATGCTGCAACGCTCAGCAGCCTTATCTCCTTCCCTATCTCATCTCCTTGCTCTCTTGTTTTGCTGTCTGGCTAAGCTGATTTGTTTTCAGTTGCTTGGCAATCCTGTTATGAAATACCCAAGGCTGCCTGACACTGCAGATTCCTCTCCCAAACCCCCTTCGTTGTTCCTATGAAAACCACAGATAATCAGAGGAAAGCCTTGCGTGATGTCAGGTTGAGAAAAGAGGACAACATCGTGTTCCGGGTTGACCTCATCATGGCCTAAATGTCGCATTCCCATTGTTCTTGACTGCAGCAGCCCCCGACATACAAAGCATCAATTTTCTTAGTATGTGAGGCTTGTTCCACCCTCCTTCCATTCAGTCTTCTAAAGAGAATGACAGGAGCCTCATTTGATGAGGTTGTTGGCATTGGACATAACAATGATTTGTATCCCGTGGAAGTTTGTGATAACGAGGGAGATGAATATTCATGGAAATGAGAGGTCACACATATCCCACAACTGTCCCAATTTAAGCGGGACATCCTGGAATCACAGAAGCCAATTCCAGCTTCTGTTTGCATCCCAGAAGGTCCCATTTTTTGGTCTGGCGCAAGTCAGCAGGGTCACACCAGAGAGCCAGACCGGAAGGTGCTCTGGCATGACCCCAAGTTTGGGGACAAAAATGTAGTTCCATGCTTGCTTTCCTTCCCAATACAGGGCTACAAGAGACAGAGAGAGAAAGGTGTAGTGGTTAGAGTGTCAGACTAGAACCAGACCACGAAGCTCACAGGGCTACAAATCTCACTGTTCTTTTCAGCACATTTCTCCATCACTTTCCTAACTGCAAAAGTCCTCTTTTTTAAAAGAAAGAAAGATTTGTTGCAGTAGAGTGACGGAATCCTTTAACCCACTTTAAACACACAAGCCAAAATTTCTGGTATGTGCTTGAATCTTTCACACAAAACAGCAACAGTCTGGAGACACCCAGAGTATTTACTGCATGGGGAAGGCGATAATTTAAAATCAAAATAGAAGAAAGTGATCACTCAAGCTGGTACTGTTGCTGAGGCACCAAAAGTATGTGCCTCAGAGAGGTGTTAGAATCTTTATGTGTGTGGTAACACTGTGGGGTTATTACTACATTATTTTTGTTGTTGGGCAACCCCTGCCCGCCCCCAGCCCTGTGGTGCTTATGTTGACAAGGCACCTTTTGAACAACTAAAAGCCACCTGTCAGGCAGGCAGGGCCAGTGTGTTTGAGCACAGCTCCCTTAGCAACCAGCCTGCTTTGTTTCCTTGCTTGTTTTGGCTGCCACCAAGCAGTCGGGGCCTTGCAATGGATCGTAGGGGCCAAGGGACCGCCTCACCACCAGTGCACCTCATTCAGCAACCAGTAAGTCATCATTGCAGGCTGGGGGAGTCGAGAGGGAGCCAGAGTTGCGCCCCTGAATGAGCAGCAGAGAGGAGAATCCCTTGGGACTCCGAAAGATCTGATTTATCCTCCCCACATCCCACAAAATAATCCCTAGGTTGCAGTAGGATGCTGGCTGCAGGGGCGGGGTGCAAAATTTAAAAATTCTGGAACAGACTATTTTATGCTATGTCATTACTAAATCTGCAATAATCCCCACAGCTACAAATTGAGGTTGGAAGAATAACCAGAGAGGGTTGGGGAGCTGGTGCTGCTGGGGCATTGAAACATTTGGGTCAGTTGCCCTGTGCTAAGGAAATTAATGAAGCTTTTTTAAAAATAAAAAAAGTTAATTACCTTTGGAGGGGATTCTGCAGGATCATCTGGCAGTTAAACCCTCCTGCCGTCTTCTGTCTCAGAGATAAACCCCATGACCCAATTGGGAGGCAGTCCGCAAACTGCCTCATTGGATCCTGTCAATGAATTTCCCTTCTTCTGCCCTGGACTTCGCATGTGGGAACTGACCCCACACAGCAATTAGGGGTTGGGGAAAACAGTTCCACCACCACCACCACCCTTGCCTTGAAAATCCCCCAAGGAATAGGATTACACAGCCTCTTTAGGCAAAGGGGGAGAGCCACACAGTACATTTTAAAGCTCATTCAACACACATTTAAAGCACATGACTTTGTCCAAAGAACCCTAGGAAGTGCAGTTTCACTCTAACAGAGCTGCAGTTCTTGACAAACTACAGTTCCTGGGATTTTTGGGGGGGTGATACATAAAAGTATGGCTTGGAGCCGCCCCAAATGTTGCAGAGCAGAGCCTATGCTTCATTCCATACGCTCTTCTGTATGGATGGATGAGGAATCCAAGGGCAAACCAAGGCCAGAATCTTTGTAAAAGGTGTTCTTGCACAGAGTACAACTCTTGGAGTCACAACCTCCTATAAAGGTAAAGGTAAAGGTACCCCTGCCCGTACGGGCCAGTCTTGACAGACTCTAGGGTTGTGCGCCCATCTCACTCTATAGGCCGGGGGCCAGCGCTGTCCGGAGACACTTCCGGGTCACATGGCCAGCGTGACAAGCTGCATCTGGCAAGCCAGCGCAGCACACGGAACGCCGTTTACCTTCCCGCCAGTAAGCGGTCCCTATTTATCTACTTGCACCCGAGGGTGCTTTCGAACTGCTAGGTTGGCAGGCGCTGGGACCGAGCAGCGGGAGCACACCCCGCCACGGGGATTCGAACCGCCGACCTTTCGATCGGCAAGCCCTAGGCGCTGAGGCTTTTACCCACAGCGCCACCCGCGTCCCCACAACCTCCTATACTTAGTGCCAATAGATATATTGCCTCCCTAGACCAGTGTTTCCCAACCTTGTGCCTCCAGCTGTTTTTGAACTACAACTCCCATCATCCCTGACTAGCAAGACCAGTGGCAAGGGATGATGGGAATTGTAGTCCAAAAACAGCTGGAGGCACAAGGTTGGGAAACACTGCCCTAGACAACTGCTTGGGTTGCTTGCACAGTCAGACCAGTATTTGGCAAAAGGGAGGCCTTCTCACACGCGAAGATAAGGGGGGCAGGTGATGTAGGGGACACATGAAGTGTCTCCTGGTGTGTGTGTGTGCGTGCGCGTGCGCACTTTTATAAATGTTGCTGCCATCGCCAAATGTTCCAAAAGGAATTCAGTTGGAAACAGGGCATGCTAATCTACTCCCAAGGCTGATTTTCTAATCAAAAACCCACCTTCTTGTGCTTCCCCACCCAGAGGGTTTTCCCACCCCATGTTAGGAGAAAATCAGCAGGAGGGGTGGATTATTAGGAAAGAAAAATAGGAAGCTTCCTTATATTGAGTCAAACGACTGGCCCATCAAACTCACTATTGTCTACACAGACTAGCAGCAACACCCCAGGATTTCAGGGTCTCTCCCAGACCTACCCGGAGATGTCAGGGATTGAACTTGGGACCTATAGCATGCAAATCATGTGCTCTGCCATTGAGTGAGCAGACAGTCCATGGGGAAAGGTTTAAGCACCCCATCGGCCCACTGCTGCCCTCATCAGATTTGGAGATCATCCTCCATTTGGTTGCAGGAAAATGTCTGTCTTGCTATCATACCCAGTTTGGCTCTTGCATCAGACTTCTCATTAAATAAATGTGTAACTTGACGGTAGAAAAGAAAAGAAAAGAGGAAAACCTGGCCCAAGAGGGAGCGGGGGAATGACCTCCTAAGAAGAGACAGGATTTATTTGCGCAGACTGATTCTTTTCTCTGACATTAATTCTCAGATTCCGCAGCAGCCGGAGGTGACAATTCTCCAGCAATTGCCCTGGGCTACATCTGTTCCTCCGATATCCAGCAAGGCAGGGCACATCAGGGAAGGTAGGAAACCCAGCACAAGAAAGCCATGCCTGCCATTAGCAGGAGTGTTTAAAATTCTGCGCCGAAACCCACCCACCCACCCCAAGGATCCGGAAAGGCAGGGCTGAATGTAAATCATCTGCATCCCAAGACAGGATTTATAGCAGATTGGAAGGCAAAAAATAAATGCACCAACCTCTCCACCTACCCACTCTTTCTAAAAACTCAGACCCTTAAATGGGCAATATAAATGTTGGCTGAATTTTCGTTCTGTGGGCAAAGATCTACAACTAAATTTGCAGTGAAGGTGGTGAGTAGAGTTGCTGCTACCACCAGCGTAATAGCAGGAGCAGAAGAAGAAATACTATGTGGACACATCATGGGGGGGGGGGGGGGAGCAGCCAGAGTGTATTCAGGGCCGCAGCATTGGTGGCCTGTGCTGAGGGAAGCCTGTTGCTGGTCCTGTAGCCCAGAAAGGAAACAAGTTTTACAAATCCACCAACCAAAAGGAGCACACTATCAAGATGAAATATCACCCCACAGACTGCACCCACCTGCCTCAACTGGGTTTTCAAGGCCTTCTGAAAACCTGAAGTTTGATTATGACTTTACAGGGGTCAGTTGTGAGTCCCAGAGTTGTGGCTTAGACTGCCATGTGCAAAGATATCTGTCATTGTGATATACCCAATCCTTGTTTGAGAAACTTAAAAAGGAGTGATGTCAACTTCCCTTATTCTTTCAACTGCAGGGAAATTGTATTCCCATACAGTGCTACCTCAGGTTAAGTACTTAATTCATTCCGGAGGTCCGTTCTTAACCTGAAACTGTTCTTAACCTGAAGCACCACTTTAGCCAATGGGGCTTCCCGCTGCTGCCACGCTGCCAGAGCATGATTTCTGATCTCATCCTGAAGCAAAGTTCTTAACCCAAGGTACTATTTCTGGGTTAGCGCAGTCTGTAACCTATTGTAACCTGTATGTAACCCGAGGTACTACTGTATATTAGCTCCTAACTTAGTTCACATAATCTAAGCATTGGCATCTTCTTAACTAAGCTACTTCTCTTGTTTGTAGAATTTCACTTGGTTAGCTCGCTGTCCAACACTTCACTGTATTGAAAGTGGAGAGATTGTTTCACTGCCCAGCTAATTTACAAGGCTTTTATCTGCCATTTGTCTTTGCAAAGTGCCATCTATGGCCCAGAACATTCATTGCACCCTTTCTTTCTGGCAGATTTAATGGATCTCATGATGATACAGAATGCCCAGATGCACCAAGTCATAATGAACAACTTGGCCATGTCAGCAGTGGCGCACTTTGAAAACAGCCCAGCCCAATCTCTGGCACAGGTAGGTAACTGGAAGGGAAATGCTCTGTTCCACAAATGGAAGAAGAGAATTTTGGTTGGTCCACATTTTTAAGCAAAGGAACCTAATTTGCACCCCACCTAATTTGCACCAAACTAATATGTAGGTTGGAATGTAATTTGGAAATTGCACTTCTCTGAATTTTGCAATTCAGTTCATAAACGAACTAAACTGTGTTTGACCTGTTTGTTTTAGAGTAAAATAAGTTTAGAATTGCATGCAACGAGCTAAAATATGCATTTAAGTACATATTTAAATAAGAATTTTCATTTGGACTTTAAAAAATGCAGGCTAATGTGGAAATTACAAGCAAACACGTGATATACAGGGCAGAAATAGGCTGATCTGTTCCTATTTTAAATGGGAAAAGAGGTTGACATTTTCTCCTTTCCTAAATAATCCTTCTGCCTTGCACCCCGGACACAGCCCTATCACAATCTAGCATGGGGTTGGAGGACTTGAGATCAAAGCTGGGATTGGGAGCAGAGGCCTAGCAGAGTGGAGGGTTAGCTTAACTTTTATTTTTTCTGCTTCAACTCTGCCCCAAAGACTCTTCTCCATAAGAGATAAAATATACCCGGTCTCCCTGGAGGAGGAAAGTGGGGTCGATGTATTCCAGTGGACATTTCTCAAGCCTTTCACCCTCTCTTTCCTGCAGGTGTCCCACGTCCCTTGGCAGATAGAAGACGAGGAAGAGGATGACCCAGCCCCCCTTGTGTTCCACCATCATTATGCCCCCTACCCAAGCATTCTTCCATTCATGGGATGGCAGTCTCCATCTCGGGTTCAGCAACAACCTGCCATTCGCCATGTAGGCCCAGACCTTCAGCTGATGGGGAGGCAAGACAGGTCAGTGTAGCTGGAGATGGGTTTATGAGGAAAGGATAGCACAGTCAAATGTGGAGGGGCACAGATCTTCACTGAGATGTTCATATCTGCAACTCAACACTCCAAACGTTGCATTCAAAAATATAACATTAGCACAAGTAGTGAGATAATAATAGACACTCGCCAGAAGACTTCCGGGACAACGATGAACCTCACAGAGCTGTAATTCCCAGCACCAAACTACAATTCCCAGGATTCTTTTTGTTGTTGGGGGAGTCGTGTTTGTAGCCAATATCTCCCAACTTCTCACCAGGCAGGGCAAAGCCAGCCCAAGGGATTTTGCAGCAAATAGTGCTTTGCCCCTGACCCATCAAAGTCAAGGTGAGCATAGTACCAAAGCCAGCCAGGTTATTCTGGCACGTCAGGCAGAAAATCCCACTAGGAACCTCTCTCCCTACCTAGCAGTTAAATCACACAGACAATCAATTTAATAACTAACCATTTGCTGCCTTAAAACCAGCTGCCTGCGGTGGCCACCTAATGGTACGGCCAGGACCCTGCCCATCCAAGTTCTACTGCCTGAATAAATAGCATAGATATGGATATGGGGCCTTTTGTTCATGATCTAGCCCCCTTCTTTCAGTCCCAGAGAAGGACAAGGAGGTCTGTAGAGCCCTGAAACCCCTGCACTGTGCAGGCCTTCTTCCTTCGGCCTCCAGCATTTTCACCAGACAACTAGTAAGCATGTCCAAACTTAATTTTTGCTGCCATCATAATAAGGCCTAGAAAAGTGACGGGGGGGGGGGGAGCAAGACATAAAAGATAATACTTTGGGGGTGCAGGCATCTGTAATTATTATTATTGTTGTTATTGTTATTATTATTGTTGTTGTTGTTTATTTATTTATTTATTTATTTATTCATTCATTCATTCATTCATACCCTGCCCATCTGGCTGGGTTTCCCCAGCCACTCTGGGCGGCTCCCAATCAAATATTAAAAACACAGTACAGCTTTAAACATTAAAAACTTCCCTAAACAGGGCTACCTTCAGATGTCCTTTAATACTAGGATAGTTGTTTATTTCCTTGACATCTGGTGGGAGGGCGTTCCACAGGGCGGGTGCCACTACCGAAAGGCCCTCTGCCTGGTTAGCATTAGCTAAGCTGATTCTCCTACTTGCACTCCTGTGAGGAGTCCTGTGAGGCACACAGAATTTCCAGTGGAGATTTTTGCACCCCAGTTTTTACTAACTCTCCCATCTTGACTTGTCCCAATAGGGAACCAGTCCCTCCACCCCCACCACCAAGCGCCACTGGAACTGTGATGGCCGATGTCCCACCAGCTTCAGGTAAGGGTGGGTGCTGCAGGCTTTGAAGCATCTGTTTCTGAAATCCCCAGCCAATGCTATTATTTTCCCAAGCCTTTCCGTGCAAGTGGGCTTTTGGTATCTCTTTGTCCCAGACATCCTAATGCTGACTCCATGGCACCTTTGCCACCTACTTAATGTCCTATGTCATTTTAGTCTAATCCTTTCCCAGCCTGGTGCCGTCCATGTTTTGTTTTGACTACAACTCCCATCAGCCCCAGTCATCATAGCCAACAGGATGATGGGGGTCGTAGTCTTAAAAGCCTGGAGGAAACCAACTTGGGGACAGCTGCTCTGCACAAATATATTCCCTCCCACTCCACCTGTTCAATACTACTACTACACGTTCCCTGCTTCCCCCAAAGTCCTGGAGCAGCATTACAGGATTCAGAACACTGGAAATAAGTTACTTTCATAATATTTGCTTCATCTACAGATATATAAAAGGAGAGCCTAGGTGGAGGCAAACAGGCACTTCCACAGCAGGCGGCCAATCCATCAGCCCTGCTTCTCCATTTGGCTTATTCACAGCTCGCTCAGTGTTCTTTCTTCCTTTAAAAAACAACAACATTGCCCAATTTTCTAAATTGGCTCTAAATGGTTTCTCTTCCTCCTCCCACCAGCGGGAGGATGCCACCTTCCTAAACCCTGATGGGTGCTACAATCCAGGGCCGTAGAGAGATTCCCTGCCAGACATTCCTGGCCATTAAAGTCCATTTCAATTCTTTTGTTTTAGGACCCCGATTAAGATGGCTCAGCTCACAATGCTATTAAATATATCTGGCGGGTGGGGGAGATCTGGGGCTGCCTTTATGCGCTGGCAAGGCTGACATAAGTGGTTCCTCCTTTCAGAATACTATGACTACACTGAGGCACGGAGGTGAGGTGAAAGTCTGGCCTTCTTAAGCATTTACAGAACAAGACACAGGCCTCAAACTCTGCCTGGCTGCCCCTTCAGCATCCGAGACTGAGCAAACAGCACTGCTGTGACATGGATAGCTTGGTGGCATATTCCTCCCCTTGTTCGATCGAGGCCTCTAAGTGTGTGCATTTGGAATAAACTTCATCAATTTGTCTGAGTTGCAGTTAATCCTAAGAACATAAGAATAGCCTGCTGGGTCATGCCAAAGGCCCAGTTAGTCCTGGACTGTTCTCACAGCAGCCATCCAGAAGCTCTGTGGGAAACCCACAAGCAACAGCCCTCTGTAGATCAGTGCCAGTTATCTGAATAACTTATATAACCATCCTTCCTCAAAACGTAAGGCAGGGGTAGCCAACCTGGTGCCCTCAAATGTTGTTGGACTACAGCTCCCATCATCCCTGATCATTGGCCATGCTGGCTGGGGCTGATGGAAGATGGAGTCCATCACCAATGGGAGGGTGCCATGTTCCTACCAATGCCTTACGTGGAGATGGGAAAATCTGCCCAGTTCCCCTCACAGAGCTACAATTCCCATGGTTCCCTGGGAAGAGGGACTGACAGCTAAACCACTCTGAGAATTATAGCTCTGTGGGGGGAATAGGGATCTCCTAACAATTCTCAGCACTCTTCACAAACTATTGTTTTCAGAATTATTATTTTTTTTTGTGCATGGGAAGCCATAACTGTTTAAAGTGGTAGCGCTGATTTTGGCGGCAGCAAAATAAGGAAGAAAAGAAAGAAAAGAAATGATGATTAAGGAGGGGTGAAAATAAGGATCAGCTGAAGTGGGAGCTGTGTGTATGGTACGTTTGTATCCAGCTTCTGTGTATTTCCTGTGTGTGTGTGTGTGTGTGTGTGTGTGTGGTGTGTAAGTGTCCTGTGTGTTATGTGTGCAAGTGAATGTGCATGCAGAATGTGGGATGGCCACATTCCCTCTGCTCAAAAAAAAGTTTAGCCACTTCTGCTATAGTGAGTCCCAGCTCACCAATTGAGGACCAATGGACTACATCTTGTAAAAAATAAAAATAAAAAAGACTTCCCTGGGTTTCCCCGGACATTTTAACCAATTTCTGAACATTCTGACCATTTTCAGCGGACAAATAACAGCGGACAAATCACAGGGAAATTCCAGACGTGTGCCAGCCTACCCCTCTTGGCCTTATTTAGGAAATGTCCAGCACATGGAATAAACTTTTACAAACGTGTTCCTTTCCAGATGTTTTTGTTTAATACTGTTATACTTTCTGGTCATATTGGCTGCATTGTCATATGATTGTCCTCTACATTTACTGGCATCTATTTCAAGTTCACTGAAGTAGTTCAGTATCAGCTCAGTTGTGCTTTCACTGGTGTGAAGTTAAAAAAAAACTCCAAAAGCATTCAACTGGCAATCCATCACTAGGAGAAACATTATCTAACAATGACAGCAAGTTGATCAACATGGGAAATATTAGATGTTGAATCAAGTGATAATCTAAAATAACCTGCCTGTTTGATGTCACTCAGTGTTGCTTCTCAAACTGTGTTAGCCATCAGCTGCATAACCTCTTCACATGTAGTTTTGGATAAGTACGATGACTGACCAGAGTCTTTGCCTCCATGCTGATTTATGTGAGCACACAGGAAGGGATCAAATTTGGCAATTAATTCAAGCAATCTAACAAATTTGCCATTGTTTGGTGAACCAAAGGTTTCATCATCTCCCCCCTAAATGCCAAGCCATGTTCTGCCAAAAGGGAAATCACTGAAATAACTTGCTGAAGTACATGCCTCCAGTAATCCTGCTCTGCTTTTATTTGCTTTTCGAGTTACTATGTGAGCGTTTGACCATGCTTTTTCATTAAGTGTCTTAGCAAAGAGTTCATATGATTTTTAAAATTTCCATGGGGTTGAAAAAGATAAGTATGATGCCAGGCATCAAATCTAATACAAGCTAAAGCTGCCGTTGGGGTAAGTTTGGTTTGCATACAGAACAGTAGACTTTTCCTTTCGAGGGAGAATGAATTATTTGAGCAGAAATTGGCTTAGTTTTTGTGTGTTCACTTTGAAGGTTAAAAGGTCCGTCCCAGTGCTGACATTCCGATGGGCCTTCCTCAATCTAGAATATTTCTTCATTATTCATTGTGGCCCATAAGCCTGTGTCATTACAGTGGTACCTCGGGTTAAGTACTTAATTCGTTCCGGAGGTCCATACTTAACCTGAAACTGTTCTTAACCTGAAGCACCACTTTAGCTAATGGGGCCTCCTGCTGCTGCTGCGCCGCCGGAGCACAATTTCTGTTCTCATCCTGAAGCAAAATTCTTAACCTGAAGCACTATTTATGGGTTAGTGGAGTCTGTAACCTGAAGCGTATGTAACCCGAGGTATCACTGTATTGTATCTGTAATGACTAGTAGCATGGACAGCTGGTATTTTTGTGTGTGCAATGCTACAATTTTTGCTGAAATCATTTGATTTGTTTTCCAATTCTTTAAAATGCTAATGAGTTTGAACTGCTGCTTTTGGTACAACTACCTTGTGGCATGTTCCTTCAGCACTTTGTGTGAATTCTTTGGCTGTAGGTCTTAACACTTCATTGTCACTTTCTCCAGAAGTTTCTGACAATAGTTCTCTCTGAAGTTCTTGGGTGGCTGCGTTCTGTATATAATCTGGTTGTTCTTCAGTTAGCTCAGACTGCTCAGCGTGATCTTCTTGATTTCCTTCTGTTTGCAAACACAAATGTTCTGTATCTGAGGGACTGGATAGGGCTGTTTCTGCTTGTTGTACGAAGCCATATGATATGACATGATTAGTTTTAAATGTTTGAGTATTTCCTTCTGTTCTTCTTGTTTTCTTTTACTAGCACCACTTTCATATTGCTTACTCATTATTATTTTCACAAAAAAGTGAAAGTTAAATATTACTGTGATTCACAAGGATATGTCAATCAATCCTCAGTTGCTCTCAGAAGGCGTGCTATAATGATAGACAGTGAACTGAACCCTTGTATTGCTTCATAGCTGACTTTATCATTTGATTCTGAGTAGCTTTAAAGCCTCCACAAACTTTTCTAAGCAATAAGTACGCACCTGTCTAACTGCTGTACAGGCACAGACTCATACATGTTTAACGTGACTAAGGACCTGGGCCCAGATAGCAAAATCGGCCTGTTGTTTTTTTTTTAAAAAATTGGCAAGAGTCCAAGTCCCCCTAGATTACGAGGCCTAGGGCCACAGCCCATACAGCCTGTGTGTAAACCTGACACAGGTTGGGACTCTCCATTGAGCCATAGCAGCCCATCCTTGAATTCAACCCAGCAGCTCTTGTTCCCTGAGTCCCCCTCTTCCTCCAGCACTGGTTGTAAAGAGTGCTGACAACTCAAAATCAACATGCAACTCTCTAGTGCCTGGGTAGGCAAACTAAGGCCCAAGGGCCAAATCCGGCCTAATCGCCTTCTCAATCCACCCCACCCACGGTCCGGGAATCAGCGTGTTTTTACATGACTAGAATGTGCACTTTTACAGTGGTACCTCGGGTTACATACACTTCAGGTTACATACGCTTCAGGTTACACACTCCACTAAGCCAGAAATAGTGCTTCAGGTTAAGAACTTTGCTTCAGGATAAGAACAGAAATTGGGCTCTGGCGGTGCGGCGGCAGCAGGAGGCCCCATTAGCTAAAGTGGTGCTTCAGGTTAAGAACAGTTTCAGGTTAAGAATGGACCTCCGGAACGAATTAAGTACTTAACCCGAGGTACCACTGTATTTAAAATGCATCTCTGGGTTATTTGGGGCATAGGAATTTGTTCTTTTTCTCTCTATTCAAAATATAGTCTGGCCCCCCACAAGGTCTGAGGAACAGTGGACCGGCCCCCTGCTGAAACAGTTTGCTGACCCCTGCTCTAGTGAATTGTGGTGTTGTTGTTGCTGAATCATATCATTCTTCCAAGAAGCTCAAGGTAGCGTGTGTGGGTTATCCTCCCCATTTTATCTTCATAACTAGCCTATGAGGTGGACTGGACTCAGCGATTCAGCGATGTGGTGATCAGTATTGAATTTCAGGAGCTCCATGTGACCCAGTGCCCATCGCCACCCCAAATATGCAGGCAGCTGTAGTGATCCTTTAATATATTTATTTTAGTTCTATTTATTTCACTTTGACAATGTATACATCGCTTAACTGTAATTGTCTCTAAGCAGTGTACAGGTAATCCAATGAAGCGTTTGGTTTTTTTAAGGTAGGGTGCACACCACACATTTACACCCACCACCACCACAAATCCAGGGAGCTGTAGTATATCCATTATGAAGCTACAGTTCCCCTTACAAACTACAGTCCCCAGGATTCTATGCAGCAACTCACCAGCTTTATATGTATGGCATGTATGCAGCCTTAGTTAAAACTAAAAAAATCAGAATAAAAACTGCTGGGTTTTTTTTAAAAATATATATATATATATTTAATTTTCAATTTTATACATTTCAATAATTTTTTACAATAATTTTAACATTTCGAAACCCGACTTCCTTCCCCCCTCTTTCTGCGGTTCCTTAAATTTATTTTTTATATTTTCTGCATATTCCAAAATAACTTAATCATTTATTCATCTACTTTAAGTGTATACTCATAGAAAACTGCAGGTTATTACAATAATCCTGCCAATGTTCTTATCTTTTTACAGTTTATTTGTAAGTATTTGATAAACCATTTCCATTCTTTTATAAAAAGTTTGTTATCTTGATTTCTTACTTTTCCGGTAGGTTTCGCCATTTCTGCGTATTCCATAAGTTTTTGTATCCATTCTTCTTTCGTCGGGACTTCTTCTTCTTTCCATTTTTGGGCAAGTAACATTCTTGCCGCATGCAGGAATAAATTTCTATACAGTTTGGGTAGTTCTATCCCTATAATTCCAAAAAGGAAAGTTTCTGGTCTTTTCACAAACGTCGTTTTAAACATCTTTTTCAATTCATTATATATCATTTCCCAGTAAGCTTTAACCTTACCACAAGATAAAAAGAGTCTATTTTCTCTTTCCATTTCCAACACTTATTTGATTTTGATTTACAGTGGTACCTCGGGTTACATACGCCTCAGGTTACAGACTCTGCTAACCCAGAAATAGTACCTCGGATTAAGAACTTTGCTTCAGGATGAGAACAGAAATCGTGCTCCGGCGGCCGGCAGCAGCGGGAGGCCCCATTAGCTAAAGTGGTGCTTCAGGTTAAGAACAGTTTCAGGTTAAGAACAGACCTCCGGAACGAATTAAATACTTAACCTGAGGTACCACTGTATACATTTTTGCCAATTTACATGGTGTTAGATACCATCAATATAACATTTTCATATAATTTTAACCATAGCATGCTATAAATTTTATATCTGTATTCCACAATCGTTCCCATGCTTCCATATCTATATTATAACCAATATCTATTGCCCAATGTATCATTGAGGATTTTACTTGTTCATCCTTTGTCTCCCATTCCAATAGTATCTTATACATTTTAGACAGCACTTTTATGTTACATTCCAACAGATCTCTCTCCAATTTTGATGTTTGTTCACCCTACCCTCGTATCCTATCTTTCTTAAATACTTTGTTCAAATGATGCTATTGTATCCATGTTGTTAATTTTCCCGATCCTTAAAGACTCAGTAGGTGTTTTTCTCCCCAGATATCAATTAGACTTAAATTGTCTGTCATCTTGGGTAGCTTCCCTTCTTTTGTATCGCTTTTTCTTATAGTCCTATCGCATTCCAGGGAAGCTACACCATTCACATCTTCCATCAAAATTATCCTTTCATTCATATATTCAAATAGAATTTCTTCAAGTCTCATAAAAGTCAGTTTTTTCCTCATTTGGTGCATATACACCTATTAGCAATAGTATTTCTCCTTGTGTTGTTATCTGTATTATCAATATTCTTCCTTGCTCATCTTTAATTAATTGCTTTGGATCTAATTCAGGTTTTATATACATTATCACTCCTCTCTTATTTATTACATCAGAGGCCACAAAGTCCCTTCCCAATCTTTTATTGATCAAAATTATTCTAAGTTTCCGATGTGTGTTTCCTGAAATCAAGTCACGTCCAAATTTAACCTTTCTTATTTTTATACATCACAGAGACTAGGACTTGCCGATCAGAAGGTCGGCGGTTTCAATCCCCGCGACGGGGTGAGCTCCCATTGCTTGGTCACTGTTCCTGCCAACCTAGCAGTTTGAAAGCACGTCAAAGTGCAAGTAGATAAATAGGTACCGCTCTGGCGGGAAGGTAAACGGCGTTTCCGTGCGCTGCTCTGGTTCGCCAGAAGTGGCTTAGTCATGCTGGCCACATGACCCGGAAGCTGTACGCTGGCTCCCTCCGCCAGTAAAGCGAGATGAGCGCTGCAACCCCAGAGTCGGCCACGACTGGACCTAATGGTCAGGGGTCCCTTTACCTTTTACCTTTATACGTATGGCCTGTATAGTTTATCCATCGCAAAGCTACAATTCACGTAACAAACTACAGTCCCCAGGATTCTCTGCAGCAACTCACCTGCTTTATAGGTATGGCATGTATGCAGCCTTAGTTAAAACTAAACAATCAGAATAAAAACTGCTTAAAGTTGTTGGTGTTTTGTTTTGGTTTTTTTTAAAAAAAACTTCAGTCGGTGCCAGAGCTCTAGCAGGGAGGACGTGCAGAAAGAAGACACAGCTTCTCATTCCACTCCACCCCACCGCAGTGCAGAGAGAAAGACTGAATCTTTCACTCACCTGGTGAGCAGAGGATTAAGTGCTGCTAGATCCTGTGGTGTAAGTACATTCCTTACAGATGCTGCCCGCCTTGTCTTCTCCCCTCCTGCCTAAACACTCCACTTTTGGCCAGCCCTGGATCAGTTCAGGTGGGGTGATCTGGGCTGCCTCAATCCTATCTGGCCAAAGCTTGATCCACCCAGAACGACCTGGTTTCCGTGCTGAGTCCAAGCTTTAGTTCATAGTCCTAGTTTGAACTGAATGCAGAGGCAAGAGGAAAACAGGATTGTAAAAGCTGTTAAGTGTAGGACTTCATAGGCTTTAGAGATTAATTTTAAATCCTATTATAATGTGGTCTTCATCAGACAAGGAGGCTCTCCTGAAATGATTCAAGATGGGTGTCAGTAAGCATATAAATAAACTTCCAGCCCCACCTAGTTTTCTCATATGGTTTCTCTTCTGAGGCAAGTTGTGCCCTGACTGACCCCTTATCATTTATCCCTGGTGGCCGTCATTATCTATAGTTTATTAGAGTTTTCACATTATTGCAGCTAAAACATAATTTGGGTAATTCCATGACAATCCCAGTTTACAGACTCATTTTTCATTTCCATATACAAGTTAACAAATTCTATATCATTTTAAATATAATTTCCCCAAGTTTCATTACCCGGAAATGTTTTTCAGAATGGCATTTTACACGTGAGTAAGGCAACCAGAAGTATGACATGCAAGATGACTCAGAATTCCCCCCCCCCCTTCAGTTAAAGACTTCTCCAAGAAAGCAATAAATAGGTTAATGTCATTTTATTGTACTGAATGTTTTGCTTTCTCATTTGGTGAGCTGACATTGATTACAGAAATACATACTCCCCCCGCAGCAACAACAATGAAAATAAAAACCTATGTTTTGCTGTTTTTCTCTTATTTGAATTTCTTAGCATTGAGAAAATGTGTTGAAGTATTACTTGCAATGAGTTTTACACACAGAATTTCTTGTGACCAACGCAACACCACAGTGTGCAACATAATGTGTTGTCATGTTTGTCATTGACATCTCTTTTTAGGACTGGCATAATTCCTTCCCTGATTATTTTAGAAACCCTATTATTTGTACCATACCATCAATTTGGTGCAGTGGTTTTCAACCAGTGTGCCGTGGCACCCTAGGGTGCCTTGAATGATGGTCAGGGGTGCCATGGGCAACACTGGCCTCTGTCCCTCTTTCCTTCCCTCCCTCTTCTGATTCCCTCTCATGTCTCTGCCTCCCAAACGCTTGTACAGCTGTTTATTGCAGCAGCCCTGGTTATAAACTCCACAAGCGAATGGTACCTCTGGGTGGCACCTCTATTTCGGACGGGAGGGAGGCAGCTCAGAGACCAGTGACGGTGGCAGCATCTGCCCGGAGGACTCCCAAGGAGAGGGGAGGGGAGAGGAGCCTGAGGGGACTCTCCCCAAGGGAGGGTGTTCGAAAAGGGGTGAGAGGCTGCCAGCTCTGCAAGCAAGGGGTGACATATAATAATAATAATACCTTTATTGTCATTGTACAACCTATATACAATGAAATTAAACGAACCTCCCCCCCCCAAACACTCAATCTCTTATCGAACCACACACCACCTCGCAAGTCAATTTCGCTATGTTATTTTCCATTCTTAGACATAACTGGAATCCTTTCTTTTCTTTTCTTTTTTAAAAGATATTTATTGAAATTTTGAACAGTAAAACAAACTTCACAATCAAAACAAGAAAAAGAAAGAGAACACATTATAACAATCAAGTAAAAACAGAAAAATACAATACCAAACATAAAAAAGAAAAAAGACAAAAGACATAAAAAGACATAAAAATCCAGTTTCTTACTTATTATTTTCATAACCCTCCTTCCTGACTTCCTCACATCTCCCTTTTCTGTGTCCCTTTTACACAATCGTATTCAGCAATGCCTTGCCCTCTTTCAGATCTTATTCTATGTTATACATTTCAACTATTATGTCTCCAATTTTCCCTTTATATCATTTTGTTTAAATCTGACATATTATTCTAGCTTTTTCACCCTTATTCTTATAAAACATTTTTTACATATTCCTTTCAGCTTTGTCACTAATGCCATATTATCTTTATATCCTGCATCCTTTAACATTCAAACATTTTGCAATGTTTTTGCAAGTAGTCTTTAAATTTCTTCCAATCCTCTTCCACTAGCTCTTCTCCCAGGTCTCGGATTCTGCCAGTCATTTCTGCCAATTCCATGTAATCTATCACTTGCATCTGCCATTCTTCCAGAGTGGGCAAATCTTGTGTCTTCCAGTGCTTTGCGATGAGTATCCTTGCTGCTGTTGTTGCATACATAAAGAAAGTTCTGTCCTTCTTTGACACCATTTGGCCGACAATGCCCAAGAGGAAGGCCTCTGGTTTCTTAGGGAAGGTATATTTAAATACCTTTTTCAATTCATTATAGATCATTTCCCAGAAAGCCTTGACCTTTGGGCACGTCCACCAAAGGTGAAAGAATGTTCCCTCAGTTTCCTTACATTTCCAACATTTATTATCAGGCAAATGATATACTTTTGCAAGCTTGACTGGGGTCATGTACCACCTATATATCATTTTCATAATATTTTCTTTTAAGGCATTACATGCCGTAAATTTCACACCAGTGGTCCATAACCGTTCCCAGTCAGCAAACATAATATTATGACCAATGTCTTGCGACCACTTAATCATAGCTGATTTGACCGTTTCATCCTGAGTGTTCCATTTTAACAGCAAGTTATACATTCTTGAAAGTACCTTAATTTTAGGTTCTAACAATTCTGTTTCTAATTTCGATTTTTCCACCTGGAAGCCTATTTTTTTGTCCATATTAAAAACCTCTCTGATTTGATAATAATGTAGCCAATCTCGCACTTTATCTTTTACATAACTGGAATCCTAAGCAGAAATAATGTAGTTGGTTAAGGGAGCCATGGACTCAAAAAGATTGAAAACTTCTGATATAAAGCATGCCCCCCCAAAGAAGTGCAAGTAGATAAATAGGTACCGCTCTGGTGGGAAGGTAAATGGCGTTTCCATGTGCTGCTCGGGTTTCAGTGTTCTGTTGCGCCAGAAACGGCTTAGTCATGCTGGTCACATGACCTGGAAAAATTGTCTGCAGAGAAACGCCGGCTCCCTCGGCCTGTAAAGCGAGATGAGCACCGGCAACCCCAGAGTCGTCTGCGACCGGACTTAACTGTCAGGGGTCCTTTACCTTTACTTTTTAATCATTATTATTTATTGATTTTCTATACTGCCCTCTATAAGCTTCATTTGGGAAGCTTATTCCATTTTAAAAGGATGCAGTTCTTAATTACAACATATTAATTATAGATATACATTACCACCTCCAGGTTTCTCCAGATTCTCTGATAAACAAATTCAGGAACATTCAGCTATGCATCTAATCTGATTAAAATGTATTGCAGGTGAAAATGAACAACTCCTAAACTCTTGATCAGTTTGAACACAGAAAAGTCTCTATAATGGCCATGCTTACATGTATAATAATAGTCTGGTAAATGCAAAATCAAGTCAAGGTAGCCTATGAATATTAAAAAAAAAATCTGCACCATGTATAAAGCAACTTACAATATAACTTTATAAAAACCAGCTCATAATCAAATGGCCAATACATGGGTGAATTCCATGGTAGGAATAACAAGGAAAAGGATGGAAAGCAAAACAGCCAATATCATAATTCCTTGATACAAATCTATGGTGCAACCACATTTGATAGACTCTGTCCAGGTCTGGTCACAGCACCTTAAAAATGATATTGTACAGCTGGGAAAAGGGCAGGAAAAGGGCAACGCCCTTTTTATTTTTAAATCACACAACCAGATTCAGGTCTTGGGACACTTAGAGTACACACTTGCCAAGATCTGTTTAGGTTCTTGTCTAGGATTGGCCTGGGTGTTCTGATTCCTTCTATTCAGGCAATGTTCCTGGGTTGCTAACATAGGAGCCAACTCCTAGGGGCCAAGGTCCCTTCGCATGTGCCCCCATAAAATATTTGAGGGGGCTGGACCTTCCCAAAGTTGATCAGCAACACCATTAAAATGGTGTGTGCAGGCACATTATGTGATCAATTTTCAGGACGGCGCTTACTTGGGCCCCCGAAATATTTTATCCAAGCAGGGTCCCCCCTCCCGTGCTTTTCCCTGGAAAACCTGCACTTTACCTCTGAATCAGAGCAATCGGCAATTGCTGTTTGCTCCGATTCAGCAATAAAGTGCAGGTTTTCCTGGACAAAGCCCCAGGACCAAACAACAACATGGCGTTTTTAAAGCCAAGACCTGTGCCAAAGGAAATCTGGATGAGCCCAAACCACAAAGTGTCCCAGTGCAAGGAACAGTGCCCCTCTAATCCCTACATGAAGGAACCAGAAAGATGTGCATCCTCTGGCCAGATCTAAAACATACATTTCCGTAATATACTCAAGCAAATCCACAAAGGGCCCAGGACTACAGTTCTGTTCCTGTGCACTGCATCATTATAAGACACTGGAAACTGACACCAGATTGTCATAAATGACCCAAACATTGCAGAAGTGTCCCTGACCCTGTGCTTTTCAAACGTTCTAAAGCAAAATATTCACCCCATTAAGCAACTATGTTAAACTCAATACAAATTGCTTTGGTCAGAATACTGGATAAAATCCTGATACAAAGTCAGACTGACTCAGTGTGCTTTGGCCCTCCTACACCAATACTTTCAATACTCTTGTACATGACACTCCCACAAATCCCTGGACTTAGGATATTTGCAGTATCAATATGAAGGCCATCCCTCTTCTCCACCCTGGGATGTTCAGCTGCTTTGAATGTTGCAACACTAAGAATATAAAAGCACTCGTTGACCTTCCTCAAGGCTGCAAATCTCCACGTTTGCTCTGCTTTCATCTGGCACCATCATGGAGCTGTTTGAGTGGACCCTGTTTTTACTCATCGTCTTGCTAATTGGGGTCCTTTTCTTTTCCCAAAGGAGTGATGTCTACTGCAAGATGGTGCTTTTCTATGGCTGGATTGTAGTGATGAGCATCCTAGTGCCCCCTTGGGTAGCTCTAATCAGGGGGTCTAGAGTGGAAAACCTGAAGTGAGTAGGCAGCCTTGGCTGTACCCGCATCTTTTTGGGATGGTCACATCTCTGGGAACAAGGTGGTACCAGGCACATCTACCTGTTCCTCTTGAAACAGGCCAGAGATGCTTGGGAACAGGATAATCATTTGAAATACTGTGTATCCCATTCTGGTTGATACCAGTCAAGAAAGTTATGGTGGAATTAGAAAAAGTGCTGGAAAGGGAACTAGGCAAGGATGCCCTTTATCTCCTTTACTCTTTATATTGGTGTTAGAGATATTAATGAATAAAATTAGAAGAGATGAGAATATAAAAGGGATTGTGATTGGGGGGGGGGGAGTATAAAGTAAGAGCCTTCACGGACAATTTGATCATCACTACTGAAAATCCAATAGAATGTATTCCAAGAGCAATAGAACGTATAAATGAATTTGGACACCTAGCTGGCTTTAAGATAAATTTTAAGCTAGTTGGAAAAATAAAGTAGCGTAACAAGAATGGCTGGAAGTCAAGTCACTTGGTGGGTGTCCGTGGCAGGTAAGTGTGTAGGTATGTTGATATGTACAGTATAGGTAAGTATTATATAGAATAATGTAGGTATGTTTTATGTTATGAAAATAAGGGAGTGTGTTGTGTATGTGTATTGTGTAAATGTACAGTGGTACCTCTGGTTACGTACTTAAATCGTTCCGGAGGTCCGTTCTTAACCTGAAACTGTTCTTAACCTGAAGTACCACTTTAGCTAATAGGGCCTCCTGCTGCTGCCACTGCACAATTTCTGTTCTCATCCTGAAGCAAAGTTCTTAACCCAAGGTACTATTTCTGGGTTAGTGGAGACTGTAACCTGAAGTGTATGTAACCCGAGGTACCACTGCATATGTATGTGTTTTATATGTTAAAAAATTTTAAATAGAAAAAATAGAAAAAGGGCTGGAAAGGAAACCAAAATTATCAAGAAGCTGGAGCAGCTCTCCTGTGACGAAAGGTTACAGCATGGGGGTGCTGGACTACAGCTCCCACAATCACTGACCATTGGTTACACCAGCTGGGATTGATGGGATTCGGAGTCCAGCAGCAAGGAAAAGCCACAGGGTCCCCATCTCTATCTTAGTCTGTGAGAGACTAACAACTGGCAGCTTTAGCATTCAACAGCAAAGTGGGAGTTGCGACAATTGAAGGTGGCAGGGAGGGGATTGTATTTCCTTCTTCCCAGTAATTCATCTCTTATATTGTATTTTGTACACAGCAGTTTTCTGAGGAGGCAAGGTATGAACACTCAAATAAATGCAGTTCCTTGTCCACACTGCCTGCCTGTTTTCTGCCCCCTGCAGGATTCTTTGCTTCGTGATGCGGCAAGTCAGATATTTACTTGGCGTCAAGATCATAGTTCATGGCTCCGAGAATCTGAATACCAAGGGGCCGTATATGGTTGTTGCCAACCATCAGACCATTCTCGATGTTCTGGGTATGTTGCTAGCCTGTGGCTTTCGCAATTTTGCACTGAAACGTATTTTGGAAAAGATGTGAATTTTATTAGGAGCATAATCCAGGCCCAGATTCAAGGGACGAGTGTCCTGGGGGGGGCAGGTTGGGGGGGCAGAAGGCGACACCCTGCTCTGCTTCCTGCCTATGATGCAGATGAAGTGTGGGAGAAGGAAAGAGAGGGTGTGCTGCAGGACCTGCTCAGTGACTCTTCATCTTCTCCCTCCCCCCCCCCAGCCACTTATCTAACCCCAGCTTCCCTCAGGGCTACCCCACCTCCTTCTTCCTCATCACTGGGACATCAACAGGCCCTCACACCTCCATCAACCCTCCACCATCTTAACCACAAATCTCTTCTCCGTCCTCCAGGGGCATAGACACCAACTCTCTGGGGTCCTGTTCCCTTCAGCCGCCCCAATAAAATATTTAGCCACCCCCCCCCCCCATTTTCTGCAAATTTCTGCATCCCTGCCCTCATCCCTCTCTTGGGCAGCCACCTCTCCAGCAGCCAGGGGCCACCCTCTTTTCCTGGCTGTCCTACCATTGCTTTTTGCTATTTCCAAGCTCATCTGAGCCAGGGCAGCGGGAGAGGTAAGCGGGCAGCAGGCAGGTGAACAGACAGAAAGGTCTTGCGTACGGGTAGGAGCCAAGAGGCAAGTGGGCAGTGGGGGAGTCCTGCGCCCAGTTGCATACAGCGGAGGAAGGTGCGATCTTCAGAAGTGGGGGAGAAAGCAGAGGGTGCCCCCCGATATTTTGTTCACGTTGGCACCTACGTGCCAGGGGCACTGGTTGCTCATCCTCCCATCCTGGCCCAGTCTACTGCTGTTCATGGCTCTACCTGAGCCCTGTATGTCTGCAACAGGAGAGGAAGGTGGAAGCATAGGCTTTTGCCCATTGTGGCAAAATTTGTAGATCTGTCCCTGTTTCGTTCCATCTCCAGCCTCAGGGAGGGAGGAGGCAAGATAGGAGCACAGTATGCATTTGAGAGGAGGCAAGAGATGCGAGCTTACGGCTCAAAATCAAATTAGAAACATGAAATTAAGTGTTCCTAAATCAGAAACATTAAAGTCATTCAGTTTTTTTAGATTCTCAATTAAGATGAATCAGATTATCACTGATCATTGTGCTACGGAAGTAAGATGAATGCAGAGCTTTTTTTTTCAGCCAGAAGGTGTTCATCTATCAGGTAAACACCATTGCCATTCTAAGAGAACAAGGGAAGTGTTCATGGATGGCATGCCTATCTCGCTTACGAGAAGGCCAAAGTCCATAAAGATTTTACAAATCACATACTCAGGGATGCACTAGTTAAGGTCTGGAACAAATATAAATCACAACTGGAATCACAGACCCCTTGATGGCTTTCGCCCCTAGAGGTGCATGCTGTGAAAAAACTTAATATGAGAACGAACTGGCCATCATATAGACAACTACTGGAAGAAGATCAATGAAAACTCAGAATAAAACCCTTTGAGGAGATACTACAATTTGTGACAGACAGATGGCAATATCTGCAACTAAGAAGCGTATTTAATTCAGATTTTAAAAAAGGTTTTGCAAAACAGGATTCTATACTGAGCACCACAGTATTACAAAATAATAAGAAGAAAACATTGTCTAAAATATATAATTTTTTCATTGGATTGGGAACTGATGGATGAAGAAGTGAAAGAAACCATGGTCAAATGGGCTCAAGATGTCAGACACATGATATACTTAGAGCAATGGGAGAAATTCTGGCGAGAAGATATACTATTTACCGCCTCTTATACGATTAAAGAACATTTTGTTAAAATGTTCCACAGGTGGTATTTAAGCTGGCCAAAATCTATAAACTGAAATCCAACCTCTGTTGGAAATGTGGCAAAGAAGCAGGAACAACAGTACACATGTGGTGGGGTTGTGAGTAGATTAAGAAATTTTGGGGAGTAATACATGAGGAATTAAAGAAAATGTTGAAAATCCCAATTGTTAAAAAACCAGAGGCATATCTCCTAGGCTTGATAGGGAAAGATATACCGCAAGTGAAAAAAAGATTTTTTTCTATATGCAACTACGACAGCCAGGGTAGTGATTGCTTCTAAATGGAAATCTCAAATCTTGCCCCCAAAAAAGGAGTGGATTTGCAAATTAAATGAATATTTAGAATTGGCAAAGCTAACCTCAATCATAAGATATCAGTCAAATCAAAAATTTAAAAAGGAATGGAAATGTTTCGAAGATTATATGTTACAATATTGTTCTAAGAAAGATATGCTAATATGACTAGAATAAAAATGTAAAGTATATCTATGAATTGGAAAAGAGAAGATATAAAAGAAACACAAAGAATGATACATTTGGAGAATGCAAAGATAAATGTGGAAATAGAGATTTAAAGAAGTCAAATTGTGGCGGAGGGAAGCTGTGGTGGGGGGGAGTATTATATGATAAGTATGTAATATTTGTTTTCAGTGTTTTTGGATTGTTTTTAATCTTTTTTTCTTCATTTTTTGTTGATGTTTTGTTTTTTTCTGTATTATTTAAACAATAAACAAACAAACATGCAAATAAGAAAAAACATGGTGAGTTCTGGCACCTCTTTTTATAGGAAAATAGCACTGGCGAATGACAATGTTTGGAATTCCTTTTTCCCCTACAAAAGCTGAATGCATGTCCAGGAAGGTGGGTTAGGAGCAGGGTAAATTCAGAAAGAATAATTTCTAGCCACAAAGCCTTCTCCACCTGGGGATGTCGGAATGACATGTCAGAATGCAAGTGACCCCAAAAGCCCCATTTAGAAAGTGTTTCTTTCTTTCCAAGGAATAGCGGAGGTACTTCCTGACCGCTGTCTGATTCTTTCCAAAAAGGAGTTGAAGTACATGGGCCCGATGGGCATCATCTGCTGGCTATGCAAATTCATTCTTCTCGACCGCAATAATAAGCGCTCAGCCAGAGACACCATGGATCACATCACAAGGACCCTGCTGCAGCAGAACGTGAGAGCACATGCAGAGAAGGGGGCAGCTCTAGGAGGGGAGTAGCTGGGAAAGGATGGCTGGTGGGAGAGGAGTCAAAAGGACCCTATGAGACTGCAGCAGCCCCTGGGAGGGGCCATCGCTTGGGGTGGGGGTAGAGTGCATGCTTTGCAAAGACAATGGCTCCAGCTGCTGGCTTCTCCAGCTGAGAAATATTAATTTAAGTAGCAGCAGGTGGTGGGGAAGTTTCTTTACCCATGCCCTTGGAGAGATCCTCCCTGGTAGAAGGCAGATTCCTGGGCACTGGGGTGGTGAAATATTTTGCTCTGCACACCAGATATTTGGAAGAGGATTTTGCCAGGTGGGTGAGTAAAGAAAGGATGTGTGCCATGCATGACTATAAGGAGAATGTGGCTTTAGAGCCATCTGCCCCAGGGAACAAAGGAGAAAAGAGTCTGCCCTGCTGAGGAACTGCAGCCGTTCCTGGGGGCAGAAGGGCATTCAGGGTAGGCATATCCTCAGTCCCGATGCAGTCTCATATTTTCTAACTGGTTTCTAGCTAGACCGTTAGCAGCTTGAGTGACAGGCCAAAATACACTGGAAAGAGTGAGGAAATAGTAACATTGCACTGTGATCTCCAAAGATGTGGTCTGTGGACACATTTTAATCTGTGGCCATTTTTCTCTGCCCGTTTCCTATGCAGCTGAGGGTCTGGGTTTACCCAGAAGGCACCAGGAACCGGACGGCCACACTACGTCCCTTCAAACGAGGAGTCTTCAGTGTGGCTGTGAAGGCTCAGGTAAACGTGTGAATTGTGAAATAGATATTTGTCTCATGCTGGCGGATTTCATGGGCTTCCATGAGTCAATCATGCTACATTTTTGGTGGCAAAACCTGATTCATCACTCAGGTTTACCATTCCTGAACATTTGTCACAGTTCTGATCTGAGAGACTTATCAAAATGCCTACCAAATGGAGAGTCTCTCTCTTTCCCTTTCTAACCCTAATAGCTGTGCTGGGTTTTGCTCACCAAGCTGGAGATTAGTGGGCAGGGCTAATGTCAAACAAACAATGATGGAGGCTCCCTAAAGCAAGGATAAAGTTTCATACCCCTGGGCTGCTTTGGGGGTGAGAGGGAAGGGATAAGCATTAGCGGGACACTTCTGCGGTCATGAGATTTTAGGTTTCCCAAACATAATACTGCCAGGAGTGGCTGGCATGGTGCCTTGGAGCTCTTAATTTATAAACTGCAGTTTCAGAGGAGGTGGAGGAGGGCAAGGAGAAAGAACTTTGTTGATAAAGCTGGCCGTTATCTGTTTTATAGAGCCAGTGGGAGGCATTTCTTTCTGTTGGGCTCAATGCCATTATTTCAATATTTTGTGGGGGGAGGGGAGGGTGGGTTGGCCGGCCCACCCATGAGGCAAGTTGAGGTGACCACCTCAGATGGCAGGATCCACAGGGGCAGCAGATCTGGCCTCAGGGAACACATCAACCGCTTTTGTTATAACAAGAATACAAAACTGAAAAGGAATGCACTGTAGCTAAATATTATGTTCATTTTTCAGATGGTCTAATCCTTCCCCTGCCCATCCCTCTAATATTCTTAAGAGGGCCTCTTCTCCAGTCTTCAGAGAGTAGCTGGAAGTGGGGAGGCAGAAAAAGGTCCTTTCCTTCCACTCTGTAGTTTTAATCTGAAATCTTCGACGCAGTACTGCGCCCAGAGTTCAGAAACTGCTCGCGCGAATGAAATTCCCTGTCCCAAAAAGTGCCTAGAACAATGGGAGTTTCGAACTCTGGCGACATCTGCCGCCTTCTTGGTGGCCTCCTGCAATGTCGCCTCTTGTCAGATAGGAGGTGCTGCTGGTCTCCTCCAATCCCTAGGGAAGAAATTATGTGTGCCGCCCAGTGCTTCAGAGCAGGCCTCTTTGCCCTCCACAATGGCCTATGATTCCCACTTCACCCCTGTCAGGTAAGGTTGATTTGATTCCCCACCCTGTTCCCAATGTAGATCTTTATTCGCCCCAACCACCAGGGGTGCCAACTTGAAAAAAATATTGGGGGAGGCCAGGGGACTTTGCCCAGCATAATTGATTACAAGACGAAGCGCACACACACACACCATTTGAATGGCAATGTCTGTCAACTTGCAGGAGGGCAGCCCCTCAAATATTTTATTGGGAGAATAAGAGACATCGGCCCCTCAAAGGTAGCTCCTATGTACCCCTCTCCTGTGCCTGATCTTCACTCACCCCTTCTTCCCTGAGGGCACCAGTTGGTGGTTTGCCTCATGCACCAAACTGTCTTGGGCCGGCTCTGGTTGGGTCAGCCCCAAATAGAAGGCTTGTTCCACCTCAGGTAAGAGTCATACTCTGAAAGGCAAGACCATCCCTGTAGGTTCACCTTCCCTGTTAAAACATGGCTTAGTGCCTTCTGGGTCTCTTAATTTCCCACTGTCTTTTGCTACACAGATCCCCATAATCCCTGTTGTGACCTCCTATTATCAACAACCCCCCAACCTCAAAGATGGCCAGAGGCCCTTTTTTTGTAGAGGTGAGTGAGTCTAAATGACAGTCTTGCTTATTTGGTTTATACACTTCAACGTGAAGTGAGAATGTATATTTTGCTTGAAAGCCTTTTCTACTCGCTTTAATTTGAATTTGAATGCTGTATAAAAATTGCCACCTTAATCATTATATGACTTATTTCTGGGGAGGGGGGTGTTTATCCACTCGTTTCTCCACCTCTGTACAACACTGCCATTTTGGACCTGTTCTGAAATTTATTTAAATATTATTCCTTTATATACCCATGTATAGACCACTGCTTAAGGCATAGACTTTACAAGGCAATTTCCGCATAGAATTAAGTTGCACTGTCTCTCTTTCTCTCTGTTGCTCCTTGCCACTTTCAGATAAGTGGATCATCCAGATTTTGCCCAAGATAGAAACACGAGGCCTTGGGCCAGAAGAAGTCCCTGCACTTGCTGACAGCACACAGAAACTGATGCTGGATACTTTCAATGAGATCAATGGGCACATAGTTTTAGAGAAAGATACCGGAGAGTGAGGGCCTCCTTATCATTGAAGCCTGGGAGGACCCACCAACCAGGAAGCTAGACAAGAACTTTGCTTCCATCCAACAAGACGAGGACAGAGGAAACGCCTCACTCCACCCAGACCCAACTAAGACCAGGGCCACGTAGTGGCTCAGCTATATGACGACAGGATCCAGGCATCTCTCCAGCCCACAGAAACAACAATTCTATTTAGCAGCACTATTGAAACGTCTAATAGTTCCACTAATCAATCACTCATGCTACCTTGGGCTGAGATTCCTAGGATTGGAAAGGCTGCTCTGATTTGTCGCCCAGCAATTCTGCAATTATTGTTAGCTCTCATTAATATCTCACCTTTCCTCTAAAGAGCTCAATGTGATATATAAGATTCTTCCCTTCTCCTTTTTATCTCCACAAGAAACCTATGGTGTAGGTTAGGCTGGGAGACGGGTGACTAGCCCAAGATCAGCCAGTGAGCTTCATGACTAAGTTGGGATTTGAACCCTGGTCTTCCACATCCTAGTCCAACACCCTAACCCTTCTCCTATATTCAGGAACTGGTATTGCCCTGTAACTTCAAAGAGCAAGATGTGGAGTCCTTCTCTCTCCAGATTTTGTTCTTTCATATATGTATATGGTTTTACAATTTAATATTCAGTCAAATAACACAATATAACATTTATCATATAAAAGAAAAAAAACCCTCTCCATCACTTCCCTCAACTTTCCCTTCTGGATCTTTAAATATTTACTACTTCTGCTTAATTGTTAACTTGTTTTTATGATCTTGTATCTGAATGCTCTAAAATTCTTATCATTTTTATACCAAATTTTCATAATTACATCTTACACTCAATTACATTCCATATTATTGTATCTTGACCTTTAAACTTGTTTTCTTACTTGTAAGTGTTTAATCAAACCCTGCTAGTGAGTCCATTTCTTTACAGTATTTCTGTAAATACAACATAAAAGGTTCCCAGTCTTTTTTAAAATCTTCATTGTCATTGTTTCTGATTCTTTTTGTAACTTTTGCCATTTCTGCATATTCCATAAGTTTGACTTGCCATTCTTCTTTCATTGGTATGTTGTCATCTTTCCATTTTTGGGCTAGGAGAATCCTAGCCCCCGTTGTTGCGTACATAAACAACTTCTTCCGCTCTTTTGCTAATTCCTGTCCTATTATACCTAACAGAAATGCTTCTGGTTTTTTAACAAAAGTTTTTTTAAACATCTTCTTCAAATCATTATATGTCATTTACCAGGTTTTTTTTATTACTTTAGAATTCCACCACATATGACAAAACGTACCTTCTTTCTCTTTACACTTCCAGCACTTATTGGAACTCCTTGTATACATTTTTGCAACTTTAACAGGAGTTAAATAACATCACTACATCATTTTCATATACTTCTCTTTCAAAGTTGTACAGGCAGTAAATCTTAAATCGACTTTCCATAATTTTTCCCAGTCTTTCATTTGAATCTTGTGTCCCAAATCTTGTGCCCATTTAATCATAACACATTTCACCTCTTCATCTTTGGTTTACCATTCCAACAATAAATTATACATTTTCTTCAATATAAGATTTTGTTCTTTCAGAATCCTAACAAATGGGCTCGACAGTCTTTATTTATGGACTTGACCTGAATGCATCAGGTGAACACAACTTGTCTTGAGATTTGCCACATCCAATCATCTGCCCAGATGTTGCAGCAGTCCAAGGTGCCCGAATGACCTGGGCTGAAACTTCCTGCAAGGTTAAGCCTGCTGCGCCCTCATCGGAAGATCTCTTAGCTGAGCGTGGGAGGTGGCGTCTGGATTTGAACCTGAAGCAAACGGGCAGGAGATTGCCCAAGTTTGCATGCCAATGGAGATTTCAGTCTGGTGCCAATGAAGTGAGTGCAAGGTGGAAGTGCCAAGTATGACCATCCCTGCTAGGGAAAGCTGTGAAACTATTCTACAAATGCAGAGCAGATGTGAGAATTTGGGAAGCACATCCAGAGACTACAGTGGTACCTCGCAAGACGACTGCCTCGCAAGACAAAAAACTCGCTAGACGAAAGGGTTTTTTTGTTTTTTGAGCTGCTTCACAAGACGATTTTCCCTTTTTTAAAAAAAGATTTTTATTAAAGTTTTCAAAATATTACAAAAATAAAAAGAAACAATACAAAGTAAAAACAGTTAAAAACAATTCAATCTTTCCGTGTCTTATCTTTCATTCGCTTGTTCCCCAGACCTCCTCACACCTCCCTTTTTTGTATCCAGTTCAATTAGTTGGTTCAGCAAATCCTTTCCCTCTTTGTTTTTATCCTAATCTTTAATCTTAATATATTATAACTTTAGATTATCCCCTGTTAACAATCCATTTTTGCACATCTTTATAACATTACTGCTGAAAACCACTTAACTTCAATCCAACATCATTCTAACATTCATTAATTTTGCAATGTTTCTGTAAATAATCTTTAAATTTCTTCCAATCCTCTTCCACCGACTCTTCTCCCTGGTCTCGGATTCTGCCGGTTATTTCCGCCAGTTCCATATAGTCCATCACCTTCATCTGCCATTCTTCCAGGGTGGGTAGGTCTTGTGTCTTCACAAGACGATTTTCCCTATGGGCTTGCTTCGCAAGACGGAAACGTCTTGCAAGTTTGTTTCCTTTTTCTTAACACCGTTAATAAAGTTGCGACTTGACTTCGAGGAGCAACTCATATAACACGGTGTGGTAGCCTTTTTTCAGGTTTTTAAAGACTTTGGTGATTTTTGAAGCTTTTCCAAAACTTTCCCGACACCGTGCTTCGCAAGACGGAAAAAAAATCGCAAGACGACAAAACTCGCGGAACGAATTAATTTCGTCTTGCGAGGCACCACTGTACAAAATCTGCATGTGGAATCAGTTTTTAATTGCTATAACCTGACCTGGGGCCTGCTAGTTGTTGTTGTTTAGTCGTTTAGTCATGTCCGACTCTTCGTGACCCCATGGAGGAGAGCACGCCAGGCACTCCTGTCTTCCACTGCCTCCCGCAGTTTGGTCAGACTCATGTTTGTAGCTTCGAGAACACTGTCCAACCATCTCGCCCTCTGTCGTCCCCTTCTCCTTGTGCCCTCCATCTTTCCCAACATCAGGGTCTTTTCCAGGGAGTCTTCTCTTCTCATGAGATGGCCAAAGTATTGGAGCCTCAACTTCACGATCTGACCTTCCAGTGAACACTCAGGGCTGATTTCCTTAAGAATGGATACGTTTGATCTTCTTGCAGTCCATGGGACTCTCAAGAGTCTTCTCCAGCACCATAACTCAAAAGCATCAATTCTTCGGCGATCAGCCTTCTTTATGGTCCAGCTCTCACTTCCATACATCACTACTGGGAAGACCATGGCTTTAACTATACGGACCTTTGTTGGCAAGGTGATGTCTCTACTTTTTAAGATGCTGTCTAGGTTTGCCATTGCCTTTCTCCCAAGGAGCAGGCGTCTTTTAATTTCGTGACTGCTGTCACCATCTGCAGTGATCATGGAGCCCAATAAAGTAAAATCTCTCACTGCCTCCATTTCTTCCCCTTCTATTTGCCAGGAGGTGATGGGACCAGTGGCCATGATCTTCGTTTTTTTGACACTGAGCTTCAAACCATATTTTGCGCTCTCCTCTTTCACCCTCATTAAAAGGTTATTTAATTCCTCCTCAGGGGGACACGGGTGGCGCTGTGGGTAAAAGCCTCAGTGCCTAGGGCTTGCCGATCGAAAGGTCGGCGGTTCGAATCCCCGCGGCGGGGTGCGCTCCCGTTGCTCGGTCCCAGCGCCTGCCAACCTAGCAGTTCGAAAGCACCCCCAGGTGCAAGTAGATAAATAGGGACCGCTTACTAGCGGGAAGGTAAACGGCGTTTCCGTGTGCGGCTCTGGCTCGCCAGAGAAGCGATGTCACACTGGCCACGTGACCCGGAAGTGTCTCCGGACAGCGCTGGCCCTCGGCCTCTTGAGTGAGATGGGCGCACAACCCTAGAGTCTGTCAAGACTGGCCCGTATGGGCAGGGGTACCTTTACCTTTACCTTAATTCCTCCTCACTTCCTGCCATCAAGGTTGTGTCATCTGCATATCTGAGGTTGTTGATATTTCTTCCGGCGATCTTAATTCCGGCTTGGGATTCATCCAGCCCAGCCTTTCGCATGATGAATTCTGCATATAAGTTAAATAAGCAGGGGGACAATATACAGCCTTGCCTTACTCCTTTCCCAATTTTGAACCAATCATTTGTTCCATATCCAGTTCTAACTGTAGCTTCTTGTCCCACATAGAGATTTCTCAGGAGACAGATGAGGTGATCAGGCACTCCCATTTCTTTAAGAACTTGCCAAAGTTTGCTGTGGTCGACACAGTCAAAGGCTTTTGCATAGTCAATGAAGCAGAAGTAGATGTATTTCTGGAACTCTCTAGCTTTCTCCATAATCCAGCGCATGTTTGCAATTTGGTCTCTGGTTCCTCTGCCTCTTCTAAATCCAGCTTGCACTTCTGGGAGTTCTCGGTCCACATACTGCTTAAGCCTGCCTTGTAGAATTTTAAGCATAACCTTGCTAGCGTGTGAAATGAGTGCAATTGTGCGGTAGTTGGAGCATTCTTTGGCACTTCCCTTCTTTGGGATTGGGATGTAGACTGATCTTCTCCAATCCTCTGGCCACTGCTGAGTTTTCCAAACTTGCTGGCATATTGAGTGTAGCACCTTAACAGCATAATCTTTTAAAATTTTAAATAGTTCAGCTGGAATATCATCACTTCCACTGGCCTTGTTATTAGCAATGCTTTCTAAGGCCGATTTGACTTCACTCTCCAGGATGTCTGGCTCAAGGTCAGCAACCACACTACCTGGGGTATACGAGACATCGATTTCTTTCTGGTATAGTTCCTCTGTGTATTCTTGCCACCTCTTCTTGATGTCTTCTGCTTCTGTTAGGTCCTTTCCACTTTTGTCTTTTATTATGGAAATCTTTGTACGAAATGTTCCTTTCATATCTCCGGTTTTCCCCATTCTATTGATCTCTGGTTTTCCCCATTCTATTGTTTTCCTCTATTTCTTTGCATTGCTCGTTTAAGAAGGCCTTCTTGTCTCTGCTTGCTATTCTTTGGAAATCTGCATTCAGTTTCCTGTATCTTTCACTATCTCCCTCGCATTTTGCTTGCCTTCTCTCCCCCGCTATTTGTAAGGCCTCGTTGGACAGCCACTTTGCTTTCTTGCATTTCCTTTTCATTGGGATGGTTTTAGTTGCTGCATCTTGTATAATGTTACAAGCCTCCATCCATAGTTCTTCAGGCACTCTGTCCACCAAATCTAAATCCTTAAACCTGTTCCTCACTTCTACTGTGTATTCATAAGGGATTTGCCTTAGATTGTATCTTGCCGGCCCAGTGGTTTTTCCTACTTTCTTCAGTTTAAGCTTTAATTTTGCTATAAGAAGCTGATGATCTGAGCCACAGTCAGCTGCAGGTCTTGTTTTTGCTGACTGTATAGAGCTTCTCCATCTTTGGCTGCAGAGAATATAATCAATCTGATTTCGATGCTGCCCATCTGGTGATGTCCATGTGTAGAGTCGTCTCTTGTGTTGTTGGAAAAGGGTGTTTGTGATGATTTTGTGCTGGTTTTGTGATGATTTTGTGCTGGTTAAGGACATGTAAACAAAGATCTATGATAATAATGGGTCACAGGTTCCCCACCCCTGATTTAAAGCCCTAAACAGCTTGATCCATTAAGGAACCTACTCCCAACATGCCTGGGATCTTGTGCCACACCTTTGTAAAAGTCCTTTGGGAAAGTCAATCAAAGCTATGAACAATGGAGAGAGGGATGTTTGTCTTTGATGCAATACAAGGAACACCCTATGACTCTGAAAGGAAATATATCTGTGCCCACTGCGTAATTGACTATTCAACCAAAGTTTCGTAGCTCTGGCCTGGAGGTCTTTTGTTGTTGTTAAAGGATTCCATATCTGTTAAGTATCCCAGTTTACTGTAGCACTGCTGACAAGAAAAATAAAAATAAAAGCAGCCAGAGAATAGTTAATCGGAGTTAATTTAATAACCAAACATGCAGGGCAGACACCTTGAAGGGCGGTAACTCATGAAGAGGCCTCTCCACAGACACGCCTGGTGAGCTGCAAGTGGGCCAGGATAGCAAGAAAATAAGCCCAGGCAACGTTGTCCCAATGCACATACAGTTCACGCCACCAGCCACCAAATCAAGTGCCAGGAATTCTGAAATTCCATGTGACATCTCAACAAACCTGGTCAGCTGCTGCTTGGAGACTCCTGGGGCGCAGTTCGAAATTCTGACATGTTCAAGGGTGGCAAGAGGCCTGCTCGCTTAGCAACCACGAAGCAGCAGGGCAAAATGGTTCACTTCTTCCGCTGCCGGTGTTTTGGCTTCTGCTCCTTGCGTTTCTGGGCTCTCATGTCCTTCTTGAGGCGGCTGTCCACCACTTTGAAGTGGCCCTTGACTCCGGCAGGGCGCCGGACCTTCCGCCCAGCGCCCTTTTTGGCCACAAGGTAGGTCACCTGCCGTTTCTCCTTGCCTATCCCTGCCTACTTGTAAATGCTGTTGTTGGAGAAGGGGGGGGGGGAGACACAGGGAAAGTGGGGAGTTATGAGCGAAAGGCTTCTCTTTGGAATCTCTCCTCAAACCCAATCCTGCCACCTCTTGAGGAGAAACACTCCTACCACAGGGCCCTTGACCTGCCTGATCAACCACTTTGCTGCCACCCCTAACCTTCATTTCCAAAGGAACCCTGGCCTACTGCTCCAGAGTCTCTCAGGTTTATTGAGCTGCTGTTTTACTTGTTCAATTCATATCCCGCCTTTCCTGCGAAATAGGGAGCTTGCCCCGCCTCCCTGTCTTCTCCTCACAAGAAGCCAGTGAGGTAAGTTTGGCTGAGAGACAGTGACTGTCCCAGCAAGCTTCATGGCTAGAATATGGTGGCTAGGTTGCTTTTGGGGAAAAAGTGCTGCCATCACATAATACACCTCGCTTGTGCGATTTGCACTGACTGCCAATCCTCCACTGGGTCAAGATGAAGGTAGAGGTGGAGCAAGATGAAGGTAGAGGCGGGAAGGGAAGAGGAAGGAAGCGGGATCAGTGGATGCTCCTTTCATTCTGCCTGGAACTTCTCTATCTGAGCTGGCTCCCTGCCTGTTACATTATGTGTGGGGAAACCCGCGTGGGGTTCCTCTCTGTGTAAAGTCTTCAAGCTGTGCCTGCGCGCGCCTGACAAATCTGCCCCATTGCCTTTCCCTCGTCAAAAATTATCTTCCCACCCCCCTGCACTCCAGTCTCCATTGTTGTGTGTCCTGGCTGAGGGTGAAAACAGAAGACGGGGGTTGAAAGTACTGGCTGCAATCCTATCTTCACCTGGGAGTAAGTCCCCTTGAACTCAGAAGGGCTTGCTTCTGATTCGACATGTATAGGCTTGTAAACTGTAGCTTGTTTCAGCTGCCACATCAAGCCAGAAAATCCCATGAGAACTGCCATAAATCACACAACGAACACTTTTATGGTGCACAAATTGCTGTTTTAATATCGTGTATGGGGGGACAAGGGCACATCGGACTAGATTCAAGTAATGAAACCTGCTAGCAGAAGCCTGTGCAGGACTTCCACTAGTGCAATGAGTTCCCCCTCCCGTCTCTTTCCCCTGTCCCTCAAGTTGGCTAGGAGGCAGGGGGTAGGAAGTGTGTGGAAGTAAAAGAAGGGGAATTGTTCCTTCTGGAAAGCTGAAATGCTCACACTGACAAAACTACTACCATAGCAAAGGTAAGGTAAAAGGTAATGGACCCCTGGACGATTAAGTCCAGTCAAAGGCGACCATGGGGTGCAGTGCTCATCTTGCTTCAGGCCAAGGGGGCCACCCACCACAGCGGTAACTATTTATCTACTTGCTTGCATTGGTGTGCTTTCGAACTGCTAGGTTGGCAGAAGCTGGGACAGAGCAAGGGAGCTCACTCCGTTGTGGGGATTTGAACCGCCGACCTACTGATTGGCAAGCCCAAGAGGCTGAGTGGTTTAGACCACAGTGCTACCCGCGTCCCTACTACCATAGCACCATGTTGACAGGGGCTCTATGCCTTAATACAGGGATGCCCCTCCAGATATTGGATTCCCAACTCCCATAAATCCTAACCAACATGGCCAATAGTTAGGGATGCTGGCAGTTGTAGTTTAGCAACATCAGGAGGGCTATGCCCTGTCATGCAGATATTAAAAGGCGGAGAGAAAAAGCTGGCCATCCTTGAAGCCCAATTTAAATATGTGCATGTGTACGTGTTTGATTATGACTTACCTCCAAAGGTTTTGAAATGTAGCAGGTATCAGATTGAAATGCAATGCATGCAATTGGAGCACATCAGCGTAGCCTGCATCCCAGGACTCAGTAAGCCACTGTGACCAGATTGCAAAGTTCTTCATGGGTAAAAAAAAATAATCACTCACATCTGTTCCAATTTGGACACCACATTAGCAGTAGTTTCAGATGTACTTTCTGGTTTGTATGAGGATGTGGACAGGATAAAGTATTTAGGGCAATCACCTGCACACTTGACCCTCACCCATCAGATGATTATGCTGGCCAAGCGCAGTGCTTAATCCTTCTATTAGTGCCTCTGAAAATCAAGGGAGGGGTTCGAATTGTGCTTCAGAGGATGGATTAACAGGTTTAGAATTTTTATTCTACAGCAGAGATTGGCCAGTGTCGTCATTCACTTTCAAAAATGGTAGCAGCTTGGGGAGGGTGCTGAGAGACAAGAGGGCATGGGTGGGGGTAGGAGTTTAACCGTTTCTTCCCTTTGCTACTGTCTGACATATTTTTCCTCTCAAACAGCCATCATTCCCATGGGCATAGTAGCTTTGCCAGTGGCGAAGGATGTTTCGTTGCAACGATATCATGGGAAGGAAGAGTTAAACTCCCCTTTCTGTCCTGTCGACGTCCTCACCAGGCTCTTACCACCACACTGCTGTTTTTAAAAGAAAAGAAAAGGATGAGGACATTTAACGGCAAGCACACCTATTGCCCATTTTGTCCTGAGATTCCTTCAGAGGTAAGGCAGCATTTAAAAAATGAAATAATGAATAGAGCGACTAAGTCTGACTGACCAAATTATGGACATGTTTCTAAACAGACAGCACTCCCCTGCTATACTTTCAATTTAACTGAAAATATTTATACCTCACCTTTACTTGTAAAAAAAAACCTGACGCAGCTCACAACACAATACATAATAATACCAAAACCAAATGACGCAATATAGCAGCAGATGATGACAGTTAGGAACAGTAGCAATCCCACATTATAATCCCACCCACAATACCTATGATCCTTGACCACTGCCCATTCTCAGTAGGTGGGCTTCCATGCAGTTACTAGACACACCTGAGAAATCTTTTTGCTGGAATTTCCTTCCCTTGCTGTCGCAGCATGGTCTAATAGATGAGTGCATTTCATCAGAACTAAAATCCTACTTTGATCTCAGTTGTACTGATGAAATCCAGAGCAACAGTGTGGAAGGCGGTGAAGGCGATCCTAAGAGGGATTTGTGTAAGTGGGGCAACAGGGATTAAGCAAGAGAGTGCAATGGAAAGAGAGCACTTAGAAACAGATTTTTTAAAAATAAAAACGTAGAGCAGCAGCATAAGATAAATAGAGGACAGCATGTGCAATCCACCGAAATCTCATGACAATATGTGTCACAGGAATGTGACTTCATCTTGTAGAGCAGTGTGGTTGGTATGTTGAAAGATGTGTTGTTCATGTGGGATGTATCTTGGGAAACAACTTTATACTAACGCTGATATTAAAATTCAATGTGGCAGGACATGTTTTCTATCTGGTTCAATTAGAACAGCAAAGGGAGTTAAACAGGGCTGCATCTTGGTAGGACTCCTATTCAGTCTTTACATCAATTATATAGGCTAGGAGCTTTCCTCTTCATCTGATGTTTTCTCCCTGGCAGTTCAGAATCAGAGTGCTTTTGTATATGTAGATCAGGGCCTACTGAAGATCTTGTGCACTATATTTTATATTGTCCATTGTATGATTCACTCAGAGCTAAATTTATCTCCCCTTTTCAGATCGCCCTAGAAGGTCAACCAGATTATTTGAAAATTAAATGGCTGCTGTCAGATGTTGATAAATGCATCAGCCATAGGGTGGCACTATTCACACTCATGGCAAGAAAGATAAGGGCAACCTCTCTAGGTAGTGCCAGTGCCAGACCCCAGGGATGCTGACTAGAAGGAATGTTTTGAATTTTGGACATTGTAGATTTGTCCTGGTCTGGTGCATGAAATCTCTTTCGTTTTGTAATTGCATGATTTGTTTCTCATACTGTATTGTGGTGGCCATTGGCTACAAACAATAAAATCCACTGACTGACATGCCTGGTCAGTTCTCCCATCCATGATTAAGTAATGGATGGCACCAGTCTTCTTGGTCATTGACCTGCCATTGCAGAGCAGCACCTTAAAGCCACATGGGAGACCCTTGTTGATACTTGTATCCTTCTTGTCAAGACCAGACTGAGGCGTTCCCAAAGTAAAGGAAGGATTGAACTCTGATTAATAAGAATACACACAGAGGCTTGAACCAGCAAGACTCTGGGAAGGGTGCGTATAATAATCTGTGTCTCCACCCTCCGGCCCAGGTCGTTTTATTCACAAAAGAACTTTTTACAGAGTGTTCGTAAGAACCAATCTGATTTCTTCTGAGCATTTCAACAAACCCCACGTGAGGACAAAGTTAAACTACCAAAACTAATTAAGCATGGGGTAAATAAAACAGAACTAAAAAGGAGTGCATTTGGCAACCCCGGGAGGTGATAAACAAGCAATATACATGATAAGGATGGCCAGGAGGACAGCGATCATTATCACCTTCACGTGAGATCTGTTTCCTGGCCCTAAGATTAACATCCTAAGATTAACATATCAGAAAAGCTACATTAAAAGAAGCTGCCCACTATCTTTGATGACCCAGGATGCCTGCCTGCAGTATGTGACTTGTCAAGAAAGAGAAATGGAACAGGGATGCAGAGGTGTGGATTGATCAAGAATCATATCAAAATAGTTTAAACCCAGTCAACGCAATGCTTTCATTGCTGACAAAGATGGCTTACTCTATATTTGTTATAATTCCTCATAGCAATCCCACCTGATCACTACACCAGACCTGGAAACAGGGACAGTCTTCAGAAAGTGACTAAACCTGCCTCCTCAGTGCTGACATAGTTTCTCCTCCTTTTGAGACCAAGGACCTTTGCGGGGGGCGGGGGGATCAAGTCACCAAGCAGAGTCTTTGGAATGCTTCTAGAAAACCCATTGGTGTAAGACCTCAACACATCAGGAGAACAAGGTCTGTTTTGAGATTTACCATGTCCAACCATTTGCCCAAATGTTGCAGCAGTCCAAGGTGCCTGAAGGACACGGCCATGTGTGGAAGGCGGTTAACAAACAAGAGGGACAGGTCACTTCCGGCACCTCTTGGGTGGGCACAATTGACATTATAAGAGAACAAGAGAGGCGTTCATAGTGAGATCTGGCACCTCTTTTTCTATAAAAATAGCACTGGGTGGCAATATGTCTCTGAGTGCCAGCTCCTGGGAATAACAAGTGTTGAATGCTGTGGTGCTCACACTCTCGTCCAAGCAACTAATCTGATTTAGAGATCTGTATTACAAACCCACAGCAATACTTCAGAGTGTTCCACATGTAGGATTGGTGCCTTCACCTTTGTTTACAGCCTTGCTCCTGAACCACAAACAGCAGCCTAAGGCATAGAAAGCCATGGGAAGATATCAGCCACCCTCCCCATAATTATAAGTAAGGGAGTTAGAGGCCTGGGTGGAGTACCCTGCCCTGTAAAAACATATGTGCATGGAAATCCTAAACACAAATGTAGTCCCAACTGGCCCAGGATCCCCCTCCCACAAAGGAGTTCTATGCACCTGAGAGCCCTTCTCACCCTTGACATACATACTACTGTGGGGTGCCATGAGTGCCCTGAATTCCTGGGCGCCAGATCCTGTTAGAATTTCAAGCTCCCCGATGCTGATTTTGTGATTGGTAGATTTCACACGCCTGTCTGAGTGGAGCCTGAGAAAGGAAGACTGTCTTACCTCTCTTCCGGTGTGTGTCTGTGAAACTACCTTCACTTTTACGATGCCCTCAGGTGGTGCTGTGCCTAGGACTTGATGATCGTAAGGTTGGGGGTTCGAATCCTCACGGCGGGGTGAGCTCCCATCGTTCGGTCCCAGCTCCTGCCCACCTAGCAGTTCGAAAGCACCCCTAAGTGCAAGTAGATAAATAGGTACCGCTTTATAGTGGGAAGGTAAACGGCGTTTCCGTGTGCGGCACTGGTGCCGGATCGCCAGTGCAGCTTCGTCACGCTGGCCACGTGACCCGGAAGTGTCTTTGGACAGCGCCGGCTCCCGGCCTCTTGAGCGAGATGAGCGCGCAACCCTAGAGTCGGTCACAACTGGCCCGTACGGGCAGGGGTACCTTTACCTATTTGTTCTTGGAGCTGGAGAGAACAGATGCCATAATGCTGTTGTCTGTAAATATTCTGTAAATAAATAGTAGTTTAGAACTATGATGCCTCTTTCCTTTTGCTGTGTCAAGAAAGAAGGCTAGTGTGCATAAATCAAGTTGGTTTATGTCGCTGGAGCGCCCTGGAGAAGAAGGGGATGCCTTTTCCAGAGCTATGCTCACTGGGGGACGCTCGGAGATCCAGGGGGCTGCAGATAGCCCGGAGCACTCTCCCAACAGATCCTCCCTTAAATTCTTGGGTTCTGGGTTTCAAGCAGTGCTTTGAGTATTAAGGTGAACCATTGGATGTTAGATTTACCAGTGTAAAAATACAGGCTAAACCTGCTTTGTCCCCCCCCCCCCCGACCAGGGAATGCCCTGGGAGATAAGCCATTAAGAAACAAAGACCAGACCTCCGCAAAGCAGAGGCTGTGCCAGCCGCAAATGGGGGCTTGTTAGCAAAAACAATATAGTTTCAGAATTGCCGTGGGGCTGATGTAAGTGAACAGTTGGGGTGGGAAAAGTTTTGCAAGCTTGAGAACATGGTGGGATCAGAGCACATTGTGGGGGTGGGGAAGAAACGTCCTCTCGAGTCTGCAAGTGGGAGGGAGAGACGCAGAGCCATGGCCGAAGTCTCTTTAAAGTCTGAGACAGACTTTGCACATATGTGTGACGCGTGAGATTCTCTTGGGCTGTAAATGCTGGGAATCCCATTCCCCAAACTCAGGTTGTATGTATGTGCAAATAAACTATCTATCATAAAGACACCACAGTCTCCATTTTACCTCAATCCCAAAAGGATTGGGTAAGTGCAGAGACCCCTGAAATCTCACTCTGCTGTAAGATTGGGATGGGGGTGCAACAATATGCCTACTGGTATATGCAGGGGCAAGGGGGGGGGCAATCCTACCCCCTCCCTCAAAATGTAAGCGTGAATGTGGCTTACAACATGGAGTAAGGAAGCTGAAACCCTTCAGACCTGGCTGGACTACAGCTCCCAGCATCCCTGACCATTGGTCTCACCAGCTGGGATTGATGGGATTCGGAGTCCAGCAACAAGGAAAAGCCACAGGGTCCCCATCTCTATCTTAGTCTGTGAGATACTAACAACCAGCAGCTTTAGCAGCCATTTCTGGGCTGGGACTATTTCCTAGAGATTCAGCAGCAAAGTGGGAGTTGTGATAATTGAAGGTGGCAGGGAGGGGATTGTATTTCCTTCTTCCCAGTAATTCATCTCTTTTATTGTATTTTGTACACAGTGTAAGCTTCCTCAATTATTTTGCTTAGGCGGCAAGGTATGAACGTGCAAATAAATGTAGTTCCGTGGTGTTCCTTGTTCACACTGACCAGCCTGACTGCCTGTTTTCTGCCCCCTGCAGGATTCTTTGCTTTGTGATGTGGCAAATGAAACATTTCCTTGGCGTCAAGATCATAGCTCGAGGCTCCGAGAATCTGAATACCAAGGTGCCATATATGGTTGTTGCCAACCATCAGTCCATTCTCGATATTCTGGGTATGTTGCTAGCCTGTCGCTTTCGGAATTTTGCGTTGAAACTTATTTGGAAAAGATGCAAATTTTATCAGGAGCATAATCCAGGCCGAGATCAAAGGGACGGGTGTCCTGGGAGGTAGGTTGGGAAGGCAGCAAGCGACATCCTGCTCTGCTTCCTGACTATGATGCAGATGAAGTGTGGGAGAAGGAAGGGGAGGGTGTGCTGCAGCACAGGCACCCCCCCTCCGTTTGTTTATCTAAGCCCAGGACCCCTCAGGGTTGCCCTGTCTCCTTCTTCATCACTGAGATCTGGACAGGCCCTCATGGACACCTCCCTCAACGCCCCACCATCTTAACCACAGATTTCTCCCTCTCCTGGTCCTCAAGGGGCATTGGTTGCTCATCCTTCCATCCTGGCCCTGCCCACGGCTGCTTATGGCTCTGCCTGAGGCCTGTATGTCTGCAACAGAATGGTTCGTCTCTGACCCACCTGCATGTGAGGAAGGTGGCAGCATAGACTTTTGCCCATCGTGGCAAAATTTGTAGATCTGGCACTGCTGTGCTCCATCTCCAGCGTCAGGGAGGAGGCAAGATAGAAGCACAGCATGCATGTGAGAGGAAGAAAAGATGTGAGCTTAAAGCTCAAAATCAAATTGGTGCCAGGGTGGTGGTGGGGATTTTCCAAACTAAAAGATAATTGCCATTCTAGGAGAACCATGGAGGTGTTCATGGCAAGATCGGCATCTGTTTTTCTAGGAAAATAACACTGGAAGAATGGCAATGTTTACAATTTATTTCACCACTATGAAAGCTGAATACATGTCCAGGAAGATGGGTTGGGAGCAGGGAAGATCCAGGAAGAATAATTTCTAGCCACAAAGCCTTCTCACAAAGTGTCAGAATGCAAAGGACCCAAAAGCCCCATTAACAAAGTCTTTCTTCCTTCCCAAGTGATAGCGGAGTTATATCCTGACTGCTGTGTGATACTTACCAAAAAGGAGATGATGTACATGGGCCCACTCGGCTTCACCCCGTGGTTTTCCAAATTCATTTTTGTCCACCACAGTAATAAGAGGTCAGCCAGAGACACCATGGATCACATCACAAGGACCCTGCTGCAGCAGAACGTGAGAGCACATGCAGAGAGGGGTGCAGCTCTGGGAGGGGAGTAGCTGGGAAAGGATGGCTGGTGGGAGAGGAGTCAAAAGGACCCTATGAGACTGCAGCAGCCCCTGGGAGGGGCCATCACTTGGGGTGGGGGTAGAGTGCATGCTTTGCAAACACAATGGCTCCAGCCGCTGGCATCTCCAGCTGAGAAATATTAATTTAAGTAGCAGCAGGTGGTGGGGAAGTTTCTGTACCCATGCCCTTGGAGAGATCCTCCCTGGTAGAAGGCAGATTCCTGGGCTCTGGGGTGGTGAAATATTTTGCTCTGCACACCAGATATTTGGAAGAGGATTTTGCCAGGTGGGTGAGTAAAGAAAGGATGTGTGCCAGGCATGACTATAAGGAGAATGTGACTTTAGAGCCATCCGCCCCAGGGAACAAAGGAGAAAAGACTTTGCCCTACTGAGGAACTGCAGCTGTTCCTGGGGGCAGAAGGGCATTCAGGGTAGGCATATCCTCAGTCCCGATGCAGTCTCATATTTTCTAACTGGTTTCTAGCTAGACCGTTAGCAGCTTGAGTGACAGGCCAAAATACACTGGAAAGAGTGAGGAAATAGTAACATTGCACTGTGATCTCCAAAGATGTGGTCTGTGGACACATTTTAATCTGTGGCTGTTTTTCTCTGCCTGTTTCTTATGCAGCTGAAGGTCTGGGTTTACCCAGAATGCACCAGAAGGCACCAAGCGAGGAGTCTTCAGTGTGGCTGTGAAGGCTCAGGTAAACGTGTGAATTGTGAAATAGATATTTGTCTCATGCCGACGGATTTCATGGGCTTCCATGAGTCAATCATGCTACATTTTTGGTGGCAAAATGTGATTCATCGCTGTGTGTCAGGCTTGGGCTACACTCACAACATTCATTTCCATAACCTCCAACATTTTCCAGGAGGAAACAGGGACATGCATCTTTCTGGGCACCCAAAAACAGGATGCTCCAATTTAATCAGTGGAGGAGTATGCATTTAAAGCAGCATGACGCTTTAAAATTCATGACTTCCTCCAAAGAATTATGGGATCTGTAGTTTGTTAAGGTTGCTGAGAGTTGTTCGGAGGACCCTGTTCCGTTCACAGAGCTACAGTGGTTTAGCAAATCAACTCTATTTCACAGGAAACTCTTGGAGGAGAGGAGGCCCCAAATACCTGAAAGACAGCCTACAGATTGTCCTGAGTGTTAAAAGTGGCATTTCCACCCCCCCTCAGAATTGTGTTAATTCCCTCCCCAAAGAGGTGAATCTGGCTTCTTCATTATACAGCTTTCAGACAGTGCTGAAGACATGCCTTTTTACCTTGGCCTTTGACACCGGAAACGTTTGTTTTCCAGGCACGCCCTATTCCAGGGACGGTAATTGTTTTTTAATTCCTATAACCTGACCTGGCACCTGCTAGTAAAGGACATGTAAACAAAGATTTATGGTAATAATGGGCCACGCCTGCTTTAAAGCCCTAAACAGCTTGATCCATTAAGGAACCTACTCCCAACAAGCCTGGGATCTTGTGCCACACGTCTGCAATCAGGGGAATGTCAATCCAAGCTATGAACAATGGGGAGAGGGATGTTTGTCTTTGATGCAATACAAGGAACACCCTACCACTCTAAAAGAGCGTCAGCGCTACTGACAAGAAAAATAAAAGCAGCCAGAGAATAGTTCATGAGAAAACAATGTTTAATAACCAGGGGCAGACACCTTGAAGGGAGGTAACTCATGAAGAGGCCTCTCCACAGACACGCCTGGTGAGCTGCAAGTGGGCCAGGATAGCAAGAAAATGAGCCCAGGCAACGTTGTCCCAATGCACATACAGCTCACGCCACCAGCCACCAAACCAAGTGCCAGGAATTCCATGTGACATCTCAACAAACCTGGTCAGCTGCTGCTTGGAGACTCCTGGGGCACAGTTCGAGATCCTGACATGTTCAAGGGTGGCAAGAGGCCTGCTAGCTTAGCAACCACGAAGCAGCAGGGCAAAATGGTTCACTTCTTCCGCTGCCGGTGTTTTGACTTCTGCTCCTTGCGTTTCTGGGCTCTCATGTCCTTCTTGAGGCGGCTGTCCACCACTTTGAAGTGGCCCTTGACTCCGGCAGGGCGCCGGACCTTCCGCCCAGCGCCCTTTTTGGCCACAAGGTAGGTCACCTGCCGTTTCTCCTTGCCTATCCCTGCCTTCTTGTAAATGCTGTTGTTGGAGAAGGGGGGTGGGGGTGGGGAGACACAGGGAAAGTGGGGAGTTATGAGCGAAAGGCTTCTCTTTGGAACCCTGTACAATTGCTTCAGAGTCTCTTATGTTTATTTAGTTGCTGTTTTACTTATTCAATTCATATCCCACCTTTCCTCTGAAACAGGGAGGTTGCCACGCCTCCCTTTCTTCTTCTCACAACAATCCTGTGAGGTAAGTTTGCGCTGCGAAACAGTGAGTGTCCCAGGGTCACCCAGCAGGCTTCATGGCAGAGTAGAGATTCAAACCATGGTCTCCTGAGTTCCCAGACTGCTAACATTGCACCATGCTAGCTCTCCAGTCTCTGTCTGGAAATCTGACCCTAGAAGCCTGGCCCCAACAAAGCTAACTAGTTTATCAGGTTCCAAGGGGACTGATTTAGCTACATCTGAAGCACAGCAGGCCTGGCTTTCCCCAGAGCCTGGGTGGTTCATTCGTTTGGGAACACTACGGAAGCCGCTCTGTGATTGGTTAGGAACGGTGGCTCTAGCGGCCCTGCTGTGGGACTGCAACTCCCATCAGGCCCTGCCAGCATGGCCTGATGGGAGTTGTAACCTAGCAACATCTAGAAATGCCTCAGGTTCCCCACCCCTCCCTGCAGTTGGAAGAATATTGTGATATCTACACACTGCAGACCTCAAGAGGAAACAGAATCTCCCTCTGTGAGCCCTGTGGGATTCATGTAGCAACCCTGCTGTTCTCCACAGGAAGCACCCCCCGCCAAGCTGAAGACCTACCTGCGCAGCTGAGCAGCTTTCTCGCGCTCAGAGATGTCCACGGTGTTCACCACCGACTCTGCTTTCTTCTTCATCTGCTCCAGTTTCTTCAGCATCTGCGGAGAGGGACAGAGCAGTCAGGGCACTGAGGGAGAGGGCAGGCAAGCAGGGTTCCTGTGGGGTTTGGAATAAACCTGGAGATCTGCTGCCAGTCAAGGCAATAAGGATGGAGAGGGCAGTTTCCCACTCTGTGCGTGTGAATGGGCAGCTTGCTCTCTTGCTTACCCGCCGCTTCTTGCGGGCTTTGGCCTCTGCCACTTTCTTGATGGGCCGGGCATTGATCTCGCGCCAGCGCTGGCGGTACTCCTCCACCGTCTGCTTATCCAGGGGCAATGGCTTGCGCCGGTGCTGGTGCTCTTCCTGTACAAACCACTCAGGGAGCTCGTCTTCTTCCTCGTTGAAGGTGTATCTGGGAGCAGGAAGAGCAGTAAGCAGGCAGATCAAAACAAGCGCCTGCTTCCCTCTCCTCCCTAAAATTAAAACTGGAGGCACAGTTCACTCTTTAGGATGGGGAAACATTTCAAGCATGCTTCTTAGCTCGAAGGAGGCAAGCTCTCAGAAGAAGCACTCTTGCAGAGACTCTTCACAGCTTTACCACATCGGGGATGACTGGAGGACCCAATTGCAGCAGGATTACCTGCTCACAGGTGAAAGCAGCCGAAATAATTCAAGACCAAATCAGCCGGCTCCAGTTAAAGCTGCAGTTGGAGCCCTCCTACCCCTACAAATATCAGGCTTTACTGTCCACCTTCTACTTGGCATTTAGTACCACCTGCTTTTTCACTCCAGTTGGGGCTCTGATGTACTGGTGATCTCCCCTGGTAATTAAAGTGTAACAGAGCATCTGTGCATCAGGCTGCAGCTCTAGGTGCAAGGTCTTGAAGTATCACACTTCTGTGGCGACACATGCTCACATGCAAATCTCTGTGTTAAAAGGTGATGAGGGACACGTAGAAGCTTGCCAACACCTCCCTACTCTCCATTACCTGTTGAAAGAGTCATCAATCAAATCCCTCTTGGCTTTTTTGGAGGCGGCAATGACGGAGCCCAGTGCCAGGCCCTCAGGGTCCAGAATACGAGCTCGCTTCACTGCAGAGAGACAAAGGCTGCATTCAGATGTGGGGAATATTGGGTTAAGTCTTCCCTGTGGCTTTGGGACTGATAAACCACCCCACAGCACTAGAATCAGAGAACTCTAGAGCTCGAAGGGACCCCTGATACTCATCTAGTCCAACCCCGCGCAATACAAAAATCGCAACTGCATAATCCCTAACAGAAGGTCACACAACCTCTGTTTAAAAACTTCCAGTGAAGGAAAGTTTATCACATTCTGAAACAGTCTGTTCTACTGTTGAATTATTGCCACAGAAGTTCTTCCTAATGATTAACGGGAGTTTCCTTTCCTGCAATTTGAATCCACTGGTCTGGGTCCTACCCTCTGTAGCAGCAGAAAACAAGCAAGGTCCATCTTCACATATTTGAAGATGGCTGTGATATCACCTTCTCAAACTTCCTTTTCTACAGGCTAAACATACCTAAATTTCATTCAGATCACTGGACACTGTCACTACGCACTTTCTGCATATGCGGGCTTCTGTTCCTCTATGAGTCCCACATGAAAACAGCAGGAAAGAACTGCTGTATACTGCTCTAAATCTCTTCATTTTTTTACAGAAGTTGTGTGAAGCTCAAGTATACTGCAAAAATTAACACTTGGGGAACTGTTGGGGAAAGAAAACGAACTGCTGGGTGAGTGCAGCTGCAACAACAACATTTCAGACTGTCTTCCAGGCGGCTTCTCCAGCTCCGAGGTTCAGAGAGGAAACAGAAGCAACCAGGATACGAAAGCCCCCATTCTTGGCTCATCCTCACCTGGATCGTCAATGGGGACCACCTCAATGCCTTTTGGCTCTTCCTCTGACCGGAGCCGTTTTGATCCCTTGCGTGAGGCTGGCTGCTCCCTGAAACATGGAAAGAGTAGGGAGTTATGAGACGCCTTCGCTCCCACGTCCCATCCAAGTCTTCCAAAATAAACCTTAGAAATGTCACATTAAGCATACTGCTCACCAAAATCTAAACAACACGGACAGCTGGAAAGGAACTCCCAGGAACTCTGGGATTTACTTTTCTGGGATCTCCACCAACGCTACTGCTCCTGAATCCAGCACTGTTAGGTGGAGGCTAAAGTGTCCTTGGAGGCTAGGAGTGTTTCTTAATGACCTGTCACTGTTGCTGGATTGGGATCCTTTGAACATAGCTGCGAATGCATTGTTAATCTCAAGGCTGGATTACTGCAATGAACTCTGTGTGGGGCTGCCCTTGAGGTTGGTCTGGAGGCTACAGCTGGTGAAGAATATGGTGGCTAGGTTGCTTGTGGGGACAAACTACTGCCAACACATAATACACCTCGCTTGTGCGATTTGCACTGGCTGCTGATCCTCCACTGGGTCAAGATGGTTTTGGTACTAACACGTAAAGCCCTGTACATCTTAAGACGAGGGACCTTGAGAGAATACTGCATCCCTTGTTTACCCAGTGGGCCACTGTGTTCTGCCGGAGAGCTTCTCCTTCCAGCTCCAAGGTTATCAGAAGCCTGCTCCACAGTAACTTTTGGTGTGGCTGTTCTGTGGAGCAGCATCACTGCTGAAATATGACAGGTCCCCACAATCAGCACTTTCCAGAAATAACTGAAGACCATTTTGTTCCAACTAGCTGTCCAGGCCGGAGGAGTAGGTCTCTGAAGTAGGTGTCCCCCTTTTTGTGTTGTTTTAAAACTCATCTTCTGCTGTCTGTTGTGCTGTTTTGTAACTGATCTTATTACATGCTGCATATGATGAGTGTCAAACCTGAGAGAACCAAATGTTTACCAGCTGTGCCATTGCACAATGTTTAATCCTCCTCAGATGTAAGGCAGCCTTAAAAATGAAATAATGAAGTAATGCATAGAGCGGCTAAGTCTCACTGACCAAATTAAGGAGATGTCTCTAAACAGACATATATTTTCAATTTAACTGAAAATATTTATACCTCACCTTTACTTGTAAAAAATAACCCAGAGGCAGCTCAAAACACAATACACAATAATACCAAAACCAAACATAACAATATAGGAGCAGATGAAGACAGTTGGGAACAGCAGCAATCCCACTGATCCTTGGCCACAGCATGATTTAATAGCTGGATGCATTTCATGAGAACTAAAATCCTACTTTGATCTCAGCTGCAACATCATGGGAGGCGATGAAGGTGATTCTAAGAAGGATTTGTGTAAGTGAGGCAACAGGGATTAAGCAAGAGAGTGCAATGGAAAGAGAGCGCTTAAAAACAGTGATTTTTTAAAAGAAACCTAGAGCAGCAGCACAAGAGAAATAGAGGACGGTATGTGCAGTCCACCAAAATCTCATGACAATATGCGGAAGGACTTTTTGGGCTAAAACACAGGAATGTGACTTCATCTTCTAGAGCAGTGCAGTTGGTATATTGAAAGATGTTCACGTGGGATGTAAAATTTAAAAATTATTTTTTAAAAAAATGCATTTATTTTAAAAGGACTTCACCTTTCGTCATCACTGTCGCTGCTGTCACTCTCCCCCGTGTCAGAACCCTTCTCCTCAGCTGCACCTGTAGGACCTTCAGGCTTTGGGCCTACCTCAAGTGTCGTCTCGAGCGCAGCACCAGACCGGGGCTGCGTCTTTTTCCTCTTTGTATTTTTGGAGGCTGTGTAAGAGAAAACCACAGACAGGGTGAGTAAATCTCTCCCTTGCCTTCCATCAGTCATCCTGAACTAACTGGCCTGGGGCAAACGTGAGTGTGGGGGGGGGGGAACGAAGAAGGAGGCTCAGCCCCCGAGAGTCAAGATTCACATACATGGACAGTGGCGGAGTTTCATGCTCCGGCACCGGGGGGGGGGGGGGTGGAGAGCAGGTGGGGGCAGGGCTGGCGTGCGTCGTGGGGGCGGGGTGTGCTGTCCACAGGGGCATGGCGCGCATCCTGGGGGCATGGCCCGCCGCCTGAGGGGGCGGGGTGGGCGCACGGGGCAGCTGCCTGCGGGAGTTGGGCACGCAGTGCACAAGGGGGCAGCCACGATGGCACCTTGCCAGCATTGCGGTGCGCTCCCCCCGCACTCCTTTTCCTCCACCAGTGTACATGGATGCCAAGCTTGGCATATGAAATCCCTTCATATATGGTGAGAGTGTGAAAAACCAACGGCTTATTGGCAGTCCTATATTCACAGGCTTTTCTTCAATCCTGGATTTAATATTAGCTCTTCTGGTTACTGAAGGCAATGTAAATCCTACCACTGTTCAAGAAGTTGCTAGCTCTGCTGTCACCCCTGAAATCGGCAGGCACTGGAAGTCTGCATTTAGTCGCTCAAGGAACGGATAGATTTTTGCCATCCTTCAGGCTCAAATATGTGACTTACGTGGGGGAGGTTCTGCCCGGTTCTGGGACAGAACTTGCGCCTGCCCAATCTCTAGTGCCTCGTCAGCATCGTCGTCAATCCCAGCAAAAGCTTCCTGGACAGCAGAGAACAGAAACGTGAAGGGCACAGCTGGAAGCATCCCTTGCCCAAACAAGGTGCTGCTTCCTGGAATAGCTAGCTGCCTACTCTAGCTACAGGGCACCCATCTTGAAAGCTGAGCCAATCTAACATGACACTCCAACAATGATGCTCTTAGCGTTCCCATTAGACCAAGGGGTGGGGAAGCTGCCACCCTCCGGATGTTGTTGTTGAACTCCCAACTCCCATCAGCCCTAGCAAGCCCGGCCAGTTGTCAGGGATCTATGGGAGCTGCAGTTCAGCAACACTGGGTGGGGCCACAGGTCACCCAGTCCTGAGCTGTGCCGTCATTGGTCATGGAGGAGGCCAAAGAACCTTATCAGGAGATGCTCACCTTGCCAAACCACAGACTCGCTTGATGTTCCTGCCGCTCCTCCTTGCTCTCTAGCGCCACCAAAAGTGGGTTCTCTGCCTCGGCGCTCTCCTCTTCCTCTTCCTTGGCAACCCTGTAAACACATTGGCCAGAACTCCAGCAGAGCTCGAAGCACTGGAAACACACAAGACCCACCTGTAGCCCACCGGAGATGGGTGGGAGGGAGATTGGTTGGACTCACAGGTGTATCCCTACTGCTGTTGGAGGACTAGGAACTCCCACTTGGGAGGAATAATGAAATCCCACCTAAGAGGCATATGGAGGGTTAACGGGCGACTGAATAATATCTGTCCACACCCTATTGCCTTGAGCATTTGGAGGGAAAGGGGTGTAGCTCGTTGACAAGAGCTTTTGATTTGCAGGTTCAGTCCCCGGCATTGGCAGGTGGGGATGGGATGTCCCCTGCTTGAAATCCTACAGAGCTGCTGCCAGTCAGTGTAGACAATACTGAGCTAGATGGAGCAATGGTCTGACACTGTTTAAAGCAGCTTATAAAACAAAAACGAAACCAAAACAATTCCTTTATCTCCAGGGATGGGAGCAGAATAAAGGCAAGCTGGGCTTTCTACGTCAGTTTTTTATGGTGTCCCCCCCCCCCTTTCTAGCAATTGTTCTAGAAAGCAGACCCTCAAGGTAGTAACTTCACCTGACTGCCCAGCCCCCCAGCTCCTGTCCTGCTCCTCCCCCCTTTCTTTTTCTCCCTCTCCGAGTTCAGATCCTCCTTTTCCACAGAAGGGGGATACATGATCTTCCAGTACGTTGCATTCACATTCAATAAATGACGTTGCGGAAAGGAAGTGGCAGTTGGGAGTCGACAGTTACTTGGTTATTTCCAATAGTTCTATCTTGACTGAGAAGGTGAGGGGACTTCATGGAGATGCTGCTTGGAGGAGCTTGTAAACAACACTTGCTGTTCAAATGTTGCCAACCTGACAAGTACAGTTTTATCTTTAACTATTTGAGTGAGGCATTTTTTAAAAAAAAATCACAAATAGATAACAGTTCGGCTTTCAAGGTCAGCAATTTTGTGGTGTCTTTCCCCCCCTGCTTCTAGCAATCGTTCTAGAAAGCAGATCCTCAAGGTAATAATTCCACCTGATTTTCCAGCCCCCCAGGCTTCTGCGCTCTCTCTCTCTCTCTCCATTCGGATCCTTCTTTTCCACAGAAGGGAGAGGAGCCATGATCTTGCAGTAATTTTCACCCCCAGGCTTAGTGCTGCTCAGGTGAGGAGACCACCTGCGGCGTCTCTCTCTGCCTCCCTCCAGAACATCAAGCCAACCTCATTACTGCAGCCAACCTGCCTTGCATCTTCCCACCCCCTTGGATACCTCAGCTGTGGGGCCTGGGCCCGCTTCATCTGCCTTGACCGCTCCTCAACCTCCGCCATCTCCTCCTCGTCCAGCTCGCTGGCCAGAGACATGTCGTCGTCGGAGTCTCCCCCTTCCGAAAGCGAGAGGTCGTCGTCTGCACCTGCTGCTGTCGCCACGAAGGTATCTGCTGCCGCCATGTCTCCCTTGAAAACCTCATTCAGCAACTAGAAGTGGAAGAGGCACAGGTGTGTATGGGATGTGTCAAAGGAAGGTGGGACCATCTTAGAGGGCAGCTCTCCTTACCGCTGGGAGCTGCTACCACTCTTCCAAGTTGCTCACTCTATGCAGTGTAGTGCAATGGTTAGAGTGTCAGACTAAGACAAGGGATACAAGGCTTTGAACCCCCACTCAGGTGACCTTGGGCGCCAGGGCTGTTGAGACAGTATATATATTTTTTTGGTAGGGTGAGAAAGAACCATGCGTACAACTTGGAGCTCCTTGGTAGCATATAAATGTACTAAATAGACAAATATGAACGATAGAAGTTCTCCTTCTTTATTAAGGCGTTTTTATAATGCCCTTCATTGCAACAGGCACAGGGCAAGACGCTACAAAACAGAATCATTAGCATAGCAAAATTATTAAAACATAGCAAAATTATTAAAACTTAAGACCCAAATATCTGAAGGATCCATCCTTACAGACCCTTTTGGGTGTTATAAATGTGGGTGAGGGACCCTTGGTAGTCCCACCGCCCTCCGAAGTGGGCATTCTCCATGGCAGCTCCTAAATTATGGACTTCCCTCCAAGCACATGGGTGGGTCAAGCATCATATGAGTTCAACAGGATATGTGAATTAGGAGGAACTTGTATCATACTTAGAACTGGCTTTACTCATCACACCTCTAGAAGCTTGATGAAAGAGGTGTGTCTCCACCCGCTGCCAAAACAAAGACACTGTAAAGGCACATGACAGCTGTGGAGCCACCACCAAAAAGGCTCTTCCACAGGCCCCCGCGCTGCCCACCTTCAGAGCAGGAGCCACCGAGTGGGCCTCACCTACCAGTAACAATGAACAGGCAATCACTCCTTCTGGCTGGGGGGCAATGGCAGGCAAAGAATATCTGGAGGGCATCAGGTGGTGGAAAGATGGACTAAGACGAATCCTCCAGGGACCGCACTTTGAATGCATGTTTGCAACGCTTCCTGCTTACCTGACTTTTGCTGATGGCCCGCAGGGAGAACATGCCGGTGTCACCGTCATCAGCGACAGAAACGCCGGGAAGATCCATCTTGAGCTCAACGCGCTCTCGCTGCCGCCGTCGCTCACGCAGGATCTTGCGTTTCTTCCTGATGTTGGCAAAGAAAAAGATGGTGACATGGTGGATGGAGAACGTTGGAATGGCTGGGACGGAAGGCAGAGGGCCCAAGTAATAGTTGGAGCAGGAGCGAATGGCAGGCAGAGCCAACTAACCCTACTTTCCTCCCCTAATGAGTTCATAGAATCATAGAAATGTAGAGTTGGATGGGACTTCCAAGATCATCTAGTCCCACCCCCCTGCAATGCAGGAATTTGCAGCTGTCCCCCACGCTCTAACCAAGTGAGCTATCCAGGCTGACAAGGAGTTCTACAAGGGCAACAGTGAGAAAGAGGAAGATGGCCCACCCCCTGGGCCAACGTTCGAAATTCCCCAGGCGCACTTGGCAATCGGTCACTTGTGAACAAGTGAAGATGCCTGGGCGCCATGATGGCGCCTGATGTCTCCACCATTTGGAGGTGTATGCCTGGGGACCCTTGGATCTTGACTGTTTTCACACAGTAGCAACACATCCTGTGATATTTTATCTGCACAACCAGAATGAATTTCAGGCTCCAAAAAGTCATATTGAAAAATAGTACTTTCGAGCTGTCAACTAGGCATTCCGTTTTGGCGACCGTAACCCTGGTTTAAGAAGCCATAAGGGTGACCAGCTTATATATCCGAGTTTCTAACACTGCTCTCTGGTGGCCTGTGCATGAGTGGCATCTCTTCCATTCCAGGCTTCCCACAGCCCCCGCCCACCTGTCAACCAGCTTCCCCCAGAAGTTCCGGAACGCCACGCCGTCCCTCCTTGCAGCCCTTTGTCATCAGGCACAAATGGAGCTGGCAATTTGGGGCTGCAAAAACCACCCACCTCTTCAGTTCAGCCATCTCTTGGGCCTTGAGTTCTGCCAGTTTGAGCTCCAGCTCTTCCTCCTCTTCTTTCTCATCTGGCTCCTCTCTGCTCGGGGTCTCTGGACTCGTCCGCTCAGTCTGCGGTTCGTCCTCCCCTTCGCCCTCCTCGCCAGAGCTCAAGCTGAAAACAGGGAATAGAGGCTTTGCAAATCCAGACCACTTTCCTCCTCCAGCCTATATAGCTGGCTGCCCTGTAAGCAGAACGTCGCCAGCCCCCTCCCCACCTCTCTTACTTGATATCTATTTCCTTGGCTTGCTCTTTCAGCTTCTTGACAAGGAAGCGCCTCAGCCTTGTCCTCCAGTTCAGCAGGCCCCTGAGCAACACAAAGAAGACGACAGTCAGACTCTATGCCTGCCCACCTATTTTCTGGTACAGTTGATGGTGATCGCAGGGCCTTGACCAGTAGCTACTATGGAGCTAGGACTTTCAGTGAGAGATTTAGAAAGTCCCCTCTGTTTACTTTTGTCCCAGTTTCCAGGGCTGGGTGTGTGTTTGTGCCACGATTCAGCTGGAGTACAGAAGCAGTTCATAATGGGAACTGGGTGCATCATTCAATTTAGATTTTTCAAAACAGTTTCTAGCCTTTATGAGTGTGAACTGGAAATATGTGGGCAATGCCTGGTAAACTAGATGGGTGGTGATCTAGCATAGCTGCTTGCATGCTCTTGCTGCCCATAGTTTTAGGGGGCCTGCGGCTGCTTTTGTGACTGGGACGTGAAAGATGCCATAATATACAGTTACTGACTCACACTTGCACGCCTGAAAGGGTGAACCTGCTCAGGTAGCAAGTGGGTGTGGCTTAGCAGGCTCTCAGCTGGTTCTGCCCCCCCCCACTCCTCTCAGCTTACTGGAACAAGCAAGAAGCCATGGCTCTCTGAAGGGAACTGAATCTCTCTGAAATGAGATTTTAAAGTCTGCATCTTTGCTAACTCAAAGATTGTTTAGAACCTTTTTTCATCTTCACTGCACTGCCAGTGGACGGAGACATGTAACACTGAGAAACTATTGTGAGTAAAACACTCACTTATTTGCAAAGTCAAGTGTCTGTTATTTATTCTAGCCTAAGTTTTCTCATGGGGAACATTTGCTTAAAGGTGGATGAAGGCAGATGCAAATCTAACCGAGATTTAATGTGCTTTGGAGCAACTGCCATTGTGTTTAACTCCTCTGCTGGAGACTAGGAATCTCTTCAAAACCTCTCTCTCCAACAAAAGGTGGGCTTTGTTCCTCCATTCCCTACACCCCAAGTCCTACCCTTAAAGGAGGAACATACCGGAGCTCCTTACGGCCCAGAACACGGATGTCCCGGCAACAGTGACGCACTTCCTCGGTGGTAGCACTGTGGCGTTCCAGCTCTTCGCTGTCGAAGACAATCTAGGAAAGGCAAGGGGATGAGAGAGGCACCAATCGCATTATCCATCCAAGGGGCTTTGCCCTATGTTAATGAGCCTCCTCAGGAGCTTACCCTACACAGGAAAACCAAACTGAAGCCATACCAAGATATCAAAAGCAACAGCAGGATTGGAGCACCTTTCAGGTTCTTTCAGCTAGTAACCCCTCCAACTCAAAACCTCCAGGTTCTCTGGTGTCTAATGCTGCTACCACCCCCCTGATGAGCCAGCCGCTGCCGCCAACATTCAGCCCTCCCCACCCCACACTATGCAACTTTCCAGTCCCGGCCACCTGGGTGCTCACCTCACTGGCCTTTGCCAGGAAGTCCACAGGGTTGGGGGCCTTCAGGAAGTCCGTCAGTGTGCAGCGGTTATAAAGAATTGTGGTGCCATCTTCGTACCCCTCTGCCTAGTTGGAGATAAAAATGAGGAGAAAACCCATCAGACTATGGAGCAGAGACTTGGGCTAGTCGTGCGCCTCCATGCCACTCACCTCAACCTCAACCTCTTTTTTCTCTTGACTTTCCTGGTGCCAAGGATTTTATTTATCTTTCATATATAATTTTTATTACATTTTGTTTTACATTCTTATCATTTAAACATCCTTAAAATATCAATGATTTCCCTTCTTCTCTTTCCATGGTTCATTTTTCGTATCATAAATGCCTGCATATTTTACACAAGCTAAACTATTCAGTATTCCATTATTACATCCATCAAAACTTATTTACACTGTTGAATTTATCTTAATGCTGCCAACATTTTCAAGTGTACACAATTTCTCCCCATACATTCAATAAACATTTTCCAATCTTCTCTAAATGTATGTTCTTCTTGTTCTCTTATTCTATATGTTAAGTCTGCAAGCTGAGCAGATTTTGTCAACTTACCGTATTTTTCGGACTATTGGACGCACCGGTCCATAGGACGCACCTAGATTTGGGGGGGGAAATAAAGGCAAAAAAATTTATTCCCCCCCCCGCCAGGCGCGGGGCTGGGAAGCCCGAGCTTCCCCCTCCCCCAGAACGGGACCCAGAGCCATGCCGAAGCTGCGCGCAGCTTTGGCATCGCTCTGGGAGCTTGCGGGGCTGGGGGAGGAGGAAGCCTTCCGCCAGCCTCCAAACCATGTCGGGAGACAGCGGGATGGCGCGCTGCGCCTCTCCCGCTGTCCCCCGAGTTTGCGGGGCTGGGCCAGCCTTCTACCCAAGTTGGGGGACAGCGGGAAGGGCGCGCTGCGCCCCTGCCGCTGTCTCCCGAGTTTGCGGGGCTGGCGACGGGGAGGAGCAGGCTTCTCCCCCCGCCAGCCTTCTAGACAAGTCGGGGGACAGCGGGAAAGGCGCGCTGCGCCTCTCCCGCTGTCCCCCGAGTTTGCGGGGCTGGCAACGGGGAGGAGCAGGCTTCTCCCCCCGCCAGCCTTCTAGCCAAGTCGGGGGACAGCGGGAAGGGCGCGCTGCGCCTCTCCCGCTGTCCCCCGAGCTTGTGGGGCTGGCGGTGGGGCTCTCCTGAAGCCTGGAGGTTGTGGGGCTGGTGGGGGGGAGAAGCAGGCTTGCTTCTCCCACCCCCAGCCTCCAGATCAGGTCGGGGAATAGCGGGATGGCGGAGCGCCGCCATCCCGCTATTCCACGACCTGATCTGGAGGTTGTGGGGCTGGGGGGGGGGGGGAGAAGCAGGCTTGCTTCTCCCACCCCCAGCCTCCAGATCAGGTCGGGGAATAGCGGGATGGCGGAGCGCCGCCATCCCGCTATTCCCCGACCTGATCTAGAGGTTGTGGGGCTGGGGGGGGGGGAGAAGCAGGCTTGCTCCTCCCACCCCCAGCCTCCAGATCAGGTCGGGGAATAGCGGGATGGCGGAGCGCCGCCATCCCGCTATTCCCCGACCTGATCTGGAGGTTGTGGGGCTGGGGGGGGGGGGAGAAGCAGGCTTGCTCCTCCCACCCCCAGCCTCCAGATCAGGTCGGGGAATAGCGGGATGGCGGAGCGCCGCCATCCCGCTATTCCCCGACCTGATCTGGAGGTTGTGGGGCTGGGGGGGGGGGAGAAGCAGGCTTGCTTCTCCCACCCCCAGCCTCTAGATCAGGTCGGGGAATAGCGGGATGGCGGAGCGCCGCCATCCCGCTATTCCCCGACCTGATCTGGAAGTTGTGGGACTGGGGGTGGGGGGGAGAAGCAGGCTTGCTCCTCCCACCCCCAGCCTCCAGATCAGGTCGGGGAATAGCGGGATGGCGGAGCGCCGCCATCCCGCTATTCCCCGACCTGATCTGGAGGTTGTGGGGCTGGTGGGGGGGAGAAGCAGGCTTGCTCCTCCCACCCCCAGCCTCCAGATCAGGTCGGGGAATAGCGGGATGGCGGCGCTTCGCCATCCCCCTATCCCCCGAGCTTGTGGGGCTGGGGGGGGGGGAGAAGCAGGCTTGCTTCTCCCCCCGCCAGCCTCCAGATCAGGTCGGGGAATAGCGGGGTGGCGGCTCTGCGCCTCCCCGCTGTCCCCAGCTTTTGGGTGCAGGCTGCTGCCCGCAAGCCTTGCGAGCCCGCGGGACATCCCGCCGGGCTTGCAAGACTTGGGATAGCTTCCTGAAGCCTGGAGAGCGAGAGGGGTCGGTGCGCACGGACCCCTCTCGCTCTCCAGGCTTCAGCAAAAGCCTGCATTCGCACCATAGGACGCACACACATTTCCCCTTCATTTTTGGAGGGGAAAAAGTGCGTCCTATAGTGCGAAAAATACGGTAAGCTGCAATTCTTCTTTGGTTGGGACCTCGCTCGTTTTCCACTTGGGGGCTAACAAAACACGGGCCGCAGTAGTGGCATACATAAATAACTTTTTGGCACCTGGGAATTTCTGTCTGAATTATCCCCAACAAAAAGGACCCTCGGTGTTGTTTTTTTTGGAAAAGTATTTTTAAACATTTTTTCCAATTCATTATGGATTATTTCCCAATACTCTTTTACCCTTTAACAGGTCCACCACAGGTGCCAAGGATTTTAACAGAACCTTGCTGGATGAGGCCACTGACCCATCTAGTCTAGCAACCTGTTCTCAGCATCCAATTGTATGCCTGTGGGAAACATACAATCGGGAACTGAGCACAACAGCACCATCCCCTCCTACTGTTTCCAGAAAATGGAATTCAGAGGCATAACTGCCTCTTGACTTTGGCAGTAGAGCATAACCCTATATCCTCCATGAATTTGTCCAATCCTCTTTTAAAACCAGCCAAGCTGCTGGCAATCACTGCCTCTTGTGGGAGTAATTTCCATAGTTTAACTATGGATTTTTTTTGTTCCCACTGACGCCTCAAAGCCACAGGTTAGCACTGTGCTCAAGCAAAAGCATGGAAATTTGCAGTCAGTATCCAATGTAGAAATCTAAAGCAAGACAGATGGACTTTGTAAGCAATCCATGCTAGGGCTGGGTGATATATCATCCCAAACCAGTTTGAAGTCCATATTGTGATACTAGTTTTATAAATTTTGACCTGGCAATATATATCAAATCATGGTGTGTGCGTACGTGCTGTGCAAAAATCGCAATGTGGGGAAAACCGTGAGGCTAGCCAATACTTCTCTCGATTCCTGCGTCCCCTGTTAACTGCTGGCCCAGCTCTCCCCCATCTCCTGTGGGCGGCAGCAAATCACAAGAGTGGGCTCCAGCAAAATTCACCATTCAGGAAAAAACACGAAGCCAGCCAGTGCTTCTGCATGGCTCCATCCTAATTTCAGACGTTGCAATATATCAATATACTGCGATGCTGCAAACCAGATATCGCCCAGCCTTACTCCACTTCCTTTGCAGCTCCTTATTGCAAGATCAGAGAAGGGCAATTCTGGAGCAAAATCAGAGAAGGCAAGGTGGTGGAGAAAGGTCCTTTGGAGGCAGTGTTTTGGCCAGTTAGCTATTTCAAAACAAATATAAACTGATCTCCTTAAGCTTTGCTTGTCCACTAACCTTGGGCTTCTTCTGGGACACCAGCTCAGTGACGGATTTGGCCTGCACCTCCACTTCCTTGAAGGCGAACTTGGGGTCGAAGAACTTGGTGTCGATTTTATCTGGGGCCAAATAGCCTGGAGGGGGGAAGTGGTAGCAGAAGAGAAAATGAATTTACAGTCATACCTTGGTTGTTGAACGCCTTGGTACTCATCCATTTTGACTCCCAAATGCTGCAAACCCTGAAGTGAGTGTTCCAGTTTGCGAATGTTCTTTGGAAGCCAAATGTCTGACGCGGCTTCCAATTGGCTGCAGGAGCTTCCTGCAGCCAATCAGAAGCCGTGCCTTGGTTTCCGAACGTTTTGGAAGTCGAACAGACTTCCGGAACAGATTCCGTTTGACTTCCGGGGTACCACTACATATTGATTTCTAGGTATTAGTAACTTTGTATTAACCTAATATGATTATATGTAACTGCGTATTTTTGCAGTATTAGTTTTGCAGTATATTTGTTGTCGCTTCGGTTTTCTGTATACACCGCTTAGATGTTTTTAACATATTAAGCAATACAGAAATGAAATGATCAATCAATCAATGCAGTTTGCGGGGCTAAAGCCATGATGCTACCAAGCCTCCTGCTGCTCATCTTGTTCTGTGTTTGACTTGTACCCACTTCCCCCTCTCTGTGGGCTCACCCTGGCAGACCACAAAGATCTCGGCAGACTCATTACGCGAGGCCTGGGGCTTGGTGGCCTGGACTTTGCGGAACAGCTGCTGGAAGATCCACAGGAGGGGCTGGTAGTCCCGGGAACGGAAGACTTTGCTGATGAACCAGCCGCCCTTGGATAAGAAGTCGCAGGCCAGTTTCAGCGCCGACAGCGTGAGGTTCGCTAAAGGGAGAGCAGAGGGGGAAAGGGAATGAGACGGTGCCAGGGAAATGGGTGGCAAGGGCTGCCGACTTGGTGTTTAGCCCAATCCACCAGCATGTTTACGCACAAAAACACTCAGCCCCACCCCCCGCAATCATTTGCAACATATGGATAACAATACTTATGTACCTTATAGGGTTGTTGTACGGATTGCAAGAGAAATTTATTTTAAGCACCCTTTGAAAGTGCCATGCGCGTGCCTAGCATTCAGCCGGCCAATAATAAATCTTTAAAAGCAGCCCCAAATGTTATCATTATTAACTTGCTTTCTAAACTTCATGGATTAAGAGTCTCGTGCTCTACCGACTGAGCCACCCTTTATCCAATGACCACACAGCAGCACACAGCGATGAATAAAGTCGCACACAGTCTCCGGTTTTCTATAGAGTCCCATAACCTCACTTCCAAATGATTGAATAGACAAATGCCCCTTTAGACGGCAGCCAAAAAAAGGACAGTGCTGACAGAGAGGGGGCAACCAGTGTACCAGGGGGAGTTCCAAAACTGCAGTAGTCTAACCTGGAAGCAGCCAGAGCATGAGTTTTAAACTACTGCAAGATTAAAAGGCCCATGCTCTGGCACACCCCTTATGCTCTGATGCAGGCCTCTCTTTCTCAACGGCCAAGATCAGGGGAAGGAAGGACAGCACAAGAATGTGACTTTACAGTCCCATCTGAGGCTGAGCTCTCACTGGTGTCAAAGGCAGGGACACAACTCCACCGTGTATTATATGATTTGATGGCTACATGTGTATATCACTTTCTTTGCAGCAGATGGACGATGTGGCCAAGGGGGTTCTTGCAAAATTGACACTACATGCACATTGGGACTCACACGGCCTGTCCTGTGCGCACGAGAATCATTGTTGCTCCTGAACCCCACAGTGATTGACAGGCCGGACGCTCTATGCACACAGCTCTGGATATGCAGCTCAGCCACCCGCTTCTCCTTCAGGAGACAGAGCACGCATGTGCCGCCGGCGAGAAGACCGCCTGCTCCCTCCCAGAACCCCTGAAAGGAAAGCTCCACACCTTGGGAAAACGCATCATGTACCCAGCTGGCTCCCATGTTGGGAGCCCCATCGTTCAGCACAACATCCACTTTCCACGTCTTCAGCTCCTTGCGTAGGGCCTGGGGGGTGGGGAGAGAGAAAAAGAGACTGAATTCGGGGCAATACCTAGCTGAGTATAACACAAAGAAGTACGTGACAGAATTCCCCAAGGACAAAACATCTCTGCCTCATTGCAGAGGGCAGGATGTCACTGGGAAAGGAAGGCTCCTAGCCACAGTTGCCAGGTGGGAAGAGGGCTATTGTACCCAGATCCTGTTCGCAGGGTTCCCACAAGCATCTGGTCGGTCATTGTGAGAACAGGATGCTGGACTAGATGGACCATGGGCCTGAAAAAGCAGGGCTTTTCTTCTGCTATGTTCTTGGTGTGCATGAGAGAGAAACAGCGAGGTAGAGAGAGCAGACAAGAACACAGAAGAGTCTCAAGCTGCTTTATTAACTTGGCATTTTGTTCTGGTGTTTTTAGACCTTGTTGCATTTTATGCTTTTATCTCCATTTTTAAATGCTACCTGCCCTGGGATTTATTCACTGAAAAACAAATGAGCATGAAATCCGGTATGTAAATTCTCCAAACAAACAGATGAGAGATGAGGATGGCAAAGGCAGGTGAGACGGAAGACTAAAATTAGCTGCACAGGGAATCAGGTACTGGGAAAAGAGAGCAAGTTACCTGGCGACACTTCTCCGTGGTGATGTCTTCCTGCATTGTTACCACATTGGGAATGGGCTTTATGGGAACCAGGTCAACCCCTGAAATCAAAGACACGGGAGGAAGCAGGGAGGGAAATATGGGGGAAGAAGTTTCTTTAGGGAAAAAACAGTGCCAGGAATCTCACTGCCCAACTTCTGCAGTGCAGCCCATTACAGGCAAAACTGCCTTATATACAGAGGATGTTAATGCATCGCATTCAAAGTGTGTGCAATCTGTGTACACCCTAGCTGAGCTTTACACTGAGCTGCAACATTCAACTAGGGCAGTCTGAGCACATGGCAGCTGGGCTGTACAGATCAATAAGTACATGTGCACGTGTCTTCATGTGAAGATGCCTAAGCGGACAACAATCAGTGTTTCCCAAACTTGGGTCTCCAGCTGCTTTTAGACCACAGTTCCCATCAACCCTGACCAGTGGTCTTGCTAGCTAGGGATGATGGGAGTTGTAGTCCAAAAAAACAGCTGGAGACCCAAGTTTGGGAAACACTGCTCTAGATAGACCTCCAGGGGAAGCCACGTCGCCCAATTCTGCTGCCACCCCACCCAGGGAAGAAGCGGCACCTGTGTTGGGAGAGCTGCTCTGCCCTACTGCAGGGGCTGCTACTGCACCTAGCCCAGTGCTGCCCACTCTGGCTTGCAGCAGCTTCCCAAGCCCTACCGCAGGTGGTCTTTCCTTCTGCTAGAAATCCTTCTAAACAAAGGGTCGACTCTGGGACCTGAGGTACCAATGTGCTTTGCTTTCACGTGTGAAGCATCAGGAAACCCCTTTTACGCTTTGTGGCAGCGATGAAGAAGCTGTGGCCCTTCAGGTCGTAGGAAGGCAACAACTCTCCTCGGCCCTGGCCATGCCGGCTGGGGGATGATGGGATCTGGAGTCCACCAAAGCCTGGCTCCCCAGCCCTGCTGTAGGGCAACTTGCTCAGTGCACACCCAGCCCCCTCCCACTGCTTCCTTTGCCTGCTCAGGAGAGCTGGCATGACCTGGCAATTAAGAAACAATGGCTCTGAACCAGGAAACGAACCTGCTTCAAATGCGCTCTCTTTCATGGACATAGAAGCCTAGAATTGTAGAGTCAGGACCCCAAGGGTTATCCAGTCCCACCCCCTGCAATGCAGGAATCTTAGTGGGGATCCTTTTAGGCAGGCCCCTTGCTCTCAGCCTCTCGTCAGGGATATTACTTACCTTACAGAGGATGTGCAAAAAGAGAATGTATGCGGGGAGTTCACAATGCTCTTTACTATGCAAATGAAAAGCCATGATCCTTTTGTGTACATCACCCCCCCCCCACATCCTCCCTCCCTTGCAGGGGTGGGGGACCTGTGGCACTCCAGGCTCTGCTGAACTACAACTTCCATCATCTCTGACCACTGGTCACGCTGGCTGGAGTTGCAGTCCATTAATTTTGAGTGAATCATGGGTTCCCTACCTTGGCTCTAGCCAGTGTGTCTCTGAACACCTGGGAGAGCAGCAGTGGCAGAGAGGTTGGATGGCCATGTGTCATGGATGCTTCAGCCGAGTTTCCTGCGTTGCAGAGGGTTGGGCTAGATGACCCTTTGGGTTCCATCCAACTCTACAACTCTATGATTCATGTCCCTTCTTGTGAGCTCCCCAGATACATCTGGGCTGGGAAATGGGAAGCTAGGCTAGATTAGGGCTCTCTTCTTCCCCCATCAAGGCTACTTACCAATTATAAGACTGGACACAGGCATAAACTTTGAAGCCACCTGCAACCTGTTGGAAGAACAGAATCAGGTCTACCTTTGAGCGAGTCAACAATGACACCCAAAAAGTGAGAACAAACCTGGTTCATTTGATAAAATCTGAGTTGCCTCCGCAACTCTAAACCTTTCCTGCTCTTACCACAGCACCAAGACTTTCTGAATGTCAATTAGCATTATGTAATGATTAAAAATAGTGAGGTGTAATCCAGGAGGCTCTTAATTAAAATCAAATCTTATCTCAAATGAATGCCAGTTAGTGTTGCACAGTGGTTAAAGACAGGCTGTTCTGACTCAGGAGGCTCTCTGTCCAAATCTTAAATTAATTATAACAAGACAAGCGCAATCTTCTGGATGCATGTGTGCAGTCTGTTCTATAGGGCTGTTTCGAAGATTACTGATAATCTGTGCAAACACAGGCCTACAAAACATGCTCTGCGAAGGAAGAGTCAGGGAATCTTCAGGACAGGGGTGGTCAACCTACAGGCCTGGACCTAACTTCAAAAGCCCTCCGCTCTTCCCAGAAACCTGAACTGACAGCTAGCAATCTATCCCTCCTTCTGCAGCATGCTGGGTGGGAAGAGAGGAGGTGGTGGCAGAAAAGGAAATAAAAGAAGGGTAGCTCCAACCACTTTTGGCTCTGCCCCACTGCAGGCATGCAGCCCCTGACGAGAGCCTCAAGAGACTTAGTGCAGCAGGGAAGAGCCCTCGCCCTTCTCAGAACTGGAGAGCCGGGCAAGAGAGTCCATTTTCCCAGGAACCCTTTATCTAGAGCACAACTTGAAATCAAGCCAACTGCTTGCCCCTTCCTCTGTACGATGGGCTGGACCAAAGCAAGCAAATGTTGGGCAGGCTACTGATGCAATATATTTTGTGCCCTTAAGAAAAACAGCAAATATTTGTCTTGGCTGAGACAGATGCCGTGCTTCACCTCAAATCCAAGGCACCCTTGCCTCATTTTCAAAAGCCTTTGGATATAAGATCAATTAACTGATCTTATAACTACTGCTTTTTTATTTTTACTGTTGCTACAATAATTGTTTTTGTTTCTGATGTTTTTGATCTGTTTTATGGTTCTATTTTGTAGGCTATCTTGAAAATCTAGATTAATAAAACTGTGGTTTCAAAAAAAAAGCCTTTGGGTGTCTTCTCTACTGATTATAATGGGTGGGTGGGTGTGGAGACCAAGAAATGCCTAGACCAATTTTAGAAACTCAGGTATATAAGCTAATTGCCAAGTGCCGCCTTAAACCTGGGTTATGGTTGCCACAACGGAATTTCAGCAGGGTGAGTGAAGATTAAAGGAAGATCATAGGAAGTTATGACTAAAATATTGCCATTCATCGCATTGTTTTGTTTTGCTATTTATTAAATTTAACTGAATGTTTTATTGATGACTTCTGTTTTTACTAATGTCATTGCATTTTTTTGTTTTAAACATTGTATGTACGTTTTTCTTTTTAAGGTTATTTTACTGCATGTTCTGTAAACAGCTTAGGGGTTTTGCGTGTTAAGCAATATATAAATATTATTGCTGCTGGTGACCAAATATGTAGGAAAAGCAGGATACAATGAATAAAACTAAGTAACTCAGCAGAGGGGAAGTTGAGAGAAGTCCAGAGGAGGGGAGGGAGAATAATTGTATATAACATGATGAATGAGATTTGTATCATTATTTGCTATAAAATTCTATATATATATATATATATATATAAAGAGAGAGAGAGATTATTTTACTGCATGTTCTGTAAACAGCTTAGGGGTTTTGCATATTAAGCAATATATAAATATTATTGCCTGGTGACCAAATGCTTTCTCTCTTTAAAAATGTTTTCTGCTTCTGACGGTGTCCTTTCTCTACCCCTCCCAAAAGCACAGTGATTCAAAGTAAAAAATGGAGCCTTGGTGAAGGCATTTCTTGATTGAATGCCAGTGTTGTCGCTCACAGAATTAGCCCCACTTCCTCTCCGGGTGGTGCTTTTTTTCATTAATGGACAGCTCGAGGGCAGCTGCAAACCTTGGGGTGGTTCTGAAGCCTCAGAGGCAGTCCGCTTCACCTTGACTTCCCCAAATATCTCCACAGTGGGGATCCTTTCATGCACAAGTCACAAGACCAAAGCAAATGAGTATCTTGAAATTTCAACATTTTCACTGGCCTATACTGAACATATTTCACGGTTGTTTATCGGAAGCTGTCAGAACCACACAGCCTCATATATGTGACCTGTACCAGTAACATGTCAGTAGCACGACTTCTCTAATCCTGAACAAAACATCCTCCACACGCCCCCTGCCCTGCTTGCCAGTCACTCACCATCCTCCAGGAGCAGCGCACAGATCCAGCAGCGCCCGAGACTTTGGAAGGAACTGGAATTTGCGGTTCAACTGAATGAGCTTGAAAGACGAACGGGAACGGAATCCTGGAAAAGGGATGCATGAGCGCCATGCCATGCCCAGTTAGACCTCATTCATTCATTCAATGCATTTATATCCCCCCTTTTCCTCCATGGAACTCGAGGTAGCGTACATGGTTCTTCCCCTCCCCAATTAACCCCCAGAACAACCCTGTAAGGCAAAGTCCTTTTCTTGAGCACTGTCTTATTTGGCCAAGATGAGGGTGGGCCACTAGGAAGTAGTATTTAATGGACAGATGCAAGGAGAATGGCTGCTCATTGTTCCAGGGGCTGATCAAGAACAATTTATCATCTATCTATTTCACTATCAACCCAATATACATACCCTATAGTGCAAGAGTGAAGTGTGCCTCAAATTTTAAGCCAGAAAAGAATGTGGCCCAGATATCATTTAGCTAACCCAACCTAGATAATATAGGAAGCCGCTTTAACCGGCCTTCGCGCATCATTAGCCCAACCTCAACCAGCTGGCTGGGACCTGCTGCTAGGTTGTAACTTAACAAGGTAGGCCACACCAGCTGCTCTATCACAGTATAAATATAATAGTTAAGATTGAAAGAGTGGGTCCCCAGATGCGTGTTTGTGCAAAAGGAAAGTCTTGGGACTCAAAAGGCTGATTCCATTAACACTGACTGACAAAAAGCAGCTATCTGGGGTGTGATGAAAAAGTTGGTTTTACTGGATCGGTTGGAACAAAAACAAAAGAAAGTGGGGTGTTTTGTTTCTTTCCCTGCCAGCAAATGGTTAATGAACGGCAGCCTCTGATTGGCTGTCGTTCCAGGAAGGAGTTTTTAAAAGGAGAGGATTTGAGAGACAGTGGGAGGTAGAGTGAGTGGGTTGGATTAGAGGTTGGAGAGGTCGGGAGACAGGTTGAGGTAGAAAGAGTGAATTCGAGAAAGAGTTGGTTCTGGAAAAAGACAACTTCCCCTCTGAGTGTATTGTATAGACCAGAATTTTACTGGGAGGCAGAGGTTGAGCCAGGAGAAGTAGGAGCTGGAAAGGAACAGCCTACCTGGAACTCAAATCTAGTCTGAAGGGGAGAGATTCTTCTTAGGAAAAGAAGAAACTCCCAAACCGAGTAAAGGGAGGGGGTGTGGAGAGCCCTTGGGTCTATTGCTCAAGGTACCTCAGGAGCAGGATTGCTAAAGGGGGTGGATAACTGAAAGAAAAGTATCACCAGAACCAAACCTATAACGCAAAACTGAGGACGAATTAAAGTGTAATTGTACTGTATGCCTGAAGTAACCCAAGTTTAATCCATTGTGTTACATACTATCTTGCCTTAAATAAATCTTTATTTTTATTTAAAGAAAACCTGTCTGAGACTCCTACTTATTAAATATCCCCATACAAAGGTCCCCCGCAGGATACGCTGGGCTAGAATTTTAAGAGGAAAGGAAAAGAAACCTTCGAGTAAAGGGTTGTTCAGTGAGGTGGGGGCAATTTATCTAAGTGAGAGCGGGCCCAATGGTGTGAGAGGAAAAAGTGTTGTCGTGTCCATCGTTCACACAAGCATCTTTCCTACCCCTCCCTGAAGATGCCAAGGATGGAACCCTGGGGAGTGCTTGTGTCAGTCAGTGTAGACCTTTGGATGGAAAGCCTATGTTCTGCCACTGAATTATGGTCCTTCCCTTGAAGAAGGACTGTATCTAAAGCAAGCCCAATGGATACTCACCCAAATCTTGAATTGTAAGAGCAGCATAGTGTAGTGGTTAAAGAGACTAAGCTATGAATCGGGAAGCAAGTCCCCAGTTCAAATCTTGCCTCTGTCATAAACTCATTAAGGTGGTCTTAGGTAAGCCACTTCCTCTGAATGAATTAATTTTATAATGAATGATTTTAGAGTGTTGTTTGTGCTGTACTTTTGTACTGTTTTATTGTTGTTAGCTGCCCTGAGCCCGGCTTCGGCTGGGGAGGGCGGGATATAAATAAAACTTATTATTATTATTATTATTATTATTATTATTATTATTATTACTCTTAATCCCTTCCATTTACATTATGGGGGATAACACTTATTTATCTCACAGGACTGTTGTAAAGATGGTAACTAAAACACTTTGAACATCTGAAAGCACTTATCAAATGTCAACTGTTGTTGCTATTATTATTATTATTAATAATATTTTGCCCCTGCAAGAAGATTACACAACCCCCCCCCCATATGCAAGTTATACCTAAGCATTATAAAGCATTATAAAGTTCCTCTTAAGAGTCATGTAAAGCAATGGTTCTTCAACAGGTGGGTCAGAATCTGATCTGACATGTGTTGCAACAGATACACTGCCACCTTGCTAATATATGGTAAAATATTAAGAAATGGGTCCCCCAAAGTGGAACCTGGGTTTGGAAAGGTTGATGATGCCCAATATAAACTTTAACCTAATTCTACATCCCACAAGTTTAAGTCGGTTACTTGTTTACCCAAGCCTCAGCAGAAACCTTACAGCTAGGTCTCCCCTGCCTCCTCAGGGAATCATAGAATTGCAGAGTTGGAAGGGACCAAGAGGGTCAACCCCCTGCAATGCGAGAATCTTTCACCTAACGTGGGGCTTGAAGACACAACCCTGAGATTTATTTATTTATTTATTTATTTATTATTATTATTATTATTATTATTAGTCTCATGTTCTATCGACTCAGCTATCCCGGAGTGGAACAGTTTCAACTTCAACCCGCCCCCCTCCCGGGCCCCCGTTAATTCACAAATCAAACCCAGCCCAAGATTTAAGCCATAGTAACTACCTCACAGGGCAAAGAGCGGGGAAAGAGTGTCTCTGAACCCACACAGAGTGACTTTTCCTCTCTGATGAGGAACTATCCCCGTGTATCTGGGAATGAGGGCAAGACATACACTGGGGTCGTTTATTAAGGGAGTAAACAAATAAATAAATCAGAACTCCACCCCGATTTTCTCACCAGTCTCCTTGGCCAAGTGATAGAACTTGTCCCTTCGGGTCTTCCCCACTTTGGGCTTCTTGCCCATCTTGGAATCAGCAGCTGGGGGTCCCTCCGGCGCAGAGAAGCAGCCACTACGCGCACATGTGCTCGGAACTTGATCTGATCCTTCCTGTAGCCCGTAGCACTTCCTCTTCCGGTTTGTATCATTACGTTCGCCGGCATCATCACAGCCATCTTGAGTGTGGCAGAGTGTGGTCGAGGGGACCACCCCACCCCCCTCGCTCGCCAAATGCAAACGGACAAGAAGCTATGCAGAGCTCCCGTTTTACCTCCTAGGGGACCATAGGGAATCCGAAAGACAACTACTGTACGTCAAACTGTCATTCGATTTCCCCTTTTTTCCATCTAAGGTACTAAGGACCCTACCAACATGGCAGCAAAAGTATGTCAAAAATGAATTGAGGCGGAAGGGGGTATGTACGCATGTGCAGCGCCTAAACGCCACAATAAAACTAAGAGATATGAATACAAGAAGTGTCAACAAACGTTGCTTCCGGTTCTCGATTCGTAGAACTCGTCATATGGAGGGGGGGAAATTCTTGCTCCGCCACATACAGAACCCGGCAATCTAGAACCGGAAGTAGACCAATTAAACCTACTGTGGACCGGATCTCTTTGGAGCGGAAAGGAGGGGGAGGAAACGGCTTCCTTTTCCCAAGAAGGGCGCTTGAGCGTCGGCCATGTTGATTGAGGGCAAGCAACCGGAAGGAGGAAGGCGACCTTCCCTTCCCGCAGCTTCCGCCATGGAATGAGCGCATGCGCCTTTCAGTGAATGTGGATACCGGCGAGGGGGAAAATGGCGGTTGAAGGGCCGGAGCAGGTAAGCGGGTTCCCGCGAGTGCTGAGTCACTCCGGCCCCCGCTCTCTCTCACTGTTCTCACGGGGGTGTCTTGTTTGTAAAAGTGGGCGAGAGATAAGAGAGGTCCGTTTGCCACTTGCCTGGCCAAATGGGGAAGGGATGGCGGAGAGGCTTTCGTTAAAAATGGGGGGGGGGGTATAAACGGGGAATGAGAAGGAAGTTCGTTTGTGTGTGGATGCAGATTAACTGCGAAAGTGACGGAGATGTTGGCGGGGCAACAGGGGAAGGAGGTGGCCTGACGTTAAAGGGCCCCTGATCCGACAGAGGCGCTTGGTGGTATGAAGGCAATCTGAGTGGGTGTAGTTGCTGCTCAGCTGCGTTATTATTATTAATTGAATTTATATACCGCCCTATACCCGGGGGTCTCAGGGCGGTTCACAGTTAGAAAGCGGGGAAGGTGTGTCCTCCTTTGCCTGCCTTAAAATGATAATATGGGAGGGTCCACGTAATGTGGAGAGGTGGCTTGTAATGTCATGTGAAAGGTTACCAGTACTAGTGATTGTGATATTTATTAAACGTACAAACTGTGGGAGGCGGTGGAAGAAAGGAGTGCCTGGCGTGCTCTGGTCCATGGGGTCACGAAGAGTCGGACACGACTAAACAACCACCACCACCCTCTTTGCGTGAAGATCGCAGGGTGGTTTCATGCAAGATGAAGACACAAAATGTGTAGCACAATAAAACATCAAAAGGACTGCCGCCCATAGCTCCCCCTCCCACAAACACATTTTTTAAAGGCCATAGAGTGTTCAACCAGACCTAAAGGCCTTTGGTGTAGACTAGAGGGATGATTTTTTGCCTGACACCTAAAGATATGTAACAATGGCACCAGGCAAGACTGTCTGGGTGGGCGTTCTCGCTTGCTGTCACTTCTAGGTGTTGGAGAGGGTGTTACTGCCTATTTTAAACAGTTAAAGGTTGCCTGTTTCTAAATAGTAGGTGTGCTAGCTTATGGGCTGGGGAGAGGAGTGAAACAGCAAATTGTAAGGTAGGGGTGACAATTCATGGTTTGGGTAGTGGGCTGTAATTTAACTTGGGGGGGGGGGCGGGTGGTGAGATGTGCCTCTTCTCCTTGAGCTTATCTGTCTTTCTTCTTCTCTTTGCTGTCCCAAATCTTTCGGGCAGATGGAGTTGGATGAAGGCAAAGGTGGGACTGGGCTGCGCCAGTATTACCTCTCCAAGATTGAAGAGCTACAGGTGAGATATTCTTGTTTCCTGGAGTGGGAGGATCAATATAAGTTCTCACTTTCTAAATCCTTTCTCAAATGCAGACAACACAACTTTCATACACACAGGTAGTTAAAGTTGTTTTAACATGTGGGGCATACTATGGCTAGTGGATCTTTAGATGATCTTCAGTCTCTTTATTGGCTCACTTTTTTATTTCTATAGTGCCTTTGTTAAGGGCAAGATATAGGCCCTCCTCTCAGGTTTATAATTAATGGATGAAGATAGGCATTCATTCTATAATGTGGTTTTGACAAAAAGTTTGCCGGGCTATGCCGTGTGTGTGTGTGTGTTTGTTCAAATACCTTTCAACACACAGAGAGTATGCCTGTTTCTTCACTGTAAAAGGCAAGACATGACACATAAAGGAAGGTGTTTGGAAGGAAAAGAGATCTCTTCGACAGTACTGTGGGTGGGGGGAGAGTTGTGTATTTGCTACCTTTTTCTTACACCTTTCCTTCAGTGAGCTTAAGGCAGTTTACATGGTGGTTCTTCCCCACCCCCACCCCCACTCCTGCCTTGTGAGGTAGGTGGGCTGAGACAGTAACTGACCAAAGCTTACTTGGAGAGCTACACAGCAAAGTGAGGGGTTGAACCTGAGTCTCCTTGACCTTAATCCAACACTCTGACCACCACATGCCTCTAGTGTTTACATCCTGTTTGGAGCTAGCTGCTTTTCCACCCCTTAGGAAAAGATAATGCAATTACCAATCAACCCTTGTTTGCCAGCTAGTAGCCAGAGTGCTCCAACTCGTATCTCGGTGAGAATAATTATCTGGTGGCTGGCGTAGGGGGAGCAAACCCCCTTAGTTGACGGGGTACTATGCTATTTTGGCGTGAAGTGTCATCTTTCTCCATTTCTTCTTCAAGTTGATAGTCAACGATAAGAGCCAGAATCTCAGACGGCTGCAGGCACAGCGGAATGAACTCAATGCCAAGGGTAAGTTGCGGGTTGTTCAGCTCTCTGCAGTGTTGCTTTTGTGTTTTGGGAGAGGTTTGATGGCTTTTGTTTTTAACTTCTGTTTCTACCCTGCACCCACATTTTCCCCACTGGCAAAAACCCGTATATGTTTGCTACCTTAGTTTGAAGCAACTTTGCTTTACTGATTATATTTTTATAAAGTGTAATGCTTTTATGTTAAGAATCTGTGGCCACTTTATGTAATCTCATAAGTAAAATAGCAAACACTGGGTATATTTATAACTTGAGATGTAAATACTTTTAAATGTAATCTAAATACAAAGCAGCAAAGTTTTGTGTTCTAAGTTGTACATAAAGCATTTTGTTTCCTCAAGGTGGTAAACTAAGCTTTGTTACTGTTCTGAAATAGATATGCTACTTATTTTCTTATTTCTTTTTATGAAACCCCCCCCCCCCCCCGAGAAATGTTTCCTCCCTTGCTTCTGGAAATGTTGCCTCTCTAGGGAGGGGCAGTTCCTGAGTTGTCCAAGATGATGCTGAATTGGGAGACTTCCTCTCCACTGATGCTAATGCTGTTTTGTTTTCTCTGACCACCCTAGTGCGCCTGCTTCGCGAGGAGTTGCAACTTCTGCAGGAACAAGGTTCCTACGTGGGTGAAGTGGTGAGGGCTATGGACAAAAAGAAAGTGCTTGTCAAGGTATGGTCATCCCCTGCATGTGTGTATCAGATATATACATCTCTCTGTGTAGAGGAGGGTTGTCCTTCAAACAGGCTATGATTGTGAGTTGGGAATAATAACTGTTGGCATTTAAACAGCACTTTTCAATATTCAAAGCACAGTGTTAAAACTAGGACTGGGAAGAACATGGGTTCAAATACCAACCTGGCTGGGAAGTTCATCTTGGGCTAGTTGCCATCTTTCACCCGGGCCTCCGCACCCACAAATTTGAGAGCAGAAAATGGGGGTTGAGAAGAGATGAATGTATGCTGCTCTGAGCTCCTTAGAGGAAGAGCAGCATGAAAAGGACAGCTCTGTAAGGTTGAAATTCGAAGACAGTGGCATGTCTGAGGCCCCCAATTACTTCATGGTAGAGGTGAGAATTTTAACCAGGGTTCACAACTCAATTCTCTTGTTACTTTGCTGTTTCTGGACAGAAGTAGCAAAAATGATTGGATATCTAGGTGCTTAATGAATCCTGTGTGGCTTCCAAAACTCATCTGTTTTTACAATATTAATCTTCCTCAATAATATCTTCAAGTTGTTTTGCACTGTAAGCTAGAAGTGCTTTGTCATACGGGTGGAATTGGGTATATTTTTCCTGTTAGCCATGTTGACTGTTGATTTCTTTGGCTTGACTTGTTTTGCCATTGATGCTGCAAGTGTTTGATTCTTACGGTAATAACTGGCCCTCTATTCCAGGTTCATCCTGAAGGCAAGTTTGTTGTTGACGTGGATAAAAACATAGACATCAATGATGTGAGTATTTGCTGGGCCATGTCTGGTATCCCACAGACATGGGAATACCAGAATGGGAATAGTGGTATTTATGTCTCTGTTGGATTTGCATGTTTGCTGTTTTCTTTCCTGTGTCTGGGTTTGCTCTATCTTTTAAATGCCCCTGGGGAAACCCAGGGTGGAACATGCGTCTCATGTACCTCTATACCACACAGGTAACCCCGAACTGCCGTGTTGCCTTGCGGAATGACAGCTACACACTCCACAAGATCTTGCCAAACAAGGTGGACCCCCTGGTCTCATTGATGATGGTGGAGAAAGTGCCAGACTCCACTTATGAGATGATTGGCGGCCTTGACAAGCAGATCAAAGAGATCAAGGAAGTGATTGAGCTGCCCGTCAAGCATCCAGAGCTTTTTGAAGCTTTGGGCATTGCTCAACCCAAGGCAAGTGAAAAGAGATGTGGTGTCCCCACCATATCATGCCTCGCTTTCTCACTAGACCAGACTTTAGATAAATGGATAGATGATTACTCACACTTGACATTAACTACAAATAAGTATTGAAATACTCATCCCACATGAAGAGAAGCAGTCCGGTTTGCCATCGCCCCTGTTTCCTGGGCCTTCCTTAGGGAGGGGTGCATAGGCTATAGCACATGCCTTGATTCAGAAGGCCAAGGTTCAGCCCCTGACCTCTCCAGTTCAAGGGAAATAGTCTGTCTCAGAATGGAAAACAACTACTAGGGCTAGGCAGACCAAGGGTCTGTCTTGTTATAAGGCAGATTCCTGGGACTCCATGCCCACGACAAATGGAGGGTGGGTAGAAAGCAGGTCTCTGTATTAAAAGCCCGCAGAAGGATGCAAATTTTCTACACCTTTTGTTTCATTGCCCCAGCTGGCACCATCAAAGTACTAGACAGTCTGCAAGAGAGGTTGTCGGACGTGCTGTGCTGCCACGAGTTCCTTTCTCTTCCTCTCCACTAAATGGGTTTAGTTCCCTCCCCATACTAATCTCATGTTACACTTATTGCAGGGTGTGCTGCTGTATGGACCTCCTGGGACTGGGAAAACTCTGCTGGCCCGAGCAGTGGCTCACCACACTGATTGCACGTTCATCCGTGTCTCTGGCTCTGAGCTTGTGCAGAAGTTCATTGGGGAAGGTGAGTGAGGCGGGGTGGATGGGAGAGAGAAAGTTTTTATTATTTATCACATTTTTATCCTTCCCTTATTCTAGCCTGGAATTTAAGGCAGTGTGCTTTAAAATATATATATATACATTTCCCACAAGTTTTATATAGAGTGAAACCTCTGTTTTCGAGCATCTCAGAAGTTGAATGTTTCGGCTTTCAAATGCCGAAAACCCGGAAGTAACTGTTTCAGTTACCAAACAATTTTTGGAAGCTGAATGTGCCATGCTGCTTCCATTTTGAGTTTCCCTACTGTATTGAGGCTTCCGCTTTCAGGTTTTAAACATTTTGGAAGTCGAATGGTCTTCCAGAACGGATTACATTTCGAAAACTGAGGTTCCACTGTACATATATAAAACATTAACCATTACAAGTCACTTCTCTTAGGACTTCCCAGTCCATCTCTCCATGGCATTCCATTCAAACCTTATTAGGCAGTGTGCATGTTATTCTCAGGAGACCCAACCATCCAGGCACTGACGAGACCCAGCCCTCCTTAGCTTCAGTAAGGTGGCAGCTCATGTACCTTAGACCATACCTGGGGATCCATGTATTCTTTCCCCACTAGAAAAAGGTAGCTGCCTGTACCGTTTGGCAGATGACTTGAAAAAGACTGTTTACAATTTTGCAGAGCCTGAAAATGGGAGTTCTACTGTCCTCCAAGCACAGAATTGGTCACAAGATTCCAGTTCTGTGATCAAGTTGCCTCTTTGTCATAATTTTTCCAGGGTATGCCTGTTGATTGAGCACTATTCTACCCGTCTCTAACAAATGCAACTAGGCTCTCTGAGATGGGGCTGGCGGGGTGGTTTGTGTTTGATAGAGGGGTAAGGGAGCATATTTAGATAGGGCTGTATGTTTGGGGGACGAGGTCATCTACAGTAATTGCTAAAGGATCTTGGCTTGTTTCCTGGTGGCAGGTGCACGGATGGTGCGTGAGCTCTTTGTCATGGCCCGGGAGCACGCTCCCTCCATTATCTTCATGGATGAGATTGATTCCATTGGCTCCTCCCGTCTGGAGGGTGGCTCTGGTGGGGACAGCGAGGTCCAGCGCACCATGTTAGAACTGCTCAACCAGCTTGATGGTTTTGAGGCCACCAAGAACATCAAGGTATGTTGTGAAAAGAACAGAATCAACACTTTCCCATCGTTCAGTGGATTATGCACAGGAATGTAGTTCATATAATTGATGAAGTTTGAAGAATGTTGCTCTTCTTGGCATACATAGAAATACATAATTTGAACCTAGATTGCACTTAAGCCTATGAAAACTTGCTACCAACCGTATGTACATAACTGTAGAGGGGCAGAAGTGGAGGAGGAGGCAGAGAGGATTCCGGCTGCAGGAGGAAGAGAAGTAATAGGTGGCTTGGGGAAGAACATTTACTGTGGTCTGTTGATGGGAAGCGGGGATAGATGTAGCATCTGCTAGTATTTATTAGCTAAAATACTGCAAATAGGCTTCTAGTGAAATGCTATTTTTGTCCTGTTTAGGTCATCATGGCGACCAACCGCATAGACATCTTGGATTCAGCCCTGCTTCGTCCTGGGCGTATCGACAGAAAAATTGAATTCCCTCCACCAAATGAAGAGGTAATGGAGACTTTGTGGGAGACAGCCATTGTATTTCTCCCTGTAGTAGGCTTTCCCTCGATAGCTTCTCTTACCCTGGCTGCCAATGTCCCTGTTTGCTAAACTGCATTGTCATTTAACTGTCACTTCCTCTCCTTCCTGTCACTCCACAGGCCCGACTTGACATCTTGAAGATCCACTCTCGCAAGATGAACCTGACACGGGGAATTAATTTGCGGAAAATTGCGGAGCTGATGCCAGGGGCTTCAGGGGCTGAGGTCAAGGTAAAGTAGCAAGTTTGCGTCTGAGAATTCTGCTTCCCAAGTTTGGCACCCCTTCTCTAACTACCACATGCAGCATTAAGGATCATTTGATTATCAAGGCCTGCTAGAAATTCTTGGTAACACTTTCTGAGGCTTGTAAGTTTGCAGCAGTGAGTATAAGCGACTTCAGACAAAGATTTTTAAAATCAAGGATTTCTGTATCTCTTGTGGTGGTGTGTGCACCCACACATTCAAACTATTTTGATACTCCTGGGTTGTCCTGACCAACCATTTCCCATCAGTGGAGAGGTTCAGTACCTAGTCATATGTACTAATCTCACACACATCCACTTTGACGGCTATCATTTTGTCATCCTTGGGTGGGGCAGAAGCAAGCCTACCTGAGCTGTATATTCTCTTGGCATTTGTGTGGGGCAGCTCAGGTGGGTCCCTTACATATCTGTTTTGCAGGGCGTGTGCACAGAAGCTGGAATGTACGCGTTGAGGGAGAGGCGGGTACACGTAACTCAAGAAGACTTCGAGATGGCTGTAGCAAAGGTATTGTGGCTATGAGGGAAGGGCTATTCTTTGGGGTGGAAAGAGCCCAAGATGTAGGGGATTTGCATTTTGTTGCTCTTGTCATCAGTGTTTGTGTCAGAGCTTGCTTGCAGGTAACTGCCTTTCTCCTAAGGTGCTGCAGAGATTAAATGAAGGAGTGGGTAATAGTGGGGACCTTATTAAGGCTGTTTTTCTACAGAGAAAGCCTGTGGTTTGTTCCAGGGCAGGGTAGACATTACAAAAAGGGGGGAAAAGCCCACATCCATTTTTGTTGTAGGAGGGATATGGAAGGAATAGTGAGAGTTTAATGCATATATTTAGGGTGGGATTGGAGCTGAGACTTCATCTTGTCCAACAGGTAGTATACAAAAAGGTTACTAAATTGTGTAGAATTCGGGTAGCCATTTAACTGCTTGGAAGTTTGATCTCTGCTACTGGCCTTTTTGCCTTTCTGACTTTATTTCTAATGTTCTTTCTCTTTGGCAGGTTATGCAAAAAGACAGTGAGAAGAATATGTCTATCAAGAAGCTGTGGAAATAAGTTGCTGCCCTTACCCAAGCAAGTGAATTTCAACCTCATTCTCCACTGTAATCTTTACACCCCAATGTCCTTCCCCCCTCTTAATAAAACTTAATATTAACAGTTGTGCTTGTAAATAGAGGAAGGAGAAGAAAGCACAGAAATTTGTGCTTAAAAACTTATCTATTCCTCCAGTTCTACAGAAAATTAGCTCCCAGAAGCAGAGACCTGTCTTTTGGTACAATAGATTTCACTCCACTGACTGTGGGAAGGTAACATGTTGAAGCACTGTTAAGGCCCAAGGTCAAATAGCTATATTTGAAAAGCCTCTTTAATGCCATTCTTAATTGAATGCTATGTTAAACACCTTAAGTGTTGGTATTTCCCAGTGTATCTTTTCCCCAAATCACGATGCGTGGGCTTGTGAGTCTTTCGACCCATCAAATATCAATTCTCTGTCCTAGAACCTTTATAGGGTTGGTATGAAAAGAGAACCGCTGAGAGATTATGATTTATCATGATCTGTATGAAACAGTGTTATTGTTCAGGGAAGCCTGTCTTTGGAGCACTCAACTAGAAACTGCGATCAGGAGAAATTTTAAAGTGAACTGATTAAATTTGCTGGCCTCAGATTGTTACTCAGATCACCCATTTCTATAATTCAGTGTCATTTTAGACAAATGTGTGCAAGGGTGAGGAACCTGTGCCCTTCCAGATGTTGAGTGGCAGTTCTCATTGGCTCCAGCCAGCATGCCTCAAAAGGAGGAGTCCAACATCTGGAGCACCACAGGCTACCACTACAAGGCCGCTATACAGCTAAAAAGAAATGGCTTTCAGTAGCTAGATTTTGTTACATACAATTTTGAGTGCTAAAATGAAGCTGCGTAAAAGAAATCTTGGAAAAAAGTAATGCATACTAGGTTCCCAAGTGCTTCAAAGTGGGCAAATTTAAAGAAGTAGCTTGTTGTGAAACAGCAGGCCTACTCCCCATTCTTCCACCTCCAAAAGCCAGAGCACAGAAAGGTGGTAGGGGTGCAGCAATTAGCTGGAGACCTGCTCCAAAGAACCGGTTGTCTGAAATTTTCAAATTACGGAAAAAATCATCGCACTGTGGTAGCCAGAACTTGTCTGCTTTGTAGAGATTCTCGCAATGAATTTGGTATTCCATGTAATACTTGTTCAACTGGACCTTGAGTGTAAGAGCTTATAAGTTACTTGTGTCTCACTTATAGCATGGGAGTGAACCTTGCATAAGCAAAGCGAGGGTGTGGCAGCTGTGGCCCATTGGATATCACTGGCGTCCTAATTCGCATCAGCCCTAACCATCATGGCCAGAGATGATGGGTGCTGTAGCCCAACAACGCCTGGTGAACCACAGTTCCCTCATCCTGCTACAGCTGAAAGATACATCTGCTCCTCGAGAGCAGCCTCCTTTTGTAGGGCATAAGAGAAATCAGGCAAGCTTAATTCAAGCTGCTGCTTAAGAGTACTTTTATTAGAAAACATTCAACATAGAAACTGGTAACATTCTTGTTCATAGTGAGTGAACATCCCGTCAGCTCCTACTTGGCCAACTACATCTCAAGAGAAGGACCAGAAAGCAAGGAGGATATATTCTAGATTTAAGTGCCGAGGGGCCAGGAGCTTGGGGACTGAAGGCACTTGGGGTGGGGGGTGGCAATAAGGCTCAAGCAAATCTCCCCTTGGCTGGTGGCCTCAAATGTTTCCTGCAGTACATGTGGCCTGACCGAAGAGGAACAGGTCTCCACTATTCACTTTTTAAACTTCGTGCTGGAGAACCATGGAAGAAATATCAACTGATTGTCATTAACAGAACAGCAAAACAAACCAACCCCTCTTCAGAACCATGCTGTTTCAGAGGGAGGAAGGGCACCAATACATATTAACAACAAACTTCCCGTTACAAAAAAACCAAACCTGCTCCCAAAAAAAGAGATAGTGCAAAGACTAAATGCCAGCAAGCAAGGCTGACAGTTTGGAATGGATGAAGCTTTGGTTAAAAATTGAGCAGCAGTAGCAGCCACCCGACATTGCAAGGGAGGCTGCTGAGACTCAGCTAAGAGGTAGAAGGCAACTCAAAAATTCCCAGTGTCCCAGAGGCAAAGCGCATAGGAAGGGTAAAGGGTGGGGGGTCTGAGGAAGGAGAGGAGCTCACTTTTCTCTCTAAAGGAGGTTTTAAGCCTTGTATAATCTCCAGGTGGATACTGAATAAGCTTCTCCCCATCCCCAAATGAGACAATGGGGGCAGAACTCCCCCAGCCCTGATAGAGGCAGAGGATTTTGGACAAGCATTGCCTGGCTGCCGGTCCACTCCAAAGTACCACAAGGTGCAGAAGGGGTGCTGAAGGTGGCAGCGCTAGGTAAGGCGAACGCCAAGCACTTGTTCCAGTTCTTGTCTGCGCTGCTGAACCTGGAAGATACAAGAAGGTCACAGTGATGAGCAGGAGCAAATAAGCACATCTAGGCATACGTTTTGCCTCCCATGGCAGAAGCACAGTGAGGCCTTCCTTGCTCTCCAAGGGCAAGAGTCTGATTCTCAGGTGTACAATGACTGAGGAAAGTAAATGGGAGAAGAATGGAGCAAGTGTAGGCTGTAGATCACTTGCTGGGATCAGCTGTTAAGCAGCAGTACAAAAGGAATCCAGGGAAGGGGCAAAAAGAAAGCCCGAAAGGCAATTATTGGGGTATGGGGATGTGCTGGACTGAAAATAACATCCTCCCTCCATGGCCAAGTCCAGGTTGGGAAGACGCCGCATGACTTTAAATAATAGGGAATGCCATATAAACACTTTGCAGAAATAGCCTCTCTAAACCTTGGCAAAGATGTGTCTCCCAACAGCCTCCTGCATCCACGGTTGTTGGTAGAACTCCGCACGCCTCTCCTCTTCAGGGTTCCCAACCACGTCGGTGATGATCTAGAGCAAAATGGGGGGGAAAGGGAAAGCTATTTCCTGTGCTGCCAATGTTCAGAGAGCTTCAAAAGAGAGACCGCAGCAAGATTACTAAAACTGCCTTGCTGAGTGTCACTATAACCCAGCAATGTGCGCAACAGAGGCCAATGAGATGCTCACAAACATGGCACTGGTATCTCTTAGTTTCAGCTGTTTGGCATTCTCGCGCCTTTTCAAAATACCACATCTCCAGCTGGAATACATCAATGATTTACTTTGCACATTTCTGCCAGTCTCCAAGAATCAAAACATTTCTGAATTCTTTTAACTGGCAGAGGAGGAAGGGGTAGACTAGGTGGACAAAAGACAGGGAACACGTTAGACATGGCTTACATATAGGGAATTGGGCTGAGCCTGGAGAGAGACTAACATCAAAGGCCTGGGCATTCCCACTGTCTTGTCCTACATGGGTCACAAGTGGGAATTGTGGCTGCAAATCAATGTATATAACTTAATGGGAACCCAGTGTTGCTTTTGTGGAACAGAGAGATCTTTGGCCTTGCATTTGTGCTATTTTTATTTCTGTGCTAGGCTGTATTTGCTCGCGTTTACTTTTGCTGTTGCATTTGGCCATTTTCCCCCTGTTCCATGGACTAGTATGCTTACATATTAACACTGATTATTTGCAACTGTTCATATCTGAATTCTATTTATTGCTCTTCATTTGTTATGTCATGAGATGCCTTGGGAGCAATCTTGTGGAAAAGCAAGATGCAAATAAATGAATGACTTTGGGTGCAGCGAGTGGTCTGGGAACATGTGAAGCTGAGAAGCTGTAGCACTGAAGCTGTGTCAGGCAAGAGGAGCCCCAGCACTACCATGCACACCCTTATGCTACAATCCTATACACACACATCCCTGGGGGTAACCTCCATTGAACTCACTGGGAATTCCTGCTGGGCAGACATGCATAGAATTGTGCTGATAGTCCTTTTGCACACCCCTACCTGGTTTCTTCAGAGCCCAGTCCCTAAATTTACCTTCAAGTCCCTCTGCTGAGATCTGATCCACTCCTGGATGAAGTCCTGGGGATTGTTGCTGAAACTCAGCATAAAATCTCGCTGTGTCTTCAGCTGGTTGATCGACTCAATGGTTTCATGGATCTAAATGTAAATAAAGGATATAGGGGGTTTTGATGAAGGAAAAGAAGTGCTCCTCAGACTGAAGAAGTCCTGACTACTGATTCAGGGGCCTGCAGGTTTAGGCCAGCACAGGGCGACAGGGAAGAAAGCGGTAGAGACAGAAGTATGACATTTGGAGGTAAGAGCAATGGAAGCACTTCCCACCATAAAGCAATGGCTTCATGTTGCCTGACAATTTGGGGAAGGGAAGGAACACCTAAAGAGAAAGGAGTATCAGATATAGACACAAAGTATTGGAAAGATTAAGTGCCTAGTTTTCTATATTGTTTAACTTCCTCTCAAGCCTTGCCCTCCTTTCTTTGTTCCTCCATAATCGCCAGCCCTTCAGGCACAGTCTCTCCCCACCCCCAGGTCTATGTGCGTTCACTGTAATTTGTACTAACCCCTTAGGCTAGAGCAAGCTATATAACCAGAGTTCTAGAATGAGGATCCCTGCCTTTTCTTTTTTTTTTATTTGCAGTACAATACTTTTGCAAATTAGGTTGGCATGCTTAGTCAGCAATGATTATGCAATGGGTTTGCATAATTTTGCAGATGGGATAAAGTAGAAAAAAGGTGGGAGGAAGAGAGCAAGATATGGAAAAAATGTATAGAGTAAGGACTGGATGGTCTTGGAGGTGAGATGTTCTGCTGCCATCACTGGTCTCTGTTTGTCAGAGCTAGAAGCCTTGTTTAAATCCCACTCCCAAAATCAACTCCATGTTCTGAATACTCTGAAACCAATCTGTCATGGGTTCTGTTGGTTGCCATGCAGATTCCTAGCCCACCTGTTTACAGACAGCAAGAAGAGAGCCAGCCATCTGCCTAGACTTCCAACTCTCCAGATGCCAGTCTTTTCACAGCTTGCCAACTGGTTCCTCCCCATTCCCCCTGCTCTTAAGAGACCAAATCCTACCTACTTGCTGTGTAACAGAGTCAATGCTTTTCTAATACAAAAAAAAAAAAAAAAATAATTCAGAATTTCAGTTTATACAAAACTACTTCAATAAACAAGACATGCAGCCTACTCAACAAAAATGGGACGACTTGCACAACCTTGCTTTACTTGCACTGTTTTTTGCAAGTACAGAATTTGAAATTAATACAAAATTTTAGATCGCCAAAGCCAGGTTGGATGGGTAAATGTCACACTATCTTGAAAGCAGGTCCCCCGCTTATATTTTGGGGATAAGCTGGGTGCCCCTGCAGGGCAAGGCGAGCATTACAGCACCCCCAAAGTACGTAAGGTGATATGCTTGATTCTGCTTCCTGCCCCAATGGTCACCAGGGACCTACCTTGACATCCAGGGAGGCAATTTCCTGCTGGTTGGTAGTAGAGGCCAAGAAGTTACTCATTTGGGCCTTCAAGGGGTCATCCACTTCCACATCAATGTCGTAACAGGCAGTCTTCTTCTGGTCATTAGGGTCCACACTGGAGGGGTGGGTAGGGACAGGAGGCTGGGATGAGGGCTGAGAATCTACATCTCCCCAAGAGCTGTTCCTTCACCAGCACCCCACAAATATTAGGGTTAGGAATTGACTCTCTCATACCCAACTGCCCCTGAGGGCTTCAACAGAGGAGAAACAGAGTAATCTGAATGGCAGGGGTACACCCAAATTAGGATGCACAAATACATATGAATCCAAGGAAACTAATATAGCATGTTCCAAAAATATTTTTATTTATTTGAAGTATGCATATGTTGCCTTTCCTGGACTCAAGGAAGAATTATAATATAGAAATTAAAGCAGACAAAGAAACAACATCATAACAAATTTCATAAGCAGGAAAACACATCAACCTCAGAAAGTAAAATAAATGGACCTCACAGTGTTTTCAAAAGGATACTACAGAAGAACTAATCTTTTTTAGGCTTGAAACTAGTTCTGACACACACGCACACACTAAACCCACATTTATATATGCTGCTCCACTGGCAGGAAGCTTCCATCACTTCCTAGATACATCAACAGCATCTCCTTCAGAAGCCCCAGAGAAATACTCCACCCTACCCTGATACTAATTTTTATAAATATTTATTGTTTATCTTCTCAAACAGTTCTATGAAGCAAGCCAACATTATTCCCATTTCACAGATGGGAACTCAGGAAACATATGGCTTGTCCCAAGGCCAAATATGATTGTCCACGAAAGAGGTGGGATCCCTCCACATATTACTATGATTGAGATTATATTATCTCCCCTTTCCCACTCTGATGGAAGCTGCATTCCAGAGAGAGATAACAACCAATCAGAGCACAGATGGGGAGCCTCTTCAGACCTGAAACCCTCCAGGTGTTGCTGGACTCCATCTTCTATCAGCCCCAGCCACCAAGGCCACAGATCAGGAATGATGGGAGTTACAGGCCACCAACATCGGTAGCCCCAGGTTCCCACCCCTGAATTAAGAGCTTGACAATTTCAGCTCCTGCCACGCCAGCCCTACCTGATCACATGGTTGATAACAATGGGATCTGGATGTTGCAGGAGCCCCGCTAGCTTCATGGGGATCTCAGAGAATCGCATGCGGATACAGCCGAAGATCTAGAATGGATCAAAAGAGCATGCCATGAATAAGCCCTGAGGCAAAGGGTGGGGTGGGAAGGAAGGAGCGATGGGGCAGGGAGGCAAGCCGTGCATCTACTGACCTGGCGAAAGTATCGGTTGCAGTTGATGTACTCTCGCTCATGACTGTCCTGGAGCTTGTTGTGTTTGATGTAGAGCCACAGAGCCTGCATGATGCTGGCCCGAGTCTGGGTGTGAACGCCCAGAAGGCGAGCCAAACGGGGATCCAGCTTGTATTGGGGAGGCTGCAAGGGTAATATTGCCTGGTTAATATGCATTTGAAGTAGGGTCCTCTGTAACCTCAGACCAATCTGAGTGTTGCAACCTGCTTGCATCTCTTAATCAGGAATGATTAATGGGACCCATTTGAATAACCATCAAGAGAGAGAGACAATCTGTAGCCAAGTGGGCATCCCAGGCGGACTCTGGCCAGGCCTCCGAACCACCCGCCCCACCCGCCAGTTCTAATCCATAAGCAGAAACATTCATGAAAAGGAAGTCTGTTTCCATACTCCAAATGAATTACAGTCAACAGAAAGTCTGCAAGAGCACCAGCCTCTGAACCCAGTGCCTTCTCATTCTCAGTTGTATCTTCATAGTCGTACTTCCGCTGGAAACTTACTTTTTAAATCACAAGCACTGAGATTAATAGGAATCCAAATTCAGCACAATACTATAGTATCCTCAAGAAGGAGAACAGCTGTACATATAGCTGGAGGAAGTAAAGCCACACGATTTGTGATAATAAAATATGGAGAAAGAAGCTTCTGATCTAGTACTGCTGTATCTCCTCCCATCTCAAAGCTGCATTGTGCCATGAAAGTAATGTGCTTGGGAACCTGATAATTTCAGGGCACTACAACTCGCCTGCTCTCACCACCTACTGGCGCTTGTTCCCTGTTACCTGATGATCCAGCATGAGCAGAAGGGTGCATTTCACATTGACATCGCCCGGGCGCTTGACTTGGAAGCCATCTGTCTCTTGGGTTGTGGCCATCCGGTGCCACTGAGAGGGAAAAAGCCATATGAGATAGGGCAAAACAAACATGGGGAACAAACTGGTTCATTTTACCACGCAGTAGCTGAAATTTTAATGGTTGGTTTTCATGTTTTAACCTTGCTCTTGTAATCAGGTGGGGGTTACTGAAGTTTTTATACTATTATCATCTCAAATATCAACAGAACACAGATGGGAAACAGCCTAGCCTTATCCACTACCCTTACTCCATCCCCGGTATCTGAAGGAACCATGCAAGCCTCTCCAATGCTGTTCAATTAATCCAAAAGCACTTTAAATGAAGTCACTGAGACTGCCAAATATCGCAGTTCTAGCAATGGCGTAAAAAGGTACTGAAGACACTTCAATTGCACCTGTGCTAAAGGAAAGTTCTTTTTTATTTGTATACATGATATCAATCTTATAGACACACACACTCGGGAACCTTTAACTAAAGTAAGTGTGCCATTATGTGTCTATGTTGTGTGAAGTGGTGGAGATCACCATACGCAAAGGCTTCTCTAAGAATACTAGCACAGGGTTCCACACAGTGAGTGAGTAAACTGTTGGTTTGGACATGGGAGATGCAGTCATTAAGCTCCCAAGGTAGCACAGAACCTAGTTTACCAAACAGGTTTGCAGTGAAGATAACCGAGACAGTACTGGAAGCATTCTGTATGCAATGTAAAGTTCTACAGAAATAAACACTGGTTATTGGTGGGGGGAACAGAACTTAGCTGGATACCACCCCATGATGCCAGTACATAGCTCATCTTATACCAAATCCAGGAATACCATCTGACCCCTCCTTGGAAACTGTTCTCTCCAGCAATTATGATTCCAGGACCTGACCAATCATCTGCAAATGAGGCCAATCATCCCTCTCGGTCAACAGCGCTGTTCTCAGCCCCAGTTGTGTATTTCCGCTCCTCTGAGCTGCCTCCCATTTCCCAGCACAAAACATGTACCAAGTCACCTACCTCCACCAGGTGGTTGTCTGGGCCATACAGCTCTTTGTCCAGCTCAATGACCAAGCTCTTGAAAAAGGATGAGAACTTCCTCTTCTGTTTACTTGGCTGAGATAGAAAGACACAGGAGAAACTGAGCCCCGCCTTTCCCAGAAGCACACAGACAGCACCGCTGCCAAAAACACATCTCTAAAAGTGAAGGACAAACAAGCGGTGCCAACTCTGCCAATGAGGGACTTCATTTAGCTTGCGCAATGTTAGGAGTGATACAGCCACTACTGACATCATCACTGTTACTGTGCTTTTCTGAAGAAAATGAGGGCCTTTCTATGAGACTGGGGAGAAAGAAGCTCTAGAAGAACTGGGAATTTTATAAAGTCTACATTCCATGAAGGTTGCCAGTTAAATGAGGAACAGTCCTTATTATTGTGGAGTCTGAAATAATGCACTTCTGCTATGTTCTTCAGCAATGAGATCATTTGGATCCTTTCAATTAGATTTGCCAATCCAAACTCTGGGAGGTGGGGATTTATGGTGCTAACATGCGGCCAAGTTGAAAGGGAAACATCAAACTGTCCTTTTCCAGAAGGGAGTCAGAAGAGCTAAAACAAATAACTGTATCAAGAGATGAAGTTCCAGGTCTTATTGACAATTAAAAATTAGCAAATTATCAGGTCCATATAGTATCTACCCAAGAATTCTTAAGGAACTCAAATATGATCAAACAAAAATACGTAACTTGCCCCTGGAATCAGCTACTGCAGTCAACAAAAGACGAAATTTTTAAAAAATGAATGGGCAGGGGGCAGGTTCCAGGAAACTCCTGCTGAGAAACAACAGCAGGAGAGCTCTGTTGCCCCCATGTTTGCTTGTTCGCTTTCTATAGGCATCTGGTTGGCCACAGTGGGAAACAGGATATTGAGCAAGATAGGCCTTTGGTTTGCACAAGCAGGACAAGGTGAAGGGAAGACACACAAGATGAGTCTTCTCCTGTATGGACAAGAGCTGAGGGTGCAGAGCTGGCTAGCTGAGATAATTGGGTGCGCCCATGTGTGCATGTATGAGTGATATAGGGGGTTTACCCTGAACCGATCTCCAGGGAAGCCTACATGAGCCACTTTCCACAAAGCTACCTATCAGCAGGGATGTTTCAGCCTTACATCGTCTAAGAGTTTGCCTTCCACGCGAAGTTCCCACGAAGCTATGCGTTCACTGCCTTCAGATTCTTCCTTGCCAGGCGTAAAGGTATTGGAGATGTAAATGCGAAGCTTCCGCTTTTGCTGAAGTTTGGAGAGAAACATTCACTAAGGACAGCAATGGGATCAATTCAACCACACACCAACTCCTTTCCACAGGTCTGGTCCTTCTTCCCAAGGCAACCTGAGATGGCAGTCTAAGTTGCTTCGATAACTGAAGCCTCAGACTGCCAAGGAACACCCCAAAGAAATTGATCCTTTCACCATCCCTGAAGGACTTGACTAACTCAGTCTCCTTCCATCCCTCCTCACCGTCAAAGGTTTCTTGATTGCCTCCTGGATTTCCATCCTCTTGCGGGCAATAGTCTGGTCCAGCTTGCGCTCAAAGGCCAGTAAATCCATGTAGGCCTGAGACTCTGGGACTAGTTCACGAATCTGTGAAGACAGAGTCTATCAGAATGCCATCTCTATCAAGACAAACATCCTTTGCCTCTGAATAATTAGACAGAAGGGTTCAACTATCCAAGAATTGTATCATGTTCCCCATCATTCCCAGCACGAAGACTTACCTATCCCTGCTCTGCATATCATTTGGAAAGGGGGACAATAAAGCTTTATTCCCCTTTAGCAAAGGGTCGATATCCTTCCAACTCACAATCACTTTCTAGGATTGTTTTGAGGATAATCAGTGAATTACTTTGCAAATTAAAGTTGATTAACAATTGTAATAATGGACTGATTGACTGGAATTCTTGAAAGATTGGCCAGCCCAGTGGGAACAGCTGTGACATATGCAGCAAAATCTTCCAACACCCTCTAAAATACTGGGTTTATTATCCTCCCATTGCACAAATACATAGGAACAGCTCACTCCAAAAAACTGCACACCCGAATAATTATTCTAGAAAGAGCTGTCATGGCCTTGAGCCCTGCAATCTGTTTCTACCCATTTCTACAACATGTGCCCACTGCCTGAATCCTTCATTGAGGCCAAGAGCTCTCTCAGACAAGGAGCACTTACCCTCTGTGGCAGGACCTTGTCTGCCATCTTCCTCCTTTTGAGCCTGCAAGAATTGTGCAAAAAAGCAAGCTGTTAAGAGGCCAAAAACAGTCTAGAATCTGGTACCTAATATCCACATGTATGGAAAGCCCAAACTACGCAACTGGAATGAATTTCAAACATTTTACTTGTGTGTCCCAGGGAATTCTATAATATAGCTCCACCTGTATCAGCTAAAACATCTTCCCTGCTTTAAAAATAGTGATAAACACACTCCATGCAGCTTGATTCAGAGTTGGCTTGCAAAGGAAGGAAAACAACTGGCATAAAAGGAAATTATTTTCAATGCATCTTCTTTCCTAGATCCAGTACCAGCTCTAATAGTAAAAATAAAAATAAAAATATGTAGCTCTAGTAGCAAAAGCATCTGATTTGCATTTAACCCTGAAACTCAGATGATGAACATTTGTGCAGGGAGTGGGGATCAGAATACACTTGATATCAATCTCTGTGCTTGTCTCCAGGAGAATGTGTAGCTATGTCATCAACGGTGATAGTTTTTGACTTCACAATAAGGGGGAAAATCAGGAAAACAGAGGCAGGAAGGATGATTTAGCAAGCCAAGAAAGGTCCTTTGCTTAAGCAGCAGGTCAGTCAGGTTTGAGGTGTTTCCTGTTGCCTAGTCAGATAAACCCAGGGACTGTATAGCTACGCTATTCTCATCACTTGGCAATCTCCCTACATTGTGTTTTGTGGACCCATAATACACCATTCCCCACAGCTTTGCCTTTTTTTAAAAATTGGGGGGGGGGGGGGAGCATGGCATGTTGAAAACTTCTGTCTGAGCTAATATTAGTGTCCCAGAATGGAAGGAACAGAAACCACCATCAATGGTTGTGCGATTTGCTTGGATGTTCAGTGAAATGTTCAATTTCATTAAACATACTTTTTGCACATGTGCAGAATCTCATTGTACATTCCTTGATGGAATGGAATGTCAGAAAAAATGTTGAGTAGTAATATATCTGAGCATTTTGAGATGTTCAAATTCATATTATGAACCAGCTAACTTAGAACTTTGGGAACATTATGACTTTTGTAATATTCCTAATAGGTGCCTGTGCTACCCTTCCCTCAAAAATACCTCAAGGGTCATATGCTTTGGCTGTATGCAGATTTCAGCTGATTTATTATTTTCGTGGTGAGAAAGAAACTCTTTGAAGACTCACTGCCACATTTTAAACTCTATTTTGTAACAGGCCAAATTATTTTTTTAAAAAATGCATTCACATTTCACCATGTGTGTATTTATTTTTATTTTAAAAAATAGAATAGCTGCTGCTACTCCCACCCGCATCCTGATCTGGATCATAACCATAGCACAGTTGGGCTCTCAACCTCCCACCCACCCACCACCCACACTGCAGCTCCAACAAAACTGCCCCCAACGTTGAATTTTTTTCCTTGGAGGGGAATTCCTAGATACCAAGAGCAACTTCCCTTCCAGGGCAAATAGCTTCAGGGTGTGTGCAATTTATTTTGTGGCTGTTGTCAGAGTTGTGTTATTCGAAAGGAAATGATTAACCTCTCCTCTACTGCAAGAGGGTGAAGAAGGGGGGAAAGGAAAGGCAGGGGAGAGCATGTTTCAGACCCATACAGTGGGAAATGAAACCCTGCCTGCAGCACCACAGAACAGAACTGCGCCTTTAGCCCACCACAGAAGGAAAGGAACAGCTAAGGAGCTCAAATTAACAAAGGGATCATATTCTGGCATCTGAAATGGCAATCCAACAAGACAATAGACTTACTCCCCCACTTCCACCATGCAGAACATGGCCCCTGAAGCCTGGATGCCAGATGTGTGCAGCTGCTTGTTTCTCTATGCATCTCCTTCCTTGGATTAAGCTGGCTGAGAAGGACTTGCCAAGAAACTGAATGTCATTTGCATCCCATTTGTTTTTAAAAACAGCTGGTAAAATCAGGCCAAGCAGGACTTGTGAGGAGCATGAGAGAAGAACAGATGAAAGTCAAGCTCAGCAGAAGTAGCTTATATAAGGGGAGCGGAGGATATAGTAGTGAAGGGAGTCAAAAACCCATATCATAATGAGAATGGGGCAAATGGGGTGCAGCTTAATCTTAGCTATCTGATTTTCCATCAACAAAAAAACATCTGTAAGAGCCACAGAATCTGGAACCACCGGGAGCTGATAATATTATGCAAGTCACTCTTCTTCCACTCTCCCTTCTGTAACAGGAGGATAATGCTGGGATACCTTGCAAGGCTATTTTAAGGATTGCTGAAATAAGTTGTAAGGAGCACTCTGAACACTGGAAATGTAGCCTATAAATACCAAATACATATATTGTTTTTCAGCTTTTTCTGGGAAAGTACACAGTTATTGCTTTTGAAAACTGTGTGCAGGTCAGGAAATTGGTGGAGACAAGTAGAACCTGCAAAGAAACTGCTAAAGTATCCCCACCCCCTAAGAGAAGTTTCAAGCTTTCTCCCAAAAACTGTTAGCTGTTAAGGGTTCAAGAAGGCCAATTCCCTCACTTCACCCCTGGCTTTCCAACTGACAACTAAAATTATATGACTCCTTGAAACCAACGAGCATACTTGGTCCACACTGGGCTGATCGCCAGGGGAGGGGGAACTTTATGTTCTTTCATTGACAAAGCTTGCATACTTCTGCATACCTAGAAGTCTTCCAAGTATGTAGAAATAGCTGGCTATCTTGAAGAAAGCAGGCAGCCCAGGCTGCCTTTATTCAAAGTAACATTAAGCTTAAAAGACAAAGGCAGAAAATGTGCACATAGCAGTCTCCCTAGGCTTAGAGGAGAGGGGTGTAGTACAGAGTTCCTGAGATAGGTCACAGAGAATTCAGATTGTCATTAGTGCATTTCTCACTCTCGTTTTGAGTCATTCCATTTTAAACATGCTTCAATTCCAAGATAGATCAGGGGCCTAGAAGGGGTTGGAAAGGCCTGGCAAGTGACCTTGGTTCTAACTAACTGAAAACAGAACTTGGGTGGATTCAAGGCCCCCAGGCCAACCACATCGTGATGTCTCAGAAACCCCACCCTTCAGTGCTGGGAACTAGTAGTCACATACAGTATCCAGGGGACGGGGGAAGTGGACATCCAGGGAGAGAAGCAATTTGCACACAAAGAACATTGCCCTAAATCTTTTGGTTCACCTCAGTTGCTGCTATTATGAACAGGTAGAGGATTAAGTCCCAGTATCATTCCTACTGGGGTAATCTGTTCAAAATGAACGTGGGACACTGCTGGACTCCTCCGCTGCTATTTCTAGAAGCAACTGGGGTTTTTTTTAATTGTGGGGGGAAATCCTTGGCTGCTTCATCAAAATGGTCTGTTCTACCCAAAATCGACAAAAAAATTGCTTTTTGTGGAGATGCTCAGTTACTCTGCTGTCCCCAACATGCTGCTCTTTAGTATCGCTGACAATCTAAGAGTCTGGATAAAGGTAGAGCAGGGGTGAAGACAACAGGCTGGAGCTGGGTTAGACAAAGCACTAATTACAGTCCATATGAGGACCTTCTGTGGCAACAAGGACAGCAAAGCACACATTCTTCTCCATCTTCATTGCATTGGCTCAGTATTGTCTAGTGGAGTCATTCCAAGCAATATGCGGTTTAATTAGTCCTAGACTTCTATCCTGTACCCTTGACTGCTCTGTAAGCTATTGATATGTTTGCTTAGCATTTAGCAGACAGAGTTTCCCACATCCACTCCAATCCGTAATCCCCTTTAATGACAATGCCCCTAGCCAAGCTGCCCTCAGTCTCGTCTTATTGTTCTTGCTTGGATGAATTTCTGTGGGTGTAAGCAGAGTTCATAGTCAAGATCCTTGCAACAGTCCAACAAACGATCTGTGCTTTGGAACCCTGATGTATTTTGCTAGTTCTAGCTAACTGAGGGAGGCCAGCTGTGCCTATCTGACTGACCATTTACACCTCTTTGTGCAAAGTGTGGTTCCTGGTCCTCTTCACAAGGCTATATTACAATCACTCCTAAAAGAAGCTCTCCTTGGAGCTATGAAATTGTCTACTTGCCTGGGACATGCCTTTTAGAACAATGTTATGGAACAAGTGATGGTGGTTCAGCTCGGATTCTCTGGATTAGAATGGTTTTCTGGACCTATTTCAGGTGGTAGTTTTGCCCCAATGTGTAGCCTCTTGGCTACATTGGCTCCCAAGCTGGTGCAGCAAAGAAGCCTGGATCTGGCTCTTTGCAGTCATGCACTGGCAGTAGAGCCAGCTCCCAATCCAGCAAATTCTTTTCCATCCCGGCTCTGCTCCTTCCCCAAATGCTCTGCTTCAGCTGGTGGTAGCTTTTGCCTACTCTCCTGTCAGCAGCAGAACTGTTCCACTGGTGAAGACTAGAGGATCTGGGCAAGACCATTTTAAACCTTGCCATTATTACCTATTTTTGTACTGTTAAAGGTATTTTACTGGTTTTACTGCCTCTTATTTCAATATTTAAATTTTCTCCAAGTGGTTCCAAATAAAACATAATACTGTACATAGAAGCTGCAGGAAATAATTTCTTTTCTTTTCTTTTGTACATCTTGGGTTAAATCCTTTCCTTTTGGGTCCTACACACCTTTCTCTGAAAACTTCCAAGCCTGCTTCTGTTAAAAAATAAATTAAGAACTGCAAGCTGTAAGGCAAGAAGTGGAAAGAAAAAGAAGAAAAAGGTGTTCAAGGAAGGAGAGGAGGGTACGTGTAGAGTTCTCTAAAGGTTGTTAGTTTGGTGCCCAAATAATCAGATTTGATTTTGTTGGTTCTCCTGCGTATCATTTGTACTTCTGCTGCCAAATCTGCAATCCTACACACACTTATTTGGGAGAGTCCCAATGAACTAAGTGGGATTTACTTCCAAGTATATATGCATATAACTGGGCTGCGTGTCAGCAAGTGCCAGGGCTGAACTGTAGGCAGTAACCAGAGATGAGCAAGCCATCAAGAGCCTAGAGACCAGAGGAATAAAATTGGAAGTCAAGACCAAGTCAGGCTTAGAGGACAAACCAGGATGCAGAAGTGAAGAGTAATATCAGCACTATATTTTTACCACTGGAGCTGCACTTGGTATAAATGCTGATAATGCCTCAGTTAAGATCCACCATCTGGTAGATATAAGGTGTTGGAATGAATGGTGCCAACAATTATAGTAATACAGTGGTGCCCCGCAAGATGAATGCCTCGCAGGACAAAAAACCCATTTTTGAGTTGCTTCGCAAGATGATTTTCCCTATGGGCTTGCTTCGCAAGATGGAAACGTCTTGCGAGTCTTGCGATTTTTTTCGCTCCCCCCCCCTTTTTCTAAGCCGCAAAGCCGCTAATAGCCTTTTAACCGCTAAGCCTTTAATAGCCGCTAAGCCGCTAATAGCACTAATCCGCTAAGCCACTAATAGGGTTGCTTTGCAAGACGAAAAAACCGCTAGACGAAGAGACTCGCGGAATGGATTATTTTCGTCTTGCGAGGCACCACTGTATACCTCATAACAGCTAGCCAAAACTGCACCATGATCTTGACACATGGCTAGTGGATAACACTGCTGTGTGTGTTTCAATATGCACCAGCATCTTATGGTTTGCAACAACCCTCTTTGTTCTAGATACCAAAAGGTCTGGTAGCTCCAACATAGCACATTTTTTTGGTATTCGCTCAGCCTGTCAGCTAATAGCCAATATCTGCACACTCCCTTCTGTTTTGTCTGGCTGAGAAGTGTATTTTTGCTCTTTCTAAACTCTGTACTGCAGTTAACAAGTTTAATCAACAAGGAAACACTTTTGCACCCTGGAATTTCTTAAATTTTTCTGGATCTCACTTCAAAAGCATACCACAATGGCCAGGAATATAATCAACTTCCAAAATGAACTGAGAGGGGATTACTAGTGGTTATTAAGGGGAGGGGGTCAGGGACATAAAACAATCTCTCTTCTTGAACGCAAACCCAAAATATTAAGCAGTGGTGTGGTAAAGTAGTGTGTGTGTGTGTGTGTGTGTGTGTGTGTGTGTGTGTGTGTGTAGACACTGGAAGTTGTCTAATGAAGAATGGGAGCTGGCTACTTTACGTATGTTGTAGAGACAGGATGGCTAGGAAATTGATCTTATTTGCAAATCATACCAATACAGTCTCACCCTATATTCTACATTCACCCCCTTCAAATCACTTAGACACATATGCACTTACCCTCGCCTTTGGGATAGTGATGGAGGCGGTTGGGTCTGTGGAACAAGCAGGCGCTTCCGGAACGGATCCATCATGGACTGTGGCATTCCAGGTCTCATTGGAGAAGGTGATCCATACAGAGGCCCTGAGGGGGATCCCACTTGCAATCCTGCCATGGGCATCCGGCCACCAGGAAGAATCCCAGGGCGCTGACAAGAGAAAACAAAAGACATTCTAGGAAACTAGGCACTGTACGCACCAGAGTTCATTGGCAGCAGTTTGGCTGAAGTCACTCTACTTCCCATAGCAGGGCAAAGTGCAACAGGCAGAGGCACATTAAAAACGCAAACTGTTTTAATGGTATTCCAAAGAACCGCTTGGGAATGTAGATCACGGACAGAGAGGAAAGATAGGCACCTTAAAGAGAGTTCATGGAGTTCTTACGAAACTATAGCTCGTAGAGCATCCATGGCAATTAAACCAGCTTTAAGTTTGTAGTACAGACGAGTGTGAAGAGAAGAAATGACGGAAGACTGCAAGAATGCTGTACTTACCTTTGCCACATTTACTTTGTGCCGTTAAAAACTGTACAGATGGCAAACATTTGAGGTAGGTATATTTTTCACATCACCATGATATACCAGGGGAAGCTGCACTTTCCAGCATTCATCCTTCTGTGTATAGGAGGAGGTATAGAAACCCTCTCCTGAATTTAGCAGACAAGCCCAGCTGCTATGTGCTCAAAAGAATGACATGAAAGCGGAAGCAGACACTTTCTTAACCTCTAATCTAAGTTGGTGGCCTACATGGACAATGGAGCAAAAGTGGTTTTCTATTGGGAAGAACAACCTCAGCCCCCTTCCCCTGGCACATCTGGTGGCTTTCTGCTGGTGGTGGTACAGTTATAAATATAAGAACATGAATAATCAGTTGGGTCATTAACCCACATTTAAGAATCTCAGATTAACTTGTTTTGATCAGATAAAAACAAAATTTACACCTAATGATGGATTAGTGGATGTTATGGAAAGGTGAGTGCAAGAAGCTACAGCCCCCTAGCTCCAGTTTCAGGTACCACTTGGGGAGAAAAGTCTATAATGCTTTACTATTCTTGAATGCACTCAGATGAACTTTCCTCCACAAACATTCACACCCTTAACACTTTCCAGTGTCCCAAGAACATTACCATGGAACCAAAGCCACACAAAAACTACAGGCAAGACCCTCCCCTCTACCCAACAAGTGAGATTATTCCTCTTGCACAAGAGAGGTCCCTGCAGATTCTTTTACAGGTTTCCACTGCCTAGACATTCCCATAGAACCCCTGGAGATGAACACACTGTGGGTGTAGCATACTGGCTAAGAGCCTGAGCTGTGGACTAGGAAAACCCCAGTTCAAATCTCATTTCAAACCATTGTCAACAGTAGCCTGCCTGTAGTATGTGTGTAATACTGGCCTACTCTGAATGGCTACTTTAAGGAATCCCAGGAACATGCACAAAGCACTTTCAACTTTCTATAGCACTTTATAAGTTACTATTGCAGAGACTTATTCCAAAGCTTTTTGAACTCACCTGAAACATTTGCACAATAGAAACTGCCAACCATACTAACAGAGGATAACAATACCACCAGGATCTTTTGTATGTTACACAAGTCAAACAGCAGAATCACATCAGGTGTTTGTAACAAGCTTGGGTCATTTGGCAAAACTTTGTAATTCACCACCACAGATTTTGGCCAGCCTTGATCATCACCCATTGTTTCTTGCACCTAGTGAGGATCAGCTTTTTTACTTTCTGCTCTACCGAGGCACATGACCCTAAGTCTTCATTAAAACAAACCAAAGTCCCATAAGCCAACAAGCAATAGCTTCAGACCAAGGTATGCTGGTGGTAAACAAACCATAGCTTCTGGATAGGGTTCACACATAACACTATGCTATGGTTTAGTCTAGCATTATATGCAAATTAGGTCACTGTCTGCATGCTGTACCCTGTGTAAGACTTTGTTGGCATCCATCTGTTTCAAGAGACAATGGAGTGCACCTCGGGGGTGAAGTCAAACTGCTGGAGAATCACAGTGCCTGCTACGGCTGCAGGGACTGGTAACTCATAATTGCTGCCTCCCGTGTTGTTTGTGCTGTGTTGGCAGTAGTGAAGCAACCTCCCTGGGACAGCCTAGGCCAGGCATAGGCAAACTCGGCCCGCCACATGTTTTGGAACCACAACTCCCATCATCCCTAGCTAACAGGACCAGTGGTCTGGGATTATGGGAATTGTAGTCTCAAAACATCTGGAGGGCCGAGTTTGCCTATGCCTGGCCTAGGCAGTGTGTATGGAGGTCCTGGGCTGCCCAGATGACAAGATACCATCCAAACCGCCTTAGGGACTCCACTCCAGATTTGTTTGGGCTTACTCCTTAAGTCTTTTCTTCTCCCAGAGATGTCGTGCAAGGCAGCAATCTAGGAGTGCCAGATGATTTAAGGAGCAGAAGCAAAAATGCTGGCACTTATAATAACATTTAGGTAAGTTTGCCTGTTGTCATCCACAACTTTAATGGCAAAGTCTCTGAGCTACTCTTTCCCACCAGTACCCCATGGAGCCATTTCTCCAAGGACTAGGCCCAGGATCACCAGACAAAACTTGGCTCTTCCACACTTAATAGTTCTATGCAGAACTGCATAAAAAGGAGAAACTCTGCCAACTGTCGAGCTCATTATCAAGAGAAGCTACACTGCTCACATTTCTCCTGCCCTTGTAATTATTAAAGGCTTGTCTAGGACTGAATTCAGCAACCCGACATCTGGGGGCAACTGCTAATTTGATTGGAAAAGCACATACTGGATCTGCCATGATTCACAGCTGCACTTAGCTCAGGTTACCTATGCTGAGGGCTTGTTTATTAAGTCCTTTGAGGGGCATTTGATTGTGTATGCGCACACATACACACCTGCCCTCTTGAGCCTGCTTCAGAAGGGATTGCACTCCCTTGCCCTGTGGGATCTGAAACAAGCGTCTGCTGCCAAGGAGCTAACGCAGCTGCCAAAGCCACCAAGCCAGCAGGGCAACATTTCATCCCTCCCCAGCAGGCCCAGGCAGAGCCTCTAGTCCACTGCCACTCCCAAACAGAACTCAGGCAAAGGGGGTTGGGCAGCACCATACAAGTCCAACAGTGAAAGGATTGCCCACAGCAGCGAATACTGGAGAAAAACATTCAAAGGGAACATTATGAGCACGAGAACAGGCAGGAGACAAGTCATGCATAGAAAGGCTGCTGGAGGAAATGGGTATGCTCACTTATGGAAACAAAGATGAAAGGAGATATGTTGACTGTTTTCAAGCATCTGAAACGTTGTCAGGCAGGAGGGAGTCACAGTTAACTAAATCCCACCTCGCCCATGAATTCGCTCTGTGGGTCAGATTAAGCCACACGGTCTCAGCTTCGGCTCCCTTCCTCCTTTCTATCCACAACAGGGGTATTGTAGACTCTACGAAAAGCGATGCTAATAACATTAGCCTACTTAACAAGGTTGTCATAAAAATTATGACAATAATGTATGTGAAACATGCTACATAAATGCTGATTACTGCCATCCACGGAAGATGCTACAAGTGGCAATGGCTGTAAAGCACCAAAAGGCAGATATAGGTTGCAACTGGAGATAAACTTCCAAACTACAGGAGCACCAAGTCAGTGACAGAATAAGTTGCCCAGAGAGATTGTGGAATCACTTTCCTTGCAGATTTCCCAAATAGAAATTGCAGCATGTACACAGGTCTATGAGTCTCTGGACTGTTATTTTGCTGTTAAATAAACTCGTTACCACCAAAGATTTATAAAGCATGTTAATATGCTACGAACAACCAAGTTACCCCTCCAAGGACCTTTGAGGTTCAATTCTAGCAAGCAGACTCATAAATAACCAGCATCCTCACAATTTCCCAGACTGCCCCTCTTAACAAGAGGCTCCTCCCTCAACACAATTATTTCTTCCTTCCTTTCTCTAATCAATTACTACATATTCTGGGCCAGTGTTGACTTTGGCTGAAGAAAAGGACGGCGTGCAGTTAATCCCCAGCATTCTTCAAACAAATGGAGCAATATTCATTACTCCGCTGTTGTTTGGCTGTGCCATTTTATACGCGACATTCTCTCTTCACCCCCTCTTTTATCAGCTACATCAGTGCCCACATTCATATAGTTAAAGGCAACCAGACCCTCTGAAGTGGTCATTTATGACAGATGCCTTTTGTATCATCCACATGCTTTTAAAAAGCAAGTTCTCTTATTTGTACACAAGGGTCACGCTCTGTGAAATCCTGCTGAGATCCCATACCTCCACACCAATGAGAGAATTTCCTTGGGAAGACTTTGCAGATGGGTTTTCTGTCACGGGCAGGAAAAAGCCTCTCCACATATTTCAATTTTAGGGGCATGTGCAATAAATTTTAAGTGTGCATCTAAACATGTACAGTGTCAGTGTGATAAACATGTGTTTGCAAACATCTGCATCGGATAGGTAAGCTGAATGAATGTATAATGTGGCAAACTGTGCAGCGTGTGAAATGGCTCCAATTGCTGCCACTTGGGGGAGGGGGAACCTTCCCAGGTCAAATGAAATTCTAGAAACAGTAAGAGAAAGGATGTGCCAGCGCATATGTACCTTTCCCAGCAATGTGTGACTCACTTGCTTGAACCATTTACAATGTATTTGTTTTCTCCTTGTAATATGGAATGTGAGAGTTGACACATAGCAAGATGTGTGTGGATGATTCTGCCTTGTTCTGTGGAAGATGAATCTGATGGTCTCCTATAATTCTATGGACTTGAAGTTATTCTGCACAGCTGCCTAGGTAGCTTAAATGTGGCTATTATACGTACATAGGCAATTTATATATTTGTCTGCTTGTTATTGTTCAAAACCACAAACATCCACTGGGAAACAACGGTCTTAGTTACGTGTTCAGCTGCAGCCTGTTTTTTCTTACCCCCAAGAGGAACACTCAGTTCAGACAGGAGCAGGTCTCAATTGCCACCACATCTCCCCCAAGGAATTAAGACAACCATCTGCAGTTTTAAAAGAGCTGCTACTTTCTTATACAAGTTTCTGATTACAGCAAATGCTTAGGACCATTTCCTTAGCTTAGAATGTGGTCCTTCCTGGCCACAGAATCATAGGGCTGCAGCTGACCGTAAGTCACTCGTCCACTCCTCTCTGCATCTGATATGACAGCACAGCTACTGAGGAACTACAGTATTGAAAACACTGAACAGAGAAAAAGTGGGAAGAGATAGGATTTAAAAGGCACAGAAAGAAAACTACTGCCCCTGATTACTGAGGACAATCTCTATTTTCCGTACAAGTCTCTCATACAGTGTGGTCTTTGGGAATGATGTTGAAGAAGCCTGTGAAAAAATTCTAGAGTGTCCTTATGGTTTCAGCCCCCTTCTCCCTCTAGTCTCTGAAACATGTAATCATTGATGGAAGAACAGGGAGTTTACTAGTACACAAGACAGCTCTTCTTTTCATCTGCAAGTTGTTAGAAAGTGTGAAAGACACGGAACACAAACTTCACACAAAGTGGTTTATGCTGAAGTTTCCTTAGAAGGTGCATCTACAAAGCAATAACATGCCAGTCCCATGGCAGGTAAGTCTCAGTCCTTCACCAACACAAAACCACAGCCAGAGATTCTGCTAGCCATCTAATAATTGCCATCTAATCTAATTGCCACCCTGTGCATTTACTTAAGTAGCAACACGGGTGAGTCAGCATTCAGTTGCCATTAACGGTTTTCACAGGTTCAATGCAATTCAAAGTCACAGCAGGAAGACCAAGGAAAGAAGAGAAAAGCGAGTAATAAAATACTTGACATTAAAAGGTTAGCCCACCAGACACTTGTGTATGGTATCAAACATTTGAGTCATATTTAAAACTCATCCAAGGAAATGCATTTCCAAGATTCTGCTTACAGAACTGCATCTTGTGAATTTCAGCTGGGACTTAAAAAATATGTCTGGCCCTCATAATGAAAATATGCAAATACTCTGTTAAAGGCTTCAAGAAGCACCCATGCCTTCAGAAACGTTCCCTAATGCATGTACTAATTCATCTTCCCTATCCCACGTAGTACATTTATTTCCTGCTCCATCCCTCTAGTCAGAGGCTTGTAAAGCACAACATAGCAGGTTCATCAGGCTGATACTTGCTGAAACTGCTGTACTTGGCTGCTTCTGCTTCCGGCTTCCTTGTTACAGAAGCATTACCACCTCCAAAGGAAGTGCAGGGACTTGAAGGCACAGTTTCTCTCGCTGCTAAAAATCCACACCAGACTTTTGAAACTGTCTTCATTTGAAAAGCAAAGCTAGCACTCCTCACATAGGATGCACCCAATATTCACAAAGTGTGTACCTCCCATTGTCTGAAATTGATGCAACAACTAAGCCAATGTCCTCAAATTCTAACTACTAGGGATGCTTGTCTGCTGGTCTTTGCTAATACTTTCCTAGCATGAAGAGACTGCTGAGAAGCCAGTTCCAGTTACAAAAGAATAGGGCTGGAACATTAAGTCCAGTCCCTTACCCCAGTATCCCGTGCACAATAATTCACATTATGATGGGATGCAAGCATAAAATCAGGAGACCACACAGCGTACTACAAAAAGCGCCATCTAAGCCGAATGCTAACTGCAGTGTCATAATACAGAAAAATGCTTTTTTGAGGAAAAGTTAAACCCAAATCTTAAATTCATTCAATACTCTCAAAAGAAAGTTATTGGGACATATCTAGGATTTTGCTTGGAGTTAAGCTTACAGCAACCAGTGTTGATTCAGATGATCTTGGGGGAGGACCCATGATCTCTGGTAGTCAGAAAGTTATTTCTGAATGAAATAAATAACATAAAAAGGGAACTGGCACTGCAATTTTTACAAACGAATAAGGGCTTAAAGACAATGTGATTTTAAGGGTTTGTGGGGTGTGGGGAGCTATTCTTACTTGCCTGTAAAGGTGGTGACCATTTTGCATGTGTCCAATTGATGTGCAACTGCTGACGCATGGGTCCTTTAGGACCTGGAAGAGTGGGCAGAATGGGCTTATGGGCGGTGGGAGTGGGGAGGAATAGAACTCCAACACAAAATGGTTTATTTTAAGGAGGCAGAAAACTCCAGAGAAGGACTGTCATTCCTAGGTGTCTAATATATCCACATTGTGCGCGCACACACACACACACACACACACACACACACACACACACACGTGTGTGTATAATTATTATTTTGAGGGTTGAGACAAGGAGTCAAGACATGTCATTATGGACCTTTCTCCAGTTCTATCAAAAAGAGGACATCTGGAGACTCAAATGGCCCACTCAACACTCATACATAAATGTTTTGAGCTACCTTTTTGAAAATGCAGGTCTTGTTTCCCTGATTACCCATTTTGAAGGCTGTTCCTAATTAGCAATATCCAAACAAGTCTATACTCAGCACAGAACCATTTACATCAATGGTATGGAAATTACACAAGTCCATTGATTTCAGTGGGTGTGCTCCAGGTATGATTTGGCTGGATACCACCCCGTGGTTCTTACCTTCAGTGTTCTGAGGTAATAATCTTGCTATACAAGCTCTGCACAAGTTCAGCAACTCCTTATCTTTTTACTTCCATAATGCTTTAGTTTGAACTCATTCAGTCATCCGATGCTACTCATAAGTCCCCAGAACTCTTATTCTATCTTTTTCGTTCCATGTCATTCTTCCTCCATCAAAACACTTTATACTTTTTCATCTACACTGTATTATTTTAAAATTAAAACAATATGTTACATAATTTAAATTGCTTCATGGTTTAAAGTGTTTCTCTCTTTTAAGTAAAAACAACAATAACTGAAAGCAGCTTGTAGAGTTTGGAGCATATAACTGGCCTCAAAAGCACACAACACTATCCCATGGTCAGAAATAAATAAACCATGGCTTACCATAAGGAGTACTCTGCTGGCAGTTGCTGCTCTTTTTTCTTTCTTTCTTTTTAAAAAAGTAATAACAGAAAGAAAACACACAACGCCACAATAACAATCCACTATTCCTAAATGCAGTATATTAATGTAGACAATTTATATGATATATAAATGGGCACAATATACTGTATGCTCAAAGGCAGAAAGGGCAGTAAGGTCTTCACACCACTGAGTAATGGGTGGTGGGTATTCATCTTTCCAGCCTTGGAATATAATTATCTTTTCAACCATAAGGGCTCAGATGATCCACTTTTGTTGTCCGTTAGTCCCCACATCATAGGAATGTTAAAAGCGCACAAACATCCTCATGTACCAAGGATTTTTCCAAAACAAAGCTATTAAGAACAAAAGTTTCTGACCCAAAGATTGAGCATGTTAGCTCAACCAATCCCATTCTGCCTCTGACAGAACCAAACCACGAGGCTTCATCTGGCATTAGGTGAACCGGACACTTATGGTTTGTTCAGGAGTAACAAACCATGGGTGGTGGTGAGCCATGAACAAACTTTGGCTTCCACTTGTGGGTTGTTTGGAAAAAAACAACCATGAGTGTCAGTTCACACATAACACTAAGTCAAGCACTGTGGTTTGTTTCTCCTGGAGGCAGACAGGGCAGAGCAAAGCAGGAACAAAAGAGCAGCAAGCACCTGCACTGCTTGTCCACAGTAACTCATGGCTTATTTCTTACAATGGCTTACCATTATGCATGAACTGGGGTACTGTGTGCATATTTCTGCCATTCCTTCTTTCTTTTGTATGAACGTTGCTTCAAACAAATACCTGCTTATCTTTGCAGAAGTGCCTAGCAGACTTTTAGGCACTATTACTATTACTTTTGGTTTTAATAGATTACAGTTTTAATATATTTTATATATGTATATAGTTTTAGATTCTATCCATGTTTAATTGTTTTTTTAATCATTGCTTCTTCTATGGTTTTAGCGGTTCTTGTTTTTATCTGTAAGCTGCCTTAAGTCAACACATTTTGGAGTGGAACTTCCTTCTTGAGGAGCAAGCTTAGACATTCAGAAGCAGCTTACACAAAGATATTGGTGCCTATCTGGCACCATAAGGAAACAGTTCCTTTGGTGCCAGATAGGCGGCAATATTTGTGTAAGTTGCTTCAAACTGTCTAAGTTTGCTCCTGAAGAAGGAAGTTCCACTCCAAAATGCGTTGAATGCAATAAACATTCAGAGGAGCATTACTTGAAAAAGCTGGTGCCATATATCACATCAGAAGCTGAGCTAATAAATGAACCTATTACGTTATGGATTATTATTAGGCCCTATAACAGTGTTTCCTGGGAAGGTATGATGACACAATTGGCATGTTTGCTGCAGAGTCTGGACCCTGTGATTGTGTCTGTGGCCTGGTGTTGCTGGTAAGTAGCTGCCTTAGGTTGTCTTATTCCTGGGTACCAGTCCAACTTCATTAATCTTTTTTAAATTATTATTTCAGTGGGTGAGTATTATTGCAGTCTCAATGCAAATCTCCATGTTGCAAGTGTCTGGACAAATGCTCTTTTGCATTCTACACAGGACTAACAGTTCAATCTCTATTCAACAAAATAAGGGGACACAAATCCAACATCAGAAATGGCAATATCCACAAACCAGTTAGAGAACATTTTAACCTATCAGAATACTCTTTAACTGACCTTAAGGTGGCTATTCTTGAACGTTCAGTGTGAAACTGCTGAATTCTGAGTTATCAGGCAATTCAATCCTGCCACCTGGGGCTTGACTCAAGATTGTGTTTTTTAAAAAAAGAACACACTGTATATGCTAATTAGCTAACAAATGTCAGAATGACTGTGTTATCACAAACACTGCCTAGTTAATTGGTCACTACAATTATTTTGCTTTTAGGTAACTGTCACTGCTCTTTTTGCATTTTATTCCATCGACTTCACTCCCATGCCAACCATGGGTAGATATGCTTGCCACTTTAGGACTGCATTTCATGCATCTTATGAAATAGACTGCGGTACGTGAAAGCTTTTAGCCTTACACCACAACAAATGTGTTGGTCTTTAAAGTGACACAAGATCCTTTGTTATTAATACCACTAGTAATTACAGTATAGGAAAATAATTCAAACAAAATGAAGCAAATAATAGTTGGCCTACTACAAATTTATATTGCATCCTTAGTTTGCTAAATTCTGTACCAACTGTATTGTGCTCACTCCTACAATTTATAGTTTGCAGAAGAGGAGCTAAGGCTCAGTGTGTGTGTGTGTGTGTGTGTGTGTGTGTGTGTGTGTTGCCCAAGACCGCAAAATGAATTAATGGAAGAAGCAAATACCGAAATCAAGGTCTTTTAATCCAAGCCCAACTGACCCTGTGGCCCACACTGACTCTGTCAAACTAAGGCTGCAATCCTGTGCATACCTTCTAGGTAGCAAGTCCCAACAAAATCAGTAAGACTTAATTCTGTCTAAACATGCATAGGATTGCTCTGTGAAGCACTTATGTGGTTGTGTGTGAAACACACACACAGTGCTGATATAGAAGACAAGACAGTATTTTCCTTTTAGTATCATAGCCAAATTTTCCCCCCTAAGATAAGACAGCACAGATCAAAACGACCTCAAAAACTGTGACTGTCTGAATGACAAGTCTTTACCTTTTTAGGTGGTTTATGAACAGGTCCTACTGACTTATCTCAAATAGGAAGAAATCTTTTAGCCATGAGCACTGAAAAGATTTGTAAAGGAATTTCCCCCTTTAAAAAGTGTTTTATTCAACACATTTGTAATGCAAAAAAATTGTATAGAGAACCATATGGTGTTTTCCTACTTTATTTGCTGCTATTTTGATTCCCTTGGGTGATTTGGGGCGTCTTTTCTGGCCTTTTGAAAAATGGAATCGACTAACACAATTCCAAAAGGAGGGCATCAAAAATAATAAAAGGAGCACCCTGGACCATACTTTTGTATTTTGGGCAAATTAATCTGCAGTAACTACCATTTCCTGATTCTGTATTAACAACAACTAACACATATTACAGGCCTACACAACTGATGGCCCACCAAGCTGAATGCACCCCCCCCCAACATGCCCATGTACTGTCGCCAGGCAGGTATTCACTACACCACACCAGTTCTTGCAGTTGAAAGCACAGAGCAGGACAAGGTACTTTGGCAAATCTCTGGAGGGCCGCTATGCATGGCTGGTGGGCTGCATTTAGATTAGTGGTTTAGAAATTGTACAGGCTTGATGTACTAAAATCCCTACTTTTATGCTTGCAGCATGCTTTTAAAGCATGGGACAAAATCCCTCTTGGCACTCTTTTCATCCCATTTGGAAGCACAGGAGAGTGCTTTAAGCTGCATTAAGGGACAACTGATCTACATCTGTCAGTCTTGAAGATGTACCCATAGTGTGCTTCTCTAAACCAACAAAATATTTTTAACCTCCAGAAGTCCCTCCGCCTTTGTCATTATTGCTGCGTGTCATTGTTCCCTCCCCCGCTCCCCAGTCTGCCACCTAAGATTGTAATACTATCTCCTTACTTCAAGAACTGCTGAGAATACAACTCTTCTAATATACAAAGACTTTAATAATCAAAGGTTGGGTGGTGGGGAAAGCAGAATGCGGCTGGGAATTCTGCTCCAGACTGAGCCACAAGCCAAAAAGTACAAATTCAAGGTTCAAGGAAAATATTTCCGATCTTTCTCTAAGTGACATTATGCTTTCCCTATATTTATTTACCTACTTAATTTATATAGCTGCCCTATAGCAGAGGTACTCTAGGAACCCAGTGTGGTGTAGTGGTTAAGAGCATCAGACTAGGACCTGAGAGACTAGGGTTCAAATCCCACTCAGTCATGAAGCTCACTGGGTGACCTTGGGCCAGTCATTGCCTCTTGCTTAACCTACCTCACAGGGTTATTATGGAGGGGTGTGTGGACCATGTACTTTTTGGGGAAAAGGGTGTGATATAAATGCAATAAATAAGCTCTTCTCCTTACCTGCTTAAGAAAGCCCATGTGGCTCTTTACATCAAGTTCTGATAAACTCAATCAACAGGTACCAGCTCTGCCTTCATAGCTAGTTGTGACACCTGGTGCTTAGAGAACAAAAACCAGCATTTTGATTGTACGATTTCTATATCTCCACACAATCCAAGCCTCTAGCTGCACAAAACCATTACAAGACTTTCACAGGCTGGAAATCTAAATCCCACCCGGAGTCATACACAGGATTTCATTGAGAAGCCCTCAGTTTGCATGGCAAACTTTCTCCACCTCCGTTCAGAGACACCTACTTTTGAGTGTCAACCTAAAACCTCAGTTTCCTTCAATGACCCGTCCCCCTCCAATTTATGTTTAGATTTTAAGCACCACTTTGAGAGTTTGAGGGTACGTAACACTTTAAAATGAACTACTTAAGCCATCATAAACTACAGTGGTATCTCGGGTTAAGTACTTAATTCGTTATGGAGGTCTGTTCTTAACCTGAAACAGTTCTTAATCTGAAGCACCACTTTAGCTAATGGGGCCTCCTGCTGCCGCTGCGCCACCGGAGCACGATTTCTGTTCTTATCCTGAAACAAAGTTCTTAACCTGAAGCACTATTTCTAGGTTAGCGGAGTCTGTAACCTGAAGCGTATGTAACCTGAAGCATATGTAACCTGAGGTACCACTGTAACTGGCTAGAATATATCAAATTAAAAGCACACCACACATTAAAAGTACAGTACATTAAACAAGGCAACTTAAACCTGACCAAAACATGTTGGGTTTAAAAGGAGGAGAAGAAAGAAAAGAAAAAGAAAAGAAAAAAGTACAAACTCAGATTCCAGCCGGAAGTTTCACAGTTGCTTCTCTCCCACAACCCCCAAATGCCTTTCCGTCTCAGCAGACGCTATCTGATATTGCTCCAACTTCTCAGACTCAGCAACCACCCCAACACTGGGACGTCTCTGCCAAATACAGTCCAGACCCTCTCCATGTAGCCGCACGCACAGCTCCTAAACTCGCTTCTGCCAGGAGGCCTTTTAGATAAAAACTCTTCTTACCTGCTGCCCTCACCGATCTCAGTCATACCCAGCCATTCACACATTCCTTTTCTCCTCCCCGCAAGCCGCCCCCCCCCGAACCCCCATATCCGTCTACTGGAACGGCAACGTCTCCCTTCCAGGGAGTTAGCTATTCCACGTGTATCCCCCACCTGCATTGCTCCCTCTCTCATACACACAAACTGCCACGATCTCTTCACGTGTCTCGAAACCCCGACGTCCCCACGTGCTTGCTCCTCTACCTGGCGCTCCTTCCGCGGCACTTTCGAGAGCGACCCGCAACAACACAACACACAACACACGCGCGAGCACGTGCCCCGCCGCCCCTGTTTTACCTGGAACGGAGGCGCGTGCCCCATGGCCCGGTACGGGGTGGCCCCGGCCGGGCTGGGTCCCCGCAAAAGCCCCGGAGCCGGCGAAGGAAGGGTGGACAGCGCCGCCGAAGCAACCGGAGGGGGACCCCCGGGCTGCGGCGGCGGCGGCGTGAGAGGAAACCCCCCGCGGCCGGCCATGGGGAGCCGAAGTGAGGAAGTCGGCAGAGGAGGCAACGGCCGTCAGGCGCTCGGAGCGCGCCCCACAGAAAAAAAGGGAAGCGGCGCTGGCTGGCTGGCTGGCTGGCTGGCTGACGAAGCGGGGCGGCTCTCAACGAGCTGCCCGGCTCCTCCTCCGGGACCGCCTCCTCACAAGCAACCGCCAGAGCCCAGCCTGGGAGGGAGCGAGCGAGCGAGCGAGCGGGAGAAGCGCCTCTCGGGACCTTCGGGCCACTGCGCGCGAGGCGCCACTACCGAGCAACCGCCTCCTGAGAGACAGTCGCGCGGGGCTGGGCGGGCTCGCTTCTCCTTTTTTCTCTCACATGGGAGCCCCCCCCCCCCAACTCCGCATCCAGAGGGGCTTCACGCCCTCAAGAAAGTGCGCCTACGAAGGGGGTCTCCTCAGCCTTCAAAGTGTGCTGACCGCACGACCCTGGAGCATTGTGTGTTTTCGGAAGCAACTCTTTCAATCTCGCACTTCACTGCCTGGGGGAGATGAACGGTGGCACATTTCCTGGGGAGTAAATAAATAAGTAAATAACAACAACAACAATTTATTATTTCTACCCCACCCATCTGGCCGGGTTTCCCCCAGCCACTCTGGGCTGCTTTCAACAGAACATTAAAAACAGAATAAAACTTCAAACATTAAACACATGAGAATGCACCTAAAGACAGCCTACCATTTAGTCACCCTGCCACCCATCAAATTAGTGTGAGGTAAAATAAAAACAAATACTCAATCCTTTTGACAGCAAGATACCGGTTGGCTAAGCCTGAGCCACCCCAGGCAGTTTTCTCATCTGACTTCACTGGGAAATTCCCAGTGGCAGAAATGGGACTTGCTTTTTAACCTCCCATGCAGACCTGCCTGGCTACTAAGGTCATGGGGAGCCTGTGAAAGCTCATCTCATGGGATCAGTCAGATAGAGGGCCTTTTCTGTTTTGGTGCCCATGGTAGTGTGTGAGGCATGATGTGCCAACTAGGATGTGGTTTCTATGCATGTTGAAAACCTACCAGTTTACTGAGGCCTTTGCTGACCACTGAGGCCAGCCTTTGGTGTAATGCAGTTAAACGTACTGGCTGTTAAGGCTGCTGGTGTGGGGTTTTTTTGGTATTTTTAATGGATTTTACTGTAAACTGCCTTGAGATGTTTTGATAAATGGGCAGTCTATATTTTTAATAAATAAACAACCTGGCATATTAACGGAGGGCCCACCTGTTCACCTGTGCCAACGTGCCAATGAGGCAAAACGAGAAAGGCATCCAATAAGGTTCTCACTGCCACTACCGGTGTTTCATCACGTTTCTTTTCATTATTTATTGAATAAGGTGTTGGAAAACAGGTAAATAGCATCTAACAAAGACGGTAGGTCTTTCACGTTCTACATGGCCATTTCAGTTTTGAGAATGGATATGATCCTGTCGTTTTGTGCCATGTACTCATTTCTTTTTGTCTCGGGAAACAAGAAGGCCAAAGCAGATGTCAGGCAAGTGCCTTTTGAGGAGACCATGCCATCAGCAGGCCCTTTTCCTCATTGCTCTCTGCCTCCACCCAGATGGCCAGAGGACCCAGATGACCTTGTGAACCAGTGTAGTGTATGGTCAGAGTGTTGGGCTAGGAGCTGGAATGGAAGACTAAGGTTCAAATCCCCACTCAAAGTGGCCTTGGCCTATATCTAATACAGTATATATCTTTATATAATTAGCAATTTTAATTAGGGTTGCCAGATCAGGATTACCCCAAACTATTTAAGATTTCAGCCCCCAAACCTGAAACTTAGGGTGATATAATGTTGGGTGGGCCCTGGAGATGGAGGTTGATTGGGAGAGGGTAGCGGCAGGACGCCCATCCACCCTGAGTGTCTATGCTCTAATTTGCAGTCAGCTCCTGCTGAGCTGAAGCTTGCAAGCTGCATGTAAATGTCTCCCCTACCTCCCAGACCACCTTTGCCTTATGTGATTGTCTTGTCAGAACGGTATTGCTGTAACACTTTTCCTCCAACAGCATGGAGCAATGTCTCTTACACAGAGGAGAAGCATTCACCCTCACAGGTAGGGAAGCTCTCTGTTGGCAAAGGCCAGGCACTCTGCTTCAACCACTGCTGGCCATAAACTCCTGAGCACTTAGGCCTTGTGGGGTCACAGCTCAAATACAGGCAGCTGAATAAGCACACACCGAGTTCTTCTGGGTATGATCACAGTCCTTGCAGTCTCTCCCTTCACTTATGTGGGTGTGCTGAGACACCAAACACCACTCATTCTTTTCTCTCATTGTCAAAGGCTCAGGATAAGGCATTGCTAGAGTGACTGGTTGACAGCGTCACACATCTATCTTTCCCTTTCACAAATTCCTGCATCCCAGATGCCGGTCAATAAAGTTTATGACATTGCCACACATTGTGGCTTTACTGGGAGTGGTAGATTGGGATCCCTTTGCCACACCCTTCAGGAATATTTGTATATCTGAATACCTACCAGATGGCAGAGCGCAAGTAACAGGAAGGGTGGCCAGATGTACACAGAGTACTGGACTAGATGGAGAGAAGTTACTTGTCCAAAGTCATGAACAGAGTTCAAGGCAGAGGTGGGAACAGCCTCACTGCATTAAAAAAAACAAACCCTCATCATGTCCCTTTCAATCAATTTCATCCTCAAACCATTACTTTTCCTCCCTGACCTGTCCAAATAATTTCACTTTCCAAAATTATGTTTGACTCTATTTACCCCCACATGTGTTCCATGTTTCTGCCGCCTACATTACAGAGCCTTTAGGTTGGCTATTATTATTTATATCATTTATGAATCACTTCCTGCGAGGGTCCTCAAAGCAACTGGCATTATGACATATATAAAACATTTTTAAAAAACTACACACACACACACACACACACACACACACACACACACACACACACAGCAATTGCATGCAAAACCACATATTTAGCAGGCATTGAAAAGCCAATAGGGTAGGTTCTGTCTGATATGTGGAATGGAGCCCCTGACAGGATAGTATCTGCACTGTGCCCACTCCTACAGAACTCAGTGATATGTGTAGGTATGTGGTATGTGTAGGATGAGACAATCTTTTAGGTATCCTGCTAGGCTGTATAGGGTTTTGTACACCAATACCGGCATCTTGAACCTAGCCTAGTATGTCATTGGCAGGCAGTGCAATTCTTTCAGCAGTGGCCTAATGTGATGGTGACGTTGGCTCAAAGTCAGTACGTACAGTATCCGTATTTTCATTCCTTCCTTCAGGAGGTTTTGAGCTGAAGCTGCCAGGTGTCTATGAGACTCCATAGAAACTGAAAGTGAGGAGTCATCACTGTCTCAAGACACCATCCCTGGCCGGTTGCCTCCACATTGGGAAGACAGGTATGCAATGCTACCCGCCCCTCCTGCTCTGCCACTGTACCCTGGTACCCCTGTCCTATTAACAATAGCCTTTAAAAAATAATAATAAAGTTTTATTGAAGCATAATGACCATTACCGACAACGTAAAAGTACAATAGCAGAGTATGACACCATAACATATGTAAAAAAAGAGGCCGGGAGTAGTAACACACTACATATAAACCAAGACATCCATTTTTCCTGAGCTGGTGTAGATGATGCACGTTGGCCATCTATGTCCAAAGCATAAGAAATAAAACCCTGTCAGAGGACGTAGAAGCATTCCGGGTCTTCAATCTCTCTGGAGACCTGCAATTGGTGTGTTATTTTTTTCCACAATAGCCAAAGTCCGTAAGTTCTTATGCCACAAAGAGAAATGTAGATTCCCCCCCTCCAAAGTTTTCCGTTGCTGGGCTGTTGAAATCCCAGCAGCAGCTAGCATGGATGTCAAAGGTTCTTTAGAGTGCCAAGCTTTTGTGATATCTGTCCGCATGTTCAGTAATGACAGTTGTGGAGAAACCTGAACAGGTAGAATCATAGAATCGTAGAGTTGGACGGGACATTGAGGATCATTTAGTCCAACCCCCTGCAATGTGGGACTATGCACCTGCCCCATATGGGGATCGAACCTGCAGCCTTGGCGTTGTCAGCACCATGCTCCTAACCAGCTGATAAGCTATCCAGTAAGTTAACTATTTTAGATATTTCTTGATAAACTTGGGACCAGAATACAGTGGTACCTCAGGTTAAGTACTTAATTTGTTCCGGAGGTCCGTTCTTAACCTGAAACTGTTCTTAACCTGAAGCACCACTTTAGCTAATGGGGCCTCCTGCTGCCGCCGCGCTGCCGGAGCACGATTTCTGTTCTCATCCTGAAGGAAAGTTCTTAACCTGAAGCACTATTTCTGGGTTAGCGGAGTCTGTAACCTGAAGCGTATGTAACCTGAAGCGTATGTAACCCGAGGTACCGCTGTAATAAGAAATTCCTACCAAAGATGGGGGACTGTCCTTTAACAATAATATTTCGTATATTTTCATACTTTATATGTTAAATTTGAGTCATTGTACATTTTAAAACAACAACACGTATGTACGGCCTAAATAGGGGTTGAACAATACTGGGTTTGTTTTTGTGGAGGATATATTTGTTTTTTTACGAAGTAGAAGGATTAAGCGGCTACAGCATGGCTCCTGATCACTCGGATCCACATGTTGCATTGAGTCTGATCTATACAGTATGTGGAACACAAAATGACTTGGTAGAATCCTTAACCCACCAGTTTCCAAAAGGACAGAAACTTTGAGAAGCAGGAAGAGAGAGCGTCGGCCACCGAGTCCCTTATGCAGGAGAGAGACCCCATCAGCCACAAGAGGGCCTGCTTAGCTGCCGAAGGAGAAAGGGGAGGTCTTTCTCTCTTTATTCTTTTCTCTAGCCAGGATGTGGAATTGAGCTTCCTGGATTTTGCAGCTTGCAGCTGCTTCCCCTAAGACCCCCCCTCTCATCCCAGCTCCCTGCAAGGGGGCGAGGATTTCTCTGTAATCGGCCTTCACCATTCTCAGGCAGGCCGCACGTTGCAGTCCCTGGCTAGGTGCAGGTAAATGATCGGGGGTGGGGGTGTGTGCAAAAGATCAACCCGGCCTTTTCGATCTCCTCTGCCCCCACCCTCCCGCGCCGCCTTTGCAAGGTCCGATTCACAAGGAGGAAACAATGGAGGCTGTGCAGGACATAGATGGACCCCGAGGCGGAGGGTGCGGGGTGGTGACAGCATTTCGATGCAGCCGTTTCCCCCTTTGCTTCCAGGACTTAAGACATTGCACGAAGATCCTGGACTTAGAAGGGCGGGGGGCGATGTTTCATGCAATGTGGGAAAGAGAGGCAGCTTGAAGGGTGGCAAGGAGGGCCCAGTTCATTGCGATTGCCTTTTGTAACCTTTGCACCCATTTGCCCATGTCCCCCTTACTCAATTTTCAAAAGATGCTACCTCCCAACAAAGTACGTCCCTCCCCATAATTTATGGCTTCTTTCCCTCTCTCCGGCTCCCACCGCGCCCCCAGGAATTGCCCCGATTCCTCCGTAACACCCCACAGCTTTTTGCATGGACTTCTTCTCATAGTGAGGTAGTTTTGTTTCCACGCTGCATTTTTAAAATTATTTTTTAAGTATCCGTAGAGAGTTGGAAGACATTTAACACTAGCTTGGGCCCTTTGGGATAACGCTCCATGCAGTCGAGGAAGTGGTTTATAATCCACGAAAGCTTGTGTTACCGTAATATAATTGTTTTGTCTTTAGGATGCAACAGGATTTATATTTGCAAACAAACTCCGCTGGCCCTCTGGCATTTGCTCATATTTTGTCCTTTGTGTGTGCATGTGTTTTTTCACCGCCAGACAAGCCAACTGGACTGGAGGGGATTTTGAACCATGATCTAAAATATAACTAAACAAACAGTTTTGGGGACACAAAGTACTAACAGTACAGAGAAATGAAGAGCTGTTTTGCACATTACACAGAAATCCAGGTTTCCACCCCACCCCCATAGGGAGCTGTGGCCAGTCCAAGCTTTTCAACAACAAGGTGTGTGATGTGTGTGTTTTTAAATAGTTGTTCATCACATTGACACTTTCGATTTTTAGATGTACACTTGAGGGTGTGTTTTTTAAGGTATATACCTAAAAACCACAGGGTTGTATCCTGTTTTAGTCATACTCAGAGCAGACCCATAAAAATTAATTGACATGATTTAGTCCATTAATTATGGAATTATGTGAACAAAACGTGGTTGGATATACTGTAATGTCCAAAGTGGCCCAGGTTTCTTTACAGGCATTTTTTTTTACAAATGTAAGCAACGAAGAACAAGTCTTAGGTAACCAACTTATTCCCTGCAGTTACTTTGTGTCTTATTTCAACATTCCCTTGGTCTGATTTTCTAAGGACTAATAATCTGTAGCGATATATGGACATGTTCATGCTACCTTACAGTCTGTTGCAGCCAGAGACAACACAGACTTTTGTAGTGTTTGACTGCTGTACAGTGAGATAGTGCACTGTATATATAACAAAGAGCATCTAACCACATGTGGGTGGGTCAGATGTGTAATCCCATCACGAAGTGTAACATGCTCTTCCCAGTCCTTCCTCAAGGATGCCACAATACAAGTTGTGTAATAATAGCTTGTTGATTAGTTGCTTCAGTTCCATTCCCATTTTAAAATCTCTTGGTGTATTGTATGGTGTACACACCTCAGTAAAAGTCACCGGTTTCCCATGCTGAGCAGTCATTTATTTGAATTTATATCTCTACCCTTGTCCACTAGCTCAGTGGATCCCCTTAAACAAGCCATTACCTCTCAGCCTCAGTCCTTCCCCCAGCCCAACTCCAACATGGGGATAACGAAGCTGATCTTATATTACCAGATTGTTATGTGGATTACCAAGAGGTTAATGAAGTGCTCTGAAAACTCTTCAGGAGCCATTTAAATGGTATAGTGATTATAAAAAGAAAAACCTAAAAGCCACAGAGTAGCTTAGAAACACTGTCCAACAAAATTAAAAATATAATTGTTCAAATGAATAAACAGGCCTTAAACCTGGGGACAGAAATAAGACATGGCTGAATCCAGTGTTAGTCATACTTAGAATAGATTGCTAAGTGGTGCCCATTCATTTCAGCGGGTCTGCTCTTGAGTTTGACTAACATTAGAGTTGCTTCTTGGTGGCCCTCCCTGGGAATGTTGTTCCATAATTATGACTCATCTCTTGAGAAAGCCTGGCACCAAGCAGCCATAGAATTCACCTCCCTAGAGGAAAGCACCCACATTAGGGCCCTTCCAGCATATCCCAGAAAATGTACAGAAGGATGCAATCCCAAAGTTTTGCAATGCCTAAGCCACTTCATCAGACCCGTCCCCATCTCATAATACGACAGTTTGCCCCTCTCACAACATCATTTTCTCTTTCTGCCCCACCTGCTCCCTCCAGTGTCACCCCATTGCTACATGGATATGATTATCAAAAACACTGGGTTGCTGTAGAACGGTTTCTACAACGTGACATGGCACAAACTCCTTCAGTTCTTTTTTTTATTTAGGTGCTTGTCGGGAGCCTCCTTTGCCAAGAGAAAGAAGAAGGACTCCAGGCATTTCTGGTGAGAGAGTACCCGTGTGTGCCGAGATGCAGGAGAGCTATGAAACAGTGATCTCGCTGGGTAAGGGATCCCACTGCTTAAAATGTCTGTGCCGCCGGACTTGAACTCGAACCTTATCTACCCAGAACTAAAAATAGCCCTGTGGCATCTCAAGTGATCACATGGAAATTGTGTCGTGATGCCAGTTTGCCTCAATCACTGACTTTACCTCCAGTGGCGCCCTCTTCCCTTGTCTCCCAAGACAGATGAACGCCAACAAAATAGTGGGGACCGCACGTTGGTTTATATACATTTTTTTGCGGTGGGAAAGAGCTGCTGATTTTTAAGGCCATATACACGTCAATACATTCTCCCCTATATAGCAGGGTTTCCCAAACTTGAGTCTCCAGCTGTTTTTGGACTAAAACTCCCATTATCCCTAGCTAGCAGGACCAGTGGTCAGGGATGATAGGAATTGTAGTTTCAAAATAGCCAGAGACCCAAGTTTGGGAAACCCTGCTATATAACATCCAAAGACCACTGCCTAGCCAAACATTTTATCCTCCAGAAGTATCTTGTTTGGCATATCAACCTGTTTTCTGCTCCTCTCCTCTTAGCGGAAGAAATTGCCATTAGCTGGCCCCGGATAACTGCCTTCACAGAGACCCGAGGGCGCCGAGGTTTGGCTCCTGGTAAGTCCTTTATTTGAGAGGATTTTAAGAAATTGTGTGTGGTGACAGAGTGGACTACAAATCCTTCCTCTGTTCAACTACCTAAAAGAGTGGAACTCATTTCTCCCTTGTGAGCTGTAAGCCTTCCCTTCTCAAACTGCCCTGAAAAGGAAACTAGAATTGGCTCCCACGTTGCAGGGCAGCAGAAACTTACGGTCGCAACCTTCTGAGGGCCACATGCCGGTAGTGGGTGGGGGCCAGGCAGAAGCGGACAGAGCGGCGGATATGACTCTTACCTTTGTGTGCAGCAGGCGATGCAGAAATCAGGAGTTTATACACACACACCCCACACCCATCTCTCCATCCAGGCAAACAAGAGTTGTTATTAAAGGTCAAGGGCACATTCCAGCCAGGCAAAAGCTTTCAAAGAGGACATGAAAGAGGGTCGGTGTGGTGGGTGTGCAGCCTGGGAAGAGGTAGTGTGGCCTGAGGAAATTCCTGAAGGCCCAGCTAGAGCTGAAGGGCCCTGGTGTTCCCCACCTGTGTTCTGCTGTATGAGTTTCTTCCGATCATGGTCCTAAATATTTCAATTTGTCAATAGTTGTAGACAGTGTTTGATATTAGCCAGGCTAGCGGCCAAGTGAAGATGCCTGGGTGCCAGGATGGTGCCTGACATCTCCACCATCTGGAGGTGCGTGCCTGGGGATCATTGGATCTGGACTGTTTTCACACACTAGTACCCCATCCTGTTATATTTTATCTGCACAATCAGAATGAATTTCAGGAACCAAAATGCTTTTTCTGTGCCGCCTGAGCAGGAGCAGTGACCAACATTACAGTTAACCGCTTATCTTCACTTACCCCACTCCCACCGCCCTGCTCACAGTTGTGAAGAATATTCTTATGTTATGAATGGTCCATGTCACCATTAAGAAAAAGAGGTAGGGACAGGAATGTATGTGGACTTTCCTTCTTTTAAGTTCTCAAAGTTCTTAATCTAGCTGAAGGTTGTCATCTGAACTCACCAGATGTTTAAGTGATAATCACAGCCAGTCAATCCTTTGGAAAAATAAGACTTTAGAGCCGTCTTGCCCCAAAATGACAACTAGACATTCCATTTTGGCGACTGTAACCTTGGTTTATTTGAGTTTATTTATTTGAGTTTCTAACACTGACTGCAGAAAGGATGGAACCTCATTTACAAACTGTCGGGTACTCTGACTCAGGTGGTGACAAGCGCTCACAGCAAAGTCTGCTGTTCCTTTTGTAACCTCCCCACCCCCAAGCGAGAGCAGAGCCTCTGAGCTGCTTGGCTAAACCGTCAAATTCTCCCTTTACCATCCTCACTCTCTCCTGATTGGCTGTGTCTCCTCCCTGCCACGAACGGCTCTGGGTCTCCAGGATGACGACCCAACAGCCTGTCCCATCGCAGCAATCCTGGAGCAGACAAAGACAGCCGTCTTGTCTTAACTCGCACCATTTGTCCCAAGGGCACAATCCTCCTGCAGTGTTTCGCAGGCCTTGCCTCCGTGTAAATTAGCTCACGCCTAGAATAGGCAACAGGGCTCCTAGGGCCCTCCGTTCACAGCGGAGTCTGGCATTCCTTTCACTTTGTTTCTCTTCCTCTTCCCAGGGCTAGAAATGGAACCTGAGCAGGGGCAATTGGCACCTTTGCAGGGGCAGGCGGCAGCAGCAGCGGCAGCAGCAGCTACAGCCGGCTCGAGTGAAGAAGGGATCCTGCCGGACTTCCGGAGGCAGCTCGGGGTGATCCTGCAGACTGTTGGCAAGGCACAAGTGGAGAAGATGCTGAGGGAGCTGGTGAAGGAGCAGGAGCAGCAGGGAAGAGTCAGGCGGCGCAAAAGGGTGACCCGTAGCCCCCGCCTTGGAGGTAAGGGCATCAGCTGGGGCAAGTGGAGCTCTGAGACCTGGCCACCTTGCTCTGGGCAGCTGAAAAGGTGTGGCAGGCAGGATTGAGCATTGCAGCAATCAGACACTACCATTTAATTCTTAACTGTTTTTAAGATCTGCGGTCAAGGATTTGCCTGCTTTTATTTCAAACCACAATGTGATATTCAGGGCCACCCTCCTGACCCCTCCAGTCATCTTGGCCTCCCTGGCTTACATAGTCTTCAGGCTTCTTCTCTTTCTCTCTGCCTTCCTACTAATTGCTCGAAACCCTCTGCCATCGTGTACAGTGTGAGCTTTTTCTGGCTTAGCCTTTCTCCTTGGACACCCATCCTTCCGCTCCCTGCCACCTAAACCCTTCTTTTCTGCATAGCATCTCGGCCCCCAAATACAACTTAGTCGTACCTTGGAAGTCGAATGGAATCCCTTCTGGAAAGTCCATTCGACTTCCAAAACATTCGGAAACCAAAGGACGGCTTCTGATTGGCTGCAGGAAGCCCATGCAGCCAATTGGAAGCCATGGAAGCCCGTCAGATGTTCGGCTTCCAAAAATAGATCGCAAACCGGAACAGTCACTTCTGGGTTTGTGGCATTTGGGAGCCAGAACATTCGAGAACTAAGCTGTTCGAAAACCAAGGTACAACTGTAGTGGAAAACTTCCAGATATATTCAGATTCACCAAATTTACTGCAAATGTGTTTACTTTTAACCTACCTTGGGGTCACATTTTGATTTGGTTTATTTTTAAGCAAACAAACAGAATCCCAACAATAATTCAGAACAAAAATATCACTTATTCCTGTCTTCTCCTGCAGTGTGGGGAGAAGGAGGAAAAATGCCTTTATTGATAGCGCTTTGGGCCCTGAGGGGTATGGACACCCATGCGAAAGTTGCAGTTAATGTTAAATGCAGTTTAAAGGGCTGGTTTTAACCTATGGGGTCTAAATGATGTGAGTCCAATGTACCAACTGCCTCCACACATTCCTAAGGAGCTGTCTTATACCAAACCAAACTATTTAACCCACATCTCTGCTAGGATGGGGAACCTCAGGCCATGGGAACAAATGCAGCCCTACAGACCTATCAGACCCCACCCCTCTTCCCCCTGGGATGCCCCCACATGTCACCAGCCCTGCTTTTCACCCTCCGTGAGAGTGTTTGCCTGGCTTGAAAGTATCCTTGAACTCTAATAACGAAGGATAGAGCAGGGTGTGATGTGTGTGGAAAGAAGGCTATTATTACTATAATTTATCACCTGCCTTTCACCCTAAGGTCCCAGGGCAGGTTACAATTGAAATACAATATTAAAAACTCTTACCTTCCCAGAAATAATGTAGGTCCTAAAAACAGGCATCTCAAGTGTCAGAAGCCAGGGTACAGAGGTACTTACTTGCTGTACAAGTAAGTGTAAAATCAGTGTTTGTTGCTCTGTCTCGTTTTTCTCTGGCCCAGACAACCACTGTCAACTGGCCCCTGTAGGCTTCCCTAGAAGGGAAAATGGCCCTCAGGGTGAAAAGGGTTCCCTACCCCTGGTCCAGCCTGTCTTTTGTTGGTGCCAGGTTTTCAGGGTCTCTGCTGGACATCTTTATTACCCAAGATATTTTGATGGAGGGCTTTTTCATGGGCCCTTTTACATGCAAAGCATCCACTCTGCTGCAGAGTCTCTCTTGTGATCTGACGCAGCACACTCTGTAAACTGACCACGAGCACCTTCTCAGGAATATGGAAGAGTGAGTTCAGCTCCCCCTTGTAGACATTATTGTGTTCTCCCCCTGCCCCAAGGTGCAGAAATTTATCCACCTTTCTGTCTCAGCAGGTGATGAAGCAGGTGGGCAGAACAGCTCAGAGGCCTCACATGCTGGAACGTTGGAAGCACCCACCATCTTGTCTAGAAAGCCAGTTGCGAATGAGCTGCAGGTGCCCCTCTTGTGCCCAGGGCTGGTGGCAGGGCAAAAGCAACCCATTTCAGGGAAGATTTTTCATGGGGACGCCAGAGGGTGTAAGAACAGCCTTGTCCACCAGCAGAGCCCTCTGGGAACGAGATGGGGGGCAGGCCTTGAGCCCCGGGAGAGCGTTGGCTGCAGCCCACTCCACAGTATGAGCCGGGACTCCCAGGATGCCGCGAGACTCTGGCCGCCTTTTGGCGAAAGAGCCCAGTTCTTCTCGGCGTGGCAGAAACCACGCTTCACCCAGAGACGCCGGCGCCCGCCTGCAGGAGAGAAACCCCACCGCTGCGGGCCGTGCAGGAGGACCATTGTCGTCCCGCCACAGAGATCCAGCTCACCTCCAAATTCCGCCTTGGCTCCTGTCCTGGATTCTGCCTCCGCCTCTTCTCTTGCCTTGCCTCTGAACTCTGTAGGGGCAGCAACTACCCAGCTGCCAGGCGGGAACTCTGTTTCAGCCCAGCCCCGGAAACCCCACGGCTGCGAGGAGTGTGGCAAGCGGTTCCGAATCCTCGCCAACTTAGAGCGGCACCAGCAGCGCCACGCAGTGGAAAAGCCCCACCAGTGCCGTGACTGCGGGCGCCGTTTCCGCTGGGGCTGCCACCTGGAGCGCCACCGGCGGTCGCGCCGCTGCGTGGAGTGTGGTGGGGGGCTGGCCACGCCACCTCCACCCCCGTCCCCGCCCCCGGAACCCGACCGGCCCTATTCCTGCGGCGAATGCGGGAGGCGGTTCACCCAGCGCTCGGCGCTCAGCAAGCACCGGCGGCTGCACTCGGGGGAGCGGCCTTATGGCTGCGGAGAGTGCGGCAAGCGCTTCCTGCAGCGCTCCGACCTCACCATCCATGTGCGCTCACATTCCGGGGAGCAGCCCTACGTGTGCACGGAGTGCGGCCGCCGCTTCAGCGTCAGCTCGAACCTCAGCAAGCACAGGCGCATGCACCGCGGGGAGCGCCCCCACGCCTGCTCGGTCTGCGCCAAGCGCTTCCTGCAGCGCTCCGAGCTCCTCATCCACCAGCGTGCTCACACCGGGGAGCGCCCCTACCCCTGCACAGCCTGCGGGAAGCGCTTTGCTCGCCGGGCGCACCTCAAACGCCACCAGCGCACCCACGGCAGCGTGCCTGCCGCAACCACTGCCTCTCGTCACCAGAGTGCCCGTCTGCTGGCCCCCTCCGCAGCAGATACCACACCCCTTCTTGAACACGAAGGGGTGCCCGATGCCCTGGAGTCACGCCCCTGCTCCAACACACATGCTGCGGGCCCACGCCCACCAGCATCCGAGCCTGTCTTTTCAGCAGGCCGAAGTCCTGTGGGTGCTGCTTCGCTGGGCCTTCCCTGGGCCGTGACCTCCTCCGCCCGCCTCCCCTTCTGTTCCAGTTCTCTTTGATTTTGCTGTAGCCTTCCTGTATCCCTGCCCTTTGTCACTCCCTCGCGACCAGCAGGCTCCTCGGTTGAACCTCAGAGGCCCAGCTCTGGGTAGATGCAGTAGGGGCAGACCAGTTTCCAAAGGAGCAGGGGAGGCAGCAGGCAGTAGCTCGTATTTTTGGACCCAGCCCTTGTTTGCTAGGAAGCCTGGTGGTTTTCTTTTGCTTTTTTCCCCATCCTTGGAGCCTGCTAGGTTCTGCGTAGGGCCCCGATTCTGTGGGTGAGATGGAGGGAGTAAGGTAGGCATGCCAAGACCTTGGATGAGATGTCAGCTGCGTTCCCTGGACTTTTGACTGGGCTCTTTATTTAAAGTCTGTGGGAGAGGGGTTAGGTAGGCTACCTTTGTGGATTTGGGGAGGGAAGTACCCCAGGTTGATCGCAGCTAACCATTGCAAGCCGTCATTGTTGCTTGCGAGACACAGTAGGATCACCGGCATGCACTTCTGAGACAAACATGCACGGATACTTGCTCTCCTGACATCATCCAAGCACATGGTCACCTATCCCCCCCCCGCCCCCCCCCTATAATTTTGTAAATGTCATTAAGGCTCCTCCTGACACTCTAACCCTGGGTCTTCTTGGCTGACTGCCTCTCTTGACCAGACTGCCTTTGTTTCCTTTTGCGGGAAGAAAAGCTCAACAAGGCTTCTCCCAAGTGCTTGGCCCCAGTTCCCGAGACAAGATGGCACTCTTGGCCATGCTGTTGAGTCCCTCTCACAGAAAAAAAATGCTGACTGTGGCATAATCTGGGAAGTGGGTTGTGTGTGCAGTTTGTGGGACCCAACACAGCTCGTGCTTCTCTCTTCTGCCTGCAAAGAAGTTTCATGGCAAGGCCCAAGCCCTGGAAGATCTGGGACCACAGTGCAAGAAACAAGCCAAAAAGCAAGGAGGATGTTCACTGATTCTTCAGAGCAGTTCAGAAGCAGAGAAATGGTCCATTGAGTTGTGTCAGGATTTGAACTCGGTTGCTGCTTGTTGAATATGGGACAAAACGGCTGGTGCCTTCAAAAGGGGCTATAGTGCTTCCTTCACCATTAGCTCCCGAGAAAGCAGGCTGACGGAGGAGGAGAAGCAGGAGGCATGTGCTTTGATCAGAATTGTGGACTAGAACAATGGCGGAGTTGGGGGTGGGTGGGGAGTCTGGTTTTTACAGCCTCATATGTTTTCCAGCTCTAGTGAGAATGGTAAAGTCGCTGCTGAGTTGGGCTCAACCCCACGTGGCCTGTACCACTCTCTAGGACTGTTTCCAGCTCTATGGTAGTTTACCAGACCAGTGTTACTTCTCCAGTTGCTTGTACATTCCTGGTACCTTTTGGACTGGTGTTTCATGGCTAGGGGTGGGATCAGAGGGCTCTAGAGTAGGGAGGGGTTAATAATAACTGATTTAGGACTAATACAGTAGAACTTTGTTTTATCAAATCTTAGCATGGAGTGTCTTTAACCAACACAGAAAAACGATGAATCCAAAACTGTAGATGTAAATGAATCCAATAGAGTATTTTGCAACTCCCTTCCCCCAAAGAAGATATTTTGCACCTCTCAAGACTTAAATGTGAATTTTGTACAAGTATTTCGGGTTTGGTGAGGACAGATCCTCAGAACCCGGGTTTTGCTCGGTTCAAGGTCATTTGCCTCCATTTGACAAGTGTCTGGATGTGGGAAAATCTGTCACGTTTTGAATTTGTGCAATTTTCATTCTTTTTTTTTGAGGGGGGGGGTCAAAGTTGTCATTACAGTTGCAGCTGTAATGCACATCTTCTGCCACTTTATGACCTATGTGTGTTTTAAAAACACGAATAGGGAAACAAGTGGTCCTAAGCACAGCTGCAAGAATGGCATTGCTAGCTTGATAAAAAGTGAAAATTTGGGTTCTGTTCACGTACCTTGGATTCCATTGTTTTGGAAGAGTTTAAAAGGTTAGGCTGCAAACCGTAACCCCACTTATCAGGGAGTAATCCCCAGTGGATCCAAATAGGAGTTTCTGAGTAGGTCTGCACCAATTAGCTAAAGCCATTCTGATTGGCTCAGTTCTCTCTCCTGTCCTTTAACTGGTCTATAAAAGTGGGGAAATGCTGTGACAGAGCATTGACAGACATATTTGCATTTTAGTGTGAACTGTCAGATATGGCAAAAAAGTGGTGCTCATCAAGCTAGGCTTTGCAGGGTTCTTGGGGAGGGAAAAGCATTTTTAGCTACGGAGAGGGAGAAGACCTCCAACAGTTGGAACTGTGTGTATGTACAGGAACGATGATTCTTTTTAAGATACTGGGTGTGGGTCATTCTTCACGGCCCTCCTTAACATATTCACACAAGGCTTTGCTGCTGCAAGGCTGTTAGCCCATAGGTATTGCCAAAGGAGTTTTACATTCAGTTGGGATAGTATTTGAATGGTTTGATAAAGTAATAGAAACATTCCAGGTCCAAACAACTTGTGGCTACCAAGCTGAACCTAGTTCATTAGTGACATGGTGAAAGAACCTGAAGGGGGAGGGGAGGAGGAGAAACCCAAGGCCCTACTTGGGTCCATTGATTTCAGTGCAACTAAAACATGACTTAAGTTAGGATCCAAGCTGGTTTTGCAATCACAGGCACCAAAAACAGTTTAGTGATTTGCTGGTAGGTTGCAATTTAGGCTTGGTGAGTCGTACGTTACGCAGGCCTGTTTTAAACTTAATAGAGTTGGGTGATACAGAGTGGGTATTTTTGCCAGCCACCTAGAAGAGTCTAGCTAGGTAATGGACCATTGATGCAGGGATTCAGTATCAATTCCTGATAGCACCAAGGCTTCATTTGCGCATACTCCTCCCTTCCAAGTTACTAACAAATAACTAGGCTATTTCTAAAGGCTGATTTGGGCACTTCACTGGTAAGGGTACTTAGTACAGTCACCAAGATAAACCACCCTAGCAAATACATCCCACAAAAGGCATGAGTAGATCTAGGGTTTGACCAGTGAGCCTCAACTGAAATGCTTGTGATGAATCCATTGTCTCTCCAATGTGGAACTTGGCATGAGACCATATGTTGTGTTCAAAATAAGATTCCTACATCAAGTAAACCCAAATTTTGCAACAACCTGAATTCTCAGGCACCGTGACCTGTATGAGCTATACAAATTGGCCTATATTTTGTTAATCGTGGGAAAGGCGTACAAAGCATTTCCTCCTCAGCACAGGAATTCTTCTCAGGCTCCCTGGCTTCTGAGATCTCACCTGGTTTGTATATCATGCTCCTTTATTTTCAGATCTATCTCGACATGTATAAGGGCTAGAAGCTTGCTTTTAAAACTCAAAACTAACAAAAAGCTGAGATTTTCAGGCTGCTGGATTTTGTGTCCAGTGCTGTTTCATATACACGTGTGTGTGGTGCTTATTACAGAATATGCAGAGGCCTTGCTCGGTTCCCTTGGGTTGGAGAAAGGGCCTGACTCAGAGCAATTCTCCAACATAAAATTCTTAAAAAATAGAAAAGTGCAAGTAGAGACTGGGATGGTGGTGGTCTTTATTCAGAGATATCAAAACAAATGCATGAATACCCTCATTCCACTTTGGGGCTCAAGGGGGCTTCCCATGGGCATAAGTTTGGTGCAAACCAAAACAACTATTCAGCAGACTATGGAAATACTGGGTTGGTTGCCTTGCTGAGGTCAGAGGATTTACAAGGCATCAGCTCCTGTTTTGGCGGCTGCTGCAGCAGCAGCTGGAATGAGGAAGAACACTGGAATGGCACTGTTGGCTCCCGCTCAGCATTCTCACAAATGGTTAAAAGAGATGTCCGAAGGAAGGTGACAAGCAGGTGTGATGGGGATGTCCACGTGCTCTTTTCAATCCCCAGGATCAGGTAGTCGGCAGCCCTGAATTCAGAGTTTGTGCTTTTGGCTCTTTTTTGGCTATTAGCCACATATGTATCCTTCCTGAACCATTCAGATCCTGTAAAATATGTCAATGGCCAACTCGGCATCTTGTAGCTAGGGAGTTCCCAAAAAGAACCTCTTCCTTTGGTTTTACTTATCTATCAACTCCAGTGGAGGGTTTTGTTTGTTTTTTAGTTGGAAGTGAACCACCCACCCCTCTGCTCTTTCCACAGCACTTGTGTGATTTCATAACCCTTTCCCCGATCTGTTAGCAAATTGACCAAAGAGCTCCAGACAGCATGGGAAAGTGAAGTAAGCCACACCTTCGAAGAACGGGATGTTGGGGCTGTTGCCTCCAAATTCCTGTCGCTTAAGAGCCACCAGAACCTCCCGAGACTTGCAATTCTAGCCACGTAGAACATGAGGCTTCAGCCAACAGAATGCAGGCGACAATCTCCGGGGACTTTTCTGAGCCGGAACTCGGGAGGGGGAGGCAACAAAAATCCTGTCTTTTGCAGTTGGCAAGTCATGTCCTGTCCTGTCCCACAACTTCAGCAAAAGGTATTGGCCCCACAGTTCAGAGCAGCAGCCTCAGAGAGCTGTCGACTGTTTGATGCTATGGAAGCTGACGCGCGTTGGGGAGGTGGGGATGGACATGGCCCTGGCGACTCTGGCTCGGATGGAGTGCTTGTCCTGCCACCGGTGCCATCTCTTCCGGACTGCAGAACGAACCTGGGGAGACACACCACAAATACCCATAAATGTACTGTAAATAAAGGGGTAATCTGCCAATTAAAAAGGGGTGACAGATTTAATGGAGAACAAGGCTTGTGAAGGGATGGGGGATGGACCACCAGCAGCCTTTCAGGTGCTGCTGGACTACAACTCCCATCGTCCCTGTCCATTTGGCTGTGGCTGATGGGAGTTGGAGTTCCAAGTACATCTACAGGAAAGCTTCAGCAGGTGGAAGAACTTTGAGGTTTTGTTCCCGGCGGTAGAAGGGGCTGTACACACTGAAAATATCCTTTCCCAAAGTTATTCACAGCATAGGGGTGCCTCTGTGAATCTGTAGGACTAGCAGCCTTCTTGTACTTTATATTAGTAGGCTACTGGTGAGTTAATCAGGACTAATGGCCACCTCTGATTCCATAGGGTTGCCAAGGATGAATATGTAAAAAAAAAAAAATCCTTTAAAAATGCAAGTGTCACCATGCAGTGTAAAATCTTAACTTTCCTGGAGCTATTCCACCTGATCCTACATGCAGCAAGAGAGGGGGCAACATAAAATTCTTCAATTTGAAATGGATTGGTCATAGAAAAATTGCTCAAAGGGAGAGACGTTGTAGCATGGTCATTTTCCTGAGCTTTCCCCTGCAGGGATGTTTTGACAAAGAGGCAGTTTGTACTGCTTCATATGCAGAAGCACCAGTTCTGCTGTCATCCTGTTCTCCTAAGCATGAGGTTTCACCCTCTGCTTTGGGATGATTTGTGTCTGCTCATAGTAATTGATCTCGCCCCTGTGCCAACCCCTTGATCTGGCAATTCATCTCTTTTTCAAAAGGCTGTATGATAGATTGGGCAGCATGCAAGTTGAGACCCAGCAAGCCTCCCCCATCTCTGCCCACTCATTCCCCAACCCTGGCTCACCTCGCTGTTCAGGAAGCAGTAGAAGACAGAGACAAAAAAGCCCTGATTAGAGAAGAAAGAATAGCATAGTCAGGCTTTGGGAAAGAGAGAAATAACCGCAGCCTTTTGCACCATGTTTCCTGTGGGCACTTCCTATGGGGCTATTTTCCATTTTTAAAAGGCAAGTGGCAGATGCTTTGATCTGTAAACCTTGCCTTATAATCCAAGATGTTTGGGAGATGGGTGGGGGGAGAGAATAGACACAGAGTGGGGAATGAGATGCAATCTTCACATAATGAAATCTTTGCATGCTCAACAGCACAATCTCATCACTTTGCAAATACAATGCTGAGATCTGGACCATGCAGACAGGTTTCCTAGAGCCCTGGGAAGAAGAGGAGGAACATGATGAGGTTAGTAAATGGCCCCTGGAGCTGGGCATGCAGTGATTCTACCAGAGCCAAAACAAAACAAATTCCCAAATCAGATTTAAGTATTTTTTGTTTTTGCTACAAATTTTCCATATGAAAGTCAACCCTTGGGAGATAAGCCTTGCAAGTGAATTTTAAGGAAGTTTCATGCTGCCGATTTCGATATCTCAATATGGTGCCCCCCCCCTTTCTAAAACCCATATATGTTCAACAGAAGCCCTAGTTTGGGATCGCCAGTGGGTAGGGATAATGTGATTTAAAACAACATTAAAATAAATACACTGAAGTTATTGCAAGCAATTTCGAGTTATAAGATTCTGTATGGATTTTGCACCCCTTAACCCCAAATGCATTTGGGCTCTAGTTTCCACAAGGTTTTCCATACCTGGAAGGACTCCAAGACAGAGTTGAAGTAGATGAAGACTACCCGGGATATTTCATCTTCACCGGGGTTGACAAAGAAAAGCATGTAGGTAATGCCCAGCAAAGGAAGGAGCACAAGGGTAGCCTTCACAGCTTTTCTGAAGGAAGAGCACAAGTCTTAAAATCCAAGTGAGTTCCAGACTGGCACCCCAGTGTCCCCTCGCCAATGGTTAGGGTTGGATCTACACATGTAGCAGAATGAAGTGGGAATGAGGTGGTAGAGTCCAAAGGGTGGACTGAGGCTAGGATCCCATTCCTGAATTCTCTCTCTCTCTCTCTCTCTCTCTCTCTCTCTCTCTCTCTCACACACACACACACACACACACACCAAAGCCACTTCCTGCAAATGGGACTCTATAGCAGCAAATAGAAGGATAGCTAGAACTTCTCCTAGTGTGCTTGCAGGGAACCTTCCACAAATAACACTTGAAAATGATATATCCCAGGCAGCAGTCTAACAGCTGCATTCTGGATTAGTTGTAGTTTCCGAGTCACCTTCAATGGCAGCCCCGCAAAGAGTGCATTGCAGTAGTCCAAGCAGGAGAGGGTTGGTCCTGGTTCAGGGCAAATTCTAGAATTGACCTCTGGCTCAGAGTAAGCCCTGAGCCTTACTTCCTGCGTCTGGGTTACCAGACTCCTGCCTTTTAAAAGTTAAAAGGGCTGATGAGCAGGGCTTTCTGTAGCTAGGGAAGGCAAGTGGGCCTTCTCTTCAGGACTCTTAACAGTTAACAGAATCAATTAATTCTGCAAAGCAATAATAGAAACCTGCTCAATTTGCACAATATATTTGAGTCGAGGAGTCAGAACAGTGGTTTAGCATAGCCCCTATCATAAACTCTGGCCACCCATTCCCCACCTGTGCTCTTCCACTGATACCTGTACTGTATTGTCTCTGAGGTGGTCGAGGCCCGAAGCTTCGTCATCAGGATTCTGACAATGTTGAATAAAAAGATGAAGTTGATCTGGAATAGACACAGAAACGAGATTAAGTGGTGGAGTAAGTGTATAAAGAAATGCCTCCATCACCAATGCAAAATGACATTTTGTCACATCCCCCATCAGGGTGGCACCCGGGGCAGGCCACAACCCCCGCAGTATGCCCCTGCACACCTGTTCTCTAGGGCAAGTTTTCAAAATCAGTCCGCGCTTGAGAACCACCTGAATGGATCTCAACAGAAGTAACATTTCCAGTCCGGTTTACTCTCTCTTCCACTAGGGGGAGCTACTCTCTCAGGTATTGCAAAAACAAATGGCCATTATTTCATCTGACAGAACAATATTAATCTGAAATCTAATCTTGCTTTAAAAGTCTTCAGAGCTTAGTTGGACTTCGGAGTCAATGCTTTTTAGGAGTGGAAATAAGGAGTTGGGGGTGGGGGATAGTGACAACCACATTCTGGATGTGATGCAAAATAAATCCTCTCAGATAATTGATCTGTTTCCCCAAAATATGCCAGCTCCTTTATGAAAAGCAAGGTGGGTGTGTACAGTAAATTTATTTACTGATCAGGCCACAGAAATTTGTATATGGCCGTTTGAAATCTGTTTCATTGGCTGCAGAAGCTCCATCTCTCCTTACAGTTTTGACTGTCCACTGTTTGCAAAGATTAGATATGTAGAGGATTTCCTCCCATTTCAAGCTGGGTTGTTTTATTGGCCTGCCAGCAAATGCTGAATTACTTCTTGTTGCAGAGCAGTTTGTTAAAGCAAATGTGATTGATGGTTTTGCTGATAAATTAGGTCAATGACATTTCATTCCACTTGCAGCGTTTTGTATTTGTCGAACCCTCTTGTTTTGGCCCACAGCAATAAGTAAAGACAGATCTAACATTTTAAGAGTTGCAGGGGTGGGCTTGACAGCCCATATATATATATTCCTGATGGGGGATGTGACAAATAAAAATGGTTTTGCAGATCCCCAGAGAGAGCTGGGAAGAAGCTGGGTATGGGGGATGCCCAATGACTATTGCCTCAACACCACCAACTCATAAGTTACCACCCCACTCCCAAGAAATCCCTGCAGCACTTTTAAAACCAGTTTTCAAAACGCTGAAAAAAATTAGGGGGGAAGCGTGTCACAAGAGATTCATCTCTTGCTCTTTTTTTTTTTTAAAGGACCTCCTTCCATGGGAGGAACATTTGAGAACTGGATTCCTTTACCTGGGAAGCAGCCCTCATTTCCATCATTTCACTCACCTTGCACTTCTCAAGTCAGGTTCACACTATGGGTTTAAAAGCCTACAGAATCCCAAACCCACTTATCTGGGACTTAAGTCCCACTGAATTCAGCAGGACTTACTTCTGAGTAGACATGGTTAGGGTTATGCTGTCACACCCTGCTGGGAAAGTTCTCAAAATGTTCTGTATGTCTTCATAACAAGATTATATGTACACACACACACACACACACACACACAAAAGCACACACACACTTTTACGTTTGTGTTTCGGGAGTGAGATCAGCATGTGAAATGGATCGCACCTATATATGAAATTGAGCTTTCTGAGTTCTATAGTAATGCCACAAAACCCCTCAGAAGTGTTTTTATGCATTTGGCTTGCTTTTTATTATAGCAAGCACTGTAGTATTACTCCAGCCTTGTCAATAAGCCAAAGTTACGGTGGACGCTCAGGTTGCGAACGTGATCCGTGCGGGATGCATGTTCGCAATCCGCAGCATTCACAACCCATGTCTGTGCACACACGGGTTATGATTCGGCACTTCTGCGCATGTGCAAAGCATGATTTAGCGCTTCTGCGCATGCACGACCGCCAAAACCCGGAAGTAACCTGTTCCGGTATTTCTGGGTTTCGGCGGTCCATAACCTGAAAAAACGCAACCTGAAGCATCTGTAACCCAAGGTATGACTGTACTAGTCTGCTAAGAGGCCCGTAGAACGCCCCTCCTGTGCAACCAAGATGGAAATGCAAGCTGCTAGCCTCTTTGTGGGCTTGTTCAAAAGTTGCTGTCTATCAAGCAGACGAGCAGAGGGAGAGGTGGAAGGATCTGTCCTTCCTGCACCAGCCCCCTCACGTACGTGGAGTTCCTCATTGCCTGCAGCGAGCAGGTGAGTGCTTTAAAAAAGATGAAGAAAAGGCAAAAAATAATAATAATGGCCTCTTCTAACATAACAAAGGAATGCTGGGAGGTGATTCAGGGTTTCTGAAGAAGTAATGAAGACCCTACTTTGTCTCTGACAAAGAGAGAATGAGATCGAGATGGAAGAATGGGATTGAGCCCAGCTCAGACCGAAAGTTCTCCCAGAGAGAGGCTGCTTTGATTTAACGTTTGTCCAGATAACACGCGAGGAACCCTCATGCCTTCTTTCGCTCTCTGGCCTCCTCCAGAAGTACTAATCCTGGGGGAAATTAGGCATGAGGATTCAGGAAGCGTTACAAAGTGGCTGCCCAGAGGGCAGAGGCGGCAGCAGTCTCCTCAGGCGGCGTGGCAGGCCCTCTAACTAGACAAATCGCCCCCGACTCCCCCCCCCCCAGGCCTCTGCATCAGCCTAGGCTGCCTGATAGCGGCTGCTATTATCCTCATCAAATAACATCATTAACAAATTTGCTGGAGGCAGGGGAGGTGTGCGAATTGTGCTGTGTTCAGTTGGTAGCAGTGCCGGTGGTAGTGTTGAGCTCGCGCAAGATAGAAATTGTGCCAAGATGGCAAAAGCAATAAGGAAAGGAAGAGTGGGAGGGATAGATGGAACGAAGAGCCCAATTAGATGTGATGCAGGAAACCTTTGGATTATTATTTTTTAAATTTAAAAACCATGTCTCAATTTGATGTGGATCAGGTGGTCAAATACAAAACAGGGATGGGGGCCTCCAGCATCTTTAATGGTTGTTTATTTCAGCAGGTAGAGCTTGTCACATAGGCTCTATCGGCTGAAAATTCCCTTTGCTATGCAACTTATTAAAGGTGCAAGTCCCCTCCTTTGCATCAGGCCACCCTAGGTGTGGAGTGCTAATTGTTTAATCACACACTGAAATGCAGAACGCCTGTATGCATGTTGTTAAGGGTGTAACATCGGAAAATTCCACTGGCGTATACTCAGCTAGAAGGAAGCTCTCTCTCAGCCTCTAGCTGGGTTGATAATTAACTGTTGTTGTTCTCTGCTAGCACTCACGTGAGTGTTTAACTTTAGATCACATGATTAGGGTATTCAATTGCAAATCTGCCATTTTGAAGGCGGTTGCCTTTTGTTCCCAGGCATAGTGAGAGAAGGATGTAATAAGAAGCCTCTCCAGGCTGGATGCAGTGTAATGCAGGCTATGGGAAAGACAGAGCACTGATCTCAGCTCTGGTTATAATTATATATTTAAGAATATATTCTTGGATATGTACATGCTTTATACGACGTTTTTGGTGTACCATTGATTTTTTTGTTCTGTTTTTGAAGAAGTTTGGTTAGTAAAGCTTTGAATAATAATTACCAGTTTGGACAATTTTTATTCCAAAGGGAGTCAGCCTTTATGGAAATTGTCCCCTTTAAACTTTTTTACCTGCAGGGGAAGATATGCTTGGAGCCAATATCCCCCCCACACACACCATAAGTGAAAAAAGCAGTGATCAAATTCAGAGTCCCTTCCAGGAGTGCTGACTCTCGTCATGCCCCTCAATATTCCTTAGCAGGGGTCTCAGCCCTGCAAATGAGGAGGGGGTAGAGGAGGCCAAACAGCTGAGCCAGCACAGCATCAAAGGCAAGCTCCTCCTGAGTGTGAGAGAGGAGGAACCGTGGGCATTGAAGCTGCGCGGCACTGGGCAAGACCTCCTCGCAACTATGCGCATGTTGGGCATGTGATGTCACAGGCATGCCATGCTGCTGGGCCCCCCTAATCTTCAGTTCAAGAGGACGCCTCTGGTTCCTTCCCATCTAAAATGTGTGAAGATGAAACTATCAGGCCTGGTTTAACTTCATGCACGGCTTGCATCACATCTAGTTTGGCTGAAAATAAATTTAAAAAGTGACCCTCCTAGGCATTCTGCAAAAAAGAGCAGAACTGCAAGGGGGTTACTTTCAGAAGGATCAGATGCAAGAGAAGGACAGAGCTACTGTATTTGGGTAGAATAGGAAATTTTAGTGCAGATTTACCCACCCACCCATCCACAGGCCCGGCCCCTATGATCAGCTTTTGCTGCCAAAGCTCCTATTTCTGCACAATTATGAAAAGGTACTGGAGTCTTGGCCTCTTTGGTTCTTATATCATCTTAGCCACAAAAGCAGCCTCCACCCCTCACACTGCACCCCGAAAACGTATTGAGAGTGGGAAGGAAGGGACTTCCGCTCTTACCAAAAGCACCAGTATCATGGGACCTTGGTAGATGTAATCAGTATAAATCCCTGCTCGTTTTCCAAACCAGCACCTGTAATTCGGAATGCAGAGCACAAAGAAACCACAGTGAGGATTTAACTTCATCCACGGTTGAAGCTGAACCAGAGTCCAGGCTTTAAATCCATTTCTGACGCAGGATATAATAAAGAAAGAGCATCTCTGGGCATGGGCAGAGTGCTTTTCCTTGGCCAAAACCTCCTCCTAACACATGTAGGATAAGGAAGAAGAGCTTCAAGACTGGAAGACCATGACCTAAACTGGATAAAATGAAAAACGTACGGCACATTTCACACATATCTATTTGATGAAAACAAACAGCCGGCATATTTAGGGATAGGTAAATGTCAGGAAGTGTCAGAAGGGGTGGTTTTTAACCCTTCCTCCCATGCCATGGTCCCAATGAAGATAATCACCCACACCCCTACACCCCAATACTGCTGTTTGCTCCCAGAAGGAAACAGCTGCTACCACCAATGTCAGGCTTCCCTGTCAAAACAAATAGCAGCTTTGGGGAAGAAAATGAAACCAGTGCAGTTGGGAAGGAGGAGTTGGGAGAGAAAATGAAACCACCCCCTACCCATGCATGGTACCACTACCCTGATCAGGCCCACTGTCTCATTCCTGCTATTTATTTTCTTTCTTTCTAAAAGCAAGACACATGAAACCATGCATTTATTGCATTGCCCAGCTTGAACCTCATAATCTGTGTTACTATCACCACCCCTCAAGACTGTAGTTGCTGGGAAAGGTAGGGAAAGGTGTCAGGGGAAAGAACAATTTTTTAAAAACCCACCAAGAAGACCTTTCTAAGTGGCTTGGAACCCCAAACAAGAGGGTGGGTGACTAGTTTCAGCCATAGCCACAGCCAGAACTTACTTGAAGCCATGGCTGATAATTAAGGCAAATGGCGGCCAGGCCAAATCAATCCCGCTCGCCTGCGTGATTAATGGCCATGGAAGCAACTTGCCAGGGGGCTGCTATGTCCTCCATTAGCAAGTCACTGGGAAAGCAGGATCAAGGGCCCAGAGGGAAAAGCATAAGACCCTCTCATTAAATCCCAGGCTGCTTTAACTGGGGGGGACCTCCCACGATGGTGTTTCATTAGCAATGCCCAGTGCTGTGTTTACACTTTAAAAAAATAAATCACCAAGTAGTTTAATTCTGCTACCTCCATAAACTGTGCAAATTTGTCTGGATTTGCTGAATCTTCCTATTTTAGCCTACTTTTTCTAGCTACCGAACAGAGAATCGAGGAGTGTGCTGAATGTTCCTTCCTTCACCTCTGCTCAACCCACTACGAAGGGCCAAAGGTCACAGAGATGTTAGGAAATTTGGGATGGGACCTCTAGCTTGTTCAAGAATTCTGTTTCTTATAAAAGTAGCTGCAGGGGGTGGGTGGGGAGAGCAAGCTGGGTTTGAAATGCAGCACTTGGGAAAAGAGTGGGTTAATCCCCTTCCATTCCCTCACTGCTTTCCTGATTCTAAGTTGCTTGCAACACTCCCACAAGGGGCCGCCCACTTGCCAATCACCTGACATCATAATCATGTCAGGTGAGTTGCTTTTGCCCTGGGTGGATGATGATGATGATGATAATAATAATAGTAGTAGTAGTAATAATAATAATAATAATAAAATTATTATTACCGAGGGCCTTCTCGGTAGTGGCGCCCTCCCTGTGGAACGCCTTCCCACCAGTTGTCAAAGAGAACAACAACTACCAGACTTTTAGAAGACATCTGAAGGCAGCCCTGTTTAGGGAAGCTTTTAATGTTTGATGTATCACAGTATTTTAATATTCTTTTGGAAGCCGCCCAGAGTGGCTGGGGAAACCCAGCCAGATGGGTGGGGTATAAATAATAAATTATTATTATTATTATTATTATTATTATTATTATTATTATTATTTTATTTATACTCTTCCCGGTTCAGAAAATCAGGCTCAGGGCGGCTAACAACAAATTTAAAACACTTAATTGATGCAACAAAGAACAGCACAAAATACAGTGTAAAACGTGAATAACAATAAATTCAGAATTCAAAAATCAATTTAGGGGAAAAATCCATCCAATAAACATTAGATGATCACCAGGGCTAGCTGACTAAATTAGTACTATTTGGGCCAGCGAAGAGACCAGGGGAGAATTAGCTGTGGGATCCCAAAGCGGGTAATCTTCATAAAAAGGGGAGGGGGAGGGAAGGAAGGGGAATAAAAGATCAGACTAAGTTCAAATTGAAAGCCAGGCAGAATAGCTCTGTCTTACAGGCCCTGCGGAAGGAAGTTAAATCCTGCAGGGCCCTGGTCTTATGGGACAGAACATTCCACCAGGTCGGAGCCATCACTGAGAAGGCCCTGGCCCTGGTGGAGGATAATCTAACTTCCTTAGGGCCTGGGACCTCTAAACTATGATTATTCATGGACCTTAAGGTCCTCTGCGGGGCACACCAGGAGAGGCAGTCCCATAACTACAAGGGCCCTAAGCCACAAAGGGCTTTAAAGGTCAAAACCAGCACCTTAAACCTGACCCGATACTCCACCGGGAGCCAGTGCAACAGATACACGGCCCTCGAAGCCCTGACAACCAGCTGACTGTTGGCGCTAGGAGAGAGCCAAGCAGGGCACTCACTCTACACAGATCCTTGCACGTGCCACTGATCCTACAGGCTTCTTTTCGGCCCAGCTGTTGCTTTACCTGCCTCACATCTGACATGTGACATCAGGTGGAGGGCAGGTGGGCTTGGCAGAACAGCCTCATCGGCCTAATGGGAAGTGCCTAATCTGTCCCACCGGTCAGAGGTTTCCATTCCCTGAACTAATCCTATCCATTGGAACTAGGATATCCCTGAAATTTAAGCACCTACATCCAAGGTTCTCAAAGTGGATGGTACTACCCCCCCCCCAGGGGACGGCAGGATTACTTAGCAGGGTGCCAAAAGGTGGCAGGGGGTGCTGGAGACGTAAATGACTATCAGACTTTGAAAAGCTGGTATCACTGGATCAAGCATTCATCAGTTTTGCTGATTAATTAAACTAAGTAATTGGGCTTTGAATGCACGGGCAACTAATTGCCACTGTTTCAAATTTCATTGAATTATCATCTCCCTTGGTGGGTGGTGCATTTCAATATTCTGAGTAGTGCTTTTTATAGGTTAGGGGGCCCTGGGGGTGAGTTTATGGAACGAAAGGAGCGGTGGCCTCCAAAAAGTTTGGAAGCCACTGATCCACATTCTTGGTGCAGGTAAACAGCTTTTTGTTTGGTTCATGGGCGGTTGGGGTGGTAGTTGGCAGAGTGGGGGAAGAACACTGCTTGCCTGCAAGCAAGGCCACTCCTGATTTCTTGCTCGTCTGCTGAAATCGCCCCCAAGTCTGCTCCTGATTGCCTTTGTGCAAAGCGGAGAAATGCCAGCAGAGCTTCCCTCCTTCCACCCCCAGATCCCTCCGTAGCACCCACTCCAAGGCTGTGCAAGCCTGCTCTAGAAGCCATTACCATAGCAGCAGAAAAGCAGGATGGGGGAGAGAGAGAGAGAGACTAGGGCTGACTTACTTCTCGTTGTCATAGTAGAGTTTCCCAATGGCCCAAGCGATGATGATGGGGAAAGGGATGCCTGTGGATGAAAGCAAAGACAGGTCTCAGGGCATCCGGTGAGGAATGACCTAGCATTAAGGCAAGGGGTTGTGGTAGTTGGGGGAGCAAATGGGATATGTGGCCTGAGCTCAGGTACCCACCCATACCGAGCGAAACTATCACGGTGCTATTTCCTAAGCTCAGACGCAGAGCCTGTTTTTTCTTGCGTGAGGGCTCAGTGCTCCTATAATGAGTGAGAATGAGAGTGCTTCTGAGCATCTGCAGAGCGCATAGGTTAATTTGTGCCCCTGGAATCATCGCAGCTCAGCCTCAGGCCCTGTTGCCCATACTAGAACGCCTGATGGTGCCTCTGAGCATATAACAAAGGCACACTGGGTCCCTATGGCTGAACTCCAGAATGTGCTTTCAGATTCTGAAAAGGTATACATGATAAACAAAAAAGTACTCCTGAACATCAGCGGAGTTCTGAGTCTAATCCAACCCCCTTGAATTTTTTGGCCAACATGGGACTCGAACCCACAACTTTGAGGTGGAGAGTCTCGTACTCTACCATCCCTTTGTCGCCCTGGCTACCCTGCAGGATATGCTGCAGCCACCCCTCTCCTTGCCACTCACACCAGCCGATGCAGATGAACATCCATTTCCTCAGCTTGTCTGTTGAATAGGTGAGGACGATGGCTGTGTGAAGGTAGCAGCCCTCGCCAAACATCCAGAAGAAATTGGTGACGTGGAAGTAGTTGTAGGCAGCTGTGACGAGGCGGCACCAGGGCTGTGTGTGGTGAGAGAACAGGCAGAATGGATGAATTAAGAGGAAACAGCCCCGCAAATCCTAGCCACAAGGAAGCCTACCCTACCTCTATGAGGACACGGCTACTCTGAATAGTTTAGCATCGTCCCCTTTCGCCTGCTAACGGCTGAACATTCATAAACAGTGATGCTGAGGCTCCATCCTTCGGCTTTAAAATTCCCAACCCTTCAGATCGAAGCAAAGCCAACTGCAAGATAGCTCAACTCATCTGCAAATAAACTACAGCATCACTCTCAAGATGCTAGAGCTCATGGAAATTCAGCTTCCTTTTCACACTAAAGGAGACCCCAGCTGAACCTCAGCTGCCGGGTAGCTCAGATCAACAGACTTGTAAGCGTCAGCCTTCAGCAACATGGCACCCTCTAGAAATTAGGGGCGGCAATTCCACCCAGCCTCAGCCAGGCTGCCTTGGCTTCTGCCAGCAAATCCAACAAGGAGATACGTGGATTAGAATTTCATTTTTGGTCTTACTGTAGGACCAGTCATGGTGAAATACCTGCAGTTTAACTTGCAAATATCTGACAGGTTTATGGGCCTGGTCGGCTGGCTCTTTTAAACTCTTAAAGACATGCCAATGTTTTCAAGGTGCTAAAGCAAAGTGATCACGATCATGTTGGTCTATATACTAATTGGTAGCATTTCTTCCTAGGCCTACCTGGAGAAGCCAGGAAGTGATCCTGAAGCCTTCTGCATATTGCAAAATGCTCTACCACTCAGCTCCAGCCCCCGCCAGAGGCCTCATCACCTAGGGATGCCATACGTCCGGATTTTTCCATACATTTCAAAGGATTTCAAAGGAGGAATTGACGTCGGGGTGGGGGGATTTCCAAAAGGCAGCATTTTGTTCTGGATCTTAGGCAAGTCAATCAAGAAATTGTGTTTTTTTTGTATTTTTTTTGGGGGGGGAAGCTCAACAACTTTTGGGGTGTCCTGGTTTTTATTTTTTGAATTATGGCAACCCTATCATCACCAGCTCAGAATACCTTAGGGCTATACACTATAGATCAGGGTTTCCCAAACCTGGGTCTCCAGCTGTTTTTGGACTACAACTCCCATCATCCCTATCTAGCACGACCAGTGGTCAGGGATGCTGGAAATTGTAGTCCACAGACAGCTGGAGACCCTGATAGAGATGTACGTTTTCAAGGCTTGACTTTCATATAACAGGTCAAGAAGCAGTGACCTCAAAGGTCATGGGGAAAGTTTCTTGACCCCCCTTGCTTTTTTTGTTTTGTTTTTCAAAGTCCAGCAGGCATCCAAGCCAAATTGCTAGCACCAGATTTGAAGCCAGGTTGAGGAGAACCTACCACATTGCTTTCATGGACTTCTGGGTTCATGGTGAGCTGGACCACAAACCACGTGGCGTTCCGCAAAATGAAGGCAGTGATCAAGTTCCAGTGGATAATGTTTCGTAGGCACCGGATGCTCCTGGAGGAGAAAAGGAAAGAGCGTGCAAAATGGCAGCACAGGAACAGCCCAAAGGATGAACTGCCCCACTCTCAAGGCAGATCCCCTCCCCTCGCATGTTACTGCCTTGCCCCTACCTCTCTTTAATTTTTAGATCAGCCTTCCCCAGCCTAGCACACCCTCCAAATGCTTTTGGGACTTCAACTCCCATCAGCCCCAGCTAGCATGGCTGTGCTGGCAGGAGCTGTAGTGTGTAAACATCTGGCCAGTGGCAGGCAGGCGAGGGCTGCTTCAAATGATCTCGTGGGCGCTTTGGCCTGACTCACCTCAGGCGCATGAAGAGGACGAAAGCAGCTATCAGTGCTGCCAGGGAAATGCAGTGCCCAAGGTAGTTGATGATGACAGCAACATGGTAGTGCAACTTGCTTCTCTTCTGTAGGGGGAAAGGCAGGAAAAGGTTCAGCATTGGGCCACAATAGTATAGTAACTATCATTTGTATTCCAATTCCTTCAGACCTTTTCAACCATGCTCCAAAGAGAATGCCACAATAGTCTTGCTTTCTTTCACTAGCCGGTGGTGGAAGCAGCCTCCATTAAACAACCAGAATCTGCTTAGCCATTACCCTGAATCCAATGCTTTCCCTTTCCTCAAACCAGAGATGGAGGGATCTGGCGCCCTCTAGGCATTGCTGGACTACAACTCCCATCAGTCCTAAGCATGGGCAACGCTGGTTGCAATTGGTGGGAAATGGACTTTTAGCAACATCATGAGAGCCACAGGTCCCTTTAGCTCCTTTATCGTCATGTTGACCTTTAAATCATCTGTGAAATGATCTCCTCCTACTCCTACTCCTATTCTGGGTTTAGCTAATGATCTTTTATAAGGAGCAGCATAAGTGGTAGTCAGTTCAAGAAGTTGCTTTATACTGAGCCCAACCATTGGTCCACATAGCTCAGCAATGTCTATACTGGCTGACAGCAGCTCTCTATAGTTTTGGAGGCAGACATCTTCCCAGCCTTCTTAGAGACACCAAGAACTGAAATCTGGAACCTTCTGCATGAAATACATGTGCTCTACCGCTGAACTACTACTGTTCTTCCTATTCTTTACATGTGTGGGAATAAGATGCTTCCTTTTGCCACTCCTGAACCATCTTCCCATATGTTTTACTAAGTAATGGCAAGCTCCACAGATACTGAGCATCAGAAGGTCTGAGAAGAACTGTGCACAATGATTGATGGAAGAGGACAATGCCATACCCTCCAACAATGAAAAGAGGGACGTCACATTCCATAATGATTATTTTATTATTTATACCCCACACATCTTACTGGGTTGCCCCAGCCATTCTGGGCAGCTTCCAACATACATAAAAACATAATAAAGCATTAAACTTTTTTTTTTTTAAAAAAAAACCTCTTCCCTAAACAGGATTGCCTTCAGGTGGCTTGGGGCTTGGATAACTCCATACCCTCCAACATTTCTTCAATGAAAATAGGGACATCCTAAGGAAAAGTGGATGCGGGTGGCGCTGTGGGTTAAACCACAGAGCCTAGGGCTTGCCGATCAGAAGGTCGGTGGCTCGAATCCCTGCGACGGGGTGAGCTCCCGTTGCTCGGTCCCAGCTCCTGCCAACCTAGCAGTTCGAAAGCACATCAAAGTGCAAGTAGATAAATAGGTACCCCTCCAGCAGGAAGGTAAACGGCGTTTCCATGCGCTGCTCTGGTTCGCCAGAAGCGGCTTAGTCCTGCTGGCCACATGATCCTGAAGCTGTATGCCAGCTCCCTCGGCCAATAAAGCGAGATTAGCACCGCAACCCCAGAGTCAGTCATGACTGGACCTAATGGTCAGGGGTCCCTTTGCCTTTAAGGAAAAGTGGAACATCAAATCAGAAACTGGGATGGCTTCTCTAAATCAGGGACGTCCCTGGAAAATAGGGACACTTGTAGGGTCAGCAATGTTTTTCTAAGAGTCGCATTTGGACTTGATAGGAGCGATATAGGAAAGGGAAGCAGCCCAGGAGCTGACTGGTCAGCAGGGCTGGTCTGTCAAATTCATTCATTCATTCAGCCTTTAACAGCATTATGTCTTGTCACACGAAAGTGCTTGTAGAACAGGGCAGCCTTTTCCTGCCAAATGGGCTGCAAGAGTACTTTGACATGGAACCTGCAGGCCACACAGTGCCTTGTCGCACCAGGGGAAGGGGAAGCAAGGTCAAAACTGGGTGCCCTCCTCCAGCCTTTATGCCACCTTTCAAAAGCTGGCTAAGTGAGGTTACCATGATTTGGGATGGAGGTGCAAGACTCTGTCAGGGTCCTAGACCATCTTATCTACTTCCCAAAGCTTGGAAAGTGCTAACTAGGATTTGGGAAGGAGGCAGGAGGACCCTATGACCCTGTCACAGCCTCATGCCTGTTTCCCAAAGCCCAGCACTCACTTACCAAAGCTCAGCACTACTGGGCAGGGGTGTCAAATGTTGCTGAGGGCCACCAAAACAGGCCTCAAGGGCCACATGTGGTCCCTGGGCTGTGCCTTGGACCATCCTGTTGTAGAAGGAGGGATCCTCAGAGATGTGGAACAGAGTACCATGTGGAGAAAAACAACTTGCAGCCTTCTGATGTTTAAGATGCTATTGTCCTCTCACAAAGGGGGGGGGGCACAGCTATTTCTCTCTCCACCCCCACCCCCCACATTAATTGCTAATTCACAGAATGGATGCAAGCTTCACAGCAAGACAGTTGGCTAATTTAATTATCCAGCCACCCTCTCCTGCGACTTCAACCCAAGCCCCCAGGGACAGTCAAATGTAATTGCCGCTGTGGATATATCATGTTTCCAGGAACCTTTTCTAAATTCTAATTAAGTGACAGCCTTCTGGGATTTTCCAGATAATGGCTACACCATGAAAACTCCTTGCACACCTCCTTCTCGTGCCCCTCCACTAAACACACATGCGCGCACACAAGCTGCATAGTCAGGAAATATATGCATCAGCCACTGGCTGTTGCTACGCAGCTGCAGTGACACTCTGCCCCATGGCAGAATCCATGGGCCAGGCTTGAGAGTAGGGACCCAAAGCAGAAGGTTTAGAAGGTGACCGCAAGCCCGAGATGACCCCACTATAAGGTGTGGCAAGGTGGTACATTCTGGGTACTATTAAGAGCAGCAGAGAGAGGAGACGACAGATCTGATCTGTAGAGCTTAGTTCATTGGGAAAGCCTCCTTTGCATAATCACTTGATATATCCATGGAGATTAAAAGGCATCAATAAAACCAGAATCAGTATCCCAACTTTGGGTCATTCAGCTCTAGAGCTAAAACAAATCCAGCAGGTGCAATCTCTGCTTCAACTTTATTCTGTTTATAAGATCTCTTACTTGCTCTTCATCATGAGGTCCCATGGCAGGTTACAACAATATAGTCATACAATTATGAAGACAAATAAAACAGTTCTGAACAAAAATGGAACAGTCTAGAGCAGTGTTTCCCAAACTTGGGTTTCCAGCTGTTTTTGGACTACAATGCCCATCATCCTTAGCTAGCAAGACCAGTGGTCAGGGATGATGGGTACTGTAGTCCGAAAGCAGCTGGAGACCCAAGTTTGGGAAACACTGGTGTGGAGATTAAACAACAACAAAAAAGGGATCCCAGGAAGCAAAATACCTTAACTTTCAAAAGCCAGGGTGAATTTTATTTATTTATTCCGTTTATATACTGCCCTTCATTCTAAGAGCTCAGGGCACTTCACAAGATAAGAACACAGGTAAAGATATACTCTCAGAGGATTGCATCAAATGGTAACCCTACTCGGAGTAGAGCCACTGAAATTAATGGACCCAAGTTAGCCATGCTCCTTGATTTCAATGAGTCCGAGTAGGACTAACATTTGAGTAGGGCAATTTCTTTGAGGGAAGTTGTGAAAGTTAATCTGGCCCTTTATATAGAAAATCCCAGGGACTGTATTACTCAGGCGGTAGTGAGGCACGGTATGGCCACTTTATAATGAAAGATAGCCCTACTTGAAATGTATGGCAGTTCATACCTCCTCGGTGAGGATCTCCTGACACTGGGAGTAATTCACACGGATTGCCCAGCTCCCGTTTGCAAAGCATTCTCTGTACACATTGTCTGGAAAAGAAAAATGCAGACAAAGAGATTGAGAGAGGTCCTGGGAGTGTGACACAAGCGATGTGAGAGACTCGTTGAAGTAGCAGCGGTGGCCAGCCCTCCAGGACATTTGGCTGCCTGAGGTCAACAGCAAATGGCGCCTCTGCCCAACCCCCTTAATTAGGCATTATTATAATATTTAAGGCATTTGTATACTGCTTAATCGTCAGCATGTCTAACCTTAAGTACTCAAGGTTAGCCAAGTTATTTTCGTACCTGAGCCATACCGTCCCACAGAAATCTCTCCCTGTCCCTGACTATCAAAGTACAATGATAATAAATCAAACAACTAATAATTTGCTGCCATTTCATGACACTCGGAATCAGTTGCCTGAAGCCTCAGTTGCCTCTCTCTATCCAATAAGAGGGCTAGAACAAGATATGCTGACAGAACAAGCAAAACAATCCCTGGCTTTCTTATTTTAACCAGCCTGAAGTTCTGTAAACACTAAGGAAGCCCTACTGAACAATGTGGGATTTGCCTCTGAATAAACATGCGTAGCAGGTGGTGGGGAACATAGTCACAGAATCATAGAATCGTAGAGTTGGAAAGGACCATGAAGGTCATCTGGTCCAACTTCCTGTAATTCAGCAATCTTTTGCCCAACGTAGGGCTTGGACCCACAACCCTGAGATTAAGTGTCTTCTGCTCTACAGAGTCGCTGGACTCCATCTCTCATCTGGCCCAACCAGTGATGCCAATGGTGAAGGATGCTGGGAGATGTAGTTTAGGGCTACAGGTTCCTCATTGCTGAGGATTATCTTGTTAGTCTATAGAACAAGGGAGGGGAACCTTTGGCCTTCCAGATGTTATCAGATTACAACTTCCATCATCCCTGGCCATTGGCCTTGCTGGCTACTTGTAGAGTTGGGGTCCAACAACATCTGGAGAGCCACAGATTCCCCACCCTGTTACAGAAGTTAAGCTTTCGAATGACACACTCTGCCTGTGTCAAACTGTGGTATTTAAATGTTTCCAGGTGGGTGTTTATGGCGGGGTCAGTGCTTCACATGCATGCAGGTTTGATTCTATTTCTTTAGCTGCGGTTCCTGCATTGCAAGTGGGTGGGCTAGATGACTCTACAAGTCTATGATTTTTTTAAAAAAATTGGTACTGTCCACACAACAATGTTGGCCTCAAAATTCCAGCCCGTATCCCTGCGCCCTATAATCCTGATCTACCCATTCCATGGAAAACCCAATAAGGAAATAAAATTGCTGACAATGACACGTTTGTGATTATCTCACTGACCCATTTGCAAATTAAGCTCCTTCTTAATCATGCCCCACCCCCCAAACAATAAAACAAGATGTTACAAATTCAGGCTGAAGACTTATAGCTCACACACACATGTATCTCTGAGTGTCTCATAACTCGAGCCACTCAGCTGCAGTGCACTCAGTGAAAAGTATTGTTCTTGAGATAATGTGAAAGCCCAGCCTCTGATGTTTGATGAGTTTTCGCAGCCAAGTCAGTCTTTGATGCTTCTGCAGTCATTGTCTGCTGAAAGCGCCTCCCGCTCCCTTCAGAACGCAATTTGAAAAACACAGTTGATACAGAACATGTAATTTGGCCCAGTCTAGTATTCTTTAGGACAAAGGTGGTCTGAGCAGCAGCGGAATTGGATTACACATAATCAGAGGGTGTTTTCAAATCGGGCAAAGTTCTTACACAATTGCCCTGTGACATAACCATGGATAAGATGGAGAAAATTGATTTTGCGCCTGCTGGCTTCACCCTTGACCTTGCGTTCATACTTTGGGATGAACTTGTGCTGGCTGCAAAGGGGTGGCAAGGAACTCTATTGATGGCCTTCCCCCCGGAAAAAACACACTTCACTACAATAGCCACATTAGAAATTACTGCATTTTACACGACCTAAGTACTCAAAGTGTCCCAAGTGAGGGCAAGGTGAGGAGGAAGGGTGAAAAAACTGCACACCTTTATATTGCGGTGCAAGAAGGACAGGAAGTTTCTTCTGCATTTGATCTTGCCATGACACTCGCATGTCCCATAGACATCATACCCTCCATAATCTCCAGCAGTCTATCTTCACACCACCTTGCCATTTCTCCTACCCTCAGCTTTCAGCCCTTGTCTAAACTCACAATCTTAGACAGGGAATCTTAGAGAGACAACCTGAGACAGATTTCTGAGGTGATTCTTGTATCTGTGCTGGGCCTGCGCTCCTGGGGTTGAGCTTTTCTCCCAGCTTTGGTGAATTCCTCAGAGCTTCTTGGCCCATTTTATTTTCCTCAGGAGTCTTGCAGATAACCTTAGCAAAGATAGGAATGGCCGTGGCAAGTCAAGGTCTTAATAAGCTTTAGCCCCTGGAGAATGAGATGGGGGGGGGGGACAGACGGACGCACACACTGCTTTTCCCTCTTGACAGGAGAAAGGAGGGAAAGGGGAAAGCTAAACCTTTGTTGAAACTGTGTGACAGGATCGTTTTTGCTCACATGACAGCTTCATTGCTGGCCGTTCATCCCCTCAGAAACTATGAGGCTATTCCCACTCATTTCAAATCAAAGCTGTCAGGTCAGATTGGAAGGGTGATAAGCCATAGCTGCTTCGGCAGAGCAAGCCAAGTGAAATGTGGATAGACTTCAAATAAGCAGGATGGTGAGGCATCCTGCCGTCTCTGCCATTTAGCTCCTACAGTGTTGGGAAAGGACTTGGCTTGGACTCAAAGGTATTGTGTGGCAGGCAGTATTCCTGCCACTAGGCCCAAACCAACTTGAACCCCTGATCCCATACCCCACAAGTGCCCTGGAAAAATAGGGACATCCCATTTCTCCCTCCCCCTCACAAGAGCATGGCGGCCATTTTGGGTGCCGTGATATCGCATGATTTTGTGTTGAGATCTCGCACCGAAAAAGCACTTTGGGGGGGCTGCGATCTCACATGGGTCACGTGACTCGCGAAGGGAGCACAGACAGGAAGACACATGCCCCGGTTTTGGGACACAACATGTTGGAGGGTATGTGATGCTGGTGGCCAAGATGGTGGCAGTGGACAACATGGCAGCCTCAGACCCTTGAGGCTTGCCAAGGCCCCTTGTCCCTCCCAGTTTTTATTCCTGCTCCCTGCCCCCCCCCCCCCCAATTCCTAGCAGTGCTCAACACAACAAAGTGCAAAAGAACTGAACTGGAAAAATAGGACACCATCCAAAGAGAGCAGGAAGATGGCCTGCTTTCTTCCCCAGTATGATGTTCAGCGTTGCGACAGGACCATGGCTCTTCCTGAGAAGCTGGAAATCAAGCAGAAAAGTCTGCAAAGAGGTCAGCATAATCCAAGCACTGAGGAGGCAGTATAGACGATCCCCGTGATTCAATTTGCACGTTACATGTTAATACTAGTGCAGTGACCTCTTTTTTATTTTTTAAGGTGGAACTTTAGAACACAGAAGTACGGGGCAGGAGGAGTGGAAGAAGGGAGCTCCTTTCTGTACTTGCTGTTTCCCTGCCCGAGACACCCCCCCCCACACACACACCAGGGGTATCCCCAGTTCAAACATGCATTTTGAACCCTGCTGCCACGGTGAGCGGCAGGAGCAGTGGGGGGAGTAGGTGTGGAAAGGGTTAAGCAGTGGTGGACCTTGGCACCTCAAATTTCAGTGGCGCCCTGTGCAGTGTGCCAAAATCCGGCGCCCCCACTTCTTGCCTTCCGTTGGACATCATAGTGCAACCGAAGTGGTTACACTCCCGTGGAGTTGCTTTGGAGTTAGGCATGACACTCCTCACCCCCATTTCTCTCTTCCTGGCCATTCCCACTCCCCACAAGGTCTGGTTCTTTCTTTTTAGAAACGGCTGCAAGGCTATGTGTTTGGCGCTAACAAAAAGGAGGACTTCGGTTGTGTACATATTCTGGTTTACTCTGGCTCCTGTGCACTCTCACTGCTAGTATTTGAAGGGGCATGCACATGATGTTAGTCACAACCCACATCTATCGTGTAGTTCCTTAAGAAATACTGCTGTTTAATGTGCTTTCCCTCAAGCTAGATTCTATCCGATTCGAAAACATCTGCTACGTTCATTTTGCAGTTATGCTGAGGTGTGTACAATTTGGGGCAACCGTTGTGCATGTGCCGATAACAGCTTTATTGAATAGGATTTGTGTAGGGCGTGTGTTTGCAAGCGTGGGAAAACAAATCATGTAATGCACGTTGGGTGAAGACATCCCTGCATTTTCTCTGTGTTTTAAGCCACTAATGTGTACGCAGCATTTATGTCAGTACTGTAAAAGGTAAAGGGAACCCCTGACCATTAGGTCCAGTCATGACCGACTCTGGGGTTGCGGCGCTCATCTCGCTTTATTGGCCGAGGGAGCCGGCGTACAGCTTCCGGGTCATGTGGCCAGCATGACACTAAGGCGCTTCTGGCAAACCAGAGCAGCGCACGGAAACGCCGTTTACCTTCCCGCCAGAGCGGTACCTATTTATCTACTTAGATAAATGTACTGTAATGTGGAACAAATGCAGGCACTTTCCTAGCCTTGAAAATTGCCCCCAGGACAAAACTCTGCAAATCTCAACTTGGTCAACCTCACAAAAAGGCTCCTCACTAAAAAAAAAAAAAAAAAAAAAAACCCTCCAGGAGGAATAGCCAAGATGACAAAATATCCTTTTTAGCACTGGTAGATAAAATCTCCCAAGACCATGGGTATCAGAGACATTAGCATCTTATCCTGGAAGGGTAACATGTCATTCTGATTCATAACCATCACCCCATTTAACTGCAAAATTTGAGCTTCTGACACTATCATCACTGGGGTTCTTCCCTTTCTTACATCTCTGTTAAGAGACAACATTGGCCTCATCCACACACCCCTTTGTCGCAGCATTTGTAGGCGCAGGTCCATGGGGTTTTTCTTTTGTCCCGCCTTCTTTCCCCGGGAAAACCCTCTGTTACTGCTGAATCGGAACAAACATCAATCTGCAGTAAACCTGATTGACATTTGTTCTGATTCAACAGTAAACCACAGATTTTCCTGGGGAATGTGGTGGGACAAATGGAAAAACCTCTTGGATCTGTGTCTAGAAATTGCAGGAAAAATGTGAACCCACTGAGGTTTTTTTTTGCAAACTTTTGCTTAAAGGAACTGAAGGCAACATGTCGAATCTCCAGCCCACGAATGAAAACAGGCTGATCTGTCTATCTCGAGGTGCCCGCCTGCAGCCCCACCCTCTTCCGGCTTACTTGAAGTGTTGTATCGCACTCCGAAGAAATACTCGGGACAGGGGCGGGCCACCATCTGCCCTGCTGCACTGCGAGGCCAACATGTCCCTATCAGATCCACCAAGGCATAGCACTGGGGACCTACAGGGAAGAAAGCAAAGAGGAATTAGCAAAATAATCACAATGACATCATAATTTATTTATTTTTACAAGCCCATCCAGAGGCCCAGTAGGCTAGAATTGTACTGCCAAAGAAGCGTAGCTGAGACAATTGCATGGATGCAGAACTTATCTAATGAGAAGAATTTGAAACAACCACCACCACATACCCTCTGACATTTCTCCAGTGAAAATAGGGACGTCCCGTTCCATACTCTGGGCAGCTTCCAACATATATAAAAAATAATTAAACATTAAACATTAAAAACTTCCCTATACAGGGCTGCCTTCAGATGTCTTCTAAAGGTTGTACACTTACTTATCTCCTTGGCTCAGGGGTCACATACTAGGGTTGCCATATTTCAAAGACTGAAAATCCAGACAGAAAAGTTGTCGAGCTTTTTTTGGCAAAGTTGTTGAGCTTTCATTGCCCGATTTCCCCAGACATTTCATTTCAGCGATTTCTGTCTGGACGTATGCTGACCCTACTGAGCAACATTTCTCTGATGAAAATAGGGATGTTCTAAGGAAAAGCGGGATATTCCGGGATCAAATCAGAAACCGGGCTGGCTTCTGTAAACCCAGTACTGTTATGTACTGAAGTTCTCACCCTGGGCCAGCAGGGGTATACTGTAGATAGTTATGCAAATGAAGGATCGAAAGTGACGTTCAGTGATTGGCTAGTTACAGAAAATGGTTACTGTTGCATTCTAGTGGAGCTCTATATAAGCAGGCTGACTGAGCTCCTCAGTTCAGTTCAGTTCCAGCTTACAAATAAAGAGCTGCTTTGGAAGAATCGCTGTGTCATCTGATATGTTCGCCCACAACTTAACAAGTACTGTCCCTGGAAAATACACACGCTTGGAGGGTTTGTAATTCCTAGATGAAAGTGTCTCCTGCAGAGAAGGGTTTGAAGGGTTTGAAGCAACCCTCAGCGGATGAGGTTTCATTTTGTTCTTGCTCAGGACGACTGCCATATTGGGGGTTAGGAAGAAAAGTTCCATCCATTGACTGGCAATCTTGGTTTGTTTGCCACTTGACTGGTGTGTGATTTGACTCCCTTGCTTGAATCATCTTGGGAGCAATTTGCTCTGCTGCCAGCACCATTTCTGAAGGGCAGTTGCTCTCTGCTTGCGGAACAGGACAGCCTGGCTGGCGCAACCTGGAGCAGGGAGGAGGGTAGTTTAATGTGGCCTACATGGCCTTTGGTCTCTTCCAGGACTCCATGAATTCCATTGGCTTTCCCACGCAACTTCTGTGCCTCGCATGTTTTCCCCCTTGTTTGGTTTGACATCGGAAGGGGTTGGGTGGCAGCATGCAGCTTGTCACATTTGCAGAAAGCACCCGGGTCCTACTGTTTAATAAATGTCATTTCGTGGTTCCTTCCCTCCCTCTGGAATGCTGAACCTAATTAGCCCGTGGTCTCTGTTATTAAGTGAGTCATTTCTGAATGCTTCTGGAATTAGCTCCTTCAAATTACTTAAGACCATGCTGAAAACAGCAGCCTCTCCTCTGGTGTGCCCTAGAACAGGCAGTTCTCCAAAGCAGCAAAAAATTTAAAATTAAATAAAATTATAAAATCCATCGCCAAGAACATTGCATCTCTGAACCTCATCCCACATGGAGCCATTCACCTGCTTTGAAAGTGGAGAGATTCAAAACTCTCTATAATTATCTCTATTTGGGCCACCACATTTGTTTTGTTTTGCCACCATGATTTTTCTTATCCTCATAAGAAACATAATACCAGAGATAAGGAATCGGAAGAATATTTCCCTAAAACCCTGTGCCTGATGGCAGCAAGGAGAGGGAGGTGAAGACCTCTGAGATGAAATTAATTTGGGGAAGTGTTCTAACACCTAGATTGTTTGCAAAGATACACGATATAAATCCCACTAATTCAAATTGTGTCTTTGTGTGTGATGCTGTTGAGTTTAGAAAACAGGATTTGAAGTACAGAGTTCAGCAACTTGATATTATTTCCTGAAGCTGCATCAACAAGATTGCATATTGAACATGATTTGATGCTGACTTGGGTGGGCCTGGGCCACTTAATGTTCACCCTGGACCCTACAGAGACTGAGCCATGCATAACTCAAAATGACCTGGACTCAGGAGTCCGTGCATTGGAGTAGTACTAAGGTACCAAGAACCCTAAGACCATCTCCCTGGACCAGCACAGGAAAAAAAGTGTCTGCAGAGCTTCCTTCTGCCAAGATATCCACAGATGAGAATTAACTCTCCAGGGGCCATGCTTTCTCCATCAGCCCCCCCTCCCCGGAATGTCTCCCTGCTAATATCCCCACATATTTATAGCATCTTTTCAGACCTCACCACACTGCTCCCAAAGGGACAGTAGTGAATATATTTGGAGCACACTCCTCAAAACCAGAATGCAACCCAGCTGTGCTGATCTCTAAAGAGGGGGGACCAAGACCACCCTGTGTGCCTTCAGAATAAGACTAATTAGTCAAACTGCCCTGTATGGAATTTGGTATTCAATCAAAGTGTTGAAATTAACCTTTTGGTACCTCCCAGGTGACCTCTTCATAATATTACAGAGCCTTGGAAAACCCTTGATGTATTTCTTTGGAAGACCAGCTAGGTCACTGCAACAGGGGCAAAAAGAGGATACAGTTTGATAATGATTTGATGGATTCACTTATAAGAGATATGCGACTGTGTGTTGTTCAAGTACAGCCTGTACGTAGGCAGGATCAAATTCAGAAGCGGTTTATCCAGTTTCCATTCATGCTCTTGATTCATTATCTGTGCCCAAAATTGGTAACAGAAGGCTGGCACAGCTATTTCTGAGCCTTCCTTCTTCTAACCGTCGAAATGGCGTACGCATAAGGAGCCAACTGGCAGAAGGTGATCTTTTTCTTTTGGCATCGGATTTACCACTCCATTCACCCGAGTCAGAATGCACAGATCCCTGTATGGATGTAACACACCACTTGAGCAGATATTAAAGAGAGACGGGTGCAAGCATGCAAGTACAGTGACTACTTGAAACCGTTTCATACCAGATGAGTTCAGCTGTCTCAGTACTGTCTACTTTTTTAAATCAGGGAGTGGGTGCTCCCAGTCCTGCCTCTTGAGATCCATTTTTAAGTGGGAAATGCTAGGGGCTGAGATTTAGAATTTCTACATGCAACATGAGCTTTGCTTCTGAGCTACGGCCACTCTGCCTATAGATAAACATAACCTGAATTGGAAGGGGGTGGAATAGATGACTCTTGGGATCCCTTCCAACTCTACAACTCTATGATTCTATACCCCATGACCACCCACAGTCTAATATGCTTTGCACCAGCCAGATCAGCTGCTGCTGGGATTCCAATCTCTTTGTGCACAACCTAAGTAAAAAAAACTAGCTCCAGTTCTCACCATAATAGGTAGATGTGAGGCACACTCAAGATATTTGGAGCAGCCCAATGCACGTAGTCCTTCGTTAGGCAGCAAGCCACACACACACACACACACACACACACAAAAATATGGAAAGTCACTTTTCGTAACACAGCAACACAACTCCCAGAATATATTCAAATACACAGCTGGATTATCGGATGTTGAAAATCTAATCATTATTCATTTCAGATCCCATGCATACTTCAGCTGTTCTGCTGCCGTGCTCTTCGATTTTAGGAAACTTTCAAAATTAACTGGTTTCCAGTCCAAAACACATTTGTTTGGAAGAGAACAATTATCGTGTGATAGCAGGCTTGCTTCTTAATTATCATTAACAAAACTGCTTCCTTGGAAAATTTCTATGTAGCTACGTAGCTTCCGAGGCTCAGTGGCCAGGACACACGCTTAGCATTCAATACCTGGGTCCTTCTGAAGCACTTGCAACACTCTCAAGAATCATATATGCAACACTCTAAAAGAATCCTGCTTCTACACCAACCTGAGGGTGCAGGAAGCTACTGATGCCTGCTTTAACCAAGTCAGCACTAGGGGGAAAGCTCTCTTTCCACCAGCTGCTCCTACTTAAAAGAGCATGTTGCAAGCAATATGCCGTGTTGGTGGCTAGAGACAGATTCGTTACAGGGCTTCCTTCCGCAACTAATTGCCCACTTAATCAACTTTGATTGTCCTTGTCATCCGACAGGCTTCCCTGTGCCCGAGAGCAAAGGACATCCCTCCACACCTTGCATGAGAGAAATCCATAGCAATTACAAGATGTAAATGAAAGGGAGCAGCAGAAACATGTACTTTTGGCTTTTACCTAGACTAAGTGTAGGTGGGGTCCCACAAGACAAGACACAGTGATAACAGCAAAAACCTTTATTGAACTAACAGAACTGGACAACAGGTGCAAAGCAACTCCTTATATACATTTCTGAAAGCCTGGGCCACTCCCACTCCCAATCTGATTGGCTGTCTAAACTTCCAAGGTGCGAATTGTGACTCAGAGTTGACATATGTTCCGATTCTGCAGTAAACCGCAGGTTTTCCTAGGGAAACAGGTGGGAGGAAAGGAAAAAGACTCTCATGGGCCTAGAAATCATGGGGCAGAACCCCATTTGGGTAACAACTCTTAGCCTTGAACTTTTACTGCAATCATCACCTTCAATGACAAATGGCTGCTGGGAGGAGTGTGGGTGCAATTTTGGGTGGGAAGTTGGCACAGGTTCAGAGACAAGGAGCATGCTCCAGATAGGTGTGCTTTTCCTTCCAAGCAAATGTGACATGCTGAAGCACACTTAAAAACAAACAAAGATGAGTAATGTCATGTTTCTCGTGGCCTGTCATACACATCCTGCCCAGCTCGTCACAGATGCCCACGACTTTTCTGTATTTCACACCATAAAAGGAAAAAAAGGACAGAGGTAAAATGCTTTGTGGCTAAAGGATGAAATAAAGCTTGCATGAAATCATTTTAACTTCATTGTACTTAGAGTTCCATTAAGCAGATTGTATGGGTGTATCATTTATATTTTACTTGGAAGCGGCTCTGTGGTTTTTAAGTTAAGTCCCTGCTGCGTTTATTTCGTTACTGGCCATTGTGGCAGGGAGGAAAAGAACCTGTGCCTTTTGAAAGCTTTTGAGTGCCTGCCTCTGTCAAAATTGGATTCTGATCCTGCTGGAAGAAAGCTAGACGATAAGGAATAAAAATAACCATTAACCACAGCTCTGAGCCCTGATGTATTTTTTAAAAACTTATTCATAGCCATTTCTCTAGCACTTTTCTTTGTAAAAAGTGTTTCCGAACTCTAATTTCATTTATATATCCATACCACCACCTTCTGTGGTAGGCAAAGAATTCTCTGTGTGTCCAGGCAAGCACTACCTGTCTCAAGTATAACTTAGGCTGCAAACTTTGGCACCTTTATTTGGGGATAAGCCCCATTAAAGCACAGTGAGACTTAGTAGTCGTGCCATTAGGGCAGAACTTTAGGCCAGCTGGACAGCTGGACAGTAGAGTTGGCTTAGCATACAGTGGTACCCTGGTCCTCAAACTTAATCCGTTCCGGAAGTCCGTTCTAAAACCAAAGCATTCCAAAACCAAGGTGCACTTTCCCACAGAAAGTAATGCAAAATGGATTAATCCGTTCCAGACTTTTAAAAACAACCCCTAATACAGCAATTTAACATGAATTTTACTATCTAACAAGAACATAGATCCATAAAATGAAAGCAATAAACAATGTATTGCAGTCACACAATCCATCAGTAGCTGAACTGGGTTCCACACAGTCACAAAAACAAAAAGAGCCGCAAAAACACAAAATAAATAGCAAAAATAGACAGACCTCAGCATAATACTCAAAACGGAAGTGTGGCACTCAAAATGAAAGTGTGTCATTCAAATCAGAAGCGTAACACTCAAAATGGAGCACATTCAGCTTCTGAAAAAAGTTCACAAACTGGAACACTTACTTCTGGGTTTGCAGTGTTTGGGATCCAAGTTGTTTGAGTACCAAGGCATTTGAGACCCAAGGTACCACTGTATTTTGAAATAAGTGAAACAATGCACATTTACCATCTAAAGACACACACACACACCCCGCCGCCACAAAAATTAAGTCCACAAAGTCCAGAGTGATAAAAATTAACTAATTGCACCTCTGGATCTTTGGGAACCACAACAGCTTTTGCAGAGCAAGCCTATGCATGTTTACTCCGAATCAAGCCCCACTGAGTTTGCTGGGGCTTGCTCTCAGCTAAGCATGACATTGTTTGCAGCCTCAGCAGTTTAATTGATTTCCAGCGGCACACCCATGTAGCTTGTTGGTAGGGCTGGACGAGAGAACTGTTGTTGTTTGATTTTAATGAGAAACTACCTTATTTGCAGGGACGTGGGTGGCGCTGTGGGTTGAACCACAGAGCCTAGGACTTGCCAATCAGAAGGTCAGTGGTTCGAATCCCCGCGACAGGGTGAGCTCCCATTGCTCGGTCCCTGCTCCTGCCAACCTAGCAGTTCAAAAGCACGTCAAAGTGCAAGTAGATAAATAGGTACCACTCCGGCAGGAAGGTAAACGGTTAGGGTTCGCCAGAAGCGGCTTAGTCATGCTTGCCACATGACCCAGAAGCTGTACGCCGGCTCCCTCGGCCAATAAAGCGAGATGAGCACCACAACCCCAGAGTCGGTCACGACTGCACCTAATGGTCAGGGATCCCTTTACTTTTTTACCTTATTTGCATGAATATGAGAATTAAAACACAGCTATCCTTTGAAATTTCCATTTCTCCAAATTTTGCAAGGCAGTTCTCCAGCCAAACAGAAAGTACAAAATGAATAATATTAGGGGGAAAGATGCACATGGGAGTGAAAATTACATGCAAAGCGCATTGTATTAGGTGAAACTTTTTGAAAAAACGTCAAAGTCGCATTAAAAAGGCTGCATATTGGAAGAAACACACAGTAAAATACAGACAAGTTTTCAGGAGGATTGTTTAAAAATAAATAAATCATAACATACTGCAGAGATGTGGAGAACCGAATTTAAGAGTGGAATGATGAAAAACATGGGGAACTGAAATTGAAGAGTTTCTTGCATCCTTGCCTGTCAGTCACACTGTTTGGCAATTTAAGACCACAGGAGAATGACTCCATATTCAAAATTTCCCAAGCGCAATGAACGAGGAAATAATATCAAAGAAATGCAGTTCTCTGAGTGTGGATCCTTATGTAGTCAGAATGGCACTATCCATACACAAGAAAGAGGTTGGGCTTGGAAGAACCCCAAGATTTGCAGAAGTACAAAAAATTATTTAGAATCCTTCCGAAAGTGTTTGCGTGTGGGGATAAAAACAGCCCAGTGGGAACTAAGTATGCTTCACTGGCCACAGAGTGCTGGCAGCAAGGGAGGGGAATGGAAAAACAGCAGGCAGGAGGAATGTAATGGAGTATCCTGGAACACGATAGGATGGATCCTTGGAGCATTCCACATCACAACTTTTCATTGCATGCCCCCACTTGGTAGGTCCTAGCTTTTGCTTACAAAATACCAAGTCACCTCACACTTAAGACTGTCCCCTTTCTTCTGGGCCCTCTCCAAAGGCATACTGATGAATGTCAATCACAGTTTGCAAATGGGATCAATTAACAGATAGAGCCTGAGAATTATTCTTTCATTCTTTCTTTCTTTCTTTCTTTCTTTCTTTCTTTCTTTCTTTCTTTCTTTCTTTCTTTCTTTTAAAAGGTAAAGGACCCCTGGACAGTTAAGTCCAATCAAAGGCGACTATGGGGTTGCAACGCTCATCTCGCTTTCAGGCCAAGGGAGCCGGCGTTTGTCCACAGACATCTTTCTGGGTCATGCGGCCAGCATGACTAAACCACTTCTGGCACAATGGGACACCGTGACAGAAGCCAGAGTGCACAGAAATGCTGTTTACCTTCCCAGTGCAGCGCTACCTATTTATCTACTTGCACTTTTGGCATGCTTTCTGTTATGTACTGAGTTGAATAGGATCCAAAATGCAGCAGTGATTGGTCCTAGAACAATAGGATTCAGAATGCAGCAGTCTGATTGGTCCACAGGAGCCACCCAATCCAGCTCCAGGTGGAAGTGAATCCGCAACTTGATTGGCCTACAGGAGAATCCCGGAATTAGCCAATCACGTGGGGCCCATTGTGTAAATAATGTATATAAAGCAGACATTCTGGGGGAACTTCCATTCCTCCTCATCACTATGAGCTGAATAAAGAGCATGAAATCCACTCTTGACTCTGAGTATATTTCACTTTCGAACTGCTAGGTTGGCAGGAGCTGAGACAGAGCAACGGGAGCTCACTCCGTTGCGGGGATTCAAACCACCTACCTTCTGATTGGCAAGCCCAAGAGGCTCTGTGGTTTAGATCACAGTGCCACCCACACCCCTTGATTGATTGATTGATTGATTGATTGATTGATTGATTGATTTTAAAAACCCTCCATTGACACTTCCAGTAAATACACCTTTCACTACCTGATATCACAACCCAGAGTTAGGGATATTATGCTGGCCTCACACAAGGCACAAGTCACAAAGACTTCAGCTACACCGCCTCCACCGATATAAACAGGAGCTGCTGAAGAGCCCCAGTAGAATGCAATGCAGTGGTGTCATGCTAAATTCTGAAGTCCAGGAATTCATAGCTGGGATGTGCTATTGGGTCACCTGTGTCTAGAGATGTATGGAGGCAGCAGTTTCTGTGCTGTCCTGTGTTTGTCACAATCAGCACTGTTTGCCTTCTGCTGCTGTTCGGCTTCTCCCCGGCTCGTGCTAAAACCTATCTGCTATGGCTGAAACTAACAAAATTAATTACATAACGAATCACACAATTGATTCAAATGTATTTCAATGGAAGGGAAATGCCAAAAAGAAGGCGGGAAATAGTGTAATTGTTGACATAATAATAATTACAAACAGACACATGAGCAGCAATACATAGCACAATACCCAGTTCATTAGGATCAGCATGAAATTAATTATATAGCTTCCTGGGAGTATAGTTTTGCTTTGTTTTTAATTCGTTTTTATTAAGGATTTTCTTCTGTTACAAAACAAACAAACAATGAAATGTACATACCCTGGGAAAATTATTGGATGTAATTGTATAGTTTTCTGGGAGTAGGCTGCAACGTACTCAGTGGTGCTTGCTTCTGACAGCACAGATTCACCTTGTAAAACACACTGATTTTAAGGCAGCTGAAATGCGACATTTAGCTTTTAATTAGAAACGCAAACAGTTTTGTAAAGAAGGGTTATCATTAAAACTCCGTGGCTGAAGTAGGGATTCCATCAAAGGAAAGGAAAGAAGTGCCTAGCCTCTGTTTGGCTGTTTCCCTCATTCTCTATGCTAATCTGTCATAAATAATAGAAAAGTGGAAAGCTTCATGGTCAACTTATTCCCTCATCAAACCACTTGCCCTGGCGCTCCGGAAGATAATGCCATCACTAAAAAAAGTTCAAGAGCTGCACTCCTTTATTTTCCCTCCATTGATGTTATGGAGCACTTCCACAATTAACTGAACTCAGTGGTGCCACCAGAGCAGGACTGGGACTCAGCAGGACTCAGCAGAATGAGCAGGAAGGCCCCTAAACACAGCAGGGTTGGCATACCTGATTATGAAGTTAGTGGAATAAAACACACAATCATCTAATGGGGGGGGGGCTGCTCCTGTGAAATTAAGACTGGAAAAACCAGTGTCACCATTAAGTCCAGAGTCTAAAATTACGTAACAGCACCACTGATTTAACTTAGGACCCCCAGTGCCGAACATCTTGCTAATAGTTCCCACCAGCACCACCACTCTGCCATGAGACGGACAGTTTGATTATGGGTTGGCTCGCTTGTGCATCTTCCCATCTGCTTGCCGCTTTCTTTGCTGTATCAATCTTGGCAGGCGTGTAGCAAGCGGCAAGCAAACAGTGCATCACCCAGACACTCTCTGGGATATTAATGGACGAGGAGCCCAAGAAGCCACTGGCACTACAGGTTTGGGCATGACAAATGGCAGGGGAAAGCAGCGGCCATCCATCACGGCTGGCACCCAAGGGCACGCGGCAGCTACCAAAGCAAAAGGAAAAAGGTCCTTTAGGGTGGAAAACAAATGAGAAACAAGAAGGCAGGTTCCTTTCCCAGCCAAAGAGGGGAGGGAAGCATTTTGTCACATATTTACTGGACAGATGACTCTAGTTTAGAAGCTCTGGAGTTTTCTGGGAAGCTGCATCCTTTGACTGTGAACATCCTCAGTCTAGATGGTTTTCTGCTACTGGGAAGATTTTCTGTGCACGCTAAGAGGCATTCCTCTTGAGTCTGCCTGGCTGAAAATGTGCGGGAAATAAATTCACAGCTCTGAGACCTCCAGTTGCTGTGGAACTGTGCATTCCACCCTAAGACTCTTCAGAGGAAAGCCAAGATATAAATTAGGTAGAGAGGTTGGCAGCAGTGGCGTGCGCTGAAATTTTCCGTAGGGCCAGAAGTGCCAGCTTGCGAGGGAGATTGGGGAGGGGGCGTATGACATCTTGACGTCCTGGCATCATGCATGTGGGCATCACCCCTCCATCTCTTAGCCAGACAGAAGCTTCTTGGACTTTCGGAAGGAGGTGCCAGGGTTCTGATAGAAGACAGATTGTAGGGAAGCAAGATATCGGAGGGTGGAGAGCCCTAGCTACCCTCATGCACACCTCCTTTTTGATGCTAAAATTTGATCCAACTGTGTACATCAACAGAGGTGAGTGGTGCAAGGGCACCCTCAATGCGGCTGTGACTCCCTCCATCATCGATCCAAATCTTGATATCCTATCAATGAGCAGACATACCTCTCCGAACACATTCTTTAATACTAATCTAATATAATGTGTTCAGTGTCTGAAGAGTTTGCAAGCCGCGTTTAAAAAGCGTTGCCTTTTCTCAAACAGATATATTTCTCCTTTTTCTGGGTATTCATTGATCGGTGGGTATATACAAATGGGTTGATACATGAATTCAGATAAGATGAATCTATTGTGTGGGGTAAATAAGGAAAAGTGTGAAGGAGAACACGAATCAAGTCACAAAAGGAAAAAGTAATGAATAGATGACATGAGGTTCTGCACCAGTTTAAGACCCAGCAGTATTATGGGTTTCAAAAAGTGTCGTATTTTGCTTTTCAAGTTAAAGAGGGGTTAAAAATATATATGAAAGATGGCATCCAGTGGGGTTTTTGTTTTGGGGGGGGGTTAATAGAGCAAGTAGATGCTTAGGAAACTGGATTTATGCTCATTTTTTTACATGTGCACCTGCAGAATCACAATTTACCCACAGCCCTGGTTTTCAATAATAATAATAATAATAATAATAATAATAATAATAATAAAATAATAATTTTATACCCCGCCCTCCCTGGCCAAGGCCGGGCTCAGGGCGGCTAAAACCAAATATATAATACATTAAAAACACAAAATCAAACAATTGATTAAAACACAGCTCAAAATCACAGTAAAACCAAAATAAAATTAAGTGGCCAACCCACTAATCACAGCCATGAAGGTAGGAATATTAAATATTCGCCAGGCCCGGTCACCCGTGCTGGTCCCATATGGGCCGATAGAAAGGGCCAAGGGGGCCACTTACATACAGGGTTTCATTTATGGCATGCCTTGTAAATAAAGTCAGAAAAGTTACTAACCAACCATTTGTTACTAACGCTTCCGCTTCCACACGACAGTGCTAATGATGTTGGTCTATGTGGAGAGGCCTGCTGACCATTGGCAGGCCAGAGGTAAATTATGTCTGGAGAAATGGGGGCAGGAAAAGGGTGACCTTATGGTTCTCCCTGCAGCCTCTTTCAAACAGGACTGACTCACCTGCTGAAAATGCCAATACTTAATTTCAGGCAGCAGTTTTGCAAAGCCCTGTAAATGAGCAGCTTGGCAGAGACATCTATCATCCGCAATCCGTCAGGCCCATCCATCAACCCCAAAAACAAGCCCACGATTCCTCAGCCAGTGGCAGCGTTTGGCCAGGTGTTTTGCAAGCACACATCCTCCTCTCCCTCTGTCTCTCCTCCCCAGCACTGGTCTTTCTACAGAACTGGCCTAAGGAGGCTGCCTACCTGCAATGCCCCTGGTTGGTCTTCAGCTCAGTTTTGCTCACAGCAGACTCATAAGAATTAGTAGGACTAAGTTAGGTCCATTCGCATCAATGAGTTTATTCTGAGAAAAATGTAGTTGGCTGCCACTATCCAGAGTTTTATCCTCCCTCACCCTCCCCACCTCCTCATAGGTAAGTGAGTAAAATGGATCTGAAACCAAAGGAGGAAAAGCAAGAAAATGTTTGTGCATATTTTGATGCATGTGTTGGAACCTGTATCCACAGAGGGCCGGGAATCCTAGGATAGACTGTAGCTTGGTGTTAGGAAGAAGAAGACGAAGAAGAAGAAGAAGAAGAAGAAGAAGAAGAAGAAGAAGAAGAAGAAGAGGAGGAGGAGGAGTTTGGATTTGATATCCCGCTTTATCACTACCCTAGGGAGTCTCAAAGCGGCTAACATTCTCCTTTCCCTTCCTCCCCCACAACAAACACTCTGTGAGGTGAGTGGGGCTGAGAGACTTCAGAGAAGTGTGACTAGCCCAAGGTCACCCAGCAGCTGCATGTGGAGGAGACGTGAACCCGGTTCACCAGATTCCGAGTCTACTGCTCTTAACCACTGCACCACACTGGCTTTGCATGCAGAAGGTCTCAGCTTCAATCCACTGGTGTGCCCAGGTAGAGTGGGGGAAAGTGCCAGCCAGAAACCCTGGAGACAGCCAGTGCAGGTAACATTGAGCTAAAGGGATGCATGGTCTAACTCATTCTAAGCTAGCTTCCTGTGTTAGTTAGTTATTCCATTTACAGTGGCAGCAGGAGGCCCCATTAGCTAAAGTGGTGCTTCAGGTTAAGAACAGTTTCAGGTTAAGAACGGACCTCTGGAACGAATTAAGTACTTAACCCGAGGTACCACTGTATATATCACTTTTATCTCCCAAGGATCTCAAAGTGGTGTATGTGGTTCTCTTCCTCTCCATTTCATCCTCACAGCAACCCTGTAAGGTAGGTTAGGCTTAGAGATGGTGGGCTGGCCAAAGGTCAACCAGCGAGTTTCTTTTCTTTTTTTTAATTAAATTTTTTAGCAAATTTTCCTTTTACAAATTAAATAAACATATCCATATTTCCATTTCACAGATTACAACTTTTTGACTTCCACCGGTTCCTCCCACAATCCTCATATTCATATATTTGTTACGCATTTTCTTTATATTATATTGCCAGTTAATAAATCCTCTCTTCTTATTTCTATTACAATACCCTTTATCATCACAAAGCCTCTTTAAACCCAACTAGCGTTGTCTGTTCATCACAGATGTTTTCCAGATAAATCGTAAACTTTTTCCAGTCCTCAGTCAACTTGTGGTCTTTCTTATATCTGATTTTCTTAGAGATGGTGGGCTGGCCGAAGGTCAACCAGCGAGTTTCATGGCCAAGTGGGGATTCAAACCCTGGGACTCCCAGGTCCAAGCCCAGCGCTCTAACCATTACACCACACTGGCTCTGGCATTCTTCAGATTCTGAAAAATGACCCTTGGCCACAATGCTGGCTCCAAAAATCTGGGGATCCTTAGGCAAGACACATTCAGTGGGGGCCCCCTCAACCTGTATTAGGTGATGCTTGAAAACTGTGGGTTTTAATACTGCCTTTGGGTGGAGAACATTTGACTCACCTGCTCCATTTCCTTCCCTACCCAGTTGCCTTTGCCCCTCTGCATACCAGGACAGAGAACCATTGAAGCAGAAGCAATAGGGTGACCAGTAATGCGTCGCCAAAGAAGAAGGTCTTTTATCACCCCCCTCCCATAATGGTGGGGGGAGGGGGAAAAGAGGCCACCAATTTGCATTTAATTTGCACATGAGAATTCATATGCATAGATGGGAGATTTAGAAATAACTGCTATAATTTCAGTAGAAATGCAATACATCTCAGCATAACGGTGAAGACACTGGGCGACTTGGTTGCAGGCACCAGCTGCTGCCAGCTTCTGATGGGCAACTTCAAGGCTCCTGCTTTCCCTTTTTCTAGTTCCTTATCTTCAAACTGACTGGATAGTCCTCAAACAGAGGGCACCATCAAACATTTATTCTACCTGTGATGGATTTCCACGAGGCCTCCAGGAGGAAAGAAGAGAGCGCTGAGCCACAGCTGCAAATCCGATAAAAGGCCAGTTATAACGGAGGGTGTCTGGGACGCGGGTGGCACTGTGGGTTAAACCACAGAGCCTAGGGCTTGCCGATCAGAAGGTCGGCGGTTCGAATCCCCGCAACGGGGTGAGTTCCCGTTCCTCAGTCCCTGCTCCTGCCAACCTAGCAGTTCGAAAGCACGTCAAAGTGCAAGTAGATAAATAGGTACTGCTCTGGCGGGAAGGTAAACGGCGTTTCTGTGCGCTGCTGTGGTTTGCCAGAAGCGGCTTAGTCATGCTGGCCACATGACGCGGGAGCTGTACGCCGGCTCCCTCGGCCAATAAAGCGAGATGAGCGCTGCAACCCCAGAGTTGGTGACGACTGGACCTAATGGTCAGGGGTCCCTTTACCCTTTAACGGAGGGTGTCAGGTGTTTATCAAAGGAGCCCTGACAGATGTATAAGGCCCTGGGGAGGAGCAACTAGCCAAACAGGTCTCGCTTTCTGTCTCCTGCCTAGCCTAGAACACTCTCCATTCCCTTTACACTTAACCCATGACCCAAATCAGAAACTCTTCGTGCGAGCGTGCTTTATAAAATTACTCAGTATGATTTAATGACTTGGCAGATGCAATCCACACGAAGGAGTAGCTGCGGCAAAGCGTGCTCCTTAATTAGGCAGGAAATTAACTTGCAAGTTAATTAATATGAATTTAATGAATGCCATTTACACCGGGCATTTCTGGATTGGGTGGAGGAGAGTCTTGACTAGTATGATTCTAAGCCCAGTGTTGTCAAACACAAGCTGGAGAAGGGAGTTTTTCCATACTGTGTCCTTCGGGTCTCCTACCCCACTCCAAACAAATCACTGAACTATCCTCAGGGCTAGGAAGCATGATGCTCAGATGCCAAGATGGCTCATCTAACAATGGCTCCTGCCTCACTCATGAGTCAATATCAGCCTCGTTCCCCACTCTTTAGGGGATTAGAGCCTAATCAGGACCGGGATGCAGAGGCGGAAGAAGAGGGGTGCGGTGGGGGCGGTCGCCCTGGGTGTCACCACTGAGGGGGGTGACAAAATGCCGGGCGGCACTCACCGCGGGGCCTGCAGCGCACCTGAGTCATGTGTCTCTCCAGGAAGTGACTTGGTGGCTTGGGCGCCCGGGGGCTCCGCGCTGCCCCAAATGGTCCGCCTGCTGCCCCTGCCTCAGCTGTAGGGCGGCTGAGTGGAAGGAGGCAGGCAGACTCCTTGGAGGCCCCAAGGAGCGTCCTGCCCCGGCTTGCCCTGCCCCGCAGGCGACTGGCCTTGGCCCTGGGCGCAGGGCATGCGCGCCACCCTAGGTGCCCGATCGGCTTGCTCTTCTGCTGCCGGAATGAATCTTTTTCAGTTTGAGGGTGACATTAGGCAACCTTCCAGGAACCTATAGTTGGAAAAGTTTCAGGAAAGGGGCATTTGAGGTTTGAAGATAATGTTTGTTTATAGAAAGTTGCTTTGTTGGCTTTTATATTGGACCAAACTGCAGGAGGCAGTGGAAGACACGAGTGCCTGGCGTGCTCTGGTCCATGGTGACCCTCTGGTGTCATATTTTAGTAACGCATTATGAACGTTAAAAGTAGAACATCATGTGGCCATATGGTTATCAAAACCATTCCTCAACCCTTCCTTAACATTAAAAACCTAGCATTTTTAGCAATTTACGATGGGGTGGAAGGTTCACAGGCTATGAAGGACTTGCTCATAAATTTATTGACAGCTGCACGTATTATTGTAGCTAGGAAGTGGAAGAGGCAAGCAGAATACAAAATGGAAGAGTGGTGTAAAGAGGTGTGGGGTATAGCAATTGGTGATAAATTAACATATGCCATTAAAGTAAGACGGGGAATATGCAGGAGAAATTATTTTGAGGAGATATGGAGGGTGTTTGTAGAATTTGTACCGTTAAAACGTAAGAGGTGTTGAAATTTTGGGAGGTTGGATAGTTACAATGGAATGGTCTCGGTGGTGGGGTTCACCCAAATAGCAGGAGCCCACTTACCAGTGATGTTGGTGGCCAGAGAAAGGTTCTCACAGTGTTCATCCTGGATGGAAGCTGCGGCAAGGTTGATCCAGAAGAGAATAACCTGTGTGAGAAGGAGAGGCTAATGCCGTGAGGCTGCAGGGGAGGAAATGGTCTTCATACCATCTCTGTCCGATTCCCTCTCTCAATTGATAGTTTTGGGGCAAGGTCCTCCAGAAGAGAGGCAGTCTGCTTTGCCAGATGTATTCTATCGAGGGGTTCTGTAGGTTGTTAATTGACTTATTAGTATGCTCAAATCTTTGATGTGCCTTAAATGAATTGCTAACTGGAATTGTCATGTTGTAGCGGTATTAAAAATGTTATTATGGATTATGACTTTTCTGCTATTTTCTGTGAACTGCTCTGGGTGCAGTAGATTGGAACCAGAGTAAGGCTGCAATTCCTATACCAACTTACCTGTGAGCAAGTCCCATAGAAGTCAGTGGAGCACACTTTGGAGTAATCATGTATAGGACCGTGCTGTAAGCTAGTTGTACTTTGCTCCCTTTGGAATCAATGGGTCTTAAAATTAAGTCATGACTAGCTTGTTGAATTGATTGCATTGAAGTGCGACTAACTTAATTTGGAGCCAATCCAATGCACTTGTGGAAAATGTGACTTACAAATAACGGGACTGGACTGGACGACCTCTGAGGCTGCTTCCAACTCTTAAAATTCAGTAACGTTATGAGTCTATGGCAGCTCATTCTGAAAGGCTGAGTGGAGTGTAGGAATGACTGCAGTAATGTGGTTTTTCACTCCACCAGCACAAACTTTGGAGAGCAGAACTGTGAGAAAAACTGAAACAAATTGTTCAAAATTGGCAAAAAGGAGACCTTGTAATTTAAATGCTGAATGGTGACTTAAAAAAAAACAAACGAGCTAATGTTTCTGAAGGTACTAAATGTGCTTCAGATATATTGGCATATTTTAATTTCTTTGGCAGGCCCCACTTAACAAGGAAAGCTCATGTAAATGTCCAATATTCTGTTATACCTGGGACATATTTGATCATTCAGAGTATTTTCAGCATGGGAATTCCTCTATCCATTTTCCTTCATCACCCACTGATCGCCTGTAAAGTGCCATCTCTCCCCTCAATGAATATTCCTTTTCAAAACTGCAGTGAGGGTCACAAGCAGTGTGAGATGATTATAGCAGCCTGCTGTAAGTAGGGTTGCCAGGTCTGCTGGATTCTGGGAGGAGAAATCTTTCCATCCTTTTCTTCGCTCCTGTTTATAGCGCATCGTATTAAAAAATAAAAATGAAAGCGCTGTCCTCTGATAGTGTAATTACCTGCTTGTGGAGTGAGCAGGCACCTATATTGCTCTGGGTAAACCTTGAAGATGCTATAACATATGAAAGGCAAATGTGAAGAAGGATGCCTTCCTTCAGCCTAAGTAACACATGCAGATATATGCTGATGAGAAGGGTACACTGTTGGTCCAGACATTTCAGTGTCTGCAACAAGATGTGATTGCTGTGTCAGGAAGTGCCCTGACAGCTCTGGAGAAGGAAGATGGATGGGGTTGCAGCTTCGGAAGAATTCGCCAACAGGGCTCTGGACACTCTTGTTACAAGATAATTGCCGCACTTTATTGGGCAAATAATTCTTCCTGCTGTTTACAGCCAAACAGAACAATGTCTGGGAGAGAGGGGGAGAGATGCTTTGAATTAAAAAGGCAGAATTTGATTTCTAAAAGGAAAGATGTCACAGCTCAAGACTCTCTGAAATGCATGCCCTTTGACCAGGAGACCCTCTCTTGTAATCTCTGTGGTCTATGCAGCTGCATTCGGACTGCACAATTAATAATAATAATAATAATAATAATAATAATAATAATAATAATAATTTTTATTTATACCCCACCCTTCCCGGTTCAAAAACTGGGCTCAGGGTGGCTAACAACAAATTTAAAACACTTAATTGTAAAAGCAGCCTAAAATACAGTATAAAAACATGAATAACAATAAAATTCAAAATTCAGAAATCAATTTAGGGGAAATAAGCATTAGGGCTAGCTGGCTGAATTGGTCCTACTTGGGCCAGCGAGGAGGCCAGGGGAGAATTAGCTGTGGGGTCTCAGAGTGGGTAACAATAAACCATGGTTTAGCCCTGGAGTGTATTAAGTAGTAATAATGAAAATGGGGAGACTGAGCACATAATGCCTGTGTTTAGATGTCAGGATAAACTATGGGTTTAAACAGGCTTTAGCCCAGGAGTATGTGAAACAGAAATAAAGAAAAAGAGGGTATCTGAGCATATACAGGCTGTGTCTGGGCAACACAGTAAACTACGGTGTAGTGTGATGGAAACATGCCTAGCTCCTTTCAGTCTCATGTACTCCCCCTCCTCTTTTAGCATGGCCACAGGGAGAAGTTTGGAATTTTTTGCTTCCATTTCCCATTAACTGAACCCAGCACATTGTGCTTGATCTTAACTATGGTTTGTTTGAAAGAAGCCAACTTCCAACCATGGTTAGTGAATCCATCTTTTAAAAAAACAAAACAAAAAAAACCCATAGTCAACATTAACCATATATAGGATTCAGACTAATCCAAAACTTTGCTGAACTGAAATCAGAAGTGAAAGCTTCTGATCTACACCTTGAGGGGCGCATGCAAGTATAGGAAGGAGCCTAGTTAATTCCCATTACAGCAAACTATCATTAACCATGATGTCCAAATACAGCCTCTGTGAGCTCATCATCCTTCTCCTTATTGCTATTTCACATGCTCCAGGGCTGGAGTGAAGCCCCAGCTCAAATGAAACCCAAGAATGAAGATTTACGTATTCTGGAGGTGTAACAATTGAAGACGAGGCAATGATGGGTTAAATTATCTTGTTGAACCCTACTTGTATCCCCTGCACTATTTCATCTGACAGAACCACTAATGGATAATCATGAGAGTTTGATTGAATAAATGTGAGCACATGAATGGCAAGCTGATTTCTTTGGAGTGTCATCCGTATGCCACACAAACTGTAGGATAAATCTGAAAAGTTATTAACTCATTTGAGCAATTTGGAAACAAAAAAGAACACCACCCCAGGTCCTTTTTTTCACTGATCCATGGCTCAGTTAATTCTCATTCATGATGAGCTTCCCCTGAATGCTATTTTTTTTAAAATGGCCTTTGCAGTAGAGTACCTTCTGCTCTTATGAACAGGGATTAAAAGTGATGGGCTTGTTTAGGAAAAGGAATCAGCAAGCTTTGAAGAAGGCTGGTGGCAGGTCACCTAATACAGCTGACAAATTGGCCTTTAACGCTTAATTAAAAGGGAGGAGGGCACCCAGCATGGCAACACCAAGAGTTGAACATTTACATGCTGCCAGGGTACCTTAGTTCACTTCCAGACAACCTGTTTATTATGTATTATTCATTGTTTGTGGGGAGGTTATACGTCATCACATCAAACATTTTTATCTCCATACTTTCAAGTGCATTTCCTGGTCACTTTCCTTACAGTTAAAAAAAGAGGGGAAAGAAAGTCAGATTTCTCTGAGTAGGCAGGTTCTCCAAGAACACAAAATCATATTTAATTGTACAACCTGAAATTCCCTGGAAGGAGTCTTGGCAGAGCATGGCAGCAGACTTCAGAAACACACAGGCCTTTAGGGCAAAGCCAGCTCCCTTTCTGCTTTTAGAAGGAAAGTTGGTGTTATAAGTTGCACACTGGATGAGGTCAGGGAATGGGTCTGATTCTCCCTCTCTATGGGATCCCTTAAGCTGAAAGGGCTCTGTGCCTTCACAGCCCCTTTGGGGTGATTAAATTGGATTACGGGGGAAGCACATTCTCCCTTGAAATTTAACCTCCTGAAGAGAACTACTAATTCATGTTCTAAAGGAGCCTGGAGGGGGAATTAAGTTTGGTGGATGCAGCGCCCAACCTGGTGATAGTCAGAGTTGTTTCACAGTGGAACAGACTACCATGAGAAGTGGTGGACTGTCCTTCCTTGGAGGTTTTTAAGCAGACGTTGGCCATCTGTCATGGATGCTTTAGTTGAGATTCCTGCATTGCAGGGGGTTGGACTAGATGACCCTCGGGGTCCCTTCCAACTCTACAATTCTATTATTTCCATACCCAAACTGTTGATTTAAGTGCACTGTGTAGACATCTTCTAATAACGAAAGGGTTAAATCTGGATCTGAATCAAATATGCTTTCAGAACTCTTCCTTTCGAAATTTCAAGGTCAAATATTCACCATCTGTTGTCTGATTATTTGAATATTTGCTGGATATATACACTGCTTATGTGCTATCTTTTACAAGCAATGCTTTTTGTTCAGTATTTGATACTTGGCAATATATGACAGTTGACATGTAATGGCAGTTAGTATTTGTCAGTATTTGGTAGCAACCATTGATGATGATGAAGATGATGATGATTTTATTTATACCCCACCTATCTGGCTGGGTTTCCCCAGCCACCCTGGGCAGCTGCTCTGGGCACAGAATTGACCTGCACCTCCATGGACATCTGTGAGTCCAAAATGACTCCCAGGCTGTGCACCTGGTCCTTCAGGGGCACAGTTACCCCATTCAGGACGTGGGAGTCCCCCATGCCTGCCCGCCACCTGTTTCCCCAAAACAGTACTTCTGTCTTGTCAGGATTCAACCTCAATCTGTTAGCCACCATCCATCCTCCAACTGCCTCCAGATACTTACACAGGACTTTCACTGCCTTCACAGGTTCAGATTTGAAGGAGAGGTAGAACTGGGTATCACCTGCATACTGGTGAACGCCTAGCCCAAACCCCCAGATGATCTCTCCCAGTGGCTTCATATAGATGTTAAAAAGCATGGGGGAGAGAACAGAGCCCTGAGGCACCCCACAAGTGAGAGCCCAGGGGTCTGAACACTCACCCCCTACCACCACTTTCTGGACATGGCCCAGGAGGAAGGAATGGAACCACTGTATAACAGTGCCCCCAGCTCCCAACTCTTCTAGATGGTCCTGAAGGATGCCATAGGCAGTTGAGAGATCCAGCAGGACCAGAACACAGCTTTTACCTCAGTCCCTGGCCCACCGGAGATCATCGACTAGGGTGACCAAAGCAGTCTCAGTCCCATGATGAGGCCTGAATCCTGATTGGAAGGGATCCAAGTGATCCGCATCCTCCAAGCATGCCTGGAGTTGTTCAGCGACCACCCGCTCAATCACCTTGCCCAAGAATGGAAGATTTGAGACTGGGCGATAGTTGGACATATTGGCCAGGTCCAAAGATGGTTTTTAAAGAAGCGGTTTAATAACCACTTCTTTAAGCAGGTCTAGGAAGACTCCCTCACAGAGGGAGGCATTCACCACCCCGCGGAGCCTATCGCCCAGCCCTTCCCAGCTCCCTTTTATGGGCCAGGATGGGCAAGGAACAAGAAGACAGGTGGTCGGTTTCACTCGTCCAAGCAGCCTGTCCACATCCTCAGAGGTAACAGATTGGAATTGATCCCATGCAACTTGACCAGACAGGACTCTAGCACTCTCCTGCCCTGGCCCCACTACCACTGTGGAATCTACCTCTTTTCGAATCTGAGCAACTTTATCTGCAAAAAAACTTTGCAAAATCATTGCAGGAGATCTTGGGGTCCTTACAAGATCCCAATGGTGAAGGTGGTTCTGTTAGATTGCGGACCACCTGAAAGACCACCTGCTGTTTTCTGCAGATGCAATAGAGGTGGCAAATAAGGTCCTCTTCTCTGTCGCTATTACCACATGGTAGGCTCGACGTCGAGCTCTAACCCATTTTCAGTCTGATTCAGAATGAGTTTTCCTTCACTGGTGCTCTAACCGTCTCAGCGATTGTTTCATCGCCCTCAGCTCTTGGAAAACCATGCAATCAGAGAGGACGCTTCAGAGCCAGACAGCCAATAGTCCTGGTTAACTCTGCATTCCAGTGGGCCACCAGAGAATCTGGTGCTTGTTTTTGCACTTTATATTAAACACATGGCTGCCAGCAAAACTATGGCAAAAGTTAATTTAGCTCTCCCTCATTGATGTCTAGTACAGGAATGGCTAACATTTTCTGCCTTGGGGCCACATTTGATGATTAACCACCCTCTGGGGATCATGGTAGCAGTGGGTGTGGTCAAAGCATATGCACGCATGCACATGCGCGCACACACAATGTATACAGATATACAGACCACATACACATCTAATACATATACAGCTAGGGATGGGGCAGAAATTTGATTCAGTTCGCATTTAAAGGCGAACCTACATCATCTGCACTTTCCCAAGTAGACAAGAACCATCCATTGAAATTCACACTTCTTGAAATTTTGCAGTGCAGTTCTCTGGCCAAGCAATGTGTACAAAAAAAAGCATATACCAAAGTGTGCAGAAAAATGCACATAGTAGTGAAAATAGCATACATTAGAGGAAACTGCTTTGCAAAAATGAGTATATTAAACAAAATTGCATTCAAACAACTGTACATTAGGAAAACAAAGACTAAACACTGATAAATCTTTAAGAGGTTTTTAAAAAAATAAAATTGCAACCTGATGAGGAAATGTGGAAGACTGAATTTAAGATTAGAAATATGAGAAATCGAAAGTGACACATTTGGCTTTCCCTATATTCAGAAAACACTCTCAGCAGCCACATATTTATTGTACCATCTACACTGGCCCATAGTTGTACACAACAAATGCTTATTTAGTTAATTATCTGCTTAAAAATCAATATGTCACTACTGTTGGAATAAATGAACATGAGAAGGGGTTGATTTCATTCATGAGCTGAAAATAACTCAGTGGATGAGCTAATCACAGGTGCAAGGTCAGCCAAGCCAGTTGCTATGTCAAAGGCCGAGTACCCTGACTATATCTGTGATTAATGTATGTCAACTCCGTCAGTTTGTCTGTTGTCAGTCTGTTGGTATTAATGTATGTCAACTACGTCAGTTTGTCTGTGAGTTGTCAGTCTGTTGGTATAACTTGTCCATGTTACATCTTGAATTACTGCAGTTTATTTGGAGCAACGGAGATACTTTGCACTTGTAAGTATCTGTATATGTCTGTATCTATGTCCAGAACTGTTTTACTGAGCCTTGTCTTCTACCACATTAATTTGGACCTTAAGCTGCTTCCTTGTGGTGAATGGTACTGGGAGCAACTGTGTGGGTATCTCACCTGAAATGCCAAACAACTATCTCAGGTACCATAGGCACGCCATATCTTTAAAGCACATTCTTTCCCTCATAGAATTCTGGGCAATGTAGTTTACCCCTCACAGAGTCACAACCCCCAGCAACCCTTAACAAACTACAGTGCCCAGAATCCTTTGAGGTAAAGAATGTGCCTTGAATGTGCTTCAAAGGTATTGTGGTGCAGCCTCAGTTCAGGTGATATTTCCAAGCTATTTAGTGGCGAGGGTGGAGAGAAGAGTTTCTCTTTACTAAGTGGCACAGGAAAATAATTCACTGTGTGGGAAACCTCCAGTCAAGCAATGCATAGTGCTTGTTTAGCAACACTGCCATTAGCTCCTTCCCCCACCCCACCTCATGGGGTACTACTGTGATTAACAGCCCACACTTTTAATCTGCAATTAATCACGGCAATTAAGACTTTTAGTCCTAGTCCTAAGAGCTTTCTTTTCTTTCTTTCTTTTTAAAAAGATAGTGCTCTGGACTAGTAGAAAAAGTAGAGATAGCACACAGAGAGCACCACATACAAAAATGTGATGCCCACTAAGGCCTCGTCTGCACCAGAGATTTCAAGCAGTATCTTTAAACAGTCATGGCTCTCCCCAAAGAATCCTGGGAACTGTAGTTCATTAAGGGTGTTGAGGGTTGCTAGGAGACCCCTAGTGCCCTCACAGAGCTACAGGCCCCAGTGTGATTTTACAGTCGACCCGTGTCCCCAGAGAACTCTGAGAATTGTAGCTCTGTGAGGGGAAGAGGAGTCTCTCAACAAAGTCCAGCAAACTACAGTTCCCATGGTTCTTTGAGGGAAGCCACGACTGCTTAAAGTGGAATAACGCTGCCTTAAATGTACAGGGCAGAGGAGGTCAGCATGTTTTATTACTTGTGGAAGTTTCCATGAGCATTTTAGATTCTGTGAAGCCTCCTCCTTCTTCATGCCCAGCACTGAAAATCAGTCTACTAGGCTAGCAAGCAAGCAAGCAAGCAAGCAAGCAAGCAAGCAAGCAAACAAACAAACAAAAAAGCCGACTTCCACGAGATGGGCTGGGAGAGGAGGGTCAGGTCACCACACTCCCCCCACCCTGCTCTGCATTACCACACTGGTCATGGAGGAAGAAGAGACTTTCCTGCCTTCTGAGCTAGCATGGAAACAGAGAAGGATGTTGGAGTTGGGACACAACGTTCCGTTCCTCTGCCAGCCCACTCACTCATCTGCATGCAGTTCCTGGTCACAAGGCTGCTCCCAGCAACGTAAATCCTCATAAGTCTAAGAAGAATCTTCCTTGCTCCCACATCAACCTGCCTGAATGATAAGGCCATCTTTCTGAAGTTCTTCCATGGATGGGTTGGCCAGGTTGTGAGTCAAAGAAAGCACTGGGCTTAAATCTTAAATTGAGGCTCATACAACAAAACAATAATATTTAGAATATACTGGACCCCCTTGTTGGAGACGCAATAGGGATAATGCTTCTTTAAAACATATGTTTTTCCATTGTCCTATAGCGAAAGGTTTTTGGCAGAAAGTAACTGATACCATCAACAGAACTGTGTGGAACAACCTTACATTTACCGAGCAAAAATATCCTCTTGAATTATATACCCAGCACATGGAACCTTACAAAAGGGCAGTATAAGTGGACTCTCCGTACACTTACCACAGCAAAAAGACTGATACCGATAAAATGGAAAAATAAAAAAGACTTATACAAACTCGCAACATATGAACAACTTGCATATAAATGCAGACTTGCCATGGACTAATTCAATGATATTTGGAATCCATTCTTACAAATACTGTAATAGGTTAAGATCTGGTGAAGTACAATAATAACCTTGTAAAATATACAGTTTTGGGTCCCCCCCCTTTATTTTCCCTTCTACGCGGGCTGTTTCTCTTTCTCTCTTTTTAATTTAAGTCTCACCATGTTTCGTGCACATATAATTATGTAATTTTTGAACTTTCAATAAAGATGTTAAAAAAGAAGAAGAAAGCATTGGGCTGCCTTTAATATACAGCGGAAGAGGTGGGATTGGGGTATTGTATCTTACAAGTGCAGGTCAGTAGACAAAGGATGATATGCTGTCTACTAAGTTATTTAGGTGCTTGAGTTTACATCAGCCTAGAGCAGAGCCCTCCAAAATCAGTCAGTGGCTTCTATATATTTGGGGGAACACCCCAGCTTTCCAATGGGACATGAGTTTGCGAAGTGATTCACTTTTTAAAAAACAATTGGAACAAAACTGTGATCTTACTGGATGTTGTTGGGAGTTGAGTTCACAGAAAGACGGAGGGAGGCCTCAGGAAATCACAAATCAGGAATAGTGCAGCCCTCTCCATATGTATATTACATGCATGAAGGGTCACATGACTGAGTTAGCCCCACTTGCAACATAGACTCATAGAACTGCAATGCAGGAAGGACAACTAAAGCGTCCCTGACAGATGGTCATCCAAACTCTGTTTAAAAACCTCTGATGAAGAAGAGCCCCATCACGCCCTTGATTTGAGTGTGGACCTGGAGCTTCTAGGCATGAATACCGGTAGCTGATCCTGTGCAGATAGCTCCTTTTCAAATGCCTGCACTCCCTGAGCAGATACCCCATGGCAGCCGTCTGATACCAGGGGTAGGGCCAGACTCCCAGTCCCAACCCCTAGGCGCCACGTAAACCCCATTCAGGTGCATAACACAATACGCGGGCATGTGTGAGTCTGTGGTTGAGAGCCGCTGCAAGACTTGTTCCTGTGTCAGTTTAAAACAACTCTGCCCACCCACCCAGTAAAATGGCGGACAGAGGCAAAAAAGGGGATTAACTCGACTCCCAAATAGAAAGAAATGCCTCAGAAGCATGTGTAAATATATAACTGTGGGCGAGACTCAAAGAAGCACACCCTATGGGGGAAAACAAGGGGACGTTGCATTCAGAAGCAAAAATGTTAAATCGTTTTTCACGATGGCAGTGCAGACACCATTTAAGCATCTCGCTCGCCTTGTGAGCAAGCTGTAACTGTTCAGAAATCTCCAGGAAGAATGAGGGGGAGGCAAATAACTTGTTTTTGCCCTGTTAATCATTCCCTCCTCCACCACAACATTTCATCTCTCTTTCCACTACTGCTGGAAGATAATTTCTTTCACAGAAGAGGTCACTGTTTCTAAGCTGCATGCCAGCATCAGAAAGAGAAAGAGAGAAGTAAAAAGAGATACATGGTGTCTGCTGTTCTTTTCTCCTCCCCTCTCCCCAAAATCCTAGCCCTTAATTACCAACTCCAGGATCAAGAGGGAAAGAGCTTGGGCCAGATGATCTCAGGGCACTTACCTCTTCCTCACTTTGTAAACTGTTTAGGAACCTATTTTGGCATTAAGCAGTATATAAACATACTATCATTGCTCCTGGTACTGCTAATAATATTGCTCCAAACAGAAAATGGTATCTGGGGAAAGGTTCTAAAAAGTCCAGGTACCACTTTTTCTTATAATCTCAGTGGTTCAGACCATATGCAAGTCAGATTTCTTGCTACTGTTCCTTTACGACATACACTAACAGTCCCTACCCCAATCAATGTAGAAGTGTATACATGTCCAGCTTCCAGATTTTTCTAATAATCTGACATCTTGGGCTGCGTTTGTCCAAAATTGCAGATCTGCAACATGGGAGCATAATGGGCCAGCAAGCCTTTCTCTCACACAGAAACAAACACACACACAATCAGCTACAGGACTGCACAAATGATGACTTGAGATGAGTTGCTGATGGCTCCTTAATGGTGCTAATGGCAGGGAAATTATTGGAGATATTTCTGAAATATTCTGAACCAGAGAGCTACCAGAAGATGACTCCCACTGATGGAGAGAATGAAGCTGATGGGAAAGTCTTTGTGTGAGAGGTAACTAAAGAAGCATTTTTCTGACGTTGGAAAGTGACTCCAGACTGAAGAGGAGAGGCAGAGTGTGAGCTAAATGATAAAAGCAACTTAGGGGAGAATGACTCTGGGGATCTGAAAGCATTCGGGTGGCCAGGTGTTGTCCTCTGCAGAGGATAAAGGTAAAGGTACCCCTGACCATTAGGTCCAGTCATGGACGACTTTGGGGTTGCGGCGCTCATCCCTCTCTATAGGCCGAGGGAGCTGGCATTTGTCCGCAGACAGCTTCCAGGTCATGCGGCCAGCATGACTAAGCTGCTTCTGGTGAACCAGAGCAGCGCACGGAAATGCCGTTTACCTTCCTGCTGGAGCGGTACCTATTTATCTTCTTGCACTTTGATGTGCTTTCGAACTGCTGGGTTGGCAGGAACTGGGACCGAGCAACGGGAGCTCACCCTGTCGCGGGGATTCAAACTGTGTCTCTTGCAGAGGATATCCCCTCTGTTTGAACGGCTGTCCAGCCAATATATGGTTTAAAGGTAAAAATAAAACCCTAAACAGAGAGAGAGGGAGGGGCTTTCAAGTTGTCCTTCAACAGTCAGCACTTGGACACTGAACAGTAGTACAATCTTATGCATCTTTACCCAGAAAGTAGTCCCACTGAGGCCAGTGGAGCTTACAGTACTTCCAAGTAATTGTGCATTGAATTGCAGGCTTATCCAAATATTATAAAACCCCGCAAGTCTCTAGTGATCTCTTCTTCCAAGGGAGGCTAATTCCTGGTAACTTCTCATCATTCACAGTGCCTGTATAGGACCATCTGTTGTAACTCTGTACATGAGCTTTAAAAGTTATATTTCCTTGTACATTGACAGTCTGATCCTATGCATATTCACACCAAAGTTAAGTTTTGATCTCTTTGGTGCTCACTTGCTTGCACTAGTGACTGGTGCTTCCTGGGTAGGGCAGGGAGGAAGGCAGAGAGGTCAACAGTAGTTGGATCCAGAGCCAACAAGAGGCAGAACCAACTAATTCTAGTTTGGTCCCCATTCTTCTCCCCACTGAGTTATACAAAGGCAACATCCAAACTAAAGAGGAGGCAGTTGACAGACAGGGCTGCCTGCTGGACTCGTTGTAAATAAGAAAGCAGACAGGTGGGAGCAGGCTGAGAGTAGGCAGAGGTTGGTGGGGCAGTGCCCCATTTGCCCCAGTGGGGCAGCATCCAATGCTTGCCATAGTTTCCAAGACATGTGTCTTTTGGGGCCATGCTCCCATGCGCGTCAACAGACCCATGCAAGAGCACAGTGCAAAAAAAATGTCTTTTGGGGCTGCAATCTCCCAATTAAATTGGGAAAGTTTAGGAGTTTGGCTTGCTAGCCCATATGTTTGGGCTAAACAGCTGTCCAAGAATGAGAAGAAGAAGAAGAAGAGTTTGGATTTGATATCCCGCCTTTCACTCCCTTTTAAGGAGTCTCAAAGCGGCTAACATTCTCCTTTCCCTTCCTCCCCCACAACAAACACTCTGTGAGGTGAGTGGGGCTGAGAGACTTCAAAGAAGTGTGACTGGCCCAAGGTCACCCAGCAGCTGCATGTGGAGGAGCGGAGACTCGAACCCGGTTTCCCAGATTATGAGACTACTGCTCTTAACCACTACACCACACTGGACAGTTTTGATTACTCAAGACAGGCTTATTGTCACTGTGCTATGCAAAGTGCACACTTCAAGTTCGCCCCACCCAAATCAAACATTCCACCAGGATGAAAGAACACAACACACCAATACACAATCTCAAATAATACACATGTCTCTCAATAAACCATTGATCTTGTTTAACCCACACTGAAAATCTCCTACAACCCGAGTGCTGTCTTGTGGTACCATTGACTGCCCACAGACTAAAATTACCTCAGAACGGCTCATTATACATCCCCTAGCCTGTCTTTTGGTGACAATTCTCTCTGCACACATGCAGAGACAGTTCTTGAGAGGGCACTATCCATCATGATGCAAGTACTACAAGTGAACCCAAGCCGTAGTTCAGTGGTAGGCAAGGGGGTGTCCTCCAGTTATGGAGGGACTACAACTCTCATCAACCCCTACTGGCTGATGGGAGTTGTAGTCCAAAATGTCTGAAGGGCATTAAGTTGGCAAAAGCTGGTGTACACGAACAACTGAGAAGCAGGGTTTCTGATAGATGCTGGCTTCTTTCCATATACAGAGGTACCTCGGGTTACATGCGTTTCAGGTTACAGACTCCACTAACCCAGAAATAGTACCTCAGGTTAAGAACTTTACTTCAGGATAAGAACAGAAATCGTGCTCCGGCGGCATGGCAGCAGCAGCAGGAGGCCCCATTAGCTAAAGTGGTGCTTCAGGTTAAGAACAGATTCATGTTAATAACGGACCTCCAGAACAAATTAAGTAGTTAACCCGAGGTACCACTGTAATCAGTAATCCTGCTATGTATATATGTAGGCTCTGGGCATTTCTTAAGTCCACACCCACCCATAACATATAGAAATGTCGTCCTGTCTGCTCTTATATTAAAAGTGATGATGCATTTCTGTTCCCAGTTTCACATATGTTTGGATACTACCTATGGAAGACAAGAGTTCTGATGTTTATTGACGAAGACACTGCACTGTTCTCCTCTGCTTTCCAGAGCAATTCTGGGCATCTGTTTTTGCCTCCAGAGTCCCACCCTCAGAAGTCAGGCAGCAGAACGACTGTGAGGCGCGAGCCTTCCTGAGGTAATTTTGCTAACAAGCAGACAGCTGGTGGCATTTTCTTAACTGTGCCTTGAACAATTTGGAACAGGTTAGCGTTAACTGTGTTATGAGAGACCACTCAATATATGTTTAAGTGAGAAGCAGGGATTTGGGAGGGAAGCGGTAGGTTGATGTTATTTGTAAAGATTTAGTATGTGGCGCTCAGCTCTCACCTGTGGCTCCTAGTAGCTGACAGCAGCCACACTCTGGGACATGACTTTATAGGATCTAGAGTCCATCAACCTCTGAATGGCAACAGCCAGGTTCTCCATCCCTGGTCTAAAGTTATAGGGATTTATAATCACTGGATGTAGTTGTTTCATTTAACTGCAAATCACCATGACTCTAAAACAACTGTAAATCTTTTAGACTTCCCTTCTCCCCTGCATTAAGATGGGATAGACCGGTAATTCGCAACCCACTGCTATTATTACACTAGCCTGTGAGGGATATTCAGTACCCATATTCCGGGAGGCAAAAGCCACTGTAGTTTTTCTGAACATGGAAAGCAGAGCTGTGGCTCTGCTGTGCTCTGCTTGTTCGAGAGATGTTAGCTTCAGAGCATTTTTGAATTGTCAGTTTTCTTCCGACAAGGGAAAAGGGCACTGGAGATTTACGGTAGTTTTGTAAAAAGGAAATAATAAATCAATTTGCTCGTAAGTTACAGCTTGCCAGTGAATGAGAGGCAAACAGCAACCAGAACAAGCAATGTCAGTACTAAAGGAGTCTGACCTCAGGGCACAGAGTCTATCCACAGTTGACTTTCCATGAATCATTAAGGTCAGCAGAGTGGGAAGACAGGTGTTTCAAAATCTGTTTTACTGGCAGATTTGTGGGGTTTTTTTTCCTTGTACTAGTGCATTTCATAGATTGTGGCGTTTGGAAGGGACCCTGAGGATCATCTAGTCCAACCCCCTGCAATGCAGGAATCTGCAACTGTCCCATATGGGGATCGAACCCGCAACCTTGATTTTATCAGCACTATGCTCTAACCAACTGAGCTATCCAGTTGTTCTATCTTGGCATAGCGAATTTGACAATGCCCATTGCATACCGGCTTGGTTTCCATAAGGATGAAGGGCAGTTTAAATATATTTTATGCAATAAATTAATAAAGATAGGGAGATTGAACTCCTGCGGGAGAATCCGCTACTACGTTCTTGGCCAGCTCTCATTCCTCTCCATTAGACTTCCACAGAGAACTCTGCAGCCGATTTTCCTCACATGCAGGAGAGGGGCCGTACTTTGACATTTCTTCCTCAAGACAAAAAAAATGTATCGGGTTAACTCCAAATTCTACAAACAAGAATGCTACAGCTCAAGCATTTCTTTTAGAAACTATAGCTGTGGCCCTCCAGATATCTTAATTCTATTTATTAAATTTATATCCCCTCCTTGCTCCCAAAGGAGCCCCAAAGTGGCAAAAACCAGGTTGTTGGACTCCAGCTCCCATCAGCCAGTGGTCAGGAATGCTGGGAGCTGGAGTCCATCATCTGTATTTCAACCCCCCCTTTTCATTTCATTAACCTTACACAGCACCACACTTAAGTATGTGTGTATCTGTGAAAATCAGTATCTCACTAAAATCAGCATCTTGTGCTGTCAGCCATGAATAAAACCCATTCAGTGGACTTAGGGAATCCATTCTTTTTTTGTTAGCCTCAGCCCCCTGAATCTGCCGCATTTGTAAATATTGATCTACCTATCAGAGATGTGGTAAGGACTTCTGAGATAATGCGCGCGAAGAATATGAACATTCCTATGTTTCTGTTATAATACCTTCCCTTGAAAATGCCCCAGTCCCTATTCCCAACCATGATCCACATTCAGTTTTTAACAGCTGGGTTGTGGGGGGGGGGGGTTGTGTGTACAAATAATAGCCATACACACATGTGATGAGTGACTTTGGTGCACCATTGGCTAATTTCTGGTGGGCTATCTAATGCCTGCTGTTTGAGGGTATTCTTGCAAATAATTCTGGTTTTCTCTCTGATCTGATAAGGAAAGTACTTCCTACATTCTTAAGCCAGGGTGAACACTTGGGATCACTTAATACAGATGAGGGACGTGGGTGGCACTGTGGTTTAAACCACTGAGCCTCTTGGACAGGCACCCCCAAACTCGGCCCTCCAGATGTTTTGTGACTACAACTCCCATCATCCCTAGCTAACAGGACCAGTGGTCAGGGATGATGGGAATTGTAGTCCCAAAACATCTGGAGGGCGGGTTTGGGGATGCCTGCTCTTGGCCTTGCCGATTGGAAAGTTGGCAGTTCAAATCCCCACCACGGGGTGAGCTCCCATTGCTCTGTCCCAGCTCCTGCCAACGTAGCAGTTCGAAAGCATGCCATTGCAAGTAGATAAATAGGTACTGTGGTGGCGGGAAGGTAAACAGCGTTTCCGTGTGATCTGGTTTTCATCACGGTGTTCCGTTGCACCAGAAGCGGTTCAGTCATACTGGCCACATGACCCGGAAAGCTGTCTGTGGACAAACGCCGACTCCCTTGGCCCGAAAGCGAGATAAGCGTCGCAACCCCATAGTCGTCTTCGACTGGACTTAACCGTCCAGGGGTCCTTTATCCTTTTACCTTTTACTTAATACAAATAAACTAGTAAGAGGTCTTGAGTATGCATTGTACTTTTGCAAACATAAAGCACATTGGTGGAACACAGGGGGAATTCTATTCTTTTTTATTTAAAAAAAAACCTGACCGCACAAGACCTGAAGTCGACTCATGGCTTCTTCAGGCACTTTGCCACATTCCTTTGCCAAGGGGGCCTGCAAACTATAATCATCCTCTCACATATTCATGCTTTCGACAGCACTGGATGGGCTCGAAGTTCTCCTCAGAAAAGGGTATCTTTCCCAAGGTGTAAAAATAACTGCCATTGTTGATTCATTAATTCCTGTCTGAATTCAGAATGAATATATGTTGGGGAAAATTATGCCAACTATATTTGCTCAAAGGAGTAATGGATGTGTGTGGATTATGCACACCACAAAATGCATTAATTCGTCTGTGGAAATTGGGAGCTGCCTGCTGCTTTCATCTTGAGGAAGGAGAGGGGTGCTGGGTCTTCGGTCTGCTTGAAAGCCATACCTCTGACCTGGATGATGTCGCCACTAAACCCCAGAAGAATCAGGGCACATCAAAGACTATGGTTACTCAGAGGGAGAGAGGGAGAGGGAGACACTCTGCACATTGTTAATTCATATGTTCCAGAACTGAGATATGGTGGGGAAATGTGTTCAAAGGCACAAATTCTATTTTGGAACCCACCTATAACTCTCTATGTTAGCAAAGCAATGAGGTGACATTTCCTATGACTTCATCCCATGACTTCACAGGAATGTTTGGAAGCTCCATCCATGTTTGTGGAGCCTATTATACTTCATCCAAACAAGGGGGACACCATTCACACATGCTTACATCACTGTGGGATCCACTTCCCCAACAGTCTTCTTGTGCTGTTACAATATATGTATGAATACCAGCAATCACATAGCCAGAGCCAAATATTTGGGTCCTTTCTGCCCAATTGTGTCTCAGCCAGGAAAGGGCCTGACAATCAAGCGGAAAGAACCCATGGGATCTGCCCTGCCCATGCTGCTCCAGATTCCAGATGTTAATACAGTGGCAGGACCCAGGCCAGTGTTTGAAAAGCTGTTGGCCTCTGGAACCTAGGTTACGGGCACCACAACACAATGTCTAGTCACATTATTTCCCCTCTTCCCCCCAATTCTGCCATACTTTCTATTTATATTTTTGAAACACATGAACTAACACACAGTTCACATCAGTGACACATTGTCAATATCACATTTTTAATAGCAATTCTTAATTGGACACCACAAACGTAAATGGAGCTTGGCCCCTGCAATCGTGGCCAAAACCATAAGTCAATTGAATAATTGATATTTACAAAGGCTGACATTATTATTTTATTTTATTTTAATTACAGTGGTACCTTGGTTCTCAAACGTAATCCATTCTGGAAGACCGTTTGAGTTCCAAAACATTCGAAAACCGAGGTGCAAAGGGCTGTCTGCAAATTCAATTGAGAAAATGTAAAAACACGCAGTGGAAGCCATTCGACTTCTGAGGCATGTTCGAAAACGGAAGCATTTACCATATTTTTCGCCCTATAGGACGCACCGTCCCATAAGGCACACCTAGTTTTTTGGGGGGGAAATAAAGGGGAAAAAATTATTTCCCCCCCAGGCGCGGGGCTGGGGCGGGGGAGGCCGGAGCTTCCCCCGACCCCAGCCCCCAAACAGGCAGCTCTCTGCAAGCCGTGGGAGCCCAGCGCTGGCTCCCGCTGCTTGTGGAGAGATCTGCGAAGCCTGGACGCGCTGATCTCAGTGCGTGCAGGCTTCGGCATGCCGGCAACTCTCCGCAAGCAGTGGGAGCGCTCCCACTGCTTGCGGAGAGGTCAGTGAAGCCTGGAGAGCGAGAGGGGTCGGTGCGCTTCAGCGAAAGCCTGCATTCGCCCCATAGGACGCACACACATTTCCCCTTCATTTTTGGAGGGGAAAAAGTGCGTCCTATAGGGCGAAAAATACGGTGCTTCTGGGTTTTCTGAAATGTTTGTCAACAGAGACGTTCTAGAACCAAGGTACCACTGTATAATAATTATATTATATTTTTATTTTATTGTTATGTAAAGTGTTGTGCTAGATTTGAACTCACATGCTTTTGGGGGGTGGGGAGGCAAAGCAGAAAAGGGAAGGGAGCAGCCAGCTATCTCACTTGCATGCAGGGCATAGAAGCATTTCTCTTCCTGCGCCCTCAGTGGTCAGTGGTGGCAATTTTCTTCTGGAGTCTCAAATCGCCACATGTGGTGCCAAGACTTCTCAAAGTGCTTGCAATCTGCCAATCCCCGGTTGCAAAATGTACCTGGTGCCTGGCTAACTTCGAACCATGCCCAGGACACATTATTTTCTGGAGAAATGGATGTTCTTGAGCATGGGTGTGGGGAAAATACTGCAGAAGAGCATAAGAATACAAGAAGACAGAGGAGGTGGAAGATGGGCATTGTGGCTACTAGCATGCCTCATCTGAACTTCAGAGCATGGGAAGTCACCCAAAGATATAAAAATTGTTTTTTTGAATTGTATTATGATTTGGAATATTTTTAATGTGGTTTTATTGGATTGTTAAAATGGAAAATTTAATATTTTTTTTTTTTAAAAAAAGAGGAGGCGGAACATGGGCATTGTGGCTAATAGCATGCCTCATCTGCAATTTGTGTCCCGTATTTATTCCACAATTATTATTGTCCTCCACTACTACGACCATCACCAGGGAAACATGAATGTGTTTGAGAGATGGAGAGATCCTTTTCCTGCAGTAAAGTTATACCTAATCACATAGCAGAAACGTGCTCCAATTTCAGCAGTGGTGTTCTGTTTTAAGCTTATCTGACACAAATGCCCTTTTGTTTTCCTTTTGTGAAAACTATTGGTTTGATTTCAATTCAGACTTTGCATTTTTAACATAGCTTGTGACGGTGCCTCACACCAAAACTACAAGTGAGCTTAAATGCACAGTTGCAGCCAGCAATGGCAACGATTTGTCCACTTCCCTGCCCACCCTGCTTTCCATAATGCCTAGGACAATTTCCCTGTAACTGGATGTCACAGTGTCGTGCATTTTCCCACTAATGATGTGGGATGGGGAAACCACAACACCACCGTGCCATGACATGGGTAAGCTGTCCTAGACATTACAGAGTGTGGAATAAAATACAAGGCTCCTGTTTTGAACACTTTGCACCCGACACTTTGCACCTATCAAGGCATACCGTCAGTCCATGCCTGGTGCCAGCTGTCAACTATATCAGTCACTGGCCAGGGCTCTCAAGAATTTGGAAGGGTCCCTCACTGGCCTGAACCAGTCATGCTGCCACTCACCACCCTCCCCACTGATCCAACCCCCAGGTGCTTTTCAACAGTCGGCAGTGCACCTTGTGATCTATTTGTGGCAAACAGAGGATTGCGGCAGGGCCAATGCCGGATTTTGCAGGGACCTTGGCACAGGTCTGGTGATGGGGCCCCCCACTTCCCCTAAATCCCATCACCACCATCAGGTCAGAGTCCAGTTTCACTTGTGGCAATGGCAGCCACAGATTTCTCTGCCACTGTTTTTGCTCTCAACAAGGATATTCTTCAGCTCTGGATGGAGTAGCAGCACTTTTGAAGAGGAGCCACACTCCTCTCCCAACAGCCCTTTTAAGTCGTCGAAAATGTAATGCTCCAGCCTATAGGATGGTTCACAGGAGCCGACTCCTAGGGGCCAAGGTCCCTTCGGGCCCCTTCCCAATAAAATATTTGGGAAGGCTGCCCCCCCCCCCATTGATGGGCATTGCCATTCAAATGGTGTATTGTGATCGAATACACAGGGCTGGGCTTATCTACCCCCCCCCCCATATTTTATTCAAGTTGGCACCCCTGATTTGTATTTCGTTGATCTGTAGTCTAAAACATGAAAATTTCATAGATCTGTGAGCTGCCAGGGCACTCCATTTGGGGTAACTTACAATGACAGGTGACCATCATAGAAGGCAGTGAAGCTTATCTCCCATTCAAAAGTGCCTCTGCCCTGGGTTTGGCATTGAGGCAGGGAGCACCACAACAGTGGCAGCAGCAAAAGCACAGAGGTGCTGTCACCATCACAAGCAGGGTTGGAGCCTGCCCTTCATTGTGTGTGCAAGTGTTGGGTTGTGGGGTGGGGGCACCCTGCCAAGGGTCCTCCCAAGCCTGACACCGGTCCTGCTCTAGTCCTCCTCGTGCCGCAAGCAGAGAGCTGTTGAACTGCCCAAAGCTGCCCTCAGAGCAAATAATTTCGTAAGAATGCGCTGAGTCGAGCTACTTGCTACAGGGGAAGGCTTCGAAAATTGGGACCACCAGTCAATGACCTGGAGGGGGGGACTGCTCCGAGGTGTATGAAAATATAATATTCAAATCGTCAACACAAACAAAAGCCAGCTAGGGAGCCTTTGCAAATGCGTAGTGTTTTGTTTTTTTAATTGGGTACAATCCGTCCCGATATTTCTGAAGAGTTGCACAACCTCGCATCCCATTATTCCAGCACCACCCATGTCACATGGAATGCTGAGCAGAGCAGTGGCTCTCACGTTCTTTGCTGAAAGTCTATCAGGGATTTCTCAGTGGGAAACTCAATAATGGTAGCTCAGTTTTCGTAGAATCATAGCATTGTAGAGTTGGAAGGGACCCTAAGGGCCATCTAGTCCAACCCCCTGCTTTGCTGAAGGGCAGCTTGCCCACCAATGCCAATTTTCCCGTCGACGTACAACCAGCAGGCAGACCCTTAGTTCACCACTTATGAACAGTCTCTGGCCCAACAAACCATGGCAAGGCTCACCTGACCAGACTATGAATTGCTAGAATGTGCCCCAAAATCCTCGGCAGTGTGTAGTGGTCATAAAACAGATACTGAAGAACAGCTCCCACCGGCTTTCCACAGTTGCCAGGCCTCCAGTGCTCCAGCAGGGTTCACGGTTAACACCTCTTTAAAAAAAACAAACCCCAGGCTAGCCACTGTTTCAATTTCCCACAATGCTCTGGAGTCCTATTATGTCTGGGGCATTATGGGAAATTAACAGAGCAGCTATATGGAACTGCCCAGCGCTGCTCTGAGTACTGCGGCTGTCTCCTCTGTTGGAAACAAGGTTCCCCCAGAGTCCCCCCACCCCACCCACACAAACTTGCACTTAAGGGCTCCTTGGAAGCTGTGCGGAAGAAAAAAGGCATTTCCTGAAGGTCAAAATTCTGAAAGACATCAGGTTAGAGTACAAAGTAATATTGCTGGTTTCCAAATACAATATATGAATCTTCAATTTGCCGTGGGTTTTGCCTTTCCTACAATGCTATACAGATTTCTTGGTCTGTGTGGAAGAAAGCTACACACTCTCACACACACACTCACAGAGAGAGAGAGCGCTATCAGTTGCCCTGATAGCTTCAACTACACTTCCTTCCTCGTAATCAGGGACATTGCATGTTTAGTGGGGCTGAGCGGAGATTCTAATCTGTGTTAGGGATCATTAAGTAATGGAGCAGTTATCACAGATTAATTAACCAGGATTTATTTATTTATTTAAAAGATCCCATCACGAACAGCACTCCGCCCCGCAGCCTGCTTACTCCATGGGTTACTCAGAGGCTGGGGTTACTTGCTCACACACAAGCAAGCAAGCAAGCTGGCCAGGGAGTCTTTGACTCGAAAGCTGGGCTGGCGTTTTTTGAGGCGCTCCAGCAGAGAGGCGAAAAAAGCCGGGGGGGGGGGGGCAGTGATGGAAGAGGAGGAAGAGGCTCTGCTCCCGGCTTCACACAACAAAACACACAAACACAGACTCCGTACCCACAGATGGGAGAAAGGGGAGGGGAAATTTAAAAAGAGAGGGAGGCGAGACTCCCCTTCCTCTCCCAGTCTCCACTGCCCATACTGGATCAGAGCACCCCTAACTCACCCCCGGTTTCGCTGCCCACCCCGGGGTTGGAAGGCTGAATGAGGAAGAGAAGGGGCAGGAAGAAGAGGAGAAGGAAGAGGGGATCTTTTCTCTCCCCCCCCCCCCACCCCGCTCACATTTGCCAGTCTGGTGTGTGTATATCCCCACTCTTTCCTCTAACCCCCTTCACTTCAACGCCCCCAACCACCACCACCAGCGTACCCCGGGGAGTGGAAAGTTGAATCGAGGGGGAGTGGGAGGGATCCAGAACCCTCCCCCCCTCTCTGCCCACTCTAGGTCAAACCGCAGCCCGCCTCTTACCTGCAACCCCCTGCTCCGGGCTTCCATCGCTCTGCAGCTCAAGTCGTCCCCGTCCAGTCCAGAAATCTCCTGCAGCAGCCGAGCCAAACTAAGCTAAGAGCCAGGCGAGCCGCCGCCGCCGCCGCGGCAGCCTCCTCCCCCGGCCTGCCCCGCCCCCACCTGCCTCCGCTTCATGTCTTGGGAAGGGTCTGCCTACAGGCAGCCTCGGGTGGCCTCCTCCCCGCCCCCCAGCAGGAGATTGCAGGGCCCCTGCAGTTTAAGAAGCAGGCGGGGACACTCCCCCCTCTCCTACGCACACCTGAGCTGGAGGCGAAGATGCTCACATCGCCCAGGACACCGCTCTGCGGTCACCTACCACCACCACCGGCTTTTGAACGCCATCTGATTTGGGCTTGAGCACCGTCTCTCTCATTTCACCCCACTGTGCCCCAGTAAAACTGCTCAAGTTCCAGCTCATACCTGACTCACCTGGACCCATTTGTTCTGAAGGCGTAGGAACAAAGGGTGCTGCTTGAGTCAGACCGCTGGCCCATCTAGCGGAGCATTGTCTCTAAACTGGTGGGCAGTGGAGCTCTTGGATTTCAGACAAGGTTTCCCCCCCCCTCTCTCTCCCCCAACCCTACCTGGAGATGCCAGCGATTGAAGCTGGGACCTTCAGATGCTCTGTCACTGAGCTACAGCCCTTCCCCATCGTGCACCTGTTGGCGGTTTACTGCACACATTGTAGGTCACAGATGGAGAACCTGGTGCTCTCCAGATATTGTTGGACTACCTCTTTGGCCCTTCGCTCTGCTGGCTGGAGCTGATGGGAGTTGGCATCCAACCACACCTGGAGGACCACAGGTTCCCCATTTTTGCTATAGGTGGAGAGTGGGGAGGTGGCCTGGCTGTGCCTTTGGGGAGGAAGCCATCATATAATAATAATATTATAATAATTTATTATTTATACCCCATTTGGCTGGGTTTCCCCAGCCACTCTGGGCAGCTTCCAACAGAATATTAAAATACAATAATCTATTAAACATTAAATAAAAGCTTCCATAAACAGGGCTGCCTTCAGATGTCTTCTAAAAGTCTGGTAGTTGTTTTCTCTTTGACATCTGGTGGGAGGGTGTTCCACAGGGCGGGTGCCACTACCGAGAAGGCCCTCTGCCTGGTTCCTTGTAACTTGGCCTCTCACAGTGAGGGAACCGCCAGAAGGCCCTCGGCGCTGGACCTCAGTGTCCGGGCAGAATGATGGGGTGGAGACGCTCCTTCAGGTATACTGGACTGAGGCCATTTAGGGCTAATAATAATAATATCATAGCCATTCAACCCCATTGCTTCTCTCTGATGGGCCTGTCTTTGTGTGTGTGATGTAAACAGAGTGCAGTCTTGAACCACTACAGAATTAGAATAACGAAAGGGGAGAGAAGGACTTGTTGCCAGTGCAATAAAATCAGCCTATCTGCCTTGAGATGAACCAAGTCTCAGCTGGCCACCGAGTTCCAGTTTTCTGCTCTGGGGCAAGATCCCTGATGAACCATCCAAGATTAAACGTAGGATCTCAAACCCAACCTGAGACTAAAGCCACACAGTCTCTATTAAAAAAAGAAAATCATAATTACATCAATGTGTGGTGCGTTTTAATGGTGCCCAACACCTGCCATTCAAGGCTACTTCACGCACTGCTTAATGGTTTGACCTTCCCATAGAAGACCTTCAAGAGGAGGTTCCAGACGCTTCAAAGGCCATCGGTTCACTGCTGAACTGCCCTATTAAGAAATTTGTCCTGGCATTTGGCTTAAATCTACAGTCCTATAATTTGAAGCTGCTGCTCTCTGTCAAGTTCTTCGAGCAGAAGTGGGAAATAATAGGGAAAGCACTTGCCTATCTAGCTGTTTCACATGAATAGCATTGCATTTAAAAGGTGCTTTAGAATTTCCACCATCTCTGGCTATTGGCCATGCTGGCTGAGGCTGATGTGAGTTAGAATCGAGCAACATCTGAAGGACTACAGGTCTCCCTTCCCCTGTCTTAGAGGATAAGGTGCATTAATAATTTCTCTCCACTTTGGGACACACTTTTCGTTGTCACCCACATCCTGAACCTACTCCCCTCCCCCCAGACTGAACACACACCGAAGCCAGTGTTTCCCCAACGTCTGATAAACGAGGCGTGTTTCCCCCTCCATGAATGAAAGGGCTTAGTTTGTAAAATCGAACGCTATGTACCTTCATAGGAGTATGCCCTCTGTGTTTCTGCATGAGTCACTGATCTGAGCATGCTCAAGATTGGAAGGAAGTAAGTTCAGAGTACTTAAACATGCAAAGAGGCAGTGGCTACTTTGATCCCCACAGTATATGATTGAAATAGTTCTTTTTGCAGGCACATGAGCAGTTCTCTTACAGTGTGTTATTGTGCCCTGTCACACAGATTGCAATTTGCTGCTTCAAGCCTTTCCTCATAGGGCTTGTCTCCAAGTCTCTTGTAGATCTCCTTGCAACTCCTCTTCCCAGTTTAGCAACATTCTCCTTAAATTAGGGCCCCCCAAACTGAACAGACACGGATGGGACACGGGTGGCACTGTGGGTTAAACCACAGAGCCTAGGACTTGCTGATCAGAAGGTTGGCGGTTCGAATCCCTGCGACGGGGTGAGCGCCCGTTGCTCGGTCCCTGCTCCTGCCAACCTAGCAGTTCAAAAGCACATCAAAGTGCAAGTAGATAAATAGGTACTGCTCCAGCGGGAAGGTAAACGGCGTTTCCGTGCGCTGCTCTGATTCGCCAGAAGCGGCTTAGTCATGCTGGCCACATGACCCAGAAGCTGTACGCCACCTCCCTCAGCCAATAAAGCGAGATGAGCACCGCAACCCCAGAGTCGGCCACGACTGGACCTAATGGTCAGGGGTCCCTTTACCTTTACCTTTAAACTGAACAGAGGACTCCCAGGGTGGGAGTCTGGTTGTAGATTCTTTTTGCATGTGAAGCTTAAAGGAAAGAGGGTCTTGCCTCATTCACTTTGCAATACGATCCTCTTTTGCTTTGCACTGCAGATGCCTCTCTTTCCGCATTAACATTATCAAACATCCTTGTAAATAGCGTAAGAAAGGCCCACGGCCATATTTAAGCTTCACATATGAAACGTGCTCTTGGAGCTACTAAGTGTGGAGCTGAAATTACCTCCTAAGAGTTGGATATTTTTGCATTTACTAATTTGAACCAAAAGGCTCCCTTTTTGCTACAGCATCACATGGTCAGCTCATGCTCAGCCCCCTTTCAATTTTCAGCACCGGTTTTGGAGCCTCGTTTTGGTCCTCCCCTTGAGCAGAAGTGTGCATTTACCCTTTTGCAGTTTTATTTTAAAGTTGTCAGCCCAGCTCTTCAAGTGTGTCAAGTTGCCTTGGGATTTTTTTTCTCCTGTCCTCTAAAGTGTTCACTAAATCCTCTCAGTTTTGTACTGTCTGTGGATTTTAGGAATGTGCTGCCCATTCCTTTCTCTAGGAAATGAGACAGATGGCAAGCTTTCTCTTAGAGCAGATGTGGGGAATCCCCAGCCCATGGGCCCAGTTAGGCCCTGCCAGGCTTCTCCATTTGGTGTCCTAGAATTGTAGAGTTGGAAGGGATCCTAAGGGTCATCTAGTCCAACCCCCTTCAATGCAGGAATCTTTTGCCCAATGTGGGGCTTGAACCCGTGACCCTGAGATCAAGAGTCTCATGCTCTACTGACTGAGCTATCCCGCAGGCTTGCAAAGCCATTTCACTGAAACCACACCCCACATCATATATGACATCAATGTGTGGGGCAGGTAAAGACGTGACTCAGCTAAAGAGGCATTTGCAGGCACCCACGGATCAGCTGGTGGGTAGCACATGCCAAGCCCTAGCCATGCAAAGCACTGTGCCTGGGGCTTTGCAAGAGGCCTTGGCAAAACCCAGCCACCAGCTTGCAAAGCTCCTTGCAAGAGCTGCAGAAGAGAACACTTGGCCGGGGTTTAGCAAGCCCTGGCGACAAGAGATTGTTGAGTCTTGCTGAGCCCCTTTCAAGCACTCTGCAGGACAGTGTGTTAGGGCCTGATCAGACTCAGTTCAATGTGGATCACGAACCTCTTGGGCCTCCTTCGATCCCCCCCATCGTCCATGTTGCGTTCTCCAACTACTGCTGTCCCCACACTTTCTCCTCCCTAAATCTGGAGTTTTAGCTCTGCTATTTGGGTTTTCAAAGGATGGGAGACATCCGGATTTAGGGAGCAGAATGTCAGTAGTAGTTGGAGGAGAACGCCGCATGGACGAGGGGGAATCGAAGGAGGTCTAATGGGTCCACAACACCCTTAAAAGTGTGATAGAGACTGTGAAAAAGTCCTCCCCCAGAGAGAATGCTGAAGGTATGACAGACACAATGCGTGTGATTTACCAACTCATCCCACTATTGTTGCTGATAAATGGAATGTTCAGGGTTGTGCGGTCCTTCAGGTATCTGCAAGACTGCTTAGCTTGCTCAGAGACAACAACAGAACTAAATAAATGAATGTAAATGATAGTTGTGGGAACTGTCTGATCCTCCACCAGACGTTGGGACTACAACTCCCATCATCCCTGGCCATTGGGCTTGCTGGCTGGGGCTGCTGGGAAATGGAATTCCAATAACAACAGGAGGGCTACAGGTTTCCCTGGTGTAGGACAAACCATTCTGGATCCCTTGAAAAGGTTATTGTCATGAACACATCTGCCTCAAGTAGAGAAGCATAGCATGAGTTAGAAAGCAGCCAGACAGCTGAGAGCAGTCGGCTGTCTACTCCCCCTGACATTGGGATGTTGATAAGACGTTAGCAGAGAGCGAGATGGAGAGAAGCCAACTCGCTCAAGAAGCACAGGCAGGCTTGGAAAGCAGGAGGGGTAGCATTTCCTCACTGGAAGAGGAGGCTATTAATCCCCTGAGTCCAAGGAATAGACGTATGGGAAAGGTATTAGACAGGAAACAAACCCAGAAACGTAAGGGTTATAGGTTCAGGATATTCTGCAGAACCAGGAAGTGCTCCTCAGAAGGGTCAACTGAATCGTAAGGTATGGAAGCTCCGATATAGTGTCCGAGACTGATTGTTTGTTTTGCAATAAATCTTCAAGCTAATTACGACTTGTGTGCTGCGTTATCAAGATGGCAGCCTGGGCTCCTGACAGTTATGATATCAAAATTTTGGATAGTTGTGAAGTATTATTTGTAGCACATATACGTAATGATTTATTCATTTTGCAACAAAAGAAGCAAACAGTAGGGGTTGTGTACAAGCCACATGTAATTGTGCCTCCATCATACCACCTCCACTCTCCTGAGAAGCTGTTGCCTATTTGCAGTCTTTGTTTTACAATGAAGATGTGAAACAGAAGCAGACCAGGAGCCTGTGTATTTGAATTAATTTATGTTCCCCTCGTCCCTTGGTAGCCCCAGCTCTGTTCCTACTTTCCTCGCCATTCTCCTAACACTCCTTGGGGAGAAAAGATGGCACATTTGTTTGTAACACGATGCTATCTAAGTGGAACAAAATGGACAGGCAAGTGATTTCTGTAGAGCGCTACAGTCTTAAAATTGGAGCTGGAGCCCAGTCAGTAAAGCCCTCTCATGGCATGCAGATCATGCATGTAACAACACCACTGAAAAGCTCGTATGTGGTTCCAGGATGACATCGTCTCTAGGCTTTTGTATAGCTTCTTTGATTGCAAATTGGCCAGTTGATATTTGTAGAACCAGGAATGCTCATGCCTACCTACAAAAGTGTGTCTGGGGTGGTGGTGGTGGGATGATATCGAAGCGTGGACCTGAGCAATTTCGGAGTTGGAAGGTTGCAAAAGCAAAAGCCTGTTTCTCTGGTGTGTGTGCTCCAGCTGTGTGTGCATGCTGTTTCTCTTGGGGGACAATGACTGATGCCACTTTAAATGTCTGGCACTGTCTGGTTGCGTACCTGCCCCCACACGCTGTAGATCAGCAGATATTCTGGGAAAAAGCATGCATCTCTTCAGTCCTCTTACTTCCCACAGAACCCCTCCTCCCTTGCAAAATGCTGTCCCTGAAACTTCCTATCACTTGGGGGAATTGAGCGACGTGAAGCAGTAATAATGAGGCAGGCAAGAGACTGGTCTGTCATACCTTCCTATCCTCATTTGCTCATTGGTTTTAGAAAAAGGTCACCGGTGGCTGGTGCCCATTAGGGGCTGGTAGGGTAGAAGTCAGGGAGACCAACACTAGGGGGAGCCAGAGTCAATGGCAGGCAGAGCCACCCAGCTGATTGGTTGTAAGGAAGAAGGTAGGCAGGTGGGGGCAGCTTGAGGGGAGGGAGGCAGTGGCCCATTGGCCTCAGTGAACCAGCCTCCACTGCAAAAGAGCAGGAATTTATCTTGCTTGGACACCTCCAGTTTGGTTGGCACTCCTTCCTTGGCCAAGGATTAGTTCCATCGCTTCCTTTCAGCTCCTTAAATCTGGTACCTGCAGCACAACGGCAAGAAGCACCTTCACAGTCCTTCCCAGTTCCTCACTGGGTGGAAGAGGTCTTCAATGACAATTTTTTGTGTGAAATATTGGTGACGACGGGGGGGGGGGGGCGGCAAGAGATATGTGGGGGGTAGGGAAAGAAGCACTCGAGAACTATTTTTAGTCAAGGAATTGGTTGCCAGGGACATTAAGCTAATTCCATCGCCATACATCAGGGAAATGACTGCGGAGCTGTTTTGGAGCCTAATTGAGGGGATTTATAGCAAAATGCAACTTGTCAGAGGTGGCAGAGGCAAAATAAAACACTCCCAAGGATGAGGAAAATCAGTCCATTTGTCATGCTTAACTCTGGATTCCTTGGCACAGCATACGGCAGATTGAGCCGAGAGTGGGATGGAGGAGGGAGACTTTGATCATGCCATCGACCCTGCTGGGCGTTTTCCAAAAGCCTGTGTGGATTCTGTATTTGGACCAGGCATGTGCTGGGCCCAGAAATCAGCACCCTTAGAACAACACCTTACTATCTACTTTTAAACGCAAGCTTCTTGTGTTCATGGATGTGAAGATATCATGATGGCGATCATCATCTGTTCCCTTAAAAAAAAATATCATAATATTGGTGCCTCCAGCTGTAAAACACTTGTCTCCTTCCCTGGCCAGAGTCCAACAGCTGGACCACTTCTCTCCAGCCTGTACTCAGGGAGGTGGGGCGTGTCATACCTAGGAACCACCAGCCATCAAAAGCTGTTGAAGAAAAATCTTCCAAGTCATTAGTGCCTAATGCAAAAAAAAATCATTAACTGCTTCCTAAACAATTAAAGAAAAGGTCATCTTCTCCCTCGATGGCTGGGAGGCTTTTTAAAAATGCAGACAATGGCTGGTGGAATTTATGAAGGGAAAGGTGAGGAGAGATTTCATGCAGTTAGAAAATGGGATTTCAGTTCCCTTGGTAGGGTTTTTTGCCTTTCCAAACTAGAATATACACATGTGATTTGCACACTTGCTAGAGGTTGCAAGATGCAGCTTGTCATAGTGTAAAAATGATACTATACTAGTGCAAGTTGTTGTTATTTAAAGAGTATGTGGGTAGTAAAACTATAGTTAATGGGTAGTAAAACTATAGTCCAGTCCTTTGATTAATTTGTCCCTTGCTTGAACCACAGGCAGCTTTGTGTGAGATAATCTTCAAGTGACTATTAAAAAGTGGGGGCCTAGGTTGGCTTGTGTGGGATTATGTGCTTTACAGATGCAGATTTGTGTAGGTGATCTCAAAGGTACAGTTGCATCCCTGTGATTCACAATAGTTTCTGCGGTACAAAACTGTCGCCAGCAAGGACATTCTAACCTCACTTGCAAGATCTCTAGCCAAGGGATGTGCCTCACTCCTGCATTCTGAATAGCACCCGGAGAGCTGACTAGATGTGTTACATAGAGATCTATCAGCATCAATTCAATGGCTCAGCCCATTGTACCAGCAGTAATTAGGAGGCATTAATAGAGAATGAATTTCTCACGTCATAATTACAACCGAAGGTGTGAACCAAATTTTCATCGGCTTGATTGCAAACACTCTGGAGTAGTTAAGCTAACAGTTCAAAATGATCTCTACAAACCGAATCACTGTGAGTAGCTCAGCACCACTATAAGCCATTGGGGTTGCAGGAAGGACTGTCTTGGGGGGATTTTAAGGGGAAAGGGGGTGTTTTAAGCATGCAATAGGTCACCTTGGTTACTTCCACTATCTTTTTAGACCATTTGTCTTCCTTGTAGTGGATTTTGACAGTCCAGCTCTCCCAGGTCACAGCCCTGCTAGGCTGCATTAGCAGTTGAGTGACTGTGTGAAGGCCCATCAGTGACTGTGGTGTGTGGAACAGTTTTATTTAGGCAATCTGAATGGCATGGCAGAAGCACAAGGCAGAGAAAATAATGGCAAACCGCAACAAGACCCTCCAAATCCCCACATTTCCATCTCCCCAGGAAGACTCAGTTGGTAGCTTTTTCTTTTACTTCCAGGGAATAACAGATTGCCCAATTTCAGACTAGCAATGAAAATTCCCTGTAGCCAAATTGTTGGACTACAAACTAGTAGTTTCCTGTTTCATGTGATGCGGATTGCTGCTGAGGTTTATTTTCAATATTTCAATTATCTACCTTGATTTGTTGGGGCTCAAGCCAGCTGGGAAACTTTACTCTCTGACCTCTTGCTGTTGTTATTATTATATTACTGTCTGTTAAATTTATGCCACCATCCATAGATCTCAGGGCAGTTTACAACATAAAATTACAATATAAAAACCACAAAATACATAAATGTTTTTGCCTGGCACCTAAAGGTGGATAATGAAGGCGTCAGCCGAACCTCTTTGGGGAGAGCATTCCACAAACAGGGAGCCACTGCAGAAAAGGCCTGTTCTCATGTTACCTGGTGGTAGCCTAATGCACTCTGCACATGCTTGGATGCACAATCTTTCCTATTGCTTCAGATGTTAGAACAGGTTGCTGGACTAGATGGGCCATTGGCCTGATCCTGCTGGCTCTTCTTATGTTCTTACATTGCACAGAACCGCATTCATGCCTGTTGTGGCACATCTTATTTGTTATTAACATTTATTATTTATTTTCTATTTGCAATTAGTTTCTTATTTACCACATGTTTTTTGGCTCAGAGCATTATACATCTGGCTCCTGTACAGTCCCCACATCCATGCAGCTGGCAGGACCAGATTAGTTTAGCTTCAGTCTTATCACGAGCCTTCGCACCATTCTCTGGGCCCTCCTGATGTCTGGTACAGTATGGATTTTTATTTGGCTCTAGCTGTTGCTCAATGTTGCAAAACGTCTTGACTCACAGGGCTGGCTTTGCAGGTCTGGAGGTTTCGTCAATAGTTGTCCTCCCTCCCTTTGTTCATTTGCAGGTCCAAGCTAATGGCTGCCTGGGTGGGTAGACAGGTCTTTTTTACCAGACCAGTAAATTTTACACACGGTGGCAAATTGGGGGAGTTCAGATATTACAAAGAGGCACTGCCTGAGGTCACTTTCATGCCAGACTATCCTCCTCAAGTCTTTAAGGTACGAGCAGAGGGAAACCAATGCCCCAAACCTCATTGCATCATGCTGAATTCAGCCAACCTCAAAATATAAAAGGAATAGGAAAAAATAGCTGAGAGAGGAGGAGAAGGAGAGAAGGAGGGGTGGTGGTGGTGATTTTTAAGGGCTTTGTCGAGGTCAGAATCTCCTTTTCTGCCACTCTATCTGTCTTTCAAAAATGACTTCAGAGTTGGAAAAGGTTCAGAGATTGTGCATGCCATGAAGAAAGTGCACAGGAAGTACTTAAGGTGTTCATGACATCACCTAAAGGAAGACACCCCCTTCTACCTATCAGAATAATTTTGAACACTTGACACCCTATTTTCTTTTTAATTCCTTAATTTTTTGTGGTTTTGGTATACACAATCTACTTTTTTTAAAAAAGTACTGCCTTCCTCACCACACATTAAAAAGTTACCCTTGCCCTTGTACAGGAATCTGGGATATCATTTAACCTATGTGGAACAATTGCATGTTAGGTAGCTATCACAGCAAAAAAAGAAAAAGAAAGGACATTTATCCGGGAAAGACTTTTGAGGAAGGCTCTGTGTACATTCCCTTTATATTTGCCATAACCCATATATTTCCCGTTATTTCTTAGGAAATACTGCATTTTGACGTGTGTCCACCCCCCCCCTGCCAAAAAAACAAAAACAAAACCCAGTTTGGATCAGAACTGAGAAAAAGAGCAACCTAGCTGTGTTTTAAGCTGGCAATGTGCACGCAGCAAATGTGTTGCTCTCCAGGGTCCTGAAATGGACTATTCTTTGGGAATCCCAGTTTAGAACGCTAAAAAGCGTCAATGGTGGTGGACAGAGAGGATGCTTGAGAAATCTGGTGTGCCCTAGACAGCACAGTGCTCATGGTTATTCTCCTCCTCCACACCCTGGCCACAAATGAGTGTCTGATACTACTCTACATAGAGTAGACATCTTAGGCTGCTGCAGGGGGGGGGGGGATCTGTAAAGAGCCTTGTGCAACATTACAAACATGAGCAGATTTATGGTGGGTGCGTAAGCTTTTATGGACTAGGGAGTCCACTTCATCAGATGCAAGATAGCTCCAGTCTCCCAGAGAGATAACAAGCATTTCATTATATTTTTGGCGGTGCTTTATGAGGCTTTTCTGGATCCAGAATTTGAAGTGGGATTGTGGCCAAATGATGCAATCAAAATTAATGTTATGTCTATGGGTAGGTGTGGGATAGGAGACTTTTAGGTCTCACACTATCTTCACATGAGGCAGGAAGGTTGCCCTCTGCTGTTGCACCAGAACTTGTGAAACTAGCTATTAAACCTAGTTGATGAAGGCGAAACCAAAACCAGTGATTAAGGATGGAATTTTCTGAAGCTCTTCATGTTGAGTGTATATGCACAGGGTTGTTGCCCCCCCCCAATTCCTACCTTGCTCCTTGATCTCAAGAAGAAGTGGGTTAATTTTTAACAGGTTCTGTTAAAATGCATTTTTTAAAGAACATATTAAACACATACTATATATGTATATGATCCAGGTTTCCTAAAGGAACCAGATGCATGCATGTTACATGCAATGGTATAAAAATACTTACGTATTCATATTTATAAAATTATGCATGCGGATCAATGCTTTAATACAGTGCATGGGTGACTCAGACATAAGCAGACACTTCATTGGGTCAGAACCATCAAATTCAGTGTATAAATCTGTTTAAATTGGATTCCGCCTTCATTGCTACCAACTCCTATTCATTCCTCACATGTACAGTGCAGTTTCACTTTTCAGGCTCCCAGCTCCCTGGGTCCTGTTTTTGCTTGCAAGAGTTGTTTCCAGTGCAGTGGAATTTCCCCTCTCTTTTTTATGAAGGGCATTAAAAACACAGCTTGGAAAGCAGCCCTCGTTTTATCACTGGGGAGGCTGTACATCAAATGCCAGGTCCATTTCCCTGTCCTGTGACTCCTGTTGTGGGCATTCTCCTCCCCCCTCCTTCCAAGAGGACAGTGTGCATTCCCAAGTGGATATTTGCAATTACTATGCCAGAACGCCTTTGTCAAAGACTAGTCACACTAGAGAGTGATTGTGCAAACAGTGCCAACAAGCTTTGGGGTGAAGTGGCAGTGTCCAATAAACTTGAAAACAGGGCAGAATGGATCCTGCAGCTAGGTCTGAAGCTAAGTGTGTGTGTGTGTGTGTGTGTGTGTGTGTGTGTGTTGCAGGCGAAGATGAGGCTAAGGGCACAATTGGAGGGACTGTCATAAATAGTATAGTAACAAAAAGGGGAAACCAAACATTCCATTAGCTACATAGCTGCATCTAAAGGCAGGGTGTTTTTACATAAATTGCAGGCACAGGGACACTGATCCGAATTGTGGTGCTAGTGGTGGGAAGTAGCAGGGGCTTCATCCTCCCCACATTGCTATGGCCCTGATCCAGATGGAGAACCAATGTCTGCAATTTGCATGGTGGAGGAGGGGAACATCTCCCATTGTAGAGCAGTGTTTCCCAACCTTTTTTGGGCAAAGGCACACTTGTTTCATGAAAAAAATCTCGAGGCACACCACCATTAGAAAATGTTTAAAAAATTAACTCTGTGCCTATATTGACTACCGTATTTTTCGCCCCATAGGACGCACCGGCCCATAGGACGCACCTAGATTTTGGGGGGGAAATAAAGGGGAAAAAATTATTCCCCCCCCCCAGACGCGGGGCTGGGGCGGGAGAAGCCCGAGCTTCCCCCGACCCCAGCCCCCAGAATGGGAGCCAGAGTGGCTCCCGGAGCTTGCGGGACTGGGGGTGGGGGAAGCCCGAGCTTCCCCCGCCCCCAGCCCCCAGAAAGGGTCCGAGAACGATGGCAAAGGTGAGCGCACCTTCGCCATCACTCCCAGAGCTTGCGGGGCTGGAGGTGGGGGAAGCCAGAGCTTCCCCCACCCCCAGCCCCCAGAAAGGGTCCGAGAGCGATGGCGAAGGTGAGCGCACCTTTGCCATTGCTCCCGGAGCTTGCAGGAGCTGGGGGTGGTGGAAGCCCGAGCTTCCCCCGCCCCCAGCCGCCAGAGCAGGTCAGAGAGCGATGGCGAAGGTGTGCGCACCTTTGGCATCGCTCTGGGACCTTGCACGGGCTGGGGGCGGGGGAAGCCGGAGCTTCTCCCGCCCCCAGCCGCCAGAGCAGGTCAGAGAGCGATGGTGAAGGTGTGCGCACCTTCGGCATCGCTCTGGGACCTTGCGCGGGCTGGGGGCGGGGGAAGCCGGAGCTTCTCCCGTCCCCAGCCCCCAGAGCAGGTCGGAGAGCGATGGCGAAGGTGCGCGCACCTTCCGCATCGCTCTGGGACCTTGCGCGGGCTGGGGGCGGGGGAAGCCGGAGCTTCTCCCGTCCCCAGCCCCCAGAGCAGGTCGGAGAGCAATGGCGAAGGTGCGCGCACCTTCCGCATCGCTCTGGGACCTTGCGCGGGCTGGGGGCGGGGGAAGCCGGAGCTTCTCCCGTCCCCAGCCCCCCGAACGGGTCGGAGAGCGATGGCGAAGGTGCGCGCACCTTCGCCATCGCTCTGGGACCTTGCACGGGCTGGGGGCGGGGGAAGCCGGAGCTTCTCCCGTCCCCAGCCCCCAGAGCGGGTCGGAGAGCGATGGCGAAGGTGCGCGCACCTTCCGCATCGCTCTGGGACCTTGCGCGGGCTGGGGGCGGGGGAAGCCGGAGCTTCTCCCGTCCCCAGCCCCCAGAGCGGGTCGGAGAGCGATGGCGAAGGTGCGCGCACCTTCGCCATCGCTCTGGGACCTTGCGCGGGCTGGGGGCGGGGGAAGCCGGAGCTTCTCCCGTCCCCAGCCCCCCGAACGGGTCGGAGAGCGATGGCGAAGGTGCTCGCAGCTTTGGCATCGCTCTGGGAGCTTGCGCGGCTGGGGGGATAGCTTCCTTAAGCCTGGAGAGCAAGAGGGGTCGGTGCGCACCGACCCCTCTCGCTCTCCAGGCTTCAGCGAAAGCCTGCATTCGCGGCGATGGGATGTGGGAGGGAGCTCGCTCGCCGCCCCGCGTGTGCTCGCCGCCGCCGCCCCGCCTCTCGCCGCCCGACTCGCCCGCCTCCCTCCCATGGCACACTAGGCAACGTCTCACGGCACACTAGTGTGCCGCGGAACACCGGTTGGGAAACACTGTTGTAGAGCACTGAAGCTCAGACAAGACTATTGTTATTTACATGTAGCAAAGCTGGGAGAGTGGATGAAATCCCATGAAAGGGTCTCTGTGGTCCTGATTCGTAGTATGGCTGCTCTCTTACCTTAGTTATCTGCACGAGGTGTGCTGGCCTTGTCTCCACTGGCCAGTTGTTGGAGTGGGGTGGCGGATGCTGTTGGGTGTTTTTGACTGAGTCCTAAGGTGAAGTATGTGTGAAAGCTCTGAGAAGAGTCATGCTGACGTTGTGCTCAAGTTCCATGGGGTGTTCAGGAGACAAGCTGTTTGCAAAGTGTCCTTTCTCCCAGTTTCACATCATCAAGGTTCTCACTTTAAGCTTGAGGGGACTCTTTCCATTGGACATTCAGGATGAACTGTGCGCATGACGTTATTGTGTCACTGTTCGGTTCACGGGCTATCGAAGTCCCAGCAGGGGACGTCAGGACTGGGGGCAAGATGGCGGGGTGGGAGCAGGAATGGGTGTCCAGAAGCCAGGAGTCAGGAGCCAAGAGTCTGAGGGTCAGAGAGCCGGGAGTCAAGATGCCAAGGGTCTGAGGGTCAGGAAGCAAAGAGTTACAAAGTCAGGGGTCCGAGGATCAAGAAGCAATGAGTCAAGTAGCCGAGGTTCAAGGATCAAGAAGCCAAACACAGCAAGGCAGGAAGCGTGTTGCTGTGGCAAAGAGCCGAAGGGAAATGCTGACCTTATATCCCTTCCCAGCTCTTGCCACCAGGTGCTGTGAGTTACCAATCGGCCTCACCTGTGAGGCTGTGCCTTGCCTCCTCAGAACAAACTTAGGAAGGCCCCAGTCCTGCAAAGCCCTACTGGTCACAGGGCCTGGCTCCTGCACGCACACCTGACCTAGTGTGACAGTATTCCCACTTTCAGTACCCTGTTGTACCTGGCAAGGTTTTGGGGTGGGAGCACTGCTTTGTTCCCAGTAAGTACGTGCCTTGCAATGACCTACTAAAATCCCATGACTTTTTATACCACAAATGTTCTGGGGCTGTTGTTGTTATTTGTGCCCCACCTTTGTGACGCTAATGTGCAAGAGTGCCCCCTCCAGATAACAATTATGCAGCAACACAGGGGAAGCACCAAAGAACCACCAATCAAGTGGAGCGATGTGCAGATGGCCCCGTATGAATCCACCGCTAACACACTATTATTGCATCAGTGGCATCAAAATCTCCCTCCCTATTGAACTCAGTGTAAGGAATATTGCTTGCACCAAGTTGTTCCAAGGACTGGCTGGGAGAGGGAAAGAGGTTTCCATTCAACATATTGGCACCCACTTCCCCATGTGCCAGGCTGTGCCCATACGGGGATCAGCATTGTGCTATTTATCTATATATTTATGGTGTTCACTAGCCAGAAGATTTGACTTCTATCTGTATCTGCAGCTTCGAGAAATAGCCTGCTCTGCTTCAGAGTCTCCCTGTGTCTTTCCAATTCAACACGTTATTTGGGGTTGAATTAGACCTATTAAAAAGTGGAGCTCTGTCTTCCCATCTTCTATTCACTATAATGGGGAATTAAAAAAAAATGCTATAACTCCTCGCTTGCTTTTCACAGAATTGATTGAAATTTGCAGCTATAGCTGTCCTTCTAAAGCGAATTAAGCCTCCTGGGTTATAGGCAGGTACATCCAGGGGTTTAAAGTTTGATGTTGTTTTATTTGAATTGGATTTATTTGCTGCTTTATTTGAATGGGTTTTATCTACAATTGGATATAATTTCGAGGCATGGTTGCCCCTTGTGATGAGATGGAGCCTGCCCAAGTTCAGAATGGCAGCTACAGTGATTATCCTGCAAAGACAGACTTCACCATTTTATTGTGGGTACAGGAAGAATCATAGAGCTGTAAAAGGGAACACCATGAATCCCAAGGAATTGCTGGGGTGGGGGAAATGTACCTCAGTCAGGACCCAGGTTGTTGGTGTCCCCCCTAGATTTTTTGGGATACAGCTTCTTCTCCCTAGGAGAGAGAGAGCTCTCCGTTGACTTGCATGGGAAAGAGGGTAGTGGGAAAATGACTATGAATTCGTCCCTCCTAGAAGAGAAGAAGAAGAGTTTGGATTTGATATCCTGCCTTTCACTCCCTTTAAGGAGTCTCAAAGCGGCTAACATTCTCCTTTCCCTTCCTCCCCCACAACAAACACTCTGTGAGGTGAGTGGGGCTGAGAGACTTCAAAGAAGTGTGACTGGCCCAAGGTCACCCAGCAGCTGCATGTGGAGGAGCGGAGACACGAACCTGGTTCCCCAGATTACGAGACTACCGCTCTTAACCACTACACCACACTGGCTCTCCTAGCAAACATCCTGCTGCTACCCCAAGAGTTATTGATGGGGTGCATATTTCTTCTTCCCTAGCCCTTGGGAGACAGCCTCTTTTCCTTGGAAAGAGATATATCTCCCTTGATTTTCATAGGGGAAGTGAATGAAGGAAAAATAAAATAAATCTACAGGAAAGTCTAGGGTGTGGCAAACATCCTTGCCTGAGCATGGACCCTATTATTCCAGGGGCCACTGGTGGGAGGTGGCGTTCTATCCCCTCCCCACCTCATTCATGGACTTTTGGGGAATACAATGGAGATGTCTCCATTGACTTGCGTAAGGGAAGGCACAGATTCTCATGCAAAGCAAATACCACATTTAATCCCTTCCCCAAAATTGCTGTGTTTGGGGGCTGTGAGGAAATAATTCATTGGGATTAAAAGTTAACCCTGTCCATCAAAATAAAAGATCCCACTACTCATTTCCCCACCCCCTCCTGGGCTCTTGAGAGTTTATCTAGCCAGCTTGACTTTGGGCTGTGTGTGTTGTGTGTGTTTGACACCTGAGGCCAGAGAGTCACTCAGAAGCTCTGGGAGTGCCCAGTTTGATCTGAAACGCTTTCTTAGTGGCATGATCCAATTCAGAAATGTGAGAATCTGATTTGCTTTGCCATTCAGGGTACGTGCAGAACTGATGCTCATTCCCTACTATCTATTTATCCTTTTTAAACAAAAAACAAAAAACTTTTGCAAACAGAATGATCCAAGCATTCAGACTTTACCCAATGTTTTGAATAAATGGAGGTCTGTTTGTTTGTTTTGCTGTCAGCTGCCGGTTTGAGCACCAGCTGCTTTTTCAGAAGATAAGAAGTGCAGCATTGCTAACCAGACGTAACAGGGTCAAGGATCAAAACAGGAAGGACTGCAAGCAGGTTGTTGCTGGAATTTCGAGAAATCTAAGTGGGCTGCCAGCGTAGCCTGCAGCCTCGGCAAATATGTGTTTCTTCCTGATTTGAGTGAGGCAGCTTGATCTGCCCAGTGCCTCCTTGTGGCAGAAAGTATGGAAGACGTTGCGGAACAGAGAGAGCTGAATCTCGCTCAGCATGTTCTACAGTACACCATCTGACAGCAGCTCTCCAGTGATTCAGACAAGGGGCACTCCCAGCCCGATCTGGAAATGCCAGGGATTGCACTTTAACCTTCTGCATGCAAATCCCACTCCCACTGAGCCACGCCTCTTCCCCTTCACTGTGCGAGGAATCCACCACCTAGCTCTTGCCCATCTGGAAAGGTTGACTCTTTCGTTGAGCCGCTTGCCTGTACCTTGAAACCTTTCACTGCAGCAGGCTTGAGACTTTTGCCTGGCATCTTATTGTGCAAAGAACAAAGAGCCACATCCACTGGCCACCTCTGGCATGCGGCTCCTGGTAGGTTACCAATGAGGGAATGCGGCTCTCGGGCTGGAAAAAGTTCCCCTCCCCTGTGGTACGAGATGCTGTCATACACTGGGATGTAGACGGGACCAGGATCAATGAGAAGATGGGATGAACAAGAATCACAAACATTTCAGCCTCCTCCTCCACCTCTTTCCCCCTTTCTCTGTGGTTTCCTCTCATCTCGGATTCTCTCGGTGTCTCCCGCAGCTTAATTACGAGGCTGGCATTTGTCAGGCCGTCAGCCCCCAAAACGGAGAGATTCATGGGAGGCTGTTGTCGCCTCGCAAGAACCAAAGGGGTGTGTGAGCGTGCAAAGGCCACTGCCTGCTTAGCAGCATCCCCGTTCCATAGGCAGTGGGTTTTCTTTCTCTTTCATTCCCCCTTCCTCCCCCTCTCTCTTTTTTTAAAAAATCAGCAGCTATTAATGGGGAGCAGAGGTGAAAATAAAACATTCACACCCACAATGAACTAACATTTTACGGCAGTCAATTTTATCTGCATGCAGGAAAATACAGAGGGATGGGGGAGGGGAGCGGGAGGCTGGTTCTTAAATTCTCAGCTGAACTGACAAATGCTGCAACAATGCAGACATTAAACACTGGTCAGAGATTCTTTTGAGCAGGGCATTCTCCTCCATTAGCTCCACCAAAGCCAGGATGGTACAGAGAGCCACCCCCCAGCAGATAGTGTCTTTTCAAGATATTCAAAGTCATTTGGGAGTGGGGTTGTCTGCCATAGTGGTTAAGAGGAATAGATATGAACCAGGTATGTGTGTGTGTGTGTGGGGGGGAACCCACTTCAGATTTTGTTTACCATGAACTAGGGATGCTTGAGGCTTTCATTTGGTCAGCAATTAACATTGAGGCAAATTTGACGTGATTTGCACTTCCTGGAATAATATGTGAATTGGAACATAGTTGTCTGTTTGATGGCTGAGCTTTGATAATGAATACGTACCTTGCCGATGATATGCTGCCACATTGTGCCTGTATGGAGGCAGATAAGGGCATTAAAGTTCCGTTAGGTTCTTCTCTCTGCTGACAGTCTGAATTCAATTTCTTTCAGACTTTCCATCTCCTCTTCCCAGCAACTCCTTCTTTCATTGAACCTGTCTTCTTTTAGAGAAGGTACAGAGTAAAATACGGGCAGATAAAATGGTATTAGAGGAATGGTTCATTATCTGAACCAAGGTGTGGGCCTCTAGATGTTGCTGAACTACAACTCCCATCATCCCCGACCAATAGCCATGTTGGCTGGGGCTGATGGGAGTCGGAGTCCAGCAACATCTGCAGGGACACGTATTCCCCACCCCAGGGTTATGCTGTGGTTATATTTTCAAAGGGTTGTGCAAATCCTCCATGGCTTCCTTGTCCTCAAGCAACTCTGACAATATAATATGTAACTTGGCACAAGGCACAGACTTAATCCAATGAAGACTGCAGAAGTTTCCACTGTTATCGCCTTGTGAAATAAACCGCACACAGGATTTAACAAAGTTCTCTTTCAAGGAGACATCTCCCCCCCCCCATCCTCTCTCCTTACCTTTAATATCCGGCTTGGGAAAGAGTTGTGTAACTTGGAAAACACACACCTTACAGTGCATTGTAATCATCGCTTGGGCCTAATTCACTGATCCTGTGAATGGATCGATGCAGCTGTCAATACAGCCATTTGACTATTCTTAGAAAGAACAAGTGAGGTGTTTTTTTCACGGGGGGGGGGGGGGTGGAGGTGGCAAGAAGGCACAGAAGAAGAAAGTGCTCAGACAGAACTAGTCATGATAGCTTCATCTAACCTACCTTACCCGAAGGAGCATATCTACCCCCATGTTGAGCCCAGACACTGAGATCCAGCTCCAAGGGCCTTCTGGCAGTTCTCTCACTGCAAGAAGTGAAGCTACAGGGAACCAGGCAGAGGGCCTTCTCGGTAGTAGCACCCACCCTGTGGAACGCCCTCCCATCACATGTCAAGGAGATGATATAACCTTTAGAAGACATCTGAAGGCAGCCCTGTATAGGGAAGCTTTTTAATGTTTAATGTTTTATTATGTTTTTATATATGTTGGAAGCCGCCCATTGTGGCTGAGGCAACCCAGTCAGATGGGCGGGGTACAAATTATTATTAATAATATTAATTACAGGGTTGTTGTGAGGGTAAAAGGGTGGAGTGGTATGTAAGTGATCTGAGCTTCCTCGGCAAAGTGCAATGAATAATTTTTAAAAGTGATGAGTGACACCAAGAAAGCAAAGTGGGGAAAATACATTCCCTTTCTCCCTGCCTGTCTATCTCTCTCTCCCTTCTGCCTCCTGTCTCATAATTTTTTTAAAAAAATTCCAGTCATCCACCGAAACTGATAGGCAGCCTGGGAAGAGCAAACAAAACGATATACTTCTTGATCTTAATAGCCCATTTTATCACCAATGGTTCTTGCTGTTGACTACTTAATGTGAGCTTGGCTCCGTCCTACGTGGTTTTAATTCAGGCATTGTATATGCTTTCAGCGGCTTTGTGTTTACCTTTTTCGCGATGAGCTGCCTTGAGTTCATTTTGAAAGAGAGGTAGGACATGAATGTTTTAAAAGACTAATACATAATTAAAGTAAAATTATTCACCCAATGTTATGAGAAGCCCCGGCAGAAATTGGCTCAGTCTGGTGGCTGATGACTGCATGATGGAAGATGGGTCTATCAGTGACTAGCTATCAGCCGTGCCAACCGGTGGGGGCTACTTCATTAGGGCTAATGGGACACTGCCCCACCAACCTCTCTCTGCCCACAGTCAGCCCCCACCTGCCTGCCTGCCTTCTTACTTACATCCAGTGCAGGGCAGCTTCCTCCTCCTCAGTCCCGGTGTTGTTGCCCTTGTAGAACTCAGCAGGAAGGAGGATGGGGCTGGAGGCTCCGCCTGTCCTTCGCTCTGGCGCCACCTACTGTTAGCCTCCCTGCCTTCTGCTCTATCAGTGTGCATCAACCACTGCAGATGGTACCAAAAAGTCAGAACATCCACCTGCAGCATCAGCAATCTTCCCCTCTGACCACCACATGCTGAGAGCTAACAACAGGGAAGTGGAACCTCAGGCCTGGAAGCGGGGGCGAAATATGGCCCTCCTGTCCTGTCTGGCCCTTGGGACTGTCCCCTTTCCACATCCCCACTCCAGCCACACCCCATCACCCACCTTGCTTCACATTATCCTTGAGTGGTTTTGCCTGAATGGAATGTTAACATTTAAACCTCCCGTCCCATGTGTGTGGGAGAAATATGAGAATAAGCAGGCAGTGAAGCCCTTTTTAGCAGAGCAAAAACACTTACACACTTTTGCAGCTTACTGAAAGCTAGGAATTAGGCAATTACATATTGTATCCCTTTTTCCTTGTCTGTCCCCATTGCTAAGAATAAACCACATGTATCTGTAAGAATAAAAATCTAGGACCCTTGTACCTACGGGACCGCCTCTCCCGGTATGCCCCACGGAAAGCCTCAAGGTCCATAAATAGCAACACCCTAGTGGTCCCGGGCCCTAAGGAAGTTAGATTAGCTTCAACCAGAGCCAGGGCCTTTTCAACTCTGGCTCCAGCCTGGTGGAACGCTCTGCCTCATGAGACCAGGGCCCTGCAGGATCTGATTTCTTTCCTCAGGGCCTGTAAGACTGAGTTGTTCCGCCTGGCCTTTGGCTTGGAGCCAATTTGATTCTCTCCCTCTCTTTCTTTTTTCCTTTCCTTCTCCTCCTGCAATGAGGCTACATTTTAATATTTTAATGTTTCAATATTTAAATCTTGTATTTTAATTTTGTTTTTAAGTTGTAATCATTCAACTTGATTTTATTATTGCTTGTAAGCCGCTCTGAGCCCGGCCTTCACAATACACAATTAGTTTCCAAAACGGAGTTTGGGATCTGAGCAGAGCCCAGGCAGGTATGTCTTCTCACATTCCTGGCTTAAAGGAGAGAGAGAGAGAGAGAGAGAGAGAGAGAGAGAGAGAGAGAGAGAGAGCGCACTCAGGCAGGAAGGAAATACATTGGATTATTTCCTTTGTTAGAAATGCCGACCGAAACATTAAAGAAGTGACCTCATACAGTCCCTTCTGTATTGATTCAGGAACTCTGAGTGTCAGCCCTTCATGTGACTGTCTGCCAATCATGCATTTGTGATTTTGACTGGAAATCCCACAGCAAGTGGCCTCGAACGGGAATGTGAACCTCAGGCTGAAATAGCTTCCCTCCTTCTAGGATAGATATAAATATCATGCTTGCGGATCTCTTGTCCCCGTGGGAAAGTTTGTAGCTGCTCCTGAAATGCAGACGATACGTCCGATAGCTGATCTGGTGAAAACAATCCTCATGTTCTAACCTTCTAATATAAAATGCAGCCTGCCTGCCTTAGATGGGCTATAGAAGTGATTCTGTAGCTCAGAGATGGCCAACTTGTCACCCACAGGGACCACCAAGATTGCAAAGCAATTTCAACCTGGAAGACCTAACAAACTGAATTCAAAGTGTGTCTTTGAAACAAAACACGAACAAACAAGCATTTGTGCCCAGAACTGGCAAAAGAGGCTAACAATATTTGTTTTTGAGCCTCTCTCTGCTAGTTACCTGAACAGCTGAATGTGTGTTGACTGAGCCTGGCAAGAGATGGACTCCTGTATATATCCAAGTGGAACAAACTACTCATTGCACTATACTTCCTCTTGCTTTCATCATGACAATAAGTAGAGTGGGCTCATTGAGGGACACAGGTGGCAAAGGCCCACAGAGGCCGTGGAGGGAGTAGATACCAATTAATGGCTCGTGCCACTCAAGACCCCAAAAGAGGAAACGTTCTCCATCTTTTCCTACAATACCTTCTTCCAAAATGCCGAGTTGCCCTGCTGTTTGCCACCTTCTGAGTAATGGGTTTCTTTGTCAATGAACTTAATGAAATGCTCTAATTTAGGAAGGGATCCAAATAGAACTGTGGAGGATGGGAGCCACAATAAACAAACCATTAAAAAGGCTTCCTGGAACCAAAAGGAGCCTCCTTCCTTGCAGGCAAAACAATTTAATTCATTTCAGGCACCGAGCTCAACCCATCCCCTTTCACGAGTCTTTTAGCCGTGACATCTGATGTGGCTCCTGGTGAGACATGAATGAGTCAACAGTAGTGTCCACCTTGTACAAAGAACCACGGGCTCCATGAAGTCACCTTTGAGGCAGAGGGTCACCATCATTTTAAAGTCCACAGAGCTCTGTGCATATTTTTTTTAGAGTGGCTGGTCCTCACTCTCTGGATGGGTATGACAGATTCTTCAGCTTCCTTCGACCCTCTGCCCATCTCCATGGATGACAAGCAGAGATGCCAGAATGCAGCAGCTAGACTGGTGACTGGGAGCGGCCACCGAGACCACATAACACCGGTCTTGAAAGATCTACATTGGCTCCCAGCACAATTCAAAGTGTTGGTGTTGACCTTTAAAGCCCTAAATGGCCTCGGTCCAGTATACCTGAAGGAGTGTCTCCATCCCCATCATTCTGCCCGGATACTGAGGTCCAGTGCCAAGGGCCTTCTGGCGGTTCCCTCATTGCAAGAAGTAAGGTTACAGGGAACCAGGCAGAGGGCCTTCTCGGTAGTGGCGCCTGCCCTGTGGAATACCCTCCCACCAGATGTCCAAGAGAAGAACAACTACCAGACTTTTGGAAGACATCTGAAGGCAGCCCTGTTTAGGGAAGCTTTTAATGTTTAACAGACGACTGTATTTTAATACTTTGTTGGAAGCTGCCCAGAGTGGCTGGGGAAATTCTATTCTTCTATTCTAGAGACCAATAATACTGACGGAGAAGCCACTGGAAGCCATTTTGTGTGTCCACAGGCAGAAATGTGGGCAAAAATTGTAATGTCAAGTGAATAATGACACCTCAACTCCTCCCATCTAAAATGACACCACGTGGGTATTGTTTTGTCATCCCATCAGCTGGAACTAGACCATACATACTGTAGAGGTGTCCGAATCATCCAATGTGTCTGGAGCCAGCGTGGTGTAGTGGTTGGAGTGTCCATCCAGGACCAGGGAGACCAGGGTTCAAATCCCCCACTGGGCCATGAAACTCACTGGGTGACCACCTCTCTCAATCTAACCTACCTCACAGGGTTGTTTTGAGGAGAAAATGGAGGTGGTGGTGGGGAACGATGCATGCTTCCTTGAGCACCTTGAAAGAAAGGTGGAATATAAATGTAATAAACAAATATCCCAAAAGCTCATCATTCTAAACAGAAGTCACTGCCTCTCTGTTCAGAAGCGGTGTTTCAGATACACAGCAGACAGACACCAGAAATAGATTTTAATTAGCTGTAGTGAATAATTTGAGAGAGAAAGACAACAATATTTAGAAATTGCGAGGCATAAACCTAGGGCATAGCCCATCAGGAAGCTCTTCGCTGTGTGTTTTATGGAAATCAGTGGGAGTGCCCTTGAAGCAGGAATATTTCATAGTGAATTGCTTCCTTCTTCATTTAAGCAAGCAATTCTGGGCTGGGTAGTCTAAATTTAATTGTCTTCATATCATCACAGAGCAACAAATGAACAGCAAACTCATGAAGGGGAAGGGCAGGTCTTTTGACGAGTTGAAGACAGCAGGCTTCTTTTTAATAGTGTACATTTCTGGATCCTACCCCTGCTTGCGCTGCATTTCCTACCTCTACCCATCTTGGATCCAACTTGTGCCAGCTCTGGAGCCCCTCCCAATGGAGTTTAGGTTTCTGCAGGTGTTTCCTGCAACTTGTCATTGATGCAATCCTACCGCATTAGCGGTGGATTTATCCTGGAGCACCCACACACCATTCCACTTCCGTAGCTGTTCTGCGACACTTCTCAAATCTTACCGCATTATTGTGATTCAAAAGAGGTGCAGGCAACGGCAGCAACACCACCACCACCCTCAGAACATTTCCAGTATGAAAAATCACACGATTTCTGCAGGAAGCTGCAGCACATGGCACCACTAGGAAACGAAGCAAGGTGTCTGCCCTGAGACATTTCCAGGCTCAAAACAGCATTGAAAGCAGAATCACACATGAGATCATGAGCACAAATAACCATAAATGCACGAGAAAAAGTCTGTCTGGAGGAGCCCCTAAAAGCACTCGATTGAAAGGCAAAACCACAATGAGGAAGTACGGTAATTCCACTTCTAAAGTGATCCTGGCTTCCTTAGGAAGCACATAGCTGGATACTTCCCAGCTTTGAATCTCCCTTTTCTTGGTTTTTGCTCTGTCTCATATCATGTAGATGAGCTCCTGGTAAGTTCTTGGTGTTCTATCAGTGCCTCCTCTACAGTGAATGAGGCGGGGGGAGCGTAAATGCACCAGCGGCTGCCAAAAAAGGGAGCTATTAACCTCATTATTCCACTTAGGAGCCCTGGACCCGGCCAAAGCCAATTTCATGACTTCTCCAAGAACATGACACCCCTAATGCATCACTGGTGTAATTACCATGCATGGCACAAGCAGGTGATGCCAAGTCCAGGGCAGCCTCACTAATGGGAGAGGGGGTTGCTCAGTGATTTTAGCAAAACATTGAATCAGCAGGAATGCAGATTCTGTTGCAGGGACAGCAAAGGCCATTCAACAATGCACTGACAGCATGCACAAGATGTGGGAGAAAACCTACCCCTTTGAAATCTCAGCTGGAGATCCAATTGACATATTTTATGAAGGGCATAAGAGGATTGGAGAAGACTCAAAGAACAGCACTGCAGAGGATGGTCATGAAAGGCTTGTGAATCATGTGACATAAGGCACCCTTGTCAATGTATTAAAGTGGCAATTATGTCTCCCTTGATCATTTCCCCTCTGTGAGCTAAATGGGTCTTTGGGTTTCCCCGAGAGGCTGCAATTTTAAGATGCTGGAAAGGTTCTAGTTCAGAAGAAGAACAGTTCTGCACTGGTATTGCGAGTCATGCTGTTCTCCTTTGCAGAGAAATCTCCCCTTTAAGCTTTGTGTGGGAAGAATAAAAATCCCCACAACCCACATGTGAGGAGTAAATAACAAAAGAATCAGCTGGGTGCCTAGATTCAAAACACAGGGCTAAACTCACTCTCCAGCAGGAGAGAGGCCCCGTAGCAGAGTTTAAACTCACAAAAGTCAAGCAGAGGTATAGCATTAGGCATACAGGTCGTTGCACTGCTTGCAAACAGTGACCTTCTCTTTCTACCCCTCTTGCAATAAACAGACTACACTGTGCTAAGTAAGCTTAAAATGCTTTACTTACAAAATGTTCCAAAGGTCAGATTCATGCATTTATCAAAGTAGCAGCAAGGCGAACACCGGCAGAATATTCTTGGGTAGAAAATACAGAAAGACAGCTTCAAATGCATGCTCTAAGCTTGGAGCTTGCTTAGGCACTTCTTCCTTGGTCAGCTGCATGGTGTGAAGAGAGTGAGGAACAGGAAGAGAAGCCTCTTCACTTCCTCTCTCATGGAGAAGAGGAGGCATGACCTAGCTGAGTCTAGGAACAAGACTCTCTGGTCTTAACCCCTTCATGCACTAACTGGCACTCATGCATAGTTATGTTTGTCTGCAATTTCCCACAAATCCCTTCTCAGACAAATATAACAATTGCACGCACAATTTAATAAATTAGTGGTGGTATCTTGCCTTCTCCTCGGGCAGCAAAACGTCTTCATCCAGCCCTGTGCTTTCTCCTTGCTACTGAGTTATATCAGCCACATGCTTCATTCATCTGGGATGTGGCGAAAAGGTTTTAGGATCAGAGCATGTGGCTTTTGAAAGGATTTGAGCCCCAGCACCTCTCAATTTAGAAGCTAGCTGAGTCCTCCCTCCTCCCGCACCCGGAGGAAGCCACACAAGAGGCCCTCAGCCAGAACAAAAAGGTTGAAGAGGAAATTAAAGAAATTAAAGAGATGAGCAGGAATCCAAGGAACAGGCGAAGTGCAAAGGGGCATCAGCTTTGTGCTTTTCAGCCTGAGCATTGTTGAAGATGCACATGGATTTCTGTCAGCTTTCTCCTGAAAATGAGGCCATTTAGCTGATGGAGGGGAATTATCCAGAAAAGCTCCACTAATCTGTTTTGACACGCTGAAACAGTTTACCACAAATTCACTCCTCAGCTTCAACTCGGTTCCAAAGGGAATGAGTCAACCTCTGTCACTCAGTAGAGGAGCAGGCATTACAGAAGCTTGTCTGACTGCCTGGGCACCTTAGATCAGGTCTGGGTCCACACCCCTCTCCAAGACTTGCTTTTTAAAGGCTGCTTCACAGACCAGGTGTACATCACTTGCTGACTTAGGAAGGAACACAGGAGCCTTATACTCAGTCAGACCATTTGTCCATCTGGCTCAGTGTTGTCTACACCGATTGGGCAGTGACTTTCCAGGATTCCAGGCAGAGTTTTCTCCCAGAACTACCTGGAAATGCCAGGTAAACACAATAAAACATCAAACTTTAAAAACTTCCCTAAACAGGATTGCCTTCAGATGTCCTCTAAAAGTCAGGTAGTTGTTTATTTCATTGACATCTGATGGAAGGGTGCCACCACTGAGAAGGCCCTCTGCCTGGTTCCCTGGAACCTCACTTCTCACAGGGAGGGAACCGCCAGAAGGCTCTTGGAGCTGGACCTCAGTGTCCGGGCTGAACGATGGGGGTGGAGACGCTCCTTCAGGTATACTGGGTTGAGGCACATGACTTCCCCAAAGAATCTTGGGAAATGCACCTGTGAATCATAGCTCGGTGAGGGGATGATGACAATAAACGAGCTTTGCTTGTATGGTCTGGATCTGCCCATAGTGTGCCATTTGGGGGCGCTCTTGTTCATTCTGCATTCTGAGCAGGGCCCTGGGCTTCTGCGGCAAAGCCCTGGCTTATTGGTACCATTGCACTCGACACACTACTTTCTCCTGTTATTACTGATTCTGTCTCTCCCCGCTTTCTACATGCTGCCACCAACCAACATCTGAACAGTTCTGCCTCCCCAGGGGACTCGATTAGCAGCTGACAACTTCAGCAAAGCTTGGTTGATCAGCGCCCACCTTCCCATTAAGGCTGACAGCCTTATCCTTATCCTTATCAGTTGCAGCCACAGAGATACCTCCACTCCTCCACCCCTGCAAAGGAAAGAAATCTCTGGGGCACATCTGCTTCACTTCTGCTTCAATTCTAGCAGGTTATGTGTAAGCTAAAATTCTCTCTCACCCATCTGAAAAGGCCCTTGCATGTCTCAATGGGTTGGCTGGCAGGAACCCAACGGGGGCGGGGGGACTTTCCTCATCATGTAGGGACAGAGGAGAGATTCAGTTCAATTCCCACTTAAAGGTGAACTGACCTCATTCACACTTTCTGAAACAATCTACGAACCAGAACGCGGCCATCCTTTGAAATTTGCACTTCTGCGAATTTTGCAATGTAGTTGTCCAGCCAGGTAATGTGTACCAAAACACATACGCACTGTGTGCAAAGAAGAAAAGTGTGCACATTCTGCAAACTGGAACACGGCCATCCTTTGAAATTTGCACTTCTGCGAATTTTGCAATGTAGTTCTCCGGCCAGGCAATGTGTACCAAAATGCATATGCACTGTGTGCAAAGAAGTAAAGTGTGCACATAAATGCACATATGAGTAAAAATAGCATACAAAAAAGGCATTGCAACAGGGGAAATGGCTTGCAAAAATCAACGTAGATTATAATTGCTTACAAAACTCTGTTTATCAGGAGAAATTCACTGTAAAAAAAAAATGCTGCGAGTTTTCAAGAATAACTAAAATTCATGGATTGCTGCAGAAAGGTGGATAACTGAATTTAATAATGGGGAAAATGAGAAATTGAGTGGACTGAAATTGACCGGACTAGCCAAAATGGCAGCCTGCAGATGATGCTGAACTACAACTCCCATCAACCTAAATCACTGGCAATGCTGGCAAGGGCTGATGGGAAGTGTAGTCCAGCAACATCAGGGGACAATAAAAAAGTGGAGTAGCTATATGACATATGAGTCCCTTGCTTCCAAAGGCTTCCCACCCTCCTGACTCCCTATCTGAGTGATTCAGCTACTCCCTCTCCCCAACCCAGCCAGTTCTTCCTATTCAGCCTGATGGGGCTGCAGCTCCTGAGCAGATTTTCAGCCCAGAAGAGGAAGGATGTGGGAGGCTGGATTCCTGCCCTAGTGATTTCTAGGGATCTTGGATGATTACACAGTTTCCTGCCTTCTCTTCCTAGAAGCAATCATGTCCCACAGAGTACATAGGCCTACAAATCTGGCAGCAAGCCTCGTTTCTTTGCACTCTCGCCAGCTTTCCCCTCACCCATGAGCATTACTGAAAAGGAGGCTAATGGAAGGGGACGGGTTGCCAGACTTTTTTGCTGGCCCTGCTCCTGTGCCTTAACAGCAACTTGATGCATGGGCATTAGCAGGTGGCTGAAGCTTGTTCTCCCCACTGCAAGAAAGTTCAGATTTCTGCAGATCCAGCTGTTGTGCAAAGGGCAAGGCAGCAACCCAGGGTTTGTCCAGCCCAGTGAGATCCTTGCAGAAGGCAATTAAAAATAAAACAAAGGCGGGAGCGGGGGAGGCTGGTGTTGGCACAGGGCATCTCTAGGCTACTGCCAGGCAGTGGTGACTAAGAGGCACCATTTGAAATTTCCCACAATGCCCCATAGCAACACCCACTGCTGATTGGAGGATTGCTGCTGCTAAGCATGCTGGGAGGCCCATTGACATATGAGGGACATACCATAGAGAACAATGAAGGGGGGGGGGAAGGCCCAAGCTGCATGGAGCCAGCCTGAACTGCCATTGAGGTGGATCTGAAGTAGTCTGTAGCTATGGCTGCTAATTAAGATGGCTTTAATAATAATAATAATAATAATAATAATAATAATAATAATAATAATAATAATGGAATGCATAATAGATCTGAAAAAAGGAACAAATTCTTGGAGGGAGAGTCCACCCATGGCTAAAAGTCAGCTAAAAAGAGCTTCCATGTTCAGAGGCAGTCTCTGAATACCAAATACTGGAGACAAACAGCAGAGGGTAGTCACCACCAGCTATCACTTCTGCTTCCCTGAGGCATCTGACAGGTCATCCTTGACCACTATGCTAGACTAAGTGGGCCTCAAGTGCCATCCGGGAAGACAGTTCTTAGGTTCTTAATTTGAAATGCTGGTAACATTCAGATACCTTATATCGACCAGCCTAAATAATATGGCGAAAGACTGCCAATTAAAATGGGGACAGATTTGTGTTTGTGGTAGCTTAACCAATGTGAATCGCTGGACCATGTGGGATCAGCAAGGCGAACGGCTAATATAAGAGAACCTAATGATGATTGTTTTGCAGAAGAATGGAAGCTCTTTTCAGACTATTTATAGAAGTATTATAGTATGATGAATTCACAAGAGCAGGATTCAAACAACGAGCAACAGAAGGAACGAGAGATTATTGTGTTATTGCAATGATATGAGAGAGAGAAGATAGGGTGCTGCAAGGTGGAAGAAATAAAAAAAAATGGAAAATGGGATGGGAAGTTGACGAAACAGAAGAAAAACCTATCATGTACTGGAACGTATATGTGAAATTTCTGAAAATATAATAAATTATAACTAAAAAAACAACAAAACACCAATGTGAATTGCTCACTAAAGGCCATTGGTTTGCAGTTTGAAGCCCTTCAGCCAGGTTGACAGGCAGCTCACACGACTTGGAATAGGTGTCCTTAGGCCAGGGATGGGGAACCTGTGGCCTACCAGACTTCAACTCCCATCATCCCCGACCCATTGGCCATGCTGGCTGGGGGCTGCTGGGAGTTGGAGTCCAACAACATCCAGAGGGCTACAATTCCCAATGCCCAGCTTTAGAGGTCACACAAACGGTGGCTAAAGTTTGTGTAGGCCTGAGGATAAACATGGAAGCCACTTCCTTTCTCTTCGCTTCCACCCTTTATATGCCAGCAGTCGCTGTGCATCTCAATGGACCTCTGAGTGGGATCCACAGAGGCCAATCCATCGAAATCCATCTAGCCGTGAGCAGCTGAATCAGCTTCATGAATATTCAGAGGTATCTCTGGCAGATGTAAGCTTTGGCACGCTCGTGCAGAAGCATAATACAGTCACTTCACTCCTCCTCCTTCTTTCCGAGAAAGAGGAATTCTGCCAGTAATATGAAGGCTGTGTGCAGATTAAGAATTTTCCAGAGATTTGAAGTTAATGTGCTAGAGTCCATGCAGTGCATCGGACACCCCTTCTCTTTTTTGCTGCTCTTGTGTGTGGTCAAACACATTTTGCAGGGCTTTGAAGTGCTACAAAACCTGGCAAGACTCACCTGTTTAACCAGAGAATGCGGCAGGACGGAAAGCAGGAATATTTGGTTCTGGAGACACCACTGAGTACACCATAACTCTTTCAAGTCTTTGGGGAAAAAATATTCACATTGGTCAGCCAGGGAGAAGCCAAAAAGTCTATTTTTATATTTTAAATGTGATGTCGGATTCATTAATAAGCATATGGCATTCAGAACTGCCTAACTGCCTTCCCAATAAAAGTGTAACAATGTGACATGTAACACGAAGAACTGGGATTATGGTAATAAATCAATCAATTAGGTTTTAGTAGTTGACACTAATAGCATAACCAATAAAATGGCAGCAGAGCTATGACTCAAGGGGCTCCACCATGGATCTGCCTCACGAGTCCCTGTCAGTGGTGAGCAGCAAGCAATCTTCACATGCTCAGAGACACTCTTATTATTATTGTTCAGGAACATAGGAAACTGCCCTGTGCTCTGGTGAGAGACGTGGTTCAGATTAATCCCCTCCAGACGCTTTTGCATATTTGGTGGTTGTGTGATAAAATTAAAGGCTTCTGGCTTATGGTACATGAAGAACTAAAGAAAGTGTTCAAACAAAATTTTGCCAAGAAAACAGAAGCTTTTCTCTGGGGGATATTGGATATAGAGATAGCGAAGGAAAATAAGAAAATATTTCTTTATGCCACAGCGGCAGGGAGAACATTAATTGCCAAAAATTGAAAAAAAGAAGTAACACCGATAAAAAAAAATGGCAAGATAAATTATTTTATTACATAGAATTGGCCAGAATGACAGATGCAATTAGGGGGTCAGAACAAACAAAAATTCCAGAAAAATGGGGGAAATATAGAGAATACCTTAAAAAGCAATGTCCTCAAATTAATACTTGGACCTGTTTTGATTAACTTTTGCAAAACAAATTATGGGGTAAAAGCTAAAAACAGAAAGAAAAAGGTTAAAATGAAATGAGATGGAAACAGTTTACTAAAGATGAAAACAGAACCACGCTGAGGATGAAGGAAGTCAACTGGAAGAAAAGAAGAACAGGAATACAGTGGTACCTCAGGTTACAGGCGCTTCAGGTTACAGACGCTTCAGGTTACAGACTCCGCTAACCTAGAAATAGTACCTCGGATTAAGAACTTTGCTTCAGGATGAGAACAAAAATCGTGCGGCGGTGGCACGAGGCCCCATTAGCTAACGTGGTACCTCAGGTTAAGAACAGTTTCAGGTTAAGAACAGACCTCCAGAACGAATTAAGTTCTTAACCCGAGGTACCACTGTACGCATATACATATTGTTTAATATTTGTTTAGTGTAAGTTTTTGTATTTACCTTTGATATTTTCTTTTCTTTTTCACGCTCTATTTCCTTTTCCCTTTTATTAGTGTGTGTGTTTGTGTTGCAAAATAAAAATGGAAAATAAATGGGGGGGGGATTAATCCCCTCTGGCCTAGTGGAATGTGACCTGTCACTTTCCTCTCTTCTCTGCATTCCACCAGCCTCTGCCTCATTGTCATGCAAACGCTCCCAAACACTGTCTTTCTGAAGAGATGAGTGATTGAAAGGCCTGCTCGGGTCTTGTCAGATAAAGGCTGCAGGATTTGTGTTTGGGTTCCTGTGATCCTCACCCGGACAATCAGTTTGATTCCCCCGCTGCCTTGACAGCTTGGAGGCATAAATCTTAATCAGCTGCTGCCATGGGCAGAGATTGGAGCTAGCAAGGTGAGAGTACACAATAGGGGAAGTGTCCTTTCACGGCCCTTTGTGCTCTTGGCCCCTGGGCGGGTTACGCAAAGCATGGATTTCAAAAGGGCACAGAGCGAGAGAGACAATAAGGGGGAGAAAACATAGCACACGTGAGGCTGTGTAGCCTACCGCAACGGACGAGTGCTTCCACTTTGGAGCTCCGGGTTTATGTCTCTGCGTGAGCTAAGTTGTGTCCCTTCAGCACAACCGAGCCCTATAATAGTGCAACCGTTTTGCCAGGCTCTGTGTGGAAAGGACACCAGGCAAAAAATACTGGGAACTTCGTAAGGAGTCGAATGAAAGCTTATTGTTCAAGCCATTATGCAGCTTGAACATTATACAACCTGAGTTTTCAGTTGACCAATGGCTTGGACCTCAAGCAAGGAGCCATTGAAGCATTTCCTTGAGGGCTAGTAACTTGCTTTGGAAAATAAACACAACTCCGTGGGCTGGATGCAGACTAAATGAGCAGAACATGGGCCCCACTGAAATTAATGCGGAAAGCGAACCGTGACTTAAGTTCTGCTGACCTCAATGGGAATGGGAAGTCCAGCAAACTTAGGCTGCGATCCTAACCCCATTTACCTGGGAGTAAGGCCTGATGAATTCAAAAGGACTAACTTCGAGCCTTGCTTAACCTTTCACCTTAAAAATGATGTGCAAGTCACAGATGGCAGGATTGTGAAGACAAGCCACTTCCACAGGCCCTAACTCATGATTTGCAATTCATTGAAATGCCTTTGCGGCTTCCAAAAGGGCGAGTCCCAAAGTCAGTAAATCAAGGGAGCCGTAATTGCAAATTGGAGCTCTGCAGATCCAGTCTGTTTTAGAAATGCTTATTTGTAGTCAAAATAGCTGTAAAGGAGAAAGGTGTGTGTGTGTGTGTGTGTGTGTGTGTGTGTGTTATGTGTTTGTGCTTCCCGTGAGAGGAATCCCAGCTCTCAGGCTATGGAGGAGTAGAACCTGAGCGGTAATTTCCAAAGTTGGAACGTTAATTGGCTTGGCTGTATCAGTCAGTGTGTGGATTTATGAGGAGGGGAAATGAGCAGCCAGGGGGAGCTTGCTGGTGAGATGAGGAGGAAACCAGCGCATTGAGGCATCTCTTATGCACCCCCAAGCAGCCATCACAAACCCTCCCTTCCCCTCTGCTGAGAGACTGTCAAAATGCTAATGGTTCCAGTTCTACCTGCTTGCACAAAATAGGTGCTTTAAATCACAAATGTGCCTTCAAATTGTGGGAGTTAAAAAATAACCAGTTCCAGTTTTCTTACTGCCTAGGAACTTAGGTGCTGGATCAATCCCAGGGATCCATCTCATCTGACATTCTCCTCCCAACAGAAGTCCTATAGGTGCCTCCCAGCAGGGCACAAAGTCAATAGCCATCCTCTGTGGTTTGCCTCTAAATCATGGAAGACCAGGGGGGACATTCCAGGCAGGAAGCTGGACAAGAACTTTATGGTGTCTCTCTCAAAACAAGCAGGGAACAGACACAGGAAGCTCCTGACTCCACCCGGAAACAACTGCCACCTAGTGACTAAGCTGTAGAATTGCACTATCCACAGGAGCACTGAGTACCACAGTGCACTGCAGCTTTCTAAATAAGGACATAAATATTACTGCAATCTTTTTTATTAACCTGCTGAGGGTGGACAAGGGAGAGACTAAGAGCATTATATCCTTCCTCTGTGCAGTCCATTTGCCTGCCTGCCTGCAAGTCCTTGCCACATAGTGCTTAAATATAAGGCTGATATACTGCCTCTACACATGCAGGCTCTTTCAGATACCACGGCTCATAGCCATTGTGAATTTGTCTCATCCAAAGCCACCTGGTCCCTGCCTTCTCCACTATGGTGAAATGTCGTTCTGTTTAAATTATAAGAGATTATTTCTACATTTGCACCTCTGCAGATAAATCTATTTTATGCCAATTTTCTGCAAAGGGGTGTCCTCTTTCGTTGTCTTGTTTGGTGACGCATTTCCTTTGTTTTCCTTAGTGACTGACCCAAGGTCACCCAGCGAACTCCATGGCCAAGCAGGGATTTGAACCCTGGTCTCCCAGGTCCTACACCTTGGGTAGGCAAACTAAGGCCCGAGGGCCAGATTTGGCCCAATCACCTTCTAAATCCGGCCCGCGGACAGTCCAGGAATCAGTGTGTTTTTACATGAGTAGAATGTGTCCTTTTATTTAAAATGCATCTCTGGGTTATTTGTGGGGCATAGGAATGCGTTCATTACCCCCCCCCCCCAAAAAAATATATAGTCCGGCCCCCCACAAGGTCTGAGGAACAGTGGACCGGCCCCCTGCTGAAAAAGATTGCTGATCTCTACACCCTAACCACTATACTATACTGGCTGTGAGGGCACACTGGTGGATGAGGGGCCACCCTACTGATGGGGCTGGGGAAACATTTTCTCAGCCTCCAATGTTACGACCCTGCTGTAATTCAGGGTCATAGCAGCTCCTTTTAAATATCTTTTGTTTTTTTAAGAAAACATGGGAAGAGCCACTCAGAAATCTTCTCCTGTGTGATGTTTGATTTGGCCCTCAGAATCAAGCTTCCATAGTGTATGGTCCTGACTGGAACTAGCCTTGTTTTAGCCTCTGCCAATCACATGCTGGCTAAGATTTTAAGAGGTTTCCCCTCTACCCACCCTGCAAGCCGCTTAATTGACGGGAGAAGCCCTCTGAGCACAGACCTTTTCCGACCTTGCTTCACGCTTCAGCAGTTCTCTCACTTTATTAGGAAACCAATAGCCAGGGTAACCCCCCCCAAAAAAACACCCTTCAAAGTCTTATTTTCCTCTTTCCCATTTGGATGCTCGTCACTCTGTCCAAGACAGGGTTTGTTGGGGGGGGGGGAATAACCAACAATGGGTAGAAGGGAAGATGCAAAAAGCAGAACAAGACAAATTGGGATTAAAAAAATATATCCATTTGGGATTTACCAGGGCCAGGAAATTTTTCATTTTCCTTCAGCCCAGATGACAGCGGAGAAGAAGCCAGAGAGCAGAATTGCAATCCCGTAGAAAGCTGTTAATAGTGGTTCATCGCATCTATATTTGGAAGAGCAAATATATTCACCACCTTTGTGCCGCTGCATCCGAGCAAATTGTATTTTTGGTATTCGGCACAAATGTTTTATGGAACAATCCGATGCACCGCTTCATGCATGATCCTGCTGCTCTGTGTTCGGTGGGGCTTACTCCCTAGTAAGGGGTCGTCCAAACATCTGCTCACCCCATGCTCAGAAAGCATGGGTCCAAGCAGTTTTCTGTTTGCCCTGGGAAAAGCCACTCTTTTGTGCTGAATCAGCACAAAAGTCAGTTTGCAGAAAACCCCATGGATGCTTGCTCTAATTCAGCAGTAAAGATTGGGTTTCCCCGGGGAGTAACGGGGGGACAAGTGGATGTCTGAATGAGCCCTTCGTGTGATTAATGGTGCAACTTTGCTCAGAAATAGTAAGAAGTATTTCTGTGTTGCTCACTCCCAAGCAAATGACAGAAAAAAGCAGAGGTGGGGAAGCACTGAGAGGAAAAGAGCTGCTTTATAACAACAGCAGGAATTTGAGAAAAGCAGGGATGGACCAACACTGAGGTGGAATCTACATACATATTAAAAATGTTCTGCAAATGCTATTTTTAAAAAGCGTTTTCCATAAGGTTAACCATCGCCGTCTTAGTGTCACATTGTATATTGCACTTAAAACACACATCAGACATTTTATTTGCAGCTGTATAGCTGAGTCCCGAGTTTAAAAACAACAACAACCCCCAAACAAACCAGTTTTAGGAAGGAGAAACAGCAGAGATGGGTACAACGCAAAAGCTAACACCAAAAAGCTACTGCAACAGAGCCTTTCCAACTCCTTTCCTGCTGTACTCAAACCTTGCCATTCCCTCCCAATGTCACCCCTGCACATTCTACTTAAACCTCGACCATTGTTTAAAATGACCACTTTTTTCCTCTTTCCCCATGGTGCCCTGCAATCAGTCTCACTTCCAGTTTTTCACAAGCCTGTCTGACAGCCACATTATCTTCTGTCCTTGAGTCCCTATTCCCTACTGCATACACACCCTCTACATTTAAATCACATAACTTCCCCCAAAGAATTTTGGGAGCTGTAGTTTGTTAAGGATGCTGGGAGCTGTAGCTCTGTGAGTGGGGGTGGGTCAGCTGCAATTCCCATGATTCTTTGGGGGACGGTACGTACTTTAAAATATGTGGTGTGCCTGCCACCAAAGGCGGATGAGGATCAGTTGTTTTTAGGTAAAGTTAAAGGGACCCCTGACCAGTCCAGTCGTGGCTGACTCTGGGGTTGCAGCGCTCATCTCGCTTTATTGGGCGAGGGAGCCGGCGTACAGCTTCCATGTCATGTGGCCAGCATGACTAAGCCGCTTCTGGCGAACCAGAGCAGCGCATGGAAACGCCGTTTACCTTCCCGCCGGAGCGGTACCTATTTATCTACTTGCACTTTGACGTGCCTTGGAACTGCTAGGTTGGCAGGAGCAGGGACCGAGCAGCGGGAGCTCACCCCGTCACGGGGATTCGAACCGCCGACCTTCTGATTGGCAAGTCCTAGGCTTTGTGGTTTAACTCACAGCGCCACCAGCATCAGTTGTTTTTACTCAACTGTAAATCCAAGGCACTCTGCACATGCTCGGAAGCACCCAAAGGCTAAGCCCCTGGCATTGACCACAGTTTTAGGGCTTAGCCTTGGTGAGCCCCTTGCTCACACCAAGTCTTGGATTGCAGGTCGCAATCTATTGCCCATTCAACACTACATTAACTTCTCTCTTACTCAGCAAATTGTACAGGCTCTCAGTAACATCCACCAAGCCTGGAGGCTGCAGGAAATGTCTCACGCAGAGTTCCCAAACCCTGGAGGGATTCGTTCCCTCTCCCCGCACCACCCTCCTTGCCTATTGATTTGTGAGACTGTGACAGCCTACAAAGGCTATTTCGCAAAGTCTCTTCCAAAGCAGCAAAATGCCATCACTGTCTCCACATCTGCCTCGCTGTGTATTTTAATAATGGCTAATAGATATGACCACGGGTGGAGCTTTCAAAGAGTCTTCCGTGCTGGAAGTTAATAACAGGCTGATTAAAGTTTAATTGTTCTCTCTTGGAGAACAAAACAAATAAATGAACAAACATGAGCCAATCAGTTAATAAGATGCAGGGGAGAACAGGCTTGATCTATGTGACTCTGCATTCAGAGCTACATATTAATTGAGGCTGCCTGGATTCATCAATGCAAATTATTTATCAGCTGGATTCAGGTCCAGAGGTGGAACCTGCCATGAGACAAGATGGGTTCAGGGAGTTATGAGGAGCTGCAGACCGGGAGACCGCAGGGGTATGTAACACGCCAGGAAGTTCTTCAGTGAAAACGCCATCAAAATAAAAGAAATCACAGTCACGCAAGAGCGTTGTTGTCAAGTCAAAGGATTCACTTCCAGTTATGACTGGCAGCAGAGGTGTTGCTTCTCTGTGGCAGCTCTGAATACAGGAACCACATGGGCCAATTCATCCGTGTGGGTGCTGGATGCATCCTACCCATTCACCCAACCAAATGATGATCAGGTGGGAAGGACTCATGCAATGGACTCTGCCCATGTGCTCTTTGCTTTGCAGTTGGCATGGGAAGGCTGGCTGCAGCATAGTGGTGGGCCAACTGTTTTGCATGCAGAAGGTATCGGGTTCAATCCCTGGCATCTCCAGGTAGGTCTGGGAGAGACCCTGCCTGAAATAGACAATAATGATCTAGACGGACCAATGATCTGACTCAGTATAACTCAGCTTCGTATGGTCCCATGTTCCTAGACTTGACAAGCAACAACCAGTGGTGTAGCATGGGTTGCCAGTGCCTGGGGCTGCACAGAAGGGGGGGGGTGAGGGAGGGAAACAGATGGAGTACGCATGTGCATTCGACTGCCTAACGCCATCTGCGTCACCTGGGAAATTGCATCCGCAGAGATGAGGAGAGTCCTTCAATTGTGTGAAAAGGTCACTTCCTGGTTCACAATGAGAAGCCGTTTTCTTTTTTCTTTTTTTAGAATAATATTTATTCAAATTTTCAAACATTAACAACATCAGACAAACATCAGACAGAAAAACAGAAAAAACTACAATTCATACATCAAAAAAGAAAAAAAAGAAAAAAGAAAAAAGAAGTAAAATACAAAATTAACACTAAAAAGAAACTTTTTCTTACATTGTAACTTTCAGTACCTTATTTTCTTTGCTTCCACCCACCTTCCCTTCTTGTATTTTTATTTTAAAAGTTAATTCAGCAAATCATCAATTACTCGTACTAACTTTTATCCTTCCCATTACATTCTACTCATCTTGGTCGCAAGAACCCCTTCATTACATTTTCAAAGCCCTTAACACTCATTGATTTTACAATGTCTTTGTAGATAAACCTTAAACTTCTTCCAGTCCTCTTCCACCTGCTCTTCTCCTTGATCTCGAATTCTGCCGGTCATCTCTGCCAGTTCCATATAGTCTATTACTTGCATCTGCCATTCTTCCAAGGTGGGTAGGTCTTGCGTCTTCCAATGCTTTGCGATGAGTATTCTTGCTGCTGCTGTAGCATACATAAAAAAGGTTCTATCCTTCTTTGGCACCAATTGGCCGACTATGCCCAGGAGAAAGGCCTCTGGTTTCTTCAAAAAAGTATATTTAAATACCTTTTTCAGTTCATTATAGATCATTTCCCAGAACACCTTAATCCTCGGGCACGTCCACCAAAGGTGAAAGAAGGTACCTTCAGTCTCTTTGCATTTCCAACATTTATTATCTGGTAGATGATAGATTTTAGCAAGCTTGACTGGTGTCATGTACCACCTATACATCATTTTCATAATATTTTCTCTTAAGGCATTACATGCCGTAAATTTTATACCGGTGGTCCACAACTGTTCCCAGTCAGCAAACATAATATTATGACCAATGTCTTGTGCCCATTTTATCATAGCCGACTTAACCGTCTCATCCTCAGTATTCCATTTCAACAGCAGATCGTACATTTTCGACAATATCTTAGCATTGGGTTCTAACAGTTCAGTTTCTAACTTTGATTTTTCCACCTGGAAGCCATTTTTCCTATCCAAATTATAGGCCTCTCTTATCTGCAAGTAGTGTAACCAGTCCTGTACCTTGTTCTTAAGTTTCTCATAACTCTGCAATTTCAGTCTATCTCCTTCTTGTTCCAAAATTTCCGAATATCTCGGCCATTTAGATTGCATATTAAGCTTTTTCACAGCTTTGGCCTCCATTGACGACAGCCACCTGGGGGTCTTATTTTCCAACCAATCTTTATATCTTGTCCAGACATTAAATAGTGCTTTCCTAACAATATGGTTTCTAAAACCTTTATGAGCTTTAACCTTATCGTACCATAGATACGCATGCCACCCAAAAGCGTTGTTAAAACCTTCTAAGTCCAGAATGTCCGTGTTCTCAAGAAGTAGCCATTCCTTCAGCCAGCAGAAAGCTGCTGCTTCATAATATAACTTAAAGTCCGGCAGGGCAAACCCCCCTCTGTTCTTAGTATCGGTAAGAATTTTATATTTTATTCTGGGCTTTTTGCCCTGCCAGACAAATCTAGATATTTCCTTTTGCCACTTCTTGAAACAGTCCATCTTGTCAATAATTTGTAAAGTCTGAAACAAAAACAACATTCTTGGCAATACATTCATTTTAATAACCGCAATTCTACCCAATAAGGAAAGCTTCAAATTTGTCCAAATTTCAAGATCTTTTTTCACTTCTGACCAACACTTCTCGTAATTGTCTTTAAATAGATTAACGTTATTAGAAGTCATATTCACCCCTAATGAGAAGCCGTTTTCAACGGAGCCCACAGATGGAAGCATGAGGCTGTACTGAGGCAGCATTGGGTGTTGAAATTTTGTGGCCCTAACAATTTTGCGCCCGGGGCAACCGCCCCTGTGCCCCCCACACTATGCCACTGGTAGCATCCGTAAAATTAGTGGTGAATGTGAATGGCACCATAGCAAACTTAACTTTATAGATTATTACGTTTGCTTTCCTCTCTCTGTTTTGTTAAAGCTTGTGTGGTACACACACCAATACTGTACACTTTTCAAGGTAAGCATTTAATCTTATACATTAGCATAAGGTGATTTAAAGTCAAATGCTATTTAGATGTCAGAACAGTTTGCGTAAATGTCATGTTGGCGGCACGCGAATAGTATTTGCATGATATGCACAGTACGTCAATGTGCTGATTTGCATAATATTCATAATATTCGTAAGAATATCCAGGCGGAAATGGAGCCAAAGCTTACTGGTACTATCTCCCATGTTCCACAGCTTATCATTTGAAGTTGCGCATGGATTAAAAATAGAGCATTGTTAAAGCAGGTGCAGCTGTGAAACTATGGCAGAAAAGAGAGAGAAATGTGGGTGTATTGGGGGCTGGAATAGGCACGATGCTTACTTTCAGCCGGAAGGATGCGTTTTGTCATACCAAGGGCTGCCCTTGTTTATTTCAAATCAAACAAACTTTAAAAGGATGGTGACTAACTTGCGGCTCACCAGATGCTCCTGGACTACAACTCCCATCATCACTGACCATTGGGCCATGTTGGCTGGGGCTGATGGGAACCAGAATCCCGTCATGAGACGGCGGCCCTTTGTCTGATCCAGGAAAGCAAATTATTTTCCTCTAACGTTGATAAGCAAAAGAGGAGAAATTCAACAGGCAGATGTTTCCCCCCCACCCCGTACCTAATGTCTGAAAAGCCCATTTGACTGGCCATGAGTTGGAAGCAGGAATCTGGGCTGGACAAGACTTCCTCGATCTGATCCGCCAGGGCTCTGGTGTTCTTGGAGGGTGTGCCTGAAATTTCGCTCACTGGAGGAGTTACCATAGCAATTTTCGTCTTCCACGATAATGAAGACGCATCCCGATAAAAATATAGAATGCAAAGGTCACGCCGGAAGGTGTTAGCACAGTGACAATGCTGTCTGGTGGAGCCAGACAAGGGCAGCTTCCCATTGTTGGAGAGATCAGCTCCCAGGGCAAGGCAGAGAAAACAGAAGCCCGGAGAGGGAAAGAGAGAGAGAGAGAGCAAGGGCTAGAATACTAAAGACAACACAAAGCAAACAACTATTATCTCTATATTCTCATATCTGGGAAGGAGCAGAGGCCACGTTCTCTTTGTTGTGCATCAAGGGAGCTAGTTCAATATGTAGACGAGGCACGAACGGCTTCACGGCCCCCATCATAGCTGTCAACATTTCCCCTTTTTAAAGGGAAATCCCCTTATTCTGAATAGGATTCCTCGCAAGAAAAGGGAAAAGTTGACAGCTATGGCCCCCATCCCTGCCACCTCAGTGGTTTACATGTTCTCGGTCACTACAGGAAGCCATTGCCCCACATCTCCTCATTCTCACCCACCTAATGGCTAGTGAGGTGTTGTCACGACATCACTGCGATGAGACCTGCCCCACCCACCCACTTCTGCAAGTGGCAGCCAATGAAACGGTTCCGGGGGCAAGGAAACTCGCAACATTCATGATGGTGTCACATTAGACATGTGCCGTCCATACACCCACCTGCCCCCACTTTCAGGTGGATCCCACAGGAAGGAGGATTCGAACACTCGTGAGTAGGGATGGAAGGAGCTGTCCATTTTGGTTCTCTCTGTTTCTCATTTTCCCAAACTTTAATTCAGCTCTCCACATTTTGCAGTAATTTGCAATTTACGCACACATACCGAGCACCCCCCCCGAAAGCTGATCCTTCAACAATTTGGGGGGTATTATCTGGAAAAAGACACACTTAAGACAGTTCACAGAGCAAAAGTAAGGCCATCTTTAGCCTAAAGCAACTACTCTATTCCAAAATTAAAAATGGAAAGTGTAATGCTGGTGGTCAACAAAATAGGTTTAAAGACTCCCTCAAGGCAAATCTTTAAAAATGTAGTATAAACACCGACAACTGGGAAACATTGGCCTTCGAGCGCTCCAGTTGGAGAACAACCTTTACCAAAGGTACCATGGGCTTTGAAGACACTCAAACTCAGGACGAAAGGGAGAAACGTGCTAAGAGGAAGGCACGTTGGCAAACCCTCACCGTGATCAACTCCCGCCCGGAAACCGATGTCCCCACTGTGGAAGGATGTGTGGATCCAGAATTGGCCTCCACAGTCACTTATGGACTCACTGTTAAAACCATGTTTATGGAAGACAATCTTACTTGGCTATGAGTGATCGCCAAAGAAGAAGAAGACAGTTGAACTGTGAAGACCCACTTTCAAACAGATAGAAGGAAGTTCTTGCTAAAATCATTCTTCCACAGTCAGCAGTCTTCACAATGGCTAATGTCTCAAGCCCTGTTAAAACTTAAACATTTTGGTAGGAATGGGAGCCAATGGGAATAGATTCTGTACCTGTGTATTCAGCATTTCAGTAGGATGATCTGGCAAGCCCAGGAAAGCAATGAGCTCGTATTGTTCAAATCTCTGAGCGACAAACTTGTAAGCATGTTGCAGAAACCCGAGCTCTGAGCTTTGCCTGATTTACATGTGCAACCCATTTCTGCAATGTTTGTAGGATGCTTTCGGGTGGTCTGTGGCTAAGGGGTTGGGCAATTTCTAAAGCCTTTAAAAGTTGTTAAACAGCTTTGTTCTGGGTCCCCACTTCCTTGTAAGGCGGTTGGGGCATGGGTAGGCAAACTAAGGCCTGGGGGCCGGATCCAGCCCAATCGCCTTCTCAATCCGGCCCGTGGACGGTCCAGGAATCAGCATGTTTTTACATGAGTAGAATGTGTCCTTTTATTTAAAATGCATCTCTGGGTCATTTGTGGGGCCTGCCTGGTGTTTTTACATGAGTAGAATGTGTGCTTTTATTTATAATGTGTCTCTGGGTTATTTGTGGGGCATAGGAATTCGTTCATTTCCCCCAAAAAATATAGTCTGCCCCCCCCAAGGTCTGAGGGACAGCGGACCAGCCCCCTGCTGAAAATGTTTGCTGACCACTGGGTTGGGGGAAGGGAGTGGGACTCTGTTGCAACAGAAAAATAAATATCTGCCTTGCTTTGACTGATTCCTGGCTCCTTTCATTCTTCTCTGACCGATAATGGACTTAGGGGATACTGAGTCCCTTGACGGACAGTTGGGCTGTAAAAGTCAACCCCAATTATATATATATATCAGATCCACAATAGTACTGTTTTTCAGCCTGCCAGGAACCCCACCTCACTATCTCTTGCCTCTCAGCCCAGATATGTAAGTGTCTAGTTGTGGATCCAGACCTGACAGGGAAGGTACACTCTGCACATGCTCACATATGCTCTCCTCGAGTTCATTTGTTTTAGCAGCAGACTCTAGCATTTGGATATTCCAGTCTAAGCCGGGCCCGGCGAGTCAGCGTGGCTCCAGTTAAACATGGAGAGAATTAGAAAGCTCGATTTTGCTGTCTAAAGAAAAAAAATATAACAATTCAAATCCCTCCCCTGCTACCAGCGACTTGACTAGTGAGCAAATTTGTGGCGAAAGCAGATGGCTCAGAGAACTTTAGTGTTTAATTAAAAGTGCTTAGGATTCAGTGCTAATTACCCAGGCGTCCCCTTGAGAGGAAAAGCCTGCCTCGCCAGGCTAGGAGAATGGATGCTTCCATCCATCACCTTGGCCTGCATCTCTGCCTCCGTGAGCAGTGGAACTCTTGGCCGCAGATCTCCAGTGAGGAGGCGGAGGAGAAGGCGGAGGAGGAGGAAGCCCCAGACCAGGCAAATCTTTTTCAGGCTCATCTCTCCATGCTTGCCACTCCAAGGTTGACATCTGACTCCCCCCGCCCCTAATTGTGCTGTTGTCACACAAAGCCTTAGGCCACCTTGACTTACCAAAGGATTAAATTAAGCTTTGCTAAACCTGCCACAGAGGCCTCCTTTTACAAGCCGCCCTTTTGTTCCTCCGCCAGCAGCAAGCAAGGCAGGGGATGCAAATGAATTCTGCACACAGAGCAGAATAATGAAAATTTACACTGTGTCGTATTGTTCGGTTCCCGGTCATGCTACTTAAATAGCGTCCTGGGTTTCTTTCCTCTGCTTATAGGAACTCATTTTTAAAGGGGGATTTTGTTTCCAGAGCAGCATCTGGTGTGAATGAGTGGAAGTCTTAAAATGCAACTGGGGGATGACACACACACAGTCTCTGATTTGTTCTGTAGTGTGTCACTGTCATTTGGCAGCCAAAAACTGCTTTCAGGCTATAGTACTGGACCACACCGTCAAGTTCTGCTGAAAGAACTGCTCCATTTGGCTTCTCCTCTACCTGAACTGGGATGCGGGTGGCGCTGTGGTCTAAAGAACTGAGCCTCTTGGGCTTGCCGATCAGAAGGTGACGGTTCAAATCCCTGCAAAGGGGTGAGCTCCCGTTGCTCTGTCCCAGCTCCTGCCAACCTAGTAGTTCAAAAGCATGCCAGTGCAAGTAGATAAATAGGTACTGCTGTGGCAGGAAGGTAAACGGCATTTCCGTGTGCTCTGGTTCCGGTCTTGGTGTCCTGTTGCGCCAGAAGTGGTTTAGTCATGCTGGCCATGTGACCTGGAAAGCTGCTGTGGACAAAGGCCAGTTCACTCAGCCTGAAGCGAGATGAGCACCACAACCCCATAGTCGCCTTTGACTGGACTTAACCATCCAGGGGTCCTTTACCTTTTTACCTTACCTACCTGAATGGTTTTCCATCCCTGGTGGTGCTCAGAACAGTTTTGTACATTTAAGAACCGGTGCTTGAGTTTGCTTGTCTTCCTCTTTCCTCCTCATCCCTTGTTCATTTTGTGCCACACCTTTTTGACTGTAAGCCTGCAGGCAGGGATTTTATTGTGTGTTCGTTATCTCATGCAAGCTGCTCTCTGGGAGTTTTCCAGCTTTTCAGCAGGATTAAAAATGGTGCAAATGAACCAGTGAATAAATAAAATACAAAATAAATGTAAGATGCCCAAACCATAGTCTCTGCCTATTTCTGCATGAAGTGCAACAAGCGCTCTTTAACCCCATCTGAGCCAGTAGCTAATACCCAGATGCCAACTCTCAGGTGTGGCTCAAGAAACAACTGAAAGAGAGTGAGCAACTTTGAGATCACCCCCCCCTTTTTCTAAAAGGAGAATGCTGTCAGAGTGACACATGGTTTATTTGCACATCTGTACCAACTGAGCATAAGATGAACAGCTCATAGCACTAACTCTAACAGATCCTTGAACTGTCGGCCAGCTAGCTGAGGGCATTCAATAGCTGTCAAGTTCATTTCAATAAACTGGATTGGTTTGACTGATCCAGTCCAGCAGCCCAAGGGCAGTGGAGGCAGAGGCGCTAGAAACCAACATGGGCTCATCATCACAACTGGGCCTAAGCTCTAGAACCTTGTGGTTTGGTGGTCCTTGCACCAGGGACCCCTAAATTGGGATCTTCAGAACCTGGACCCTCAGAATATGAATCTCTTGAGGAAGCAATCCTCTCTACACAAGGGAAGCACTGCCAAGTAGGCCTGTCACAAACTAGGAAGGTGTTTTCTGAGAGACGTGTTACACCCCAGCCTGCCCCTTTAAGGCCCTCCATTCATCATCAAGAAAGGGGCGGAGTCTGGGAGGGGCAAACTAGAGGCATAAAAGGCCTCCATCCAACTCCAGGGTTTGCTGGAGCAAGTTGCTCACTCGGAGCTGTCCGTGGTGCTGCACCTGCAGGCATGCCTTCCAGGACACGGCAGGACAGCTGATCATGCCACAAGAAAGTCTACAGGGCAAAAAGCAGGATTTTACAAATGTGCGGTTAGAAAGAACGCTGAAGTTCATCTAGTCCAACCCCATTGCAATAAAAATAATAATAATAAAATCAACCACAGTATCACTGATAGGTCAGCATCAAGCTTAGGGAACTCTAACCATGCTGTGAAAACTTTGATGAAGGAATGGATTCTATTTGCTCAGGTGTTCAGGTCCAGAATCTGTTTGTTTATAATCCCAGTTTTAGCCCTGAAGCTTGTAATATTTCCAGAGGAGCAGCACTGTTAGTATTTCACAGGAAAAACAAGCAAGAGCCTTGGGGAAACCTTAAAGACAGATGGATTTATTATAGCACAAGCTTTCGTGGACTAGGGTCCACTTCATCATATTGACTACGCCTGAGCAGGTACAGAATGATTCTTCCGGCACTGCTGAATGACTGCAACCAGCCCAGAGATTACTGATCACTGGGTGCTGGCAAGACACACTGTTGTCCAGTTTCTGAAGGTTGTGCGGGGCTAAGGGTGGGTGCTCACCCCCACCTCTCACACTTCGGACAAGTAGTCCTTTCGAATAAATGGCCTTTTGCTACTTTCTAGCTCTATAGACATTTTCTAAAAATATTTTTTTATTAAAGAAAGACATGAAATGCAAGAAAGAAGAGATTAGGAACTTGTTTAAAAGATATTAACTACAAAAATCGCTGCATACCTCAAAGAGACTCAAAACCTAATAATAATAATAATAATAATAATAATAATAATAATAATAATAATAGGCTGTCCATCTGATTGGGCTGCCCCAGCCACTCTGGGCAGCTTCCAGCATATATAAAAACACCATAAAACACTGAGCATTAAAAAAACCCTCACACATTAAAAACAATTCTAGGTTGATAGTCATAAATAAGATTGAAGGGGCTTCTCCAATAAGCAATTGATGGAGGGAGGCACATTCCCTGCCTAAAAATGCAGCAATCAGATGCATAGCTATCTACAACCTGATGATACAAACAGCACGCCAGTATTGGCCAATTAATCTGAAATACATTCCTATCATGCTTTTGCATCCCAAACTGGGTCCACGAGGCAATAAAATTGTCCTAAAAGATTAGATAAATATATATCACAATGAAATAACAGTGCTAATTAAAACTGAATCAAAGTCAAGCTTATACAAAACGGCAGAGCGAGCAAATCTAAATCTAAAGCAAGCAAGTAAATCAGCCAAGGATTTTGCCTCCTTCTTAAGGGCTAAAAGAGAGTAAGCAATGTCACTTGGGAGAGAGGGTGTGCATTGTTCTAACTGGCTGCAATTGCTGGAAAGGCCTTGCCCTCAGTAGGCCAGCCAGTCCTCATTCCTCAGGGGACTGGATTTTGCCCGGCCAAATTTGAAGACTAGCCGATGAAGGCAGCAAGAGGTTCTCTCCAGCCAACATGATTTCATTCCTACAGGGCTCTGCATCCGCCCTCCTCTCCTCCACCCTGTTTTAGAACAGAGGCATCCCAGAATAGTCTCTCCCTGCTTTCTCTCTCTCCCCTCACACTTTTGAACGGCATCCCAAAGAGCTCTGCTCCAGGTGAAAGTAGGTGGAAGAAATACTCAGACACTTTGAAACTCCCCTTGCAATTTGCCCAGCCGGCAGGGTCTATATTTAGTTTTAATTAACCCAGGCAAAGCAGTCTCGGGATTATGCAGTCGGAGGAGCCCTTCCTCTGACTGAAAATTTGCTAGCAACCACCTGCCTGAAACGTCTGAGGCAAAAAAATAATAATGTGGATCTCCAGAAATATGGAGACATGATCTGGGCAGATTGGGCTATGGAGATCTGAGCTGATCCCACAAGGAGCTCACAAAGTCTCTCAGCGTCGCCTCTAGTTGGGCCTCTTAAATTGCAATTATCATCACAAAAATGTTTTTTGAGTTACTGTTTCAACATGCAATTTGCTTGAAATATGGATTGTTTTATGACTGTTGGCCGCCCTGAATTTCTTCTGAAAAACATTGGTTTTTTAAAAATAAATAAAAGAATAGGTAAAGGTAAAGGGACCCCTGACCATTAGGTCCAGTCGTGACCGACTCTGAGGTTGTGGCGCTCATCTCGCTTTATTGGCCGAGGGAGCTGGTATACAGCTTCCGGGTCATGTGGCCAGCATGACTAAGCCGCTTCTGGCGAACCAGAGCAGCGAACGGAAACGCCGTTTACCTTCCCACCGGAGCAGTACCTATTTATCTACTTGCACTTTGATGTGCTTTCGAACTGCTAGGTTGGCAGGAGCAGGGACCGAGCAACGGGAGATCACACCGTCGCGGGGATTCAAACCACCGACCTTCTGATCGGCAAGTCCTAGGCTCTGTGGTTTAACCCACAGCGCCACCCGCATCCCTAAATAAAAGAATAGATTGTTACTAAACAATAAAATAGATTAAAAGCTGTGATTCCCGAGCAATGAGGGAAATGCACTCTGCACATGATCAGAAGCACAGAATGTTGGCCGGGTGCCATTGATTCCTGCTGCTCAACAGCAGATGTTTAGGATGGATCATTACTTGCGGAGCGAAGTCGGGAGAGGCAGCTGACTGTGGCAGTCAATCATGGAGCCCTTTGGCTAGCTTGCTTGGCAGGTAAGACACCGTTCATCTTCCCCTTGCTGCTTGCACTTCCTCAGGAGTTATAAATTTTGCCAGCTGCAGCAGCTGATGGTGGAATCGTGGGAATGGGGAGAGAGATGAGATTCTCCAGTTCTGCCAAGCAAGGGGGGGAGGGGAAGCAGAGGGAGAGAAAAAAAGAGAAACCAAAGCATTTTGGCTGGGCTTGTCCTATAAATATCACGGTTATTGTTCCTACAAATATAGAGCGACTCTCCTGCACTAAATCTTGTGGGACAGAAGCTGAAGTCAACTCTTTTGCTGATTTGCCGCTCCAGAGGGTATCGCTGGAACCTCAGAAGCAGCATAGCATGCGATGCCAAGAGGAAACGCAGGCAATCGCGCCAGGGCAGTCTTCTCTTGGAGGTTGCCCTCTTGCCCAACAGACCGCACCCAGCAAAGAGCAGCTGGAATGGTATGCATGGAGACAGCCTTACCAGAATGTGTGTGTGTGTGTGTCTAAATCTATTAAATGGTTTAGAGATTTCTCATAGGAAATCTCTCTCCCTCTCTCTCTCTCTCTCTCTCTGTGAGTCGAGGACCCGCCACCTGCATAGGAGTATAGTAAGACACAAAGACACATTATTTTAGGTTAATGTGCAAAATTAGGCCACAACTTTTATTGGTTACAGCATGTGAGTAGTATTGGCTTAGGCATTGGATGAAACAGCAATACCAGACTCCACCCCACAACCAATGGGAGGAGCTTGTTGATGCAAATACAACTGGAAGCTCCCCCATGACGTCACCGGGGGTCATGCCATTGCCCTTGCCACCAGCAGGGCATCAGACAGGATCCACGACTCCCGGATTCCTTTAATGGAATACCCAAAAGAGGAGGGGTAGATGATGGCGCATACCCAATCCTCCAACACAGCACACATATTCCAGCCGAGCACGCCTCCCTGCCCCAGCAGGAAGCTGTTCCCGCTCACAACCCCTCCCCTCTGGGAGGAGGAGAGGCCCTGTAAGACTGTTGTCACACTGCAGTTCACTTTACCAGCACAGTATCACCACAGATTTCCTAGCGCTGCTTCGCCATTGTAGCCGCATTGGACACTGATGAGAAGGGAGAGAGTGGAGGGAGATGCAGACAGAGACAGAGGCCCAAGTGATGGAGGAACTGTAAGGACAGGCTTTGCAGCTCCCTAGCTGTTTTGCTCTATCACCACCTGCCTCCTCCTTGCCTTCCACTGCCGCTGAGGCCGAAATGGTCTTGTTGGTGTGAGGTGGGCAGTATGAACAGGAGGGGTGGGAGGAACAGGAGCCTGCAATCAAACCGAGCAGGATTCAAACTGGTTCAGGGAGGGGTGTGCAACAGAGTCACTGTGAAAGACTTTTCTCCCAATGTTTCGGCAGGGGTTTCCATGCAGGCATCCATGGAATCCCCTGCTAAAAGAATGGACAGAAATCCATTTTAGTAAGAGATGTCAATGTTCATCTCTTTCTGTTTCAGGAAGGACTTTGCATGGAACCCCCGTTACGATGGAGGCATTGTTTGAGCAACAGGTCCTGCGCAGGTAAAACAATGAGGGGATGGGGTGGGGGAGAGGACGACTCAGTTTTAGCAGGGGACTGTGATGCAAACCTCTTCTTGGGCCCCACTCAAGGGAAGGGTGGCCGCAGCTCAGGAAGAGAACATCTGTTTTGCATGCAGAAGGTCCCAGATTCAATCCCTGGCCTCTTCTTGTTCTCTTATTCTATATGTTAAATCTGCAAGCTGTGCATATTCTGTCAGCTTAAGTTGTCATTCTTCTTTAGTTGGGACCTCACTAGTTTTCCATTTTCGGGGCTAACAAAACACAAGCCACTCCCCCTGCCATCATTCTGAATTTCACCTCCTGATCCAAAGGCTCCTCCTCTTTCCCCTGTTTGGCTTCAGGGATTGTGCTGCATTCATAACGCCATTCTCTGAGAGCTTCTTGCTCTCGACATTCATTTTTATGGGTCTATCTTGCACCCATGAACACACACACCAGGTATCTTGCGCCCTTCCCACTTACTTGCACTCCGAGGAACCAGAGCTGTCCACGCTCTTTCTGATCGTGCCCTTGATCTCTGCAGCCAGGGAATCCTGCAATTGAAAAAGTCACAGGTGGTCTTTCACTAGTAAAAGATGCTCAGGGAATTCCCAGAATCATTTTCTTTTTCTCACTCGTTCCCCTTTTTGGGGCTAACAAAACACGGGCCGCAGTAGTGGCATACATAAATAACCTTTTTTGACACCTGGGAATTTCAGTATGAATTATCCTCAACAAATAGGTCTCTGGGGGTAATTTTGTGGGGGGAGTACTTTTAAACATTTTTTTCAATTCATTATGGATTATTTCCTAATACTCTTTTACCCTTTTACAAGTCTACCACATGTGAAAGAATGTTCCCTCAACCTCTTTGCATCCCGTTTTCCTCAGGCCGCTCCTCTGACAGGCCCTGCTTTGCCCATTCCTCAAGCGATTTTGCCTGGCTGGAATGTGCCCTTGAACCATGGCAATATCTCTTGCTTGCATGGCTGGAGGTTAGGGTTGTGTGTGTGTGTGTGTGTGTACAGAAACTTAGCTAGAAGAGTAGAAAAGTAAGCGTAGCAGCCATTGCTCAGCTTACTGTTGCCTCAGAAGTCCCTGGAAGGTTCTGCAGAAAAGAATGCTGCCTTTCAGCTGAAGCATTTACTACATTTCTGGCACAATTGATATAACCAACTGGGCTGCAGAGCGAAAAGCGACGGGGGCTGTACAAATGTGCCGTTTTACAGAAAGATGAGACAGGTAAGCGGCCTCCTCAGCTCTCAGCAACCTTGTGCCTGTTTCCCTCTGGAATCTTCCAGCGGGGCTTAATAATTGTCGATTGCATCCTGTCAACCCACATCTTCCTTAGCTTTCATCTGTCTCTCCTGCCTATTGCTTTGCTTGACATGGTGTCAGGTGGATCAGCTTGAAAGGCGTCCTTGGTCGTGCACCAGGGATGGAGCCGCAGCAGACTGCCTCAAACTGCCGTTTCGAAACACCTCCGCTTCTTTGCAGTCAAAGGCTCCCTCCTAACCATCCCTGCACCCTCCTACTTATTGAAGCGAGGGGTTCCTGCCAGCATATGGACCACAGGATGCTCACCTGCCTTTCATATGTACCGAGTTTCCAGCCAACTAAGAAGAATTTCAGTCAACTAATTTGTCTTTTTCACCAACTGATTACTTTTAAATACATTTGCATGCTGGGAAAGCGTCAATATAAGTGCCATTTTCAGATAGCAAAAGGAAGTAGGGTGATAACTAACTTACAATAAACAAAATCTGCCACTTATAGATGTTGGGAGGTAAATGGTTCCTTCCCCCCCACCCTCCACCCCACCTTTTTCTATTTCCTGTTATAGGAAAAACACCAGACACCCAATATCCTCCAAAACGCACACCCACACACCAGCCAGATTGATTAGAATTGGCCCTCTCCGACACAGATGGAAGATCTGTTATTTTTAAAAGCTCTGTGACAGGCTGAAATTCAACAGGCAATGCTTTCCCAGGCATTGATTTCCCAGCTGCAGTGACTAGTGTGCTGCCTGTTGAATTCCGGCCTGTCATGCACCTGCCAAGCCACAAAGACATTGTGGGGTTTTGGGGGGGGGGGAGAAGAGTGGCAATCTCTTTGCAGAGTCACGTAATACCTCTTCAGTATTGTTTGTCCCTGGCTGATTCGAAAAAAAGTTTCGGAGCAGCCCTGTTGCCTTCTGTAGTATCATAATTTTCAGACCAGCCACATCTGCCTCCCTCCACCCCATTGCCTCGCCTAGACAGCGCTCGTCCTTTTCAATTCCAGGTCAATTACATCTCTCCTCAAGATTCTGCCTGCCAATCTCTCTCTCTCCACTATTTTCCTATCAAGGCATTTTTCTTCTTCTTCATTAGCTGCTGAGAATGAGATGCTCACTCCGGCAAGGAGGAGGAGGTGTGGGGGAAGCAAAGGCATATTGAGGAGAGGGGGCTTGAAATCATTTTCGTGGCCAAGAACGGTGACTTTTGCTATCCAGCAATAATAGTTTAACCACGGGACCCGACATGGCGGAAGCGCTGCTCTGATGAGTATAGTTAATACTAGAGCTGTGCTGAAAATTCCAAGACCGACGTTTTCAACTATTCATTAGGTGATTGGGGAGAAATTAAACCCTCCTGAAAAATCAGGAGAGGGGATTTTTCTGAAATGTTCACTTACCTTCCTCAGCTTTACAAGGTAGTCCATGATCAGAAGAAACTTTTCATGTATGCGACAACAGCGGCTAGAATATTACTGGCCCAAAGATGGAAAAGCGATGAAATGCCAGCTAAAGAACAATGGCAAGAAAAACTGGTGGAATATGTGGAAATGGCAAAGCTAACTGAAGGATTAAGAGACAAAGACAATAGAGACTTTAAAAAAGAATGGGAACCATTCATGCTGTATTTACAGAAACAATGTAAAGAACTGGACTCACTAGGAGGTTTTGAGTAAACACTTACAATAGACAAAATAAATATAGCAATAGAAAATATAAATTAATGTTAGAATGTAAAGAGGATGATAACATGTAAGTTAAGTTTAATTTCAAGAGTTAACAAAATAAGCAAGGAAATTTATATGTTAAAAAAAAAACAGAAGAGGAAGTTGAGGGAAGTCGTGGGGGGGATTTAGAAAATGTACGTTATGTTATTCGATATTAAGTAAAGGTAAAGGGACCCCTGACCATTAGGTCCAGTCGTGGCTGACTCTGGGGTTGCGGCGCTCATCTTGCTTTATTGGCCAAGGGAGCCGGCATTTGTCCGCAGACAGCTTCCGGGTCATGTGGCCAGCATGACTAAGCCGCTTCTGGCAAACAAGAGCAGCGCACGGAAACGCCATTTACCTTCCTGCTGGAGCGGTACCTATTTATCTACTTGCACTTTTGATGTGCTTTCGAACTGCTAGGTTGGCAGGAGCTGGGACCGAGCAACGGGAGCTCACCCCGTCGCGGGGATTCGAACTGCCGACCTTCTGATCGGCAAGTCCTAGGCTCTGTGGTTTAACCCACAGCGCCACCCGTGTCCCTTATTGGATATTACTATGATATAAATGTAAAGGTAAATAAAAATTATTTAACCAAAAAACAAAACAAAACATCAAGGTAGTCCATGATCTATTTTTTCCTTGCTTGTTTCAACTTTAAAAAAAAGTCCATAGCTGGTAACAGCAGCAAAAGACACTCTTTGTTGCTTCCCACGGGGTACAGTTCCTGGAAGGCTTAGGAAGCACTGCCATGTCTCATCCCATCACTCCCAAGGCATTCTGGGAAGTAAAGCCACATGTGAGACTCCCTCTCCATCTTTCCATCTGCTGAACTTACGGACAAGAGACTAGGGGCCCATCCACACTTCTGCTTATCCTCTGCCTAGAAAGCATGAGTCTGAGCAGTTTCCCACTTGAACTGCTCTTTCTAGGCATGCTTCTGAGCAGTCGTCCCCCTTGCCTGGCTCCTTTTCAAGGGAAGACCCACTCTTTAGCACTGACTCTAAACCAGAGTAAACATCAATCTGGGTAAAAACCCCATATTGCCGCTCCAATTGAGTGCTAAAGAGTGGTTTCCCCCACCTTTGGGTGGGGGGAGGGAAACAGTGGGACAAAATGAAGTGTGGATAAGCCCTCAGTAAGTTAAGTGGCAACACACCCACCCCAAGTGAGATAAATTGATCCGCCCAATCCCCCAAAGGAACAGAAAAGCAGTTACCATTTTTGCAAGGGGTGTATATTTTTGGAAAAGGGAAGAGGGGTGGTTTTGGCTCAATCTTAGTTAATCTGCTGCCTATTTGGTGACCCAGGCTGCTTTTCACTCACCTTGAAATTTGGTAGGGGCAGCGATTTGCAATTGGAACTGATGCTGCATTTCAGCTGAAGTTGCTCTTGGTGTGGTTCAACTTCAGGAATCTGAACACACATTAAAGGAAGAGGAAATAACTTCAGCAGGATTATTCTACTTAGTAATTCTCTATCTTATCTTGCTTCCATTGTGGACCTCAAGGCTGTGAGTTCCCAGGCCGTCTTTCCTCAGATCTCCTTAGCATCATCTGGCTTAGGACAGCGGGTGTTCTCAGAGACCATTTGCAATATCTCCCGTTGTGCACAGGTTTCTATATCTACAGGTATTCCAAGGCCATTTGGGTAGGTGCACAGGGTGGCCCCAAGGTGCTGCCTGAGGCAGATCAGCAAGGCTGGCCATGTTATTTCAGTACCTTGGACAGAAAAGCCCTCCTCTCCCCATCGCTGGAAAACAAACATGCAAGGATCACGCAGATCATTTTCAGGAAGGGCTGTAGCTCTGTGGCAAACCATTTGCTTTGCATACAGGAGGTCCAGGTGCAATCTGTGACATTTCCAGGAAGGCCTGGAAAGGCTCAAATCTGAAGAGCCTCTGCTCATTAGTATAGAGCAGGGGTCCCCAAACTAAGGCCCGTGGGCCAGATAACGCCCGAGGGACTCGTTTATCCGGTCCACGACGACACCCACTGCCGCCACCCGCTTTTACTGGCGCTGTGCTGCATGGCTACCCACTTCTGGGTCGGAGGAGCACTGGAAATAGCTTGTGCGCATACGTTATTTGCGCATGAGCGTTATTTCCAGTGCACATCCAGGTCCGAGGAGGCCCATGCACATACGCACAAGCTATTTCCAGTGCTCCTCTGACCCAGAACTCCCCTGCCCTCCGGCCCACCGCGCGATCGGCGCTGGAGACACCGGCCAAGGCGCGGTAAGTTTGCTGACCCCTGGTATAGAGAATACTCAGCTAGATAAACCAATGATCAGCCTCAGTGTCAGGTAATTTCCTATGGTCCTAATTTGCCTGAAGCAGTCAGATCAGGCAGTAGAGCACAAGGCTCTTAATCTTGTTGGGCAAAAGATTCCTGCATTGCAGGGGGCTGGACCAGATGGTTCTTGTAGTCCCTTCCAACTCTATGATTCTTTGACTATGACTCTATGACCTCATTCTGCCTAGTGGGAGGGGATAAAGGCCGCACCTGTTTTCATCCCTTTGTCTAGCCAAAGCTACAGGAGCTCTGTCTTCCTCCATCACACCTGATCACCACCATAGCAGGAAAGGGATCTGGGGAGAGAAGAGGGTTGGACTAGGAAGCTGAAAAAGTTTGGGGTTCTAGGAGGGAAGAGGGGGAAACCACACGTTGGCTGCAGCTTTCCAGCAGCACAGTCTGTTTACCTTTTTTTGACTCTAGCCTTCGTTGGAGGGAAAGGCACCACCAAGGCTCAGCACCTGCCTTGCCGGTCCCCGGTTCAATCCTTGCCATCTCCAAGTGGGGTGGTGAGATACCCTTGCCTGGAACCCCAGAGAGCTGCCAATCAGTGTTGACAATATTGAGCTGGATGGACCAGTGGTTTGATTCCAATATGGCCACTTCCTAAGTTCATACGCACCATATGTCATGAAGAGAACCAGCCCAGATCCTGAACCTACCAGTCCAGGGAGTGGAGACGGACTCCTCGCCGCTAACCCCTTCCTCTTTACCCCAGCCACCCATTAAGGCCTGGGCTAAAAAGGTCATAGAGGCAATGATGACATCACAACATTCATCCCCCAAGCCAAGGGAGGGGGGAGCACAGAGGCAGCAGCTGTGGGGAGTTAACATTGAAGACCTTATGTTACAAGCTACAAAAAGACGGTCAGTGACTCCTAGACCTAGAGATTTTTGGCGGGATTCTGGGAGAGAGGCAGGGAGGGTGATAACCAAGGCTACTACAAGCAGTTGCCTGAGATGGTCTTCTAATAAGGGAGGCTGTAAAGTCCTATGAATGGTGACTATTCCCTAGAGACAAATAAACGGCAAGGATAGGCCTTTCTCTCTGAGGCTGCATACACACCACTCATTTAAAGCACATTACTTCTTCAAAGAATTGTGGGAACTGTAGGTTACCCCTTCATAGTACATCCAAAAAACTACAGTTCCCATGATTATTGTGGGTTTTTTTTTAGGGGGGAGGCTCATATGTTTTAAATGTATGGTGTGTACACAGTTGCAGGAGATGGGGGAAAACAGGTGCTAGGCTACTGAAATAGTCAACAGACATCCCAAGCACAAACATTTGTTCTCTTACCAGAGAGCATTTCCCAGCATGCCCTTGAGGATATTAGAACTCACTGCTTGTTACAGTTTCCCAGAGGGGCCCTTCACATGGGTGTGTATGTGTGCACTTGATGTGTGCACTTGATTATACAATCCTTGATGAAGCAGAGCTGAACCTGCACAAACCAACTCCATTGAAAACTTCATTGCGTCTGAAGTTATGGGAGGTGGGGCAAAAGTATTTGATCATTCACATCGCCACTCAGATGCTGAACTCAGTGAGTGACAGAAATGCGTTATGTGTACTGTTTATAGAAGGGAGGGATCCCCTTTTGGTCATGTGATCAAAACACCTCGAACTGAGAAGCTGATGGCATTATTATCGATGCAAATTATACAATTAGCAGTACTAACAGTAGTTTATCCTGCCAGGAGCCTTGCAAGATCCTTAAACAAATCAAGACACAGGACTATGGGCCATATTTGTGCATATGCTCCTTTATAAGTTTAGATGCAAATTTAGGCAAAGTTTCAGAGGGAAATCTGCCCTGTAAAGCAAAGTATATTTTGCTTTTTTAAAAGGGGGTGGAGCAGAAGTTCTGGAGAGTACTGGAACACCCCCCCCCAAACAATACTCCTGTATCCTGCATTTCGCCCAAAAAGCTCAAAGCAGTGTGCATAGTTTCAGTCTATTTTATCAAAGGGAAACTGAGTCTGGGTGAGAATGACTGAGCTCAGAATGAGATGTCAGAATTCTGGGATTCAGGAGAAGAGGTCATATTTTTGAAAACTCCCCATCTCCCTCATTATTAGGTTTAGGTTTATTAAATTTGTATATAGCTTCTCATTAAGAAGTCCCAAAGCAGGCTATAAGCCAATAAAAAAGAACAATACAATGATAACAATTCCAAATCATTAGTTGCTGCCCAGAAAAATGAAAATTCAAAACCATCCCAAGGTTGGAGCCAGGCAGGTCTCCTTGGGGGAGCATTCCATAAACAAGGGAGGGGGGATGCTACTACAACTGAGTCTTCAACCTCATGTACTTAGCATTTGTACAGTGCTGTTCAAAGCACATGAATTTCCTCATTGTAATCTTTATAACGCCCCTGTGAGATAAAGAAGTAGTATTATTTCCCTATACTGCAGATGAAGGGACTCTGGAAGAAACAAAGCGAGAGAATGGCTTTCCTAAGGCCTCCTGGTGAGTTCATAGAATCATATAATTGTAGAATTGGAAGGGATCAAATAGGGAAATTCATTATTGGTAGCTCAGTCTCTTAGCCGTTACTCTACACCTGCATTTACAGAATGCAGGGGGTGTTTTTAGCAGGCTGGATCATAGATAGCACCTCCCCCTGTCATCTGCAGTAGTACATTCCAGAAATCAACCAGCTCTTTCTGGGAAAGCTGGAGATGGGCTCTCTGGCAGAAATAGAACTTAGTTATTTTTTATGACCTTCAGGAATTATAGTGCCATATGTTCCTCAGGAATTAAAAAAAGAAATGTGGGCACTTATGGAATCAGTGGTTGAAATCAGTGCAGTTTTGAAAGGTTCCGCCTGCCATCTTGATTCAAAATGGTGTCCAGTTGTACCCAAACACTCTCCCAGATTGAGTTCAATAGTGGGTAAGATTGCTGATGGCTTTCCCTCACTCTCCCAACCCCATTTTTTCCCCTGAGCCAAGCATGTGAAACTGAAATCTAAGTTCCTCACCCTCTCCATTTTATCCTCACAACCCAAACCATGAGGTAGGCTAGGCTGTGACTGGCCCAGGTCACCCAGTGAGCTTCATGGCTGAGTGGAGATTTGAACCCTGATCTCGCAGGTCCCCACTCCAGTCCCTTAACCACTACACCACACTGGCTCACAGTTGTCTCGCCTGCTGGTCATTGGCCTACCTAGCATGTCTAACTCACAGAGGTTCTTCCTCCCTGTTTCTCCCCCAACTGCACGCCATTGTGGGTTCAGGACGAGGGAAGACGGTGAGATCCCAGCTGCCCAGCGTCTCAGCGGGAGGCGACTACGGCAAAGGACTTTTCAACAGGGAGATGGGACCATTGCAGAGCCAGCTTAGTCAAGGGGAATACGCCTTACTCAGGCTTGCTCCCATGTTGGAAAGTGACTTTGTGCAGGTAACTTGCAGCAAGATCAAATAACCCTTCTGGTTGCCAGATGAATTTTGTTCTCGTCACCCTTTCCCCAAGGGCACCTCTTCCCTAGAAAGCGGGCCCTGCTGTTGCCAAGTGAGACGCCTGAGTCAGTTGAAGGATACGAGGCAGCAAGAAGCAGTGGTGGGGCATAGGAGGGTGGCAGAGAATAAGAGTTTGGATTTGATATCCCGCTTTATCACTACCTGAAGGAGTCTCAAAGTGGCTAACATTCTCCTTTCCCTTCCTCCCCCACAACACTCTGTGAGGTGAGTGGGGCTGAGAGACTTCAAAGAAGTGTGACTGGCCCAAGGTCACCCAGCAGCTGCATGTGGAGGAGCAGGGAATCGAACCCGGTTCACCAGATTACGAGTCTACTGCTCTTAACCACTACACCACGCTGGCTCTCAATAGAAGTTTCCGGCAAATTCTGAAGATGCACCTCTTCATCCCGGCCTTTGACCAGGGCCAGCCTGAGACATTTTGCTGCTGTAGGCAAAAGGCCCCAACACCACCCCCTCCCCAGTGCTGCCATCTCCACCCCACAACACCCACCGCACCCCACAGATCCAGGTCCCCGGCACTGCTGCCAGCCCCATCACCACACCTGTGGCTGTGCTGGCCGCGGCCACAACACAGCAGCAGTACAAAGACAGGGGAGGGGGGAGTCTCAGATCCACTGCCTGAATCAAGTGTCTTCGCTTCCGCCCTTGCCTCTGACCCCTGCAATGTATGTTTTAAGACCCACCCTACACTTGCGGTTGTAATCTGGGTAACACTGTTTTTAAAGTTGCGTTTTAAATTGTCGCAAGCCTCCCTCACAGGGAGGGTGAAGGACAGGTAATAAACCAACCAGCATTATTATTATTATTATTATTATTATTATTATTATTATTATTATTATTATTATTACCATATTGGCCTGAATATAAGCTTCACTTTTTCCCCAAATTCCCACCATAAAAGTTAAAGTGCGGCTTATATTCACAACCTTACAGTATGCAGCCAGGAGCACGGGGCAAACAGCGCCAGCAGTGTGGCAAAGTGGCGCCCACCCTGTGCGTAGTCCCCTGTCCTCTCCCCCAAGACCAGGAAGGGAGAAAGTGAGGAAGGAGAAAGGCTGCCGGCAATACAGCGCAGCTCCCCGCCCCCCCCCCCCAGTATGCAGCCAGGAGCAGCGAGGAATGGAGGGGCTTATTTTCGGGTGTTTTTTCTTTTTTCTTCTCCCCCCCTCCAATTTTCAAGGTGTGGCTTATATTTGGGTGCAGCTTATATAAGGGCCAATACGGTATTAGGGTTGGCAAAATAAGCACAAGCTTAAGGAAACAAGGGAAGTGGGTTGCCACAGAGATTTTCCATGGCTGGATTTTTAACATGAATGGTCACAGATTGCTCAGCTGAGCATTCATTTTCTCAATTGAAGCCTACTAAAAAATCCCAGCAGAACCACTATGCGACAAGGCTGACCAGCTAGCCTTATCTCTACTGAGTATAGAAGCAGATGAGTTATGTGAGATTAGTTTTGAGGAGCCGATCAAAGAATTTGCAATTAGGAAAAAGTAGGAGGAAAAAAATTCAAATATAGATAAAGTGGAAGTATACATACATATTAAAAAAATCATTTTCCATCTTACTGTAGGGTTATTCCCATTTTGAAAAACATTTTTAAATTTTATTTATACTTTGAGTTGGATATATATGGGGGCACTAAAATCTTTTAAGTGCTTAGGGCTCTAAAGGTCCTAATCTGGCTCTGATTATTATTATTATTCAGTATTAAATTGCTTGTCTGTTTGGCTTCTATATGTGGAAAGGGGCTTGCGTGCGCCATTTTGCCCTTCAGGCCTGCCCTGGAAATGTGTGAGGTGTTTCTCTGCCCAGAATTGTAGCAGATGCAGCCATATCTTGAGCGCTGAGATTAAAAAGGACAGGAAGAACCGAAGCTGCTTCATTTCCTTCCTGGCAGGCTGCTCCTAAAAGCACAGGGACAGAGCAAGTTAAAAGAAGAGGAAGAAGATGGCCACTCTAGGCCCGCCCCCCTTCCCATCTCTCCTGATGACTTAATCTCTCAGGTAATAGGGGAAGGGATGAAGCTCCGTGGTGAAGCACATGCTTGGCATGCAGAAGGTGCCAGGTTCACTCCCTGACAGGGACGGCTGAGAGAGACCCTTGTCTTTAGCCCTGGAGAACTTCTGCCAATCACAGTAGACCATACTGAGCAAGACGGACCAATGGTCTGACTCATTATAAGGCAGCTTCTCGTCTTCCAAGGGAGAAATTCTGGGGCTCAAGGCTGCATGAAATGGTTGTTCTTTATTAGGCATTTATCATTTAGCAAGTATTATCAGCCCTTCCTTATCCTCAGAGGCTGCACCTTTAAAAACAACAGAAGCAGCAGCAGCAGCTCCTGTGCCTTTAATAGCTGCTGGGCAGGCAGAACCTGAATGGATGAAGTCTCTCTCGTTGTTGCCTCTCCAGGCTTCACTGGTTGAATTTCTGCCTTTGCACGGAGAACTGACAGGAAAATAAATAGGCTTGCCCAATGACCAGTTTCTAAAAAGTAAGCAAACATCTAAGACAACTTCTGAGCTTTTAGCACGGGCGTGACTTTAAGAAAACGGCCAGGGAATCTTTTTAAGACTTGGAGATGGTGAGCATGATTACCTATTGTAGGGTAATTGACTGTTAAACATAGTTTACAAGAGGAGTTTGAAAGTTGGCAGTCTTAACAATGATGTAAACAAAATCTGCTCCTTCTCCCTTATGGGGTACCCAAGAGCCCGTACAGTGGTACCTTGGGTTACAGATGCTTCAGGTTACAGACTCTGCTAACCCAGAAATAGTACCTCGGGTTAAGAACTTGCTTCAGGATGAGAAAAGAAATCGTGTGGCGGCAGCAGCGGGAGACCCCCATTAGCTAAAATTAAGAACAGTTTCAGGTTAAGAACAGACCTCCAGAACGAATTAAGTTCTTAACCAGAGGTACCACTGTATAGAGTCCGTAAGGGGGTTCCCTGTCGGTAGGAGAAAATAACAGAGGGCAACCAGAGAATATTGAGAAGCAAAGCAGCTAGTAAGTCTGATCTTTCTTGAACTGTTGCAACAGGGTCCTCACTCACCACATGCAGGAGGGAGGAGGAACTCAGAACAAAGGTGTGCAAGCTCTTATACAGTGGTACCTCGGGTTACAGACGCTTCAGGTTACAGACTCCGCTAACCCAGAAATAGTACCTTGGGTTAAGAACTTTGCTTCAGGATGAGAACAGAAATCGTGCAGCAGCAGCAGCGGGAGGCCCCATTAGCTAAAGTGGTGTCTCAGGTTAAGAACAGTTTCAGGTTAAGAATGGACCTCCAGAACGAATTAAGTTCTTAACCCAAGGTACTGCTGTATAGACTTTTGAAACTGCCTTTTGAAACTGCCACCCTGTAGCCCAAGACCACCCCCCAATACCTGTACATCATACATACATTATGGAAGGGGTGGTCTACAGCAGAGGAACTGATACTACAGATGCCCAAATGACTCTTAAATCCTAGGGATGGTTCCTATTCTGACATCTGTCCCATGCAAACCATTGTTCCTCTTTTGTTCCTCCCTTTACCTTCTGCTGTTCCTGAATGACAAACCAGTTGAATTTAGGTGGGGAACCCACAGCCTGCGATGACTGATGCCCATTGGTACCAATAGGGTGGAAGGCGGAGAGACCAACAGTAGGTGGCGTTAATGAGCCAGAACCAATGAGAGGCAGAATCAACTAATTATATATTTGCCCCTCTTCCACCCTTCCACAAGTAGCGGCACTGAGACTAAGGAGAAAGAAACTGATACACAGCTGGTGTCTGGCCAGACTGAGGTTGGTGGGGGGCAGTGCCCCATATACCCAAATGGACCAGCCTCATCTGCCTGTGGACTATGCTTCCTCAGTGCAGCCCCTAATCCCACCCTCCTGCTTCCTGGTGCTGCCAGCATCCCTGCTGAACAACACAACCAGGATGTGAAGGATGGTGTGTGTGATATACAGAGGACCAGACATTCCCTGGGGTGCCCCCCAAGTTATGGAACTCCCTCCCCACAGCTCTAGAAGTTATATCCCTAGCGCACTTGCCTGCAGACGCACATTCACAAACACCAAGGCAACATCGAGCGCACTGTCTCCCACTTCACACTTTGCATTTGATGCAATTCATTTTGAACTGTGGCTCAGAAAGAGGATGCCTGTTTTGAACAACAAAACACAGCCATTTATCACAAACAGCAATTATGAGATGTTTTCCCCTTAGTGCAACATCTTTGTGATTTTAATATTAGATCATACGATAGGACTTAGATCCAGGCTATGACAAAGTCAGTTCTTCCTGGATACAAAATGCTACTACTTGCCCCCGGTGCCACACACAAAACCACCTGTCAGATTGCCGCTGAATGAGTTTGACTGTAATTTCTTCTGCAATTAACACGGCCAGATCCACGGGAGATTAAATGTTCTTGTTTGTTTGTTTAAGGGACACTGCTTTGATCAGTTTACTAACAAGCCCTGCTTTAGAAGCTAGTGTAGAACCAGCTGTTGCAGAGTTATTGAATATAGCTGGGTTTAAAATGAAAAAGAAAAACCAATGCAGAGTTGAGAGCTGTGGCAATACCTCAGGTACTTTCTGTGTGGGAATATGGCAGCTGCAAATTTATAGATACGAAGCTGCTTTGGGGGCTCCGGCCTTCATTCCCTATAGACCTTCTTGGGTGCTGAGACTGGTGGAGGGGGCCCTATTAGTATTTCTTTTGCTTGGGGTGGGGAGAGAGTAGCAGCTTGGGAGAAGATAGTCTCTGTGGCAGCCCCCAAACTGTGGAACTCCCTCCCCACAGAGGTCAGACCCTCCAAATATCCTTATTTTCCAGGGAAAATAGGTTCAAAAATTCGAACCTAGCAGTTTGAAAGCACACCAGTACAAGTAGATAAATAGGTACCGCTGCAGCGGGAAGGTAAATGGCGTTTCCATGCGCTCTGGTTTCTGTCATGGTGTCCCATTGCACCAGAAGCGGTTTAGTTATGCTGGTCACATGACACAGAAAGCTGTCTGTGGACAAACGCCAGCTCCCTCGACCTGAAAGCAAGATGAGCGCCGCAACCCCATAGTCGCCTTTGACTGGACTTAACTGTCCAGCGGTCCTATACCTTTTACCTTATTTTCCAGGGGCAGTCCTGGATTTACAGAAGCTGTCCTGGTTTCTGATTTGATCCCAGAATATTCCACTTTTCCTTGGGACGTTCCTATTTTCCTCAGAGAAATGTTGGAGGGTATGGAGTTACCCGACCCCCGAGCCACCTGAAGGCATAGGGTATAGGGAATCTTTGTGATGCTTAATGTTTTAGTATGCTTTCATATATGTTAGAAGTCGCCCAGAATGGCTGGGGCAACCCAGTCAGATGGGCAGGGTATAAATAGTAAAATTATCATGATGAAATAGGATGTCTCTATTTTCATCAGAGAAATGTGTGTGAAAGGTGCGTCACCGTCATTATATACAGCTAAGGACGTGCCTTTTTACCTCAGCTTTTGATACTTGAGGCGTCAAAATAAGACCCAACTTATTTTTATGGTTGCTAGTTGTTTTGAATTGTTTCTATATTGTGTTTTTATGCCGCAACTTGCCCTGGGAGCTTAGCGTGAAGGGCAGGTAATCAATCAATCAAATAATAGACCAAATCGGACCACTGGTCCATCCGCGTAGTTATTATTTATAGTAACTAGCAGCAGCTCTCTGAGGTATCAGACAGGGAGCCTTTCCCAGGCCTATGTGGAAATGCCAAGGACTGAACCTGGGACCTTCTGCATGCCAAGCAGGTGCTCTACCCACTCAGCGACAGCCGTCCTCCTCCTCCAAGTGTGTCCCTGCTTTCATTTGTGAAATGTAGGGTGGCACGTTACTCACATTCCCTTAAATTATCTTCCCCGTTCTTACGGAGATGTAAAAGCAGTTAACTGGCAGTCATTATAGGCCCTTATTATCCTATGCAGCAATTTCAGACTTCAGAGCGAGTGCCTGACAGGCAGGACAAGAGTAATTTGTGTTATGTTTCTGCAAAACAGCTTAGATTTCCTTATTCTGATTTTTCTTCTTTTTAAGCATATCAGCTTCGGCTTGTTGTTACATTCAGAAGCTCCCCTCTCTTTCTCAAACACATTTAATTAATTAATTAATTAATTAATTAATTAAATTGAAGGCAGGACTCACTGAAATTTGTCCCGATCCTCCTTGTGGAAAGAGAGCTTCCAAATTAAGACCACTCCATATGTTGTTAAGCAGGTGGAAACTTTAATTGAAAACCTGCCTACAAGAGAAGCCTAAATAGGTTTGAGAATGCAGCACTCTTTGGTTTCCTCTGTAGGAAAGACATATCAACTTTGCCTCCAACAATTTCAGCAACCATGACTCCTTATTAACTAATGACAAACTTTCCCCTATTTGCTCATGTAAAAGTCTCTCCGTTGTGATCATATATTGAGATAATATTCCATAATCCTTTTCTTATTATCCATTGGTCCACACCCAGTTCTGTATCTTTAGTTTCCACTTCATGTTGCATTTGCTATATTCTTCCAGCCTTATTTAGTATTGATTCTTCCACTTGTGTTTCTTCCATTCTTTTTCCAAAAAACAAATAAATGAAAAATTGCTTTATCCCCTTGGATCACTCCAAGTCATAGGTAGAACTCTTTCTCTCTCAATTCCATTGATGTCAGATTATCCAGATAACTCCGCATCTCTCCATTTAGAACTTTATTTTTGTTTTCCAAAATCTCAGCTTTATCATTTGGTTGCTTCATTTCTCCATACACTTGTATAGTGGGTTCTTCCATTTCAATAGTTGCTCTTTCTAGTTTTGCCATGGTTTCATCTCTCAGTCTTCCCAGTTTTTCGTTGTCTAGAGCATCTATATCATTTCTGATCCCTTTTCCCATTTCATTCATCTCTGGCTTAATTTCGTTCCTCATTTCGTTTGTCTCTGATCTGTAAGATTTTATTTGTTCAGCAAATATCTGCTGAAGAATGCCAATAGTAAGCAGTGTGTCCAAAGCTGTTTTTCTTTCCTCTATCGCTTTTTTAATGGAACTTGCCATACTGAATGTTAAGGTTACTTAAAGCATAAATGACACACAATCAATCTGACATCTTCCACCCCCCAGAAATTAATGGTGAAGCTATGCAGGAATCTCAGCTAAAGGATCTGTGACAGATAGCCCTCCAACCTCTGCTTAAAAACCTCCGGTGAAGGCGAGTCCACCCCCTCTCATGGGAGTCTTATTGTCAATACAGTTCTTCCTGATGTTTAGGCGGAATCTCCTTTTTTGTAACTTGAATTCATTGGTTTAAATCCTACTCTCCAGAGCAGGAGAAAACAAGCTTGCTCCCTCTTCCATCCTTAAGATATTTGAAGATGACTATCATATCTCCTCTCATTTTCCTCTTTTCCAGGCTAAACATACCCAACGCCCTCAACCATTCCTCATAAAGTTTGTAATATGGGAGAAGCACCAACTTGCTTAAAAGTGGTCAACTTCACTGGGCATAATTGCCAGTCTTTTGGTCATATCTGAAGCAATCCTTTGGATCCCATTCATAAACTAGACTTCTTAAAACACTCATGTCCACCAAAGATTCAGATTCTATGGTGATTTCCACACAGTATTTAAACAAGAACAACCCAAAACAACTGGGATTTGGCTGCTTAGGCTGAGCAGCTTTCATAAAGTTTGTTTGAGATGGCCTGTCAGAAAACTGAGGAAACAAAACATTCCAGGAATTTACTTTTATGCTCTGTTGATGCCAACAGCATTCTGAGTGGCACAGTGAGGTCTCAGGCACCGCCCTTCTTGAGATGGTCTTATGAAAGACTTACGATGTGATACACCATCAGTGCCTGCTCATTCTGTTGAATGAGGCCCTGTATATCTGCCACTGCCCTTTCCTGCTCTCTGCAGATTAACAAACGAGGAGAGGTGATTGACGTACACAACCAAGTCCAGACCGTGACTGTCGGGGTTGCTTGCACCTCCTCCAGCATGACGGTTCCCAATGTGCTGCTTCTGGCTCGCCCCACCTGCCTTCCCGAAGAGACACCCCAGAAGTTTAAAACCTTGCTCCGCCAGTCTTCCTCGTCGCTGGGATTAGAGCTCACCAGGTAAGCCCAGCTCCCAGCTCCATACAGAAAATCCTGCAGATGCTGCAATGCCTTTCAAGGCTTCGTAACGTAAGACAGGCCACCATTTTTAATGGATTGAGATGCTGCAACTTGAACAGGTCAAACTCATAGGTGAAGTGTTCATGGTATCTCTAGGCTGTAAAAAAAAGCTTCACTTGTTCATTTCTGCCTGTTACGCCACAGCTTTTCCTGGACTGAAGACTCTCGCAATCCCTTTTTTAAAAGGTTGGCAATCTTACAAGGGTGAGTTTGGGGTGGGGGTGGACAGGATAGGGTTGATAGAACCCAAATGACCACACTATGACTTCTGAAATTTGTTTTAACTGTTTTTAATCCTGAATTTTAAATTGTCATGAGGTGGCCTGGGACCTGCTGGATTTTTTCCCTGTATTTTTCCGTGTATAAGACATCCCCTATTTTTGGGGACTCCAATTTAAGAAAACGAGGGGAGATAGCACAGAGTTGTGTTTTTTTTTTGGGGGGGATGCCTAAAATCGCTCACCCACACACGTCGCAAAATCCACCTCTCATCTGTCCCCTCACTGGCAGAAGCTGCCAATCACCTGCCCAATTGCCGCAGCATCAGCCAATCAACACCAGCTATTGATGCAGCAACCAATAACACGCCCAATAGCCGCTGACAGCCACGGCAGGAACCTATGCACTATCCATGTATAAGATGACCCCCCCACTTTTTAGCATAATTTTAAATTTAAAAATACCTAGTCTTATACACGGAAAAGTACGGTACTCATTATGATGGTGGTGTCCTTTATCACGGCTCATGGCTCAGCCAGTAGAGCATGAGACTCTTAATCTCTTAATGAGATTTGTGGGTTTGAGCCCCACATTGGGCAAAAGATTACTGCATTGCAGGGGGTTGGACTATCCGGCCCAATCGCCTTCTATATCCGGCCCACAGGTGGTCCGGGAATCAGTGGGTTTTTACATGAGTAGAATGTGTCCTTTTATTTAAAATGCATCTCTGGATTATTTGTGGGGCACAGGAATTCATTCTTTTTTTCCCTTCTTTTTTCCCAATATATAGTCCGGCCCCCCACAAGGTCTGAGGGACAGTGGACTGGCCCCTGCTGAAAAAGTTTGCTGACCCCTGGGCTAGACGCCCCTCATGGTCCCGCCCCACTCTATAATTCTATGATTCATTGTACTGCAGCAAAGTTGTCAGGCTCATCTTTTGGACAGGGAAACTTGTCCAAGGTGATTAGGTGATGCTTGGAGAAGTTGCGCTATCCTTATCCATCCCCCCTCCAGTGAAAGGTAGCAGGCATGCTATGTGTGAGTGGAGAACAGGACAAGCATTTTGGGCTACAGACTGAAATTTTGAATGAGACAGAATGGGGTGAGGGAGAGAGAACTGAGCTGTAAACTCTGGGAGCACTTTGGGGTGCTAACTGCCTTGCTGGAGGAGGACAGTTTTGGCTGTCCGGTCCTCCTCCACCTATGCTCAACCTGTACATTTATAATAATAAAAAATGCAACAAGTGACCTCCTTCCAAAGGAAACTGAACCCAGGCAAGCACTGCATCTCTGGAACATCCTTGCTGCTTGGAGAAGTGGGGTGAACAGCACTGATTTAATTTAACAGCTCCCATTTAATACTCAGATTCAAAGGCAGGCAAGGACCGTGGGCAGACAGCTACAGGCAGGTAGGAGACTAGTAGCTTTGGCACAGCTGACAGCTTCCGTGACTGAGCGTGGCTTCGATTCAGCTCTGCTTCCTGTCCTATTTGGATTCCTCAGTCCCCAAGTCCACAGCAAACTGCCATGCTGAGTTAGACCATTAGTCTGTCTAGCCCAGGGCTGTCTACACTGATTGGCAGAGGCTCTCTGTCTCCCACCCCTCTTGGCCAACTTTTCCTGGAAGGGTTTGCAATCCTTCTTGGTGGGCTGGCTACTAACAATGAATGCTGATTAATGAGCAACCAAGGTCATCTAGGAATGGAAGGTGGCAGGTGGAGCTGTGCCTGTGTGTGTGTGTGTGTGTGTGTGTGTGTGTGTTGTCAGTTTTGTATGGTAAAGGGAGGAAAAACAGAGGCAATTTTGTATTGTTACAAGCACCTGCTTTGAATGTGCACCGTGACCATTTCTGGAGGGTTTTGTATCATTTGCTAGGTGTTTACTCAGCGGTCTTGATGGTTGTTGGCTACCGGCTACTAGACAAGGCTCACCTGCTTGAAAGGGATTGCAGAGAGCAGCCTGACAGTGCAGAAATATTTGTTGGTTTTTTAAATAGATGAAGAACCCTGGACCTATTTGTCTAGAATTTGGCGGGATTTATCCATCCAGGCTATGCTTGCAAAGTTCATCCAGTTCTGCCAAACAGAGAACAAGAGAGAGGCTAAAACCATTTCTTCATTTTCCTCACTAATAGTGAACTGGGAGGCACAAAAACTTCATGTCTTTCTTAATTGGGGTTCAGTTTTGGACTCCAAACTGAATCAGACACCTTCTGAAGCTGTTTGGACCAAATTGGGGCTGTTTTTGTACGTGCTGAATCAGTGCCCAAACTGAATCATGCCCCTAATTCTTCTTTTCCACCGCCTACAGGCTTATCCCTCTGCATTTTGTCAAGATCTCGCTCCACAACGCAGAGAAGAAGCAGCTGCGATTCAAGCTGGCGAGCGGCCGCACCTTCTACTTGCAGCTCTGCCCCCAGCCTGGCGCGAAAGAAGATGTCTTCAAACTGTGGGTCAAGGTGGTCAACATGCTGCGGCCACCCTCGGACCAAGGGCCCCTATTGCACAGCAAGAGCGAAGACCCTGGGGGGTCTGGGGAGGCCCTGACCGATAGGCCACAGGTGTGCAACTCCTTCTGTTTATATTGTGTAATCGCTATACAAGACACTTTGCAGGGCAACATGAGCACAGGAAACGGGTCTATCTAGCTTAGTATTACCTACACAGACTGGCAGCAGCTATCCAGGATTGCTGAGAGGGGTTTCTCCCAGGCCTCCAGGAAGATGCCACGGATCAAACCTGGAACCTTCTTCAGATGCTCTGCTACTCGGCTACAGCCCTTCCCCATGTCTCCATGCCCCCTTGCTTAAGGTTACCAGATTTTTTCCAATGAATCCGGCAACACTACTAAATAGATGGGTTTTGCCAAGGGACTGATTTGTAAATCTGGGGACTGTCCCCGGGAAATGGGGATGTCTGGTAACCTTACCCTTGCTGCCTTCTGCCTTCTCCATGTCCCCTTTTTTCTGTGCCATACCAATATCTCTGATGCTGCTGGAAGCTCATGGGAGAGGTCTAGGGTGGGAAAAACAGGGAGAAGCAGTAAGAAGACACTCAGAACTGATTTGATTCCCCTCCCACCTCTTAGCAACACAATTCGATCCTTGGATGCTTTAAGCTGGTTGGACATCCGTTGGAGAGAAGGCAGAGAGAGAGAGAGAGGAGTTATCTTTTAATTTACAAACAGCTTGGTACATGCACTCACATATCACGAAGAACACGAAGCAGCCCCCAAATCAGGTTGCTTCTCTTACAGCTCTTGCAGGAGTCTGTTAAATCAGATTTGTATGAACATTTCTGCTTTTTTAAAGAAAGAGCAAACGGCAGATTGATACCGGAAGCTGGGTGGAGGGGATGGTTGGTGGAAAGGGACACACACACAAAGCACGCACGCACACACACACACACACACACACACACACACAGCACACACACACGCACACACCTGGGATATTTTCTGTGCTGCTCCACCCATTGGTGTAGATGGCAAGTGATGGAATAGCCATAGGTATGATAAGGGAAGAGACAGGAGTGTGCGGGCCCTCATGTGCCAATTGTGCGCACAGAAATGTTGCATCTGAACCTTGCTTCCAAGACTACAGCCCACTCCAGACCCTGGCAGTGTGGTGTACTGGTCAGAGTGTTGGACTAGCACCTGGGAGACCTGGGTTCCAGTCCCAAAGCCACGAAGCTCGCTGGGTTCCCTTGAGCCAGCCACTGGTTCTCAGCCGAACCTACCTGGCAGGGTTATTGTGAAGATAAGGGTTAGAATTATTTGGTGGTGCGTTCAACAGTCCTGATCCATCTCTCTGCCCCAGAGCCTGAGATCCTTAAACCTAGAAGAAACCGTGAGCATCCGTAGTATCTATTCACCCGCTGAAGTTCGCAGCCCTGCCCAAGAGGACGTCAGGAGCAGGCACAGCCTGGTTTTCTCAATGGGGAGCCAGCCCAGCTCCAGAGCCCCCAGCCCTTCTCCATTTGAAAGCGAAGGAAGGACAACTGAGTTTGAGGACCTGGGGGTGCCAGAGCCATTGGAGCGCCCGCCCAGCACCAGGAGTCAGGGCAGTCAGCCCGAGAGGACTGAGAGGAGCCCTAGGATGAGCAGGTACTGGGTTAGGGCTTGTTTGGGAGAGGGGAGGAGTGTTAAGGGAGCTGAAATTTGCAGCACTCCAGCTCAAACACAATGTTTTGAAAAGCAGCAGAGAGAGAGCAAGCAACTACTGGGAGGCAGTGGGGTGTAGTGGTCAGAGCAACAGACCAGGACAGTGGGAGACCTGGCTTCAAATCCCCACTCGACCGTGAAGCTGATTTGAGTGCCCTGGGGCCAGGCGCCATACAGAGGCTGTGTACATAGCAGACATTGAAAGCGCATTTCCCTAGGCACGCATGTGCACCCCCTGGGAATGGCAACTTACCTCTCACAGAGCTACAATTCCCAGCACCCCTCACAAACTACAGCTCCCAGGGTTCTTTGAGGGAAAGCCACATGCTTTAAATGTATGCTGTTTGTACGCAGCCATAAAGTTGCTGAAAAGATTGCAGGGGATACCACAGAGAACCACCACCATCACTTGGTAGTCAACCAAACCCTTTAGGAACCTGGAAGATGCAAGTCATTTCAGCCTGTAAACGGGGAAGGGTGGCACCTATAAGCCTCTGAGATGTTGTTGGACTAGGAATGATTGGGGATTAAAAAGGTAAAGGGATCCCTGACCATTAGGTCCAGTCGTCGCCGACTTTGGGGTTGCGGCGCTCATCTTGCTTTATTGGCCGAGGGAGCCGGCGTACAGCTTCCGGGTCATGTGGCCTGCATGACTAAGCAGCTTCTGGCGAACCAGAGCAGCACACGGAAACGCTGCGACCAGAGCACGGAAACACCATTTACCTTCCAGCCAGGGTGGTACCTATTTATCTACTTGCACTTTGAAGTGCTTTCGAACTGCTAGGTCGGCAGGAGCTGGGACTGAGCAATGGGAGCTCACCCCGTTGTGGGGTGAAGCGCCAACCTTCTGATCGTCAAGTCCTAGGCTCTGTGGTTTAACCCATAGCGCCACCCTACGATTGGGGATTAGCAAACCAGTATCTATTGGTTATTTAATCAAACAGTGAAATGTATTTTATTGCTTATTGCTTATTTTTATTTTCATTATTATTATTTCTTTATCCCAACCTTCCACATACAGATCCCAGGGTGTCTTAACACCTAAAACGCAACTTTTAGAACAGAATTACTATTCAGTATTGGATTTGACAAACAGCGTTATAGCTCTGCAATTTGGAAAACAGATTTCAGAGTTGGGTTGTTTGTTTTGTGGCCCCCTGAAAGCTGAGTTGCAACCACCCCAAATTGAAACACATCAAATGTTGAAACTGATTTTCGGACTTAGGGTTCATCTGGACTTCTTTTTGTGCCATGCTTTCCAGGCCCAGGCCTGCACTTTAAAGCTCCCTGTCCAAGCAGTTGTTATCACGGCGCTTTCATGGAATCATAGAATTGTAGAGTTGGAAGGGACCCCAAGGGTCATCTAGTCCAACCCCCTGCAATACAGGAATCTGCAGCTGTCCCATATGGGGATCGAACCTGCAACTTTGGTGTTATCAGCACCATGCATGCTCTCACCAACTGAGCTATCCAGGCCCTGAGAACCCACATTTTAATGCTGAATTGGAGCAAATTGCAACTGGCAGAAAACCTGATTGCCATTTGCTCCAACTCAGTGGTAAAATGTGGGTTTTCCTGGGAAAGCGATAGGGCAGAAGAACACCCGTTTCCATCACAGAGCTTTAGAGCTTGGATCTGTGCCTGGAAACATGGTGTGAAAGGAAGTCTGGACAACCTTTAGGTAGGTTTCACCTCCAGTATACATATGTTACTGGTTGTGGGCGTGCATCTAGTGGGTTAAGAAACCAGGAGACCAGAGGGGGCGGGTATTGAAGGCAAGCCTGCTTGCATCCTAAAAAATAAGGTTGCAAGGTAACTAAATTTTCCCAGGGACCCAAAGCTGGGGAAATTTCCCATGGTGGCCATAGGGAATTGTGTGATGTCATTGGATGGAGTGGTCTTGACGGGCTGTTCTCGTTTCAGGAAATCCAGTAAGAGCAGAAGTAGCAGAAGGAAGTCTCCCCGGAGAAGTAAGAGATGCTAAATGTTCTGACAGTTCTGCCCTTTGGTGGCTCCTATCAATCACCTTCCTACTCTAGCTGATAACCAGCCCTGCTTAGGTTCTGAACTTAGGATGGCCACTTCTTGCATTGCCAAAGATGAGGATAAAACAGGCCACAGTTTTGTCATTATGGTTGCTTAAAGAGAAATGCATCTCGCCATAGTGTGACCAGTGCCCCTGGTTCAGTCTGCTGCCCAGGTGTCCACTGCTGATGGGCAATATCAAGTCTCTGTTCTTAGGCTTCTTCTTTAAGCCAGACCAGTGCCATGCAGCCCTTCAAAGGCCACTATAAAGCCCCACAGTGGAGGCTGAGCCTCCACGCTCAATGTTCAGTCTGTCTTCAGCGAGACTCCATTTTTTTGCCTTCTTACTTACAACCTGTTTCCTATCAGCTTCCTCCTCCTTAGTTTCAGTGTTGTCCTTATAGACATCAGCAGGGATGAAGATGGAGGCAAAACCAGAATTAGTTGGCTCTGCCCATCATTGACTCTAGCTCCCCCTACTGTTGGCCTCCTGCCTTACGCCCTACCTGTTGGTGACAAGGGGGGGAAATAGGTATAAAAGGAGAATTCAATGGCTGCCTAGATCTCGGCTTGGGGCAATTATTATTTGGTGGGAGAACCCCAGCAGAGATTTAAAATCACAAAATATGCAGCTAGGAAAACGTGGAAATATAGACTGTTGAACCTTTAATATATGCCCTTGTGAGTTACAAAATAGTCTCCTCTTCCCCCAGCATAGAAAAAGACCACATTAAAATGGTTTACTTACAAACTCTCTGAAGGTCAGATTCATGTGCTCTTCCACACAGCATTCAGAAAATGTTGCAAAGGAAGGAAAGCCTGGCTTAGTTACAGAAGCCAAGTGGTATAGGAACACAAGAATGGCTTGTTAAAGCCATGTGGTCTGAGCTTGGAGCAACCAGCTCAGACCTTCTCACATGCTGAGGATGTTGGTGGCCCCCAACTCCCGACTTCTCTACCCACTAGGCCATGCTGGCTTGAGATGATGGGTGCTGGAGACCAACATCATCTGGAAGGCTGCAAGCTTCCCATCCCTGGATTAGGCCTAGACTATCCCTCCTCTCCATCACAGAACTACAATTCCCATATTTCTCTAAGAGGAGGAAATGGCTATTAACCCAGTTTAAGTTAATGGGTCTCTCTTTTTCAACTCAGGCTCCTAACCCTGCCTGCCTGATCTTTCCATCTCTCCCACTTCCTTGTTTGCCTGCACGCTGTGTCCATGAGCAGGCCCTTGTGCTCCAGGGACTCATGTGTCTACTTCCTTTTCCTGTTTCCTCCGCAGGTTCAAGCCGGAGGCCCAGCAAGATTATCTCCCTCATCAGATCCTGCTCCTGGGGGAGGCGGAAGAGGAGCAAGAGCCGAGATGCCAGGTCCCGGGGCAAAGGAAAGAAACGCTGAGCGGAGAGAAAGGAGAACCCAAATTCCGGAGCCTCTTGGCCACCTCAACATTACTAAAGAGACTGGTTATAATAAAAACAAAGAACACCAAAAAAGCGCAAAGCATTGTGGGTATGAGGGAAATGAGAAGCAAGGGTCAAAGTTAAGGGGGTGCAGGGCACACTGAACAGCAAAGACAGTTCCATTTTCTGACACTGTGTCGCTGCTCTGCAACTGCAGCACCGCCAAATGGTAGGGCCGGCCTAGCTTAAGAAACTTCCAGACGAGGCCAGAAGCAGACTGAGGGAGCAAAAGCTCTGTACAGGACTAAATTGTTTCCTTCTTGGACGTGCTGTCCTTTCTGTTGAACCCCAAGATGAAAATCCCTCCACTGGTAATCAATAAGGCCTCACACCTTTGGATTGGCCTGTTCCAATGCGGCCAGAGGCAATTATTACCGGATCCCCTCCATTTCTCCACTTGGGGCCACCTTCATTAAAATTCTCAGGGGAGTGCCAGGAACATTAACTTTCGACTGCCTCTGTTTGCCAAGGTCACCTGATGGATTTTGCCACTTTCTGCCATGGGGTCCGCTAATTAACTCAGGCAGAATGGAGAGGGGCTTGTGACCCCTGGCAAGCCATGAAATTATCACTCTGACGAGATTGTGCTTGAAAAAGGAAAGTGGGTGTGTGAATAGGCACTAGAATTGAGTCTTTGCAACCACAAGCACCGAGGGTGTGCTATACCAAGAGGCAGGTAGGTATGCTGGGAAACGGCACTGAAATGAATTTTGAGGTAAAAATTGCCTCAGAAACACCCTTATTTGCCCTTCCTAAAGCACGTTTCAAGGTACAAATGTTTTTTGGGTCCCCCCTCCCTTTACTCCCCCACATAAAGGAAGATAATTACAAATCGCCTTTCAAATTATTATTTTTTACCCGGCCAAATAACAAAACTCAACAGGTGGACTTCTCACCTAACAGCCCTCCTCACATAACAATTAGGATCTCCAGATGGGAATTATACCAGCCTGATTTCCATCAAAAGACATGCCTGGCCAATTCAGTAGGGGCCAGGTAGACACTACAAACTAGGTCCAGATGTGATGTGTCACCAGAATGCTGACAACAAGCCAGCTGTGTCTCTCCTTGTTACCCACTCCTGCTTACCTGGGATTAGGCCCCATTTCTGAGGAGGTATTTATAGCATGACACTGTAAGTCAAGCAAGGCAGTGGGTGGGCCGAATGGTCCCTCCAAATCAGTTACAGACTAGACTATGTGATTCTTTTCAAAACACCCGGGGACACTGTTATTTATTAATGTTTGTTGACTCCCTTGACAATTACAAAAACCATACAATATACTTATGACCTTTTTTGTTATATTATTATACATTGTATTATACTTTGGGAGATTTCTCCCCCCCCCCCAAAAAAAAATACAGTTTTACTGATTTCCAATATATAACAATTACCAAAAAGACCCACTTCTCCCTCTCCAGGACAGTCAATCCAGTTAAGTTTGCCAAAGTCCAACCTGTCATTTTGGTGTTGCCGTTCTTTGGGGTTATCAGTAAAGTATTAATATTTATTTATTTTGCTTTTCTAAACTTTGGGCTTATGTGCAAATCAATGAAACAATAATAATAAAAAAGTAATGGCCTGGTTGAGGCCCAGTCAACAAATTAAATCCTGACAAGACGGTGGTTCATGGGGTGAGCGATTCCCTAATTCCAGGTGAAGTTCCCCAGAAAAAGGATGCTGTGCAGCTTGAATGTGCTTCTAGATCTAGTTTGTCATTGAGGCCCAAGCAGATTTGGTGGCTTAGCATGCTTTTTAAGAGCTTTGGCTGATAGGACATCTACAATATCTCCTGGGCAGAGTCTGCTTACCTATAAAACACTAAACATTTGGAACACAGGTACATAAAGGGATGCCTGATTCCATTTCAGGCTGCTCAGGTATTCAGCTCATCTCCTAATGCCCTTCTCCAGATGTCCCCATCAATAGACAGGTGGTGATACAGGGGCTGTTATTTGTCTGCAGCACTCCATGCGAGTAATTCCCTTCCTGTGGACAGCAGGGCAACCCACCTGTCAGCCAGCCACTCCAGGGCAGGTGCTTTTGTAGCTGCCTGCCCCATTGTTGTTGTTTAGTCGTTTAGTCATGTCTGACTCTTTGTGACCCCATGGACCAGAGCACACCAGGCACTCCTGTCTTCCACTGCCTCCCGCATATGTAATATGTAATGTTAGGTGATTGGCAGGTGGACATGGGTCAGCCAAGATGGCTACCCTTGCTGTAGCACAACAGGCAGTGGGGAAGGGCCAGCCCTACCATCAGGCGGAATGAGGTAACTGCTTCGAGCAGCGGATCCTGAGGGGGCAGGCAGAAATGGCCATCTCCTGAGCTCCTACCCTCTGCTGGCGTACACAGCAATGGGTCCTACATGCACCCTTGTAATGGAGGGCACTACCTCATCACCAAAGTGTCAACTGCCCATCTCGTTCAGTAGATGGAATAGAGTCGGAGGCAGCAACCATTTTGCTCAGCCAGCAAATGTCTTGAGCCCATACTCAACACTTGACAACTTGCCACCATGACAAGTCTGTGTGGGCCGCTCCCAGGCCCTGTGGAGTAGTAACAGGCAGCTTCACATGAAACACCCTGAACAGACATGAGAGCCGAAAGGCAAGATATGCGTATTTTAATCAACCACGTGAAGGAAATGACTTGTGACTGTGGATGCACCATCACAGATCCAGCACCACGGACAGAACTTCCAGGCCCCGACTCTCCTCAGTGCAGTCTGTGCCCATGCTCAGCCGCAAGGCATCAAGCAGCATTTAAATTGGGTTAACATGCATCTACTACAAACCAATTTCAAGTGGCTCAGGGCATGGAGGCTGGTCTGATCCTCAAATGTCTTGTGCATGTACAGAGGTGTACTAGTTTGTGCCTAGTTTGAATCAATGCTTCCCAGGGCTGAATTCTAGAACCAGTTATTTTAAAACACACACACCTCAACCTGGAATGCATGAAGTGGGATCCAACAAGGGGGTTTCTGAGCATTTGGACTGGACATTCACGTACCACTGAGTAAGGAAGGAACATTCCACAATGCAGGCAGCGCTTGCCACAAATCTCTGCAGCCACCTGGTGGTCAGATGAAGCCATTTCACTTCCCATTTCCCCCTTTTGCTTGCTTTTCAGCTTTTCCCACTTGCCCATTCCTACCTCTAGTGGAAAAACCATGTAACTGCAGCCCCTTATCCCACTGCCTCTAGGCCAGGAATAGCCCTAAACACATTGACACTCAGCCTCTAACACAGTTTCCCAAAGCTGTCCCATCATCCATGACCACTTGTCCCACTAGCTAAGGGATGGTGGGAGTTGTAATCCAACAACAGCAAGAGACCCAAGGTTGAGAAACACTGCTCTAGCAGAAATGGACCAAAGCTGCAGGATTTATCCACCAGTTGGTGTGCATGTACAAGACCACAGCCCAGTCCTGTTTCTGTATGATACACACACAGACTGCAAAAAACCTACACGACTTGGTTTGCTCCCCCATGAGGATACCAGTTCTGAGATGGTAGCCTAATTCAACATTTTAAGGCTATCCCCACCAATTGGGGACCTGTGGTCTTCCAGTTGTTGCTGGACTACATCCCCCATCACCCCTCAACACTGGCCAGGCTGGCTGGAGCTGATGGGTGTATGACAGGGAGCACGATGCCTGAAGCAGCACAGGGTCCCCACCCTTGCTCCAAATAGTTATGAAACAAGGAAGCGAAGAGGCAGCACAAAACCTGTTGGAAGTCAACAAAACCTACCGGCTGAAGCAGGTGGCGGGGGCTGCACAGAAACATACAGCCACTGTTGGATATTCTGTGTGTGTGTGAGAGAACCATTTGTTCCAGAAACACAGAAGAGCAGAGAAGTAATTTCAAGAAGCAGCAGAGGGCTGAGATTGTTTTGTCTATGCAAGGACGTTTTCTGTGGGAACTGTTCTTTGGACATGTGCAGTGTGACAGGAAGTACTGATAACAATGGTTCTGTGAATCTCTTACTTGCACCTTGCGGTGAGAGAAGCAGTGAGTCTTGTACTCTTGTTGGACTCTAAGCATGCCTTGACCACGACCAGTGGTGAATGTCTGTATATATTTGCTACCGATATGCTTTTATGCTTGCCAAGTAAACCTCTACACTTGACTGAATCTTTATGGCATCCATGAGTGTTTATCGCCTCCTGTGTGTACCTTCAACCCCTTCCAAGACGCTTCCAAGGAAGGAGCTGCGTTGAGATGTGACTCTGCCAAGTATGGATACTGGCACACATGCACAGCAAAAGTAATGCCAGACCCAATCCTTCTCATCCATCAGAGGTTGATGGATTGATCCAACAGCCACAAGTTAGGAAAGTTAGATATAACCTTACTTTCCATTTGACCACCATGGTATGTGAAGCAGAAGCAGAATCGCTCCCCGCAGTGGTGCCACCTTCCTTCTTTGCACTGGTGCCCCTCAATTTCATTCGGCATCAGGAAACGTTGCTATAGTTTCATTCATTCCCTGCTCCCTTGATGACTACCCTGTTAAAAAGGTAAAGGTACCCCTGCCCATATGGGCCAGTCTTGACAGACTCTGGGGTTGTGTGCCCATCTCACTCTATAGGCCGGGGGCCAGCGCTGTCCGCAGACACTTCCGGGTCACATGGCCAGCGTGACAAGCTGCATCTGGCGAGCCAGCGCAGCACACGGAACGCCGTTTACCTTCCCGCTAGTAAGCGGTCCCTATTTATCTACTTGCACCTGGGGGTGCTTTCGAACTGCTAGGTTGGCAGGCGCTGGGACTGAGCAACGGGAGCGCACCCCGCTGCGGGGATTCGAACCGCCGACCTTTCGATCGGCAAGTCCTGGGCGCTGAGGCTTTAACCCACAGCGCCACCCGCATCCCGACTACCCTGTTAACTCACCCCTATTGCCTGTAGCGGTTTAGGTCTTTAAAGAAGCTTTGCCATGCGAGTCAGCTGGTTACGAAAACCAAGCCCAGGCTGTCGTGAAGAGGTGGGCAAAAAGGAAAGAGAGAGGCAACAGCAGAGCTACTGTACACCGGCCAAACACCACAAGAGACAGAGATCAGGAGCAACAGCAACACCATGTTTATTTCACCGAAAGGAGACACAGGAACGTAACAGGAATACGCATGTGTCAAAATGAGGGGCTGGCTATGCAAAGTGGTGTGCAGAACACATACAGGAGCGTGCAAGGAATGGGTGTGGGACTTTAAGTTAACATTTATAAATGGGAAAATACGAACGTCCACTGAAGGGGGGAGACCCACAACAGAGCAATCTGTGGAAACCAGCCATACAGCTGCCCAAGTCTGAGAATTACTGTAACTGTTGTTAGAAGACGCTTTGGAGGAAGACAAACAGAGCTGCCCTGCTCCGGTAAGGACGAAACAGACATGAGGCAGATTCTGTGGTTGCAGGGGCAATGCAATATTAAAAACTTCAGTGGTGAGAGAAGGAGGAGGAGGAGGAGGAGGAGGAGGAGAGTAAAGTGCAGCAGAATTCTCAGCAACACAAGAGAGGAGACCTTTGCCTCCCCAAAAGGGGAGCTCAGGGTGTGGGGTGAACAAAGCCAGCTCTGGGTGGCTAAGTGTTGGCAAAGGAAGGGGCACTAAATGGGTCCACAGGGGAGTGTCATTTTTTGGGGGGGGCACAAGAGGATCCCAGTCAGCTTTCTTTGTCCCTTTTCCTCGTTGATCTGAGACAGTGTCTTTTAATGGAGAAAACCTCACCAGATCCAGATGAGAAATAGACCCAACTATTGCGTTTGCCCGAGGCTAAGAAAATTGAAGTTGGCAGGAGAGGTAAAGGACAGAAACATCCCCTCTCAAGCCCATCATGCATGCAAAAAGCCCAACCTATTACTCCCACAAGTCCTGCCTATACCACTACTTGCCTTTACACACTACACACAGAGAGAGACAGAGAAGGTGTGCATTTCTTAAGGAAATTAGCAGTGAAGGCAGTGACTATAGTGCAGGAAGCAGGGAGAGTCATGGTCCGTGAAGATAACTTGGAGCTGTGTGCTTTTGGGACTTTGGGCCAGCTCGTTCCACAGGGATCATTCCTCTTACCCATGCCCCATAGCCTTCATAGAGAAAGTACATTGGGGATTGCAGTTTTGCAAAAGGGCCCCACAGAAAAAAGGGCCCACAGAACCACAACGCCCAGGGTTCCTAGGATGGAGGCAGAAGGAAGCTGTGAAAAGCTTTATCAGCAAGGGTAGACATCGAAACAATGATTCCCCAACTTTCCTGATCCACAGGAAGCAGATGACAGAATGGCAACAGGGCACTGTGGTTGGCAGACCCCCTGTTTGCTGCCAAGCCCTGCAGGGTCCCTCCCCACAACCACACCCCAAACTTCAGGATCACAGTTGGGATTTGTCCAGGAGGCAGTCCGCATGAAGCCCCCTCTGTCTCACCAGTGGAGGGCAGAACAAAAATTGCAGAGTCCTCACGACAGACACCTCTTCCTGCGATGAAGCCCCTGCAGGTGTGAAGCTGCGTACGAGGCCTCCCCTCTTCTCACCACCTTGTCCAGCCCCAGCTGCTGCAGCTTCTCCACCAGGTTCAAGCTGAAGATGCTGGGCTTGTCCTCCTCCTCCTCCCTCTGCCGCAACCGAGGTGATCCCAAGGCCCACTCCCCTAGGCCGCCCCAGCGGCAGCGCCACAGGGAGCCCAAAGGAGGAGACAGCCAAGACAGGGTGCCTGAGCCTCTGGGGAAGAGGGCCAAGGCTGAGGCTGCCCCTCTCTGTGCAGAAATGCCTTGCTCCGTCAGCAGAGTCACTAGTCCAAGAGGGGGGTCCTCCTGCTGCTGCTCTTCACAGCTGGGCTCTTCCTGCAGGGGGAGCTGGGGAGGGTGAGGGGGGCTCAGCCCCGTGCCGGACCCACAAGAGGGCACAACTGTATTATAAAGACTGGAGAAGGAAGGGGTGGACACAAAGACAAAAACAAAAAAAGAGGAGAGAAATTCAGTTCCATGGACTGGAGGCAGGAGTAGCTGCAGTCACTAAAGACATGCATAGGACGCTCAGGAACAAGTTCAGCTTCCTTCTGCAGCGGTAGGTGCATTCTTTAATGTGCAGCATTGGTGGCCAAGCAGGTTGGCTCAGGCTGACATTACAGCTCACTAGAAAATCCCCAAGCAGAGCCATGAAAATGCTGAACCTCCTACTATATGTGGGAAGTTGGCAACCCAAGAGACTGAGCTAAGAGAACACATACAGAGAACAGGCAGCTTCCCCCAAGTTTGTCGCCATTCAGAGCACAAAAGAGACCAGAACTAAATCAAATGAACAGAGGAGCCACTTCCATCTGAATGCAGCATTCTCTGCCTGCCACCTTCTTGCAAAAAATCACAAGCTGTTTGTGGTGCAAATCCTTTTGAGTTGACTCCTGAATTTATTCCTGTTCCATCCCGCAAGGGGACTGAAGGCACAGAACAACAGTACGCTACCCCATGATGTGGCTGCCTTGGGCTGTGACTTTGGGGTTGCCATTAAGCCTGGTCAGGTTGAGAACCAGAGGGATTTGATCTATCTATTGGGACCCAATCCAGCAGGAAGTAGGGATTTGCACCGATCGTCTTCAGGGCACAGAGAGGGAGATGCAGATGCCACATAGCTTGGACCTGCCAGGGTTAAAATGGAAAGCCACTATGCGCCATGTTTCTCTATTGGGTGCAGAGTGGAATCTCTCTTTGTAATCTCTGTGGGGAAAGCCCCATAGCCCTCGTTCTGGTCATCAGCACGACAAAACAACCCAGAAGTGCCAATAAAGGCACAAGTGGGGCTACACCTTCTTCCTACCCTGATGGACTGTGACCCGTTGCTCAATACTGAGACAAAGCGGGGGGCGGGGCGGGCAATGTGCCGGCTGGATTTTCCTTGCCCGAGCACTGCCATCGCCAGCCTTCCCCATCCTGGACCCTTTCGGGCATTGCTGGACTCCAACTCCCATCAGCACGGCCAGTGGTCAGGGATGATGGGAGTTGTAGTCACAATGACATTGGGAGGCGCCAGGATGTGGCAGCTGCCCTTGAGCTGGCCCTGCGGCACATCTACAGATGCTAGCGGGCTGGGTGCCATGCCTGAACTAACCCAGAGATTCTGAATGTGTGAATCTGTTTTTAGGGGACTGGAGAAAAGGGCAGGCAAGGTAGCGACACTGCCTCCTGCTGGTTGAAAACACCACCAGGACAGAGACACACTGAGTCATAACTTCTTTGCTCACAAACACTGCCATCCATTGCTCTCGTTATCAGAAGTTCATGTTATAAATCAGACACACAAGTTAGTTAGTTGTCTGTTCCTCTTCCTACCCCCTTCTCCCTACTCCTCTGTGCAGTCAAGGAAATGGGAGTAAGGGAGGCAGCCCCTGCCACCTTTCGGTCTGCCCCCGCAATATTAGTGCCCCTTTAACCTGTGCAAAGCAGATGGGTTAGTGCTAAGGCTAGAGAGAAAGGTTAGTGGGTTAATTAGATGTGGCTGCGCCCAGTGGCTGAATGTAGCTGCCTGTCCCCACCGTCAAATCCTCTTCTTTTCGTGTTCTTCAAAGCAAGGCAGTGCGGTGCAGTGGTCGGAGTGCTGGGCTGGGAGAACGGGGGTTCTAGACCAAACTTGCTGGGTGGCCTTGGGTCAGTCACTACCTCTCAGCCTCTCCTACCCTCATGGGGCTCTTGCAAGGATAAAATGGGGAGGAGGAAGAAGCATGGATACTACCCTTGAAAGAAAGGGTAATAAGTCATCAACGGCCTGTAGCATATGGTTTGGGGCAGGGAAGTCGATTCACAAGTCAGTAGGGCTGCCCTATCCTGTGGACAGCCCCTCCTACCAGATATCAAACAGATACAGAACTGTATGACTTTTAGAAGTTGTCTGAAGGCAGCTCTGTACAGGGAAGTTTTTAATGGTCAATGTTTTTATTGTGCTCTTAGTATTTTGTTGGGAGCCGCCCAGAGCGGCTGGGGCAACCCAATCAGATGGGTGGCATATAAATAATAAAATTATTATTATTATTATTATTATTATTATTATTATTATTATTATTATTATTGTTTTTAAAAAGCTGGAGATTTTCTTAAACAGGTACTTTAAAAAGGCTTTTAATTTTGGACAGCTTGTTTTTTTAAAAAAAGGGAATTGTATATTATGATATGTGGGCTTTAATATTATAAAAAAACAAACAAACCTTAAGGCTGTTACTTACAAGGTTCTCTAGTTATACAGGTCAATGTGATTCCTGCATTTCAGGGGGTTGGACTAGATGATCCTTGGGGACCCTCTTCCAACTCTATGATTCTATAACTAGTATATGAATAGAGTGTATTTGAAGGTGGCGTTTATAAGGCTGCCACTTTTCTTTCTTTCTGTTATTCTCGTACTGCTCAAAATTATTGCCATTAGCCAACCTGAATTCTAGGGACAGGGAATGAATCCTGCTGCAAGAGTTTTTTTATCGCTAAAAGAGCACATAAGGAGGTTTGGATTCCCTTCGGGTGGGGAGGGCCAGCTCATTCAACCTCTGATTTCTCTGAACCCTGGGCAGGAAACTTCCCATTCTCCTTCATAAAAACAAGACCGCTGGCTGAGAGACAAGTGGAGGGGGAAGGCTGCTGCAGCAGCTGCCGATTGACCTAAGGGTCCCGTGGAAATATTTTTATCAGACACATCAAGACTTGACATTGGTTCAAGGCAAGGCTCCACATCACCTGGGAGGAGCCCACTCTGACTTCTTAAGCCATCGTGATGTTCAAGGACTCCTCCAGGTTATGGCTTAATGTGGATCAGAGCAACAACAGCAGCAAAAAGGTTTCAAACCCCAGCTGCTCTTAAGATGCCACAGCTTGGGCTCCAGGAAATGTGGAGCAAGTGTGCCTCTGACCATGTGCAGAGTGCCTTTCCTTCTGAACATCAACGCCCCCTCCCCAGTGCCTTATATTAAAGGGCAGGACCCTCAACGTCTCGCAGGTGGACTTTCCAGACAGGTTTGAGCCGCAGCACCTGAGAATGAGCCACATGACCACTTTTGGGTGCCTGTATTTTCCTAGATAAAGGCCTTGGTCCTCCTCTGCAGGCATTAGCTGGTGGGCCTTGGGATCCCTTGTCCTCAAGCCAGCATTGCTCAAGAAGGAGAGTGAACGGGTGAGGGAGGTTTCCTTGCCCAGCTCTCCCCAGGTAGGATAGAGAGAAAAGAGGCAGGGAAGAGTTTTCTTACTTCGGAGCCCACCCCATCAATACGCCAAGGGCTGCAGGAGATGCCCATACCGGGGTCAGCAGTGCCTAGGATCCAAAATGGTGGGGAGGGAGATTGCAGGTTAAAAATGGCAGACAAGACACACACAGAGGGAAATCCTCCTTACGGCGATGACAGAGGAGCAGAAGCTAAAGGATGATGGAAAGCTGGCGGAAGGGAGGACCACAGAGGATGCTTACCTGGGTGTCACCATGGTAACCTCGTTGCTAGGGTGCGAGAAGCAACAGGTGGTGATGGTGAAAGTAGGCGGGGTCTGGGGCAGATTGTTAACGGAGTGAAATACTGAAACGGACAGGAAAACGGAGGGTTAATGAGTGGGGCAGGGTGGTGTTGGTGGGGTGTGGAGACAGACAGAGACAAATGCCAGGTTATCTAAGGGGGACGTATGGAGGAAGATGTTTTTCATAAATGCCGACAGGGATGAAGCCCTCTCCCTCTGCCCCCACCCCCAACCCCTTCATGTTGTTAGAGGTGATTTTCAGGAAATGCTTTTCCTGTGGGAAAGGACATCCCTCACCCTCAACTTGTGGACTGTGTGGGCTGTATTCAACTTAAGTTTTATTCAGGACAGACCCCACCCCCTCAAATAAATGGTCCTCATATCTCCATTTTAATGGAGTGGGACGTAAGCTGAATACAAACCCAAAGGTCTAGGTGCTTTTGCAGAGGTCAGGTCTTAGCAATGGCTGTTTGCCCCATGTTTATGCTAGTTATTGTCAAGTATTTAAAAAAAATATGAAAGGAAATTGCAAGTACACTGGGTTTTTTGACAACGTAAGCAGGGTATTTTCCCCATCCTCCCTGAATTTTCCTCTTCTCTTCCCCCCCCCCCCCCACTGTCTGTGCCCCCAAATACTATTTTGCTCCCACCTTCAAATTAGAAAGGGCAACAGTAGGAGTTATAAATTCATGGTTTGTGAATGTTTGGTGGTTAAGGAGAAATCAAACCATCAGCTTTGAAACCTCCGGAATCACGTTAAAACACACAAACCTGAGGTGGTGGAACTTATTCTTCATACGTGTTTTTAAAAACTGAGGGAGTCATGAAGAGTTAAACGAGACTGCCAAACCACCACCTAGGTATACCTCACGGGGGGGGGGGGGGAATATGGGTGTTTTGTTTGTAGTATCTCTGCTCCCAAGTGGACAGGGGAGACGGGACTGACTGGCAGAACTGGGGGTCACTAGAACAGCAGCCCCCCAGCCTGCGAGCCCCTAGCAGTTCAGGGCAAGACACAAACACACACAACAGCTGCCAATTTGTTACAGAGCACCTCAAAAGTTGGTTCACAAAATGGCTGCCAGCGGACTTCAAGCAAAAGTAGTGTGACTCGGGGACAGAGGCGCCAACTTCTCAAGATGATTGAGGGGGCCCGATGCAATATCCTGACGTTGTAAGGAGCTGGGAGGTGGAGCCAAAGGCCCTCTTAACACTGAGGGGGGATCAATGCCCCCCTCAAAAAAAGGACCTTGTGGGGGTCAAAAGTGCCTCAGCCCCTAGGATCTGGCGCATATGCTCAGATTGTGGTTATCACACCATGGGGATGCCATATGACAGAAACTTGTCCGGGAAACTCCCCAAGCTTTCCTACTGGCACACAACGTTTAGAAATGAACCAACAGACTCACCACTAGGCCTTTCCTTGGCCTTGGCAGGTGTCGAGGTAGCAAGGGCTGGGAAGGAGCCTGCATCCACATCGTCTTCTTCCAGGTCATTCAGGTTGTAGACCTCCTCCAGGTCTGTGTCAAGCTGCCGGAAATCTTTGGTGAGCACACCTGGCCGAGGGTCCAGGATCCCTGCCAGGTGAGGTCGGGCTAGCTGCTGCCAGTGGTGGAGGGTCATGGAGCCTAAAGAGAGACCGGGAGGGAAAGGGACGTAGGCAGGAATGCAAGCTATGCCAAGTAACTTGCATTTAAAGTCAGCTGGCCAAGGTTAGCAAAGCTGGACAGAAGCAAGAATATCAAACACCTTGCAACAGGACTGGTCCAGCTCCTTAGTGTTATGTTTTGCACCCCATATCTTTAGAGCCAGAGAATAGCCAGAAACATAAAGGTAAAGGGTAAAGGGACCCCTGACCATTAGGTCCAGTCATGACCGACTCTGGGGTTGAGGCGCTCATCTCGCTTTATTGGCCGAGGGAGCCGGCGTACAGCTTCCGGGTCATGTGGCCAGCATGACTAAGCCGCTTCTGGCGAACCAGAGCAGCGCACGGAAACGCCGTTTACCTTCCCGCCGGAGTGGTACCTATTTATCTACTTGCACTTTGACGTGCTTTCGAACTGCTAGGTTGGCAGAAGCAGGGACCGAGCAACGGGAGATCACCCCATCGCGGGGATTCAAACCGCTGACCTTCTGATCGGCAAGTCCTAGGCTCTGTGATTTAACCCACAGCGCCACCTGCATCCCTAACATAGAAACATAAAAAGTAAAGGTACCCCTGCCCGTATGGGCCAGTCTTGCCAGACTCTAGGGTTGTGCGCTCATCTCACTCTATAGGCCGGGAGCCAGTGCTGTCCGCAGAACACTTCCGGGTCACGTGGCCAGCGTGACATCGCTGCTCTGGCAGCCCAGCGCAGCACACGGAACACCGTTTACCTTCCCGCCAGTAAGCGGTCCCTATTTATCTACTTGCACCCGGAGCTGCTTTCGAACTGCTAGGTTGGCAGGCGCTGGGACCGAACGACAGGAGCGCACCCCGCCGCAGGGATTCGAACCGCCGACCTTTCGATCGGCAAGTCCTAGGTGCTGAGGCTTTAACCCACAGCGCCACCTGCGTCCCAACATAGAAACATAGACCTGACTAATTGCCAGTTGTACTGACACTTTTGATGCTGAGGGTGCAGATCTTCCCCCAAGCCCCAATCCATCCCATTAAAACTGGAAATACTCTTGCACAGATGCTACATAAACGGGGATTTTCCTCACGCAGATCCCAGAGCAATGGACAGGCACTTCTTCCTTGCAACCCCAGTTTTCACTTTCCCTCTTTTCCAGGGCAAGGGATCATGGGGATCAGAGGCGCCACCTTCTTAATATGATTGAGGGGGCTCATGTGCAACACTGTGCAACGGCATGACATCATGCACACAACATTGCACAATGTCACGAGGAGCCAGGAGGCCGAGCCAAACACCCCCTGAATATTGGGGGGCTCAGCCCCTTTAAAAAAATAATGGTGGGGGGGAACTGCCTCAGCCCCTTGGCGCACCAGATGGGGATTCTTTAACTAGATTTCACTCCCTCCCACACATTTCCCATCATCCTTGACCACTGGTCCTGTTAGCTAGGGATGATGGGAGTTCTAGTCCAAAAACAGCTGGAGGGCCAAGTTTGGCCACCACTGATTTAAGATGTTTCAGCTTGTGTTGAAAACTGCTTAGAGATCTGTTTAAACCCTAAGTGGTATCTAAAGTGTATAAACAAATAAATGAATACTGCCAAATGACTTTTTAAAAACAATCACATGCTTCCAGTCCCTATGCACTTGCAAGCTAATTCAACAGACGGACGCATCGGAATAAATTCAGCAAAATATAGCCCAAAGTGTGCCCACGGATCACTCCCTCCCTCCAAGGGAGCATCCCTGCCCCTCAGTTCTTGACTGCCGTCTCCCACTGACCTTCCAGAGGCTTGATGATTTGAAGCTTGTCGGGGAAACAAGAGAAGGAGCCCAGAGAGAACCCGGAACCGCCAGAGCTGCCCGAATAGTTGGTGCCGGTGGACGTGATGCTTTCGTTGGGCGTGAGGAACCCGCTGGAGTCCTCAGCGTCCCTCGCCAGCCGCCTCAGCTTGCTTTCCCTCTCCATCTCGAAGAATGAGCGCTCGGTGCTGTGGCTTTCCTGGCGGGCTGACAAGCACCGGACGGCAGCTTCCAAGTCGTGCCGGCCGGGTGTGCCCGGTGTGCCAGCCTCGCGCCGGCTAAATGAAACCACAGAACAGGGAGTGGAATTAGCCACGCTGATCACTGCCACCACCAAGGCCTGTGGCATTGTACAGGAGACAGGTCTCTGCTCCGAGGAAACTACCATCTGAAAATAGGTTGTGGCAAGGTGGCTATGCCGTGTCTCGGCAGGACTCACCGCGCTTCGTCCGGCCCTTCAGAAGCATGGCCGTCCTGCCCCTCCAGGCCTCCGGCAATGGGGCTGTCTGAACCGTAGAAGCTGGTGCGCGGGGTGCTCAGGCGGCTGCAGCCCAGCGAGGAAAATTTGGGAGAGTACACAGGGAGGCTCAGGGGAGACTCTGCCCGCGATCTGGCTTTCGCCACCTGGTTCACAGCCTTCACCGTCTCAAAGACCCGACGGACACCCCTGAGATCAACACACAAGACGTAGACTGGGTCAGTAGCAGGAAACAAAGGGAGGTCATGGCAGGGCAGGACTCTGGCAATATGGCACCCGGAGCAAGGACAAAATTAGCATGCCTCCTCCTCCCATATTTCTTAATTTGTCACAGTAATTCCTTTTGGTCCAGTTGTTTTTTTTAATGGATCTTCTCATGATACTAATATAGGCCAGCATTTCCCAAACGTGGGTCCCTAGCTGTTTTTTGGACTACAACTCCCATCATCCCTGACAGCTGGTCCTGCTAGCTAGGGATGATGGGAGTTGTAGTCCAAAAGCAGCTGGAGACCCAAGCTTGGGAAATCCTGATGTTGTTGTTGTTGTTGTTGTTATTTTGTGCCCCCTCAGCTCAGCGCCCTGTGCGGGGGAACCATTTGCAGCACCCTAAATTTTGCACTGGTTCCTCCTCCTCTGGTCCCCAAGAGTTACCTTTTCTAACCCTAGCTCTGCCCCCAACCCAAGTTTTTAAACCAGGGACTGCTGAGGGGGGCTGATGGGAAATGGAGTCCAAGGACAGCTGGAGAGCCACACAGGTTCTCCCCTGCCATCATTCCGTATTTAATATTTTTATTAAATTTTCTGTTTTACAATTTAAAGTACTCCTTTTTACATCCTTAAAATATCAATGACTTCCCTTCTTCTCTTTCCATGGTTCGTTTTACATATCATAAATGCCTGCATATTTTACAGAAACTATACCATTCAGCATTCCATTCTTGCATCCATCATAACTTACTTACACTGTTGAATTCATTATCTTAATGCTGCTAACGTTTTCAAGTGTACATAATTTGCCCCCATATATTCAATCAATGTTTTCCAATCTTCTCTATACGTATGCTCTTCTTGTTCTCTTATTCTATATGTTAAGTCTGCAAGCTGCGCATATTCCGTCAGCTTAAGTTGCCATTCTTCTTTAGTTGGGACCTCACTCGTTTTCTAATTTTTGGGCTAACAAAACACGGACCGCTCCCCCTGCCATCATTCTGAATTTCACCTGCTGATTCAAAGGTTCCTCCTTCTTCCCCCGTTTGGCCTCAGAGGTTGTGCTGCATTCACAACACCATCCTTTGAGAGCTTCTTGCTCTCGCCACTCATTTTTATGGGTCTATCTTGCTCACACGAACACACACACACACACCAGGTATCTTGCGCCCTTCCCACTTACTTGCACTCCGAGGAACCAGAGCTGTCCACGCTCTTTCTCATTGTGCCCTTGATCTCTGCAGCCAGGGAATCCTGCAATTGAAAAAGTCACAGTGGGCAGGTGGTCTTTCACTAGTAAAAGATGCCCAGGGAATTCCCAGAATCATTTTCTTTTTATTCTACTCCACTTGTGCTTCCCCAGGAGGTAGGAACAGAGAGCAGAGCAGACTGGGCTGGCTAAAACCCTCACCTATAACCGGGGGGGGGGGGGGGGCTTCTGTGCCTGTGTTCAAACCAGACAGGAATGTCAGACTGGGGAATGGGGAAGTGAGGAAAACACGCTGGAGCTGCTTAGTGGTCGGACTGTGCATGCTCAGAGGCACTGTTAGCATGGTTCATGGAACAGAACCCATTGAGGAAAAACCAAATCCCCATAATTCAGTCCTGACTCAAATGAAATCCCGAGGCGGGCAATTAAAATTGTTAAAAGTTAAATAAACCTTGTGGAGGGAGGAGTGTTAAGATATATAGAAGTGTGCATATGGTTGATTTGAATATGTTATTATTGAATATTATTGAATATGTATATTATTGAATATGTATACCCAATGTATCAGCCGCCTGGGGGGTTTCACTGTTTGTGTTTTGGTGGTTGGTAAAAAATAAAATATTTTATCCCACTTTCCCCTCCTCCCTCGTTGAGGACTAGGAGCTTGAAATGCACCTGTTGGAATGTGAAGGAAGCAACCTGGCTGCTGTTCCCAATAAGGAGACATGCTCTTTGTCTCCTCCTAAAAAAACCACCTTCTGCCATCCCCACTGCTCTGCCTCCTATCAAGAGTGCTCTCTTTTACAAACCAATTCTGTTTCCCCAATATCTCCTCCTTTACGCAGGACCCAGCCCCACCCCCACCCCCCCACCCCCCAAATGCGCTGTACTTACCAGGGGCAAAAAAGTAGGGGAGCTGTGACGGTGGATGGTGCTGTTGGGAAGGCTGCGGTTCCGGAGGTTTTTCATCTCCTCCTGGGCTTCGTGCAACATTGCCCCACACTCCACGTATTTCTCCTGCAGGTCTCGGAGCTGAAAGTGCAAGAGGAGAGGATCCCATCTTAATCAGGCCAAGCCACAATGAGAAGAGAAACTAGGGGCTCCCTGTGCAGCTTGTTTTACTCTACAATTGATTTGCAGTGCATAACTCTGCTGCAACTCTGGCCCAGTATACCTGAAGGAGCGTCTCCACCCCCATCATTCAACCTGGACACTGAGGTCCAGCGCTGAGGGCCTTCTGGCGGTTCCCTCACTGCGAGTTTACAGGAACCAGGCAGAGGGCCTTCTCGGTAGTGGTGCCTGTCCTGTGGAACACCCTCCCATCAGATGTCAAAGAAATAAACTTTTAGAAGACATTTTAATGTATTTTTAATCTTTGTTGGAAGCCGCCCAGAGTGGCTGGGGAAACCCAGCCAGATGGGCGGGATACAAATAAAAAATTATTTTTATTATTATTTATTATTACACCAGTTACATGTTCAGGTTCAATTAAAACATGTGATTGAACTTGCTGTGATTTCAGTCAACAGTGATGATCTCCTGACCTTTTTACCCCCCCCCTTTTTTTCATTACAATAGGTCTTTATTGGCATTAAAACTTGTTCAACAGTTATGCCCTTCTGTCGGAGAACCCCTGGGAAATGTATGTGAGTGGGGAGAGCCAAAGCAGGCTGGCACAAAACAGATACAGGGCCCTGTTGGACCAGGCCCAAGACCCAGCTAGTCCAACAACATCCCATTCTCACCATGGCTGGCCAGATACTTAGGGGAAGATGGCAAGCTGTGCATGAGTGCAATGGCGGTCTGCCCCATCTGTGGCTGCCTGCAACTGGTGTTCAGAAGCGCACTTCCTCCAACAGAAGCTGAGAAGTGGCTCAGCCAGTAAAGTGTGAGACTCTCAATCTCAGGGTCATGGTTTCCAGCCCCCCATTGAGCAAAAAGATTCCTGCATTGCAGGGGGTTGGACTGAATGACCCTCGTGGTCTCTCCCAACTCTACAATTCTATCTCTGCCTTACTCCCTGTACTGTACACCAAAGAAAATCCCCCGTGTTGCAAAACAGGACACTCGGAATAACAACAAGCAACACATCAGCTTACTACACTTTTTAGTGATAGCTGACCCATGGCCATTTGATGTACCTTTGGGGACTATTAATTTGCTGATGAAGATTTATCATTGAAATAGTTCATTATCCTGGAAGAACTGTACTGCCTGCTGCTGTGCTTGGATCACCCTATTGCGACGTCTGTAGGATATTGACTGTGGGAAAGGCATTCTGCCTCCGTTTCCGTGATCTTTGACAGTGACTTAACCATCCTACCATTCCTATTCACGGAACATTTATTTGATTGCTGTTAGTTTGTGACTCCAGGCACATATTATATGTCTTCTGTTTATGAATATTGAAACAGCATAGCGTTATAAAAATATTGCCAGTATATTATTAGCTGACGTGTTGCTTGTTGTTGTTCAGATTCCTCTCTGTACTGGACAGATTCAACCGGCCATCACCCGCCAACACCACCCCTGCCGCCGCCGCCCCCCCCCCCGTCTCCAAGGATACAAACCTCTGTTCGTAGCTGCTGCTGAACCTCCTTGGCAGCAGCAAGATGCTGCTGCAGCTCCTCCACTTCTGAACCATACTGGAGGAAGAAAGATAAGAGTTATTGCCACCAGGAACATCCACAGTGCCCTTGGGGTTTTGTTTTTTAAAAAAATGATTTTACAATTATAAGAATATGGCAATACAATCATACACATTCATATTTAAAGATCCCTCCGAATCTCTGGACTTCCCACCTTCCCCTCCATGGGTCCTATTGTCAACCCTTTCAACTGCATATTATTCAGCAGTTCATATTTTGTAACACTCCATTGTCTCCATAGTACAGTCGTACCTCGGTAGTCTGACGGAATCCGTTCCGGACATCCGTTCGACTTCCAAAATGTTCAGAAACCAAGACGCGGCTTCCGATTGGCTGCAGGAAGCTCATGCAGCCAATCAGAAGCTGCGTCGGACGTTCGGCTTCCAAAAAAATGTTCAAAAACCGGAACACTCACTTCAGGTTTTTGATCGTTCAGGAGCCGGAACATTTGACACCCAATCGAGCTGAGGCACCCTCCCCACACCCTCCCATAATTCCACCCTCCCCACACACTCTTTGTTACAAGTTTTGGTATTCTTGTACTCTTTATAAAGACTTGAGGAATGAGATCAACCCTCTTTTATTGTCCATTCCAGGTCGCCCAGCCACTGCCACAGTGTCCTTTCTCTTGGCAGATCAAGATGAGCAGGTGACAGCAAAAGTTGCAAGGTTTTTAGCTGGGGCAATCCGAATAAGATCCACTATTTGACTATTGATTCAAAACCCTAAAATGTATTTTATATAATTGACTTTTCATTTCTATTCTTTGTCTGTTGTATTGTTTTATTGCCATCGCCGATGGCTGGCGCAAATAAAGATTCATTCATTCATTCATTCATTTGGTCTTCTTGTTTCCTGAGCTTCCTGGTCACTTTTGCCATTTTGGCATAATCCAAGAGTTTAATTGGTTGTTGTTTCTTTAATTAAAGGGAGTGCTGAACACATTGACACATCCACCGCAACACAGGGCTGCTCATCTTGACTTCCTAGATATGCTAGGAATGTTCCCTTGTATCACACCCACCTCCCTGAGGCACCCTTGACTTCACAAAGGAGCAGCCTTGTTTCTGGGTGCCCATTCTGGCCCCAACCAGCCCTTTGCTTTATGCTTACCGTGCGGCACTTCTGCTGCAGCTCCACAATCTGTGCCAGCAGCTGGCTGATCTCCTCCTGCTGCCGTGCCGTGTCCTCCGTCTTGCGGGCCAGCTCCTCGGAGAGCAGGACCACTTCTCGACTAGCATCCGCTGTCGGAAGAGACACACAGGATCATTACAACTCAAGAGACACCAGCAGCATGCAATGCACCAGGACGCAGCTTCCAATATGCCCACAGCAGGATCCAGCAGACCAGAAAGTGGGGCAAAGCTTTCTGCCACCCCAGCCCACTCCACCCACCCTCCACCACCCCCGTACATGTTTTCTGTCCCACAGAGGTCCAGCTCCGAGGTTCTTCTGGTGGTTCCCTCACTGGGAGGTTACAGGGAACCAGGCAGAGGGCCTTCTCGGTAGTTGTGCCCTCCCTGTGGAATGCCCTCAGATGTCAAGGAGATAAACAACGATCTGACTTTTAGAAGACATCTGAAGGCAGCCCTGTTTAGGGAAGTTTTAATGTTTGATGTTTTATTGTGTTTTTAATATTCTGTTGGGAGCCGCCCAGAGTGGCTGGGAAAACCCAGCCAGTGGGTGGGGTATGTTGTTATTATTATTATTATTATTATTATTATTATTATTATTATTATTATTATTCGTGTGCCACACCTTCCTTAAGCATCCCTGAAAGTCAGGAACGTCTGTAATCAGAGGTCATTTTACGCCACCCTTTCCCACGTCAAAAGCCACCTACTTTCATATATGCCCCACACCTCAAGTATTTTTCAGTTATGATGATACTAAAGGGGGAACATGTATGAACTGTCTCCTTCCACAGAAGGTGGTTGGGATCAGAACCTCACTTTTGGAGTTTGTACACATGCTTTGTGGTGTAGCAGTTAAGACTAGGACCAGGGAGACCAGAGTTCAAATCCCCACTCAGCCATGAATAAAAGCTTGCAGGATGTGACCCTGAGACAGTCCCTGCCTGTCAGCCTAACCTACCCCACAGGGTTGTCGTGGGGATTCAGTGAAGAGGGGGAGAGTCGTGTGTGTCACCTTGTGCTCCTTTGAGAAATGGTGGGACATAAATGCATGAATGTGTTTTAATGGAAACTCTTTCTGTGTGCTCCTATGTGTATCTACTCAGAAGCAGGACCACTGAGCTCAAGGGGACTTACTCCCAGGTAAGTGTGTATAGCAGGGATGGGGAACCTTTTTTTGTTTGTTTACACCAAGAGCAATGCTCCCTCTTTGCCAACCCTCCGAGGGCAGGGCAACACACATGTGTAAATATGTGCCCCCCCCACACCTCCTTTCTCACACACACAGACAAATAATAGAGGACTGTTTCAAAACTTAATTCCAGAGCAGAGGCAGGTGAGAGCAGATACAGAGGACTGGGTTATTCTTTGCCTCCCCACCCCACCAGAACCCCCCCCCCAATATCATCCCTCCAGTCCTGGAATTATGCCTGAAAGCAGCCTTCTATTGGTATTAACAGGGCTTTAATTTCAAGCTCCCTGTCCCAAACTAAGAACCTACAAAATTGCTCCACGCAGTCGATCATCAGCTTCTGCTCCTGTTCCTCATACTGAGAGGTTTCCGTGGCAATGCTTGTGACCTGGGTTCAAAGAGACAGACATATATAACATTAAGGGGTTATCTTTATGTTACACCAAGACGTTGTGAAAAGGTAGCAGCGCTCTGGGAGATAATGCACCTAAAACCTTCTAAGACAGTGGTTCCCGAGCTTTTTTTATGCCCCCCTCCATCGACCACTTCAAAATGGCCGGCGGTCTTCGCAGACCACTTAATGATTTTCCTGCCTGTTGTAGCAATCGCAATACACCCTGTGCTAGACGCTGCATGATTCTTGCGTTCCAATTTGGATTCTAGGATTTCAGCTCGGTAATACAACTGGGCGAAAGCATCTGAGCATGTGCCGAGTGTCTTTCCTTGATCACCGGACAATGAGATAGAGAAGACAAATCACATACACATCACATACACCTGCAGCCCAGCCCAGCTCAGAATCTCACCTCTGTCCGCAGTTTCTGGTTCTCCTCCTCCAGCCCTTTGAGCTTCTGCTGTAGGGTGTCATACTGAAAACACTGCTGCAAAGAGAGGGCGGATTCATTCCTCCGCAACCTGTGGGGAGGAGGGGGGGAGAGAGAGATGTAGTCATGAGAAGGGCAGAGGGGAGGGGAGACAGCAGTGGCCTGAGACGGCTCCTGGAATTAATGTTTCATTTCTAGAAGTACTGCAGGGCTCAATCTCGCCCAGGAGCCAGGCCTTCTGACCTGGAGAGTCTTCCGTTGGCCTACTCCTAGCTTGGATCTGGCCTGGATACAATCACAGAATGGTGAAAGAGGGGTTTTGCAGATGGTTGGAGTACCTGGAGCCATCTTTACATGTCTTTAGGTACCAGGCAAAAACATTCCTCTTTACCCAGGCCTTTAGCCATTAAATAATCTATGGCCTGTTAAAGCTTGGGGGAGTAGGTGGCTGTTGTTGTTGTTATTATTATTCTGTCTCTTATTGTGCTTTATATTATTGGTGCTTTGTAATGTGATTTTATTGTTGGACACTGCCCTGGGATCTTTTGATAAAGGGCAGTATAATAAATAAATTAATAATAGTAATAATAATAATAATAGCAACAACACAGGAGTTGAGGTGAGTGGCAATGTAGCTAGAAAAGATATTATTGGGCGAGGAACACCCAAGTTCAAGTTCAGCCATGAGAACTGTAGTACTGTATTTACTTGAGTCTAACATGCTCCTGCCAACCTGGCAGTTCAAAAGCACATCAAAGTGCAAGTAGATAAATAGGTACCGCTCCGGAGGGAAGGTAAACAGCATTTCCATGCGCTGCTCTGGTTTGCCAGAAGCGGCTTAGTCATGCTGGCCACATGACCTGGAAGCTGTACGCCGGCTCCCTTGGCCAATAAAGCAAGATGAGCGCCGCAACCCCAGAGTCGGTCATGACTGGACCTAATGGTCAGGGGTCCCTTTACCTTTACCTAATGTGCCATCGAATCTCATGCACACCTCCATTTTCAGAACCTTGAATCCAAAGAAAGTATTTGCTGGCGAATGTAAATGTGCCATCGGATCTAAAGCGCACCTTAGTTTGCGCAAAGTAATTTGGCCCAAAAAGGTGAGCCTTAGATTCCAGTAAATACGGTATTTCTTCCCGTCTCCCCCCTCGCCCGCAAGGCCATTGCATCTCTCACACCACCTGGTGGTTAAACGAAGAACAACAGCTCTGTGTTACAAACAGATGGCTCTGCCCGTTTTAATTTTGCATTTAATGCAATTAGAGAACAGCACAGGGGAGATGCTAGCCATTTTTTTGGATCTGCTGGCATGAACAGTGTACACTGCAGAATTTCTGAAGACTTTGGGTGGTGTTTCTTTCTCCTCATCCCACATTGGATTCGTCTCACTACATGGGGAGGGTGGGCAGTCAGCTGTGACCGCCGGAGGGCCTCGCCAGGAGGACGGCAGCAGAAATTAAACGGTTTGACTTGTGCAGAAGGTCTCCCCTTCCACCCCAGCTTGAGATACTCACGGAGTGGAGGTGGCAGAGGTCGGCTCGCTCTCCTCTGTGCTGTTGGTGTACAGGTGCAGAAGGTCGTCCCGCATTGATATCTCATGGCGAAGCTGAGCTATCTTGAAGTGGGGAGGGGGAGAGAGAAGAGGCACAATGGGTCCCATGAAAGAAAAAAGTAGAAGTTAAACCTTCTAATCTGAAAGCCCTGCTAGCCCTTAACTTCAGATGATACAGTCGCTCAGAGGTGGGGGACATTTTGAGCCCCAGAAGGTTGCATTTCCTTGTGGACAACTTTCCAGGGACTGCACACCAGTGGCGTCAGAGGCAAAACTGAGCACAGCAAAGAATCAGAGGGGACTAAAAGGGTCATCTGTTCAAACCCTGTTTAATACAGGAATCTTCTGCCCAGCTTGGGACTTGAACCCACAACCTTCAGATTAAGAGGCCCATGCTCTACTGACTGAGCTATACATCCTAACTTGAGGAGGCTACATTCCAGCCCTGCAAAGTCAGAAGTTTTAATACACAGACACCCATCTCTCCATCCAGGCAAGCAAGAGGCCTTATTACAGTTCAAGGACACATTCCAGCCAAGCGAAAGCACTCAAGGAGGGTGCAAAGTAGAGTTGGTGAGGGGCAGGCCCTTAGGGAGAGTCCTAAGGGCTGGTGAGAGAGGCCTGGAGTTCACCTTTGGCCTCTACGCCTGAGGGTCCTCGCCCTTGCTATAAATTACAGCATTGCAACCAATGCTAGTTCTACTCAACAGCAGACCCACCGACACGGCCAACTTAGCTCCATTAATTTCAGTGGTCCTATTCTGAATAAACTTCAGCTGGATGCAGCTCACAGACCGGCTTTTCTCAAACTTGGGTCTCCAGCTGTTGTTGGACTACAACTCCCATCATCCTTAGCTGGCAGGGCCTGTGGTCAGGGATGATGGGAGTTGTAGTCCCAACAACCGCTGGGGACCCAAGCTTGAGAAGTACCCTATGCACCCAACAGAAAAATATTCCCTGCATGCATCCTTCCTGCATTTACTGCCATACACACTACCAGCTCACTTTTTCTCCCAGCCCTCAGCTTATCTCTCCACTTCCTATCCAACCCGAGTGGGGGGGGGGGGCAAACAAACTCCCTGTGTTTCATGTACGCGTACGTAGTGTCAGCTTCCTCCCTGGTCAGCAACGGGCACCAGAAGGGGCTTCCTCACCTCTTCCTTTGCCAATTCAAGCTGTTCTTCCAAGAGTGCATTGCGTTCCGACAAGCTCCGGTTCTGCTTCAGTAGCGATTGTCCGATGCGGGCGGCTAGCTCCAGGTCATGCTCCTTCTGTGGGGATGGGGGGGGGGGAAGCCCAGGAGCAGTTATAACAGAGCAGGCTTCTTGCCTCCTCCTTCTCCCTTCCCTGCTCCATGCTGCCTGCTGAAATTTGATTCTGAAACATCCACTTTTCAAGAGCTCTTTGGTCCAGCATATCTGAAGGAGCGTCTCCACCCCCATCGTTCTACCCGGACACTGAGGTCCAGCACCGAGGGCCTTCTGGCGGTTTCCTCACTGCGAGAAGCCAAGTTACAGGGAACCAGGCAGAGGGCCTTCTCGGTAGTGGCGCCTTCCCTGTGGAACACCCTCCCACCAGATGTCAAAGAGAACAACAACTACCAGGCTTTTAGAAGACATCTGAAGACAGCCCTGTTTAGGGAAGTTTTTAATGTTTGATGCTTTATTGTCTTTTTAATATTTTGTTGAGAGCCACCCAGAGTGGCTGGGGAAGCCCAGCCAGATGGGCGGGGTATAGATTAAAAATATTTATTATTATTATTATTATTATTATTATTATTATTATTATTATTATTATTCCCTTCTTGCCCATGCCACTCCAAACAAAGATCCTTCTTGGGGGACTTTTCCTGACTGTTGAATAGCCAGCTGGCTTTATCCATCTATCGGGGACTGCCATCACTTCTATCAGTGGGGTAGGAGAGCTGAACATAATGCAAATATATTTCACCTCCAGTAACCAACGCACCCCTTGGGTTTCAGATAGTACATGGGTAGGCTGAGCTGTAGAATCGTAGCATTGGAAGGGAGCAAGAGGGCCCTGTAGTCCAAGCCCCTGCAATGCAGGAATATTTTGCCCAGTATGGGGTTTGAACCCACGACCCTGAGATTAAGAGTCTCATGCTCTACCAACTGAGCTATGTCAGAGCACTAAGCCTCCTAGATTAAAATATACATCAGAAGGCTTAGTTTGGTCAAAATTGAGTATACACCTCCAGAGCAAACGCTGAATACATTACTTTTGGTAAATGACCCACCATAGCTGCTGGGGGGGGGGGGGGCATATGAAAATTTGTGTCCTGGGCTTTTTAGACTTGTCTACCCATGTGCTATCTGAAACTAAAGGGGCACATTGATTGCCAGATGTGATTTCTTTCTTTTTATATATATTTTATTGGTTTTCCATTTTTAACATTAATATAACGTCTTATTTCCTTTTACAATTTTTTAGCTCTACTGAGCCACTCAACTTCCCTCCATCCTGTCATCTGGTTTTTGTATACCTACATCATATTTCCACACATTTGTTATCATCTCAATTCTAGCTTTTTCCCTTAATATTGGACCAATCAGACTGCTGCAGTTTGGATCCTATTCAACTCAGTACATAATTATTTTAGTCTTCAAGCACATGTAGAAGGTTCTTTCTATTAAACATTGTGAGGTTTATCTCAATCCTGCTAGTGTCTTTATATGTTTACAATGATTGTCTATTTACTCCACTCTCTCTGGAACACCTGGTCACTCTGGTTTCAGATTTTCCCCGTCAGCTTTGCCAATTCCGCATAGTCCATCATCTTCATCTGCGATTCTTCAACCGTCGGTAATTCTTGCTGTTTTCACTTTGGGGCTAATAAAGTTCTAGCTGCCGTAGTGGCATACATGAACAATTTCTGGTCGACTTTTGGTATTTCCTCTCCTGTCATACCCAACAGAAATGCTTCAGGGTTTTTTGGGAAGGTATAACTAAACATTTTTTTTTAACTCATATTTTCCCAAAATAGTTCAGCTTTATCGCATGCCCACCACATATGGTAAAAATCCCCTTCTTTAGCATTACTTTTCCAACAATTCTTATTTCTCATTCTATAAAAGTAAAGGGTAAAGGGACCCCTGACCATTAGGTCCAGTTGTGGCCGACTCTGGGGTTGTGGCGCTCATCTTGCTTTACTGGCCAAGGGAGCCGGCGTACAGCTTCCAGGTCATGTGGCCAGCATGACTAAGCCGCTTCTGACGAACCAAAGCAGTGCACGGAAACGCCATTTACCTTCCCACCAGGGTGGTACCTGTTTATCTACTTGCACTTTGACGTGCTTTTGAACTGCTAGGTTGGTAGGAGAAGGGATTGAGCAACGGGAGCTCACCCCGTTGCGGGGATTCGAACCGCCGGCCTTCTGATCGGTAAGCCCTAGGCTCTGTGGTTTAACCCACAGCACCACCCGCGTCCCTCTTCTCATTCTATACATTTTAGCTACGGTAATTTAGTTGGAGTTAAATACTATCTATACATCATTTTTCTATGCATGTATGCATTTTTTTTCTTTCAGCTCTCCGACCCCACTATATGACTTGAACAGGACTTGGCGCAGTGTTTGATCTTCAAATAGTCAGTAGCAAATGAAGGTTACCTCTTCTAGGAGGCTGGTGACGGCATCTATGTCATGGTAGGTCTTAGTGATCCTGCTAACCCGCTCAGAACAGAGCACTGTGGGAAAACAGAGGGCGGGGGGAAAGAGTTAGTTGACATCTGTACATCAGTAATCCTGTTAAGTCAGGAACAACTTAGGGCAGTGTACCTCGTGCTACAAAGCGTCAAGATCAAAGAGCAAAATCCTAAACAAAGTAAATCTGGATTCTGTGGTCCGTATGAATTATGCACATAAACATATTTCGCATGCATCCTCTTAAGTTTGCAAAACTTAGGGCCCCTCAAGATGGCCTGATTGTTCAACATGCACCCTGGTTTTTTGTGCATAGCTTACAGAGAGGTCAGACCATATCCAGCCTTTACTGAGCATGCATACAGGGCAGTTACACGATAATGAACATTCATCCTGCATTCGTCCCAATTTGCTTATGGAGTGTTTGTGTGTCTTTCAGTTAATCGTTCATTCACATTCACACACACACACACACACACACACACACAGACACCATCAGCATTTCCATGCAGCAAATAGTGCGGTCATTTTTTTAAAGTGGGTTTGTTGCACTAGGGCAAGAGAGTCCTTCATCATTCCACTTCAAATGTGCAAACCTGAAGTTTGGGAATGCAGTTATATCCCTCCTGCAAAAAAGTGAGCCTTGAGGCACCTTTAATTCACTCTCTAGCCTGAAGCTGCCTTATACAGAACCAGACCATTGTTCCAGTGAGCTCTGCACTGTGGACACTGGCTGGCAGCACCTCTCCAGGATAGTAGGCAAGAGGTTGGTCTCTCCTAGCCCTACCTGGAGATAAGGTAAAGGTAAAGGGACCCCTGACCATTAGGTCCAGTCATGGCCGAGTCTGGGGTTGCGGCGCTCATCTTGCTTTATTGGCTGAGGGAGCCGGCGTACAGCTTCCGGGTCATGTGGCCAGCATGACTAAGCCGCTTCTGGCGAACCAGAGCAGCGCATAGAAATGCCGTTTACCTTCTTGCCGGAGCGGTACCTATACATCTACTGGCACTTTGACGTGCTTTCAAACTGCTAGGTTGGCAGGAGCAGGGATCGAGCAACGGGAGCTCACCCCATCGCGGGGATTTGAACCGCTGACCTTCTGATCAGCAAGCCCTAGGCTCTGTGGTTTAACCCACAGTGCCATCCGCGTCCTACCTGGAGATGCCAGGGACTAAACCTGAGACCTGAGACTTCTGCATGCAAAGCAGTGGCTCAGCTGCTGAGCTATCTATCCCCTTCACCAGAAGAAAGTCTACTGAAAACACACACACAAACACAAATGATCTTTAAAAAAAAAAACCTTTGCTTACAGAGCAGCTGGGCATACTGCATACCAGAGTGCCAGCGAGACCCCAAGACATCTGCCATCTTTATTTGCCCAGGCTTGTTTAAGTTTTGATATCTACCCAAGCTGTTGTGGCCAACAGATTTCAGGCAGGGCTGAGGGCCCAATCCACATCCAATGCACTGGGCTCAGAAAAGCCTGTTATTGCTCATCAGAGCAAGCCCTGCCACAAGGGTGCCAACTTGAATAAAATATTGGGGAGGGGGGGCAGGTAAGCCCTGCCACATATAATTGATCACATGATGTGATGCACGCACACACACACACATACCATTTGAATGGCAATGCCCATCATCTTTAGGGTGGGTTCGGCCCCCTCAAATATTTTATTGGGTGGGGGCAAAGCCCCCTTAGCCCCTAGGAGTTGGCTCCTATGCCCTGACAACAACAGCCAGAGTTTGAGGTTCCCTCTGCCCCCCCAAGTCTGAAATCCAGCCCAAATCTGCATTCACACTTACAAAGAAGCAGATGCAAATATAATGCAAATTTGTGCGATGACACAAGTTTTTTAAGAACCTTGCACCATCACCATCCCTGTTCAGCAGGCACCTCCCATACTATTCAAAGCATATGTTTTCAGCCATTATGGACAGAGACTTATAACTACGGTAAATCATGAAAGTGGAGATTTGCAGAATGCTGAATTCTGTTGTTAATAATAGTCATCATCATCATCAGTAGTTTTTCGGTGCTGGCATAGAACACACCCAGCCATGAGATAATTTTATTCCAGGAGGAGGGAACACTCCCCAAAGCTTAGCGCACAAATTTATTGTGAAAACAACGGAGTCAAGCATTCTGCTAGCATTATGCCAGTACTGTATTGTGCCAGCTGCACTGGCTGTCACATTTGTTTCAACTTAGACGGTTGATTTTGTCCTTTGAATTATTTTTTAACAACAATAATAGCACACACACCCCAAACCACATTTCCATCTCTTTAGCCAAAATCATGCATCTTAAAAAAACTGTAAAAAACTTGCACTACAGAAACCGGTTTTCTGCAAGGAGTAACAGTCACAGACACTCCCACTTTCTCTGTTTGCTTAAAACCACTCAGTGAACCCTCAAGACTACAGTGGTACCTCAGGTTAAGAACTTAATTTGTTCTGGAAGTCTGTTCTTAACCTGAAACTGTTCTTAACCTGAAGCACCACTTTAGCTAATGGGGCCTCCTGCTGCCGCCGCGCCGCCACTGCACAATTTCTGTTCTCATCCTGAAGCAAAGTTCTTAACCTGAAGCACTATTTCTGGGTTAGCAGAGTCTGTAACCTGAAGCATATGTAACTTGAAGCATATGTAACCCGAGGTACCACTGTACCGGAATTTGAACCCAGATTTTCCAGATCCTAAGCTTTTTCCAGGTAACAATTACCTTTTTCATTCCCCCACATCTGAAACTCAACAGTGTCAGCTACGTAGGCCAGAAGACTCGCTCCATTTATAAACTGCTCTCTTCCCACTTTCCAACCAACAGTTAACAATATTCACATAGAACGCAAGAAATGCTTCAAAGGTGTTTTTTTTATAATGCAGTGTGTGAAAATGCTCCACTCTAGCCTAAGGGCCAAGTAGATGGTATAAATTGCATTTACTAAATTTGGTTCCTGGCAGGGACAAGTCCCGTTCCGAAGCAGAAGCAGAAGCGTGTTGGTGCTAAGCGAAATGCATGTTGTCTCGAGCTGGAAAAGAATAAAAAAGGAAAAACAGCCAGGCCAAGATGGGATTGAAGGAGACATTTCCGGTGCTCAAACAAGCTACTCTACGGAGTCAATCTTGCCCTATTTAGCCTCTCTCTAAGGGAATGTCAGTTCCAATCAGATTTGCATCACTTCCCCACACACACCTTTTGCCCAAGGCTCCTTAACAGAGGTTGGCTTCATGGTCTTTCTTTGCAAGGGAAAATCTGACATCTCTCAATACAAGAGACTGAAGGAAGTGACCTCTCTCCCCTCTTAAAGCCAGGAACTGTGCAGCGGAGCCACTGAAAGGGACCGACAACAGGATGTCAATTACAAAATGGTTATCTATAAGTGTGGCGTCTTATGGATGTACAGGGTGGGTTTGATTGAAATCAAATCGATTTAAATCACGATTTAAATCAGTACTCAGCAAGACTTGATTGAATTCTTTTTTCTTTTTCTTTTACAGAAAGACTCATTGTTGCTGGTATAATCTTAATATTAAACAACCAGATAAAAGTTTCATTTTTGGAATAATAAATTTTTAGAGTAGTTTTCATAGTTATATCAAAAATTGCTGGTTCGGTTATACTATTAGAAATACATTGACAGATAATTATGAAATTATTGTGAGGTTTAATAAGTTAAATATTTATATTTGGACAACTTTTCTGCTGTACTTTACTGGAAGGAGAAAAATAATCATTTCCTTAAAAACAATTTAAACAGTTTATTTAATTTAAACAGTAACGTTATAGCAAATGTATAATGTATAATGTTTGTTGAGTTTTAGCACACATGAAAAACTTAAAACAAATCCTTATTTCCTGATGAATAGCCTTTGGACTATAATGTAACTTAAATAGAAAACTATCTTTAGAAAGATTTTTCCTCCAAAAGCATTTTATTTTTAAAATCCAATGTAAATCAAAAAACCCCGATGTAAATCAAAAAAACATCCTTTCTTAATTTTTTTTAAAAAATCATTGCTTTTTATCCACTCTGTGGATGTATGTTAATGAGGGACAGGAAGAATTCAACATACGTTTGTCAGAAGAAAATAAAAAGAATATGTTTCCACCATGGCCTCTGTTGGGCTGAAGTGCCTTTATGATGAATGTTTCATCCAATGTGATTCAACCTGTTCTCCAAAATTTTCAGCACAATAGTAAGCTGTTTTGTTTCTAAAAGGCACTCAAGGTCATGCGTGAAGTAGGTAGTTAGGGAACTCTGGAGAAACCTTCCCTACAAAGGCGGAGAACTTCCATTATTCTTGGATGTCGGCTGTTATGTACTGAAGTTCTCACCCTGGGCCAGCAGGGGGATACTGTAGATAGTTATGCAAATGAAGGATCGAAAGTGACGTTCAGTGATTGGATAGTTTGTATGCAAATGAAGGATCGAAAGTGACATTCAGTGATTGGATAGTTTGTATGCAAATGAAGGATCGAAAGTGCCATTCAGTGATTGGCTAGTTTTAGAAAATGGCAACAGTTACATTGTTCTGGAGCTCTGTATAAGCAGGCTGACTGAGCTCCTCAGTTAGTTCTGTTCCAGCTTACAAATAAAGAGCTGCTTTGGAGAAATCGCTGTGTCGTCTGCTATGTCAACCCACAACTTAACATCGGCCATGTTGGATGAAGCTGATAGGGGAACCGCAGCTTGAGGGCCTAGATCTAGGCTGTATTTGGATGCTGCCTTATGCATAGTTAAACCACTGATCCATCCACCTCAATATTGTCCATATCAAGGATAGCTCTTGTCCTGCCGACGTTGGTCTCCTGACTCCCAGCATGACCAACGGCTAGGGATTATGGCAGCTGGAGTCCAACCACATCTGGAGGAAAACACATTGGCTACCTCCTGTCTATGCAGACTGACAGGAGTGATTCGCTGCCTTGCCTGGAAACACCAGGGCTCAACCTGGGACCTTATTCAGGCAAACCATGTGATCCACCTCAGAGATACGACCCATCCCACTAGGAAATCAGCTGTAAACAGTTGCCTCTAAATTTCCATTTTGTTCAAGCACAATCTGCTGTAGGTGAGGGGAAAGAATATTTCACATTCCACCGGATCGAATAGAGATCCAAGATCCAGAAACCACGTTGCCCTTCTTGGGGGCTTTTGTCCCTGCAACCGTTCCAACAGGAGTTATGCACTGTGCTAATACAGTGATACCTCGGGTTAAGTACTTAATTCATTCCGGAGGTCCATTCTTAACCTGAAACTGTTCTTAACCTGAAGCACCACTTTAGCTAATGGTGCCTCCTGCTGCCGCCGCGCTGCCAGAGCACGATTTCTGTTCTCATCCTGAAGCAAAGTTCTTAACCCGAGGTAATATTTCTGGGTTAGCGGAGTCTGTAACCTGAAGCGTATGTAACCTGAGGTACCACTGTAGTCTGAAATAAAGGGAGCAGAGAAATGTCCAAGCAAGGGGACACCAGAGATCCAGAACGCTCTGAAGGTTTCACTCAGAGCCACGGTCCCAAATAAGTCCCTCCTGCTCACCTCGGCTTCTCACCCTTACGCTGTTGGGTTCAAGCAACTGCAGATCATTGCCCTGCAGAGCTAAGCCTATCTGTTCCCAGCCACAGCCGTCTGACGCAAGGAAAGTAGGTTAGCTGGAACTATCGGAGACGACATCAAATCCCATTATGCACTTCTCGGATGAGGCTGTTACGCGATGGAGTCGGGCCACAGTCAAAGCGGTTATGATCCCTGTCCACTCCCCCACCCAGCCAGGCGGGACGTCCAGTCCTTCCCCGCCCGGCTGCCATTAAAGCAAGCCAGCCGGCTAACCCCGCCTCCTTTCTTTCTCGCGTGCGTGCCTAGTGGCATGTCTGCACAGCGGGGAGACGCCATGATGGTCCTGCAGTCGGCATGCCGCCCTGCCTGCCCAGCCCCCTTCGTGCCATACGGGGACCCCCTCCCTTTGGCACCTCATCATCCATGTGAGCCATAATTGGAAATAATTGGAGCATGAATTCCAGCAGAGCAGGGATAAACAAGACAGCTGCGTAGATGCCCAAGGCCCTTGTTCACCTAGCTATTCCCGTGCATAGCCAGAAGGGACTTGCAGTTCTACCCTCTCCTTCACTTCTGTATCACAAACATAGGAAACAAGTCAGTGTCCAAGATTTTAAGGATTCGGACATTCCAGTCTTTCCGGGTCTAGCATTACAAAATATGCTCCCTTTGAAAACACATCAGGCAGTCCTGTTATAAGCCGTAACATTAAAAGTAAACAGTATTGACCTACTTTGCAGGGGTGTGGTGAGGATTACTAAGTGCAAGGCATGTGAAGCACCGTTGCTAGTGGGATTTCCAAAACTGAAGTTTTTAGGGGCACGTTACTAATATGCTTCCCTTTGCGCCTTCCGTTTTTCGCCCTCCATCGGAAAGGCTGGTCTACACATTATAGCTAGTGCATCAAGAGCACCCTGTTGTCAAAGGGTGGTTCATTACACATATCAGGCAGCTTCCATTATTTACTCTAAACATTGGTACACCCCCAGCTTTCAGACATGTCTGCTCCCAACAATTTTGATATTACATGTCGCTCCCTTTTTGGTGGGTTGGTGCACAGGGGAGATAAGAGTGACCTGATGAACAAGAACCAGAATGCTGGCAATACTTGTGATCCATAGATCACAACTCAGTCTGCAGGAGGATGCAGGAATGTTCAATCCCTGGCATCACCAGGTAGCAGTGCTAGAAACTCAGATAGGTAAGCTAGGCGCCAAATGCTACCTTAAACCTAGGTTACAGTTGCCACAATGGAACGTCCAGGTGCCATTCCCCTCCCCGCTGGATGAATATTGATAATATTGCTCATTTCCTTTCTATACCTCTCTATATTTTAAGGAACAAATCTCAAAGTGGTTTACAACACATTAAAACATTACACAAAACAATCCAGAATAAAACTAGTTCAAGCTTCAAGGAAAATATTTCAGGTCCTCTAGGCATCCAGAGATTTTCGTGTGGTCACATTTGGACCCATGGCAATTGCAAAATGCACCTGGCGAATTTCGAAAACTGTCCAAGCCTGAAATAAGGGCATGTTTAAGTGATTAATGAATAACATTGTTTTTAAGCACTTCATCAAGGCTTTTAAACAGGTGAAATCCTTGCAGCCATGGAGGAATATGGCTTCCAATGGGTCCACAGAGCTCAGATCAACAAGTTCAAGTCTTGCCTCCCGGCTAAATCCTCCACACACACACACACACACACATATACCCCCCGCATACATCACACCAAATAATCTATATAGTACACAGCACAAGATAACATAACACCATACATTTCAAGCAAGCCAGGAAACTTTCAATAGGCTTAAGAATGGCAAGCTGAAAGAAAAATCTGTAGCCCCAAACTCAAAGTCAGTGTGCTGGCAGGAAAATGACTCCCTCACCCCACATAAAGCAGAATTAGAATTCCTAAGCATCAAGCAAAACACAGCCACTAGGTCTTCCCAAAAGGAAATCAATTTCTGTTTCAGCATTATTTTAGTTTATTTACAAAACTTCCTTCCCTCCCTTCACTGTCAAATAATCTTAGGGCAGGACAAAGCAATAAAACCGACATTTTCTATATATATAAAAAATAAATCAATAAGCACTAAAACAGAAATATTGTCCTCCTGTCTCTCATTGTAACGGTCCTCAAATACCTTGGAGAGAAAATACCCCCTCAATACTTCAGAAGGAAGATAAATGATCAGTATTTATTTTATCTTTATTGAGCTTTCGGATTAAGGCCTTTATTTAGGCCTTAATCCAGGAGCTTAATAGTGATAAATGAAACAATGGGCAGCTACCGTGAGGTAAACTTCAAAATGGGATGCGGGCAGAAGGCATCCTTGATCCCTTTCGCAGCCAGACGGTCAACCCAAATCTCGGCCCACGAAGCAGGTCAACTCGAGACACAAAAGCCCCAAGGAAAAGGAGGAAACAGGTAGCTGGGAACAGAATTGTTTGGATGTTGATTTAAGTATTGGTGGATATTCCAGATCCTACATAGGTATGAGCGTATTGGCTGATCTCATGGACACTGTCTCCAATGATGTTTTAGAAAATAATAACAGTACAGTGTAGTCTGAGATATATATATATATATATAGAGATATATAGATGATATAGATAGAATGCCAAGGCATCTTACACACACACAAAAAGAGCAACCAATCTTACACACGCATGCCATCAAATTAGCAGAGAAGGATGGTGCATTAGAGTGAATGAGAGCCTGCCCCACCCACCTGAGTTTGCTCTCAGGCTCAGCCAGCCCCTACCTGACTGCCTTCTTTCTTGCAACCAATCAGAGAGTGGTGGCATTAGCTCTGGCGCCCCCTACTGTTGATCTCCCTGCCTCCCACCCTACCAGTCCCCATTGGCACCAGCTCCGCCTTCTCCCTGTCTTCTGCTCTACCTGTCCCCAGCCAGCACCAATTGAAAGAAAGAAGCCAGCTATTAAAACCTAACAGTGATGCTAAACTACTGGAGGTGCAAGGGGCCTTGCTCACACCAAGGCTGATATACTACAATACCTAGGAAACAATGCAGCACATTCAGACAAATTACCCAAGACTTCAACTAGTGAGTTTCCTTGTCTTATTTGCAAGGCTGGTCTACCTTATCCTGCCCAGGGACCACCACACGATTGGTAGGACACCTGCTTTTTGCAGAGCATTCCTATGATTCATCGAGTGGACATTCCTACCCCACACCTCCAAGTTCATTAAAAAACCCATGGAAAAAATAATATGGAGCCAAATTCACACAAACAAGTTCAATGGTTCGATCATAGCCCAACTATGGCATTGCATGTAGGAAAGAGCCATTGCATTTCAAACCTCAAAGGCAGTGCTCCCCCATCACCTGGAATCCTTTCAACCACAAGATAATTTATTTTCCGACAAGGCAGCCATAAGTGCAGGTGCTGAAAATCTAATGCTGAGTCATCAAGAGAGGCATATGTGAATTCAGCTCTATTGAACTCGCAGCGTCCCATTGCACACATGGCAATTTTTTATATGAACACAGAAAAAAATGTATATATTCAACAACGAAAAGAACCTGCAGTCTGTCCCCAGTTCTCTTGGCAAGTAATCCTGCATAATACATTTTTCTCCCAGAGCCAGGTCTTATTCCTATACAAAGATGTATGAAAGAACATATGAGGCCCAGAGATTGTGCAGATCCTCAGACGCCTCATTTATTTTTTAACAGAAAACGGAGCGCCTCCCTTTTCGAAGTCTGTTGTCCTTGATTGCCCTGCTTTTAGAGGGCCAACATTCTTCTACAGGAAATGTTGATTAAAACTCTTATTTACAAAACTTCTCTCTCTATAGATCAGGGAACCCTCTGCTCACCTCAAGCGTTTCATTGTTTTTCACACAAGGGAGACCACCCAGCCCCTCAAAATCACCATGCTTAATTACATTTAAACAAGGGTCTAATAGGAACACTTCTTTGTCAGTTTAATAGAGAGACAACTCTGAGGGGAAGAAAACAGCTATTCTCCTCCTCCCTCACTCCAAAAAAACACTTCCAGGGCTCTTTAAACTATCAGGCCTTGCCCCATTCCTCCCTATGAGATGCCAGTAAACAGTAATGAATTGCCACACACCCATATAATTTTTGTTTAACTGTCTGCATGGGATCTTAAACTCCAAATATCATGAAGTTTCACTTCCAGCTTCGCTTTGGTGGGTGGAGAAGAGAAAGAAGTGGGAATTAAGATGGAAAAATCTGCAAAGGTCATTTGATCTAATTCACCTGTTGAAAGGCAGGACAGACCATCTACCTACAATGGTGATCCCAGACTCCAGATTTCTCTCTACTCCCAACTGAGGAAGGTGTCAGTGTAGAGGTTAGTGTGTCCAACCAGTACCTGGGGTACCAGAGTTCGAATCCTGACTCAGCCACTTGGGTGACCTTGGGCCAGGCCTTGTTTCTCTACACAATCTCTCTCACAGGATGGTTGCGAGGCTAAAAGCAGAGGTGGGGGGGGGGGAGAGCTACGTGCACCACCTTGCACTTCTTGTGGGAAAAGTGGGATGGAAGTGCAATGCTAAATAAAACAAACAAGACTCAGAGGAGTAAACTAAGAGTCAGTCAGGACTTCTGGGTTCTTTTCTCAGCCTGAAGAGGCAAGCTCCAACAAAGTGGATTAAACCACTGAGCTGGGAGCCAGCTTTGTCCCTTAAAACTGGGTGCGCTCCTGGGGCCTTCAAGAGCATCCCTGAAAGGCAGGAACAAAACCAGGGAGGCTATTTCAGCCGTGACAACGAAATGGTGGAGAAAGCACACACCTGCAAGTGTGTGTCAGGTGGATGCTGAAGCTACAGGGGCAGAGCCTGGGTGGGGTTGGGAATGCCAGCCCTACAGAAAGCGGGAAAGAACAGTCACACTTCCTCGATAACCTTCTGGAAGAAAAGTGGGTTACAGGCAGTAACTGCCAGCTTCTCCCAGACACACACCTGCCCAGCATCTATTGCAGTCAGCTATAGCAGGGTCCAGACACTGCAGCCTCTCTCTCTGTGGCTGGGATTTGTTGGCCTGCTTTTTAAACTGTTTTTCGTTTTCCTTTTGTTTTGGTTTCATCTCGCTTTTGATTTTTGCATTGCATTATATTGTAAGTCGCTTTACATTTTGTAAAGGGAGAAAAAAAGTGGTGCGTAAGTCCAGTAAGTAAAATACTAACAGGCAAGCCTTCCAACAACTCTGTTCCATCTCAGCACACAGGTGGATGAAGATTTTTTATATATATATACATACACACCAGAAACCCATCGTCTATCCCTACCATATAGCATCTGGGTCCAGAGACAATGCTTTGCAATCTCCCCACCACCAAGTCAGATCGTCTGTTCACAAACATCTTCAGGAGCTCAAAGGAGACTGAAGGTCAGAGACCGCAATATCATTCCTGGCACCCGCGCTGCCCTCTCTTCCCAACCCTACCTCCCATTTATCCCCCTGCCTTCTTACCCTCCTCCAGCTCCTGGGATATCAAGTCCGTGTTATCAGCCAGCTCCGTGTTCCCGTTGACTTCGTCGTAAGAGGCAGGGCTGGTCCAGAATTCCATCCCCTGCGAGACCAGCAATTCCCCGACCTCCGTGGGCAACATGAATCTAACAGGAGGACACGCGCCTCTTCCTTTCCTCCCAGCAAGAGGCCAAACAGTTGTGCAAAGCAAGCAGAGGGGCTGCAAACGCGTGTATAAGCGGAGCAAACGCAACCCACGCTCCCCTCCTGCGCTGTTTTGCAATGCAGCCTCTACTTGCCCCTACCCACCCCTATTTATAGAGTCTGCTGTCCACCTGCTTGGGAAGAGTCCACTGTGGCCTCAACAAATAGGGGGGTCTACAGGAGGGAGGGGCGAAAATAGACCATTCGCACAGCTCAGAGCATCTCGTCAAAAGAGCTGCGCAAAGCACAGAAGGGCGCAGCTTGCTAGCTGAGAACCGAAGGCTTGGGTAGTAGAGTTGCAAATGGAAAATGGGGAATGGGCGGGGGACGGGGGGGGGGAGAAGCAGCCATCCTCCCCCTGTTGTTATGCAGCAGAATGGTCTATCCCACTCCCAGCTCCATCTTTATGCAGTATTTTTTTCTGAATGGGAGGGTGTGGGTTGGTGTGGTTTCAGCTATTTCACCACGGACACGCTTTCTTCCTCTCTGGATCAATTCACCCAAACTAACCACCACATGCTGATTTTGTACTCAGTAGCATAGATCAGTCGGACTCTTTACCCCATGCATAACAATGCATTGGGGAGGGGAAGGATAGATAGATAGATAGATAGATAGATAGATAGATAGATAGCCATATTTAATCGTCTTAGTGTTACATGCATCTGAGCAAAGGAGGCTGGAAAGGGTGTGAGGACTTATGTAAGCATGTTTACACACATAAGGTATTGGCAGTCTGCCTTTACTAGAAATTGTCAAGGACTAGAGATCTGGTAGTAGTTTCCAGTCTCTGAGCCCTTCCTGGGCTTGTATGTGGAGGAATCTTTTAATGGAATACTGATCAGCATTATCACCTGCTACTGCATGCAGTTTGGGCTGTTGTTAAAGGCAAAGGAGCTAGAGAAAACAAAACAAAAAAAAGTTGGTGGTCCTAACTTTGGTGTGAATGCATGGTGTGGTACTTAACAACAGTACAGCATACGGGCAGCGCCTCTTGAGAAGGATTTCATTATCTGCATTAGAGGGACTAGGGTAGTTTCTAAAAAGAGAGCAATCAGATTTCCATAGGCACTTTGTGGGGAGTGAAATAACTCAGTGTGGCATGACTGGGACTTTCCTGCGATGTATTTTAGGGACAGTTACAGGAGACTGAAGCGGATCCCAGTGTGATCAGGTTAAGCATTTGAGAAGTGGTTAAACGGGGGTCTCTAGGAAGAGCCTCTTCATGTCAAGCTGGTGTGCCTGTTGCTGCAACTTCGCTGCAGCCCATTGTGCAAACCCTGGGCAGACTCTCACCAAGGATCTGCCTTTGGAGTTAGCTAGGAATTATTTAAGCGCCCCCACCTTTTTATATAAAAGTAATCCATCATGATCAGTTTTCCCCCACCCTTGGGGAACTGCTAGTACTGCTGCTATCACTTTATATGGTTCTGTTGGCTCAATACCAGTCCCCTATGTCCAGGTCACCTACATATTGCATAGCGTAGGGTTTTGGCAGCTGCAGAGCTTCCATCAGACGTGGCATTTCAGGCAGCGTGAAAAGGTTTCGAGGGAGTTCTGAATAATTTACGTAGGGGCTTTAATAATGGAAGACATTTTTGCTGGAAGGAGGAGGAAGGGAGCTCTTGCCAAGGATTGTGGAGAATGACAGGGCAGCAGGAAAGACAGCAACATCACCAAGGTTTGCATTTTAGAGAAGAGGCAGCTCACCTGTGGCTCTCCATGTGTCTGGTGGACTACAACTCCCATAATCCCTGACTATTGGGCTCTGCTAGTTAAGGCAGATGTGAGCTGGAGTCCCATAATATGTGGATCCAGGGCCATGGGTTAGCCACCCTCTGTTTTAGAGGGAGGTTTGGATTTCGAGGGGATCAAAAATGAAGGTGCCAGATAAACTTCCCTGGGGATTGAACCTGTGACCTTCTGCATGCCAAGCATATGCTCTCCTGCTGAGCTACAACCGTTCCCCAGCACTGCACAGAAGGGAAGCAGACGGCCCTGTGTGGCTGAGACAGCTATAGATAGAAGCAAATATGGACAGAGGTAAGTGGCGCACAGGAGGCAGGTAATCCCCCTCCATAATTAGCTGTCCTGTTTTGGTTACAGTGCAATCTGCTTAGCTACCCAGGGGATCTTTGGAGAGGGAGATTAGATGGAGAGCTCAGTTTGGGGAGGGGGGTGTCACAATGCAAGCCATGCTTTCGAGCACACGATCCTACACATGCACAGCCTCAAATGCGCCCACCCACTCAGAAAAAGAACACACAGCATACTAAAGATAACTCAAAGAGAAGAACAAGGTAATTTTGGCCTAGGGCAGCAATACATCTTCGGCTGAAGAGCAGAACATGAACCCTCCCAGAACGGAGGCAGCCGGTGACAATTCTGGTGACTGCGGCAATTGGAGAAAGGAGCAGATCTTCATTATGCTGCTGGACCATACCTGTAAGTGGAGGGCTGTTCACACAACACGTTTTCCCTGCATGCCACAAGTTTACTCCCAAGGAACGAGTCCCCCAAACTGCTTGTGCGGATGTGGAAAGTGCTGCGTGAACAGCCCCCCCAAATGGTAAGAAGGCAACTTCTGATCCTAGACAATGGCTCCTACATGGGGAGCTAATGTCAATTCAAGCCGTTCCTCCTCTTCCTCCTCCCACTCCTTCTTTATTACCCTAAATTTGTATAGCGCCCTGTACTCACAGGTCTCAGGGCCCACAATATAAAACGCATCAGCTAGCAGTCTGTGTCTGAGCTGTACTACTTCAGACTGCTGGTAGGAGATCATGTCATTGCGAAAGCAAATAAAGTATCCTCCAAACAAACCCTCTAATACAAAAAAGTCCTTGCACACAGTAATGTAGCAGAGTGTTCTAGCCTTTTCCCTGACAGGGATGGGGAGGGGTGTGTGGCTGAATCTAGACACATGGGGGGGAAACCACCACTGTGAAAATGCTTTTTTTTATTAAAAAAAAAGGTTTAAAATTTATATTGAATTTGTCATTAGCTCACCATTGGCCATCTAGCGTCACATTTGTATAATGCACTTTAAGCACACTTAAAACGTTCTATTTGCAGCTGTATAGCTGAGTCCCATGTGTATCCATGCCTGGGTTGTGCCACTTCAGTCTGTTCACATGACTGAATGAGATTCCTGCATTGCAGGGGGGGGTTGGGCTAGATGACCCTTGAGGTCCCTTCCAGCTCTTCAATTATATAATTCATGTGAGCACAGTGGCAGAGTCCAGGCACACATTGCTAAACCCTACCTACTGTTATATGCTTTTCTGGGATTCCATTTATAGGAAGGCAGGCCACCTTTGTTGAATGGGGAGAGTGCTTTAGACAGCTGGGAAGGGGGGACCGCTTGTTCATTGTCCTTCAGAGTGCGCCTTCCCCCCGTTTAATGCAATTTCCTAGTCCCTTGTGGAATCAGGAAGGGCAGAGCAGCAGGAGGGTGGTGGGGTGTGTGTATTTAATAGCTGATAGTAAGAAGATGCCGCAGCTCAGACTCAGAAATAGCAGGGATGTTCTAGGAGTCCGGAAATCTCCCCGGCTAACCTTGTTAAGACACGATTAGCTCTTGGTGACCTTGTCCAGAGGGTAAGTAGGGTGGATACTGATTTAGGGCCACCAGCAGAGCTGTCCAGCTGGCTTTCATTTGAGCTGGAGGGGGCGCTTCCACCTCAGAACGAGTTTCCCAGGCAAGGACATAGGAACAGCTCCTTCTGGACCACCATTTTAGCCCAGAGTTCTCTTCTCAGAATCGCCAACCAGAGGCCAGCCAAAGGAATTAACCAGGCATATGTTAGTGAATATCATCCATTCATTTGTTGGGCTTCCTTGTTTTCACCTTTCCTCCCATGGAAACTCAGAGCCGCCCACAAAGTTATCCCACCCACCCCTAAGCAGCCATCACAACAAAACTATAAAGCATTAGTTAAAAACCTATATAGCAGAATCCACTGCATAAAAACATAAGCCCAATAGCTAGCAGTCAGACCTGGGTAGACTCGCATTCTTCAAACTACGTGCCAGAGGCTTGAATAAACTGCAATGCTTTTATTTGACATTTAAAAACCATCAGGGAGAGGAAAGAACCACACTTCCCCGGGGAGGGAGTTCCACGTATAGGGGCCACCAGAGAAAAGGCCCTGGCATGTGCCACCACCCTATGGATCGCTCCCACTGGTGGAACCACAAGCAGTGCCTCTCCTGCAGATCTCAAAGCAGGGGCTGGCAAGTAGAGGGAGGAACCTCTCAGTTGTTCATAGCTGGGATGTCACCTGCTGTACAAAGCTAAGAGCCACAGCTATTGTTGTGCTCATTTTTTTCATCTGGCCATGCCCCGTCTTGTCTCTAGTCCCACCCACCTTTTAAGCATGCGGCCTCCAAAAGATTGTCCATGAGGGTATGTGGCCCTCAGCCTGAGAAGGGGTTCCCCACCAACCTGTTCAGGGAGCACCCCCCCCCCAAGCTGCACACCTGTTCTTCAGGAGAAGTGCAGCTCTAGCCACAAAAAGTTGCCTACCCAACTCCTGAATCCAGGAGCCACTGGGATTCAGTCTCCAGGCCCCCATTACTGCCTTGAGACACTGGTCCTGCATCTGAATGGCCTTTCCTAACTCAGGTGGAATTGAGAGATAGGGTTGGGTATCATCTTCGTACTGCCAACACTCAACTCCATATCCCTGGATGACAGCTGCCTGCACACACAGAGATGTTGAAAAGCCCTGGAAACAAGCTGGAAGCCTGTGGAAAATATGTGGAAGCCAGCAGATCGGATCCAGGATGATGCCATGGGTCAATGGCACCCTAAGCCACAGAAGGATCAAGGAGAATCAACAAGGTCACACCCTCCCAGTAAAGGTAATCAGCCAGAGTGAGCAAGGCCATTTCAGTGCCAAACCCAGACTGAAAAGTGTCTAGGGCTTAGGGAGAAATTTGATTCAGTTCACATTTAAATGCCAACCAACCAAATTCGCATTTTACCAAAAGAATATGCAAACCAAAACACAGCCATCTTTTGAAATGCACATTTCTCCAAATTTTGAGCCAGGTGGGGATTTGAAGTCTGGTCTACCCAGATCCTAGTCAGCAAACTATTTCAGCAGGGGGCCAGTCCACTGTCCCTCAGACCTTGTGGGGGGCCAGACTATATTTTGGGGAAAAAACAATGAAAGCATTCCTAGGCTCCACAAATAACCCAGAGATGCATTTTAGATAAAAACACATATTCTACTCATATAAAAGTACGCTGATTCCCGGACTGTCCGCAGGCCAGATTTAGAAGGCGATTGGGCCGGATCTGGTCCCCGAGCCTTAGTTTGCCTACCCATGTCCTAGTCCAACCCTCTGACCACTGCACCACACAGGCTCTCAAGAGTTGTCTGTACACACGGGGTGGTGTGTTTTCAGACTAGTGTGCAACCGTGTTCTCTATTCCTATCGCCTCAATGCACGTATACACAGACCTTCATATCTATACCATGTCTGTATTTTGCAGAGGTGGCCAAGTTACCATCCTGCTTCCTCTTTTGCCTATTGGATTCTTAGACGAGTTAAACATGGTGAGGGAGAGTGGCACATCTCTGCAGAGCCAGTAGGTCTGCCCTACCAGGAAGTGACCTGAGAAAGCACTCTGTATACACATGGAGGCAGTGAGGGCATTCTCAGCACCAGACAAATTATAGCCATTCCAGCAGAATGAGCCTTAGATTGACAAATAGCCTAGGACAGGGTTGACATGGAGAGGGTGACATCATGTGTACAGTACCCTGAAAAGTTGCCTGCATCCGGTACTGTGTTCACATTATCCCACAGTGTGCATATGCCCCCTAGGGTCCCGGTTCCCCTGGAGGTCACTTACAGAAATACTCCAGGGTCTCCTCAGTCTGCTGCGGCGTGAGGCTGCTGGCAGCGTCGAGAGCGATGAGCGGCGTGTGAATCCAATCGCCGTGGTCGTACCCAAACACGGTGTCTGCCCGGAGTTGGTACAGGGGTAGCTGCTCTCCCAGGAGGCTGATGATTTCAACCTCGGGGACATTGGTGCTACTGCAGAGCTCTGTGGGGAAGAGTAAAGAAATATTATGGCTTCGGCTAAAAAGGATTTGGGAAGGACAGAAAAGGGGTCTTTGGTTCTGAGCCTTTGCCAACCCGGTGCAGTTCAGGTGTTTCTGACTCCCATCAGCTCCAGTCTGATAGATCTGCCCTGGAGAACCTTTGACTCTCTGAGATGCTGCTGGACTCCCCGATCCCAACAGTCACAGGCCTGATGGTAGTCAAGATACAAGCTAGAGCTACAGGTTCCCCACTGCCAGAGATAGAACCACCATATGTGGCCCCAGTGCCAGCTTTAAGCATTTACACACCCAAAGTGAGCTTTCCCACATGCACCCCTGTTTTGGACTAGCTCACCAGTACAAAGAGAGGCAGATTAGGAGCAGGAATGAGACAGGGCCCCACAAAATCTGCTGCTTCCCAAAGTGATTGCTCCCATATCTCCATTAAAATATCAGCCCTGGGATTAGGGTAGCCAGGGATGGAGGGGAGAGGATAAGGGGACTTGCTAACCCCCCCACTTTCTACACAACAAATAAAGGGGTGTGCAGGAACCCTGCCCTTCCCCACCCAACCTGTCACCTGGCTATTCTACCTGGGAAACACCATCCAACCGGGGGAGTCCGTACTGCAGGTATGGGGCACCCGTGGCTCTGCAGAACATACAGAATCATCTAGCCCAGTGTGGTGGTGTTGTGGTTAGCGTGTCAGATTAGGGTGACCAGGGTTCAAATCCCCGCTCAGCTGTGCAACTCCCTGGGTGGCCTTGGGCCAGTCACAGGTGCTTATCTTAACCTACCTCGAAGGGTTGTTGTGTGAGGATAAAATGGAAAAGGAGGGAGATACTACTTTGAGCTCCTTGAAAGAAAGGTGAGATATGAACATAATGCATACATGACCCCTGACCATTAGATCCAGTCATGACCGACTCAGGTTGCGGCGCTCATCTCGCTTTATTGGCCGAGGGAGCTGGCGTACAGCTTCCGGGTCACGTGGCCAGCATGACTAAGCCGCTTCTGGCGAACCAGAGCAGCGCACGGAAACACCGTTTACCTTCCCACTGGAGCGGTACCTATTTATCTACTTGCACTTTGACGTGCTTTTGAACTGCTAGGTTGGGAGGAGCAGGGACCGAACAACAGGAGCTCACCTCATTGAGGGGATTCGAACCGCCGACCTTCTGATCGGCAAGCCCTAGGCTCTGGTTTAACCCACAGCGCCGCCCATGTCCCAATGCATACATACATTCCATAAAAATATGGAGGTCTTTTCTTTTTAAGAACTTTTGGGGGTTTGTGAGTGGGGGAGCTGGCTTCCTTTGCAGTTTGTGAGTTGACTCACGTGCTCGAGATCTGGAATAATTAGCATGGTATAGGGAATTTTCTGCAATGTAATAAATATACAATACTAATTCCGGCCCATTTTCTGTAATTGCGAAACCTGGAACGTGAGGGTGTGCAGAAGGGCCACACACATCCCCTTTTTCGAGAATGTCTAGCAATTGCAAAGAGAGCAGCTCTGCTTCTTTGCCTCTTTGAACCAGCAATAAACCGCTGCTTTCTCTCCTACTGAAAGAGAACTGCTGCCTCCTTGTGGGCAGATGTGGGTAGATAATGCGGCAAGAAAGAAATTGGAGGTTTTCAGGGGGAGAGAACCGGAGTCAGGTAACAACTATTCCAGAGGGACGGAAGTTGGTTTGAATGAGGAGTTGCTGCTCCTGTGTGTGAATGCTCATCCAGTCTTGTTTTCAGTCAAGCAGCTGCTGCAAGGTTTTGTAACTGTTCCGAAAAGCTGCAAAACTGGTTTAGCAAGAGGCAGCAGGAAGAGAGGGATGCCTTGTGCAGCAGCCGCCACAGATGCCAGCTGGTGCCTTCCATCTGCTTGGCATCACGCAGTTGAAGGCTGCTGATCACACTGGTAAGCCAAGCCTCTCTCAAACCACTTCCAGCTCCCTTAAAGGCTATTATCTGCCTCCAAGCTCCTCGGCTCATGAGAGAAAGTTGATTAACAGTGGCCTTCGTTTTCAAACTTTCTTCAAGGAGTATGGGATTCAGGTATAAATGGGTGGGTGGGTGTAAATCACAGCAGGATTGCCTTGCTGAGTTATGTCTCCATGATACCACTTTGAACAGCCATGGCTTCCCCCAAAGCATCCTGGGAAGTGTAGCTTGTTATGGGTACTGAGAGGCTGTGAGAAGATCCCTATTCCCCTCAGAGCTACAATTCCCAGAGTTTCCTTGGAAGAGGGATTGACTGCGAAAGCACTCTGAGAATTGTAATTCTGTGAGGGGAATAGGCACCTCCCCTCAAAAAACCCTCTCAGCCCCCTTAACAAACCACAGCTCCCATAATGCTTTGGGGGAAGCCATGGTATCATAGCGCTTTAAATACAGTGGTACCTTGGGTTACAGACGCTTCATGTTACAGACACTTCAGGTTACAGACTCCGCTAACCCAGAAATAGTACCTCGGGTTAAGAACTTTGCTTTAGGATGAGAACAAAAATCGTGCTGCAGCGGCACGGCGGCAGTCAGAGGCCCCATTAGCTAAAGTCGTGCCTCAGGTTAAGAACAGTTTCAGGTTAAGATCGGACCTCCAGAACGAATTAAGTTCTTAACCTGAGGTACCACTGTATATGGTGCCTTGCCCTTACACCTTGTCAGTTTTCGGAAAGCAGAGCTATGTTCTAACACTTGGCAGAAGGACCACAAGAGCCTGTGGCTATACCATAGAGGCCTGCCAAACAGGAGTGCCATTGGGGGGAGGCGGGGGGCTGAGTCCCCCAAAAAAATTCAAGGAGGGGGCCAAGCTCCCTCAATATTCTGCAGCTGTGGTGGGCCCTGTTGGGCCTTCCCAAGGCTGCGGCAGGCCCACAAAAAGTTGGGCAGAACCAGGCACGTGTGCTGCCAAATGCCACTGGATTTTAACCAATGTTCAACCCTAGCCAGCATGAGCAACCTTCAGGGCTCATTTACTTATTTAATAAAATTTATACACTGCTTGATTGTTAAAACAAAAACAAAAACAAAACCTCAAATTGGTTTGCAAAAAGGAAAAAACAATAAACTCAATTTTAAAAATTGCAACAACACTGTAAAACATACAAAAGTTAAAATAGCAAAGCAGATTATAAATTGACTCAGCTTTCTAAGCATTTAGGCAGACTTGTCTAAATAAGAATGCTTTCAGCTAAGAAGAGCGCAGTGAAGATGCCTGCTTGATATCCATAGGCAGGGAGTTCCAAAGTGTCGGTGCTCTTATGTATTCAGTGGCCTGAGCTTGAGTCTGGACTAAGGAATTTGAGCCCCCGTGTTCTGATTTGATACATGATATCCAATCCCAGAACATTTCAGGATTTGGGAATCTGCCACTGGCCCTTAAACTCTGAGTCATGATTCGCAGCTTGGAAGTTTAGACAGCCAATCACGTTGGGAGTGGGAGTAGCCCAGACCTTCAGAAATGTATATAAGCAGTTGTTTTGCCCCTGTTGTCCAGTTCTGTTCAAGTAGAGGTTCTTGCTGTTATCACTGTGTCTTGCCTCGTGGGAACCCACCTACACTTCTGGTGCTGCCATGCCAAATGACCAAGTTCTTACCAATGCAGCACGGGTATTATGCAGCACCAGTGGCAGTGCCAATTCCGCTGATTGAAGCAGTCGTGTGGGCACACATGATGGTAAGGCCATCTCGTAGGTCAAACCGGTCCCAGGTATGAGAGCTGCAGTAGTCCATCAGCATCAGGAGGGCCACATGTACCTCCTCCTGCTACACAGAGACCTTAGAAATCCACACAGAAGGAAGGTCCACAGTTGTCCCATATCCTGGGAGCCTCATTGTAACAGCCGGCAGCCGGTGGAGAATGATTCATTGGGGAAAGCAGGGCAGCTTGAACTGAAAGACAGACTCAGCGCAGCCCATTGGGCTTGCCAGCACTAGTCCCAATGGCAAACAGACATCCTTTTTTCCGTATCGGCTCCACCCAGGCACAATGGTTCGATTTCATTTTAATCAGAAGTTGCCAACTTAGGCGTGATTGGAGCCAAACCAGCTATCTTGGCAGGGAGTGGCGCAGTCTGATCTCCTGGAGAACTGCAGGCCTGTACTTGTGAAGACTGTTCTCAGGATCTGGGTTCCCTTTCCTACAGGAAATTGTTCAGGGCTTCTTTAAGGTGGCAAAGATTGAGAACGGCCACAGCTGCTGGGACCAGAGCAAAGTTTTCTGGTGAATCCCATGCCCACAGGCAGGATTGTCTCTCTCTGCCAACTTTCTTTTTTCACCCTAGGAAGGTTCCTGTATCTCTAACAGGTAGAAATTCAACAGGCTTCCCATCTCTGCAACTTTGTGCAGGGGAAATGTTGCACCCACTAAATTCTGCCTCCCTTACAAACAGTCCTAAGCCATATTCCTACTCAACTCTAAAGTCCCTTTTAAAGCTGGGATGGCTCAGTCAGCAGAGCACAAGACTCTTAATCTCTGGGTTGTGGGTTTGAGCCCCATGCTGGGCAAAAGATTGCTACATCGCAGGTCTAGATGACGATCACAGTCCCTTCCAACTCTACAATTCTATGATTCTATGAAATGGGTGTGGCTTATAAGAGCTGGAGTTCTTGCTTGCTGCAGTTCTTGTTTTGCTCTCCTGGTGCATTACATCTACAGCTGCAAACTTTTTTTTTTTTTACAGCTGCTTTTAAGCCAGCCACTTCTCCTGTGCCATGATCTGCAAACTGCAGAAGGCGAAGACGCAATCTCCATGCTGTAAAACAGGGTTCAACCTACAGGTTTTGTTGAACTCCAATCAACCCTAATTGGCACGAACGCCGGTCAGCATTGGACAAAAGTCCAGCAGGAACCAGAGTGCCTCCGGTTCTCCATCCTTGCTGTCAATAAAGCTACTGTAAAAGGCAAAGCAGCAGCCTAGGGTGGTCTTTTTTCTAAGTTAGTTGCCATCGTATTTACAAGTGGATAGAAACTGCCATGGGGGAACGGGTCTCTCCAGTGGGCATCAAGTTAGATTCTAGGTTTTCTGGGTTGGTGCATGGGCCAAATAGGATAAGGACCCCAACTTTGGGACTGTCCCTGCTGTTGGCAGAAAGGTCATATTTCCATAAAGCATCGTTTCATTTCCTTAATTGAAGATAGTGCAATGCCCTTCCATTCCCAAAGAGGGCTTGTGTCATAGTGGAGAGTTTAAGTGGGCAAGCTGTGAACCAGGAAGTCCCTGGCTCAAATTGCACCCCGAGGATAAACTTTAGGTGAGTTGCTGTTATCTCAGCCTTAGTCCTGAACTTGCAATGCGAAGATAATAATACGGACCTTCCTCTTTATGTGTGAGATAATGTGTGAGATAATATTTCTGGCTGCGGTGGTACCATCAGAGCAATGTCCTGAGCCCCATTAAGAAGAATGAGCAGGATCCCCCCCCCAAATGTAACAGGAGTGGCTTAACACATTTCACATGAATACCCCTAAGGAGACTTACTTCTGAGTAGACATGCATAAGATTGCGCTGAATAAGAACACATGCAAAATAAACTATTCCAGTTCAATTACTTGTGAGGAAAATAGGAATTATTCTGAGAACTTTTTTGAAGGGCATATACAACTTTACAGTAGTACCTTGATTCTTGAATATAATCCATTTCGGAAGTCTGTTCGACTCCCAAAACCGTTTGAAAACCAAGGCATGGCTTCCAATTGGCTGCAGGAGCTTCCTGCACTCAATCAGAAGCCGCATTGGATGTTTGGCTTCCGAAAGACGTTTGAAAACCGGAGCACTTCCAGGTTTTTGCCATTTGGGAGCTGATTTGTTCATCAACTAAGCCCTTCGAGAACCAAGGTTCCACTGTATATTGAATTTATACTCATTTAACAGCTAAGGCTTCTTCCAACACACCCACCCACCCCGAGAATTGCAGCAGGCTTCTAAGAATCCTTTACTGTACATCTCTAGCGCTGCCCTCCTTCCAGAACTACATTTCCCTGAATTCCCTGAGGAAAGAAAAGCACTCTCTGATAGCACTTTAAACAGTCATGGCTTCCCACAAAGAATGCTGGGATCTGTAGTTTGTTAAGGGGGCTAAGCGTTGTGAGGAGACCCCTGTTCCCCTCACAGAGCTGCAATTCCCAGAGTTCCCTGTGAAGAGAGGTTGGCTGTCAAAATACAGGCGTGCTCCCCTGGCAGTACCCACCAGTGAGGGTGGTTGCATCATGTTGCTTCCGTCGCCCATCCGGGGTTGAGGCAGAAGCTGCCGGTGCTTCGCTGAGGAGGAAAACGGGCTGGCTACTATCAGGAAGGCTCCGGCCTGGCTGTGCCTGCTCCAAAGCTGATGTGTCCAGTTTGGCTGGTGTCACGGGGGGTGGGGGGGCAGGATGTAGCTGTCACGTGCGCCACACAGTACCAGGTGTGGGTAAGGGAGAATGGTGCAGGACTCTACCTCTGCTCCACACCTAGGGAAAGGTAAAGAAAAAGCGTTAGCATACCCTCCGAGCGTCCTGTTTTTGCAGGGACAGTCCAAGAATTATGAAAGCTATCATCCCAGCTTCTGATTTGAACCCGGAATGTCCCTATTTCCATCGCCGCTGAACTCCGGGAGAAGGATGAGCCGGCACTCGTTCTGAGAGGCGTTGTACCGAAGTGACTTCAGAGCAACCCATTGCAATCTATTGCAGCCTAACAAGATGGCCCCTCAGGAATTTGTCACACACACACACAAATCTGCAAATCTGTCTGTGCTTGGCTACCCAGAGCTTAAATGCATGACCTTTCACACACCCTTTCAAAGACATGCATTTGGAGAAGATCCCTAACTTGCCTGAAAATGGGGGGGGGGGGGGGAGAGAGACCTGAAATACAGGACAAAACTGCATCAATACAAAACGTAGCATTTTACATTGAAATACGGGACAATCCTGTATTATGCAGTACAGGTGGCAACCCTACATTTAAAACACATTTCTCCCTCCCCCAACCAAAGAATTCTGGAAACTCTAGTTCATAGATTTTTTAGAGATTAAAGAATTGTAGAGTTGGAAGGGACCCTGAGGATCATCTAGTCCAACCCCCTGCAATGCAGGAATATGCAGCTGTCCCATACAGGGATCGAACCTGCAACCTTGGTGTTATCAGCACCACGCTCTTGCACCAACTGCCTAGTTGTTTTATTAGTATTATTATTTATTAAATTTTATTAGTCACTTTACCTTGCCCAGAACAACCCAAAGTGACTTACAACCAAGCAAGCAAGCTAACAAACAAACAAAAAAATTCACATAGATACTTTAAAACCAATGGAGGGGGGATAAATACATTAAAAACATCCCACTCACTTCCCAAAGGCCACAAGTAGTTAAAGGCCTAGTTGTAGAGGAACATTTTTGCCTGGCCCTTATCGTTTGCCCCTCACAGAGCTACAATTCCCAGCACACTGAACAAACTACAGTTCCCAGGAGCCTTGCAGGGGGGGGGGGGAGAAGAGAAAATGTATATTGTATATATGGTGTGACTGTACGCAGCCCCTGATTGATGTGGTTAGCAAAGACAAAATAAAGTGACCTCTCCAATGCTCAGAGAGATTCCTCCAAAGCGGGGAACTGATCCCTGGGGGAATCCCTTGAGTGAATGAATGCCTTAAATGGAAGACAGGTGAACAGACAGACAGACAGACAGCCAGACAAAAATAATAAACCGGGAGCTTGACATCAACTTGGTTCCCTGTCATTTCATCAAGATAAACTTTCAAGGCACCAAAGGCAGGGCACCCTGTTCTTCCTATTCCATTGTGCTCCTGGTATCTCTCTCTCTCTATATATATACATATAAATAAGGTAAAGGACCCCTGGACAGTCCAGTCCAGTCAAAGGCAACTATGGGGTTGTGGCGCTCATCTCACTTTCAGGCCAAGGGAGCCAGCATTTGTCCACAGACAGCTTCTGGGTCATGTGGCCAGCATGACTGAGACGCTTCTGGCCCAACAGAACACCGTGACGGAAACCAGAGCGTACGGAAATGCCGTTTACCTTCCCGCTGCAGTGGTACCTATTTATCTACTTGCACTGGCATGCTTTCGAACTACTAGGTTGGCAGTTCTTTATATAGGAACAAAACAAAATGAGCTGTTTGAGGTTGCTTTCCTGGCTAGGACGTGCCCGCTTGGACACTGGCACAACATTGGAGATTTATGGCTGGTCTTGCGCTGGATTTATAGCACAAATAGCTGTGGGTGTGACGTGGGAGTGAGGGTTGTTGTAGATGCGTAAAACATCACGTACCAGGTGGCAAGGTTGAAGGAAGGTGGACTTTCCTCCCTAGGTCACGAGGCTCCAGAGAGCTAGGCATCACAATGCAGATCAAAATAAGGATCTAGAGTGGAGTGTCAGCTACTGAGTTAAATCATACCTTAGCACTTCCTCCCCCCAATTCCGTTCATTCTCTCCTTGCTGGGGTCTTGAGCAAGCAGATTTGAGGACTAAACTACTTGCGAGGTTAAACAAAAACACAGCTATGCAGATAAAAGGCCACAATGCCACCCTTCAAATTAAAGGCCCAGAATCCCAGGTAAAGGTACCTAAAAATAAAGATGCCATCAGACACGCCTCCCTGGAGAGAGCACTCCACAAGCAAGGGGCCACCACTGAAAAGGCTCTTGCGTTGCCCACCCCTCCAAACCTCCCATAAAGGGGGAAACACACAAAGAAGGGCCTCGGATGACGCAGACCCATCTTTTGTTTCCATCTATCTTTTTAATTTTTTTAATAATTTTTTTTGGGGGGGGGTTTTCAGATTAGAATTTTACAATCACATATCCAACATACGACAAGATTCCATAGAATCTGCTGGACTTCTCTCCGCCCCTTTGTGGGTCCTATTATTAATTTCCTCCTTCATCTTTTATAATAATGCAAATCTTTTACATCTCCATTATATCCAAAATTCACCATTAAACTACAAGTGTTATTCCAATTCTACCAATGATTTTAACTGTTTACAATGGTTTTTATGGTGAATTATCAATTTTCCCCATTCCTTATTAAAATTTTAGTCTTCCTGATTCTTCCAGTCATTTTTGCCATTTCGGCATAATCCATCAACTTAATCTGCCATTCTTCTCTGGTCGGGGCTTTGCCTTCTTTCCATTTGTTTTCACCTGTCTCGAAGCAGCTGGACCGGCTCCCAATTTGCCCCTGGGCCCAATTTCAAAACTTGAAGCCCCTGGCAAAGAGATCCACTAGCCAACCAAAAGGGGAACCCAAGTTTTTCTCCTCAGAACTCAACTGAACTCACGTGTTCTGTTTTTATTTGGAGAAGCGCAATAAAGGAGCCTTTTACGACAAGGGCAACTCCCTGACAGAAACTCTCTCCTAGGGCACGAAGGCCTCAACCCATCATGTTTGTTTATTATCCGAGCCAACGGCCGCTCCTCTTCCTCGTCTGCCTTGTGACTGCCATTTGGAGCCACAAGGCATCATCAGCAGGGTAGGTTATTATCAGATGCTCTCAGACAGCTGTCTCCCGCTTAGAACTTCGGCTGAATTTCAATTCCTTCTCCTTTATCCCTCGCAGTTGCAGAGGTGGCCTTCCCATCAGCTAAGCCAAGGTTCTTAAACAACACATTCCGAACACTGTTAAGTCCCCAGTCCTGGTGTGCTTCCAGGGTCCCAGAGCAAACTGAATAATTGCTCTTCTGTCATCAGCACCAAGTGGGTTTGCAATGGGCTTCCTTCCACACTTGGGTGGGATATTGTGCTTTTACTGGGAGTATATCCCACTGTGTCGAGTCCACAATAGCAGGCACAGCACAGCCATCCTTTCTTCACAGGAGCTGCATCTTCACTGCATCTTCAACAACAATCCTGTGAGGTAGGTTAGGCTGAGAGATGACAACTGGCCCAAGGTCACCCAGGGAGCTTCATGGCCGAGTGGTGGTCTCCCAGGTCTCAGTCCGACGAGTGAGGAATTGGATCTGGCTGGCAGACTCAATCAGGGCCGGCCCACCCATGAGTCAAGGTGAGGTGGTTGCCTCAGGCAGCAGGAGCCACAGGGACAGCAGATCTGGCTTCCACGGAATGAACTGCCCACTGCTGCAGTAGCAGCAACAGCTGTGGCAAACTCCTTGGAGCCTGGATCTGCCTTCTCTTTGGCAGCCCCCACAATGGTGCCTCTACAGCGAACTCTTGGCAAAGAGGAGGTGCTGCTGGTTTCCTCCCACCCCTAGGGAGCAAATGGCAGGGACTGCCCTCTAGGGACTCCTGGGGTCTGCACCCACCTGGTGTGATTCAGAGCAGGCCCCTTTTCGCCCCACAATGGCCTTGGATTCCCACTTCAAACTTCACGTAAGGTTGATTCAATTCCCACTTTGTTCCCAGTGTAGGTCTTCACTTATACCTTCTTCCCAATCTGGGGAAGGGGGAGTCACTATTTTGTGGTTTGCCTCAGGTGGCCAAATGTCTTGGGCCAGCCCTGGACCAGATCCTGATCTCCATACACCTCCGCAGGGCACCCTTTGGCATCTGGGTGGGGCCACCCAGCTGCCAATCACCTGATGTCACAATGGCATCAGTTGGCCTGTTTCGTCCCCATGTGCTCTGAAATAAAACCAGGCAGGCACTACTTCCTAGCACCAAAATTCTACAGGTTATCAGCCCTGGGAGAAGTCTTGCATGCAGCGCTATCCAGGCATTGACAATGAGCTGCCGGTGGACTCCTGGGAAGTCCTGTGGGCAGTGCTTGGGAAAATGCTGCACAAAGTGCTTTGCAGGCACCTCCCACCTGCTGATTGTCAGTGCCTGCAAAGCGTCTTTCATCCAAAACCCCGCCTTTACCTGTCCCACCTTTGATGGCATGTATTCACCCTAAGGGACACAGGTGGCACTGTGGGTTAAACCACAGAGTCTAGGACTTGCTGATCAGAAGGACGGCGGTTCGAATCCCCGCAATGGGGTGAGCTCCCGTTGTTCGGTCCCTGCTCCTGCCAACCTAGCAGTTTGAAAGCATGTCAAAGTGCAAGTAGATAAATAGGTACCGCTCCGGCGGGAAGGTAAACGGCATTTCCGTGCGCTGCTCTGGTTCGCCAGAAGCAGCTTAGTCATGCTGGCCACATGACCCAGAAGCTGTACGCCAGCTCCCTTGGCCAATAAAGCGAGATGAGCGCCGCAACCCCAGAGTCGTCCACGACTAGACCTAATGGTCCAGTCCAGTCCAGTCCAGTCCAGACCTAATGGTCCAGTCCCTTTATCTTTAGTTATTCACCCTAATGACCTCATTGGCCAATAGGGGAGCCCTAACGGGCTTAATTTGACCCACAGGCAAAAGATTCTCTCCCGCTCTGTCCTAATGGAACACTCTAACCACTACCCTGTGTGTGGGGAAAGATACAGTTTGCCTCTTTTAAAATAAAACATTTCCCCCTCCAATTCTTTTTCTTTAAGAATCAATCATTTCACCCCACCCTGCCCCGACCCACCTCATACTGCGGCCTAGAAAGCTACACAGCAACTTTGCTTACAAGGGCAGAATGACAGCTACGTGATCTGGGCACGCTGCAGCAAAGCCTGTCCAACGGTGCGAAGCGGCAAGCCGGCAGGAGTCTTTTTGAGCTTCCTGTCTGCACACGGGCTGCACCGGCAGAGAAAACTGTGCAGCCTCAGGAATGGGAATCTTGGCAGCCAACCAGCCTCTCGGTGAGGGATGTTTGCTGTCAGGTGGGATAACAGGACAAGCCAGGACTCCACACCTCAGGGGTATGCACAGCTTGCAGCCCTTCGGATGCTGTTGGACTCTAAAACCCATCAGCTCCTGCCAGTATGGCTGATGGTCAGGGAGTTGTAGTCCAGCAATGTCTAGAGTGCCAAAGGTTTCCCACTGACTGGCCGCCATGCTGGATGTTCCAAATTATAGCGAGCAACCCAGCTGCACGACTCCCTGAGCTGCGGTTGTCTCTGTAACTTTGCAGAGTTGTTTTTGCTGCTAGGAATGGCTATCGGAGAGGAGGAGAGCTTTTTTCCTTCTCTCACTCTCCGGTCTCCTTCCTTCGCTTCTATCCACCCTACCCATCCATTCCTACCTCCCAGCCTCCCTTTCCCCCATCTTAACTGCTCAAGGAGAAGGAAGGGCACAGATCGTGCTGCTCCTGGTGCCTCTGCAGGCTCCGGTGTCTGTCTCCCCCTGGGAATGAGGTGGTGTCTTCTGTGAGTCAGCTCTCAGATTCCTTGGCTGCCAGCATTGTGTGGCTTTGCAGTTTTGCTTGGCCAGGTTCCTGTTGGCATGTTCGCTCAGCCTGCAGGGAGAGCCCAAGACATTTTGCTGCCTGAGGCAGGGGACAAGATGGCACCCCCCCCCCATCCATGTGCAGAGGCTGACTGGCCTGGTCGTTCAGGGCTGGCACCAGACTCCTGGGGAGCCTTCGGCCAGGGCTGCGCATGGGCCCCATTTATTCTGCCACAGCAGAAGCAGCAAAACCAGCTTTTGCATATCTGTGGGCCAGAGCACTACATTTGGGGTAAATTAAAATGACGGGCAGCCATGGTGGAAGGGAGCCGAAACCTGCATTGATGCCCACCCACTGCTATCTATCTGGGGTACCAGAGAGGAGGGTGGTAAATGGTGGCACAGTCTGGTCAGGGTATTAGCTCTTCTAAGCTGGTGACTGATCTGGCCAAATGCTGACCAGTGGCCACTGTTAAGGATGAATATGTTGGTTTTGGTTTCTTTCATTTTTCCAAACTTAAATTCAGTTCTCCACATTTCCACAGCAATTTGTTGTTGTTTGTTTTTTTTGTTTTGTTTTTTGTTTTTTAAAAAGCCCTTATCAAAACCATGCTGGCTGGGGTTGGTGAGAGTTGTGGTCCAACAATGTCTAGATGGTTGCAGATTCTGCATCCCTGCTGCAAAGAGGCCAGCCAGGCCTGTAAGAAAGCATCTGAAGAACAGGAGGCCAGAGTTACTCTAGAATAACTTCCACGTCAGGCTCACTGAGGACTAAGGAGACTCCAATGCTGTGGTTTAACTGGGCCTGTGAACACTGAACTGTCCTGGCATCAGGGGCAAAACCAGGCTTTATTTCACCCAAGTTAAAGACCCAGTTTGGCACACACACACACACCAAACATTTGCGCGCGCACACACAGGCTGGGAACCTCAGTGGTGCTCCTCTGGAGGCTTCACCTGGGGCAAAAAAATCCCGAATAGCCCCCATGTAGCCTGGCAGAGACATCACCTTGCCAACAAAGGTCCATATAGTAAAAGCTATAGTTTTCCCAGTAGTGATGTATGGAAGTGAGAGCTGGACCATAAAGAAGGCTGATCGCCGAAGAATTGATGCTTTTGAATTATGGTGCTGGAGGAGACTCTTGAGAGTCCCATGGACTGCAAGAGGACCAAACCCACCATGCTTAAGGAAATCAGCCCTGAGTGTTCACTGGAAGGACAGATCGTGAAGCTGAGGCTCCAGTACTTTGGCCACCTCATGAGAAGAGAAGACTCCCTGGAAAAGACCCTGATGTTGGGAAAGATGGAGGACACAAGGAGAAGGGGACGACAGAGGACGAGATGGTTGGACAGTGTTCTCGAAGCTACCAGCATGAGTTTGACCCAACTGCGGGAGGCAGTGGAAGACAGGAGTGCCTGGCGTGCTCTGGTCCATGGGGTCACGAAGAGTCGGACGCGACTAAACGACTAAACAACAACAAAGCCTGGCATTTCTTTGTTTTCAGTCCTAATGTGTGTGTGTATTTTCGGCCAATGAAAACAATGGAAAGATCAGCTTTCTCTACAGCCAAGATGTAGACGCCTTTCCATTCTGTCTGCTGAAGAATTCTGTGCGGCGGTAGAGCTTGCATAATTCTTTAGCAGCATTCAAAGCGATGTACATCTTTGACGCTCTTGGTGTCAACATAGCAGTTTGCGCTCAGCCCGTGGAGCCACCCCCAGGTGCCACCCTTCTTGCCCTTAAGCCAATGTACCTGTTGCCAAATAGCAATCTCCCTGCCAGCCAGAAAAAAAGCCAGAAAAAAGATCAACTGCTTAATAGCTCCAAGCTGACTGCACCCAGAATAAAATGCCTGCCCATTGTCTAAACAAGGAGTCAGGGGGGTGGTGAAAGGAGAAAAGGAAAATACCTCCTGCTACACACAAAAAAAACCCAGTTTGATTTAGGAGCCATTACCAGAAATGGGGAACAGGGACAATGAGTTGTACAGAATGCTGAAGTCCTACAACTGACACCTGGAATTCCTGCGTGGCCCCATTCTTATTTTGCAGACTGCACAGTGCCCTGTCTACATACTTCCATGTCGATCCCCGTAATCCTAAGGACTAGCAACTTGATATACATGGTTTTAAATGAAAGCAGAGATTCTTATCATGCCGAGTGTTTCAACAAATAAGTCATTCTATCCATGCACAGAGCAGCGACGGGACTGCAGAATCCAAGCATAAACTGACGGCAATCTGATAAAGGACTTGAGGCATCTTTTTAGCTATGCGCTGCTGCAATCTCAGCTGTGCACTGAAAAGTTCCCAGGTTCAGTTATCTCCAGGCGGGGAGACCCTGAAAGAGAGCTGCTGCCAACCAGTGTAGGAAACACTGAGCCAGATGGACCAATGCTCTGACTCGATATTAAGGCAGTTTCCAAACATTCCTAATGATTTAGGAGGATCGATTCTGCCACACCGTTCTGGGCTGCCTGGGACACAGCAGCCACTTCTGCTGGCTAAGGCTGAGCGCCCACCAAAGTCATCCAATGTGAACCCCCCGTCCCCTCCCGCCATTGGAGAAACATCCTCTGGCACGCAAGCCTATTCATATTTCACCCGGGGCCTTATTATGAATGCTACTAATGAACCGTGAAAAGCTATTAACTACGTCCCGGCTAATCAAACTTTTTAGCCAAGAGGGAAAGGGAAGCAAACTTGTTCTTTCTTGCTTCCTCTCTCTCCCCCTTTCAAAAAGTTAAGTCAGATTAATGAAAATTAGGAGAAGCATTTCTAATTCGCAGGAAGGAGATAGCCAAGGGGAACAGGATATTTCTCACTATCTTCTTTTCTATTGCTGCTTTGCACAAATGGAAAGAAAAGGCAAAACCTCTTTGTGTGCATTTGGGGTGGAGGGGTGGCTGTGAGGAACTGGAAATGTTATAGCGCTGACATCTGAACAACCCAAATATTGCTGATCTCTTATAGCTCACAGATCCTCACTTCCCCCGAGTTTCTCTCCTATGTGTTCCCTATACAAGTTTGCAGAACTTTTGTCGAGTGGTGAGATCCTAAGGTGTGGAGGGGGGAGGCTGTGAAAAGGTTGAGGGTTTATCCTCTTTTATTTCTATGTGAGAAGATTGCCCGTGCTTTTCATAGCCAACATGAAAGACAGCTCCTCGACCGCTGTCCCCTGTCATGGCGATGGGGAGTTATGGGGAAGCTGCACCTGTTGAATTCCTGTCCGTCCTACAGCGGCACAAGGCAGAGGGTCCCACTTGAACACACACACACACACACACACACCTCCAGCCTAAACCTTGGGCGAGGCCCTTGGGATGCTTGCAAATTCAGTGTGCAGCAATGCACATCCCTCTTCCTGCCGTTATGAAAACACACACACCCATCCCTTTTCTTCTTCCCTTCTTCTCTTGCAAGTTAGTTGCTTTAGCAAAAAATAAAAAAAATCACAGCGTAAGCAAATTTGACTTACTTCTTGTGCCCGAAGCTCTCCTCGTCCTCCTCCGTGCGGCAGATACAGCCCAGAATGAACTGCTGAAAACTTTCGCCTCTCCTTTCTCTTTCCTCCAGCCTGCTGAACAAAGCCTCTCCTCCAGCAGGTGCGAAGGCAGAGAGGGCTGGCCACACTGCCTGCTGGGAATTGTAGTCCAGACGGGAGCAAACGAGGTTATTTATAATTCCTGGCTGGAACCTTATTCCCCGAACCTCTGATTTGTTCGTTACCATATCTGGCTTTGCTGGGGCGGGGAGGGTCAGGTAAGTGACAGAGTTTGTGATCCTGTCAAGCAGGGAAATGCTTTCATATTATTATTTTTAATACAAACTCCCTACCTCCAGTATTTCCCATATCTGCATTTATAATATTTATTTTAAAGAATATTCAGTGCTGCTGGTTTGTGCATGTAGCATCGTGTTGTGCTTTTTCTTACTTTTCAACATTCACACCTATCCTGAGTGTTGTCAAAACTGAAAGTTTGCTTCCAACATTTTGGGTATTTGTTTATTTTTCCAAAATAAACACAAACAGAAAAATAAAAAATGCAATACATTTAAAAGGGGAAAAGATACAATACACATAATCAACCAATTCACTAAGTAATTATCTATTGTTGTTGTTGTTTAGTCGTTTAGTCATGTCCGACTCTTCATGACCCCGTGGACCAGAGCACGCCAGGCACTCCTGTCATCCACTGCCTCCCACAGTTTGGTCACACTCATGCTGGTAGCTTCTTTCCCAACATCAGGGTCTTTTCCAGGGAGTTTTCTTTTCTCATGAGGTGGCCAAAGTATTGGAGCCTCAGCTTCACAATCTGTCCTTCTAGTGAGCACTCAGGGCTGATTTCCGTAAGAATGGAGAGGTTTGATCTTCTTGCAGTCCATGGGACTCTCAAGAGTCTCCTCCGGCACCATAATTCAAAAGCATCAATTCTTCGGCAATCAGCCTTCTTTATGGTCCAGCTCTCACTTCCATACATCCCTACTGGGAAAACCATAGCTTTAACTATACAGACCTTTGTTGGCAAGGTGATGTCTCTGCTTTTTAAGATGCCGTCTAGGTTTGTCATTGCTTTTCTCCCAAGAAGCAGGCATCTTTTAATTTTGTGGCTGCTGTCACCATACTGCTGCATATTCTGATTTTTCTAGTTGTTTGCTTCCAACATTTTGAGCATCACCTGACTTATGGGGGAAAAACATCCCTTTGGAGGTTGGGAGAAGGTGTCTGTGGGTCAGGCAGTGCAACTCACAGCCCCAGCATGGCCACTCTGAACTGAGTTTCGAGGGACTTGGGGCACGTCCAGGTTCTCGCTATTCAGTTACATAGTGGCAGATTCAGGGCTGTCAGTTGCAGTGAATGGAGAGGTCTCGTGCAACAAACAAGATTCCCCAAAGGATTTTGCAATAAGGAAAGTGACAAGAAAATGCAGCAGAAAGTGTGGGACGACAATTGCTTTGACGCGAAATCATCTAGTCTCCCCTCAAATGGACAGGGATGAAGCCTTTATTAACAGGCTGTCTAGAAGTGCCCTTACTTCCTGGTGCATGAAGGAGTTCTGATGCTTTCAAGCAATGCAATAATATCTGGAATCTACTGAAACAGTTGGCAAAATCCAAATATTTTCAAAAGCCCGCCATAGATTTGCTCTCCGTGAATTTGCCTAATCCCTTTTCTAAGTCATCTATCAACACACTTCATGACTCCATAAGTTGATATTTATATGCTTTGTGAAGAACTACTTTATTTTGTCCATCCTGACAGTCAATTATGGTGGGTGTCCCCCAAAAAATCTAATATATATCATTCATAATTTTATAAACCTGTCACACGCTTCTCCCTTTCCAAATAGCCTTCTGTCCTGAATTTTCACCACTTTGTAACGAAACCAGGTTTTACTGCCTGTGCAATTTTTCTGAAGCCCATGAGCCTGACCTTTGAAGAGTTTGTAAGTAAACCATTTCTTAACCTACCAAATGTGTGGTCCTTTTTTCCTCTATGCTAGGGGAAGTGGGAAACTTTGGAAGGAAGTTGGAAGGGCATATTTTAAAGGTCTAACATCCTATATTTTCAGGCTTTCATTGGCTGCGTATTTTGTGATTTTTAATCTCTGCTGGGCTCCTCTCACCAAAAAACACTGCATCTTGACATCCAGGAAATTCTCCTTTATACCCTTGAACAAACAGATGTACCCATTCCTGCTGTACATCTTCTGGAAGTGGCATAAGGTACATGTATTCAAGTTGATTCCTGGTGCCCTGGGGTTGGGGAGGGAAAAAGTATACCAAGAAGAGCAACGCCCCCCCCCCCAACTCTGCCCTGTGCTATTTCCTTACTATAAAACCCTCAAAAGGAAAGCACTTATTTGATTAGTTCAGTTGCTGTGTTCCAAAGGACCCACTGTGTGGCAACAGCAAGCTTTGCCTCAACCAGATTATCGGAAGAAAATGCTGTCTCTTGTTTTTCCATCCCCCTTCATGTGAGCATGTCTCTGTCACAAATGAAGTTTTTGCTAACATTTAACCCAGATCCTGTTCTTTTCCCAGCAGATTACTTACTGTATTTCTCCTTTTTTTTTTTTTACAAGTTTGTGTCTTTTTAAGAACCTTTAATATCTAACCACAAAATTATGTATTTTGCACAATGCCTAATGGGGTCCTTCCTCGCCTGTTGTTTGTTCTGAACAATACAGAAGCAGGGAAAATGGCATCCTCTGTTTCATCTTCAACCTCGCCCGCCCGCCCTTCTCCTCCTGCTGTTGGCATCTGCCAGAAAGGCCATGCTATCTCTGAAGATGGGGGTTCCATTCCATAGAAGAAGCTAAACAGAGAGCACAATGCTTCTGTATGAAGGTGACTAGTATTATTATCACCATTATAACACAGAGGGGTGAAGCTGAGCGGCTGGAGGCGGTAGGTGGATGGATGGTGGCTAACGGATTGAGGTTGAATCCTGACAAGACAGAAGTACTGTTTTGGGGGGGACAGAGGGAGGACAGGTGTGGGGGACTCCCTGGGCATGAATGGGGTAACTGTGCCCCTAAAGGACCAGGTGTCCAGTCTGGGAGTCATTTTGGACTCACAGCTGTCCATGGAGGCGCAGGTCAATTCTGTATCCAGGGCAGCTGTCTACCAGCTACACCTGGTACGCAGGCTGAGACCCTATCTGCCCGCGGACTGTCTCACCAGAGTGGTGCATACTCCAGTTATCTCCCACTTGGACTACTGCAATGCACTCTACTTTGAAGGTAACCCGGAAACTAATCCAGAATGCGGCAACTAGACTGGTGACTGGGAGTGGCTGCCGAGACCATATAACACTGGTCCTGAAAGACCTACATTGGCTCCTAGTACGTTTCTGAGCACAATTCAAAGTGTTGGTGCTGACCTTTAAAGCCCATAAAGGCCTTGGCCCAGTATACCTGAAGGATCGTCTCCACCCCCATCATTCAGCCCGGACACTGAGGTCTACCTCTGAGGGTCTTCTGGTGGTTCCCTCACTGCAAGAAGTGAAGTTACAAGGAACCAGGCAGAGGGCCTTCTCGGTAGTGGAGCCCACCCTGTGGAACACCCTCCCATCAGATGTAAAGGAGATAAAGAACTACACAACTTTTAGAAGGCATTTAAAGGGAGCCCTGTATCAGTAAGTTTTTAATATTTGATGTTTTATTATTATTTTATATGTTCTGGAAGCCACCCAGAGTGCCTGAGGAAACCCAGCCAGATGGGCAGGGTATAAATAATAAAATTATTATTATTAAAAATTATTCTTAGCTGGGAAGAATACCAGTTTGCCTGAGGTCGCTCAGGAGGAAGCCTGCTCACTTTCAACAGGGCTTATGTGAGAGCGATAGCTGTGCAGTGAGATTGATTTTAATTCACATTGCTCAACCGTACTGATTTAAGCAGGACATCTTGGAACCAGCCTTCTCAGTAGTGGTGCCCTCCCTGTGGGACGCTCTCCCATCAGATGTCAAGGAGATAAACAACTGACTTTTAGAAGACATCTGAAGGCAGCCCTGTTTAGGGAAGTTTTTAATGTTTGATGTTTTATCGAGTTTTTAATAATCTGTTGGGAGCCGCTCAGAGTGGCTGGGGAGGCACAGTCAGATGGGCAAGGTATAAGTAATAAATTATTAGTATTATTATTACGGAAGACATTCCGGTTTCTGATTGGATCCTGGAATGTCCCATTTTTTGGTCCGGCATGAGTGAGCTGGCTCCCGCAAGATATCAGGACGGAAAGGCGAGCATTCCAATTTGGATCCCCTAGATGCTGGAAGGTAGGTAATTTACTGGGCTAAGGCCCAGTTGTAATCTTGCTTTCAAGCCTGGGACGCGCCTTTAACCCAAACATGCGTTTGGAGAGCCACTCTTTCTCCTGATCCATCACTAGAAGGATAAAACTCTAGGCCATTGCCCTATCTTCTCTTCCTGCCCCCTCCTCTCTGGACAGTCTCAATTCTTATTCATCATCCTGGACACAGGTGACCTCACAGGATGTCCTGGGTGTGCCCACATACACCCCGATGTCCCAAAAAAACCAGGGATTCAAGTGAGGATGAATAAAAATAATGTCATTTATGACAGAGTATGAGTTTGCGTTCAGTAAATGTTCACCTTAGAAATCCCTAGGTGCATACGAAATGTGCTATGCACACCTACAGTCCTGGGCATTGCTTCTGCCTGCTCCCAGAGGGTCTCTGTTCCAGGGAGGGGGAAAATATATTCTGGAGATAAACTTCTCAGGGTGCCAAGTGCTGCATGAAAGCACCAAAACTCTGCTTTGTAAAATTCAGCTTTAACTAGGCCTGCCAGAGTTGACTGTGGGCAGGAAGGCATACAAGAGGTTTGTACTATTCACAATGTTTTGGCAGGCAGAATGGAAACTGCTTCGTTTCACCTGGGGAAAGAGAACAAGGTGATGTGAACGCATACACTTATGCTCGCTTCAGGTGGGTGGCAGCGCCTGCAGCCACCCGGAGAACAAGCACGTGCCCAAGTTGGGGAGCGAAAGCTCATTTCCCCAGGGGATCTCCCTGCAAGTTTAATTTCCAGCTTTCTTATCGGCTGCATAACACAAGCAGCCGGGGAGTTTTATCTGGGCCCATGAATTCCAGCATCGCACTCATGCACCATTTTAATGTTTCTCATCGAGCACCTTATTTCTACCAGGACAACATGTTGCTCGTTCTGCCAGGAATAGTTCTCCTTCTCTGCCTTGCTGTAGCCTGATTAACAGGAACTGACAGGTCCTGTCTCCCAGGTGAGGAGAAGAATGTATTAACTGACAGGCCAGCGCAGAACGGAACAGCCAAGGCAATGAGCTGCAGTCCTGTGCAAGGCTAGAGGATGCTATTGCAGATTCAGGTTAGCAAGGTAGTCTAGGTACATCCCTACTAATTCAAAACCTGCTTACTAGAACACTGTTCAAATATATTTATTACCAGCACTTTCACATTCTGCCATTCTTCACCCAAACGCAAGGCAGTGGACGTATGGCTCCCAGGCAGCGGGACCAGCTCAGGATGGAGTTGAATCTTACTTTGACATTAGGAATGGGGTATCTCCTCTCACCAGGGGCAGCAGTTGGTTCATGAGGTCAACTTCAAGCCAGAACCTCATGCACAGCTGGAACGAGGCATCTGTGGCTCTCCAGATGTTTGCCACAATGCCAATTCCCATCAGCCCCAGCTTGCAAAGGCAATGGTGAAGGATAATGGAAAATAGTCTAGTAACATCTGGAGGACAAGCCAGTCTTGATTTACAGTGCACATTGATATGTTCACATGTCACCATTACTTTTCTTTTCAAGGTGAAGCTATCATCCACTGGCTTGGGATACAAGGTGGAAGAAAAAGCCATTCCTTGTTTGTTTTTTTAAAAAGAATCAAATGTAAAACACTGGAGAGCTGGGACTTTCGCACAGTCCCAGTTATTACTTGCTGGCTAGCCCACCAATTAATCAAGGACAGGATGATTATTTAAGTGTGGAATTTAACCCAGCTTGGCGAGTTAACCCACCTTCAACTGGGTTGCAGCATTGACAACGTACCTACTTTTAAGAAGTGGGTAACTTCTTAAAAATGTCGCCTAATTGATTCTGCAATTTATTCTGCATCCACACTAATTTGCAGTTCTGCTACTGCTGGAAAGGAATTAAGAAAGAATGTGGGGCACCCCTCCCTCCTCAACCCTTTGAAATCTCATTGAGCCACCTGTCTGGCTCCTGACATTTCATTTCACACACATCTCTGCAGTCGTAAGAGTTGGCAGCTTGCTGTTATGTCAAAGCAGAGATTGGTATTAAGCCGAATTCTGCACTCCTGTGTGACACTGATTTTTCTGTGTGCCAACGAAATTGTGGTATACTTTGTCACTTTCATCTGACCTTGAAATCTTACTTTTTTTTTAAAAAGGTGTTTACGTGTCTGGTTCATAAGGAATAGAAGAAATAAAACTTTGTTTAGCATCATTATAGCCTCTTCTGGCATAATTTTTTCATAGCTGAAGAAGGAACCCTGGCTACTTTCCTTCTCGTTTTTGTTACTCGTCTTGCTAGTCTCCTCCTGTTCCGTTACACCCATATCCAATCTCTGCAAAATCAAATCCCATTCATGCTAGAAAGCTGGCAGGACAGAGGGAGAGCCGTTTGATGCTGGAAAACAAGGCATGCATGGAGACAGCTTTTACTCCCCAGCTCCCTTTGATCCTAACTCCATCCTTCTGCCATGCTGCAGGGATTAAGGAGTTCACAGGATATGGAGGGGGGGAATACTTGCTCCAGCAGGCTTGAGGAATAAGGTGCACTTGAGGAGGGGGAGATAAGAAGCTGAGGAGCTGGTTGGGGGGGGGGGACTCTGCACCAGCACCATCACGCTTAATCCCAAGAACCAGGTCACTCAATTAAGTGCAGGTAAATACCCAACCACAAAAAAGTCTGCACACACTTAACTTTGTTGCATTTGCCTCTCTTGCTCTCCTTTGTGAGCTTCTTAGCAGACAGAATGCTATACGGCCTTGATCCCTGGGTTAATGCAGCAGAGGCACATCAGCCCGGACACTGAGGTCCAGCTCCGAGGGCCTTCTGGCGGTTCCCTCGCTGAGATGTGAGTTTACAGGGAACCAGGCAGAGCGCCTTCTCGGTAGTAGCGCCCGCCCTGTGGAACGCCCTCCCATCAGATGTCAAGGCAATAAGCAACCATCTGACTTTTAGAAGACATCTGAAGGCAGTCCTGTTTAGGGAAGTTTTTAATGTTTGATACTTTATTGTATTTTTTTGGAGATAGCCGCCCAGAGTGGCTGGGGAAACCCAGTCAGGTGGGTGGGGTATAAATAATAATTTTTAATTTTTTTATTAGCGGATGTTACCTTGTTAAACGTGGACACAGTTGCCACTCGAGAGTGGTGGTTTCTCAAAGGGATAATGGCAGCTCCACGCTTCACGCAATCGTTTTCCACAAATAGCTGTTTCCGGCAGTGAACACCACAAAAGCACAAGCAATAGCACCCCGAAACACCTGTGGTCCCCCCTGCATTTACCTGGGTGTTTGTAAAGCGTGAGCAAAAGATGTCTATCCTTAGTGTCTGCCAGATGTGCGTCTCCTCCCACCCACCCCAAAAATGCAGTTGCTGGCGAAGGCATGGCGCCACTCGCACTCGCTGCTTGCAGACAGTTGCAGAGCTAGAGATTTATGTGAGGAATGTCTGGTGAAGTTTCAGAAGTCGCAGCTATATGAACAGACCGATTTCAGGGATATGGAGGTGGGATAAGTTATGGGACGAAGAGCTCTGCATAATAAACTATTTTATTTTTATTTATTAGATTCATAGACAACCCTTCACCAAAAGATCTCAGGGCATAAAACTATGCAAAGCAAGCCTACCCATCTGTTCATCTGCATCCTTTGTACTGGCTTGTAGAATTCTTTCTGTGACATAGGACTTGGACAACTTTAGTGGACAATTTTGGTGTGTGGTTTAAGTGTAGCATCTAGTCCACCCATAGCTGCACTGGGTGGGAGATCCAGTTTCAACATGGAAGAGTGGATAAAAATGAAAAAAATAACCATGCCTTTTAAGGCCAGGAACAATAAAGGGAGTAAGATGACCTTCAGCCAGCATCGCTCCGGAAATGGTGTGCAGAGACCAGAACTACAATCAAACAGATGACTTCACAGGTTGGCAGGGCATCAGGAGACTGGTTAACGTTCAACCATACTACTGCAAGGTGCAGGCTGGTGTAGCAACTTTTGTTCTGTATATGTGACACAATTCTTATGGGAAGCCTAAGCAGTTTCAACAACGGTATCTCAAGGACATCAGCAGAGCCAAGCTCTTGAACCCCATTTCCAGCATCAAGAGCTGAATCCTAAAATGTATAGTGAATGGCATGCGTTTCTCTCACTGCTGCAGTCACGAAATCCTGCTTATTTTAAGGATTAACAGGCAGACCTCCCTGATCCCTGGCCTTGTTAAACTCTTCCCCCTCTCTACCAACTTTACACATTTTTAATTGACAGCCTCTCCTTGGGAAGAACAGTTAACAGGGTTGGTTGGTGCAAAGGTTTATGGACAGCTGATGGAATTAAAAGTAATAAAAAAAAGTCCCAGTGTGGTTTGGGCTATATGGAACTCCACCTTCGGGAAGGTAATGTTACCGCTAAAGTCGATGACATGAAAAAAGAAAATTCACATATTCCAACAGCTGCTTATGAAAGTTCTACTCTTGCACACCTGATGAGTTAAGTCAAGTCACCTAAAAAATTATTTAACCTGCATTTAAAACCAGTTAAAGTCAGAATGTGTAGCGTGCCCCAAACCTCAATGTTGATTTATTTTTGAGAAACTCAAACTATTTACAAGCTTGCACACAAAGCGCACCACTCAGAGAGGCCAATGCTTTTTTTCATTCTCTCTCCAATAAATTTCCCCTGGCCTAATCAAGCAAGTCAATCAGCTTCCCAATATATATATATATCTATTACAATCCTAGTTCGTTCTCAAAGTCGCCTCTTCCACTAGGCTGTTGGGCCAACCCTACATTTCCCCAATGAAACAGGGCCTGAGCACTTATAAACGGTATCTGGGCATATTCTTCCATTGTCCTTTCTCCCTTCCTTCCACTCAGCCGTCTTCCCCTCTTCAGAATTCCAGTCTGCCACTCAGAAGCTAATGTTAACACAAAGAAATCAAGCCCATTTGCATTGCAGGGTTGGGTTTAAGTTTTTATTTGTTTTTTAAGCTTTGGTCTATACAAAAAAATCCCTTAGAGAAATAATAATAAAATCTTCTGAAGTACATTTGCAGCTACATCGATCCCTTTTCCAGTGGAAGCCTTAAGCCATCACATTGAGAGAGCTGCTTTTAAAAATGCATTAGAAGGAGGAAGAGGGTTGGGGGTTGGGGAGGGGGGAGGAGGAAGAGAAACACGCCAATCACCAGGAAGGGTGGGGTGAGGGGAGGAGAGAGGAAAAGGAGGACGACTCGGGGTTAAAAATGTGCAAGAGATGGTCAGTAGAAGGACAGCTTTCTTAAAACGGTTAGTCGTTCCTCTTTGCAGGAGGGCTTAAGAGATTCTTCAGCTGGGGCTCCAAAGCCCACAGAGACATTTGTCAAGGGCTAAAAAACAAATGAAGAAGCTGGGAAATGCAAAGCTGTTCGTTTCTTGGCAAACTCTCACACCCATTGGCTGCTTTTTATTTAAAAATAAAACCCAGAAAGTTAAAAAAAAAAAAAGTAGAAGAGAGAAAGGGGAAATCGTTTTCTTCACTTCCTAGATGACAACGCATTAGAAGTGCAAACAGGGGAGAAAATATATATATATATCTAAAATGGCAAAGAGTTAGTTTTGCACCACAAATGCCGGGGGGTGAGGGGAGTTTGTGTGTGTGCTTGAAAAATACTCGTATAAGGACCCAATGGCAGTTTTGAGAATGCTTCCCAGATTTAGGAAAAGTTTGGTGAAGCGGCAGAGGAGATAAACAGGAGAGGTTGATTAAAGTCGGGGGGAAAGGAGCTGACTGCTCCTTTCCCCCCGATTGTTAGAAGCAGTCCTGGGTAGGGGGGTCTGGGGGGAGGGTCTTTCCCATAGGCCCACAGGAGGGGGAAATGGTTTCGTTTTAGAAAATAAAACCTCCTCGCAGGGAAAGGAAGAGTTTGTCATCTTTCTCAGGCACTTCTGTCTCCCAAGTGCCCCGGAGTTGAGCACTGAGGCTGCCCTCTTCTGTGTTAAGAAAACATCTGTGGAGCAAGAGAAGGGGGGGGGGGGAGAGAAGGGCATGTCAGATTTGCAAGATACAAAGAACTCAGCAATGCTAGAGAGCACGTCTCTGTTTGTGATATAGGAAGTTGCTTTATATATCAGGGTCAGACCACTTGGTCCATCAAGCCCAGTAGCCTTGTCTGATGAGCAAAAGGTCTCTTGGTTCCTTATCAATTGAGTAGCAACCTCCATTTTTGCCAGGAAGACAATTTGGCAGTCGGGCTGTCAAGAACAACCCCTTTTGTTTTTAGGCACTGGCAAATTTCTAGATCTCAGGCGCAAAGATTTCTCTCTCTTTTGGAATAGCCGTTCCACCAGTAGGTGTTGAAAATAAGCAACTTTGGAGGCGACACAATGGGAGAACTTTTGGACAAATTTGCAAAAGACTTGTCTACTAATGGGCATTAGCCACAACACCCAAAAGTGAAACAGCAGTATTTATTTCTCTTCGTACTAGAAGCTAGGGACAAGCCACAGGAGCCCTACCATGTCTTAGAGGGGCAACTGGATGGAGGCTGCTGGGAGATAAACAGTTGGAGCGGGCGGACATTTGGTCTGACCCAACAAAATATTCTGCTTGTAGCAAACCTGCAAAGCTTTGTTTTGTCTAGGAATTGGGGGTGGGGAGAGACCACCACACAAAGGCCATGCTTGGATACCATGACAGGAAACAAGCCTGGGCTCCCCCTCCTTTCTTCTCCCCTCCAGCATAGCCAGCAGGATCTCAAAAGCTGTTCCTTCCAATTTCAGTTAATCACAGTTGAGTGTTACATCCGAATCCTAACAACTGGGGCTAACGTTTGACCAAGGTTTGCAGAACAAGCCAAGTTTCATGTGCCACGTTTGGAAGCTGGCTTGTTTCAAACATATGATAGTCAATGTCATTTAGTTTCTTGGTTCAGGAGACACAACACGCTACGGTTAAGCAAAAACTTCAAACTTCCTGCTGTGGTTGCACAGGAGAAAAATGGTGTGTGTGTGTGTGTGTGTGTGTGTGTGTGTGTGTGAGTCTAGACGAATTCTCATTTACCATGCCATTTGAACTGGGCTTAAAAATTAATCCACGTGTCTCCCTTGATTTTAGCTCAGGATTTTCTCCAGGCCTCTCTAGAGAAATCACACCTGCAGGTTATCCATTTTCATTTGGAGCAGGGAAAACACAACAACAGAGAGACATTTTTGAAGGCAAATAAAAGGGCGCAGAGAGTGTTTGTACCTCCAGGAACAAGAATACTGTCTCCGTTCTCTGTTGGATTTTGATTCAAGCAACTGTCCAGTTCCAAAATGCATCTGGAAATGTTCTTACCTTGAGCCCTGCCCAAAGAGCACCTTAGGAAAGAACGTGGTCCGGGTAAGCGCCCCGCACGCCATCGCTGTATGCATCCATGGGATAGTCCCCATCCATGTCCATGTCCATATGCATAGGATCCATGGGGATGTCGGAGGGGTACATGCTGCGGTAACCTCCATCCAGCTCTATTGCAATGGAAAAGGAGAAGGTCCCATGTGCTTAAATGTTATAGCAGAACAGGCAGTGATGGCTGGTTTTTTGATGAAAGTTGGGCAGTGCCTCACCAAGCTTCCTTTGCTCTGAGCCAGCTCCCACCTCCCCACCTCCTAGAAATTGGGACCCAGGGACAGGAAGGCTGGCAGCTCATACTTACCATCTGCGTATGGCTCATGAATGGGTATCATGCTCTGGGCCTGTGGAGAAGAGACAGATGTTCACACAACATGGTAGCAGAAGCCTTGCAGAGACCACAGGTTAACCCAAAGATGCTCTTGGGGTATTCTAAACTCAGGTTTCCCATGGCAACTTCAGGACAACCGCTTTGTGGGCCAGTATCTTCTTTAGCTGAGTTTGTGCCACTGAGAGAGCTGCAAACATCTGGGTTGCCCATGCCCAGAAACCAGGGTGGGAGTGGATCCCCCAGATCTGCAAATGCTTGACGAGGGAAAACCCAGACTGCTGAACTCCTAGCCCATGAGTAAGTGACCACCCCAAAACCAGAGTTGATGGGATACAGCAGAGGTGGGGAACCTGTGGCCCTCCAGAGGTTGTTGGATTCCAACTCCCATCAGCCCTGGCTGGCTGGCCAATGATCAGGCATGATGGGTGTAACATAGAGAGACACAGGCTTTTCTGTTCTGGGGTAGAGGCTTGGAGACTATACTTGCTAAGCAAGTGGTTCACCATTAGCAGGCGTCTCTGACTGTTTTTAATGCACTGTTAGTCCCTTTGGCCACTTTGGCCATTTTCAAATTCTTCGTGCAAGTAAAGCTCTCCCAAATTATTCTGACCACTGTCCTGAACTTGGCCAAACAGGTTTAGATTGTTCGCCGGTCAGAAAAAACACACATTAACTTTAGTGCATAACAAAACACGGAAACAAGAGCTTCAGGGAAAGGATGATGACAACAGGTCACTGGAGGCCACCAAACAATGGGTTGGGCAAACATCCAACTGGGTTACTTTAAGGAAGTTGGGTACATTCAAGTTCACATGGGATGCTGACCAGCGTATTTTATGTCTTGCCGCTGGCCCATGTGAAGTGAGGGGCCGATTCACATGTCATGCAGGCAACTATGGCTGCATGGTCAAGCATTTTAGTTTCTAATGAAGTTCAGGTGCCAAACTGATTGGAGCAGTGAAGCAGTTTGGTGGGGAGAAAGGAGAGGAGGGCAAGCCTTTTACTCTCATGCTGTTTTCCTGATGGAAATTGCTCCCACAGCCGCCATTTGTCCTGCAGGTAGACAGCACTCAACACCCCTCCCTCCCGAAACCACTGCTGGACTTCATTTATAAATAATAAATAAATTGCTAGATCGAAAGGTTGTTTCCTGGGAAATGTGTTCTTTGGTCCCAAGCGTGTGATACAGGAACAAATGTAGGTTTTCCTAGAACACAGCTGGAACAACACTGCTATGGTGGGTGTCACCTAATGAGGCGATGAGTGTCTTGGGCAAAATGCTGAAGTTAAATTTTGAACCCTTGTCCAAGGATGTTAACACCACTGAACATGAAGAGGTGGGGCATTTCTCTCTCTCTCTAATAACATTGGTTGAAGCAGGGTCTCTGCAACAGGCAAAGGGTTTGTCTTAATGACCCAGTAACCCCTTCTGGTTCTCTTATGACCAATTACCATATTTTTCCATGTATAAGACGAGGTTTTCCCCCCTAAAAAATAATGTCAAAAATGTTGCTGGAGTGGCATACAAAAGATGGAGAGGTAAAAAGCAGTAATGATACACTGGGCAAGAGACTTTGGTTATAATATACAGTATGATGATTGGATGAAATTATGGAATGAAAGGTTAAAATTTACGGCATGTACTGCGTTGAAAGAAAATGTAATGAAAATGTTTTACAGATGGTATATAACGCCAGTTAAACTGGCCAAAATGTATAAAACATGCAATAAGTGTTGGAAATGTAAAGAAAAAGAAGGTACTTTCCATCATATGTGGTGGGAGTGTAAAAGGGTGAAAGACTTCTGGGAAATGATATACAATGAATTGAAAAAGATGTTGAAATATAAAGGTAAAAGGTAAAGGTACCCCTGCCCGTACGGGCCAGTCTTGCCAGACTCTGGGGTTGTGCGCCCATCTCACTCAAGAGGCCGGGGGCCAGCGCTGTCCGGAGACACTTCCGGGTCACGGGGCCAGCGTGACATCGCTGCTCTGGCGAGCCAGAGCCGCACACGGAAACGCCGTTTACCTTCCCGCTAGAAAGCGGTCCCTATTTATCTACTTGCACCCGGGGGTGCTTTCGAACTGCTAGGTTGGCAGGCGCTGGGACCGAGCAACGGGAGCGCACCCCGCCGCGGGGATTTGAACCGCCGACCTTTCGATCAGCAAGCCCTAGGCGCTGAGGCTTTTACCCACAGCGCCACCCGCGTCCCATGTTGAAATATACGTTCGTTAAAAAACCAGAGGCCTTTCTATTAGGAATGGTAGGAAACGAAATTAATAAGAGAGACTATAAACTGTTTCAATATGCAGTGACTGCCGCAAGGATACTTCTGGCCCAAAGATGGAAACAGGAAGAAATTCCAACAGTGGAAGAATGGAGAAGGAAATTGACTGAATATGCAGAATTGGACAAATTGACTGGGAAGATTCGATATCAGAAAGACCAAAAGTTTATCGAGGACTGGGGGAAATTTACAGAATATCTGAAAAATATATGTGATGTACAGACAACGCTTGTTGGTTTTGAAGAGACTCTGTGAAATAGTAAGAAATACTGCAAAAAAAAGAGTAAGAGGAAAAGGAGTTGGGAAAGGCAATATCATGTTTAGAAATGCGTCAACAAATAGAAATTTTACAAAAGATTGACAGAGAAACTGAGGGAAGTCAAAAATTGAAGAATGAGTGCAAAATAATTTGTTGACTGTATAAAATTTGTTTGGAAAATGAATAATTTTTTTTTAAAAAAAATGTCAAAAATTTGGGGGCGTGTATACACGGTGTCTTATACTCGTATAGTAAAATACACAATTTTTTCTTAAATCTGAGTCCCCCAAAATAGGGGGTGTCTTATACATGGAGGCGTCTTATAGACGGAAAAATACGGTATGTTAGGACCAAATTGCGCAAGTATGAAGTGAGATTCAGGTGCCTGAGATTCCAAAATATCTTCAAGTTTTGAGTGCTGCGGGGTAGTTTGTTTATTCCTAAAGTCCCAATATTGAATGTTAGAACACTACCGTCAACTTTAAGTACTCTGCGCACCTTAATTTTTCAGAAGTCATTCATCAAACGTCCAAAATAAGCATATTCATTTTGCAAGCAAATTGAAGGTGAGTAAGAAGACTGGGGGAAGTGGGGGTGAGGGGAGAGAGAGGAGGGGCAAGGTCTGCTCTGGCTCCAAGTTGTCACACTAGCCCCTCCCTGCCAAAACATTATAGACACTCACTGCTTCCCAAGCAGCAGGATCGTGTTTGAAGAGCGAATTGGTAAGTTCTACAGAGACGCGTTTCCGATAGTCCGGGTTCTTGTCTTCCGAGATGCGGAACAGCACAGCTGCTGCGTATGTAGCTGGAGGGAGAGAGGGGGTGAAATCAAGAGGCCCTTTAGCAAATCTCCCACTTTGTTAACACCTATGTTGACAATGGCTGTGTTTTACTACCTTGATGGATTTTATTCCTTTTCTCGGCTTCCTTTTCCTTTGCCTCATCTATCCTTGCTAGAAAAGCCCAGTGAATCTGAGAACTGCCTTCAATGTCTGCTACATCACATCAGTAGCTCACAGGCATTTTGCAACCAATATCCTTTCTTCATCTGACTTTTCAGCCAGCTGACTGTCATAAAATACACACCCTCATACTCTGTACTATTCACTGTCAAATTTCTATTGCTCAGTTCATGAGGTCATCCAGCTAGATCCTTGCATAACTCCTGGATCCTTTGTCGCATTAAAAAGATCACTGGCCACCAACAAATCTCTTCCATTTTTTTATCTCCAGCAAAAATATTGAATAAAATAGGACACGACCAGACCATGGAACAACTTTCATCAGTTGTTTTTCTCCACGTTGGACATGTTCCCAGAGAAAAAACGCTGGCTGCATTCAGGCTTCACACTAAGCCGTAGTTTAGTGCAATGTGAGCATTAACTATAGCTTGTTTGTAATAAGCCAACTTGAAATCATTGCTTCAGTTAATACTAACCACAATACCAAGTTTGGACAAAAGGAAGCAGTTATGCGAAAGCTGAAGTGAAAGCTTCCAAACCTTTTCCTCCCAGCAACTCAGAAGGAGGATGAGAGAAAGGGAAGCATTCAATCTAAAGCTTGGTGGAATTTGTTTGGCCCTGTCCGTGTTGTGCTAAACTATGGCTGAACATGAGATGCAACACAGTCTTGTTCATCTTCCTTTTAATCAATTCCATTTCACTGGAAAAGTCGAATGCTGCATTTTCCTTTCTCAGAGAGGAAACAGTTGCCTGCTTGGAATGACTTAACTCTGAGTAAGCCCATGCTGCCTTTTATATACAAACCCCAAAACCATTTGCCACTCTCACACGTTTAATCACTCTTGTAATGTTTGCTCTAACGCATTTTCAACACTAGGTAATTAAGCTAATTGAACTGTTGAATGGAGGAAGCTGGAGCAGCAACAGCAAAGGGAACCACACAGAACTCTATCTTAGAGGGAGAAATGCGCGTACACAGCCCATTACCTGTGCCTTCGTTCCGGGAGTGGAGGAGCTCCATCAGCGGTGCTGAGGCCCCCTCTGCGTCAATGGCGTCAGCTGCTTCCTTATCTTGCGCCAGTTCACACAGAACACCAGCTGCCACACGCTGGATGTTTTCCACTGGAGAGTACAGGAGCTGTGGTCAGGGGAGAAGCGAACAAAGGCAGGAAGTGTAAGCAAGAGAATGTTTTCTATTTCATTCCGTTTTGCTCCCTGCCCTTCCTCAATGTTCCTTGTGTATCGCGTCCCTGCTAGCAAAGGACTACGAAACCCTGCTTTATGTACAATGCCGAGGTGCGGTGGGTGCATGGCAAACATTCAATTGCTGTTGTTATTAAATGGCAAGAACACACACACACACACACACACACACACACAACCTGATTCAAGCCAAACTACACAAGCAAGATAGGGAGATGAGCAAGACCTTGAGAATACAGGTGATGCCAGGTACCAACGGACAAGAGCCACCAAGAAAGCTTCATGGGGATTTGCTTCTCTCTGCTCCAAGTCTAGTTTACCTGACTCAAGGGTGCCAAGTCCCACCCACACATCCCTATGGCATTCCTCCCCTCCTCTTGGATGCACCCACCTGCACAAAGAGCGGGATGGTGTTCAGGCGGAAGATCTCCATTCGGTTCATGGGGTCGCGAGCCAAGATGTGCAATGCCCCCGTACAGCCTTCCACGATCTCCTCCATCTTTACCCCATCCTGAACGAGAAAGAAATCTGTTAGGGGCTGGATATGCAGAGCGGCCTGTTCCTTGGCTTGCACCCCACATGTTATTGCCACACTGAAGGTGACTATTGCTCCAGAGGTGCAAAATGAAACGAAAACAGGGACCTGCTGTATTAAGGGGGCTTTCAGCCGGTTAGGATCCCATGCCCAAGCCAGCACCCTCCCTGGCCCCTCACCGTGTAGGGCTGCTGTGTGCCGGCGGCTGCGTGGCGCTGGGCGTCTTGGTGAGCCTTCACCAGCAGCTGAACCAGGCGCGGGATGACGGCGGCTTCCTGCAAGGGGGCGTGGTTGGCTGGGCACAAAGCCAGGTTGCGGATGAGGCCGATGGTAGCCTATGAGCATGGAGAAGAAGGAAAGAGGCACACCTTGAGGACACTGGCCAAGGGCAAAACCAGGTAGTTTTGCAAGGTGCTAGCATTCCCCATCCCTACCCCACCCTCGGCATTTAAAGTCAGAAAACAGAGCAGAACAATGCAGTCCCTGCTCCTTTGCTCCAAATTAATACCAAACACAAGAGCACCACTGGATTAGGCTAGCCAACAGAGCAATTCCTCTCTCTCATACCCACCAACTCCCTTCCCTCAACCTTCTTCCAGGAGGAAGACTCTCTTCTCCCATCTGCACCTAAAGACCCCATGCCTGCTATAAGATTATATAAGAGAAAAGCACCACGTCCTTCAGCACTTGCGTCATCTAAGCAATCTGCACAACCAGCATGAAAGGTTGGCTGGTGTTATTCATCACCCCCATATTACAGAGGAGGCTGCTCTGTCGAAGGCTGCCCAATTATCTTGCAGCCGAGCTGCAATTTGGAAGCAAAGCCTTCCTAGCGAACAGGTAAATGCACTTAACCACTGCGTTATACCAACCGGCCATACAGATCTCGGACATCTACGCAGATTGCTCCCATCGTTCCTACAGCCACAACATCATTCCCCAGCACACAAATTCAAATTCCACAGTGCGGCAAGGAGCCCCCTGCAGCTTAGCTGAAAGTAGTATTAGGCGGGCTGTACCACCTCAAGATGGAGGCCATGTGATTTTGAACTATAAACACAATACATGGAATCTAATGTAGGGACAATATGAATTGACTCTCTGCACCCTTGCTGCGGCAAAAAGTTGGGTATTGATGAACTGGGGGGGGGTATGCAGCTCTCTTCCATGATTAGATTGAAGATAGGTACAAACTCACTACACATGAACAGGTTGGGTAGAAACATAAACTTGCCATTGACAAAATCAACAATATAAATACCGTAATAGGTTATGGTCTGGTTAACTACAATAACCATTTCTTGTAATGTATGCAAGTCCCCCACCCCCACTCTGTTTTGTTTTCTACATGGGTGCTATTTCTTTTTCTTTTTCTTCTTTTGTGTCTTATCTTCCTCTGTGCACTTGTGATTACGTACTTTTTAATCTTTCAATAAAGAAAAAGGATATTTAAAAAATGTTGGAGACCCATGTGATCAAATGCTCCCTGGTGTTGATGAAACCACTTGGCACAGCCAAGAGAGAAGCGGAAAGGAGAAAGCTAAACTACTACAATCCCTAATACAGTAGCTTTCCGTGATGATCAGGGAGTTTCTGACATGGAGAAAGATTTAAACATGACCGCCCATTCTGACATGGCACAGCCTCCTAGGACTGTGCTAGATTGTTTTCCTGAACATGTGAAAAGCCACTGCTTTAGCAATCTGAGCCTGATACGCTTGAAGTAAGGCACACTATGTACGTATACACAAAACTGCTCAGCCAATGGCCTCCCTCCACTCATACCTTGATCAACGGCCACTGATTGGGCTGATTAAGCAGCTTGACGATGGCGGGGATGCCATAGTTCAGCCGCACGGAATTCTGGGCCATCTCAGCCTCTGGGTGCCGGCTGGTGAGGTGCCTCAGAGCACAGACAGCCGGCTCGGTGATATCCTCTTTGTCTCCTGCCCGGAGGATGGTGTGTATCAGGGCTTCCACTCCGTTCGACTGGGTGACCAGGGTCTTGTTCTTGCTGTTGTTGCAGGTCAAGTTGGAGAGGGTGCCGGTGGCACAGGTCAGCACATTGATGTCGTCCGAACTCAGCTGGTTCACCAGGATCTTCAGGACACCATCAAGACCCTCCTGTGGGTGGGATAGAAAAAGGTCATGAGACGACACCACAGGGCCAGACAATTTTGTTAAAGGGAAGAAAGGAGTGTGGGGAGAAGTATTCCAACATGTTTCTCTCTCAAACTCCCCTTTCTCGAACAGGAGTGTCATGAACTTTTGCTACAACCTCTCCAGATCAGAAGCTAGCTAGACCCTAAGGCCAGGGTCGTCTGCTGGAATCCCCTAAGCCAAATATGGCCGCCGAGGAATGTCACCTGGCCCCCTAGTTGCTAACGCAAGAGCAAAAAAGAGGAGTGGAGGATCATCAAGGCTTTTCTGCAGCCCTTTGGGGATGGAGCCTTGCCCTATTCCCCACTCCTCCACTCCCTTCTCCAAGTAATCCTCCAACAGAAGCAGATTGCTGGTCATGACTCTGCAACTATTAGGAACAATTACTGGGTGGGGCTTAAGGGTGGTTCAAATTAAAGGTGCCCGTGGAAAATATACTGCTGCAGAATGCATGAGGCCCTGCCCAGTCTTGCTCACCTGCTTTGTGGCCACATCTGAGAGGTTCCTCAGAGTCCACAGGCAGTTCTGCACAAGCCTTGGGCTGGAGCTGGTCAGGTGCTTTCCCAGAGCTTGCATGCCTCCTGTTGGGATGTGTTGGGGGGCGGGGAGAGGAAGAAGAAGAAAAGAGATTAAAAAATTGTAATTTTTTTATTTTTACTTTGATTATTTGGACAAGCAGGAGTGTGTGTCCAAACAGTGTTAAACCACCACTAAATAACTAGCATTTAAACCCTGTCTTTCCTGCTGGAAAGGAAGCTGGATGTAGCTCACAGAACAGCTGCAGCAATGCTATCATGCACGGCACAAACTGCCAAGACAGGCTGCGAGAGGGAGTCCGACAGCTCTAATTAATGTTTTGCAGGTTGATATATATAATGAAGCAACACTAAGAGCATTTCCTCAACACAAATCTTTGTTGTGTGTTCAAGACTATGCTCAAGAGGAAGTCCGATCACTGCTTTTTTTCAATTATACAGGTAAGGAAACCAGGACTAGCGAAGTGACTCGCCAAATGCTGCATTATGTTAAAATCCTTACAATAGCCAGGCACCGTACACAAGAAAGAAGTCAGGTCCTGCCCACAGGGGCTTAGGATTTAAGAATGTCAAAGGCAAAGATGTTGTTCAAGTTCTAAGTCTAACTCTTTCAGCACTAGACCGTGGTGTGATGTTCTTTGCTTACTAGTAGAATGACTGTGCACAGGTTTTACTGTAACTGAAAGGCTAGCTATTTGCCCAGTCTATAGCAATGATGAAGCAATGATGGTATTGCCCTGATCAGTGCCTGGAAAACCCCACTTGCAAGACCCATGGTTGCTCTGAGCTTTTAAAGAAACAGTATCCCCTAATCAATTTGTACATGCTGAACTAGTTCCTGGGAAGGTACTGAAAGCTGAGCATTCCTGTATCGCTTTGCACGTTCTCAAATGCAAAGTGCAAATTTAGGGAACATACTTTGCACAGTTAATAAAGAGAACCAATTGCCACAGCGGACTCTTGAGGCATCAGCTGCTGAAGACGGCAAAGTGTGACACCAGATGAACCACCCTTTTTCCAGACTCCTAACAAAGCGTTCCACCACTGTAGCCACTCACCGGCTTCCACGATGGCTGGCTTGTTGCTGGGGCAGACGGAAAGGACCTTGAGGACACGGCTGGTGGTCCACAGCAGTTTCTCATATGAGTAGCTGCGCATAATCTGAACAAGGGCTTGGGGGCCTCCGTTGGCCAGGATGATGAGCTGCAGAAGCAAGCACACAGAGCGATGATCTCCTGCTTCTCTGGGCGTGCACAGAGAATGGCACCTGTCCATTCAATAGTTTCCCCAGAACTTAGGGCATGTTTTCTCCATTTCATCCTCCCCCTCAAGCCCATGAAATGTAGCCTTTTCCTTGCTGTTTGTAGACAGGAGCTGACGCAACCCAAACTCAAACATGAGTGGGGAAGACTTGCTTATGTTCTGAGACCAATTCAGGCCCTATGTTACTGGATCCCAGGGTCTCCTCTGCCCTGCACTCCATGTAAGAGAAGCATCCTAGTTTAGTGGCACGGCTCCCCCTTTACCTTGCTTTCCTGGTTCCCATAGGCAAGCAGCTGCAGGCAGTCGGTGGTGATGGCAAGAAATTTTGGGTTGTTCTTGGTCAGCAGGGGAACCATCTTCTGAAGGCCATCCGCCAGGCGCACGGCCATCTTGGCACCTTCCTGGTACAGCAGCAGGTTGTGAAGGGTGGTGATGGCATAAAACAGGACTGACTCCACGGGAGAGCTGTGCGTCAAGGGGTGGGAAACATTGGAAGACAAAAAATTCTATTATTTGAATTCCCAGCCAAAGGGGGTCAAGACAGGCAACGATTCATACGAGAACTGCAGTGGAAAAAGAGCGGGACTCACTGCACATACTTAAAATAAAGCCCACTGGCTTAGCAGTCATAACACTCTGCCACCAAGCTATGCAGCTGCCAGCCACTTAAGTTATGTCCCCACTCCCTGGCTTCTCCTCTCCTTTCTTGGGGTGCTCAGTTGAGAGCAACACCAAGGCGATGGGACATTTTGCTGCCAACTCAGTTGTGGGGCTGCCACAGAGGATGCGGCTCTGTGCTCTGGCGGTCCCACTGTGGTACACAGAGAAGCTATTAAAGAAGGTGCCAAGGTATGAAGAGGGTGAGGACGCAGGACTTCTAAACTGTGGAAAAGCAATAATGGAAACCGAGCAAGGCTCAGCTATGGCACGCCGAGGCTTGTGCTTCAAAAAACAAAGGCAACGCCTCCATGTTAAGGCAACTGCTCATCAGCTCCATTTTATGCCAGCTGGGTGTGGACGTTCACCTGGCAAGCTGCCACGACAGCTCAGGTGCCTAGCAAGGCTTGCATAGCAAAGGAATAGCAGGACGTGCATAAGAGAAGAGAGAGCGGCTGGCAGCATACTGCTCAGATGTGCCTGGGAATTTGGGGGTGGCTGAAGTTAGTACGCTTTAGTTCTATTTGCGCAACTCAAGAGATGGTTAACCAGCCACCAGGACATGGTCAGCTATTTGTAAAGCTAAGAAGTAGAGAAGGATCAAGTAAATATGGCCCTTCCCTATAATATCAGGTGTGGGTGGGTCGCTTGTAATTACTTGTTGGTAATATAGAGGATTATGTACATGCACAATGGGACATGACAGGTTTCAGGGCTGAGCCCTGGCACACACCAAAGATTGAAGGTATTGCTATGGTCGATGCTCCATCAGTGCAAGGATTTCTCCTCCCCACTCCCACACCTTTTTAAATATGTTCTGGACTTTCTCCCGACCTACCAGAGCAGATCTGGGAGTGGTGCAGGGGGAAAAGAAATCCTGTTGGGCTAGCACATGAACTTAGCTGAATACCACCCTAAACTTCTGCAACCACAACCCACCAAGAACCTGAGCTGAATACCTAGTGCAAATGCAGCCCAGACAGGTGTCCTATACATTGTTTGGAAAAAACTCCTCCAAAATGGGGGAAGTGAGGGTCAAGCTCTGCTGAGTGTTGGAAATTCAGAAAGTCCTGTAGGGTTGGGGAAGGGCAGAGCATCTGATTTGGATGCAGAAGCTCCCAGGTTTGATCCTTGGCATCTAGAAGTACGACTGGGACAGAACCCTGGATAAAGCCCAGAGAGCTGCTGCCAGCCAAATGTAGACAATAGATGGACCAACAGTCTGACTCTGCATAGGGCAGTGTCCTACGTTCCTATGATTTTAAAGGCATCCATGGGATGTGCCAAGGGCCGCAGATTCACCTGAGCATGCGCACAAGAGCTGGGATGCCCCCGGACTTAAAGATGGACAGCAGGCCCTCGCGGTGGTGGGACAGGTTGTGGAGGATGCTGGTGGTGCAGCGGGCTGTGTCTAGGTCGCTCGTGCTGTGCATGGTTCGGACCACGGCAGCAACTATCTGAGGGGACTGCATCAGAGCACGGCGCGAGGCCTCCTTCTTGGACAGCTGGTTCACAATCATGGCTGCTTTGCTGACCACGACCTGGAAGGAATGGAGGCAACAAATTTAAGAGGAATGAAGGTAAGAGGGGAGCTGAAAGGACGAAACAGGGAGCTGCAGAGAGCTCTGCCGAACACCCAGTTCTATTGTGCTGCAATCAATCTTTGTTGCGGTCAAAGACCAGACAAGATATACTACATCAACACCAAGGGGCGGACGCGGTAGACAAAATTAAAAATTCTCTATATACTTATTTACATTAAAAATGACACTCCTCTCTTTATGCTGCATTTTACACATTGCTGGTGATGGCGACAGCCCTAAAAGCTCCAGCGTTCAACACTAAGCGTGGCCAAATTCTGCACCCTGTGTTAGTTACACAAAATCAGAATGATTTATCTCTTTACATGATCCAGTCTGCTTCTGGGAGTCATGGGGGCGGGGCGGGATTCAAGGGGCCTGAAGTTCTTCTACGTGCTAACAGTGCTATTCATCAGCCTCTTCGGCTTCCAGGATTTCACCAGAGATTGCCAAAACCTTTGCAGTTGTTAAGAGCTAGGCACACTTGGTAATTTTTTGTGGGGTGGTAAACTGAAGAAGACTGAAACTGAAGATTCTGGTGCAGAGAAGTTGCAGAATTTCAGTGGAAGCACAGTATACACCATTTCACGAATGGGACCACTGACATGCCAACTACACTCCAGACCACCCACTCTGCTAGGCAAACCGACTCCAACAAGTCGCAGAGGTCTAGAGCCTTACCGGATCCTCGTCATTCAAGAGTTTGGTGAGTTCGGGGATGGCTCGGGTGGCCAGCTCAGCATCATCCTGGTAGTTGATGAGATGCACAATGGCCGACTTGAGCATCTGGGAGGGCTCGGCCAGCCGCTGAACATTTGTCTGCTGCCCTTCCACTTGGGTGGTGATGAGAAGGGAGCGGTCCTCTACTGTCTCCGGGTACATGGCAGCCCGGACGCGCTGGGCACGGGTCATGGCAAGGTGGGACTCCAAATCCGCTGCAAAAGAGGGTGAGAGGGACAGGATTAGCACAGAGGAAATCCCAACCAGGATTTCCATCCGCCTCGCAGGGAGGTTCATGAAACTGCTTCAGCTCTGCGAGGTGCAGGAGTCCTCACATGTGAGCCAAGAGATAAGGCAGGAGTTAATTAGCCAGTGCGATTAGGCAGTTGTAACACAAAGCTGCTTAATTAAAAACATGAAAGGGAGGTGGGAAATGGGGACTGGTTTGCACTGGAAAAATATACACAGGGATTTGGGGGGGGGGGGAGGTGTTGACGTGCCTAAATTATTGCAGCAACCTGGATTGCTATGTTACGCAGAGAATCACAGCCATTTACTGCCTCTACCTGCAGATGTGACTGTCTCTCTGCAGTCTCCTACAAGTCTCTTCTGTATTTATCTCAGTGAAAAGACAGGACAAAATTTGCTCTCCCCGTTTCCTGATCCTCTTCCATTTTACCGAAATCACATTGCAAAATTTTACAGGCACGGAATTTTTTTTGCAAAATCTGTGATGTCAGTCACTTGCAATATGCGTTCTTCACAAAAGAAGAACATTTCCCCAAAGAAGCCTACGTAAGAGTATGTATTTTTTGCAAAAAAAAAATCACAAAAATGCATACCCTTTGGTACTTTCGATAGGCATGGGTTTGTTCATAATTCAAGCTGCAGTTCCCATGTAGCAAAGTAAGTGAAAAGAACAAAGAAGAATTAGCTTCTCTGGGTTACTGTGGAAACACCCTTGAGCTACAGACTTCTCCGTCCTTGTACAAGTCCACCTTCGCAACATCCTACCGGGAGGTACTCTTTCCATAGCCGGAGAACCACAGCTGAGGCAATGTTACTTGTCCCACCCAATGGGACTACAGTATGGCAGAATTTGGATTTGAATCCGGATTTCCCAGCTCACAAGGCTGAGGACCAGTTCTTATGCTACACAAGCAGTGAGGTCACGTCCCAAGATTCAGATGCCACCAGTTCATGTAGGATGAACTGAAACGTTCTGCTTTCTGTGACAACATTGTGGTTAAACTAGCCACTAACATGCACTCTCATGGGAACTAATCACAGCATGGGAAGTAATCACACAGAAGCGGCATTCTTGCAAAAATGTAAGAACTGTCTGGATATACTGCCCTGCTGGAGCAAGGCGTCTCTTGGGTCTGTGTTAGTAATTTCTGAGCGCCGATTTAACCTTTAAAGCCCTACACATCCAGAGTCCTAGCCTCTTAGAGCACACTAGTGTTGGGACCCACTGATGGCAAGTAAGAATTTTTAGTACGATCATCATCATAAAGAGTTACAGCCTGACCCAGGGTGGGTTGGCTGCAAAAGCAGCGCTGCCACCCATACAAAATATATGGTAGAAAAAGGTAAGTCCAGGTCTGAGGAGCCTACCTTCTTTATGGAATGCCTTCTTCCATATTACCCAAACCACCTATGCTTTCTGCAACCAGGCTGTCAGTTACCAACAGCAGAGCTTTTTTTTTCTTCCTGCTGCAGTGCCCGTTTTTCAGATTCCCTACCTATGCGGTTGGAAAAGTTTAGCACCCAATTTTTTTCCTTCTTATTGGCTTTTTTTTTTTAAAATGGCATTAGAGTCTAGAGAGTGCTGGTGGGATTTAATCTGGCAATATAACACCCGGTAAAATAAGTCTGTGTCTCTCTCTTTTACAATGGAGGTGACTTCAGTATTGTATTTCGTGCTTGCTTTGTAAACATCCTCGGGAGACCCAACAGGGTGAAGAGGCAATATGCAACGCTGCTTCATCACATGACCTCAGGCAAGGGCGTGGCCTGAAGGTTCATGGTGCAGCAACCAGAGGTGGTTTTAGGGTAGGGTGGCCAGTGCAGTTGCACTGGGCTCCACGCTGCAGGCAGGGTTCGAAAATAGCAGGGCACCAGGTGCATTTTGCGCCTAAAGGTTCTTCATTTGCGAGCACCTCAAAAAATCTGGGAGCCACTTTTTGAGCCTGGCTGTCATTCAAGGATTACTGAAATATATGTGCTTTGAAGCATCAAAGAATATGTTAAGGATAGAAAATATGTTTAACAATGAAGGGTAGAGTGTCTGGAGTTTGGTACCAATATTTTTATTGGAAAACCAAATTAAACATGTATTCACAATGCTAAAAATGTGAAATTAACAATGTGTCACTTATGTGAATTGTGTATTAGTTCGTGCTTATCAAAATAAAAAATAAAAAGTGTTGCCGAGCCAACCCCCCCCCCCCAAAATGGCGACTAGACATTCTGTTTTGGCGCCTATAACCCAGGTCCCAGAAGCCATTGGCTCCTGGCTTTACTATCCCAGCTTCTAACACTGGCTGCTAGAGGGAACCACAACAACGATTCAGAACAGAGCGTGAAAGGTGGGGGCGCCAAATTTGAGTGTTGCACAGAGCACCACTGAAATGTCTGCCACTGCAGCAGCCTTGCTCAAGCTAAGCTGGTCTGAGTCAGTACCCAGATGCGAGACTTCCTTTTGTTATTCAATAGAAACCACAGATTGACTCAATAGAAACTCGATTGACTCCCATCGTGTAGGATTCACGTAATAAGCATATAAGTAAAGTTTCACCTTGTGCCTGGGCTTGGGCTTGCCCAGCTCCAGCCTGGCTGTAAGTGGTGGTCTTCTTAATGGTGTACTGCTTGCCATACAGGTCATCGTCGTCCACCAGACACTTGCTGCTCACCGATGGCACCTGGGTGTTCATCCCGGAATGGATGCCCGAGTCATAGGTGTATGTCTGCTGCCATTCCGTCACCTTGATGGGTTGCTCCATCATGTTCACCACCTCCATGGCTGCTCTGCAAGAAGATCCACCAGGGTTAAACTACAGCCATAATGAGTCACACCAACAGCTGAAATTCCCCTGTATCAAGTTCCGGAAAATAAGGCAAACTTGGGTGCCTCTTCACACTGCACCCAACTAACAGAGTATGACCTGCACATTTAGATTCGGAATTCCCCATACAAGAAGTAATGTCACACAGCCCCATCCCACCAAAAATACTTTTGTCCATCGCATCCAATGAATTCCAACTTTTTTTTAAGAACAAGGATAACTTCTAGAACTCATGATAGCCTTCAGAACGTAGCAGTTCCTTAGCCTTAATATATGTACTGCACAGCGCTGCTCTAGATATTTTGCATATTAACACCAGGACAAACATCTACAGCACGTTCCCACAGCTTTTGCACTTTCTGGGCAAATGTACAAGCTTTGTAGAGGCAACACAATCTTGCTCACCAAATACAGGATGACACAAGCTGTGTTTACACCACATGGCACAAAGCAACAGCAGATACAAATTACAAAATGCTCTGCTGTCTTCTCACTGTAGACCTTTACCTGATGGGAGTCCTCTCTGAACGGACCATGCGGCCCACATTCCATCTTTCACAGTTTTGCCTCACTCTCTTTTGAGCTCAACTGCTGTATATGGTACACCGTAGCATGGTTGCTATTCCTTGTGGCAGAGTGTTCCACAGGTCAATATAAGAAGGAAGGAGGAGCCTTATGAAGAGCTCTTGTACATGTTGAATTTTAGGGTCTAGGGTCAACAGACTCACACAGGGTATGACATCATGAAATCTTGATTTGCATATTCAGGTAAGCCTCACAAATCATCACAGGAAGATCAGCACCAAATGCCAGCTCCAGAACAGTCCTTTAAGGGAGATGGTTCATACATTCAACAGAATCCCCATGCAGATACACACCATACTTTTGAAGAACATACAACACACATTTAAAGCACATGACTTCCTCCAAAGACCTATGGGAACTGTAGTTTAAGGGTGCTGAGAACTGTAGCCCTGTGAGGGGAAACTATAGTTCCCATGATTCTTTGGGGAAAGTTATATGGTTTAAATGTGTGTTTGATGTGACTTAAATGTGGAACTGCTCCATGTAAGGACTATATCAACTGACTTCAAAACAAACCACCAAAGACTGACTAAAGTATAAGGAGCCCATAGTCAAACTTATTTGGGCTCAGGAAGCAGTGGCGTAGCGTGGGGGGTGCAGGGGGGGCCGGCCGCACCGGGCGCAATATCTGGGGTTAGGGCAAATCCACAGGTTAGGGGGCGCAAATCCACGGGTTAGGGGGCGCAAATTACTTGCCTTGCCCCGGGTGCTGACAACCCACGCTACGCCACTGTCAGGAAGGGCTCTGACATTTTTAACGTAACAAGGATTCAGGGAAACATCCACACACAAAGCTATTTCCAACAACAGAAAACTTTTTTAAAAGACTTTATGTACACTTTCAAAAGTTTACATACATATTGCATACTACTGTTGGATCTTATTGTTTTTGCACTGGAATAAACACTCTGCCTCCATCTCATTTTAGACTTGCATTCTCCTCAAAGCAGGGGTCTGTGCCTTTTTTATTACTGCCCCCATCTTGCTTTCAAATATGCCACGTAGGATAAAAAACAACAACATGTAATGACAATGTCTACTTTACTCCATGGGACTGTTTTAACCTGCACCCTTAACTTTTTGACAGTAAATAAAAGGGCTAGATCTTCATTCTTTCCGCCTGTAAAACCCTTTCACTTAAGCCCGCTGCCACTCCCTCCTTTCAGAATGAAGTTCTCCTGGAAATTATATATATTTTAAAGGAGGGTGGGAAGAGGCCATGCAGAAGGCCGCGACTATATGGCAGATCCTCACAACTGTACACTTTGAGGCTCATGCGGAGACGTAATGTGGAGGAGTCTGCAGCCAGGGAGGGAAATTTTGGTAAGGGAACTCAAGAGATTCTGCTACTTCCTGGCCTGTACAGTATGCAGCAAGGGAGGGCAAGAGAGAAGGAAGCAGGGTTTGAAGAACCGAACATAAGCCAGTCCACATGGGCTCCCTTGCAGGCAGGAGATGGAGCAGCTTCTATGCACGCTGGGGGGAACCTTTAAATGTGGCTCTTTTATTAAAGCAGAGAAACCCCAAGGCACCCCGAGAGAAGAACGAGGCTTTGAAAGGTAGCACAACAAAAGCACTTTGGAAAGGAACTCATCTCTAGCCCAGCCGCGCCAAAAGCCTAAAAATAAGCATGCACCGTGGAATGTACCTCTGCCTTGTTTGCTTTTGGAAGTCATGGGCAACTGCCAGAGGAGACATTGGGGGGGGCATTGGAAAGAGGGGAAGCAAAAGGCATAAACACACCACTCACCGAGATGGTATCTGCCTCTCCCAAGAAGCTTGCCCTGGAAGTCTGGAGACAGGGCTGGTTGGAAGCCTGCTCCAGACTCCGCCTGCTTTCCTAGGAAAGGGTGTGATGCTAGAGAAATACCTGTTTAGTCACCCCCCCCCCCAAAGAAGATACTAACCTCGCCCTCTGAGGCAGCCCTATGCTAATTCTACAGGATAGGAATGTGAGAGGGAAGCGCTGATGCCAGGGTGACAGTCAAGGACGATTACCAAGATAAAAGTAGAGTGAGTGAGTGTATCTATGAGAAAGAGAATGAACACTGTACAAGTCAACACATGCATCACATCTGAAGGAGAAAGAAAGTACATGCACAAATCACCAACTCAAGTTTCCACAAAGCCCGGGGTGTGTGGGTATGTGCAGCTGAGTCATCACGAGTGAGGCTGGGCAGAGCGCTTCCCTCGTGCAATTTGAAGGCAAGCAGATGTTTGATATCTTGAACAGGGTTCACCATGGGGAGGGGGGTAGCAGGACCCATGCAGCCAATCAGTTCAAAGCATCCTCATACATCTGCTGGGAGAGCCCAGCAGGGGCCAGTTCAAAAGTCAACCTGACCTCTAGTGCAGAGTGGGAGGAGAGGAGAGGACCTTGCTGTGAAGGGAGGGAGCTGCTGCTATGCTCCTGACCACATAACATGTTAAGAACAAACCAAAGAGGACAGGCCGATATGCATTCTATACTGACCGGGGGGGGGGGGGGGGCACGGTTTTTATGAAAGGAGTTGTGTGCATACTTTTCAAAAACAACTGAATGCGGTGGTGGAGGATGAGACTCGCACTTGAGACTCGACAGCCGATCTTACGGGAAAGTATACCTAAAGCCTTGTCAGTGTCAACCGCTCACAGAATCACAGAGTTGGAAAGGACACCGAGGGTCATCTAATCCAAGCCTCTGCAAAGCAGGAATAGTTAGGGATTCTTTTACTCTTTCGATCAAGGTGTGTTTGTGGTGTCAAGGTTTGTTGCCTACTAATATTATAATGGTGGCGCTGTGGGTAAAACCTCAGTGCCTAGGGCTTGCCGATCGCATGGTCGGCGGTTCGAATCCCCGCGGCGGGGTGAGTTCCCGTCTTTCGGTCCCAGCTCCTGCCCACCTAGCAGTTCGAAAGCACCCCTAAGTGCAAGTAGATAAATAGGGACTGCTTACTAGCGGGAAGGTAAATGGCGTTTCCGTGTGCTGCGCTGGTGCTGGCTCGCCAGAGCAGCTTCGTCACGCTGGCCACGTGACCCGGAAGTGTCTCCGGACAGCGCTGGCCCCTGGCCTCTTAAGTGAGATGGGCGCACAACCCTAGAGTCGGACACGACTGGCCCGTACGGGCAGGGGTACCTTTACCTTTAGCTTTAATATTATAATGCTGCTGCCTGAAGCAACATCCACATATTCTGTCTTTCATTTCATGTAGTAAGCCAATGTTTCTTTATTCTCCTGTGCATGAATTTCATGTGGGTGTGAGGATATGGATAAGGACATTTGTAAAGGAGGGGAAATGCACACTATAACAGACATGGCTTTTTTTACTTTTTGCTACAGGCTGCCTTGAGAAGGGTCCATCTTCACTCTACATATGTTATGACCCTAAAACAGAATTCAGCCTGATCTGAGAACTGGGGGGGGGGGGGGGAGGACAGGGGCGGAAGAGCTCCTCCTGCTGCTCAGCAGGCACTAGTCAAAAAGTGCCCATGACAAATCAGATCACCTCTCTCCAAAATGGCAACCCCTCTCCCAACACTTTGCACAGTAGCAATGTATTGCACGTTTGTTTTGCTTCAAGCCAGCAAAACCTAGCAAAATAAATAAAAACTCTCTCTAGGCCTCAGCAACCTGGTGCCCTCCAGATGTTCCAGATGTGCTGAACGGGCACAATGGGAATTGCAGCCCAGAACATCTGGAGGGCAAATGATGCCGTATCTTAAGAATACAGCTTTCCGGCGCTCTTGCTTTTGAAAGGCCTGAGGGGTGCAGGCAAACTTTCAGGAGCGGGGATGCGAGCAGGAAGAAAGACTGACGCGTCTTGCACTGTTCCTTGTTCCTACCCTGCAGCCCAGCTAATACTAATTTATGTACATGTCATTCATTTCCAACAGCTGCCACCCTGCAAAGAAAAACCTCCCGTGTATTTGAACACCTGGAAGTGCAATAAATTGAGCAAAACCCCGATGCAGTCAAATTGCAGATGTGCCTCCCACTGCCTGCCCAGCATCAAGTTTCGGGGCAGCACACGTAAGCCATGCTCACAAACCCTTGACTGGCTGCCTGTGGCAAGAACTGCTAGGAAGCTTGAGACCTAAATAGCAGCTGCTATGCTAGGTTAATCACGACTACATGCTGAGCGCCCGAGAAACAGCTTTCTGAAGATGAATATCCGAGGGAGACTCTCGTGTGAGAAAAACTGGATTTTTATTAAAAATCAAAGGAGCCACTATTTTAGTGGACCACGATAGTAAGACCTTAAAGATATTTATCTTCCAGCTCCATCACAGGGTGGAAGTTGCCACATCTTGTCAATCCTACCCAGAGCTGCAACCAACACACTATCCATAATTATCATCCCCACATCTGTAATGCTGGCCCTCCTCCAAGGAGCTCTGTGCATGATACATGCGTGTATCTCATTCTGGCCTCACAACAATGCTGTGATACAAGCAGGAAGAGCCACCGTGATTAACAGACATTTTGTAAGAGGGTCTGACTTGCCTCATGCAATGGCTATCTGTCAGGGGCTTGAACCAGGGTCTAAGGTTGCAAACACAGCATCCATTTAAAGCACTTTTCTTCACACGAAGAATCCTGGGAGTTGCAGTTTACCCCCCCCCCAAAAAAAGCTACAATTCCCAGCACCCTTAACAAAGCACAGTTCCTAGGATCCTTTGGAGGAGGGGAAGTAATGTGCTTTAAAATGTATGGCGAGTACGCAGCCTAGGAGTCAACGGATGCAATTAGCAGGATTGTGCGGTCAAGCTGATCCAGGCAACCTCACTATCTGGGGGAAGCAAAGTTCACATATCTGAACATTCTCCCCACGAATACACTACGCGGGTTGAAAATTAGCATGCTCTCTCCCACTTATTTTTTGTTCTGTCTGGTTCCTGTGGGAGGGAGAGTTCAGGCAAACAATCCCACTCCCTGTCTGCAATGATTAAGTCCAGGAAAAGCTTTAACACTTGATTCTGCCGATTGCGGCCTTAAGTAAAAAAACAGTTCTAGTAACTGACAGCACCACAGACAAGACAGGAACACGTATGTCATAAATCTCAGCTGTCCTTAACTGTCATTACTTCCCCCAAAGGAACATGGGGATCACAGTTCTGCAGCAATGCTGAGAATTCAGATGGGGGGGAGGGGATCTCGCAGAAATGCAACATTTTTTTGTGGCTGCTAAACATAACTGCATTCTTAAGTATGTGCATCATCAAACTGGCTGGGAATAAAACATGGCCAATACCTACTGAGAACATTGATAGAACAAGGTAAAACTCTGGTATTGAGGCAACTGGATTGCACACCAGCAAAATGTAGCTTTATGCTACGTCTGTGGTTAGCAAAGGTGCCTCCCTTCAAACAGAAAGTTAAGAACAGCTACCACACCCACGTTAGGAATGATGGTGAACTGCCACCTCCTTCTCCAGGAAAGCCAGTCAGGCAGGTTCCTCCCTCCAGGTGCAGAGAGATGAGGAAAAGTGGAGGACATATTCCTGGGGGAAACGAGCTTCTCAACCTGGCCCTCCCTTTGCCAGCGTCCAGGCAGGTCAAGGCAATTCACTATATAATGAACTGGGCTAAGATGGAAATATCCACCCGGGTCCAAATACAGTCATACCTCAGGTTGCGAACGCTGCAGGTTGCATGTTTTCGGGTTACGGACCGCGCCAAACTCGAAAGTACCGGAACGGGTTACTTCCGGGTTTCGGCGTTCGCACATGCGCAGAACCGCAAAATGACATCATGTGCATGCACAGAAGTGCCGAATCACGTCACGCACAGACACAGCGCTGCGGGTTGCGAACGTGCCTCCCGCACGGATCACGTTCGCAACCCGAGGTATGACTGCAGCTTCTTGGCTGTGAAGTTTGCTAGATGCCCCTGAGCCACTCACTTCCAGGCCACTTCAAGCATTATTTGCTTTCCTGTATCGAAAACGCTTCCAAAAGGGGTACAAGGTTTTACAATTACGCCTAACCTACATGGAGCAACACAGACATGTGTGCAGTTGTAGTCACAATATTTTCCATTTAAAAAAAAAAAAATTAAACCCACTCTTAATGAAAAGAAATAAAACTCAGGGTTACAATAATTCATTAACAAATGTGTATCCCATAAAACAAACATCAATGCAAAAAGTGCATCTGTGCATCGGACTAACCACGTGTCCACATGTATCAGAGGTGCCAAGTTCCACACAAAATTGGGGGGGTGGCGGCGCTTGTCATAGGGAGACCCAGCAAGGCCCGGCCCTCAAGACCCGTTCCCACATACCGTACTTTGGGGGGGGGGAGTTCACCCCATATAGTTGGCGCCTATGACATGTACACACACAGCCTTTCACCGAAAGGAATGTATGGTGTGTGTGTGTGTGTATGTATTCTTATGTACACATATATTTTATACACACAGAGTTACAAAAACTTAAGAGCCTGCTGGATCAGCCAATGGCCCATCTAGACCAGCATCCTGTTCTCACAGTGGCCAACCAGACACCTATGGGAAGCCCCAAAGGAGGATTTGAGCACAACAGCGCCCTCTCCTATGACTTCCGGTAACTGCTGCTGCTTCCGAGGTAGAGCCAAGCTACTGTGGCTAGTAGCCTTATCCTCCATGAATCTGTCTCATTCTCTTAAAGCTACCCAAGTCCACCTCCAAATTTCGATTTGCAGGTTCTCTTTGTGGTGTTAATTGCTGCTGCTGTAATGAAGGTGGTGGGAGGGAGAACCACACAGGGAGCTGTGCACAGGCCTCAGCACATGTATTAACTGGCTCCGATGTGGGGGTAGGGCAGTTTTAACCAAGTCAGCAGAGCCACTCATTTGCAGGTAGTTGTGCTGACATGATTGAAATCACCACACCCCATAGTGAAGCTGTTCCCACACAGTTTAGCACAGTGGCGGCGGCAGCAGCAATCATACACACACAAAGCCAATATGAGAACCAAACCTGACACTCTGTCCCTAGCTCTCCAGTTTATGCAATTAGTTTTTAAAACCGTAAAGAGTTATGTTCTTCCCGCAGGTAAATCCTCTCCTTCATCTGGTACGGGAGCCATATGGCAGCTAGTTAACCAACTGGATCTGCCCCATAAAGAATGAGCCTTTGGCAAGAAGATATGCAGAATCCATTTCTTCCGGGTGTTTCACTATCTCAAAGCTGTGCACTGAGCAAAACTCAGCCATGTTGCAGGGTAGCGCTTTGAGCTCCCGAGCCATTTTCAAACGGCATCAGCAGTTTGCAAAAGTGAAAAAACGGGGAGGGGAGAATAAAGTAACGCTAGATTCCGAGAAGAAATGCTGCCTTACATTAGTTGACTTACAGACATTACATACCTAAAGGTTTCAAGGACAGGTTTCAAGCACATATCCTAGCATACCGGGGGGCGGGGGGCAAGGTTTAGCTTAACAAACAATTCCCTCTTGAGTTTAGAGAGCTCATGGCTGAATTTTAAATTTTTCGTTTTCCAGAGCTTCAGATGCTTACCATCTGTATATAAAAAGCCAATTCATTTCTAATGTTTCTGGCCCTTCAAAATGGGAGTTTAAGTACAGCACGGCTATTTTTAACATCTACCTTTGCCTGGCGTGCAAAACACAAACAAGAATGCAACAAGAGCCGACAACACAGAGCAAGCGACACTGTAGAGTACTTGAAGAAGAGAACAGCATGAGACAGCCCATTTTCGGATCAGCCCCGAAAATACTTTTGAAGCCTTAATACAATTCCCAAGTGTATCTGTATTATTTTTCGAAAAAGTCATCTACGCTTTAGCAATTCATTAGGTTGATTACATTTTAAGTATTGCAAACAGGCACTTTTGTGATGTACTTGAATGAGACAGCACTGGGTGGTTTTGCAATTAATCCACAGTTACTAACCTTCAAAAACTATTGGCTGGCCTACCCACAAAGATATCTGGACTGGCTATTTGTGGCACACAGGCAGCCTGAAAGGTTGCTGTTATTATCATGCCTTGTCTTGAGTATGCAACAGCTTACAGTTTAAGAAACCGTAGCTGTTATTAGTTGTTGGAAGGAAACAGCCACCTCTCACTTTTCCTTCATCAAATTTAAAGGATATTTTCCGTGATGGTAACACAGCAAAGTCCAAAATGGTTTCAGAAGAGAAGCTTAAGACCAACACAGAAGAACACTAGACAGGATGGACCATGGTTCTGATCCAGCAGAATGTCCTTATGTACATTTGCCTAGGTGAGAGGTGATCATAGAGCTGGAAGGGACCCTGAGGATCAACTAGTCCAACCCCCTGCAATGCAGGAATATGCAGCTGTCCCCTTAGAACCTGCAACTTGGGGTTATCAGCCCTACACCCCAACCAACTGAGCTATTCAAGTTAGATGAAGCAGTCCTGGCGCGTGCTTTGTGTACCCCCTTGCCTTTAGTTCTCACCTATTTAAAAACCCAGCTCATCCTTCACTGTACTGCCAGACCCCAAACTTTTGCAGACCACAGGTTGCTTTATCACCTTCAGATGTTTGCAGTTTGCACCAAGTCCATTTTGCCTTAGTGGCACCACAGCACCCTCTTGCAAAGACACAAAAGAGCAACAAGGCTCATCAGGTTTGCTATACCCTCCAGGTTGTAACACACTTTTGAAGAGACAGAGAAAAGCAAAGGCCAAGTATTTGGACCAGGGGTATCAAAGTGGCACTCTCCAGGTGCTATTGTAGTACTACAACTCCCATCAGCCCCAGCCTGCATGGTCAAGAGTTAGGAGTGATGGGAGTTGTAGACCAGCAACATCTGGAGGGCACCAGATTGGGTCCTCTCAGGAAGAGGAAGACAGCCAGGCTTGTTGACTTTTGTTCCTCATTCCAGGCTGAGCTGTAAGATATGGCCCAACTCCTTTATTCAGGAAGCTGGTTTCAGAACCAACTGGGGGAATTACAGTGTTTCCTGGTTCTACATATCCCAATGGGGGAGCTCAGATTAATCAGGTCGGTGATTGGGATTGGTGGGTGGAGAGGGAGGGTGGGTGGAGAGGGAGGGAGGGAGGGAAAGGAAGAAACTCCCATGGCTGACTAAACCAGGGAGCTTCCTTTTATGGACATGCTGAGACAGCTGAACTCAAGAGTTTTATCCTATTCTGTAAAACACATTCCAGCTTCCTCCCTCCTCCCCCTTGTCTCCAGCAAGGGTTGAGTTGAATCAGAAATCCAGACCTAGAAGAGACACCAGGACTGAGAAGCAACAATAGCCTGTTCCTTCCAGGCAAATACCTCAAGGAGTACCTCCCGCAGACTGTCAAGCTGGCTAGGAGCAGAACTCCCAGCACTAACCAGACTATGGATTCATCAAAAGATCAGGCCCAGCCCCACTGCTGAGAAATGGCTCAATTTAAACCCTTTTCTCCCTGCATAGGGATGGCACCTAGAAACCCAGTGCTGATGGTTTTAGAAATTCTAAACATTTACTTTTGATTTCCTAAGGTTCCAAATTCTTTAAAGGCACGGGTTGGGAACCTGCAGCCCTCTGGATGCCATTAGACTACAGCTTGCATCACCTCTGACCACTGGCCATGCTGGCTGGGGCAGATGGGTGCTGGGGTCCAATAACATCTGGAGGGGGGCAAGTTAGTCGCCTGTGGTTTGCTACGGTCAGCCTTATGCAATCAAGTGAGTCTGTCCAATTCCACAGGGAACTAGATCTCTGGGGAGAGATTTCCGGCTACCCCATGCAAAAGCTGGTAAATAAGCTAGAGCGTGCGCACATTATAAAAGCAGACGAGACATGCCAAAACTCCCTGAAAGGGTCAACTTTTCCCACACCCGACGCCCACACTCATGCACAGCTTATCTTAGCTAGGTATGCAGTGTGGGAACAGCTGTTAGCAGCAGCCACTGCCAAGCAAAGGCAAGAGGCTCCTTGCTTAGAGAGACTGCCACCTGGCTGAAGGAGATCCATGCACTGCTCCCACTGGGTAAAACTGGTAGCTCCATGAAAACGAAAAAGCAGCTTGCTGGGAACATCTGCGCAGCAAATTCCTTGTCCCCATTTATTTTTTAAAAGATCTTGCACCAAAAAAGGCACCCTCTTCCTCTATTATGTTGTTGTTGTTGTTGTTGTTGTTGTTGTTGTTGTTGTTGTTGTTGTTGTTGTTGCTGCTGCTGCTGCTGCTGCTGCTGCTGCTGCTGCTGCTGCTGCTGCTGCGGTGGTGGTTATGCTGCGTCTTCCCCCTTGCCCGCTGCTTCGGACAAGTCAGTTTTTAAAAACCATACACTGGATATGTATGAAACGCTGTATGTGACACTTTATGAAATCACAGACATTCAGAACAAGTGAAGTCAATCTCTCAGACACTCACGAGAGACTTTTACTATGTCAAGAGTTTCATGATCTAAGGCGGCAGGAATAGGAAGGAAAGATGCAGAGTAGGATCATCATGAGGTTAAATTACTTCGCACACAAACCTGTTTGGTGTCCCTGAGCTGTGTAGAAAAACCCACAGGTAAGAATTGCTGCACCTAAGCCAGCCAGCTCAAAACAGCTAAACAAGAGAAGGGGCTAGAAAGTGGAAGCTGGGAGTCGAAATTAGCTGCCATTGCCCTGCACAAACAAAACATCCCTTCTAATTGCTGGGGAGAACCAAAACCCCACAGGGCTTCCTTGCTCCCTTTTCAGGCACTGCAACATAACATGTGACGGTGGACTGTGAGCAGCCTATTGTTCTCTCTCTAGAACGAGGTAGCCCTTTCAAGCTGGCCAAACAAAAGCAGCCTAGAGGCGGCACCGTCCGTGCTGACTGAAGCATAAAGCAGGGGAGGCTCCAGAAGCCTGTGCACGGCACCACAACTCCTAGGGAAGTGTGGAACACAGCAGGCAGGTTCAGCAGAATTCCAGAAAATTTAACTTCCATAGAAAAAGTAAGTTTCTAGTCCTCATGCTGGCAGCCAAGTGATTTTAACCCATGCCTCCGGTGAGTTAGAATACCTGAGGATTAATGGTGCTGCCTTGGGCAGGGGAGGCAGAAGTACTATTCGTTCATTCATTCTCTCCCCCCCCTTTTTTTTATCCTCACAACCACCCTGTGAGGTAGGTGAGGCTAACTTTGATTTCACAGTAATGTTCACCCCATTGTGGCTTCACTGTCTTTGCCGTTGCCCTGAAAACAGCCTTGAACAGTGGTACCTCGGGTTACATACGCTTCAGGTTACTGACTCCGCTAACCCAGAAATAGTACCTCAGGTTAAGAACGTTGCTTCAGGATGAGAACAGAAATTGTGCTTCGGCAGAGCGGCAGCAGCGGGAGGCCCCATTAGCTGAAGTGGTGCTTCAGGGTAAGAACAGTTTCAGGTTAAGAACGGACCTCCAGAACGAATTAAGTACTTAACCTGAGATACCACTGTACGAGTTACTTTCAGGGACTTTTCATTTCTTTTCATCTTCTGCTTGCCCTTGTCCAGCTCCTTCCACGTTTCTAGCTCCTGCTTGGATCCTGTCAGCAAACATGCGTGGTTATAACACATGCTTCCCGCCTAGCTTCAATTCTATCTGCAACCTAGATTTCCCCATGTTTTCCTGGACTCTGGCTTGCTCTTTTGCCCAAGAGGTTTTGTCTACCTCATCACCACTGTGTTTACCACTTGGAGCCTGGTCCTGCCAGCTACGTACATAATCTACAAGGGGGCTCTTCTAAATCCTACCATTTCTCTTTTAAACTCAAATTCTTTTGCTATGAAAGCAGAGTTCTGCAACTTAAATGTAAATACGCAGTAAATTTGCTTGGCTGTGATTGTGCTGGTTCCAATCACAGAGGGGGGAAAGGAGTTTTGTAGTTCATCTTTATTAAATGTTTATACCAGACCCTTTATCCACAGATCTCAGGGCAGTTCAAGACATAAAATTAGAATATAAAAAACCTGACCACAAGAAGGCTGATCAAATCATCTTCTTCTATCTACCCTGCTATTTCAACATTTTTAGGATTGTTGGCAGTGTTGGAAACTAGATACATAAGCTTGGCGCCAAATGGCACCTTAAACTTAGGTCACGGTCACCACAACTGAATGTTTATCCGCCAGGTGGTTAGACTAGATGACCCCTGGGTCCCTTCCAAGGCTACGATTCTATGATTCTGTGATTTCAACTACATTGCTTGACTGTAACTTGCTCTTACAACAATTCACTTGTCCCAGTAAGCAAGATGGAGAAACACACACAGCGGAAATGGTATGAACTATGGCCGAGGTTTTTAACCTGTGGTCACCAACATGGTGCCCAGAAACTTCCACATAGTCACAATTTGACCTGTGCCAGTAGGAAAACGCGCCTGGTTAGTTTCAAACACTGATTGTTGGTGGTATTATATGCTCAGTGATAAATTCTATAATTCTGCGGCATGATCACAGGATATGCATGCCTGGTATTAATAGATTCAGGAAAGGAATGTCTTCACATGCTACTCTTTGAGTTCCCTCATTCCACTTCTTCCCTAGAAGGCTTAATACGCAGCTTTCCTCATTTGAGGAGCACTGCAAAGATTACAACAACACTCCTGCAAAACTGAGGTGACTGCCAACACAAAAATTCCTGTGAAGTCTACAGGTCAGAAGCCAATAGTTATACATCTTGGGGTGGGGGGATAAAATAAGACATTCATTGTGTTTTTTCAAAGCATCAAGTTATCTGTTATAATGCAAAGTCAGACCCCATACATCCCCTTAAGGGCATTTCACAGTGGGGAGGATGAGGGAATCAGAGGGAAGAAGAGTCCATACCTTCAAAGAGGCAGCGTGACATTCAATAAGAAACTATGGTCTGTTGGATTTTATTTTATTTTTAAAAAGAGGATAATAGCACAATATAATTCTGATCTCCTCTCTGCTCTGGCCTCAAAAATCAATCCATACAAAAGGAGAGATTAATTTCTTTGTTCATCTCTTGTATTTAGATGTAGCTGCTGTGGTCCCCCGATTCTCCTGGCAGGTTGGCAACAAGCTCTTTGATGAAGCAGGGGAAAGAGCTTGAGGCTTCAGGAACATACTGGGAGCTAAGAGCAAGAAAGCGATTTGCAGAGAAACTGAAACGGCTTTGAAACAAAAAGTGTGTGCGTGCATGGGACGAATAAGATCACAGCACCAGCTAGTTTCACTTATTCACTGTGTGTGGAGAGTTTGATTTAATTTCTTACCCTAAGGGACAGCAATCAATCTCATTTGGAAGTTGTATCCCAAGCTGAGGAAGTCCTGGCCTTCCCCCCCCAAACACCTATGGCTGCTCTGCAGCTCGGAGAAAAGCAGTCTGTGCTTTGAAAGACCTCATTCCCTCCCCACCGCCACCTGCTCACGATATTCCTGGGCTGATTCCTGGCACAGTGGGATAGGGAGTGGGGTGGGACAACAAGCCAAAAATAAAAGGAATTTCAAACACGCAAAAATGAAAGCCACTATGCATTTCAAGCGTCAAACGTATTTTCTCAGAAACACTTACAGCCCCCCCCCCCTGCAAATTTGAGCCCTTATTGCTGTCCCTCTGTTACATATTGGAGACGCAAAGTACAATATTAGTGTATATTACAGCTGAGTTCCTGTCTCCTTCCTCCTGGGCCATGTCTAGAAAGTGGGGGGGGGGGGTTTGAGTGTTCAGACCCCTGGGCCCTCACTTGTGGGGTGCCTCAGGGTTCTGTCCTCTCCCCCATGCTTTTTAACATCTACATGAAGCCACTGATATGCGGACGATACCCAGCTCTACCTCTCTTTTAATTAGGAACCAGTGAAGGCAGTGAAGGTCCTGTGTGAGTGCCTGGAGGCGGCTGGAGGACGGATGGCGGCTAATGGATTGAGGTTGAATTCTGACAAGACAGAAGTACTGTTCTTGGGGGACAGGGGGGGCACTGGTGTGGAGGACTCCCTGGTCCTGAATGGGGTAACTGTGCCCTGAAGGACTAGGTGCGCAGCCTGGGAGTCATTTTGGACTCACAGCTGTCCATGGAGGTGCAGGTCAGTTCTGTATCCAGGGCAGCTGTCTACCAGCTCTATCTGGTACGCAGGCTGAAACCCTACCTGCCCATGGACTGTCTTGCCAGAGTGGTACATACTCCAGTATGGTCCAGTATACCTGAAGGAGCGTCTCCACCCCCATTGTTCAATCCAGACACTGAGGTCCAGCGCCGAGGGCCTTCTGGCAGTTTCCTCACTGCAAGAAGTAAAGTTACAGGAAACCAGGCAAAGGGCCTTCTCGGTAGTGGCGCCTGCCCTGTGGAACGCCCTCCCATCAGATGTCAAAGAGAAAAAACAACTACCTGACATTTAGAAGAAATCTGAAGGCAGCCCTGTTTAGGGAAGTTTTTAATGTGTGGCATTTTTATGTATTTTTAATCTTTGTTGGAAGTGCCCAGAGTGGCTGGGGTACAAATAATAAATTATTATTATGTAAGTGTGACTCACGAAGCACACTCATTTATTCCAAGAATATTCAGCATATTTCTGTGGAAGATGGACTTGGAGAGAAGTGCAATGTGTAACAAAGGAGTGGTTAAATGGAGTTGCGGGGGCTGTTGGGTCCCGAGACAGAACAATACGGTAATTATATGTTGTGAAACACCCTGAGATCTATGAATGAGGGGCGGTATACAAATTTAATAAACAACCACAATGGCCACAACTGGTTTTGGGGGGTTCTGGTGCCTATATGCTTTAGGAGCAAGCAGTGGGCCTGCCTATTCCAATCCCTAGCTATAGAGCAGGATATCCTATACCTCAAAACATCCTGACAGGAAAGAGGCTCCACAGCCTCCTTCAACAGCTTATTCCATTGTTCAATTACTACTGTGGTCAGGAAGCTCTTCCTACTGTTTAACCAAAAAGCGTCTTCCTGTTTTAAACTCATTATATCTTCCTCCATCCTCTGCGAACAGAATGGCAAAACCGTCTCACCCCCTTCCTACAGCCCATCCCATGCTTCCCCCTCAGTATTTAGCCAATTTTATATAATGCCCTTCAAGAATGCTCCCAGGTTCACTTACAAGAGTTAATAGCTTTTTTTCTGGGCTAAGAGAACTTGTGCAGCTCCTTCAGTCTTGGACAGAGAGCTACTCTTCTGGATCCACTGCATCCCTTGCTGCTTAATACAAATTTGGCTGAAACACCCAGAACTGTACACCAAAATGAGCTTCTGACAGTGTTAATAAGTTCCAAGCACCCGGAACTATAGAAACAGAAGCCTTTTGTTTATCTAGTTTTATCATTCTGTTTAAACTGGGGAGGGGGCAGGAAGAACGGAAAGAAAGCTGCTCAGGGCAGCTTTGGCATATTTGCAAAATATATTCAGCCTTCCACACTGGTTGGCAACCTCCCCACCAACAGCACACATATTCTTCTGTTGCAAGGCCTGCTGATGTTTTGGCTTCAGAATGCTGTGACATCACAGAAGCTCAGTAAATGGGAGGGGGGGGTCCTCTCACTGGTGGCTTTCCAGCTACCACCAAACCCTATCTTTTCACTCATTTCCCACCAGCTCACACTTCCCACAACGCACCATCTCCTCTGTCCCTACAGGCAGCTTTCCTTCTATCTGCTGTCCCTTGCATTCTTCTCTCTCAATTCCTCTTGTTCTCACATTTATATGCAACTAACACTCAATTCGGACCTCCCAATTTTTCTGCCTTCCCACCTCACGCCTCTCCATAAGAGCTCAAGCAATGATTTTTGGTAGTCTCAAGTGTCTTCCATATGATTACCTAGTGCTTTCTTCCTTAAGAGTTCTTTGGACTCTTTTTGACCTCCACTGTCAAGAGGCAGCACACCTCTGAATACTAGCTGCTGGAAATCACAGGTGGGGAGAGTGCTGTTGTGCTCATGCCCCGTTTGTGGGCTTCCCAGAGACACCTGGATACCACTAGGAGAATAGAATACGGGACTAGACGGCTGTGTTTTAGATTCAACACCCTGCTCTCATTTCTGCACCCAGAAATGGTACCAACAAATGTACACCTTGAGATGATTACAGGCGACTCTCAACTTACACAGGGGTTACGTTTTGAGGATAGTGCATAAAGCCAAAATCACGTATAGTCAAAATACATTGCCTTCAATGGCAAGTGGGATTACCGACATCTTATTTCCTGGACACCCTTTTTATTTAATTCCTAATCGTGTAAAGCTGAATGCACAAAAGTTAAATGTGTGTAAGTTACTTGTACTGTAAAATGTTATACAGTTTTATATTGCGAGTCCTTCTCCGTAGTGCACTGTGTGTGTGTGTGTGTGTGTGTGTGTGTGCGCGCGCGTGCGCGTGTGTGTGTGCACGCAAGCTCATAGGATAGGATAAGGGGCAGGCTGCTAAGCCTTAACTGTAATGTTCACACAGAACCAGAACATTTGCAGGGGGAACCACAGCATTTGCTGCTACCTACTCAGCATGCAAGGCTACCCGGCCTCATCATGCTATCAGCACCAAAGGCGGGCTGCTCCCTGATGGTTTATTAAAAGCTCTGTTCCCTAGCCTCCTGGAAAACATGGCACTTCAACAGTTGTCTGCTCCGCTCCATTTGCAGCGCTTCCAAACAGCACTTAAGAGAAAGAGCCACACATACATTTTCAACTGTCTTTGTACACTTCGGTGGAATTTTAAACACCGCCCCCCAACCTCACTTCATGCTCACAATATTTAGGGCTGGACTATTCTGGTATGTTTGCAGAATAACTCATTTTTGCTCCCCTCTTCAGTTCCCCTTTGCCATCGATAGCAAATATACCAAACTATCATATGGATCCTAAAGAAGGGTTGGTGGTGTAAAGGTTTGGCTAACTCTTCGCCTATTGTTTATACATACAAGCAACAAGGAAATGTCATTAGAAAAGAAGAGGAGGCTTTGCCTGTATCCAACTGACTGGGCTTTCAGACAAGTCAGCAATGAATCAGGGTGATCACCTCCCCTTCCTGCTAAAAGCCCAATGAATTCAGCCAAGCTAATGTCACTATTAAACAAGTATGTGAATGGAAAGAAATAAGCATTGCCACCGCCCCCCCCCCCCACCGCCCATGGCAGGAAGGCTCAAAGCTATTGTGTGTTTAACTTGACATATCATCTTGACGACAGTTGTGTTTAAAAACACAAAGCGCCAGAATAACACTTTTGGGGAGTTTCCAGCGCCCAAGCTCTCCCCATTCAGTGGTTCTATTTGGAAAAGAGTGCAGCTCACTTGGTTGGAGCAGGGCCACAGGAGCAGCTTCACAGGATAATATAACACTCAAGAAGTCTATTCCGCTGGCAATCTAGGCCAGCGGGCTTTGCATCAACAACAATTTGGAAAACTAATCCTTTGCATCATTAGACACTGAACGCTAACTCAGTTATGGAAGGAAGAAATTCAAAGATCTGTTTGGATGGCACAGAAGAGCAACAGAGAGAATCAGCCATGGGCTTACCGGGTAGCCTCACTTACACAAAGTCTGAGCACTATGAGGATGGTACTGCTAAGCTGGTGGTTGTTAAGGTCTTGGAAAGCAACAGGAGGGCTGGCTTCTGAGAAAGGAGCTGGGTAGTCTTGTTGCCAGAGAGACCCTTCGCCTGCCTCTTCTTTTTCATCTCTATATTGGCAGCAAGGGGAGAGGGCTTCTTTTTGAAAATCCGATTTGTCCTACGGGCTCCGGATCCCTACCGCACACCCTTAATCTTTACATGAAATGGTTTCAGAATTTAGCACATTCCCATTAACTAGTTACAATACTTACATTTCACTTCAAACACAAGGACTTGGGGGCCGTTCCAGACAGGTGTTTTATTGTGGGCGGATCCTGCAACACGTTCTTGACACAACAACAGTGCATCCATTGCAAATTTATTCTACTTCCGTTTGTTCTACAAGGCACACACACCCCGCCAGTGCTACCACATTATTGCTGTCCAGAGAGGCTACAGAAGGACAAAAACCAAACCAGAACATCTGTGGCATAAAATGTTATGGGATTTCAACAGGATGTTATGGGATGTGCTCCGAATGGAAGTGAAGCAGTGCAACCGCCCCAAAACTTCTGTAGCTGCAAACAGTGGGGATTGCATGTGACCTCCAGTAGCATCATGAACACAAAGCATCATGAATGGGCAATAAAAACCCTCAGACAATCTTTACTTAACTCAGTAAAGAGGGGCTTCAGATGTGGAAAGTATGAAGAGCTGCACTGGTGTAAGCTTCATGGCTTCTGCAGATCTCCACACCACAATTCCACCCTGCTGTACCCCAGAGCTAGCACTTCTCTCCATGGGAGATGCAAATGTTCTCTCTCATTACAGAGCACCTCTGAGAATAGAAGGGTGAGCTGCCAACACTTTCCCTGGCAGCTACCAACATCTAAAGTCACTTGCGGAGTGGCTGGTTTACATAGACATTGGAATAAAGTGATAAAGTTCCAGCTCACATAGTAATCAGAACAGTGAGATTATTTTCTGTACCACTTTAGGCTGCTTTGTGAGTTGCATGTTAGAAATAATAATAATAATAATAATAATAATAATAATAATAATAATAAAAAACCACACTCTGCCTAAAAGCATCCAGAGCAATGTATGAACCTGAATGCTTCCCAGTTTGTTTGTGGGGAGGGGGTGGGGGTACCCTGCACGTGTCAGGAAGACTTTCTCTTCTCCTGATACACAGTTTTATGTCTGCAGGGATGTTTTTCTTTCTTGGAGAGCATTCAACTCCCCTCAAAATAGCAAAGTCCGGGAGAGCTTTACCACATGATTCTACAGTCTGGATAAACTGCCCCTAACCCTTAAGATAAACATAAGTCTCAAAATGGGTGTGGATAAGTAACAACTTCCAACATTTAAACCAGGAAAGATAGCCCATTAAATCTTTGCAAACACACTGTGATTAAGAACTTGATTTGAGGGACAGAGTAATTGCCACATGCAACTCAAAGGGGGGGGAAATTACATACGAAAGGATTCCTGTCTTAGGTACTTGTCCTGCATTTTGATCTGGTTTCCTCTGTTAGAGGGAGGAAAAAATGCTTTGGCTTTAACAAGAAATGGTCGCTGGAGTCAGGCCAGTTTTTAACTTGGCAGTGGCCTCCCTGATGTCCCTGCTGATGAAACACAAACATACACACACACAAGCTGATCTTTCGCTTCTGAGGAAAGAAAGTTACAGTACAAGCTTAGTGAAGAGCCAAAGACACTCCTGATTATATTTTGCAATCAAGCAACAGTAATCTTGGAATATTTTTCCAGCCCAGGTCTTCATCCCATTACTCCTTGCACAATTCCCGAGTGTAGAACTTGGAACTCCTTCGCATTCTATCCAACTCCTAACCTAGAAAATAAGTGCTTAGCCCTCATGACTGCCAGACATATGTAAAGTAGCACAGGCTTGTCTCAAGCCCCAGAATGCAGTCTGTTTGCAGAAACAGATCAGCTCAAACAGGGGGTGCAGCAGGGAGACGGCTGTTCGGGGAGGGGGCCGGGGAGACCCCCGTATCACAAGCCTGAACACTGCATTATTCCCAGAGGTACCTAGATCAAGATGAGTGTCCTGATACTCATCGATGCCAGTATTCATGAAGGGATTCGTTTGTGTTGGAAACTCATGAATGTGCAGGCACATTGCCACAAGGTGATCTGCAGACGGTGTCTACAATGGTTCAGGAAAGCTGCTATGCCAAGACAAGCTTAGAATACAGATTATGTACCTGTGACTCAAGTGGTGCAGAGTATGCTGTACTCTGTGTTGTTATGCCCCTTGTGTGATGCCCCTAACTTCTAGAGTTTTCTAATTTACAGGAAGTAGCACCTGTTTTATTCATAGGTGGCGTTCTTCTCCACAGTAGTTAAGAATCTGGAGTGATTTCATATATGAAACTATGGCATGATCAAGATGTGAAAGGGGGAGTTTTTATATAGCATTTTATTGTTGGTCCAGCACACAATGACTCAGGGTTTGATGAGGAAATAACTGCTTGCATGCATTGTACAAGTTCAGCTTTATCTTGTTATGATTCCCTGGTTAACGAAGAGAAGCACCTATATATGTCAAAGCATCTAGCCTTCAGGTGAGCAAAGTTTGTGTCCCTGAACAACAGTCACGTTCTTCTTGGGCCTCTTACCGGATTCCTGTTCCGCAAGCCCCAACCTGTCTCCCATCTGTCCCACCTCTTCCCCCTCGTTGCAACCACACAACACTCCAGAACTCACCAAATATTTACTGATTTTTTTTTAGAAAGGGAGCAAACAATACAGAGCAAGCAGATGGAAGACATACTCATGTCTATGTTTTCAGCTTACTGTCAGGGATTCCTTATGTTAGTGTGCGCTTGTTTGGCTGGAAAATATCAACAACGGCCCAGGCCTGCATTTAAGACAAACTCTGGCAGTGGCGGGGGCGTTTTTCCTGTGTGCATTTGCAGGTCACAAAGCGAAGGCTGTATTTTCCTGGACCAACTCTGCAGATCAAGGCAGCTTTGATCTTGGAGCCTTGAGGCATCAGCCTGCAGGAAAACCAAACCAACACAAGGCAGAGACCCCACAATGCTGTTCTTCTTGTGGAAAGCATCAGTAGCAAATAAGTCACCATCTGTGCAAAGAGATAGGAGGGGTGTTTGGGGTGTGTGTGTAAAAATGGAATGGCTCTGTAAGCAAGCCAAAGCCATTCTTTTGGCAGTCAACACCAGGTCTTCCCCAGGGAAAGGAGACTCTTGGCACCGGACACCACCACTCTCACAACAGTGGTGGACCAGCAGTTTCCACTGCGCCATTTTGTACTTCCTGTGGAAATAAGCAGTAGCTGCTCTCAGCTGTTGCATGTTCATTTTTATCTGAAGGAAACAAGCTGTAGCATTTGGCTCAGTGCTGGAATTCTGGGCCAAGAGACAGATATGAGGGAGGAAGCCAAGAAAATGCTGGCAAGCATGCGTCTGGGGTCAGAAATGAGAAATGTATGCCCCATTAAGGTTCAAGAAGTTGGATGCTACTAAAGATTATGCCTCTCAAGTGCCCTTGATCGTCACGGATGCCCCTGCCCTGAAAGCCTTGTTGTCACACAGGTGCATTTAAAATAGCACAGGCACCTTTTAGATATGTCTGATATATACAAAAGCTGCTACAGACCACTGGACTGCCCATAGAAAAGTGAAATGCCTTCAGACACTTCAAAAGCCATCCCATGTTTTCAAAGAACTGTGTCATTGCCTTGAAATACTACTGTTCTGCATGTCAGCAATCCCTCAATTTCTAAAGTCTTGTTCTTAAAAACTTGTTTCTTCTCTCAAAAAAGCCATTGAGCTCTCCATAAAACATTGCTAAAGAAAGAACAAAAGTGATATTCCTTACGGCAAATGCCGTAACAGCCCACCTTGAGGGATTCTGACTCTCCCTTTAAAGTTCATTTTTAGAAGATCAACCTCCAGAAAGATCAATGTCTCCCGGTATAGCAACATAAAACCAGCAGGTTTCAGTCACCAGGGGCCCAGTACCATTCTGTGCCAGTGAACAAGTAGGTAGCTCCATTCCATTTCGTTAGCAGCAAACAGTGGAAAGAAATGTTAGTAAAAGGAAGAGTTTCCTTAGCAAGGTGCACAGGGAGCTGGGAGATGATTTTAAGAAGCATGTAAGGGGCAGCGGAACTCTGGGTGCATCTGCACTGAAATTCTAAAAATGAGGACATGCTAAACCAGGGGTGGGAAACCTTTGGCCAGCTAGGCCTCCCCATTTAGCCCATGAAGCCGTTTTGGGAAAGCCATGACTAGGGTAGGGCTTCAAAGGAACAACTGGGCACTTAAAGTGGGCCCCCAACTCTACCTTTGCTGGAGGCTTGTTCAACTATGGGGACATTCAGTGAAAACCACTTCTCTGTCCCCATGCTGCTCTTTGAATCTGCCCACCATGGCTCCTTTCTACCCCAACATTGTAGGTGCCCTTTGCAAAAGTGCTCTTTGAAACAGTTGTCTCCTTTAAACACTGGAGTGAGCAGGCAGGTGGCCAGTGGTCTAAAGCAGTGTTTCCCAACCTTGTGCCTCCAGCTGTTTTTGGACTACAATTCCCATCATCCCTTGCCACTGGTCTTGCTAGTCAGGGATGATGGGAGTTGTAGTTCAAAAACAGCTGGAGGCACAAGGTTGGGAAACACTGGTCTAAAGGAGAAGAGAGGTCACTGCTTCAAAGAGCACTTTTGCAAAGACCTACAAAACTGTGCAAGTGATTTTGACAGGTGGGTGCCCCACCCACCTGTCCACTGTGTGAGATCACAATAATGCCGCGTGGTTTACAGGTGACTGGCCCTCAATAAGGATCTGCCCTGTGGAGCCACAAAGTTTCGCCACAAATTGCCTTATAACAAAAGGAAGCATCAGCATAGCTCATTTCAGTTACAAACATCCTTTTGAAAGACCTTTCCTCTGAGTAGAAAATGTTTTAGTTCCAATATTTAACAGCAAACTGAAATATATATTAGGCACTACATATTAAATGTGATTTAAAAAATACTGAAACGAGGAAGAGTCTGTATGTAAGGAGGAAAAATGGGTGTGGGAATTCAAGATGAAAGGGTATGGAAATCTCACCCCACTCAAGACTACATGTCTCCACCGCTCATTTAAGAACTTTTTATTAGTACAAAGAGGTTCACATGCTGCTTTGGGAGGAGACTTCCAAGATTTAAGTCTTGTATTACATATAAAATATTACAAGCCACTCACAAATAACTCAAAGCAAAGGCTGCACCATGTTGATAGCAAAGAGCTCCATATAATTTCTTCACACCACACTGGGTCAACTGGGCTCAACTCAGCTGCCCTTTCAACCTGACAAACACCCCTACTGCAAGCAGTCCGAAAGGCTAAAGTCCTCACAACCCATGACTTGAGAACTTTTGTCCTATACCTTTGCAGGGAATTAGAGAATTCAGCATGAACCACAACACTGCAAAGCTTTAGGGTCTCAAAGGTTGACCTGCTGCTGGATTGCCTCTGAACACGACACCCAAACATGTACAAAACATTTCTTAAGCAAAAAGATGGGGAGAGTGTCTGCGGAGAAACGAAAGCCTACTTGCCACCTCCCCAGTGGAATTCCATCCTCAAGTTCTCAAAACACAAAAAGGTCCATATGGATCCCTGCTACTGAGGGGGAAGGCATTAGGCAGGGGAAGGAATAAGATAGGGATGGTGTACCTATGGCCCTCCAGATGTTGCTGAAGTCCAACTCTCCAGCCATCATGGCCCACTGTTCAGGGAAGACGGGAGTTGTAGTGTTCAAACAACATCTGGGGGAGAGGTCAGTGGTTCTTCACCCCTGAATTATGTACCTCCTCTCAATTGTGAGTTGTGACTTCTGGAAGCTTTTCTGAAAATGAGAAAGTTACTGATTTTTCAGGTAATGGCCAGCTATGCTCCAAGAGGAAAATGGCACTAGGGGGGCAAGGGCCACTCATGTAAATGTAGGCAGGGTGTAATGCAACAGCAAAGCGTGCACCAGGCTACTAGATTATCTTTATGGGCTAGGGAGAAGTTCTCAGCACATTCATACTGCTGATGCTGCATCGTCATCACAGCTGCACCATTAAATGGCCAACCATGGAACTCTAGCCAGAGTTGCTTCCGGCACCCTGGAAGGGCTGGCAAACCCTGCTGACAGATTGAGCAGTGCTGTTTGGGATTCTTTGCATGCTGCTGCCTTCCATGGAAGGGATGGGGTGATATAAATAGGAAACACATGTGCCAGTTGCATCACCAGAAAGGGTACGCATCCACCCCCAATGCTCCTCTTGATCCCCGCTGCTTGAGGACGGCATTGCATCTGTCCAAGCAATTGCTATTTCAGGAATGCATGGTGAACTCTGCATTCAGATGCTACAGCGCCAACAAAGGACTCCCTCTTCCCCCCAAGCTAGCAGAAGAAAAAAGACCTTTGGCCATTTTACACAACCTCACAGTAATCAGCACGACATGCGGGCAGGGCCCTGGTGACAAATTATTAACTAGCCGTGACAGGCCAGGCGTTGACTGGTGTTGCTTCTAATTCCTTCTGAAGTGCTTGAACTTTCCAGATGTAATCTGGCTGGAAGTAGAAATTAAGTTAGGACACAACGGCCATGTGAATGAATCAGCTTGCTTTCGTGCCTCTTCTCATCAGAACTGTGTGCACTCTGTGTAACATGATAAAAGGTCCGAGTCCTGGATCTCAATATATTTAAATCCTGTAATGAGAATTCATGCAACTCAGGCTCATTTTATATTCTGACTCCACATTTCCACAAGGAAGAAGCGTTGTTGGGGGAATGGAGCAAGGAGAGAAAGAGAGGCATGAAGATACTATCATACTCCCCTAAGAAACCACGAGGACTAGAAACCTGCCTTTGTTTCATTGCAATATTAATAGGTACCACTTATTAGCACTTCAAGGCCACTTAAAAAGTACTGTATTCAAATGAGCTTTCATGTGCCTCATGTATCATGAAGTTTCACATGCCTCCTCAGTCATCCTTACAATACTCTATTACCACCATTTTGCTGATGGGAAGGGGGATGCTGCCTTTTACAACGTCAGGCCAAGGCAAGAGGCTCCCCATCTCAGTATTAGCTACACTGACTGGCAGCGGCTTTCCAGAGTATCTTTCCCAGCCCTACCTGGAGGTCTTGAGGATTGAACCTGGAACCTTCTAGATGCAGAGCAGGAGCTCTACCACTGAGCAACACCCTTTCCTAGAAGGGGGAACAGGTGGACTATTGTGGCTTGCTTTATACAACCCATGAGATGATGGCAGAGATGAGATTTTGAACTAAGGATTTTGCCAGTCTCTTACCATGTTATACAGTCGTACCTTGGAACCCGAACACCTTGTGAGTCTAACGTTTTGGCTCCTGAACACTGGAAACCTGGAAGCGAGCGTTCCAGTTTGTGAACTATTTTTGGAAGCCAAACGTCCGACGTGGCTTCTACAGCTTCCAAACGTTTTGTAAGTCGAACTGACTTCCAGAATGGATTCCGTTTGACTTCCAAGGTACCACTGTACAGTGGTACCTTGGGTTACATACGCTTCAGGTTACAGACTCCACTAACCCAGAAATATTACCTCGGGTTAAGAATTTTGCTTCAGGATGAGAACAGAAATCGTGCTCCGGCGGTGCGGCGGCAGCTGGAGGCCCCATTAGCTAAAGTGGTACTTCAGGTTAAGAACAGTTTCAGGTTAAGAATGGACCTCCGGAACGAATTAAGTACTTAACCCAAGGTACCACTGTACTAGCCATTACAAAGGCTGAGTTTTCTCAGGAAGCCATTGTTACACACTAGACAGACTTGCCACCACAGTAAACTTACAAAGCATGGAACACACACACACAGCTGTGCTCTTAAGGGGCCCCTCCCCACCCATTTCATGGCAAAATTCTTGGAAGGAGGCAAAATCAGAGATGGGAGTGTATCACCAGCCATTTTACAGTGTCCTGAGATCTTTTGAGGAAGGGCAGTATATAAATCTAACCAATAAGAAAAATAAATAAAGAACACACCATTTTTATTTTTGCAAGATGGAAATAGCACAAAGCACACCTCGGTCTAAAAATGTACAGGCCTGCAATTATTGTGTTCTTAAGGCAGCATTCTTTTTTAAAAAACAAAAACCAGATGGAGTTATTGTGATTAATTGCAGCATTTCAGGCTGAACATGAAGCTCTGCCAGACTTCTCTATTTATGGGCAAAGGGGGATAATTCTTTCTTCTGTCCAAAGTGCGTTAAATGGGGGAATCTTCTCCACGAATACACAGGAGAACACATGTGCACATGTCTCGTTCATCATGTCTGTTACCATGGAACAACAAAGTCACCAACGTCACCATGAGAAACCATTCCCATCTTGGGCACATCAACAAAGACGAGTTTAACACCTCTTCCTATCTACCTACTACTTGCAAGAATTTTGCAGTCAAGAAGGGAGAGAACAAATTGAGCTTGGCTGTGTGTTATTCCACACATCTGTATGCTCCTATAGAAACTGTGTGTTCAATTTAGCTGCTGGAAAAACTCAGCTCTTAAAAGGTTTCTAGTCCTCAGCATTACTAAGAAATCATAGTGAATACTTCCCTTCCCCCTATTCCCTCCCTAAAGCGTCTCTGAAGAAACAGAAGCACAATTATGCCAAGTTAAAGCAATGTATGGATATTTGCGTAATAAAGCAACCATGCCTGATCACTGGTCATACTAGTTGGGAGTTGTAGTCTGACAAAATCTGGGGGATAGCAAGATGGGGAAGGCAGATCTATCTTAATCCTCAGAAAGAAACCTGGATAGTGGCAGGTCATTTTCTCCAATCCATAAAACAAGAGTTCTACATAGGACCATAAATATTTATTTGACCAATGACATCAAGGTTCATAAATGAGCCAGGATTTGAACTGGGCATGCTGTTTTCCCATCCGACACTCTATATTCAATGGACCAACCTGCTTTCACAGGTGTGGACAATAGGATAGGAACCAGCTCAGGAGTCTGCCTAAGTAGAATCCAGGAACAGGGGCACTGTGCTTCAAGAAAAGAAAGGAGCAGCTGCAGGTATTGGGGTTTTCCATACATCAAGGAAGCAATAGGGCTATAGTCTTCCTCAGGAACACTTCCTCTAATTGAGCTACAGCCTCTTAGAAATTACTCTACAGCAAGCCAGGACTTAACCAGCAAGGGGAACTGGCTGATGCAAGTTAATTACCCGATGTACTCAAACAAATGGGCTTGCTCTTCTCTAACGACTCACATATACAGCCAAAAAGCAGTTAATCTTGTTTGGCATTAATACCAAAAGTAGATGCTGTGTTTTGTTATGCTCACAATCCTACTCTACATCCCCTGCGTGGAGGGGAGGATGGAGAGATGAGAAACAAAAACACACAACGTACTGCCACAACTTGCCTTCTTACTAAATTTGCTGGCAGCTTGAAGATTTGGGTACACATAGATTGAATTAAAATGGTTCTGCAGAGAAGGTGCTTGTTCACAAGAGACAGAGACCCAGGGCGACAAAGGGCAGGTCTCAGCTGTTGCAGGCAAGACAAGCAAAACAAAAGGCAAAAATAAAACTCATCCAAGTGATGCTGTTTATCCAGCAAGGCTTGAGAGAAATTCCAAGTGCCTAGCGGCTTGAGCACCTAAAAATTTACATCATGTCATCTAGGCCTGTTGAAGTTCCTGTACTTGCTTCCTACCCTCTTCTGCATCCAGCCACAAACACCTTTCCTTTCCTTTGAAAGCTCACTCCCACATTTCTGCATCTCTAAGATGCCTTTTCTGGCCTTGGGTTAGCCATTTATCCTGATTCTCTATCCCACAAAAGCTGCCTTCAAGCTTTTCAGACCAGAGGTCCTACCATTAGTATCAGCTTACAGCATGGGGTGCATTTTGTATCTTCCACAACAAATCTGACCCCCTGCTTTCCCCAGGCTCTCCTCTTTCTTCTAAAGATGAGCATAGTACCACTGAGGTTTGAACCACCTTAGGAAAGGCCACCTAGGACAACTGGGTCATTAGAGTCGAAGAGCAATGCATTAGGCTCAACTGTCTCCCAAACCCACAAGAGAAAATTATGGAGATTCAGATTTACAGGTCTTCACAAGTAGCCGGGGTTTGGTCATCCAAGTGTGAAGTATGACAAGCCCCCTCCCTCTAGCTGTCAGTTAAATGTCAAGAAGTACGCAGGGTAGAATCCAGATGTCTTGACTTGATGCTTAGCAATAAAACCATGCTCTGCGTCAGGAAGCAGAAACCACCACAGTGCTAGTTAAATGAAGCCCATACGTCTGCATGCAATCGCGTCTGTATTAAGGAGCCTCGGCTTTTAAAATCTCCTCCCGCCCTGTTTGTTGAAAGCCATTTAAGAATGAAATGACTGAAGCATTATGAAATGCCTACAGGCCTGGCAGGGTATGCAGGGGGGAGGGAGAAAACCAATCAAAGATGGCAGATTTAAAACAGATCTTTCAAACCTCTATCTAATTAGAAACATCTTGGCGTCTCCTGATGTGTTTTTCCCCCAGCAGAGCCATTTTATGAAATATACATTATCTCAAGAGACAGGAGGGAGGCGGCTTCTATTTGTCAGGCGCATCTCAGGCAAGAGCAGGGTGCTATGCTGAGGGAAATAATAAAACTTCAAAGCTAAACAACCGATTGTCATCTGAAACTCCCTTAGAAAACCAATAAGGTACAAGTATGGCTGAGTGCACGCTGAAGATTTGGGGTCTTTTTCACTTGATTTGTAATTCTCCATGCAACATGCAAAATCACCACATTTCATACCACAGGAATAAGAGGAAAGGCTGTATTACTTCAGGAATGACTGTAAACAGGATGGATATGGCCCACAAAAGTACTAGTTCCCCACAGGCCCTAACAAATCAGAATGATGACTTTTGCCCATCTCAAGAAAAAAAAGGTCAACAATCTATATTTTAATGCCATTATCTCCATTTGGGTTATGTAAGGTAGCAGCTGCACGAAAACACACACACGCTTGGTAATTGTGAAGCCCATACGGACAGGTGACACCAGTTTTATGAGAGAGCCTGACCATCTGTGAGGAAACTGGGCTGCCCCACAACACACACGTCTGGCCCTATGGACCACTGGTGGAAGAACAGAGACTCTAACTTTCCTGCAGCAAACAGGGCACTGAGCCAAGGGGAAACAAAATTGAGATGATCCATCACAGAGAAGATCCATTGAGGGCACCAATTTTGGCCTAGCACAGGGCGCCATATAAAGAAAGACTGTGAAAGTCCGTCCCTGGAAATGGTCACCCAACAAAGCCTGGTTAAACCAACTGAGGCTTGCAATCCTAGAGGTTTGGGTTTTTTGCTGGGGCGGGGGGAGAGAGAGACATTAGGGCAGTAGATACCTAGTCAAAAAGAAAAAAGAAAAGCTGCCCGAGTGTGGTATTCTTTCCTCATGAAGACAGCTGTCCAGATTCGAAGACACACAGAACCTTGCTATAACATTGTGCCTGTGAGCCTCACGCAGAAAGCTGCCCTACAACTGAAGTAAAGTAATATATAGTATGCTGCTTAGCTTCAGAGGAAGCCCCACTTAATCATTAAAGGGGCCTAGCTCCCAAACACAAGTGTGCATACAGGGTTGTAGTCTTTAGTTCAAACTTACTCACAGACTCCTTAAGTTGCAATGGCCTCTCTCGGTTATTCATACAGCCTATTGAGTTCTTTTCTAATTTTATCCATTTCTTCCTACAAGCTTTTCCCTGCTGAAAATCACAACAACACACAGCAAACATTGACAGAGAATAGGCACAGGACCTCTTGGATGGGCTGGGTGGAATTTGCCCTGATGAATTAAGGGAAAGCCTGGAGCTTGCAGGTGCTTGCAAGATGCTCTGATGAGAAGCAAAACCACATTGCACAAAGTACCGTATTAGACTTCTGCACGCCACAGAAGTCAGCCCACAACTAGATATTTGTCTATATAAAGGAAGGGAGGAAGGAGTCCTGGGAGCAATTAAACACCCATGTTCCTTACCAAATTTATGAACGCTAACAAGCTATTTAACCAACCACTTCAGGAATAGGAAAAATCCAAACAAATCTCTATCAGAAATTAAAGGGTTTGCTGGAAAGCCAGAGATGCCACCACCATCCAAACTCTGTGTGAAATACACTAGGTACTGGAGACAGTTCACCTGTCCTGCACCCTTTTCTTCCCGTAGAGAAGACTGTCCTAAATGAAATACTGTGGCTATCCCAGGTCCCTCTAGATATGCTTTCTAGAGAAGCAGTCACACACATTTTCAATAAGAGAATGGGGCCTACTCCGATAATGTTCACACATAAACCAACAGTTTAAGAGCAGAAATAACCGCTCATTTTTAAAATAAGTTTGCATTCCTGTTCCCTCTCCCTTGAACTCCTCTAAGAGAAAAAGGAAAGTTCAGGAGTGAAAGTGCAGTGGGAATCGGAAACTGAAGCAACTCTTCATGTAAGCATGGGCCCAGCTGGCCTCCGCTCCCCCACCTTGGCCTTCTGCAGGCAGCTTCTGCTACCACATTATAGGTGAGCAAAAAGAAAGAGATGTTTCGACCATCAAAATGAGTGCAGCTGACAGGCTCCGATCACTCCTGCAGCCTGTGTGCTGCACATGTGATGCAACGCAGAGACAGCATGACAGTTCAGAGAACACCGATCACTACGTGAGGCCACTGAAGCAGCATCAGGGTTTCTAGGACTGTTGCACATCATCTCAAGCATGAATGTGAACCAAAGGGCTAAGAAAACTTACAGCGGGGAGCAACGTATTAAGTCGCAAACAGCATGGTCCTGTGGGTCTAAGATGCAAGACATACTTCCAGCAGTCCAGTCATCGTGACACCGCATGACTTTGAAATGAGTCACGTGACCTCCATGCCCTGAAACTTGCTTCATAACTCTCGGGGAGGACACTTATCTTGTGCAATCAAAATACCTAAATTTAAGCCCCCAATAGGAGAGGAAGTCAGGGGGAATTCTGAGCTCAAATTCAAGATGTTAATACTCATTTGCACTCAACTTACTTAAATGAACTGGGTATTTGTAGAAGAAAGGCATGGTAGGCAACTTGGAAAATGGGGGAGAGATGGAGAGGAAAATTCAATCATGATGAGAAGCCATCTGATGCACAGACAACCACTTGGCCGCCAGTACACACACAAACAGCATCAAAAAAATAGACCCCACGTGCAAAGTGCACATTAGAACATTTGAAAGCAACCACTCCATGAGTCAAGCAAGCCAAAAGATACAGAGAAGACAAAGCTGCTAGCCAGTCTGGACACTGGATGAATCCAAATATTGCAACTATGCAAAGTCGATCAGTAGCTTATACAGTGGCAAGAAAATTATGTGAGGCAGCAATTTCCTTCCAGGGGCATAAAATGGCCAATGGAAATCCAGCCCTAGTCTCAACAGCCATGAAGACTACAAGCCTGCTTCCAAAAAATGCTTTCTAGACACAGAACCGAGAGCAAAACAAAAAACTGTGTCCTCTCTTTAACTACATGTCCACACACCTCCAAACAAAATACAGAGCTATATATAGAACCTTTGACTTTACTGAGTCTGGCAGCATAACAGGAAGTGAACCCTACAAGGAAAAACAGCACCCTAACTGCAAATGAAATTAAGGTTCGGCTTTCCAAACAACCTGCTGGTATCAGAGAAGACTGTACTGAACAGCATCAATAAACTGCAGTTGTTCTGACATGCAGTTTCTGAAAGCCTCCCAATGTTGACAGAAACCATTTGAATGCCACTTGTTTCTTTGGGTTCGTTCGCACCGTGTGGCTAGACAAGACAGTGAAGGTGCATCCCTAGAGACCAATCTGAACAGACTTGGTACCGTTTATGCTCCTTAGCAAGGATTGTCCCAACAGTCAGCAACAAGCTGCCAAAGGCTTGGCGGGAGAAGGAGCTTATTTGGAGCCAAGCCACTAAAAATGTATACAGTCCCAAAGTAGATGGCCAAGGATTTCAGCAATTTACTCACTCGCTACACATTTATAAAGATATCATATTCCCTTCTACCATCCAGATCAAAGCAACCAAACATTGGGGGGGACACACAATTCAACAAAATTAAAGACTAGGACACAGCTAAAGTTTCTCCCACATTGCTATGTAATACACTTGCCTACATTGTGATGTGATTGTGTTACATGGGCTACTGCAGCTCCTTGCCCACTTTGCACAGAACACCTGCCCACCATTTATTATGCAAGTGCATCTATCCATCACATGGCTGAGTAGGTGAAGCTACAATAATGCAGTCTCAGCTTTTCGCTGTTCCCCAAATGTATTCTGCTTTCCCCACCCCTGAACTGGGAATGCGGTGGGCAAAATAAAAGGCTTGTTCCTGTATTAAGAGCTCTTCAAAGGAAGCTCCCTGTTGCCGCCCCTCTTCTGGCATCAGAAGTAGAGCTGGGTTTTTGCCCTCCCGCCCCTGAAGCCAGGGTTGGCCTGGCTTAATAAGACTACAATATAGTACAAACATAACTTTTATATGCACTGCTAAACAAAACAAAACATTGTGTGATTCACTTTACTGAGATATTCACTTTACTGCGGTGGTCTGGAACCAAACCTGTAATATCTCTAAGGTACGCTTGTAAATGTAATTCCATATACTCAGCACTGAATACAACACTAAAAATAAATACTATACACCTTTGGGCACTAGGCAAAAACGTTCCTCTTTAACCAGGCCTTTGGCTGATTGGCATCTGATGCCCTTTTAAATGTGTTGTGGAAAGAGACCTTATTGGGTTGTCTTTGTTAATGTTTTTATTATGCATTTTGTGGTTTTTATATTGTAATTTTATGTTGTGAGATTTATGGATGAAGGTCAGTACGCAAATTTAATAAATAAAAACATCAGCATCAGCAACCGTTCATCAGGTCTAGCCATGATCCCAGAAAACATTTCATCAGGCCATGACTAAAAGTGCACTGCTACATAACATTTTTTTTTTTTTGCATACCATTTGGTATCTTTAGCATTAACTATTTTATGGATTCACACATGCAAAGATCCACTGAGTGTTAATGGAAGCTAGAAACAAAACCTATTTTCCTATTGAAAAAGTTTGTCGTGTTTTTAGGGAATGAACTTGGGAACAGGGAAGGTGCTGTATTCTCCAGAACAGTTATTTTCAATGACCCTGGGGGGAGTATAGTAGCCTACAGGGCAGCATTGAATTGATTTGCATGGCAGTGCAAGAAGAATGGGAAATGATACACACAAAGACACAAACACATCCAGCAGGCCAATCGCTGTCATGATTACATGTTTCTTCAAAATCCGAACCTTCTATCAGATCAGTAGCTGACCCCCCCACCCCCATATTAAAACATTTCATATGCGAGAAAACCCAATTCAAATACATTAAAAATATCAACACGTGAAGTCTAGACTTTGACATTCCGAGTCCAATGGTTTAAATAATTTAAGATTGTGATCTTAACCTGCTCGGATTTTTCATGGCCTCCATTTTCCTAATCTGATGCAGAGAGAGCAGAGATACACATTTCTTATTACAAACCTACAGCCTTAGGAACAAAAGTGGTCTGTAAACCTAGAATACATTAGCCTACAATTAAGGAAGATGTGCCAGACAGTTTGTAACTGGTATTCCTCTTAAATGTTCACGATATCCTTTTCAGCAATAGCCTTTAACCATGGACACACCCATAACATGGACTGCTGAGACAATAGACCATAAAAAATCTATTGTTCAGAAGTGGCTGCCAGGCATGTTTCTATGATGCCCAGATGTTTTCTGGGCTTCAAAACATCTTTCCTGGAAGACCAGTTAGAGGAAAAAGCTGGCTGCTGCCGCAATTAAGATGAGTTTGCCCCTCAAATAAAGAATCATTCCTTTCTGACCCTTTGCTTGCTAGGAAATCAATCACCTATTGAAACTGTCAAAACTATCACCAGAGTAAGAAAGTATTATTGTGCTCCCTAGAAAACTAAAAGCAGCCAAGTTAATTTAAGACAAATTTGCAGGGAAATGGATTTCTCATGACATTGGCTGGAAGCTTTCCAAGCTGAGGAATTACAGGGTCCACATTTCCAGAGACAGCTTAATTGAGTCTTCTGTGCTTTTTACAGCCTACTTTGATAAACATCAGCAAAGTACGAGATGGGCAGAAAGCTTTCATTGCATCCATTGTTAGACCCATCTATTCATTTACGAATCACAGGTTTTAATATATGTTTTAAAACAAGGGAGATGCTCTTTCCATCCTAATCCCAAAAAGGGTGTTTAGCACTGATGTCATGGCTCTAAATACTCTACAGGCATCTCTCAATTTAGGAATTGTACTGATGTTTGCCAAAGAAACAAAACTGGTGTGTCAATTTGGAGAAAGGGCTTAACTTTAGTCAATATCCTCTCCAAAGAGATACCTGTAGCAATTAATGCAAGTTAAATACACAAGGCTAACAAAACATTAACCTTTACCGAGCTGTTAGCCGGATGTCAAGGAGACATTTATGTCTCTCCCATTCAGTTATCAGAGCAGCAGCAGAGACAGCTCTTGAATCCGAATGGGACAAACTCACATTAGGGCCAACACCTGCGAGGTTAATTCACGTCACACACATTTCCCACTTTTGATAAATGCATGCTGTGCACACAAACTGGAAGCTGCAATTGGCAACAGCTCCTGAGCTCCTTATCTACTGCATGATTACAGACATGAGGTTCTCCATCAAATATTGCCGTGTTTACCTGTTTACTAGTCTGCCCCATAAGGTGACAATTGGCTCTTAAGAGTTAAAAAGGCTGTAACCAGTCCCAGCAACACACATATTATGCCCCCCCCCCCCACGAATATGGTAACATCGTATTTCTGATCTAACACATTTCATTCCAAAGGAGAAGCCAGGGCAAAGTCTTAACAGAAAGTGAAACCAAATTACTGGAGACAACTCTGAAATGCTGACCGCCTCATCTGCCTCAATGCATCTATTTTATGTGTTACAGGTAGCCCAGCTCTACAGTTTTATTGTACTGTATGTGTCTCAAGGTCTTTGTCATGATACCCAATTCCAATGTACGTACCCCGGAAAATCTTGGGTATTGGTCTTTTGCAAAGGAAAAAGCAAAAAATTCCTGAAAGTGCTCACCATTCAGGAAGGTAGAAAGAGAACATGATTCATGTGACAGCATAAGGAATTCTATCTTAATTAAGAGGCAGAATGCTATACTGAATAAAACAATTACAGTTACCATGAGTATAACCATTCACAAAATTAGCTGCAACCCTTAGGAAAGGCTATCCTGACATTCTGCTTATCAACTGAAATACTATGTAATGATTCCACATATGTTTGCCATGTTGTTCATGCACTGACTTGCAAATTTATGTGTTTCCATTCAAGATGCTCAACTCGCTAGGCATTACCACTGCCAGTTTTTAACCTTACCACAGAGCTGTCCCTTACAAGCTGTTTGTTCTAGCTGTGCATTTCCTTGATCAAACCTATAATGCATCTATGATTTTAGACAGAGAAGCAAACACGCATGTGTCACTGCAGTTGCGAAAACTTCAGGTGAACCAATTTTACTGCTGTGATTCCAATGCAAACAGTACAGCATAACATCTGGCATAGCTTCCAAATAGCATCAACTATCATTTTAAGAAGTTTGCTAGGATGCTTCAGGTACATATTTTCCTTTCCCTACAGACTACTATGCCGGATGACCCAGCTAACTCACCGATGAAGAACCTGAAAGCTGAAGCAATTAGGACAAATTCCTAGCATCTCCCAATTGTTTTGGAACACCATAAAGAATGTAATATGACGCCTATTTTCCCCTCCAAGGCAGAAATCAGGTATGACTTGTTCTAGGAGGGCCACACCTTGGGAAACAAAGCACTTGAACTCAAACTTATATGATTTCCATGTCATCCAGCACATGTAAGTCACCCTGATCAGTTTAAAGGCCAAGCCAGGTGCACTTTCATAGCCTTCTCAGGAAAGCGCAAAATGTGGTCTCCACGTGTTTTAAGCATAGTTTAACTGATTGGCCATTATTTATTTCCATTAAATGTGCACACAGGCCGAGCATTTCTGGTATAAACTGCTCACAGGAATGAAGTCACACAACTACGTTACCATGAGCATAATGTGCAATGGGCAGGAGCAATCCTAATCCTAGCTGCGCACCAGCACAGTGTGGTAGGGTGGCGTGGCCATCACCACATCCAGAGTCTTGCCACGCATGCCATAGTCTGTGCTATGCCGTCTTGGAGCAGCCATAGCAATTGGACCTGATGCCCTCAAATGATGGCAGCTGAGTCTGAAGTCAGCTCAGCTCCTACTCAAATGCCCCATTTGAGGGCTCTGAAAAGCCACCAGTGGTACTTCTGTCCACCCTTTTGGAAGACACAATGGGGAACTCCAGGGGAGTGATGCCAGTATCAATCCACAGGCAAAGGTTGGTGGAGCTGTTTTGACCTGGGCATAGGGAGACCACCGCAACCAAGTCCTCACTTGTGCGGCAGATCGGTTTTGGATTGCAGACTTAGCCCAGCTAACTAGACCGTTTCTACCTGCTTTGGGTTGTTTTCTGGTGGCAAATGAGAAGCACAAAGAGGCATGTCCACCGATACAAAAAGTACTTTAACTAATACATTCTTAAAATACAGAAATCTTTATTTGAACAAGCCGCATCAGTATAATTGACTTAATCTCTGAATGTGTTTTTGGGGTTTTTTTTTGCATAAATGTTCAAAATGAAAGACTTAAAAGACAAACATTCTTCAGGATTCCCAGGTATGATGAGCCCAATAATACAAACCATAATAACCACATTGAGGTCCTCGGAAAGGAAGCTGGTCCACTGGTGTGTGTGTGTGTGTGTGTGTGTGTGTGTGTGTTTTAAATGGAGCAAGTTGTATTTGCAGTAAAAGCAGTCATATTATGTCCAGATACCCCCACATTTTCACTACAATCATCGTTTAGCAAACTTAAGACTTCATCTTCCAGCATTACCCTAACAGGGAGTAGGAAGCATTCAAGCTAAAAACATAGTTATATGGCACTACAGAAAACATTAATCGGGGAAGCAGGGGGACAGTGGGAATAACTTACATGACCTTTCGGCCACATCCTAAAGATTTTGAGAGCCATAGATGTAAAGACCATTACAAAAATCTATATGCAGAACTTAAATGCTGGCGAAGACTCTTGCATACTGGTTTGTCTTGATCTTGGGAGTCAAATTTAAGACCTGCTTGGCTCTTTGAGGAGGCACATAGTAACACATGCACATACATGCCTGCATTCATTTTATTAAAGTGATCTTCCATGTAGATTGGATCTCTCTCTCTCTCTCTCTGGCACCTTATTATGAGCAGCTTTTCCTTTCCCAGGCAACTCCCAGTCTTATCCTTTCATCTGTGCTGCAAGCCTGATTAATTAAGCGAATCATTTGGCTAATGCAATTAGAACACCCTTCGCCTCACCCTCTGCCAGGACTAAAAGGCAGCAGCATATAAAAGAATCCCCAACTCAAATTCAGCAGTTTCCTTCAGGCTGAGGACATCTAAAAACTTTACATGTCCAAGGAAATTGGGGTGGGTTTGGGGGGGGGGGGGAGAGAGAACACAACTTTCCAAATGTCAGAGCATCAGGAAAGTTTAAAACAAATATCACCAGAAGATGTGTGCACACTGCCAGAGCTCAAAAGCAAGCTTCTTGTTGGCTTATGAATGCGGGCATTCAGATAGCAACCAGAATCCAAGAACCACATTATAGGCTCCTCTGCTCAAATCTCCCAGGGAGCCATGTACAAAGCAAGAGAGGCAGTGTCTAGAGAAGCACGCTTAGCCATCATTGCGGCAACACATATCGCAACAGCTCCAGCATGGAACACCCTGAGATTTGCACATTTTGTTTCAAATTCCAAGCCCTTGTAGTTGTAGGGGGGAAATGCTACAAGCACACTTCCTTGGTAGGGTGCCGGATTTTAGCGGAATATACGCAAGAACTACATATCTAAAAACCAGGTGAATAGAAATACAAAAGTCAGGGGGTGTTATGGGGTAGTACTGGTGCCACTATCATTGCTGTTAATCATCTGTGGAGCACTTATGGGTTAAGTGAGGACAACAAGAAAAAAAATTAACAACCCCATTTTCTGATTACAGAACTGAGAGGATACGCGGCTGGTCCAGAGGTACTGGATAACTTCAAAGCAGAGGTGAAATGCGAACCTTCACCTCCCAGGTACTAACAAACTACATCCTATTCACAGGATCATATCAGCTTCAGGAATTCTAGTCCAGCTCCCTGTATCCGAGCCCAACCTGAATAAGAAGAATTCAAAGATGGCTTACAAAACCAAAGTTCACACAAATCTGGTTAGGGTGTCATAATTATTTTTTTCCGCCCATAGAACATGGGGTCTCTCTTTAATGCACAATACCAGCTCCTTGCACACTGAAAGTAATATATAATCTTCCTAGCATGCACAGTTAAGTACAGCTGCTTATTCCAAGGTCATACAGAAGCTCTACCACAAACCCACGAAAATGAAATCTTAGCTGCAAGTGCCCACTTCCTTTTCTCTAATCACAAGAGTGTCGTTCCTGTTTGCTCATACACACAATCTGTCCATTATATAAGTTGGTAAGAAGACAGCTGAGTATGAGTGGGGGGAAATGGAAGAGACAGGATACGCAAACAAGAAACAGGCTCCTCAGTGGCTTCTTGGCTTCCAGTTTCCCTCTACCAGAACACCGCCCAGCTTCTTGTGAAACACACCAAGGTTCCCACATGACTCACTCAGCATACAGACAAAGCAGCAAAATGTCTGGCATTCTGGGCCTTTTAAAACAATAATAGCACAGCTATGTCAGAAAGCAAACATGTCAAGACACTAATGGTTTAAGCAAGAGGCCTAGCAAGAGGCAACATTCCTTCAGCTACAGAAGGTTTTCTTTTTTAAGAGAGTGCCCAAGAAACAGTGGGCACGGGGCGAGTCAGGTTCACGCAAGAATATACCTCCTCCTGTAACTAATAGCAATTCCACAGCTACAGTGAAGTCCATTTTTCTCTTTTCAAACTTGCTTGAGAGAGAAGCACAATGATTACACACCAGCACCATATACATAGCAGCCCCTCCCAGTTGCGAATTCTGACAGCTAATAAAGTAGATTTGTTCATCTCACTGAGATTCTCACACAATTTTGTGATCTCTTCACTAGTCACTTAAATAACACAGTTTTCCAAAGCCCCAGTGCTGGGAACATTTGTTTAAGGGTGCCAATTTTGGTAAAAATCCAGTTTCCCCTTTCCAACAGCCTATTACCCTGTATAACATAACTTTAGCTTTGTTCCACATTAAGGGGGATCTAGGTAATTTGTAAGGAGAGCTCATAGTTCTGGAACCTGAGACATTACTTATATCCATATTAATGCAGAAACAGTTGATATTCAAATCAAAACAGTTAATTGCAGAGCACATTTAGAGGCACTCTAAGAGGTCTTCAAAGATCATCAAAATTACTTCCTGAAAGTCATCAGAAATCAATTGACATATTGTTGGTCTCTCCACAGTAAGCTAAGGTTTATATCACACAGAGATTTGGTGAGGTAGGGAAGAGCCTTTGGAAGGAGGAGAGGGTTTTCACATCTCTGTACCTACTTGCCATTAAAAGGAAGAATAATCTGATTATTTTGTTCTGACCAGGACAATTATGAAAGGCATTTTTGCTGATTTCTGTGAGTAGTTCCACAGCTTAAAGAAACAGACATTCAGTTATCCCAAATATGCCTGAAATCCCAATGGCCATTATATTAACTCCTTTAATTACTTGCACTTTATAGGGAATGAGAGTACAGAATTGCTTCTTTCTTCAAAAGAATTCTATTAAAATGGCTGAGGGATGGTGAGTAATTTGCTTCTGGGACAACACTGATCAAAGGGCGTGTCTGGGAGAGGCATTACGAAACTGCAACATACAACAGGGGAATACATGACACAAACTCCACAAATGCTCTTTAAAATCATAAATGTGAAAAGTACCAAGGAGACTGCCACTCCTTATTCGCATAGGAATATTGTTAAGTCACACATTACTTTAAACGGTACACACGTTTCAGCTGGACACAGGCAGGTGGTATAGACAAGCTTCACTCCCTTCACCACCAAACAGAATGCTACCGAACTGTCACATATAGAGCCATGGACTATTTACGCCTTGACTTTCAATCCAGTGCAAGACACAAAAGCCCACAATTCTAGGAAAGCAGATTCTTGCAAAATTCCAAGTCAAAGACACAGCCCCAACTTTCCTATAAAATTCATGCAACTTGCCACAAACATGATCTTTCCTCATCCCATGTAAACAAGCATATTTGCTTTCACTCATACTGCCAGCGTTCCTCGTTATTCTGGAGACAAAAACCCATGACACTTCCAAGGGCACCAACCCCCAAACAGAAACAAGCACAACTCCAAACTAAAGGATCTACTTGTGATTCCACGTCCCAATTAGTTTAGCCATCTACTGCTTTCCCTTTCCCACCAGACGGAACTCCCCGAATCCACAATCTGTAATGGTTTGCCCTTCTCAACTTCAGGAAACACTTCCCGCAGTGGACATCCATCCCGACCCCACATCCCTAGCCATAACAAAGATCCTCCCTGCCAGCCTTTCTCTCCAGTCCTTGAATCTCTCCCCCACTGACCCATAACCCCAGCCTAGGAGTCAAGGACGATCCCTTCCCCATCCCTCAATATGCTTTGCAGCCCCCATGGGCTCGCTGCTATTTCCAGCTGCCTGTCTCCCCCGATCTGCTCCCGAACTAGTCCACCTCACAACCTTGTGCGCTGCACCTCCGTGTCCTCACACTGCATGAACCCCCCACCATCCGACCCCCGCCTTCAGACCCACTTTGGATCCGGGCAGTTGCACCCAACAGCCCCATAACCCCTGGAAGTGCAAAACCGTCCAGCACAGCCCCTTTAGACCAACAGGGGGCCATGAAGGCAGCCCCTCCCTGTTCAGCTCGCCCCCTTCTAATCCAAAAAAGGGGGCTCTACAAAAAAAAGCAACCCCACAGATACAGTCCCCATAACGGTGACCTCCACTCCTCCTCAGAAAGCACACGCCTTAGATGCCCTTAAGGCGCTAACGCTTTCTTGCCTGTCCCCCAGCCCCACAATCCGACCCCCACCCAACCCCCGGGACCTTTTCGCCCACCCACTCCAGGGCACTCCCCGTCCTCGCTAAGACCCTTCTGTGACTCACAGGAGGTTGGCTCCCTTGCTCCCACCCGAAAAAGCACCACAAGGCTTAACTTTTGCCCGCCAGCCTTGCTCCTGGGAGGGAGAAAGAAGTTTCGGGTCATGGGCTCCACTCACCCCCCCCCCGACCCCAAATCCCTCCGCATTGACTCCAATGCAAGTCCCTCCTCGGTTCTTACTTTGCAGTTGTAGTTTCCTCCCTAGCAACTCCCCTCTAACCTGAAGAGGAAACCCACCCGCTTTCCCCGCCAAGGGCCGCCGCCTCCCGCCAGCGTCCCCTCAGGAGCCCACCTAGGGCGGCCCCCCCCCCACTTCCCTCCAGGGACCCTCGGCCCACGCGCACCCCCCACCCCCACCCCTCCGACGACCCACCTGCCGGCCCCGTCGCCACCGCCCTGCTCGCCTCTCGCTCCGCTCCACCCCGCGCCGAGTGACTCGCTCCAACGAACAATAGGGGTGAACAGAGACCTTGCCGGAGCCCAGCCCTGATCCCCATGGACACAGGCCACGCCCCCCGAGACCCTCATTGGCCGCGGCGCTGGCGAGGCGGGGGGGAGGAGAGGCCTCCTCTCCCGCCCGCCACGCCCTGGGCTCGGTGTTTTAACGCCTTGATTGGAGGCGAAGGATAGGTGGCGACGGCACGCGGGGGAGGGGGGGGGAAGGGTGGAGTCTGGAAGGGCGGGTACGCGGAGCCGGGCAGGTGTGGGCGGGGCCAGCGAGAAGGGGGCGGGGTTAAGTAACTGTCGGCGGAGGGGTGGGGATTTTGTGAGGCAAAACGGGGGGGGGGGCTTCAATTTTCAGCCGTTGGAGGAGTGTTTGGGGGGGCGCTTTAAAAGCCGTATTGTGAGGGGGGGTCCAAAGAAAGTGATAATGAATTGGGAGGGGGTACAACTGGGAGCCTTTCAGGGGTAGTTTTGTGTAGAGAAAAAGGGGGAGAGGATTCGTCAAAAAGGTTTTCTGCTGGGAGGGAAAAGTCATGAGAGAAAACTGGGAAGCGGAGGTTTTTTTTGGGGGGGTAGGTGGTTTTATGTACAATAAGAAATGGGTAAGTTGAAGGAAATTATTTTGTGAAGATTGCAGGTGGGGTGGGGGGAGAGATGTGTGGGAAGCTACCTGGGCTGGCAGGGAAGTTTCGAGGGGAAACCTGTGGACTGAGAATTTATGATTAGTTGTAGGATAATTTGGGGAGGCTACTATTGAACATAGATATTTTTCAAATAATAATAATAATATGATTTTCAGTTATATACATTTCAATAGTTTTACAGTCATTTTAACATATCAAAACTCCCTCTTTCTGCGGTTCCTTTTATCATTTCCTGCATATTCTAAATTAACTTATTCTTTTATTCATCTACTTCAGTTATTTACTCTTATGAAACTGCAGGTTATTACAATAATCCTGCCAATGTCCGTACTGTATCTGTTTACAATTTCTTTGCACATATTCAATAAACCATTTCCATCATTTTATAAAAACGTTTGTTATCTTGATTTCTTATTGGTCCGGTAAGTTTCACCATTGCTACATAAGTTTTTCATAAGTTTTTGTATCCATCCTTCTTTTCTTGGGACTACTCCTTGTTTCCATTTTGGGGCAAATAACATTCTTGCAGCTGTAGTCGTGTACATGAATAAATTTTGATACTGTTTAGTAGTTCTACCCCTATAATTTCCAAAAAGAAAGCTGCTGGGGGTTTTAAAAAATGTTATTTTAAACATCTTTTTCAATTCATTATATATCATTTCCCAGTAAGCTTTAATCTTACTGCAAGACCACCACATATGATAGAAAGTACCTTCTTTCTCTTTGCATTTCCAACACTTACTCAATTTTGATTTACACATTTTTGCTAGTTTACTCGGTGTTAGATACAGTCTATATAACATTTTCATATAGTTTTCTCTTAAACGATAGCATGCTGTAAATTTTATATCCATATTTCACAATCGTTCCCACATTTCCATATCCATATTATAACGAATATCTATTGCCCAGTGTATCATTGAAGATTTTACTTGCTCATCCTTTGTCTCCCAATCCAAGAATATCTTATACATTTTAGACAGCATTTTAACATTATATTCCAACATTATATTCTTCAGTTGTGATATTTGTTCCCCAAACCCTTGTTTCATATCTTTCTTAAATTCTTCATTCAAATGATGATATTGTATCCATTGTATTCCTGATAAATCCTTAAATTCTTTTAATTTAAACTCTCCTCCCTCTTGTTTTAATAAATTTCTATAAGTTGACCAACCTTCTATCATATTCTTTTTCTTTACCGCTATGGCTTCCAACGGTGATCAAACAAAGGTTTTCACAGGGAGGAAATGATTTGGAAAGAAAGGGGCTGTTCAGATAGATTTTAGATAGGGAACTTTGGAGGGGTGTGTCATTTTATTATTTCTGATCTGGAATTTAGATCATTTCATTAGGAAGCTGCCAGGTCAGACTTTCTATCTAGCTTAGCATTGTCTATTCTGGTCTCGGTTCTCCAGGGTCACAGATATTTCCCTTCATGGGCTTTGCCATCTCAGAGCAAAATTGGGTTTTGCAGTTGACCATCTCCAGTATTGTAGGGGCATCCACAAGATGTCCTTCCTATCCCAGTGTTGTCCCAGACTTTTCTTTCTTTAAAACATAAGTTTTCCAGTGTGGGGAGGTTTGGGCTTCCCAAGGATTTAAAAAACCCTAGAATAGAGATGAAATTGTGTGCATGCCCACATGGGAGACAAAGGGATACAAAATCACATTTTGCACCATTGTGCACCCCCCTCCCATCTGCTAACTGGAGCTTTTTAACTAGAGATGCAATGAACTGAATGTAGGATCTTCTGCCTGCAAAGCATAGGCAATGCTATGGTCCCTCTTATTTAAGCAAATGGGGATTTCACTGGCATAAAACAGTGAACTGTGCTATGTTCTTTAAATTGTAAATTGGAACCACAATCCACAAAAACCTTTTAAATGTTGATCTTTTAATCCATGGAATTACAGTGCTTTACAGTTTCACTTTGAGGCTGACCACATACATTCTTAACCCTTGCTACTTAAAAGCTAACAGGGAGTGGCTAGATGGGTAAAGGAAGCGATATTAAATACCTCCCTTTGTGAGGGCACATACAATCTGAATGAAGGAGTAGTAAAATTGGTTTTGTTTTTCTAAAAAACAACAACAGCGCAAGCACTTCTGGATCTCTCCACTTTGGATAACTATCAGCCAGTTTCCATTCCCCCATTTGAGGCAAAGTTTCTGAGTATGTGTTGGCTACCCAGCTCCAGGTGTAGACAAATGATGCAGATAATCTTAACTCATTCTAGCCAGAGTTCTGACCTGATTTGGGAACTGAAAATGCCATTCTTGATGACTGGGACACAATGGCAGCAAACTTCTTAGTTCTGCTGGGCCTCTCAATTGCATTTGGTGCCATTGACCAATGATATATCCTTCTGGACCACCTTTTTGGATTGAGGCTATGGCACTGTATTTTGCTGGGTCTGTTCTGGTCTGAAAGTTACGTAGGTTCCAGAAGGTTGTGTTGGGGTGCTGTTTGAGAGAGCACTTTGAGGGAGCAAGATTTCTCAAGGGTCCATGATGCCCCAAGAGCCCTTTACAGTTACATTAGTAGTCTTCATGTTTTTAAGGACTCGGAGCTATCTTTAGTTCAGAGATGTGTTTGGGGATCAGGTCAATTTTTAATATATATTATTGTGACACACCTATGTTGTAGATATGTTGGACTGCAACTCCCATTATCCCTAACCACTGTCCATGCTGGCTGGGGTTGATGGACAGTGGAGTCCAACAGCATCTGGACAGGTTGTTTCCCACTCTAGTTCTAAATGAAATCACCAAGAGATATCATCTATAATGATCTGACAGCAGTATGATACCCAAACCCAGTGCTTTAAGGGGGGAAATGTGACGGTACTCACCATGACGTTGTTACAGTAAATGTCACACTTTTAACATTGGGGAAAATCGGTGCCAGTACTGCATACTCTGGAGCACCCTCAGAAAAAAAGTGCTGCCCAAATCTACTGTCTGAACACTGGTTTGGATGGCTTGGGTGTGGAACTTGTTTCAAACAAAACAAGATGCTTTTGTTCAATAAGAACTCTGATACTGAGAAGGTTATTTCCCCTGATCTGGATGGAATAGCACCCCTTCTGAAGAATCAGGTGTGCAGTTTGGGACCCTCCTGGACCTGGCTTTCCTAGCCAGGAATGCTTTTGCCCAACTATGCCTGGTGCATGAACTGCAGCTCCTCATGAAGAAGGCAGATCTGACCACTGTCACATACGAATGTTTTGATTGCATCCAGGTTAGACTATTACAAGACTGCGTCAGAGCCCAGTTATTTTGAGCATCTATAATTTGCTTGCTGGTAATTAAAATTTGTGCTTCCGATTATATTCTGAGTTCAATTCAAAGTGCTGGTTGTGATCTTTAAAGCTCTAAATGGAATGGCTTGGGTTCAGATACCTAAAAGACAACTTGCCTATCTGTTAAATTCTTCGAGTGACAGCTTTGTTCTGAATTCTGCTTTTTTCTGAGGTCCTGCTTGTCAGCATGTGGGATAGGTGTTTCACCATAGTAGTAGCCAAGCGCTGGAGTATACTTCCTTGATATCTGTTTGGCTCTTTCACTGTCCCCCATCCTGATGGGCTGTAAAGACTTGTGTTTTCCTACAGCTTTTAATGAAAACTGAGATCTTATGTTTGGTGTTGGCTATATATTTAGTGTTGGCTATATAATGTTGGTTTTTTGATTGAGATTTGAGCTGTTATTTTATTATGCTTACTGTACACAACTTTGGTGACCTTCTGTCCCAAAATAGTAAAGAAATTAACTTTACTTACATACCAACTACTGATTTAGTTGGATTGTGCTGCAAATAAAAGTCAATATTATTTTAACAAGCTCTCTTCAGGTATAAATTCAATTTTGGGATAATATCAGATAAACCCTGCAAAAAGGCAGGGTTCTTACCAACTTCATCATGAGCATAATTTCTAATGTATATGACCAATTTTTTTCCTGTGCCTTAAGTTCATTTCATCATATAAATCCTCATATACATGGTCAAATACCACCAGTGGAATTAGAAAGTCAATAAACATCCATTTTTTTATATTCACAGTAAAACGTAGTACTTCCAGAATAGTAAATCAGGAGAACTGCAATTCCAGCTGACAGGGTTGATATACCAACCAGTGATAATGAACCTTACAGAAGTTAACACCTGCGGTGGTAAAACATTGAATCCCTTGCTATGTAATATAATGCTCTCCCATGCACCACAATAATTATAACTGCTGCTAATAGCTACTGTAGTGGTTGATCATATATATACACCTGACAACACCTACCATCACCAATAGCGTAACATCTCCAAAGGCCTTTTCTTACTTTCTTCAAAACATGAACAGAGAGAAGGAACTGTGCAACGAAGAGTGACAAAGACAAAATTGAAAACAAAATTGCCTTTTTTTACGTCAGATTCCAAAGCTGGGGGAGAAATTGAGAAAGACATTTTCCCCAACAATGGAAGATGATAAAGGACTTCCCATTAGAAAGCAATGAGGGAAAATGGTGCCTGACCCGGGGGAGAAAAGGCGCACAAGCTAGTTCGAATAACATCTTGAAGTGCAACAACTTGCTGCCGTCTCCAAGAGGAAACTGATTAATGAATCCCCAGCTGCTACTACAGAGCCTTTATTGTGGACAAATATTGCCTCTCTCCACCTGAGATTTTTTTCCTTGGTCACAATTTGTCCGGCTCTTGATGCTCATATAACATCATGAATTTCAGATGTCTATGGAATGGTGTCTATTTAGTTGTTGGAGGTGCTTACAAAGTCAGATTGAAAATAGGACATGTTTTCTGGTAAACAAATGCAGTTATAAATATTAGTTGCACAGAACAAGAGGAGTCTGTGGGTATGTGTGTGCGTATCACTGATTAATACTAGGATTTTGCCACTGGATTACAGCTGGAGCTTCCACTGTTAGTAACCTAATATTGTTATAAGGTTCATACTTCTTCATGGTATACCTGTATGTATATTTAAGAAGTCTCATAATCTTTTCTCTAAAAGTTATAACACCTTTAGCAAAGTTTGTACACCGCTTCGTGGGGAAAACCCATTGAGAAGACTAATTAAACATACTAACTATGCAGTATGCACCAAGTCTGAAGAACAAGGTCAAATAGAAAAAAAACATGTTTAGTATTTATTTTGTAGCATAGAACTTTACTGTCCCTGAGCTTTGCCAAACTGTGAGCATCTCTAGATATTAGATGTTCTTCTTCAGGCGACAATACAAAGGCCAGGATTAAGCAAAGGTTATTTTTTTATTTCCTAAAGGTTCTTCTCTATCCAAAGTCCTCTTGAATTCACAGAGCAGCAGTGTCAATAAAAGCATGTTTGAATCCTGGCAAAGTAAGAACACTCCTTATGGGATCTAGAGGCCTGAACTGGCTGGGGGTCTGGGTAGCCTTGTTCTGCTTCCAGAAATGGAGAACTTCACACAGAATTATAAGACTAAGAGAGACTATTGATAGAGAAACTGTTTTTGAAAGCCTCAACTTTTTAACATTCCTGATGCGCTGCAGCCCTTTCTATACCCATCTTTTGCAAACAAAGCTGATTTGATAATGCTTCCTTGCCCAACAGAAATGTTATTGCAATGGGCTTTCATTTTAGGTAGGTGCTATTAGAAGCACAATATGGGTGTTTTCTTTAAATATATATAATGACATAGTGATTAACACTTGTCCCAAACACCTCAGGTGTTTGTCGCTATCCACGAACATTTAAAAAGGCTTTGAAAGTTGGTAGTGCAGGGATGAAATAGTCTCAGTGTTACTCATAGCTTGTCAATGTGGAAACTAAATAAGCACATATTATGTATAATTAAGTACGTGATCCCATTGCACCTCTGCAGACACTCTAGCTAGTAGCTAGATTTCCTGTGTTCCATATTCCTGTCTGTGGTCAGTTTTCTAGTTGCTCATGTACATCTTTAATTTTAATGCACTCGGGGATCGAGTCTATGAACATTACAATTCTGCATGGATGAGGTCACCCACTGAGAATTGTAAGACTGTTAGTATGCTGGCATTGTTAAAGGGTATGAAAACCCACACTGTAGACTTTGCTGTGTTGTTTTACTTTGCTTTCCAATGGGGGATGTACAGATAACCTTTGCAGATTGACCTTCTAACATTGCTTACTTTCGCTCAGGTAAACACAATAAACATTTTGAACAAATTCAAAACCTGGAAAAAAAAAGCTGGAATCCATACTCGGCTTTTCTAATATTCCAAATTTTGCACCTGAAATTCAGCTAAAGGGAAAACAAGTATAGTAAATTATGTATCTAGAAACTGTCAAACTAAACACTTTTCTAATTTGGGATTGTAGGGATTTGTTTTTTTGTTTGTTTGTTTGTTTTAAAGACTCAAATGAAACAACATAACTGGAAATGTTAAAAAATAATATAATTAATTTTATTCAATAGCAAATTTAAAAGAAAATTCAAGTTAAGAAAATTAGGGTGAGAATAATTTTACTCAAATATTTTAGTTGAACAACTTGGAGCTATACACAGCTAAACCATATATATTTTTAAAAACGGAATATATGCAAAAAAATAACTTCACGTTAAAAAATCAGCAAATGTGATTTAGATACATTTGCTAGTTAAGGAAATGTGTCTGTTGCCTTGTTTATCTGATTATCATACCATCCTACAACAAAAACACATTAATTTTCCAGCTTTAGCTGAAAATGAATTTTGCTCATAGGCTTAAGTCTCAGCAGGCCCTCTACACAAAGTAAGCAGGTATTACTGTGTTAAAAACAGCATGACATGGGGCGCTTCCAGAATATTGCTATTTTGTGAGTATGATTCAGTTGAATTGCTAGGAAATTCAGGTTGCACAATTAAAGTGGATTTAGGCTCTTGCGTAACAAACCCACTTCCCCCCAAAAATCAATTTTTTTTCAAGGAAGGCGGCAAGGAAAAGCATTAGAAAGTGTGAGATAACAATGGCTTGACACAATATTCTATAACCTCCCTGTAAAATTTGTTGCAAACCAAGCAGGATGAATACTCAGTAAACAGATTGTCTGGAAAGTGACCATGGTAAAGGGCACTTGCAAAATCTGATTCAGTCCATATGGACATTGCCAATGATGCCAGAGCTACTCAGCTGCTTTGAAAGACATGTTCTGTTAAATATGTTGGCATCTTGAAGCAGTGTTGTTGTAAGCATGTGGACCTTTCCAAAGTAAACATAACTGCATTCAGCACAATATTGCACGTTTATATACTTTCAGCCAAAGGAAGCTGATTAGTCAAGAATCTCTTATTTTCTGGGGCAAACATGAAGGGCTTAGCTTTAGCTGCAGCTCAAGAAGGGGTGGCTTTTTTGTGGCCATCCTTGTTGGACTCCACATCCCATCAGCCACAACTAGCATGGATAATATTCAGGGATGCTAGGAGTCCAGCAACATTTGGAGGACCACAGGTTAGCCACCCCTGGTATACGTAGTTCATAACCTGTTTTTCAATGCAACTCCATAGCCCAGGGACACGTACAATGATAGTAAATAAAAGTGCATTTTAACATGTGCAACCTATATTCTGCTCAGTACTACAATATAATTATAGTCAGCCACCACCCATTTAGGATTTGTTTTTTTTAAAAAAGGACGTGCAGGGGAGAATATGTGATTTCCAAGCAGACACAATTTATTGTTTTGAATTTCATGCTGCCAGTTGAACAACAGATATGGCTACAGAACAATACAATCGACACAAGACAAGTTTTCTTCGAGTTGGTGGCTGTTTTGTTTGATGGGGTCGCATTACCTCAAAACCAAATAACTCAGCCACTGGCTTAGCAAATTTAGACGGTCACGATTTTCACGGAGTATCTGTTTTCCTCATATCCCCTTCTACGTACTGATTAATCAACTGGACGACAATTGATAACAAGAGGCAAGCATTTCTCTTTGTCTGGCTCCTGGTGTTACATCCCCTGCCCAGGGACGGCAGACAAGAATTGTCTTCCCCATCCCCCCCCACCCCCTTATGTTAAGCAACGGCCAAATAATGACATTATCTGCCAATGCACTTAGTCGCCGGTGCCTTAGACAGCCTCTGGGAGCTGTGCTTTAATTATAACTGCATTTCCTAACAGGCTTCAGTTCATATCCCCATTAAAAAATATCAATGCACAGCAGCATTTGCGCGACACCAGGCCTGTCTGCCCTTCCCTCTGCGGAGTTCAATGGAAGCTGCTAATCCGCGGTGGGGAATAGGCTATAGCTGGTCTACATCTAAGGCCTTTGAAGATAAAGCTTCAAGAATCCCGAATTCAAAGAAGCATCAGGCTCAGACGGGGTCAGCTCATCCCCGCGGAATGCCTCATGAGCTAGCTAGAGGGCTATGGCAGTGTGTCTCGGTGCAGCGGAACAGCCACATTTAGCTACTATGCCCAGGGAGTAAATGGTAGTCAAATTTAGGGTCAAGAAGACATTTCTCCCCATTTTAAAACAGCTTAGTGGTTCTGATGGTTTTTGGCCTCCTATGGCGTCCTTTCCCCCTCGAATGAACCCGGCGGGCTTTGTTTCAGAGTGCATTATTGCAGACCTTCTCTTCTTCGACACATGGCACGGGTAACATTCCTGCTCCTTGAGACGTTGAATCCTGGTCTCATTTTAAATACCTGCTGAAAGCGGTGTTTGAAGTAGCTCCTTATTGTAATGCTCCGCTCCTGCCATTGAAAATGAGGGTGAGAACACATTTTAATGAAGGTCGCTCAAGGACAAAACACCTTGTAATGTTGAGGCATAATGAGGAACATCAAGCTTTCTATAAACTAGGGCATGAAGCAGTCCATTATGGAGAGCCACAGGTGTGTCGGAGATGGAGGTGATCTCTGGAAGAGCTGGAGTTTTTCTGGGATACTGCCTGTTCTTCTGCATTGTGTGAAACTAAAAGAAACACTGAATTCATTTGTAGCCCTTTTCAAATTGGTTACAGAGATTGCTAAGGTTTTAAAACTAGTTATCACTATTATGATGATTATTACTATTCTTCACCCGATGTTTCATGCTATTAAATTATTTTTTCATCTGGAATGCTTTTGCAGCTTTCATGTTTGTTAATATTTTCCATGACCTATTTGATAGATTTGCAACAGCCTATGGCCATTTAAGCAAATAATTTCATTTGCTGGCCTACCCTATGGACCTAGGGAGGAATTATTTATAGAACAGGAGTGTCCCAAATAAGAATCCTGAACTGCCTAGAAAAGGAGCCATTCCTAAAATATCATGTAAGATTGTATTCAACACTAGTCCTTTTCAGTGTAGACCCACTGAAGTTAATTAATTTAGCTGCATTAATTTCAGTGGGTCTATTCTGAGTATGACCAGCATTGACTACAACCCTATGACATTTGTGTGTGCATTTTGCCTGCTGGTGCAGAAATACAGTGCTTTGTAGTGCCTAAAACAGGCAGAGGCAAACTCCGGCCCTCCAGATGTTTGGGACTACAATTCCATCATCCCTAGCTAACAGGACCAGTGGTCAGGGATGATGGGAATCGTAGTCCCAAACATCTGGAGGGCCGGAGTTTTCCTATGCCTGGCCTAAAATGTAAAGGCACAATTGCCTGCATACCTCAGGTTACGTTTGCTTCATGATACGTTTTTTCAGGTTGTGTCCCGTGGAAACACAGAAGTACCGGAAAGGGTTACTTCTGGGTTTCGCCGCTTGTGCAGGCACAGAAGTGCTAAATCGCGCTTTGCGCATGCGCACAAGCACCAAATCGCACTGCGCACCTGTGCAGATACGGCGCTTCAGGTTGCGGGCTTTTCATGTTGCAAACGGGCCTCCGGGACGGATCCTGTTTGGAACCAGAGGTACCACTGTACACACACACACACACACACACACACACTTCTTCTGCCTCCACTTGTGAGCATAGCCAGTATCTCACGAGACAGGAACAAGAGACAAACTTGACTTTAGTAAAAATCCAGCCCACCAAACTCCTACCCTGCCAATTAGGTTCTGGGCTTTCCCTGACATTCCACCATTTGTTCTCCATGCTGCGGCTGATAACATCTCATCAAAATCCTTGTCTCTTTCAAAGTGTGTGCCACACTTAGACACATGGTTACAATCAGTATTGGTAAAAGGACACAGGAGGCCGTCTTTCCTTTGCAGAACTCTCACCGTCAGCTATGCCTCGGTTTCTCTGTGGTGTAGCAAGACAGATAATGTTCCAGTAGTCTGGTTCTTCCGCCCTGGGTGGAGGCTGCACCGCTCCATTCCCAACCCTGCCTTTGCTATGCTGTCACAATACAATGGACAATACAGTACCAGGCAATGTGATCAGGAGATTGCTAGCACAGCAACAGCCTGCAGGAAGGAGGAAGATGCGTCAAGTACCAGCCCCTCCGTACCACGCTAAAAGCTTCGATTGTTCGGCTGCGTTAACAGGAAGATGGGAAACCACAAAGCCCATTAGCTTCATGAAGAAAGGTCCTAAATCATTAATGGCAAAAAAAAAGTAGCCTGAGATGTCAACTCCCAGCGGCTGGCCACAAAGTCACTGGCCTCAGTATCCTACCAAACCACACTGTACAAGCCAACATATTTTCTTGTGCTGCTTTGCTCCTGTTTTCTCACAATTGCCATTTAATTGAATAAAAAAAGAAAGACAAGTGTAGCTTGGAGAATGAGTTGCCGGCCACAAGAGGCCCCATGTAACTTTAAGCGCCTGCTTGGAAAAGGTTGCCCCCCGCAACCTTTTCCCATCATAGTGCTGTGGTGAGAGAAAAGCTGTCTTTGGCTGAATGTGCCCTTCCACGCAGGCACACGCGGCATTTCCAGACATCCTCAGGGATCCGATTGCTTCTGTGATGACCGGAACACTGATTACTGATTCGAGCCAGCAAGCGAGAGTGCACTGACTTCAGTGCAGATCTTTTATCCTACTATACAGAAGATGGTCCTCTGTTTGAAGGGTTATCTGGCTCACGTTCAGATAAGAACCCCAAGAAGGGAAAGGAAGCAGGGGCCTTGAAACTGCCCATCAACAGTTAGCACACGGGATATTTGCTTACAGATTTCCCCCACTATGGGAGGGCGGGGTATAAATAAAAATTTATTATTATTATTATTATTATTATTATTATTATTATTATTATTTATTAAAATTGCACTGGTTATTTCTAAATTTGCATCTACACATTGAGAGCATGCAAAGTCTACGTGGTCTCTTTTGTCCTCTTTTTTATGATGAATTTCCTCTTTCCGGCACTCCACTGTCTCTGCAGACTACACTTTGGATTCTTTAGGAGTGGGAGACATAATTAAATTGGAACAAAAGGTATATATACGTTTGTCTTGAGGAACCACTCCTGGGCAACTCTCCGGGACAAAGTTGCAAGAAGGGCGGCTGGATGCACCAGGGTTCTCAAACCAAAGGACTCACCGCCAAAACTGCCCAAATCAGAGCCTTTGATTTATAATAGGTGTGAGCAATTCCATATGTCTGGTTTACACCACCTTTGAGCCTCTTTTGCAATCTCTGGGTAGGGCCAGTGGGTGCTTCCAGACAACCTGCTTGTTTAACACTCATCCAATTTGCTTGCAGAGGGTTCAGACAAAGTTATCTATTTAATGAGCAATCACTCCAATTTCCTTGCAGAAAGACTAGGTGACATTGTGTCAAAGTAAGCACTTCCTGCTGCATTTTACATCACTTTCCTTCTTGCAAAATATCTGGTCTTTTTTTGGGGGGGGTGAGTTAGTTGGACAAGAGCAGAGGTCAGCAAACATTTTCAGCAGGGGGCCGGTCCACTGTCCCACAGACCTTGTGGGGGGCCAGACTATATTTTTTTTGGGGGGGGGATGAACAAATTCCTATGCCCCACAAATAACCTAGAGATGCATTTTAAATAAAAGGACACATTCTACAGCGTGTAAAAACACGCTGATTCCCGGACCGCCTGTGGACCGGATTGAGAAGGTGATTGGGCTGAATCCGGCCCCCAGGCCTTAGTTTGCCCACCCATGGACAAGAGCTTCAATGGCACGAACCAAATTTGCTAGGATGCGACTGACTCCTCCTCGAAAGTACCAAAGGATGTGCCCTTTATGTGAATGTTTCACCCTTTTTAATGCAGAAGAGAAAATGGTGGCTAGGCATTCTCTGGCTAGTCCCAATTGGACATTCACATATTAAATCATTTGAAGAGGGAATTTGTTTTAAACCTTTTGTAAAATAAACAAATCAACAGCCTCCGTATAATAGAGGAAAGAGCAGCACCTAGGAACTGAATTCTTCTTTCATTCCGGTTTCATTTCAAAACACTTTTTGCACAGCTCCCTTGAAATAATGTTTCCTTGGAGGGATTGGAGTGTGGGTTCCATTGCCAGCATTTGCAGATAGATTCTCCCTTTAGCACGGAATGTGGGTTTTAGGGATGGCTTCACAAATCTTCAGGAGAAATAAACAATGGATCTGTCTGTCGGATGAAGGGAATCTCCAGCTACCCATCTTACCTGGCAGTGGAAAGAGCAGATGAATAGCCTGAAGGCATATGACGCAGGTTTTGACTGCTGAAGCTAAGCAGGCATTGATGTAAGCTGCCTGGATGTAAGTTGTCTGAAACCTTCCAAGGAAGAGAGGGGAGTAAGTGAAACAAATAAGCAAAGCACAAGACAGAGTCCAAACAGAGTGGCCCTGCCACACCTCTGCTTCTTCTCCAATCTAGGGAAAGGTTTCTGGCTCTTCGGTGATGGTGTATGGCCCCAGGCGTCCCATAGAATGCTAGCAGGGGTCAGCAAACTTACCACACCTTGGACCGGTGTCTCCAGCGCTGATTGCGTGGTGGGCCGGAGGACGGGGGAGCACGTGCACACATGCCATTTCCGGCGCACTTCTGGGTCAGAGGAGCACCGGAAACAGCTTGCGTGTATGTGCACAGGCCTCTGACCCAGATGTGCACCAGAAATAACGCTTGCACATGCGCACAATGCTTGTGCATGCACACAAGCTATTTCTGGTGCTCCTCCAACCTGGAAGTGGGCAGTTGCACAGTGCAGCTCCGGTAAGAGTGGGCAGTGGGCAGCAGGGATTGCCGCGGGCTGGATAAATGAGTCCCTTGGGCCTTATCCAGCTTGCGGGCCTTAGTTTGGGGACCCCTGTGCTAGCCCATAGGACTCCCCACTCCTAGTCCTGCAGAGACAACCCACAACCAAAACCAGAAGCTGACCTTTCTTCTAGCTCCCATCTGCCAAGGCAAAACCTCAAGTCGCTGCTATTTTCAGAATAGCTAGGGGTGGAGCCAGTTGGACATCGCTCTAGGTACCAATGCAGCATGCCTTGTGATCCAGCATGTGCCTATGACCTCAGACCCTCCAAGTTTCCCTATTTTCCAGAAGAAGAAGAAGAAGAAGAAGAAGAAGAAGAAGAAGAAGAAGAAGAAGAAGAGGAGGAGGAAGAGTTTGGATTTGATATCCCGCCTTTCACTCCCTTTAAGGAGTCTCAAAGCAGCTAACATTCTCCTTTCCCTTCCTCCCCCACAACAAACACTCTGTGAGGTGAGTGGGGCTGAGAGACTTCAAAGAAGTGTGACTAGCCCAAGGTCACCCAGCAGCTGCATGTGGAGGAGCGGAGACGCGAACCCGGTTCCCCAGATTACGAGACTACCGCTCTTAACCACTACACCACACTGGCACCAAACAGTCCCAGGTTTACAGAAGCCATCCTGGTTTCTGATCTGATCCCAGAATGTTTTGCTTTTCCTTAGGACATCCCTATTTTCATCAGGGAAATGTTCAAGGGGACATCTCTACAATCGTACCTTGGAAGCCAAATGCCTCGGCACTCGTATGTTTTGGCTCCCAAACGCTGCAAACCCGGAAGTGAGTGTTCTGGTTTGCGAACGTTCTTTGGAACCCAAACATCTGATGGGGCTACCACGGCTTCTGATTGGCTGCAGGAGCTTGCTGCAGCCAATCAGAAGCCGTGCTTTGGTTTTCGAACGTTTTGGAAGTCGAACAAACTTCTGGAACGGATTCTGTTTGGCTTCCAAGGTACGACTGTATTTTCATTGGAGAAATATTGGAGGGTATGTGGTAGAAGTATTATTTTTTTCTTTGTCAGCCCTGAATCTTCCAGCATTTGTTTGGAAGATGCCCCTTGCTCTGGAGCAGATCAGACCTGGAATAGTCACTCACTCCATCTAAACAAGATGTGCAGTTTGGTGTTAGAACGCACACCACCAACGCAATGAAGGAGGCTTGAGCACAAAATACCAAACTGCAGCCCCTTCCCCTGGTTCCTTGCATTCATGTTGTGGGAAGATCCAAATGGAAGCGAAGAAGCTTCTGCTATGCCCTCGAGGGCCCTGGCAGCCGATCCTCAAGGGCGACGGTGCTGGGCTAAAGGTTAAAAGGAAAGGGTGAGCTTGTCACATTTGCAGATTGGGAGCCGCGGGCAACAGCGCTGATCTCATCGCAGGCAGGGAAAGATGTTAATCCAGAGCAAACGATCAGCGTCAATATTTCAAGCAGTGCATTAGGCGCAGTCAATTTCAGTTAAGGCTGCGCCTGGCTTATGTATAATTCAGCAACGCAGCCCCGCCGCCACAGCCAAGGGGGTTCAGTTCTCCATAGCCTTATTGTTTATTAATAGAAGCACTACACGGAATGGGGAGGGGGAGAGGCTGTCTATATTAAGCCTCAAGATTACACACGCAAAGCCACGCAACCCCAGAGGTACCCACGTTTCCTCTCCACCACCCCACTGCCTGCAAGAGGTCGCATGCCCCTTTTTGCCCTCAGAGAAGGCCCAGCTGCTGAACACAAAGCTTGCCACCCTCAGATGAAAAGGCCGCTTTGAAGGCTGCATCTTCTCTGCAAAGGAAATTGCAGCGTTCTCTCTTTCCGCAGACGAAATTGTTGCTGCTCCCTGGGGGAAGCTGATTTGATGAGCGAGGGCGGAGCTTAGGGAGAGAAAGCATGGAAGATGGGGGCAGGGGAGACAGGCAGCAATGGAAGTGGGTCGGAAGCCAAACTCCTCCGCATTCACTGACAGGAACTGGGAGCCACTGGATGCAAGGATGGCTAGACGGCTGGATACTCAAAAATGGCGCTGGCCTTTACCCATCAACTGGTGTGATTAATCAAATGAAGCTCAAAATTATTTTGTGGGGTTGGCAGGGGTGTCATTATCAGCTTCCTGTGTTCCAATGACAGAAGCCAAAGACTCCAGAAATTGGGATCCCTGAAGAGCCCACCATTTTGCAAGGCCCTCCTTCCCTCCTCAGAATTCCAGACAAGTTTGATTGGGGTGGGGGGTGCGAGGGGGAGAGAGAAAATGGAAGGAAGTGGATGAATTGTCTTCTAGGATGAAACTGTTGTGATATGGCTCTCTTGTGGCCAATGAGAACTGTAGACAAGTGAAGGTGACAGAGGTCGGTTGAAATCAACATTCATGGGCCTTTTCGATGTGGGTCTTTCCACATGGCAATCTTTGGTTGCTGAAGCTGTTTTGAGGCTGGCGTTGGTGTAATATGGAATTTCTGAGCATACTGAAATTGAAGCTCAAGAGTGGATATAGTATAGTGAGGGGTGGGAGACCTGTGGCCCTCCAAATGTTGAGTCCGGCCCCCATCAGCCTCAGCCAACATGGCCAACTGTCCGGGATGACAGGAGCTGGAGTCTAGCCACATCTAGAGCACCACAAATTCTCCGCCACTGATGTAGTGACTGGAGTACCAAACTAGTTGTGATGTAAATGAATCACCTGTATTTCCATTTCATTTTCTTTTGTATACTTAGCTGCTGCGTGTGGCTTGCTTTTAATCAGGAACTGCAGGGAGCAAGGGTGGGGGCTTAACCTTTTCATCTGCTGCCACAGTTGTGCTTTGCAGCTTCTGCTATTGGCCCAGATAGGAGAGCTCCCTGTGGCATCAATGGAAGATTCCTTTCCCCAGCTGATAGCAACCGGGGCAGGGGATGGCGGCATTTTCTTCATAAGCACGGTCCATGTGGGAACGGTTTAAAAGCAACACGCCCACATGCCATGTCCTGACCCAGACCCTCCAGTGTCCCTGTTTTCCAGGGACAGTCCCAGATTTACAGAAGCCATCACAGTTTCCAGTTTGATCCCAGAATGCCTCGCTTTTCCTTAGGATGTCCCTGTTTTCATTGGAGAATGGAACGTCAGATGGACGGGGTATTATTATTATTATTATTATTATTATTATTATTATTATTATTATTGTGGTACCTCTGGTTAAGAACTTAATTCGTTCTGGAGATCTGTTCTTAACCTGAAACTGTTCTTAATCTGAGGTACCACTTTAGCTAATGGGGCCTCCCGCTGCTGTGTGATTTCTGTTCCCATCCTGAAGCAAAGTTCTTAACCCGAGGTACTATTTCTGGGTTAGTGGAGTCTGTAACCTGAAGCGTCTGTAACCGGAGGTACCACTGGATGGTGATGATGGAACAGGGCGTTCCTATTTTCATCGGAGAAATGTTGCAGGGTATGAAATCCCTCCTCCTTTGGTGACAATTAAAGTAAGAAACAGAGCTGCAAGGGAAATGCTAAGGGCCACATCCAGTATGGTCCCAGGCACTGGTGAATGGTGGCTATTGGGGCTGGTAGGGGGGAAGGAGGAGGAGGAGGAGGAGGAGGAGGGGAGTTTGGATTTGATATCCCGCTTTATCACTACCCTAAGGAGTCTCAAAGCGGCTAACACTCTCCTTTCCCTTCCTCCCCCACAACAAACACTCTGTGAGGTGAGTGGGGCTGAGAGACTTCAAAGAAGTGTGACTGGCCCAAGGTCACCCAGATGCATGTGGAGGAGCGGGGAAGCGAACCTGGTTCACCAGATTACGAATCTACCGCTCTTAACCACTACACCACACTGGGTCACTGGGAAGAAGACAAGGAGCCCCTACAGTAAGTGGAGGCAGAGCCAATGCCAGGCAGAGCCAGCTGAGTCCGGCCTCATCCCCATTGTTCACTTTCCTGTGTTCTAGAAGGGGCAACACTGAGACTAAGGAGGAGGAGGAAAATGACAGCCTGGGCCACCCCACCTGGATTGGATATAGAAGGAAGGCAGGTCGGGGGTGGCTGAGGCCAGACTGAAGTTGGTGGGGCAGTGCCCCATTCATCCAAATGGACCAGGCCTCCAGTAAGCCTAAACTACTGAAGTGCAAATCAGGAAGTCGTCCATTTCAATGTCTCCTCCATGACAAACTCTCTCTGCTTGTCCTTAGGCAACCCATTATTCCAGCAGCTTCGCTGAGAAAGACACCTGCCTACCCATTCAGGCGGCTGTTATAAGGATTAAAATACGGCAATGCATTTAATTTCTAATATAGCATTTTACTGTTATGTTTCTTTTAAATGTGAGCCACTTTGGGAAATTAGTGTGAAAAATCAGAGTGTGAATAACCTGGGAATAAATACATAAATGAAAAGGGATCTTCCTTGCATTTCATTATTACATTTCTATTAAAGTGCTATATAAATGCTGTCATTAGTATTCCTACATGAAAGCTGGGTAGATTGATTTAAAACAAGGCAATTGAAAGCTGGCTGCCAAGTTCCTCATCATGTTAAAATTTGTATTATTCTTTTTAATCGTTTAATCCAGCCTAGATGAAAAAGAAGACAGCAACAGTGTAATCCTATGCATTCCCCCCCCCCCCCACTCAGCAGTAAGTCTTACAGTTTTCAGTTGGTCTTATGCTTAGGTAACTGTATAGAATTGCTCTGCATATTTGACTTTTCCTTCTGAAAATGAGTGGTGGCTTTGTATTATTAAGCTGTCCTCTCTATTTAAAAACAAATGTAGCTGCGGCTGCATTCACACTACAGTTTATTCCATTTCCCCAGTGTTTCCCTAACTCTTAATTTCCGTATTATAATTGAGATTTCACATGACGTGAAAGCCACTTCTGGAAATCTAGTGGAATATAGTGGAAATTTAGCGCTTATTTCCATGTTAATTGCCTCCAGGAAAAAATCTGCTCGCAAGCCCATTAAGCCAGAAAATTGCAGGAATAAAGTGACAAAATCTGTTATTTCCTGCTGTTTTCATGGGTGCATCACGGAGGAGCAGTAGTGAGAGGGAAGTTGTTCACGGATGTGTATTCTTGTGTTACCACACTCACCGCTATGAATGAAATTTAATACAGCGTACATACCAGTATAGTCATACCTTGGGTTACAGATGCTTCAGGTTGCGTGTTTTCGGGTTGTGCACCATGCCGAACCCACAAGTACTGGAATGGGTTACTTCAGGGTTTTGGCACTCGTGCATGCGCAGAAGCGCTAAATTGCACTTTGCGCATGAGCAGAAGCGCTGAATCGTGACCTGGGCGTGTGCAGACGTGGCGCTGTGGGTTGCGAATGTGCCTCCCGCACGGATCATGTTCGCAACCCGAGCGTCCACTGTATATTGATCAAAAAAAGGAGCAGTTGCATAACATCAGGTACTGTATTACAAATGGGAATGTTAGAAAACAGAAGTGCTAGCATTATAATCAGGAAAATGAATACAATACTTCCCATGTTAAATAGGAGGCTGTGAATGTCAGGGAGGAATATGGGCAATGCCAGGGTGCGGGGAGGAGGGCAAGTGCCCCCATCCAAACAAGGAGCTCACCCTGCCGCAAGCCCCTGCCCCATTGCGAGACACTTCAGTAACATATACTGTTGTTGTTTTTTCACTTTCAGAGATCTTAACATGTGGGATACAACTCACTCACTTAGAAATATACTTTGCCCCTTCTGTCCTTGCCTCAAAATGTTTTCCTGTGCTACCACAGGATAGGCATGGTGTGGGGTAGAGAGGATCCATATGAACCTGCCCGGACCCTGATATCATCTTCTAAGGCCCTTCTTCGTGTGCCTCCTCCACAAGATGTCCAGAGGGTGGCAACACAAGAATGGGCCTTTTCTTCAGTGACTCCCTGTTTGTGGAATGCTCTCCCCAGGGAGGCTCACCTGGCACCTTCATTACATATATTTAGGCGCCAGGCAAAAATGTTCCTTTTCCACCAGGCCTTTGGTTGATTGACATCTAATGCCTTTTTAAATGTGTTGTGGGAGGGGGATTATTGGTTCATTTTTGTTATGTATTTGGGGGTTTTTTATCTTGTATATTTATGTTGCGAACTACCTTGAGATGTATGGATGAAGGGCGGTATACAAATTTAATAAATAAGTAAATAGGGTCTGCTTAACCCAGTGGAGGCTGGTCCATTAGGGTGAATCGGGCTCCACTAGTCTCAGTCTGACCTCACCTAATCCAGACCTGCTTATATTCTTACTTACAACTAGTCAGTGGTGAGGTGGCTCTGCCTTTCATCAGCTCTAGCGCCACCTACTGTTGGCCTCCTGCCCTTCTGCCCTATGGGTGGCAGATACCACTGGCTTAACAGTTCTGCTTCTCAAAATCTGTTCCCTTCCAACTTCTTTTCCTCTTCTGATGAAAAAAAGAAGATGCAATTATCTACATCTTTTTCTCTCAAGTAGGAAAGTGTGCTGGTCCTGGGAGGATTGCCCGTGAACTTTATCTTCTGACCGTAGCATCAATAAGGCGGAAGGGTTATGCATTGCCAAAAAGTAGATTCTGATCTGATGGGAAGGGTCCCATCAGGCTTCGTGTGAGTGGCAGAATCGTGCAGTCTGCATGTCTGCGATAACACTGCTATGTTATGCTCTGCACTTAAATATATATATATCCAAAGTTCTGCAGAAAGAACAGCTGACCCGTAGATATTATGCAAATCATGCACATTTGCATATACTTGCTTATTTTGCATATAATCCATTCTGCTTCTGTGAGTCATGAGAAGAGGCACTGAAGCCTTGCCTGCCTCACGTCCACCAAAATGTCTGCTGAGATTTTAGATGTACTGAGCTGCTTTCACCACATGGTTCCCCCCCACACACCCACACTCATCCTCCTATCTTGACAGCTGGAAAGGCTAGAAAAATTGCTCTTTTTAAAAAGTACATTGAAATTCTCTGGGTGTTGAATTCTGCACTTGCTAAAAATGGCTGACTTTGAGTTGCAGGATTGCAGGATCCTCACAGCTCCAGGCCTGTGAGCACCAGCAAGAGGCAAAAGGTGCTGCGATAGACTTTACCTAACTGGCTCATCCAAATGGAAAAAAAACAAGGCGTGTGTGCGTCCACTATGGGTGTGGCAGATATGGCATGCAAACCTCTGGGCCAGTGGAGACTGGTCCAATAGGGTAAATGGACCAACCAACCACTTACCTGCTTTCTTACTTATATCCAGCCTGGCAGAGTGACGTGAGTGGTGGGATGGCCCTGGCTGTCATCTTTAGGAGGGGTCCTAGAGCTTAGTTTAGTTCCTGCAGAACGCAGCAGGGAGGAGGGTGGCGACCCAACTAGAATTAGTTGGCTTCACCTGTTACTGTCTGGCTCCATGCATCTTGGTGCCTGTGGTTTTGCAAATGTCAACTCCCTTTCCACACTTCCAGTTCAGATGCAGGAAACGCACACCTGAGCACCTGCAATGCAAGACTCTGGTGCTCTCCAAGACAACCTGCTTCCCCGTTTCTCCTGATTTGTTTGCACAAAGTCTGCACTGGGTGGTTATGTTGGCTATTTGCTGAGCGCACGTTCTGATTTGTTTGCATGGAAAACAGACCATGTTGCATCAAGCCATCATTATCACACACTTTTCAGTTGCCTTTTCCTGCAGCTTACAGCAAAACTCTGTTTTTTTTAGGGGGTAGCAGGTTTGTTGAACAAGGCCTTCCAAACCACTTTAATTGCACCAGTATGTGAAACCATAGTTCTACCCGTCTCACAGAGCTAAAATCCCCGGACCCCTTAAGAAACTACAGTTCCAGTGAATATAAGAGCAGAGAGGCTGGAGGCACAGCATGACAAAGTTATAAGCCAGGAGTCCCTTTGCCCGCCCCCCAATAAAATATTCGATGGGGCCGTGCCCCCACAAAGCTGATAGCCATTGCCATTCAAATGGTGTGCGTGCTCCGCTTCTTGTGATCGATTCTGCAGAGTGGGGCTTACCTGCCCCCTCCACCAAATATTTTATCCAAGTTGGCACCCCTGCTGGTTCCTTAGAAATCTAAACTGGGGCAGGATACAAGGCGTGGGAGCGGGGAGGCCGACTGGAGCGGGAACAGGAGGCGGGATGGGTGTGGAGGGGGGAATCGGCGTGGCAAGGATGTGCGCCCCTGCCTTGTCATCTCAGCTCCGAGAAGAACCAAACGGAGAGAGAGAGAGAGAGACCGTCTGAATTCTCTTGATCAGATTCGGGGGTGCTACAACGCAGTCGCCTGACCCAATTATCAGAATGCACTCCCCCACTCCCCCGCCCTACGTTAGGAGCGAGCGCCTTGAAGCTTCAAAGCGCTTTGTAGCTGCGCAAAAGCGCAGCGTGCGCCCCGGAAGAAAGGAAGACGCCATCAAAAAGATCCCGCGCCTGGCGAGGCTTTCATCTTCCAGACACGCAGACACACACGCCAGCTGTCGCATCTCCAGCTCCTCTGTGTGTGTGTGTGTGATTGTGTGACACATAATGAGCCATGCCTCCACTAGCCATTTATTTATTGCGCGCCCCTGCGCCGGAGTTGGCGAGGGTGGGTGTTTCAGGTCAGGGAAGTTCAGGCCCAGCCGTGGGAGGCCGGACGCGTCTTTCACGGGGCCATCCGTGTGGGGGTGGGGGGAAGCGTTCAAAGGCGAGGCGAACACCAGGAAAAGAGCATTTTTGCCTTTGCAAAAGATAAGATTTGCACGCGAGAGCGCTGGGAGGGAAAGCGATGGAACGGCTCATGCGGCAACGGCGGAGATAAATATTATCTTGTCAAGTCCAAGATTTAGGCGTGTGCGCCAGGGCGGGGACGGATCCACAGATGTTTTTGATTCCTTTGGCGTCACCGAGACGTGGGTGTAAAAACAAAAAACAAAACAAAAACCAGGAATCCAGAGCCAGGAGGGACCTGGGGCTGGAAGGACGAGCCTGACCTTAAGCAACTGCCTGGGATCGCATTCCACTTTACGCAGACTGGACGGGGTGGGATCGAGGAAGGCGCTCTACTGACACTGATATCCTGCGAGAGACACGAAGGCTGTCAGAAAAGAAGAGTAGCGTTGCTCCCGGCGTGCAGACTCGCTCCAGTTTTGGCTCCGGGGGTAAAACAGGTCGGGCAGGGCTTTGCATTGTTTCAGGAACCTGCCCAACCTGCTCGACAGCGGTACAAAAGACGCGCGTGCGCGCGCTCCAGAAAAGTCAAGCTCCCTCGAACCACTTTTCAGTTCCCTTAAAAACGATTGTTGTCAGCCTCGGCGTGCGGTCTCAGTCCCATAAACTGCTGGTTATAGATTCAGCCGTTTTTGAAAGCCTCAACACCATACGTCTAAAGCACCTTGCTTCCCCCAAATAAGGAATTTAAGGGAACAATTCTGACTCTTTGGCTGCATACGCTTTACCCTTGACTCCTGCTCTCGTGTGCTTCCACTGCTAGTGTTTGAAGCTGAGTGCACATGACATTAGCCACAATCCATATGCATCCTGTAGCTTCTTGAGAAATGCTGCTCTTTGAGGCATTTTCCCGCAAACCTACTTCTGTCCAATTTGAAAACCTAAGCTACATTTGGTTTACAGAGGTGCACACATTTGAGACAGTCATTGCGCATGTGCAGATGTCAGCTTTGTCGAATAGGAGTTTGGGTGGCTGGAGACATCCTCAACCCACTCTCTGGTGTGTACAGCGATGTTTAAAAAGTGGCATGAAACAAACAGAAGCCGCTAATGTGCCCACTGCCTGTGTGTTATGGACTAGTTGGACACAGAGAAATGGTGGGAGGAACCAGCTGGGGAACCACCAAGAGAAGAAGACTCAGAGCCCAGGCAGTCGTGGTGGGATGACAATGAGTGGTCAGAGGGAGAAGAGGGAAGCTGAAGAGGTAACAGGGCTTAGTGAGCTGGGAGAGCCTGTGGCAGAGAGAAGTCCAGAATGAGGGGCAGAAGCAGAGGCTGAAGAGCAGCAGGGTCAAGAGGCAGAGGTGAGTCAGGTTGCTGAAGAATCACAGGTGTCTCCTCCTGCAACAAGCTTTTCTCTCCCCTGAACTCCCAGAACCAGAAGAGGTATGAAAAGGGCGGAGAGATCAGTGATGTGCAGACCTCACCTCTGATTGCTTGGAGAAAGCCCTGGAGAGGAGGAGACTTAGGCAGCTGTGGGGAGGTGGAGACCGCCAGTCTCAGCAACTGCTTCATGGGGCAAGACCTGCTGGAGATGAGTGTCTGTGCTCATTAGGGTACGGACGCGGGTGGCGCTGTGGTCTAAACCACTGAGCCTCTTGGGACAGTCAGCTCATTAGGCCTGACACTTCTATGTCAATTGTGTTTTTGGTAATGAAGAGTTAACTCCAAGTTGCAGGGTGTGATTTACTGCTGGCTCGCTTCTGATACTAGGTGTGGTGGGGAGGAGGCAGGGAAGAGGATGCCAGCTCCAGCAAGCTCTGTTTCTTAGCAGTGGTCTGTTTCTTAGAAGCTTTGGGATCCAACAGATATTTGCAGCCTTCAGATCGAAAAGCCTAGCCCTCATCCTCAGACAGCTGGGATGTGCTGTGATTCCACAGCAACAAACAAAAATGCCCTCTGCATGTGCACAGAGGAGTTACCGTCCACACCATTAGGTCACCTGTTTGTAGGCTTGGAAACAATTTACGAGCTTTGGCTACGGTGAGCAATAGTTCCGGATCCTTTCATGCCAGCCTACCAAAAATTAACAACTGTGATGGCACAAGTATATAAAGCCCGGAGCTGACCCATCCCCCCTCCTTGCCTCTCTGCCCGCCCCTGGGATAGGCCCCTGCCCCTCCTTGTTCCATGCCCAGAGGGGGAACGCACTGACTCAACCTTCTGGTTTCAATGCTCAAAGCCAGCACCCAAAAATGCCAAGTTCAGCAAAGCAGGAGGGAGGCCGTGGTGAGGCTGGGCCAGGGTGTGGGCACCGGCGAGCTTGGGAAAGGCCTCGCTCGTTTCTGCACAGGAGCTGGCTCATCGAGAGCAGAAATAGGCTTGGCACCGCCTTTGCCTGGGGAAGTTGGCACCCTTGGCATAGAAACAGGCAGACTGTTCCCACCGGTGTTTCACTGCCAGTTGGCCCATCACACACACACACACACACACACACACACACACACACACACACACACCTCCTTGCCTGATTGGCACACACAGAAACAAGGCCTTATCATAAGCTGCGTCCTTGGTTTCCTCTCTTCCTACAGAGCCCAGAGGAGAAAAAAGCTAGGAGAATTCCCATCGCCAGTTTCCAAAATTGGGTTACCACTGTTCTGAGGGGCAGAGTGAGAGGTGTGAGCATCCAGCCACAGCAGGAATCAAAAAGTCATCTTCCTCAATCTAAGCATCTCTACAGCCCAGATGGTCACGTTCTTGTGGCGAGTGCTGCAGTTGATGATGTAGAACAGAAAAAGAGAGACAGGGAGCATCAAATGTTAGCATTGCCACTGTTTCCCCCCACCAGCCCCCATGGGCACCACCTCCACTGAGTGAGGAAAATGCACTCCGCAACTACTCAGAGGCACTCTCTCCGTTCTTTATGCTGCAATCCTGTACCCACTTCCCTGGGAGTAAATGAACTAAATGGGGAGTTGCTTCTGTGTAGATGTTTACAGAATTTTCCTATGGGCTTTGCTTATGGACTGAGGTTCTGGGACTTATCGCTTGCGCCCAACCTGTCAGGGCCGGAGCCAGACACAGGATGGCAAGAAAAGAAGGAGCTGTCTAATGCCAGTGAAGCTCAAGGAAATGAAGCAAACTCGGCCTCGTGGTCTCAGCAACCCTTCCCAGTAGGCCTTGCCCCTATGGAGCAGTTGCCAGGACTAATCCCTGACCTCCATCCTCTCTAAGGCTCCTCCTCTCCTGGATGTTTCCCAAGCAGTTTCAAACCGTGTCTGCGCACCTCTGGCCTCTGTTACACTAGTCTCATTACTCTGCAAGTTATTGGAGACCAGGCAGGAGGAGAGCCTGTTGCAGCAGGAGACTCCCTGGATTATTCAACAGCATATTGACCCCCCTCATCTGCTTCAGCCTCAGAGTCTGAACTGCTCCCTGTCACTGGCTCTTCTTGCTCACTAAACCCTGCTGCCCCTTCAGCATCCAATTCCTCCTCCCAATCTTCTTGCTCTGACCTCTCCTCAGTGTCCCACCACCAATCCCATGGCTCTGAGCCTTCCTCCTCTGGGTTTTCCCTTGCGGGTTCCCCAAATGGTGCCCCCCCCCACTCCTCTTCATTCAGCCAGCCCCTGACACAAACTGGCAGCTGCATACTCCATACTAGAATCCTTTACCCCTCATCTCCTACAAAGGATTTTTTGTGGGGTAGCGAGATGGGTTAACAGACTGTGTTCATCATGAGGAAAAGGCAGTCCGTACATGCCCAGCAGCTTTTGCTTTCAAGATAACTGGTCCTGCTCCAGGGCTGTCATGTTTCTCCCAGCCTCGTAGTTCCTGTGCATGTTTTACTTGAGAGCAAGTCCTTCTGCGGTCCCAAGGCGAGGCCCGGCTCAAACGAAACCCTAATCACAGGCCTGAACAGGCTACCTGGGGTAGCCTTCTGGGAAAGAACGTAAGTGAGCTGCTGTTAACCTAGAGAGACAACACACACCTTACAATTCCCCATTCCTTAGAAATTACTCTCATGGCCAAGTGACATCTGCGCTCTCTCTGTGTGTTGCCTTCTCCTAGATGCGGAATGGGAGGACATAGTCATGCTCATTAAGTATTAAAAAATAGAAGCCCCGTTTTCTCTGCCAAGCCTGCTGCAACATGCAAGAGAGATTTAAAGCCATGCGCGGAATTGCAGCTGAAGGCTGGAAAATAGCAAGTCTGCTGTCCTCCTGGCTACAAAAAGAAAGGATTGGTAGGAGAAGCCTGGTTGGTTCTCACCTCTATGTTGACTCCAGAGTAGGGGTCAGCAAGGTTTATCTTGCCTGGGCTGGATTGGTCCATGGAGGTGCCTCCGTGGGCTGGATCGCGCGTGTGCACCTGTGATTTTCGGCATCTGTGCAGACGCAATTTCTGGTGCCACGGAAGTGAGTCCCTGTGCCGCCCTGCACTGGTTTAGTGCAGTGTGCAAACGGGCGGCTCGGTTCACGGGGCCGGTCCTTCACTGGCCACTTCCGACCCATGGGCCTTAGGTTGGTGACCCCTGCTCCAGAGCCTACCACAATTGTGTCTTGGGGTAGATTTATTTCTATACTAGCCTTGTGATGCTTGTGAATTCTAAGAAAGAAAGAAAGAAAGAAAGAAAGAAAGAAAGAAAGAAAGAGAGAGGGAGAGAGAGGGAGGGAGGGAGAGAGAGAGAGAGAGAGAGAGAGAGAGAGAGAGAGAGAGAAAGAAAGAAAGAAAGAAAGAAAGAAAGAAAGAAAGATCTTATCCAAAATTTCATTGAGTTATATCCACACAAAGATGGAAACCTGTTCCTGGATGTCAGGAGCCACCACGCAAAATTTGTTGAAGGTTTACAAGAGGTTTACAAAAGCATAGCAAAGAGACTTTTTAAAAATTTAAAACATACTGGGCGATATCCGATTAAATAGATCTTCTTATGCAAAGACTTTGGGCTGTGCAAAGGACTTTCCCGTCCTGTTCCCTGTGCACCCCCACACCCATTCCTCCTAAATCTTTTTTTTGGGGGGGGGTCCTCCCAACCTTTGGAGCAGATTTGGGGAGGCTGTGTGAGGCACACGGGGAGAGGAAGGGGAAGCAGTATTGCCCAAGCAGAAATCCTTGCGCTGGTAGATCTGGTAGAATCCTGCTCACAGCACATTTGAACAAGTTTAGGTACCACTTCATCATAAAAGATGATTAATGAAGTGGTGAATGACAAGGAATGATAAAACAAATCAGGATAAAAGTCCTAGCGGAACTTGCTGCTTAGAGTGGGGCAAATACAAAGGGTCACGAACTTCCTGCACCTTTGGCAGTGAAGGAGGCATTTTCGGCAAGCGTGGCTCCTCTTTCATTCCTCCATGATTAGTTTTGCGTCCAACAACATCCTTTTCTGCACCCTTCTGGCCTCTGCCTTTAGCCAACCTGCTGCTGCTTTGGTTCCATTAATTCCAATAAATTAGTAAATTGTTCTTTTTGAGAATACCCAGAAGTCTCTCTCTCTTTCTCTCTCTGTGCAAAGACTGTCCAAGAAGCTCATATTGTCGAACAAAGGAGGAAGCGGAAAAGTATCTTAAGTGGAGCATGTTCACAATCGAAAGATGTGGCAGTAGCCACTCGATCGCATGGCTTTAAAAAGAAAGGGGGGGGGGAGTATTGGGCAAAGCTCAGGAAGAACATCCGTTTCCTTTAATAGTGAACTGAAGCGGAGAGTGCTGATGGGAATGGAACCAGCACAAGGCTGATGAGAAACAAGAGTCTCTATTAGCAGGTGGTGTGTGTGTGTGTCTGTGGACTGCTGGATCTGTAAGTGCTTTTTCAAAACACACACACACATGCCCCCCCCCCTAAGATGTGGCACCTCCCTTGGAGCCCAATGAGAACTGAGCATACTTGGTAGATGTTGAGAGTCGGCTGGAAAGAAGAATGGAAAACCTGAGGGTGGGGGAGCCCTAATGGAGCTGTGCATAGCTTGCAATAATACTAGTACTGTACATAGCAAGCTGGAAAGCTGAACACACTGCAACATTTTGTCGCAGGTCTCCATTCAGTTACATAATGAGTAGTATACCTGTATACCTGAAGAAGCGTCTCCACCCCCATCATCCAGCCTGGACACTGAGGTCCAGTGCCAAGGGCCTTCTGGCGGTTCCCTCGCTGCGAGAAGTGAGGTTACAGGGAACCAGGCAGAGGGTCTTCTTGGTAGTGGCACCCGCCCTGTGGAACGCCCTCCCATCAGGTGTCAAGGCAATAAACTACTATTTTACTTTTAAAAGACAACTGAAGGCGGCCCTGTTTAGGGAAGTTTTTAATGTCTGATGCTGTATTGTTTTTAATAATTCAGTTGGAAGCCGCCCAGAGTGGCTGGGGAAACCCAGCCAGATGGGCGGGGTATAAATAACAAATTATTATGAGTATTATAGTATCTGAATGGAATCTTTGTGTACACCTCTTTGAAGAAATCAGAGAGAGAGAGAGAGGGGGGGGGAGTCGTCATCTTGATGGCCTTATTTTGAGCACCCAGCAGCTCACAAATGACAGAGGGTGAACTAGTTTAGGGGTGTGGAACCTGTAGCCCTTGGCCTAATGTCATGCAGGTGGCAAGGAGAGCAGAAGAAAAGTGGGCGGCCCTCCTCCTTGGGGCTGGTGCCCCTCCCTCCACTGGCATGTGGCTCCAGACAGATTGCATGGCTAAGAGAATGAGGTCCTTGGCAAAACAAAGAAACAAAATGTGTGTGTGTGTGTGAGCGCACACACGCCAGGTTCCCCACCCCTAGAGCAGAATGATAAAATTGTAGAGTTGGAATGGACTCCAAGAGTCATCTAGTCCAACTTTTATATTCTGATTTTGGTCTGTGAACTTGAGACGTTCGGGTATAGGGCGGTACATAAATTCAATTAAAACAACCACAACCACAACTCCCTGCAACTAACAGAATCTGAAATATACTCGGAGTCAAGAGTGGATTTCATGCTCTTTATTCAGCTCATAGTGGTGAGGAGGAATGGAAGTTCCCCCAGAACTGTCTGCTTTATATACATTATTTACACAATGGGCCCCACGCGATTGGCTAATTCCTGTAGGCCAATCAGGTTGCGGATTCACTTCCACCTGGAGCTGGATTGGGTGGCTCCTGTGGACCAATCAGACTGCTGCATTCTGGGTCCTATTGTTCTAGGACCAATCAGACTGCTGCATTCTGAATCCTATTGTTCTAGGACCAATCAGACTGCTGCATTTTGGATCCTATTCAACTCAGTACATAACAGAATCAGTAGAGAGTCTGATTCAGCAAGAAAACAGAAAAGTATTCTCAAAATCCCACACACCCCTTTTATTGTTAAGTGGGCACCCAAATCTTTTTAGGGGGGGTTGGGCTTTGAGGACGCTCTCGCTTGTTTTCGTGCAACCAGTCCCTTCCCTTCCTAGTTTTGGCTTCTGATGCAGCAAGGCAATTCTTATATTTTTATGCGTACAGATGCAGCTTTCGTGTAAGCGCTGGGCTTCCTTTTCCATTTTTTAAGAGCAAGTTGAGGTTCTCAGGAAGCTGATTTCTGCAGAATGCTGTAAGGATATAAAGGGAGTCTGGTCAGGTCAGGTTAAAAGGTCTACCTAATCCGGCATCCTTTTCTCACAGTGGCCAAACAGAAGCCCAAAAGCAAGGCCTGAAATTCCTTTGGTCCTGGCAGAACCGCAGCATAAAACAGAGCACACTGTAGGATTGAGAATGGGGATCAAATCCCTGCTCAGGTACTCTCCCTTAGCTTCCTCCCTGAAAAATGAGAATAGCAACAATGCAAGTGTCCAAAATCACTGGGAATAAAAACAAAGCTATCTGTCAATCATTTTTACCTGTTAAAATGATGTAAAAGTAAGGGAAAGGTCCAGTCGCAGACGACTCTGGGGTTGCGGCGCTCATCTCACTCTATAGCCTGAGGGAGCTGGCGTTTGTCTGCACACAGCTTCCGGGTCATGTGGCTAGCATGACTAAGCCGCTTCTGGTGAACCAGAGCAGCGCACGGAAACACTGTTTACCTTCCCGCCGGAGCGGTACCTATTTATCTACTTGCACTTGAAGTGTTTTCAAACTGCTAGGTGGGCAGGAGCTGGGACAGAACAACAGGAGCTCACCCCATCGCGGGGATTCGAACTGCCAACCTTCCAGTCGGCAAGCCCTAGTCTCTGTGGTTTAGACCCGCGTCCCTTTTGATGTAAAAGTAAAACACCACAAAAGTCAATACAGTGGTACCTTGGGTTACATACGCTTCAGGTTACATACGCTTCAGGTTACCGCCTCTGCTGACCCAGAAATAGTGCTTCAGGTTAAGAACTTTGCTTCAGGATGAGAACAGAAATCATGCTCCGGCGGCACGGCAGCAGCAACAGGCCCCATTTGCTAAAGTGGTGCTTCAGGTTAAGAACAGTTTCAGGTTAAGTACGGACCTTTGGAACAAATTAAGTACTTAACCCGAGGTACCACTGTACACACACTGTATACAATGTCCATTGCTACCACTGCAGAAAATCAACGCAAGGAAACATCACCAGTGCCAGATGTGGCTTATGGTCTTTGTCTTAGGTAGCATAAAAAAGGATTAGATAATTCTGCATTAGATTAGGCTAATCAACATATTTTGGCTATGGAGCATCTAGATGCAGGGGCAGTCCAGCCCTGGATACGAGATGCTGGGGTCAAAGAACAAGTTGCCTTCATGAGTTGCTTGTTGCAATCTACCTAAAAGCAACCAGCGGAGCTTATGGAAATGGGATCTTGGTCTGATCCAGCACTTCAGGTCTGCTGGCACATGCATGCAAAAATTTCACGTGTAGTTTTTATTAAGAAAAAATGCCACCCTTGATTCTGTATTCACCATCCCTAATAAGAAATATTCTCTTATCCACAAAATAATGAAAAGGAGCAGGACGAATGAAGAAAGAAACCCACCCAACACTATTTTAGTCCCATGGGGTGCAAGCACAGAGAGGCGTTTAAATTGCCTTAAATTGCTGCACTCAGCAACCTTGAGCATGTACCCAGTGGCAACAGTGGCTGGATGGGGAGACCTACGCCTTTTTCTCCACTCCACAGCAAATATTTGGGATAAGGGTCTGTTTAGTCCAGACAGACCCCGGTGACACAAAGCCAAGGAAAAGATCCTTGATTTGGCAGTATCAAAACACCGACGCAGAAAATTCCTTTTCCCTCGGTTTCCAGCAAAGGAGCTACTGCCAGGGCAACAGAGAGCATCCCGCCCCCTCACACGAGAAAGGAAAACGCCGTCAAAATCTTTGCTGTATTATGTGTATGTCAAAACATAACCCTTTGCAGGTCAACGACGCTTCGCGGTATCTAAACCGATTTCCCAACGGGGGAGAAAACACAGAATTAAAATTCTGCTCACTATAAACATCACCGCTTCATCCAGTGCCCTCTTGCATTATTATTATTATTATTGAATCTGTTGTGCTGCCAAAGAGCCGCTGAATTTGACTTGCTGGTGTATTGCAGGCCGGCTTTTCATCCGTGCTGCAGCTCAGCCTTGGAACCTCTTTTCCGTACCCGGGACATCTGACACGAGTAAAAGAAGTGGGCTTATAGTGGAGACGAGGGTATCCACAAGCATGGGCAGAGTGCTTTGTTCTCAGTGGTGAGTCATCACAGCACACATTCTCTCCCCCACCCCCACCTATTTAGGAGAGACTTTCAGGGCAGAAACTGTGGTTTTTAGGCAGGTACTTCTCTTCCAGGCTGCAATTCAAGCAGTGGTGTAGCGTGGAAGGTGTTGCGGGGTGTGCCATGGCCCCAGGCGCAAAATTCTGAGGGGGCCCAACAAGGTGTCCCAAAGCAAGCGCTGGCTTCCATGGGGATCCCTGCCCCACCCAGCAGCACAGCTCAGGTCCACAGTGAGCAGGCACAGATGGAGGGAGGCGGGTAGGCAAAGGAGCAACCACGGCATGGCACTCTTTTCCATGGGCACCGAGGGGATTCACCTGCCAAGGGCCACATCAGCTGGCCAGGCCCCTCCCCCTGTGCGGGCACATGGTGTAGTGTAGCTCAGCATAGTCCTGCTTGGCTGTGTGTGTGTGTGTGTGTGGTCTGGTGGCGTCAGCAGCTTGCCCACCCCGGGTGCCAGCAACCCATGCTACACCACTGAATCCAATGAACAATTGATTGGAAGTAAGTGGCAGTGAATTCAGTACCTCCGAGTAGACAGGCATACGATTTCACTGTTAGTCATAGAATCATAGAATCATAGAATCATAGAATCATAGAGTTGGAAGAGACCACAAGGGCCATCGAGTCCAACCCCCTGCCAAGCAGGAAACACCATCAGAGCACTCCTGACATATGGTTGTCAAGCCTCTGCTTAAAGACCTCCAAAGAAGGAGACTCCACCACACTCCTTGGCAGCAAATTCCACTGTCGAACAGCTCTTACTGTCAGGAAGTTCTTCCTAATGTTTAGGTGGAATCTTCTTTCTTGTAGTTTGGATCCATTGCTCCGTGTACGCTTCTCTGGAGCAGCAGAAAACAGCCTTTCTCCCTCCTCTATGTGACATCCTTTTATATATTTGTACATGGCTATCATATCACCCCGTAACCTCCTCTTCTCCAGGCTAAACATGCCCAGCTCCCTTAGCCGTTCCTCATAAGGCATCGTTTCCAGGCCTTTGACCATTTTGGTTGCCCTCCTCTGGACACGTTCGAGTTTGTCAGTGTCCTTCTTGAACTGTGGTGCCCAGAACTGGACACAGTACTCCAGGTGAGGTCTGACCAGAGCAGAATACAGTGGCACTATTACTTCCCTTGATCTAGATGCTATACTCCTATTGATGAGGCCCAGAATTGCATTGGCTTTTTTAGCTGCCGCGTCACATTGTTGGCTCATGTCAAGTTTGTGGTCAACCAAGACTCCTAGATCCTTTTCACATGTACTGCTCTCAAGCCAGGTGTCCCCCATCTTGTATTTGTGCCTCTCATTTTTTTTGCCCAAGTGCAATACTTTACATTTCTCCCTGTTAAAATTCATCTTGTTTGTTTTGGCCCAGTTCTCTAATCTGTCAAGGTCATTTTGAAGTGTGATCCTGTCCTCTGGGGTGTTAGTCACCCCTCCCAGTTTGGTGTCATCTGCAAATTTGATCAGAATGCCCTTGAGTCCATCATCCAAGTCGTTGATAAAGATGTTGAATAAGACCGGGCCCAAGACAGAACCCTGTGGCACCCCACTAGTCACTCTTCTCCAGGATGAAGAGGAACCATTGATGAGCACCCTTTGGGTTCGGTCAGTCAGCCAGTTACAAATCCACTGAGTGGTAGCATAGTCAAGACCGCATTTTACCAGCTTCTTTACAAGAATATCATGGGGCACCTTGTCAAATGCCTTGCTGAAATCAAGGTAGACTACATCCACTGTGTTCCCTTCATCTACCAGGCTTGTAATTCTGTCAAAAAACGAGATCAGGTTAGTCTGACATGACTTATTTTTCAGAAATCCATGCTGACTATTGGTGATCACAGCATTCCTTTCTAGGTGCTCACAGACTGTTTGCTTAATGATCTGCTCCAGAATCTTCCCTGGTATTGATGTCAGACTGACTGGGCGGTAATTATTTGGGTCCTCTCTTTTCCCCTTTTTGAAAATAGGGACAACATTTGCCCTCCTCCAGTCTGCGGGGACTTCGCCTGTTCTCCAGGAATTCTCAAAGATGACTGCCAGTGGTTCTGAAATCACATCTGCCAGTTCTTTTAATACTCTTGGATGCAGTTCATCTGGCCCTGGAGACTTGAATACATCTAGACTAGCCAAGTATTCTTGTACTATCTCCTTAGTTATTCTGGGTTGTGTTTCCTCTGCTGAATCATTTGCTCCAAATTCTTCAGGTCGGGCATTGTTTTCTTTATCGGAGAAGACTGAGGCAAAGAAAGCATTGAGGAGTTCAGCCCTTTCTGTGTCCCCTACATCTACAGGATGTAGGGGACACAGTGTCATCTACAGGAGCGAGCCGATTTAATGGAGGAAATGGCTCTTCTACCTTTTGCAGTGGTGCTGGAGAGAGAATTTGGGCAGCTGTAACTTTTCATCTCCACAGGAAGGAAAACCCAGCATCTGCTGAAATAATGATTCGGAGAATAAGGGAGATAATCAAGGAAGGTTGCCACCCAGACAGAAATTGGTCTGGTCTGACCGGAATTATTTTTATTTTTTTTAATCTTCTGGGCCTGTTGCCAAAACCGGAGGATGAGCAATGTTAAGATGATGATGAAGAAAAAGCCAGCTGAGTCTGTGGCTGCCGTCACAGCATGGGCACCTGTATGCTAAGGTGTTGCACTGGAGCGATGGGCTGCATTTGTGTTGGAGTTGCTGGGTGTCATCCCATCCCAGGTCACCCAAAGGCAGCATGACATCAGTCGACACAACTGGAGGCATGTAGGCTGGAGAAGAGGGAGGGTGCTAAATCCCACGACGCAGAAGAGCTATGTCGGATCCAGCAAGGGCCATTCCATCGTCACAAAGAAAAGATGTTCTGCACATGCTCAGAGGCACTTGGCTTGTGGGGGACACGTATATAGTTCCTCTTTTCTTGCTGGCACCCTGCACATGCTAGGAGGCACACAGCCCTAGGTGTCAAGCCTACTAATTAAAGGCATGTTGCCTTTGGTATGTTCCAGATACTGCTGGCTCCCATTGTCAAAGACAATAGAGATTTCTGGGAATTGCAACTGGAGAGGGCTGGTGCGCTCGTGCCTTGCCTATGGGCCTCCCACAGGCCTCTGTTTGGCCGCTGTGAAAACAGGATGCTACCTTTGGCTTGCCCCAGCAGGGCTTGTGCATTCAAGACCCACCCCAAGTGTCCCTATTTTCCAGGGACAGTCCCAGACTTACATAAGCCGCCCCAGTTTCTGATTTGATCTCAGAATGTCCCGCTTTTCCTTAGGATGTTCCTGTTTTCACTGGAGAAATGTTGGAGGGTATGGAGTTATGCAACCCCCAAGCCAAGGAGATGCAGTAGTACCTCGGGTTACAGACGCTTCAGGTTACAGACTCCGCTAACCCAGAAATAGTACCTCTGGTTAAGAACTTTGCTTCAGGATGAGAACAGAAATGGTGCTACAGCGGCGCGGCGGCAGTGGGAGGCCCCATTAGCTAAAGTGGTGCTTCAGGTTAAGAACAGTTTCGGGTTAAGAACAGACCTCCAGAACGAATTAAGTTCTTAACCCGAGGTACCACTGTGTAAGTAACTCTACAACTTTTAGAAGGCATCTGGAGGCAGCCCTGTATGGGGAAGTTAAAAAAAAAAAGTTTTATGATGTTTCTATGCAGTGCTTTTTTCCCCTTAAAAATGTTTAGGGGTACAGTACTCTCATTTTGACTCAAGAAAATCACCATTTCATAGTTCAAATTGGGAAAAATAAATACAGTAAATGGACAAAAGGACAAAAATTCACAAAATGTTTAGGGGTATGCATACCCCCTACGTCCCCCCAGAAAAAAGCACTGTTTCTATATATGTTGTATGCTGTCCAGAGTGGCTGAGGCAATCCACTCAGCTAGGCGGGGTATAAATATTATTATTATTATTATTATTAGTAGTAGTAGTAGTAGTAGTAGTAGTAGTAGTAGTAGTAGTATGGAATAGAACGCCCCTATTTTCATTGGAGAAATGTTGGCGGGTATGGGATCCCTGACTGCCTTTGCAGCCTGAAGATCGGGGTCAGCAAACTTTTTCAGCAGGGGGCCGGTCCACTGTCCCTCAGACCTTGTGGGGGGCCGGACTATATTTTTTTTGGGGGGGATGAACGAATTCCTATGCCCCACAAATAGCCCAGAGGTACATTTTAAATAAAAGCACACATTCTACTCATGTAAAAACACCCTGGTTCCCGGACCATTCGCGGGCCGGATTTAGAAGGCGATTGGGCCGGATTTGGCCCTTGGTCTTAGTTTGCCTACCCATGCTGAAGATGCACCACTTTGCTGAGGTTCTGAAACAATGAGCTTTGACTTCACTTCCTTCCTCAGGCTGCTGACCACAACTGCCTGTCCGCCTTTGTCCAGATACTGTTGGCTCCCATTATGAGGACGCGAGGAGCTATGCTGGGAGGTGTGGGAGCCGAAAACCATCTAAAAAATGATTTCATGGCTGATGAAGTCATTGGCCCTCAGGAGAGGCCAGGATGTCGCAGGACGTAATGAGAACCCTGGGATGGTTATCCTCAGCGCACCTGAGCCTGTGGAATGCTCATAAACCCGTTGCCAGGGAGTGGCGCACGGTTGCTAGGTGGGTACTGGCTGCAGGTGGAGTCCTGCTGTCATGTGACTGGTGGTGAATAAGCCCAGCTTTTGTGCCAAAGGGCTTCAGGGAAGAGTTGAGCTGGGTGGGGCCTCTGCTAGAAGAAACTGGAAGGGGGAAAGAGGAAGGAGGAGCTCGCAATACTCAACATTACTCAGTGGAAATCTGGGAGGGGATCACCCTGCAGATTTTATACCTTGCGCAGCAATCCAAGATGTGGCAGGGGCGGGAAGACACAGAATTTACCCTTGCGTTACAGGGCTCACCCACAGTGGAGTTGAATGTGCATTTGAAGCCGACTGTGTCTCTTGTTGTTGTTGCATCCACTCCCCCCCCCCCCCCGCCAAATTTGGGTTTTCTCAATCCACAGATAATCGGTAAGAAAAAAAACCATCCCACATAAAATCACACATGACCCAACTGTGGACGTGCTGAAGTACATTGCGTGGGCATCGGGGCTTGTTCTTACAACTGTAACGACATTTCGCTGGGTGCAATATCTATTGCATCCCTTATCCTCCAAGGTGTACATTTTGTTCCCATCAGCCAAAAGGATGCAGCCTGCCTTTATAAACTGGCTGCTGCCAACAGCACATCCATGGTATTTTCATTTTAAAAACAACTCCTTTGCACAGAACTCTTGGGCAAAATGGCTAGTTCGAAATCTAAAATTTGGTCTTGCAGGTATAGGAGGAGGAGAAGGAGAAGGAAAAGGAGGAGAAAGGAAGCAGCAACCTTTCATGTGTGCGGCTCCAAATCATTGCCCAGCTTTTTAAATTATTTTTGACTGCGCTTTTGTGCATGTCTGGTAGACTGAAAAACTTGTAGTTTGTTAAAAAAAATGTAAAAAGGTGCACAGGTAAACAAACACCTACCCACGTGTAACAGGTTTCTGGCTAATAAAGGACTCCTGGACGGTTAAGTCAAGTCAAAGGCAACTATGGGTTGCGGTGCTCATCTCGCTTTCCGGCCAAGGGAGCCGGCGTTTGTCCACAGACAGCTTTCCGGGTCATGTGGCCAGCATGACTAAACCGCTTCTGGCGCAATGGAACACCGTAATGGAAACCAGAGCGCACAGACACGCCGTTTACCTTCCTGCCACAGCGGTACCTATTTATCTACTTGCACTGGCATGCTTTCGTACTGCTGGGTTGGCAGGAGCTGGGACAGAGCAACGGGAGCTGACCCTGTCGCAGGGATTCAAACCGCCGACCTTCTGATCAGTAAGCCCAAGAGGCTCAGTGGTTTAGACCACAGCGCCACCCTGTGGGGAAGGATAGCCCACACAGCACAAATAAATCCCATCAAGCACCGCCCACTAGTGTGGATGGGAAACACTGAGGCAGATTTCAAAGGCATAAAAAGCAGACCAAAGCACACAAAGGAACAGCAACCCATGTATGCATTAGCGCCTTATGTGGACACAGTCAAAAAGTCAGGGGCAGATATTGGTCGATCCTCTTCCACAGCGTGGACGCAGGCTTCATTACTGACAGCTGGATGTGCAAGCAGCCTGAAGGGGAAAGCGGGGTTTTTTGGGGAGGGGCATCCCTTTATACATGGTGAGGCAAGTTGAAATGAAATGCTGTGAGGGCAACTTCCATTCACACAAGCAAATTGCACCAACGCACAGGTATGAATCAGCTCTGAGTTTCCCATTTGCATGGGTTTCTAGTACTGATACAAGCTTTTATTCACAAAACTATATGGTTGTGGCTTGGATCCAAAGTCAACTTAATGAAGTTCACGAGAGGAAAGGTTTCAGTCTGCTCACCCCACCCATTATTGTTCTGTGAGGGCCCCCTGGAGAGGACGGGAAACCGTTTTCCTGTGAGCTCCCTTAAGGATCAAGCCATTGTATTCACCCTCAAAATGTCCCAGTAAGGTAATCCCACATCAAAGGCATGACTGAGGCTGACATTTAAAAAAAGGAGAGAGATCTACCTGGGAATTTCATGATGAATAAGGATTTGAACCCAGAACTCCCTGGTTTAAACGTTCTATCCTGTGTCCAGTTCTGGGCACCACAGTTCAAGAAGGACACTGACAAACTGGAACGTGTCCAGAGGAGGGCAACCAAAATGGTCAAAGGCCTGGAAACGATGCCTTATGAGGAACGGCTAAGGGAGCTGGGCATGTTTAGCCTGGAGAAGAGGAGGTTAAGGGGTGATATGATAGCCATGTTCAAATATATAAAAGGATGTCACATAGAGGAGGGAGAAAGGTTGTTTTCTGCTGCTCCAGAGAAGCGGACACGGAGCAATGGATCCAAACTACAAGAAAGAAGATTCCACCTAAACATTAGGAAGAACTTCCTGACAGTAAGAGCTGCTCGACAGTGGAATTTGCTGCCAAGGAGTGTGGTGGAGCCTCCTCCTTTGGAGGTCTTTAAGCAGAGGCTTGACAACCATATGTCAGGAGTGCTCTGATGGTGTTTCCTGCTTGGCAGGGGGTTGGACTCGATGGCCCTTGTGGTCTCTTCCAACTCTATGATTCTATTATTCTGTCCACTGAATAAAGAATATGCCTGGCTCACACCAAACAGTCTGAGACTCCTTCTTGTGCTCAAGTTGAAGGTCACCCACAAATGCAAAACTGGATCCTGTTCATCTAACAGCTGGGTGGTTTTAAGAGGTGGCACAAATATTTCGTAACAAGAACCACACAAACCTCTCTCTCAATCCTTGCAATTCCATCCTATTCACACCCAAGTCTGTAGTAAAGATCGTGGGGAGAGCATTTTGCTCCAAACTTGCCGGATACCTAGTGCAGAAACGTTTATCTCTCCACCATTACATACTGGAATAACACAATAATAAAATGTTTTGTTAAAAACAGAGCGCACAAGGAATGCTTCCAGAGCTGGTTTGCTCAAAGCTCAAAACTGCCACCTGGTGGAAAGCTGAACGATTATGTTTCACCAGAGACAATGGCAGATCCTCTATTAAAACAGCTGATGGGGATGCAGCTGGGGTGCAAATGGGGTCATAGCTATACCTTTCTGGTTCAGGAGCAGATAGAAACCTGCCCTATCCCTTCCCCATTTTGAATGAAACCTGACAATCCTTTAATTGCTGAAAAGCACAACCACTCTTCTTCCTCCGGCTGTTGGCGTCTCCGCCCCACTCCAAGAGAAAGCTGGGCCTGTTATTTTGCCTTGCCCATTACAGCCAAAACATATCTGATAGCACTTGTTTTGTGGCACTTAGCATTGATGCTTAGAGCCCTCCTACTGAAACAACAGGCAAACCCTTTGTTACACATGCATGCATGACCTGACCCAAAGCCCACAACCAAATACAGTGGTACCTCGGGTTACAGACGCTTCAGGTTGCATACGCTTCAGGTTACAGACTCCGCTAACCCAGAAATAGTACCTCAGGTTAAGAACTTTACCTCAGGATGAGAACAGAAATCGTGCTCTGGCGGCGTAGCAGCAGTGGGAGGCCCCATTAGCTAAAGTGGTACCTCAGGTTAAGAACAGTTTCAGGTTAAGAACGGACCTCCAGAACGAATTAAGTTCTTAACCCAAGGTACCACTGTAACAGAAGAAAATAACACTAATTCTTAGGGCTGGTTCACAAGTGTTTGTACATACCGGGGTCAGTATGTGGCCTTTTCGAGCAGTTGTTGGAAGCCATGGCCCAGTGGCCTGGCAGAGTCCACCACTGGGCGGATGCCGTGCTCTGAAAATTGCCATTCGAATTTCCCACAATGCCCTGGAAACGGCGGCTGGGACATTAGGGGAAATATAATTGGCAGCTCTAACCTCCAAGCCATCCCGACTCCACCAGGTGAGGGTAGCTGATGGGTCTCAAAGCTTTGGTGAGTTAGCGACTTCACCTGCATGCAAAGACAGCCTCTGGTGGATTGAGCGGACTAGACCAATAGTGGGTCCAACAGTCAAGAACGCGGGTTCTGCAAGTGCCATAGAGGTGAGGGGCAGATGGGGCTCGTCAACCTGGGAAAGGAGCCCATCTAGGAGAAGGAAAACTCTGATCCTAAACCTCCAGCCATAAAGAAGGCTGATCGCCGAAAAATTGATGCTTTTGAATTATGGTGTTGGAGGAGACTCTTGAGAGTCCCATGGATTGCAAGAAGATCAAACCTCTCCATTCTTAAGGAAATCAGCCCTGAGTGCTCACTGGAAGGACAGATCCTGAAGCTGAGGCTCCAATACTTTGGCCACCTCATGAGAAGAGAAGACTCCCTGGAAAAGACCCTGATGTTGGGAAAGATGGAGGGCACAAGGAGAAGGGGACGACAGAGGACGAGATGGTTGGACAGTGTTCTCGAAGCTACCAGCATGAGTCTGACCAAACTGCGGGAGGCAGTGGAAGACAGGAGTGCCTGGTGTGCTCTGGTCCATGGGGTCACAAAGAGTCGGACACGACTAAACGCCTAAACAACAACAAACCTCCACTGCCTTGCCACACAAAATAATTACAGACGAAGCTCTTATCTAAGCCGTAAGACGGTAAAGGGTTGTAGATCTTGGATAACAGTTCTTTAAAAAAGAAAAAGAACCAACACACTCAGAAGACAGTCATAAAAGAACTGGGAGGTATTTTATTAAAATCCAACTAAAATTGTAACAAATCTGTACAATGCAAGAAAAAACAAAACAAATTAAATTAACTGACAACAACATTACAAAGGCAACTCTGTGAGGTTTAAAAAGGCACTTGACAAGCCAATTTGAACGTACCTATCGCTCTGTTTTAGAACCATGTCAGAAGGGAGCACCCGGTGCCTGCTGAGGTCTAGCGCACCATCTGGTCAGTACCAGGCAAAAACAGAGCAATGCATGCTGGGAGCCTGGTTCTTAAGAGAGCCAATGTTCTGTGAGGAAAGGGTCAATGGCTTAAATTTGGTCCCATTGGGAAATCAGCGCACTAAAAAACCCAGTTGAATGGCTATCGTGTGTGTGTGTGTGTTTGCCTGAATAGCCAAAGTCACTGGCTCCCAGCATATCTGAGGTCACCCTGGCAGAGCCCAGGGTGAAATCAGAAGCAGACGCAGTGCCGGTCACCTCTCCCACTTTTGCATGGAGGTTTGTTACGAAGCAGGGCTCTCCTAGAAGCGAAGTACCATGGGGGAAAAACACAGCACCTTGGATTGGCTCAGAGGCACCCCATGCTCAGCCAATTGCGTTTGGGGTGGACTGGAAAATTCTATGCAGGAGGTACTGGGAGGTAGAAGACCCCCAGCCTTGGAAGAATCTTAAACAAGGACCAGGAGGGTGAGGTTCCCAAGGCAGGGATCTTGTTGGAACACCATCAGGGGTGCATCTGCCGGTTCCAGACAGCCCACTTCAACCCTGGGGGGGGGGGGGGCAAGGAATCAGAGCACACACCCCTCACCTACAGAGGATGCAGGGACCACACCGCTCATTCGAGCCCCTCTGTCTCTGTGAACAAAGAACACAGCGCGTTAAAGGAGTCCGTCCTCAGCCTTCGCAGGTGCAGGTCTACTTGCCAAATGCTGCTTGCACTCTCCAGAGAAGTCATGCCATGATGCGCGTGCTCACTGCTGCCCCCTCCAGGATCCATGCAGCATGCACAAGAGTCCACCTGCCAGCTTCGGAACTCAGAAGCAAGAGGAAGGGGCCCGCGGGGCATGCAGGAGAATTGGCACAAACCCAGCGGGGAGCCACGACAGCTCTCTCCTTTCCTATCCTACTAATGCTCTTTGCAATGCCTTCTGGGAGCTGCCCGGGCTCCGGAGCCAAGCTTAGCGTCATCAGCAGGCGAACGGCTGGACAGACACACATGGATGGGAGCGGAGGCGGCACATTGGAGACACAGAGAGGAGGGGAGGCAGAATGCCAAACAGGAAGGGGTGTGAAGGAATCCAGGAGGGAGGGTAGGAGTGTGGACACAGGACCAAGCCACACAGTAGGGAGAAAGGTCCGGCCTTTCAACGTTGCTATTAATAACCTTGGTCGGCCTTGTCGCCTTTCGATTTCGGCTCCTGCCACCACGGGGACAAAAACCCTTCTTCGTAGTCACCCATGCCCTCGAACTCGGCATCCGATGGCAGAGCCGGATCCTTCGCTCTCTCCTCACCATCGCTCACCTCCGCCTGAGGGAGGAAAGGAGAAGATGTCACACAAAGCATAACAGCTTGAGAGGGCAGAGTGTGTGCTGCTTCCACAGAATGAGGAAACTGGGCGTAGAATCCCGTATCAAAAGATTACCAAGTTTCCAGTCCACATGACTGTCAAAAAGTCTTCAAATCACATGGATAATGCCTGATGTAATCTCAAGAAGCTGTGGCAATGTGGAGGTTGATTGGAACTGAGCTGACTCCTCTTAGTACAGTCGTACCTTGGATCCCAAATGCCTTGTGAGTTAAACGTTTTGGCTCCCGAATGCCGCAAACCTGGAAGTGAGTGTTCTGGTTTGCGAACGTTCTTTGGAACCTGAACGTCTGACGGGGCTTCTGATTGGCTGCAGGAGCTTCCTGCAGCCAATCAGAAGCCACGCCTTTGTTTCCGAACGTTTTGGAAGTCAAAAGGACTTCCGGAACGGATTCCGTTCGACTTCCGGGGTACCACTGTATAGGCGAGCGGTGTGATATATTTATAGCAAAACATTATCTACGAATCAAGGTTGCCAACCTTTTTCTTTCTTTTTTTAGAAAAAAGGTAGCGCTGTACCAAGCTATAATCAATTAGAAAACAAAACGATGTTCCTAGCATTTGCTGTATGTAAAGTAAGAACTCCATAAATCACCTAAGATTGTTTACAGATGTTTGTGAGATGAGCAAGACTCTCTCTGGATGCCAGGGCAGTGAAATCATGACTGCGTCTGTATTCTTTATGTTAATAGTGAACTCATTCTCCAAGTGCTGATACTCAGGTGGCCATCAAGCCTCAAGAGAGCTATCAGCTGCCTTTGGAAAACCCCCGTTAGAAGAAACATGGAGAATTTGTGTGTGAGATTACAGAAATATTGTAAAATTAATGAATGTTAGAATGATGTTGGATAAAAAGTTAAGTGGTTTTTAGCTATAACGCTATAAGGAATATGAAAAAATGGTAAAAATTTAATGTTATAATATTATAAGATTAAAGACTAGGATAAAAAAAGAGGTAAAGGATTTGCTGAACTAATAAATTGAATTGGAATACAAAAAGGGAGGTGTGAGGAGGTCTGGGAAACAAGCAAATGAAAAATAAGTGATAGAAAGATGGAATTGTTTTTTAACTATTTTTATTTTGTATTTTTCTTTTTTCGTTTTTTATTCTGTAAAATCTTAATAAATATATATATATATATTAAAAAAGAGAATTTGTGTGTGAGAGAGAAGAAGAGAAGGAGGAGAAAGGGAATAACTTAGAAAAGGCATGGCTGTCTTCCTGAACGGTACTTCACACTACGACATTCTGTTGCAGGCCACGTTAGTTCTATATGTATATTCCCATGTGTAAATAATATCTAACACCTTGGTAGATCTGATGGGACTATTGCCACAATAAATCTGCAAACTTTGCTGGTGCTGCAGGACTTGTTTTTGCTATGCCCTCTCCCGTTTTGGAACAAGATAATTGAATGCCTGCTTTTATTTCATATTTTATTTAACTGTAAAGTGCTGGGCTAGATTCTGCATGATTTTAAACCACATTAATTGTATTTTTTACAGACTGCCTGAATGAAGCTCATGGGTCCCTAGAGGTCTGCGAACCGTAGCTCGGGAACGCCTGGCCTATCACCTTCCTATCCCCACTGCTCTTCCTGTGGCGTAGGTTAGGTCAGTTGATCAGCGGTTCCTGCAGCTACCTTTTTGACCCAGCCTTTACCTGCCTCTCACCTCTGACAAGTAGGCGTGGCTTGGTCAAAACAGCCTGGAGGGTAAAATGGGGAGGCCCTGAGGTTGCCCATCCCTGGGTTCGCATTAGAGAGAGACCGTGTGTGTGTGTGTGTTTCTGGCCCCAAGCCACCCAGGAAGCCAGGATATGAGCTTGGGCATCTCTCATGAAGCATTCTGGCAGCCGCCATGTCATCCTGCCTCTGGCCTTGTGGCATCTCACCTCATCGTCTGGCTGGAGATACTGCCTGGCAAACTCCAACAGCTTCTTCTGCGCAGATGTCTGGTTGTGGTAGCGCAAGGCCTCCTGTGAAATGAGACAGAAGTCAGTCATTGGGAGGACGGTAGGGTAGGAAGGGAGGCCCACCAAGGAGATAAGCTCCATAGGCAGAGCACAAGATCTCAGGGCTGTGGGTTCGAGTCTGACTCTGGGGAAAAGATCCCTGCGCTGGAAGGGGTTCCCATCCAACTCTACAATTCTAAGTACGAAAACACTTTCCCAGCCGCTCTGTTAATTCAGCTCTGGGCACTGCAAATCTGAGCACAGAACCCCGGATCTTAGCTTTCATTTTAAAAGGAAGGAAGCTTCAAGACTGAATGGCTTGAAAGTCTGGAGCTGACAGCTGCTGAAATCTCCAAAGGGGCTTGCGAGGTTTCCAGTGGTCATGGGGCTGATCTTTGGCCCTCCCCGTGACAAGAGGAAGCAGGAAAAAAATGGGCTGAATGTGCGTAAGAATGCACAATGAGTTGCTCTGCACAATAGGTTGCACAATTTCTAATTTAATATAGAATCATCATTTTATTATTTATACCCTACCCATCTGGCTGGGTTGCCTCAACCACTCTGTATTTTTAACGCCAAGGGACAGCATTCTCTGGGATGTCGGAAACTTAATGTACCGTATTTTTCACTCTATAAGATGCACTTTCCCCCTCCTAAAAAGTAAGGGGAAATGTGTGCGTCTTATGGAGCGAATGCAGCTGGAGGCACTGCTTAGCGCTCCCTTTAAAGAGTCGCGTGGAGCGTGTGTGCGGCTCTTGGGGGCTTTACCCCGAGGAGGGAGAAGGGCAGCCCCTCAGTCCCTTCTCACTCCTCGGGGAAAAGCCCCCAAGAGCCACACACATGCTCCATGCACTCTTTAAAGGGAGCGCAGCTCTTGGGGGAGTCTTCTGCCTTAGCTGCGCGCAGCCTCTTCTAGGCAGGGGAAGCCTTTATCCCGCTGCCCGGGAGACGCTGCGCGCCGCTATCCCAGAAGCCAGGACAGCAAGAGGCTATCCCAGAAGCCAAATCCCTCTTGCTGTTCTGGCTTCTGGGATTCAGAATATTTTTTTTTTCTTGTTTTCCTCCTCCAAAAACTAGGTGCGTCTTATGGTCTGGTGCGTCTTATAGAGCGAAAAATACGGTACATTTGGTTTTGCTGCAATGTTGTTGTTTAGTCATTTAGTCGTGTCCAACTCTTCGTGACCCCATGGACCAGAGCACGCCAGGCACTCCTGTCTTCCACTGCCTCCCGCAGTTTGGTCAAATTCATGGTGGTAGCTTCAAGAACACTGTCCAACCATCTCGTCCTCTGTCGTCCCCTTCTCCTTGTGCCCTCCATCTTTCCCAACATCAGTGTCTTTTCCAGGGAGTCTTCTCTTCTCATGAGGTGGCCAAAGTATTGGAGCCTCAGCTTCAGGATCTGTCCTTCCAGTGAGCACTCAGGGCTGATTTCCGTAAGAATGGAGAGGTTTGATCTTCTTGCAGTCCATGGGACTCTCAAGAGTCTCCTCCAGCACCATAATTCAAAAGCATCAATTCTTTGCAGCAATAGGCTACTCCTTAAGCCAGCCCCCTAGTCACGCCCTTACCGGCCGTGGGTTGAAGTCGTCTTCCTCCAGGTGCCAGCGCTCCCGATAGAAGCGGTAATAGACCAGGTTCTGCTGCATGACCTCATCCCCAGGGTCAAAGAGCATATAGCTGGCCACACTCTGCACGGCATTCTTGATATCATTCACTGTGTAGAGGGAGAGAGACACACACACACGAAATTAGTGGGAGAAGCACTTCATTCACCCATTGTCTGTTGGCGAGAGCATGAACGCAGCTCCCACCTTCATATCAAGGATGACTGGTGGGCAGCATTTGGTGATTTTGCTATTTTATATTGTTTCGAATGGTTTGTTAGCCCCAGCTGGCCCTACCGATAGGTTACTCTGGGTGTTCTAATCCCGCCCCCGCCCCCGTCTCAGTCTATGACATCACCTAGATGCAACTGTGGATATATCCGCAACATATGTTTAAAGCACTATTATACCACTTTAACAACCAAAGCTTTCTGGGAACTGGGGTTTGTTAACGGTGCTGAGAGCTGTGAGGAGAACCTATTTCTATCGCAAGAACTACACTTCCCAGAGTTCCATGGATACAGGGATCGACTGTCAAACCACTCTAGGAATTGCAAAAACATCAGAGAGATTGGGATGCCACAATGAGTGGAGAAATAGGAAACTCTAATTCTCTTAAGATGTTAGGAATTTGATAAAGCTGGTAGACTATTTTATCTTCTGTTATGCAGGTGGCATTCTGCGGTTTGGGTGATTTTTCGTTTTTCCTTTAATTTTTTTTTTTTAAGTATACTGCTTGATTGCAGTAAAGCCTCTAAGCAGCTTACAAGAAAGATTATAATAATAAAAAGCCAGTTAATGCGACAGAAGAAATTCTCATGTACGCATTTAACGTGGGTGATTGTTTCTTGTTGTTTTTGTTTTGATGGAAAAATCACTTAAAAAAATAAAAGCCAGGTTTTAAAATATATTTTATAAAAAATATATTTAAAGAAAAGCTTAATTAACAGTTAAAAAACACTTGTCAACATCTAAGGCACAGTGAAGGTGTCAAGTGGCAGGGAGTTCCAAAGTGTAGATGCTGCCACACTGAAAAGATCAATTACTTACAAATGCAGAATGAGCATTTTGGTACTTGGAACAGTGCCAGTTCCGCAGACTGAAATGAATGGAGTGTGTGGGGCACAGGACAAGAAACCTCTGCCCTGGGATAGGGGCGAGGAGAAGAGGGAATGCTGGCCAGATCCTAAACTAGAGAATTCCACAACAATCTGCTAGTTACCCAACCAACCCTCCCCGAAGCAACATTCCTCCCCACCCTGAGGACTCACACTTGTAATACGCAAACTGAAGGTAGTGATACATCGTGGCCACAAACTTCTCCACAAAGTAGCCGCCTACATTTGGGATCAAGTCTGTTTCGCAGTCTACTTTGCACTGGAGGACATCGACAAAGTGATCTGGAGAGAGGGTGGGTACAGGAAGGAAGGAATCCACAAGGTTAAACATGTATATCAACTGATAGTTGCCAGGTAGCTAGGAAGCTTCAGAGATTTTATCACTTTTTGTAACTATTTATGGAATTGTCTTCTGCAGCTAACTTTTAATTTGCTCAACAGGCAAATGTATGCAGCTGTAACAGCCTCCCCACTTTTCCGGAAGCCCAGGTATACTTCCTCATACCTAACCCCACAGTTTCCACATTCCTTGGATATGTCTGGGTTTGGCTCCAACCCCAACCTCAGTTCAAAGGACTGAGCCAAGTTGAGACCTTGGACCAAGTCATAGTTTACCATGACAAGAATGAATGATCACACCTAAGTTTGTGGATGCCTGTAAAAGGTAAAGGACTCCTGGACAGTTAAGTCCAGTCAAAGGCGACTATGGGGTTGCAGTGCTCATCTCACTCTCAGGCCGAGGGAGATGGCATTTGTCCACAGAGCTTTCCAGGTCATGTGGCTGGCATGACTAAACAGCTTCTGGTGCAACAGAACACCATGACGGAAACCAGAGCGCATGGAAACGCCATTTACCTTCCCACCACAGCAGTACCTATTTATCTACTTGCACTGGTGTGCTTTCGAATTGCTAGGTTGGCAGGAGCTGGGACAGAGCAACGGGAGCTGACCCCGTCGTGGGGATTCAAACCGCCGACCTTCTGATCAGTAAGCCTAAGAGGCTCAGTGGTTTAGACCACAGCACCACACTGGATGCCACCAGAAACAACCATCAGGCTAATGAGAGCTCAGAATAGAACAAGGACAGACTGCCATGCCTACCTGAGTTGACCTTCCCTCAGTGGCCTTCCTTTGTTGTGATGGCAGCCATCACTGCCCTTACCTTTAATGTCTGCCCCTTCCCCGGTGCCCTCACCTGCAATGGCGGGGTAGAAATCCTTAAATTCACGGAGTTCGTAGCTGCCTTCACAGCCAGTCAAGCAGTTCTCATAGGCCTTGTAGTACTGAGACAGGGCGTGCTCCATGTCAGCAATGCTGCTCCGGAAATCTCCAGCGTTGTAAAGTTTCACAGCTCGCACAAAAACAGTCTGAAAACAGGGAGGAGGGAGACTGGCAGGTCAGGTTGAACAAAGAAGCCCACAGACCTGGAACTTAGCAAGGAATGACCATAAAAGGGTGAAGCCCCTTTGAGCCTTCTTTTTCTTCTCTTAATTTAAAATATGTTTAGGCTGTCATTTTAAGTCTGAAGGCCTTCCAAGGCGGACCACACAAGATAAAAACATACATATATATTATTATTCTTTATTCATTCACAAAGCATTTTCTGTGAGGTGTTTTGAAGGGATCTGCAGCGTACAGAACACAGCAAAGAGATAAACCAGTGGCAAACAAGAAAACAGCCAGCCAGCCCCCAATTATTGAAATTCGGTAACAAAACTAAAACCAACAACGGCCTAACAATGTAGCCTGTTTTAAAAATGCTGAGTTGGTTGTCCGTTTGTTTCTGGGCCCATTCAATGTGCTCACAGTGGTATTTTAGAGCCCTAAATGACGTAGACCCCAAATATCTGAATACCTTCTTCCTCACAGAGCCTCTCAGGTGTTAAGATCGACAGAGGAGGCTCTCTTGGTAGTTGGGGGTTGGCAACCCTGAGCCTCCTTTAAACATTTTTACCTCCACATGGAAATAACATGCAGAGAGGGTTCATGGTGCCTTCTAGATCCCGGATGTTCAATAGATTCTAACTTCTCAGAGTTAGTTTTCTGGGTTCCTCAAAAAGTAACATGACATTTAAGCACCTTATGTAGTGCATTCCCCAAATTCCCCTTATTAACTCGAGCTTACTTGGTCTGTGGTTACTTTTCAGAGTTTTAGAAAAAGACAGATTCTAGCCAAAGTAAGGACAGACACTGTAGATAGATAAGAACTTGACTTTGTATGCAACACAGTTTTTGACCAAACTGAATAAATGCACCCAAGTCCACTATCATATTAAGCTGGGAGAGGAATCCATTTATTGAATGAACTGTCATTCTCCAATATAAAATTGCCTTCCTTCTGCCACTTATGGGCGGAGGGAAAATGTTCTCTTGGTTCTCTACACATCCAACTCTATCCAGCTCCCTATTTTGTTCATTTTCCAGCCAGGTAAGCACTACAGATTGGGTCAGCCTTCTTTTTGGCCCACAGAGGCTTGCAGAAACCAGCAGGCCCACCCTCCATAACAATGGACACCTTTTGCCTGCCACAAAAACACTTAATTCTTTGCCCCTGTGTACATCCAAGCCCTTGAAGGCAGGGATGGGGAACTAAAGGCCTTCTGGATGTTGTTGGGACTCCAATTCCCATCAGCCTCAGCCAGCGTGGCCAATGGCCAGGGATGATAGCAGCTGGAGTCCAGGAGACTTTCAGAGCTCTCCTATAAGGCTTCCGACTGTGGTCCCGCTCCAGGAAATAAGCTCCCTCTTTTCCCAGCCACCCCCGAAAACCTCCCTTGCTCCATTCACCTCAAAGGGCTGTGCTTCCAAGTCTATGAGGTACTCGTCCACATCGACCATAGTTTTGTAATAGTTCATGTACTTTTGGGTCATCTCGTGCTTGGGGTTCTTCTGCAGGAACGTATGAGCGGCCGACACGGCTTTTTCAATCTTATTTGCCTAGGGAAAACAAGGGAAAGTAGTTCAAGCAGAGGGTTTCATGCTTTCCAGACCCAGGGCCCTAACCTGCATTTGGTGGGTCCACTTCCAAATTTATTTTACCATATATGGCAATGCTGCTGTTTAATTTGGCTATTTCCGCATATATTTGGCTATTTCTGCATTCTGCCATTCTTCTACTGTTGGCAATTGTTGTTGTTTCCAGTTCGACAACAGGGCGATGAAACATTCCAAAAAGAATGGGAAAAATTTATGTTATACATAGGATAAGGGGAAATAGTGAAATCAGTAGAATGGAAATAAATCTCATAATGGGAAATTAAAAGAAACTTTATTGGATGTTAAAAGACAATATGAATTAAAATGTAAAATACAATCAAGGTAACTAATTGTATCTGTAAATGAATATAGACAAACAACAAGACGTGTATATACAGAAATATTTATTTGTATATAGACACTGTATGGATAAAGTTGAAAGAAGAAGAACAATATACAAAATCGATAAAGACAATGCGAAAAACTTAGAGACGACATAAAAAAGCCAGAAGAAGGAAGGAGGGAAGTCAGCTCTTAGGAGTAAATGTAAATGTAAAGTAAGGTGTATATGTATAATATGTAATCATAAAATCAATAAAGATTATTTTTAAAAAGAAAATGCTGCTGTTGCAATCAGGATTAGATCAGGTCGTCATTCAGCGAGAAGACATATGGTTTAAGGCCCTCCAGATGTTATTGGACTCCAGCGCCCATCAGCCCCTGCTGGCATGACCTATGCAATGGCAATTGCGGTTCTTAAGACTAGGGACTGGAACAAAGTTTTCACTAAATATTACGCAGTTTGCACCCTCTTTGAAACAAGCGCAGACTGCAAGGGATTGTGTGTGCACTTGTGGGATTGCATTGCCCCAGATCCTTATTTTTCTGAAATTTACCTAAATGTTTTCGAAACAATTGGTCCCGTTTCTATTTTTTCCATACAAAATATTGTTGCTAGCTTCAGAACACAACTAATCTCCATTCCTTTCTGAAGGGGAGGTCGGGCTGTTGTTGGTCTAGAAGCAAATAGAATCGAACAGAATCCGCTCTGGAAGTCCATTTGACTTCTGAAACGTTCGGAAAACAAAGTGCAGCTTCTGATTGGCTGCAGGAAGCTCCCTGCAGGCAACTGGAAGCCGCAAAAGCCCCATCAGACATTTGGCTTCCAAAAGAACGTCCGAAAACCGGAACACTCACTTGCGGGTTTGCGGCATTCGGGAGCCAGGACATTCGACTCCCAAGGTGTTCGGGAGCTGAGGTAGGCCTGTACCAAGCAATGGCTTGGTTTGCATCTTACGGCCTAGAAATGGGCTCTTTCCTTCTTGGGCAGGGGAAGAGGGGAAAAAGGAAGAAAGAATGTTATGCTCTTCATGAAATACTAATGGAGTGTGATCACATAGCAGAGCCATTATCTGGAACGAAAGTGTCCCCTCTGAGATCATGCAGGCGAATAAAAGGACGGTGAAACCTGAGACACAACATAAAAAAATAAGTTATAGAAAAAGAGATAATGGCTTGCATACCTATGTGCTCAGAGGAAAGCAATCCCTACAAACTGGGAGTTTTAAAAAGCAGACTTCCACACCCATTAAACTAAAAGCCCCTGAGTCAGCAGCACAGAACTGCCAGGCTGCCATCCTGTGCCAACACTTGAAGTTGAAAAACACATTTGCCACCAACAGTTGCATTCTCTCTCTCTCTCTCTCTCTCTCTCTCTCTCTCTCTCTCATCTGAAAAGTTCCACAAAGTTCATGCCTGCTGTTCTCATCAGGGTGTCAAATGCCAGGATGGTGACGTGGGAAGGAAGGCTCATCACTGGGAGCATCTCATCTGTTCCAGAGGGAAGAAAGGAGCTACTGTATTCAGGGTGTGGGAGAGTACAGGGACAACCTACTATCTCTGCTGGTTTTCTTGGATTCTCCTCCAGGCCATTTGGTGGCACCGGGAAGAGACATGTGAGACAAAACCTTTTTCTTTTCTTTTGCCCTCACCTGTCTAAAACAGCCCTCTCTTTAGCCAATTCTGCCCTCGCATTTATTTTTTTTAAAATGTATCTCTGCAAATTTTCCGGGGCAAGTTTTTTTTTTTTGAGAAAAAGTTTCTAATGAGGTCTGGAAACTGGGTTGTTGTTTTTTTTTAAAGTAAAGTATTAAAAACCGAAGTTATTTCCAATAGTAGTAAACCTGACTTTACAAAGGCCATATATGACCTGGTTTTTAAAAGTCCTACAGTGGTGCCCCGCAAGACGAATGCCTCGCAAGGCGAATGCCTCGCAAGACGAAAGAGTTTTCCGTTTTTTGAGTCATTCCGCAAGACGAATTTCCCTATGGGCTTGCTTCGCAAGACGAAATGTCTTGCGAGTTTGTTTCCTTTTTCTTAAAGCCACTAAGCCGTTAATAGCCGCTAAGCTGTTAATAGCCACTAAGCCGCTAATAGCCGTGCTTCGCAAAATGAAAAAACTGCAAGACGAAGAAACTCGCGGAACAGATTAATTTCGTCTTGTGAGGCACCACTGTATTTGCGCCTGCATGGACTTCTTGACAATACAGCCGTACCTTGGTTTTCAAATACAGTATTTTTTGCTCTATAAGACTCACTTTTTCCCTCCTAAAAAGTAAGGGGAAATGTGTGTGCGTCTTATGGAGCGAATGCAGGCTGCGCAGCTATCCCAGAAACCAGAACAGCAAGAGGGATTGCTGCTTTCACTGCGCAGCGATCGCTCTTGCTGTTCTGGCTTCTGAGATTCAGAATATTTTTTTTCTTGTTTTCCTCCTCCAAAAACTAGGTGCGTCTTGTGGTCTAGTGTGTCTTATAGAGCGAAAAATACGGTACCTTAGTTCTCGAACGTTTTGGCTCCTGAACGCTGCAAATCCGGAAGTGACTGTTCTGGTTTGTGAACTATTTTTGGAAGCCGAACGTCCTACGGGGCTTCCGATCAGCTGCGGGAGCTTCCTGCAGCCAATCAGAAGCCGTGCTTTGGTTTCTGAACATTTTGGAAGTTGAACGGACTTCCGGAATGGATTCTGTTTGACTTCCAAGGTACGACTGTACTGGCAATGAGGCCGGGAATACAATGGAGAAGGGGCCCCATCCACAATACCCTGCCCTTCCAACAGACCTCTTTCAACATTTCCTCGCCATGGGGCGTCTGAATACACTTTGTGGGTGGACAGCAGAAGGGGCTTAATTTGAATCAGAAGGGTCGTAGGTGAGAGGCAGGGCATCAGCTATGCATGCAGGAGGTCTTACCTTGGGATGCCAGAAACGGAACCCAGGATGCAAATCTCTATCCCTGAGCTACAGTCCTTCCCAAAGGTCAGCAGCAAAGAGGCGAGAGCAGTGCTAGAAACTCAGATATATAAGCTAATTGCCAAATGGGACCTTAAACCTAGGTTGCGTTCCTTCGGTTCCTTCGAAGGAATTGAAAAGACTGTTTATGTGCACTACTACAGTGGCAAGGATGCTGTTTTCCCAGAGTTGGAAAGATGACAAGATGCCTACGAAGGTGGACTGGAAGATGAAATTAATGGACTATGCAGAGGTGGCAAGACTGAATGGGAAAATCAGAAATCGGGAGGATCAAAACTTCAGCAGAGAATGGGACAAATATAGATTGTATTTAAAAGAACACTGTAAACACTTTAACTCTTTGGCAGGCTTTAAATAACCCTTGCAATGTTACAAAGACTTTGGACACAATGGGAGACTGCAATTAGGATGAATTTATAATATGCTGTTAACGAAGGTATTGAAAGAACCCACGGAATGGAGGGGGGAAGTCCTAAGATTCGGAATAATCTTGTTTTAATTTTAATATCTGCAAGAATTTCAGTTGTGTGAATGAATTTGTAAAACCAAATAAAAAATATTTAAAAAAATAAATAAACTTAGGTTGCGGTCGCCACAGCAGAATGCCTAGGTACCTTTTTTGCATTGTGATGATGATAATGATGATTTTCTATACCACTTTATATTTTAAAGAAAAAATATCTCAAAGCAGTTTACAACACATTAAAACCTCAAATAAAACAATCCAGAATAAAACAATTTCAAGCTTCAAAGAAAAAAATAATTCAGAGCCTCCTCCTTTTGCTTACCCCATATTTATTCACCTACTTACTTTATATAGCTGCCCCATAGCAGAACTACTCTAGGAAGCCAGTGTGGTGTAGTGGTTAGCGTGTCAGACCAGAACCTAGGAGATCCGGGTTCAAATCCCCACTTCAGTCATGAAGCTCACTGGGTGACCTTGGGCCAGTCACTGCCTCTTAGCTTCTTAACCTACCTCACAGGGTTGTTGTATGGATTAACTGAGGGGGGGGGGGTTGAACCGTGTACTCCTTGGAGAAAAAGGTGGTATATAAATGCATTAAAGGTGGGATATAAATGCATTAAATAAGCCCTTCCGCTTACTTGCTTAAGAGAGCTCGAGAGACCAGCTAGATGGAGACGTCAGTTGCCAACCTGGCATCCATAGATCTATAGATTTCCATGGGGTCGCAACTGGACCTGCGGCAGTCACTAATTTCTAAGACTAGGCAAGAGACACACAATCCAACACCAACCCACCCTGTGTGTGTTTTCCAGCAGGTGTTGGAGAACCTGGAAAGGAGAGACAGTGCGGAAAACCCCCCAGCAACCCACAATGAGGCCTACTGCGCTCCTGAAACCAGTCCACCACATCTCCAGGCTCCTCTAGACCATGGGTAGGCAAACTAAGGCCCAGGGGCTGGATCTGGCCCAATCGCCTTCTAAATCCGGCCCATGGACGGTTGGGGAATCAGCGTGTTTTTACATGAGTAGAATGTGTGCTTTTATTTAAATGCACCTCTGGGTTATTTATTTGTGGGGCATAGGAATTCATTCATTCCCCCCCCCCAAATATAGTCTGGCCCCCCACAAGGTCTGAAAGAGAGTGGATCGGCCCCCTGCTGAAAAAGTTTGCTGACCCCTGCTCTAGATCATGTGATGTACATTGCAGAGCACACCCCCAGGCCCAAAAGTGCACCAAAATCTGGCATCTTCCCAAAAGTCTAGCCGCTTTCCCAGCATGATTTTGGTACACGGACAAAGGGTTAAACAGCCTGGAAACTCCAGCCAAGGAACAACAAGTCCGGGGAAGATCAGAAGTGAATCTGCTCATCTCTCGGCAACTGTGTCCACCTCATCCAGGAGTCTGAAAGCTGTGGGACGTGGCATCTGAAATGCCTCTGGTCCAGCAAAGCCAGGGGAGGCTACCTCATTGGTGAAGGAGATTTGCGGGGTGGGGGGAGAAGGAGAAGGGGAGGAGAGACCAGAAGCTGCTGGCAAAAGGCGCTGCTTTGCTCATCTAACGCTCCTCCTGGAGGCCCAGATTTAAAGAGGCAGGCTGTCTGGATTAAGCTACTTAAAAGGGAAAGGGTCCTGGGAGTGCGGGGAGAAGGAAAAAGAGGCAAAGCAAAGGAGGAAGTGAAGAGTTTCCTCACTGGCAATGTAGCACCTTTCAGGTTTGGAAAGGCAGGGATGGGGAATAAGATGCACGCAGCGCACTGTTCAACAGTTCACAAAAATCCCAGCACGGAAAGCACATAGGAATGAGCACAAACTCCTCATCTGCAGATTGTCACGTCCGAGGCTGTTGCGAAGCCTCCCATGGAAGGCTGTCAGGGGAGGTGACTGTTTCACACTAATACCAAGTGACGGGGGCTTTGAACGGGATACATGTGAAACTTGAACGAAGGATGACTTGGGAGTGCTGAGAGCAGTGGGGCTGGTTAGGGGGGGGGGGAGGCTTGCTTGAGGCAGGTCTGTCTCCCGCTCTTGATTTGCTCAAAGGGCCCCAAGCAAAGGAATGTCTTCAGAGGGAAACAGCACACATCTCGAACTTCCATATTAGAAATACTGTACAGCGGTACCTTGGTTCTCGAACTTAATCTGTTCCAGGAGTCTGTTTGACTCCTGAAATGGTTCGAAAACCAAGGCGCGGCTTCTGACTGGCTGCAGGAGCTTCCTGCATTCAAGTGGAAGTTGGAGGTTTGGCTTCCGAAAAACGTTTGCAAACCAGAACACCTACTTCTGGGTTTGCAGTGTTCGGGAGCTGATATGCTCAACCACTAAGCCGTTCGGGAACCAAGATACCACTGTACTGTGAGCCTGTACTGTTACATTGTAACACATAATGATCATTCATTTGGCAGTGTGTGTACACGTGTTGAGGAATCATAGCCTGCGAAGACCATGAAGTGTGGTGCTCTGGGAGGGGAATCTACATGAAACTAATCACACAAGTGCGTTTTTCATTCAGGGGATAGGAACTGGCTATGGTTCCTTTACACAGTAACCTTTCCACACGTAGGATTCAGTATCACTGCAGAGCAGAAAGCACCTTCCCTGAAAGCTGGATAGGTCAGTTGGTTGGAGTGTGTGAAGGAAGGCCATAATACGAGAAGCAACCCATAGATAAGGTCCCCTGATGTGCATTGAAGGGGCCAGCAGAAGTAACACGCCTTGGATGTTTTCTACTGGTGACTCTGATCCCCAGATCTGAAGAAGCTATGGAAACATTAGCTGAGAAAGAGGCTCCGGTGCAAACCTAGGGGGTGAACAGGAGCTTATTTTGCTCTTAGAAATATTGAAGGGGTTCTGGGAACACAAGAGTACCGAGAAGGACCTTAGATCCTCTGTGGTGGCATCTTTTAATTAAATGCACAGTCTCCAGAGGAAGAGATGTGAAAGCCCAACTCTGGAAAGAACTCCCTTTGTCCAGAAACTTTTTCTGCCTAATATCTGATGGTTGGGAACTCTCTGTAGCCAACAGGGAAAGAAAAGCGCATTGTTTCATCTCAGGACTATTCCAATCAGTTCTTCTTTCCTGTATTTCAGGGGTAAGATCTGCCCACTGAAAACAGATGTCCTGCCTCTGCTTTTACTAAAACACACCGGAGAGTCAACCACCTCTGGGGACCATCAATACTTCTTACAACGCTTACAACAGGGGTCAGCAAACTTTTTCAGCAGGGGGCCGGTCCACTGTCCCTTAGACCTTGTGGGGGGCCGGACTATGTTTTGAAAAAATAAAATAAAATGAATGAATTCCTATGCTGCACAAATAACCCAGAGATGCATCTTAAATAAAAGGACACATTCTACTCATGTAAAAACATGATGATCCCCGGACCGTCCGTGGGCCGATTTAGAAGGCAATTGGGTCAGAACCGGCCCCTAGTTTGCCTACCCATGGCTTACAATATTTAGATCTTAAAATTGTATGGCTGGAAGGGGTCTTGGGGATCATCTAGTGAGTCCAACCCTTTGCAATGCAGGAATATACGGCTGTCCCATAGTGGAGGATCGAACCTGCAACCATGGCATTATCAGCCCTGTGCCCAAACCAACTGAGCTACCCAGACTGTCTACCATATGCTTTGAATATTATTTTTGTATGTCGCTTAGATGTTGTTTAGAAGTGATTTTAATTAACTAATATTTTGATTGAAACGCAATTAATTGACATGGTTTCCAAGGGAGCCTCGAGACGTCCCCCTGCGCGCGCTCCCCATTTGCTCACCTTGAAGAGCGCGTAGTGCAGGTACTGGTAAGGGGTGCGGCGCTGGAAGTCGCGCAGGGTGTCTGCGGGCGGGTAGCTGAGCTGGAAGGCGGGCAGGCTGCGCTTGCACCTCCGCAGGCACGAGGCGCGCTGCAGGACGAGCCCGAAAAGCTCCATCTCCCGGCGCCACTCATCCGCCGCGCCCCCGGCCGGCTCTCCAAACTCCGCGCCGGGCCGTGCGCCCTCGCCGAGCGCAGCGGCGGCGGCGGCGCCTTCCGCGTCTTCTCCATGCGCCGGGGCGCCCTGGACGCCCTCTGCAGGCTCTCCAAAAACGGCACCCTCTCCAAACTTCTCGCTGGCGGCGCACTCCTTGTGGCAGTGCGCCTCGCTGTCCCGGAGCAGGCGATGGAGGCGCAGGCTCGCCTCCAGGTAGCGGACGCTCTCCCGCCAGTTCTCGGCCTCGTACTGCTCCAGCGCGTAAGCGTAGGCGCTCTGCAGAGGCATCAGCTCGGCTTCGGGGAAGCCGCGGAAGCTGTACTTCTCATACTGCGCGCCGCCTTCAGGCGCCGCCGTGGCCAGGAGCACGAAAGCCAGCAGGAGCCCCCGGCTTCGCCGCTCCATGCCGCCCAAGCAGCCGGCGGCTCGGTGCTCGAGAGCTGCTGCCCAGCCGCTTGGAGGCCCATCGGGAGTCTCCGGGAAGCAGGGGGAAGGAAGGAAGGCGGCGCGGGACAGCCCAGGCGGATTCCGCAGGGTCTTAGCGCGGCCCGGGATAAGTTGGGGGCTCCGCCCACCAGTTTCTTCCTCTGACTCCGTGAGTAGGGCTGGAGTTCTGGAAAAAGTGAGGCCGATCAACACTATACAGTCCCGGGCCCTGAACTGAGGCATCCCAGAAGCTACCGAGTTGACGTTGCTTGCTGTGGGAGAGACCAAGGTTCTTTTCTCCCAAGACCTATGTTGCTGCTGGCATCATTCATCACGGATCGATAGATCATATTTGTACCCCAATCCATTCAGAACAATGTGTGTGAATGAAAAAAAAATGCAATGCAAAGTTACATCACAGCCTAACACAACAAGCAAGCTGAAAACAGCCAGGGAAAAGCAGGTCAACAGCAATGTTGTCAACCCAAAGCCTAAAGGAAGAGGCTTACAAACAGATAAAGAACTATATGACTTTTAGAAGACATCTGTAGGAAGCCCTGTATAGGGAAGTTTTTCATGTTTGATGTTTTATTGTGTTTTTATGTTTTGCTGGAAGCTGCCCAAAGTGGCTGGTGAAATCCAGTCAGATGGGCGACACACACACACACACACACACACACACACATGGTAGCAGCTCTGTGAGGGGAAAACTACAGTTCCCAGGGTTCTTTGGGGGAGTCGGGCACACTGAATGCACTTTAAATGTATGGTGTGGATCTGCCCTGGGATTGGTGGGGCAGTGCCCCTTTTTGCACAATGCACCAGCCTTCACTGCACCCCATAGGCAAGCCAGGCGCTTCCAAACTGTGGCTGTTTTGCAGGTGGGATTCAATCGCAAATCCAGGCTGCACCATTAAACTGGACCTAGTGCTCTACTGCACCACAGACACAGCAACTAATAAAAGCAGAATGATAATAATAATTTATTTATACCCCTCTGGGCAGTATACCACTCTAGGTGGCTTCCAACAAAATATTAAAAATACATTAATATACATCTGCAACTAATGCACTGTGATTGAGCCATGATGTGTTGCAGAACATATCTGCCCCCAAACACCAGTCTGGATATACCTCAAGCAGTCCAGTTGATGACTATCGCTTGCATATTTATTTTATTTCTAAAAAAGTATTACCATGGTGCATAACAGCCTGTAGAGAGCTTCCTGGAGAGAAAGAGCACCTTCATTTGGGGCTCATTAGAAAATTGGTTCAAAAGAAAACTGCTGTGTAAGGGGACATGGGTGGTGCTGTGGGTTAAACCACAGAGCCTTGGATTTGCTGATCAGAAGGTCGTCAGTTTGAAACCCCGTGACGGGGTGAGCTCCCGTTGCTCGGCCCCTGCTCCTGCCAACCTAGCAGTTCGAAAGCACGTCAAAGTGCAAGTAGATAAATAGGTACCAATCTGGCGGGGAAGGTAAATGGTGTTTCCGTGCTCTGCTCTGGTTCGCCAGAAGCGGCTTAGTCATGCTGGCCACATGATCCGGAAGCTGTACGTCGGCTCCCTTGGCCAGTAAAGCGAGATGAGCGCCGCAACCCCAGAGTCGGTCACGACTGGACCTAACGGTCAGTGGCCCCTTTACCTTTACCTTAAGAGGCAAGTGGTCACTCCAGCACTAGGACCTGAAGGAAATAGGATTCTTCTTGCCAGGAGCTTTTTGTGCATTAGAAATCGTCTCCTTTGCTGTTTTTCAGACATATTTCCTGCTTTTAAAGTTTTTACAAACTGTAGGCTGTTGTTCCAGCTCAGTGGATGGGGTTGTAAAAACTTGTTTGCGAGCTCAAAAAGCTGCTGCCATATTCAAGATGGACAGCTCCACAAACAACTGCTTGGCGGGGGGATGGGGAAGTTTGGACAAATTCTAACAAAGGTTTGAGTTTTGGGTCAGGGTATCTAGTGTGGTGACCACGATGTCTGACCATTGGCTCTCCTGACTGGGGCTTATGACAGAGTTGGCATCCCAACAATATTGGCACCACATTGTGTTTTTAATATTCTGTTGGGAGCCGCCCAGGGTGGCTGGGGAAACCCTGTTGGATTTACTAACAAACCCAGCCAGATGGGCAGGGTATAAAATAACAACAACAACAACCACAACCCTCTGAAAGACACATACACTGGCTTGCTGCCTCCAGAGAAGTCTGTGAATTGCATCTTCTTTGCTTTCTGCAGCAGCCATCCAAATATGTGGCTGTAGCGTTGCCTTGATCTCGCTTTTTAATAGTTTCTGGATGGAAAAAAAATGTCAGTTTGAAAAATGCACTGATCCTAAAGTCCAGGAAAGAGATGGACGACGTCCTCTGCTGTACTCTTAATAGGAACTTGAAAACTAGGTCAGAGAGTTTGTATTGTCTGAGGGCAAAGCGTGGTTGCAGTTCCTGGCATGATGTACAGAGCTCCCATCTGTCCCTTATTTTAAGGTATGGTAGGCAGCACAGGGTTTTTTTAGCCCCTTCCTGCTTGAAAGCCACAGCCCGGTGGAGCGTATTTCAATAGTCTCTTATTCTTTCCCATTTACTATCTGGCAGGCAGAATACAAAACAGCTTTCCTTGCAAACACTGCCGCCTCCTGCAGAAATCCTGCATTAAATTGCTTTTATCAAGCCCTTCCATTATAGAGGGTTTAAAATCACCCCGACTTCTCTGACTGCCTTTGCTGCAGACGCAGGTCACAGCACTCTTGAGTGCTTACAACATAGGCATCCCAGTTCTACGCAGGTTTACTGAGAAGTAAGTCCCAATGACTTGTTTTTGTTTTTTTATAATATTTTAATTAATCTGTTGTGAAATTACATCGATCAAGTCCAACAAAACCTGTAGATTGTCGCGTGTTACATCAATCACATGTAAAGATTTGAGTGGGGAGACCATATATCCTAATGACACCACAGCCTCCTCTGTGTCTTATTCCCAGAAGGAAACACGAATCCTAGGTAAGCCGCAGGAACCCCTGGCATCTCTCACCGTGTGCAATCGTGCAATGAATTTTATTTAAATAAATAGTGTGGATCTGCCCTCTCTCCGACACACACACACTTTCTCCATCTTACTGCCACTGTGGAAAATGACTTGACAGCCTTTCTCATTGATTAGGCAGGCATTCCCTTCATGTGCTGGCCTCTTCTCATTCAGGCTGCAGTCCTCAGAAAGTCTTGACTTGGCAGTTGGAAAGGAGCTGGGTGGAGCGGAAGGGCTGTGGAAGTTGCCCTCTGGGTTGAATAATGAACCGCGCCACAGGGAGCGGGTGAAGAAGTGTGTCTGGGACCCGTTCAGCACCCACAAGCCACCCCAAAGATGACCAAGAGTCTGTGCATGAGCTGAGTCTGAGCCCCTCTCACCACCATGCCTCCTGCAGCCCATAAACAGCATCTGAGCCATGGCACCCACTTCCTGTTGTACACATTTACCATTGAATTCAGTGAGGTTCAGTTCTGAGTAGACAGGTATAGGATTATATACCTGAAGGAGCATCTCCACCCATATTGTTTAGCCCAGACACTGAGGTCCAGCTCCAAGGGCCTTCTGGTGGTTCCCTCACTGCGAGAAGCGAAGTTACAGGGAGCCAGGCAGAGGGGCTTCTCGGTAGTGGCGCCCGCCCTGTGGAACGCCCTCCCATCAGATGTCAAGGAAATAAACAACTACCTGACTTTTAGGAGACATCTGAAGGCAGCCTTGTACAGGGAAGTTTTTAATGTTTGATGTTTTATCATGTTTTTAATATTCTGTTGGGACCCGCCCAGAGTGGCTGGGATGGCCTGGCCAGATGGGCGGGGTATAAGTAATTAGTATTATTATTTTGTTCCTGTTTTCCAGATACAGTTCCTAATTTCTGGCACTGGTACCTCATAAATCACTGCCCACATCTTGCCTTTGTGGAAGGTTTTGGTGGTTGCCTTTTCCATTATATTTGTCAAGGAGCACTTCCTGTGCCTGCAATTATCATTTCTGATAGTCAAACCCCTCCTTAAGTTTCTAGATGGGGTAGCTTAGTTGGTAAGACTCTTCATCTCAGAGTTGCAGGTTCGAGCCCCACGTTGGGCAAAAGATTCTTGCATTTCAGGGGGTTGGACTAGATGACCCTCGCGGTCCCTTCCAACTCGATGGTTCTATGAGTCTCTCAGGGGGAGGGCTGATGTGTCTTGGCTTGAGCCCACCTAGAAGCAAAGAGTGGGCTTATCTGTGGAAGGCTGCACAAAGACCCTTATGGGATGCCAACGGAACACAGACAAAAATGGTTGTGGTTTTGTGTAGGTGGAGTTGAATTTTGTGGGAAACTGAGGATCAAGTCATGAAGCAAACAGAGTGAACTTGGGCAACTGGTCAGATTGGGTTTTCCCTCTTCTCATCTCATATACAGAGGAGTACCTAGGCTCCCCTGCATCCTTGGCAAGGAGATGTATTAGTGCCCCCCCCCACAGGAAAATACCAGTGGTATTTGACTCCTACTAAGCTGGCAAAAATGTATAGCACAAGTACAAATGTCTGTTGGAAATGTAAAGAAAAAGAAGGTACTTTTTATCATATGTGGTGGACTTGTAAGGTGGTAAAAGCTTTTTGGGAAACGATATACAATGAAATGAAAAAAAAGTCTAAAATAACCTTTGTTAAAAAAACCCAGAAGCTTTCTTATTAGGAATTACAGGTACCGATATCCCAAAGGACCAGAAAAAGAATTTTAATGTATGGAACAACAGCTGTTTAGATGCTACTAGCCCAGAGATGGAAAGAAGACAAAGTCCCTACCAGAGAAGAATGGCAAACCAAGCTGATGGACCATGATAAAATGGCAAAGCTGACTAGAAAACTCAGGAATCAAGAGGATAAAAACTTTACAAAAGAATGGGGGAAATGTATAAGCTATTTAAAAGACCACTGTAAACAGATGGAAACATTGGCAGGATTTTGATTTCACTTGTAGTGTAACAATTACCATGGAAAATATAGATTCATATAATAGTTACAGTTTGGAAGAAGATGCAGTTTTAAATTATTAAAACGGGACTCCAGGGAGGGGGGAAGTCCTGAGATTCAGAAGAATCTCTATATACGGTTATATTTTTGATTTTTTTATCATTTTGTATTGTAAAATCAAATAAAAATGATTTCAAAAAAGAAAAAAGAAAAGGACAAAGTTCAATAACCACCAATGACTCTTAAACTGGGCGTTTAACAGCACCATCCTATAAATGTCTAGTCTAGCCCTCCAGGACTTCTGACTGGGACATTACCAATTTGCTCCGCTGGTTCCGCCCTCATTCCCCAGTTTGTGGAATCGCGAGTCACTCAGGCAGAGATAGCAGTGGCACAGCTTTATTGGCATAGACACGCAAGAGGAACTGGTTTGGACATTTACAAAACACTCAAAACTTATTTAGAATCTGCCGCGCTGCCTCTTCCTTCTCCACCTAGATTGGCCTGGGAAACGGGTCACTTAGGCCTCTCCTTCCAAGTCCTCGGAGCTTCGCCGTCCAAAGTCCATCCAGCTGGGGTAATGAGCCTCTGGGTCCTGCACTCTGCCAGCAAATTCTGCAGGTGGGGAAGAGACACGGTGCAATTAACTTGAAGGCAGGCGGTGGATTGGCAAAATCTACCCTCAATCTCAGTCCTGCCAGCCCACTCTCTGCAGATCATCAAGAGCTGATGGGGTCTACTGGAGTTTTCCTCCTAGGGCTAATAGCAGCTTCAGGGCAAGGGATTTACATCAAGACCCTGGCAGAGGGGGAGATGGCTGGGGGGGGGGGGAGCCCTCCCTGTCTCTGCCTCCATATCCCCAGTTCTGACTGCCCACCCTCTGCTTCCATTTAAAAACAAAGCGAGTTAGTCACATTCAGTCCATTAATATAATGTAACGTTTTCTCTCTCGCAATTTGGAGGCAATTCCACTACCAATGGAGACCACAAAGTACTTCTTTGGCATCCCGAGTTTCCAAAAGTTAGAGGTTTTAAATTGTGCTCTCAGAGCAGTATGGAAACACTTGAAAACCACCCAGACAGTTTAAAGATTGAAGCCAGGGAGTGGTTTGCCTGTGACTCTCCAGATCTTTTTGGGAGTATGGTTCCCATCATCTCCCCATGTTGACTGAGGCTGATGGGAGTCCAAACAGCAGAGGACCACAGGTCTGTCACTCCTGGTCCAATCAGTAAGGAGGCAGGTTTACATTCAGATTGGAGTGTCCCCACTTGGCTCACTTCAAATCTGCCTTCCCTGTCCAGGGTTGAGGACTGGGGGGAAAATGGCAGTGCAAATTTGAAGCAGAAGCTCGCTGCTGATTGCACGGTACTGATTGGCAGCACCCTCTAAACCGAGAAACCTCTTCCTTCATCCTGTAGCGGGTTTTGCATTTAACACTTTAAGCCCCTCCCCCTTAAAACTAATGCTGGGTGAGTGAATGCATGAATATTCATAACATACTTGCATGTATTAAATACCATGCATGTGGGGAGGAGCAAGACAGAGGGCTGAGCAAATATTTTATTTAATGCTTCGCCTGTCGTTTCATTTGCACGGCCAGCTTGGCGGAGGGAGATGCACACCTGTTAGTTCTCTTCACACTTTGGGAGTGCCTCTCTCGCTCTGAAGGAGCCCAGCCTTCCACTAAGATCATCTGGAAAGGCCTTACTGAGAATGCAAGATGCACGTGTGTGTAGTTTCTCCTACCTGTACGGAGGTAAGGCAGGAACTGGGCGACCAAATCCTTCTGGTCCTCAGACAGATGTCCTGGCCACTCCCTGCGGATGGGACCGCCACTGCTGCTCCTCTGCATCCTCTCCTGTTGTGGTCCAGCCTTGGCTTGCCTGCTTAGCCTGCCACCCCCCTGATAGGATGTGGACACAGATCTTAAGAGGCTTGTGGCTATGAAGGTGGTCAGCAGCAGGCTGGTAAGTACCTTGGTGTGCATGCCTGGAACTTGGAAGATAGTAAGAGGAGGACTTTAGGGGGGGCGTTGCCGAGCATCAAATAAATTACGGAGCTGATTAAGTTCTATTGCATAGCCTGGATTGCTGTTTACCTACCTTTCGTTAACCTAATGTACACATTCACGCCATCCTGCATTTGCTAGTCTTTAAAGTCTAAACTAGTGGTTCCCAATTGGTGGTCTGAGGACCCACCAGTTGTAGCGCCGGCCAACCAGATGCCTGCAAGCAATTCAGGAGTGCAGCAGCGCTCTCTCTACTAGGCAGCCCCAGGAACTGGTGTTAAGAGGCACTGCCTTCAATACCGGAGACAGCACACCTCTGCCATGATTCTAGTAGCCATTAGAATCATAGAATTGTTGGAAGGGACCCCAAGAGTTATTTAGTCCAAGCCCCTGCAATGAAGGAATCTCAACTAAAGCATCCATGGCAGATGACCATCCAACCTCTGCTTAAACACCTCCAAGGAAGGAGAGTTCACAACCTTCTGATGGAGACGGTTCCATCGTCAAACAGCTCTTATTTGCCTTATTTCCATGTAGTTCCTCCAACCCCTTTTTAAAGCCACGTTGATGGCCATCAGAACAGATCTCCCAGTTTCAGTCTGCACTCTGTGGAAGCATGCCCTTTTGCCTGTCCTGAATCTTTTAGATCTAGCATCTAAAAAACCCTATCTGCTCACAAGTAGCTTTCCCCAACTGGATGTCCTCCAGGTGTCTTAGACTACAACTCCCATCAATCTCAGTGGATAGGTGTTATAGTCCCAAACACCTGGATGGCACCTGGTTGGGGAAGGCATGACTCAAGGATTCCTTCTCCTTACCTGTCGGGAGTCCTCAGTCAGTGCTCTGCTTCTGTCTCAAGAGGATTCTCTCTTCTTCTCCAAAGCAGCGAGGTGCCCTCTTAAAGGCTTGTTGGCTTGCTCCGCCCCCTGATGGAGAGCTCCTCCTACCTACTCTCTTTTACATCAGCGGTACAGGATCAATTCCTGCGAGGGGGGGGATATCTTTCCTCCCATTCCTTCCCTATCTTTTATTGGTCACCAGAGAAAGCTGCTTTCCTGCAGCTGCTTAAAACTCAGATAAGCCGTTTCAATAAAAGCCCAGCATTCTGAGGACTGTTCAGCCTTCCCCAACTCCAGATGTTGTTGGACTCCAGCTCCCATCATCCCTTGCTGGCACAGCCAATGGTCAGGGATGATGGGAGTTGTATTCCAAACCATCTGGAGAGCACCGGGTGGTGAAGGCTGGTGTAAGGCAACTCAACAGGAGCTAGATTTCTTGGGGGTCTGTTTTAAGGGGCCAGTGGGAGGTGGTAGTATAGGTCAAGCCCCTGTCTATCTTCTTAGAGTGATCATCCCCCAAGCCTCCTCAAATCTCAGTTTTTTTCCTTGGGTAGCTTTAAAAGAGGATATGCCTTTGAATACCAGTTGCTGTGAGTCACAGGTCAACACACACCACAATTGCCTCATTATGTAAATCATGTTCAGAATACCACAACACAATACATTAAAACAGTGAATCAAACAATCCAGAAGGAAAATATTTCAAACCCTCCAGCTTGCAGGATTTCCACAGGTAAAAAGGTGAAGTACCCTTGGATGGTTAAGTCCAGTCAAAGGCAACTATGGGGTTGTGGTGCTCATCTTGTTTTCAGCCCGAGGGAGATGGAATTTGTCCAGACAGCTTTCTGGGTCATGTGGCCAGCATGACTAAATCGCTTCTGACGCAACAGAACCCTGTGGCGGAAACCAGAGTGCACAAAAATGCTGTTTACCTTCCTGCCACAGTGGTACCTATTAATCTACTTGCACTGGCATGCTCTCGAACTCTAGGTTGGCAGGAGCTGGGACAGATCAACAGGAGCTCACCCCGTCACAGGGATTTGAACCGGGGATTGATCGGCAAGCCCAAGAGGGTCAGTGGTTTAGACCACAGTGCCACCTGCATCCTGTTTCCACAGACACCTGGCTGGCCACTTTGAGAACAGGATGCTGGACTAGATGGGCCACTGACCTGATCCAGCCGTCTCATGTTATGTCCTTATGTGGAAAAAGTCCTGTAGCTCTATAACCTTCTGAGCACATACAGATACATATGCACCAGTTTTGACAGAGAGGTAAACCTGACCTAGCAACTGTCTGAACATCACAACGAAGTCTTGGTGTTTAAGGAGGGAGGGGGACAGAATTTAAATGGAAACCAAGGGTACTTGACAACAAAACATGCATTAAAATAGTTTATTTTAAAAATAGAGCACATCAGCCATCACAATGCCACTGGAGAAGGTGGAGAACGATCTAACAGCGACAGAAAAGAAACCACACTCCACTAAAAGCATCTTTGAAGTCTTAAGTGGCAAGGAAGGACCTCAGCTGCAAATGCTCTCTGTGTAAAGATGAAGTTTGTTTTTCAGATGCAATCCTTTGATCATCCTCTTGCTGTTTCCCCCCATCTTCTTTGTGGAGGAAAAATACTTTGATGATGCATAGATAGATCATCTTAAAAAGTGTCAACTTCCTACTATAAGAGCTGTTAAGAAAGTAGGACTGTAAACATAGCCTCATAACATCCATCATGTAAGGCAATAAATTTGTATTTTGTTACCTTCTCCCCGCTACCCGCTGCTTGCCATTCTGGTTTCCTGAAATAGCATGTTGAGCTAAAGCTCCCCAGATTGCTGTCATCCCCAAACTCTCATCTTTCAATGCCAGAAAAGAAAAAAAAAAAAAGGGGGGGGGAGAAGCTTTAGGCCTAGATAAATGCATTGAATTCCTACCATAAGACACCAGCCTCATACAAACCAAAGCCGTTTTGAAGATCTAGGAGGCTGCCAGTCCAATAAGAAACAACTTCAGGTACGTTGATCAAAATAACACAACGCAAAGCCATTTTCAAACACGGCAAAAGGCTGATGGGATGTACAACTGACTTGTGGTTCCCTAGCTTGCACTTCTCCATCTTTTCCCAAAACCATGGGAATTGGAAAGAAAAATATACAAAACACAAGAAAATAGCTCCCTCTCTAGTCTTTGTTTACTGCCATGCATCCAGAACAGGTAAGAAAACTGGTCAAACTAGGATATCCATTCAGCTGAAACAGTATAGTTTGCAGATAAGGATGTTGTATTATAAATAAGAATTGCCAATGCTTTAAAAAAACAAAACCAAGCAGAATTTATCCACAGAGCAAACAGAGCCTGGCATCATCTTGGAGTGAAAATGGCAGGCGTCGGGGCAGTGTCAGTCAGTGTCAGTGTCATTTGCTGAGAATGCTAAGGGCTCTAGCCTGGCTGAATTAGAGAGATGCCCAGGTGGGGTTCATCTTAGCTATGAGAAAGTCATGTCTCAGGTTTGCAGAGTCTCTAGGCCAGGGGCAGCAAACACGGTGACCCCCCACCCAAGATGCAGACTACATTTCCCATAATCCCTCACCATTGGCTACATCGGCTGGGTCCGATGGGAGTTGTAGGACTACCTGGAGAACACTATTTTGGCTATGCCTGCTCTAGGTCCACACCGTTAGTAGCCTGCTGGTGTCGAGAGAGGATGCCATGCCTCTTTACCCACTCCTCAAAATAGACCACATGGGCACCGGAGTAACTTTACAAGAGGAAGGTTTGGTCTTGAGTTACCAATCCCTCTGCTGCAGTCACCACAAAGTTGCATAGATTCACTGGCGATTTTCATCCCCTCCCGTCTCCTCTGACATCTCTCCTTCCTGTAGCATCTTGCGTAAGATGGAGGCACCAGCCCATGAGGCTGTTGTTTAAACAAACCCTTTTCTTGGGAATAATAGCAAGGGAAAAGGGCAATTAGATGGGAAAGTAACCGATTCAACACTCCCTTCCGAGAGGAACACAAACAATTAATTCTACCATTACTGGAAGATTAGGAAGACGTGCTTTCCTGCTAAGACCATGCTACCTATTTGCGCTTGATTTATGACTTTCCAATTGGACATCCTGTCTAGTTTAAACAGTGTCAGATGTGGAGGTAGGGCTGCTACTGTTTTCCCTGCCCAGCCGCTCCACATCTCTGGACAGAGGCTATGGCTCTAAAGGGGCAGAATAACAGGCAGCAATTCTAGTAGTGAAGCTTTGCATCAGTGTATTCTACCACAACTAGATTTTTTTGCTGAATAAAATGTGGTCAAGTATCAATTTGCACGTGCCACAGATGGGGAGAAAGCAGCCCCAATAGAATTTTTGCATGCTATGCTGCTAAAGTTGGCATCTCATTGAAAAACTATGTGGATCTATTGAACACATTTCATTAGAACTCAAGATTTAAAAACAAGACAAACAGGAAGGTCAGTGCTCTATGCACTTGAAGATCCACAGTAGCTTACAAAATACATGGAAATATTTCATGCCAGTATGAACCATTTCGAACTTTATAGGCAAGAGGTTCCTGCATTTTGTCCCCCCCCGGATCACAATTAGTTTGATTGCTCTATATGGCCTATATTGGTGGTGTGTGTGTGTGTGTATATGTGTGTGTATATATATCCTTCATGTGGAGAGGGTGCTCAAAACATTCCTTTTCTTATTTTCCTATGATCCAAGTATTCCCATTTGCCTTTATTAATTTCCCTTGTTGTTTGAAGTTTCTGTTGCACACACCTGCTCAACTTGCTACTCAGGGAAGTCTCAAAATAGCAGTTTGCCTCTTCACTACATAGTGAAAATTTCTACTGTTCACCTTTTTCTTACATTATTTTCAGCATGGTCTTTGGGATCACAAGGGAATACTGGTGGTCCTCAGAAAGCAGTCCAAGAAACTTTGCCATAGTTGAATTCCCTGCAACAGCTAGAATTCAGTGTGATTCAAGCAGTAAGCAAGGAGTTCCCTCTTGTGTTTGACCACTGGCACTGCAATTATTTCATGCGCACATCCACATTGTCTTTCCAAAGTGTGCACTGAAAATTGCAAGGCGGCCAAGATTGAACAAACTCCTACACTTCTGAACAAACTTACTAAGTGGGTGTTAAGAAGTCCCCCACTTCACTAAATAGGATCATTCTATTTTCTCTTATCTGGAAGCAAAGTACTTATGCAGTACATTTTACCTTCCTTGTTCAGTTGTAAGATGGCTAGAATGTAGACATGTCATTGTATGAGCAAAATAAACTGTGGGCACACAGTAGCTGCCTGCCGTCACGTTACTTGACTATTTCTCCTTTGAAAGAGTACAATTTTTCAAGTTGATAAATGGCCATGGAAATCCACTCCATCAACCAGTCAAGTTCAAACTCAATAGCCAGGAGCTTATTTGCCACTAATGTATCAGAACCAAATTGGCTCTTAACACTCACATAAAAAAGGAAAGAGACTAATCGACTCTTGACTTTTAATAGATGAGAAAAGGATTGATAGGAAAGTATTAACAAGGAGTCACTCAGTGGAAAGTCACATCCACAGGATAAAGTGTTGACAAGCCAAGTGCGTGAGACCTAATAAATATTGTGGAATGGAGACAGCCCATTTTAAAAAATCAATTCCATCGCTACACATTATACAGTGCCAACTGTTCCAGATTGCATACTGGCTAAGATTTGAGGAACTTAGAAAACTTACACAATCTTTTTAACATTCACAAGACTTGTGTATGCATGCTTAGTATTTTTGTACATAACTATCACCTGAATAAGCACAAGTTATTAGTGTTACTGATTTATGTCCTAGTAGACTGGCTTTGCCCATCAGCCTACAAGATACATTCGTCCACACACTAGATTTTAGCTCCTGATAAACACACACAATATATGCTCCATACCAACTACTAAGTTTTTAAACTGTGCTTAGATTTTAAATACTCCCAGCTCTATCTTCCCTGCAAATACAGTGACTAGGCTAGAAAACTGGGGCACTTCCTGCAAGTGTCAGTTACATAATTGTTTACCTCAGCCATTTCCCTATTTGGAATGAAGTTTTAGCACCATAAATGCAATCTTTGGGCCACTAAATGAAACATTTGGCACCAACAAATGATTTAGAACCATCACGTATACAGTGAGATAGGCCCCTTTGTTGTAAGGACTTTTGTCACACCCCAAAAAGAAAAATTCCATGTGGAGCTCAAAATGTCTAAACTTGAAAGAATTTTAAGTGTTTGTGTGGAAACTGAACCGTGGAATCTACAAGCTCTACCCTGGGCCAGATCTCTTTAGTCTTCTTAGTGTATCAGGGCTGGTCAGGGTTGATAGTGTATCAGGACCACCTCTAGCTATCCTTGTTATTACTATTGCAGGAATGCACCCATGAGCTTCTTCACCCTACCCATCTTTTACCAATGGCACAAGCAGAACTTCCTATCTGTAAAGCCCAACTGAAGCACTTTACATATTAAGCTCACTAAACTTTGGTACTCATTTCAAGTAACTCTCAGCCCTCAGTCTCTTTAGGCTGCATTAACACAAACATTCCCAAGTACACTGCTACACAAACGGTCTAACCAATATAATGATGCAGTATATTAGTGATCATCCCTCAGCATTGTGATGCAACTCCAAGGTCAGCAGGCCAATTATGTTGGGGATACCAGGGCATGGTGTTGCTTTGTACTTTTCCTGCCCCTTCCACCTAAACTCAGAATTTATCTCCTGAGCCTCTACTTTGGACAGTGCTTAAAAGTCTGTTTATAGTCAGAACATCCCCTTCCTCTGGAGATGCCTACAACTTTAGGCCAGAGTGGCACAGATCAAATGTAGTTTGTGAACTGTGACTTCAGCTGACAAAAAAACCTATAGGTGTATCCTTTAGCAGGGTATTGAAATGACAAGGAAACGGTTTCTGAAAATCATTTTTATTTAAATAAGTGTTTAAATACATTTCACAGAACATCAGGACTTGAACCAAGAAAGCTGTTGCTTCACAGGGTCATTAGTTGTTAAAAGCAGCACTCCACAATGACAAACCTATTTTAAAACTGCTCCCTTAACTTTAAGCCAGATTGAGTCTGCTATTGATCGGTCTGGGAACGGGGACTTTGGTTTCCACATCCCCCAATACCTTTGAAGGAAGATTCCTTCAGATGTACAAAGGCAATTCAGACCCCAGCTCTGCACTCTGCCACTTAGTGTCACAGTTCGTTCCAGACAAGCACCTCTAGTTATTAGCCTCAATTTCTATGACATAGTGGCCTGAAAGTTTTTTAGAAAGTCCCCAACACAGCCAAAACATTCATGGCCTCTTATCAGAAGTGTCTTGTGTAGAATAAGCTTCTGGCTTTACACCATAACTGGGCCTGGTTTAAATGAGGAACAGCAAGACGACACAACGTGGGCTCTTGTCAGTTTATTACATTGCTGAGTTACACTAGTCCAGACTAAGGGGAACCTGATGCGATTACATTATGCAAGCTGGCTTGTTTTTAAACTAGTGATGCGGGGCACAAGGAATTTTTCATCTCAGGGAAGTCTGCCCCCTTGAGACTTTGGCGAGCCACAGGCACTTAAAACCCATGGACTTTCAGCTGGTCGTCTTTAGCCAGTCCAATCTGCAAAAGGAAAGAGAGAAGTGATTGTGGCTTCAAACACCAACTCATGAATGCAAACTGTACAATAGGCTGTCTTTAAAAACCCACCAGCTCAATAGCCACCACACACACCAACACAAGCTAAAACCAGTTACTTTACAAGCTGTGCGATTCAGTTGCTGCGATCCATCATGAACCTATCCAATCCTATGCCCATCTTAAAATGCAAGAACAGAAGCAATAAGCCAAACAGGAGCTTTAAGGACTCCCTTGAAATGCTCACCTCAACGAGGAACTGACATATGTTCTTCCGCTGGTCCCCTTGAAGCTGAATCACCTCTCCATACTCTGGGTGCTCAATCACAGTACCATTGCAGGCAAATTTCTACAGACATAAAAATCACGTATTAAATATAAATCTCAGATATAATATAAATCTTTTTTTTTTGGGGGGGGGGGAGAGGAGCTTTGCCACAATATACACTGAGATGTCCAAGAAACAGATCGCCTTCTATCAACCAAAGCACAAGCATCTTTTGCCACACCTCCAATCACTTTTGAGTTCTCTCTGGGAAAGATCAAAGCTTCTCCTACTCACCTTCTTGAAGGCCTTCACCAGTTTCTTTTTATCATAATCATCGGCGATGCCCTGGACTGTGGTGAGGGTTTTTCTGCCGTTTCTCTGCTGGATCCTTATATGGATGTAGTCCTCAGTCCCAGCAGGAAGTAAGTCATCACCCTTACTTGCATCAGCAAAGGGGTCTGGAAAGAGAAAGAAAGTGTTAAAAGCTACACAAAGGACATGGCACCCTTGCTAAAAACGCAAAGGTGCTTATTTTTGTTGCTGGGTAAGCTTAAAATGCCTCCTTCTCAACATCATCCACAACACTTCATATTATTGTTCGAAAGCCCAAGAACTATGAACTATGCACCAAACAAAGTGCCATCGATGAACTGCTCAGCCACAAGGAAAGGAGTTGGCACGAGAGCCACAGTGTTACTCCACCACTGATGCGGGCCTCTTCCTTGACACCCGGTTACACAGTACTTTGCTCTCTTCCTCTTGCAGGCCCTGAAAACAGGCCCTTTCCTCTCGGGCCACGTGACACCCGTCGAGCCGCCTCTCCCTGTCCCGAAGCCCCTCCCTCGTCTCCGGCTGACGCAACCGCCAAGAATTAGCAACTGCGTCAGTGAAGCGGGGGGGGGGGGGGAGAGAGAGAGAAGAGAAGAAAAGGGAAGATGGCAGAGGCTGCTCAGCAAACGCCACATCCCGAGGCCTCACCGAGACACATAGAAAGAAACAAGCATACTGATCCCCCCCCCCCAAATCTGCCTTTGCCGCAGCCCCCGTGGCCGATCAATCCTCTTAACAGAAAAACACCCCTCCCCAATAGAAAAAAACCCATTACTTGCGCTAAGCCCCCCCCCATTCCTACCAAACGCACTTCCCTCCCCCCATCGCTTCCAATACCCCAAAAGCCCCCGCAACTCAGGCTAAGGATATGCGACCCCCGCCCCGCTTTCCACCCTATCGAAAAGTATTTCGCTCCCCCCCCCCCATTATTTTGGCTTCATGCCAACCTCGAGATAAGTTCTTTATCCTCCATTACGCATCTCTCCGCCCCACAAAAAAAAACCCCCCAACACCGCGGTCAAGCGGCTCCTCCCCATTTACCCCCCTCTCCCCCATTGTCCCCCCTCCCCACGCGGAAACAGGCTCCGCCCCCTCTACCGCAGCCATGGCTCCGCCCCCAGACTCTTCGCCCCCCCCCGTCCCTTTTCGAAAAATGCCCCCCTCCCTCACCCGCAGTTTCCAGTCAGTCTCTTCTCTCTCCGCCTAGTTCCGGCCCCGCTCGGGCCTCGCCCTTTGTCCCGACATTAGAGGCCTGTTCGCCTCCTCAGAGGCCTTCCCTCGCTTAAGGACCAACCGACGACACCCCCCCCCCCAACGGTTTCCCCTCAGGCTCGTTTTTGACCCCCCCCCTTCTGCCCGCCCCACAGAAACCTGAGGCTTCCTGCCTATTTGCCCCCCCCCCTCCGGCCGGTGTCCTCACCGAAGGAGTGGAGGTTCTGGATAGCGGACATACGACGCGCTTCGCTTCGCTTTTTCCCGGGTCGGAGGCAACAGCAGCGACGGCGAAAGGCGGACGCGACGAAGTAAACGGCTCTTCAACCTCTGCGAGGAGGCACCAAAAAAAGGAAAAGACAGTAGGAAGGGCGGGGCCACACGGCCGGCCGTTTATATAGTGGGTAGGCTTTTGTGACGTCAGCGCGCACCGGGAGGCGAGGGAAGGGATTGGCTAGAAAGGGGAACGGGGTGTGTTGTGAGAAGAGGGGGGGGACTAACACGCACAACCCCGCTGGAGGGGGATGGGAGGAATCAAGGCTGCGGCTGTGCGGCCGTCACGCTCAGGCCCTTTCCTCCTTCTCCACCCCTGCCCCGCCCGTAGCCGCGTATTTGTGCAGCCCCAGCACGCTTGCGCAGTGGATCGAGGGAGGCGACGGGAAACTGGACACGACTGGATTTCCCCCCCTTGTGACGTCGTCGCGCGCTAGGGCTTGAGGGGGATTGGACGACAAAGAACGTAGCGCGGGGAGGGGGCGCTGCGCACTTTCTAAGGGGAGAGGGGAAAGGCAGGCGGGAAGGGAAAAAGTAGTGGAGGCGGAGAGAAACGAATGTTTGGCGCATGCGCGTTGTTGCGTGAAGCATTTTTTTTTTCAGGGTGTGAGTTTGTGTGTGCTTTGTTTGCTTTTTATTTGCGTTTGGTTGTCATGATCATCTCCAGTGTCATCATTTTTTTAAAGAAAAAAAAAAAAGAGCATTTTAATTTAGGGTCCTGAAATGTGAAGTCTCTCTGAGGGAAGCCTATTCCTTGGTAGTAGGAAGTGCACTCTGTACGTGCCCAGAGGCGCCCCCTTTTTCGTTGAAAAGATCACGTTCTGCTACGCAGGAAAACAATATTTTAAGTCATCCCCGGGGTTCAGTAGCTACACCAAACCAAGCCTGTTTTCGTTGGGGCTGAGGTGAATAGCGCCCCATTTCAATTGACCCGTCGCAAGATTTAGATTAGTATGTCTTAAATTATAAAACAGAACAAAACAACAGCCAACTTCTCCAAATAAATGTGACCCAGTTCATTGATTACCTTTTCCTGTCCTTACAAGGGCTGCAGAACAGGCAGAAACTTGACAAGTGAAGCAGGGTCAGTGCTGTGGAGAAGGACAACAAATGGTGGCAGCTCTGTCTGAGCTTCAGCTCTGGCTCAGTGTCTTTGGACCCTAGCATCTAACATTTGTGGTAGTTTAATCATCATCTATGGCAGACAGAACTCCAGATGAGCAGCCGCCCTTTTTTATCCCTCTTCAGAGTTGGGCAGAGGGGCCTTCTCTTTTTTATATATATATAATGGTTATTAAATTTCCTGTTTTACAATTTAGAATACTCATTTAAACGTCCTTAAAATATCAGTGACTTCCCTTCTTCGCTTTCCATAGTTCATTTTGCATATCATAAATCCCTGCATATTTTACATAAAATAAACCATTCAGTATTCCATTATTACATCCATCAAAACTTATTTACACTGTTGAATTTATCTTAATGCTGCCAACCTTTTCAAGTGTACACAATTCCGCCCCATATATTCAATAAACATTTTCCAATCTTCTCTAAACGGATGTTCTTGTTTTCTTATTCTATATGTTAACTCCGTGAGTTGCACATAATCTGTCAGTTTAAGTCGCCATTCTTCTTTAGTTGGGTCCTCTCTCGTTTTCCATTTTGGGGCTACCAAAACATGGGCCGCAGTAGTGGCATACATAAATAACATTTTTTGACACCTGGGAATTTCCATCTGAATTATACCCAACAAAAAGAACTCTTTTTTGGGGGGGGGGGGAGAGTACTTTTAAACATTTTTTTCAATTCATTATGGATTATTATGGATTGAATGACAATAAATCCATAATGGCAGTGGGGCCTTCTCAATGCAATTCAGAAATAGAAACACCTAATCCTGTTCCTTCGTCCTTTTAATCCAGTCAGTTATCTTGGTGATTTGTGCTGTCTGTGCGTATTAAGCCAATAAAAGTTTTATCCTTAGGTCAAACATTTTGAAAGCCAGATCTACCTCAGCTGAGGCGATACTCGGATTTTGTTGTCTCAGTTTCTCGGGAGAGACAAGCAAAACAAATACAAAAAAACCTTTTATGTGCAGTCTCCTCTATAAAATAATAAGACCTCCTTAGTCAACAATTAATTAGCTGGGAGAATGATGCAACATGAATACTGCAGAAATGCCTGGACTTGGCAGTGAATTTTGTGAGTTTCTGAGCAGTAACTTCAGAACAGATTCCAGACCGTCTGGAATTCATGTGAGGCCCCAAACGTATGGTTTCCTGTTTCCCCCCGCTGCTGCAGCATGCATGCATGTGTGGGAGCTTTGACGACTGGACATCTCCCCCTACTCGGGGGGAAAAATGCCACAGAGCTGGCTCTCTGCCTCTGCATGAGCTGTTGCCATCACGTGATACCAGTGCCTCTCTTTCACACTGCACATATTTCAGATTTCCAAAATACTGCAGATGTCCAGTTTGTCCAAACTACTGAAATGAACCAGTTAATGGGGCAGCATGCAGCCCATTCTTTCCTCTGTGAATTCCTCCTCTTCAGTTGCAACCCCCTCGCCTCCATCGTCCTTGACTTGGGACACGGCACTCCATGTTCTGGTAACTTCCAGACTGGATTATTGTAGGGTGCTCAGACCTGGGGCTGCCCTTGAACACAACCCAGAAACTTCAGCTTGTCCAAAATGCAACAGCCAGATTATTGGCTTTAGAACTCATAATAATCCTTGTTCCAAAACAGCTGCATTGGCTGCTGGTTAGTTTGCAGGCCGCATTCAAGGTGTTCACAATAGTGTGCGGCTTTTGACGAATGCTGAAGACACACCTCTTTGGCACCTGAGATAGGTGATTTCAGAACTCACCACGTTTTAACATTTTTCTTGTGGTAACCATCTGGCACCTGTTGGTTAAGGTGGGTAATAATAATAATAATAATAATAATAATACTCCTGGAACTTCATGCATATGCTTCAACATTTCTCTGATGAAAATAGGGATGTCCTGTTCAATACTAATACTAATACTAATATTAATGCTAATACTAATATTTATACCCCACTCTTCTGATTGGGTTGCCCCAGCCACTCTGGGGCGGCTTCCAACATATTTAAAAACAACAAAACATTAAATATTTAAAAACTTGTCTATACAGGGCTGCCTTCAGATGTCTTATTAGTATAGTTACTTATCTTCTTGGCTCAGGGGTCGCATAACTCCATGCCCTCCAACATTACTCCAATGAAAACATGGACATCCTGCCATACCCTCCAACATTTCTCCATGAAAATAAGAAATTTGGGACATCCTGGAACCAAACCAGAAACTGGGATGGCTTCTGTAAGTCTGGGACAGTCCCTGGAAAATAGGGACACTTGGAGGGTTGTTCATGTTTCCTGCTGCTTACCTGGGATGTTCACTCTTCTTTTTCACCTGCTATTAGGCTGGAAGCTAGTTGAACCTTATAACGGCATAACCTGCTTTCTATAGCCAGTTGCCAGATCTTCCTTGAATTGGTTTTGACCCTGGGGCTCCTAGGTGCTTGACCCCTATAGTAAAGCAATGCAGAGAAACATCTGGATGTTATTTTCCTATGACTACGACTCCCCAGCTGGAACCAGAACATACCTGCCCAAACCTGATTTGTATTTTCTGTGTGGTGCAGATCACATAAACAGGCTCTCAAACATAGACTCCATTGGATGACCTTGCACCAGATTGTCTATAAGCCATTCCACAGAGGAATGTGGCCCAGTCAGTCAATGCAGGTGAAAGCTTAAGAATGGATTAACTCTTTCTGTTTGTCGTGGTTTAAATGCCTGGTGCCTGTTTTCATCCCCAGTGTCTGATCTGATTATTTTATGCAAAAGGGGAAGTGATGCTTCGCATTGGATCAACTCGTGTGTTGCAAGCGTATACACGCTTGTGGGTTCAACCTTCCCAAATGTTTGGTATTCTCCACGCATTATGATTGCACCTTAGATGTGATTAATTTGTGCGACTTCAAGCTCGCGTACTTGAAAGCTGGCCGGTTGAAATCCCACAAGTTAATTGCCCACAAGGCAGAGATCTTAAAGGCTCCCTTTGCTCTGAGTTTCCCCAGCGTGGAAATAGCTTTTAAACTTTCAGAGTTGCTTACCAGGCCCTGGGAGGCTCTCGTGAGGTTTTGTGGGGACTCAAACAGAGCCTTCTAGAGACTGGTAAGCAAGGCAAGGTTAGCCATGTGGGGGCAGTTCCAAGGGGGTGGTACAGGTGTTATGTACTGAAGTTCTCACCCTGGGCCAGCAGGGGGATACTGTAGATAGTTTTCACTCAGGTCCACGTCAGTTATTTTAGGCGGGAAACCCTGGGTTGTTGTTGCTACAATGTTGACAGCTGGCTGCCTATAAAAGCAGGCCGGCTGAGCTGTTTGCTCTTCAGTTTCTGTTCCAGCTTACAAAATAAAGAGCTGCTTTGGAGAAATCGCTGTGTCGTCTGCCATGTCTACCCACTATTCAACAACAGGTATACACAATTTTGCGTGCATGTGCACAACCCCCGTGCAAAGCGTGTTCCATTTCTCGATGCATACATTGCATGAGTTAGAGATTTCCCATGTGCAGGGCAGGCAGGCAGGAAGAAATGTGTCTGACGATAACAAAATTTGGGTTCACCCTTTGAATGGCAGCTTTAACAAAAAACGGTACTAGACTACTTGTCAAGGGTACAGCCATGCAAATAAGCTACCAGAGAGGCTGCAAAGCAGAGATGTGTAGAAGAGGAGGGGTGTTGCCTGTGGGGAGTCGAAAGAGCCAGATAGAGAAGCCTGGAGGGGAGCATTTGGTTCCCCATCCCTGAATCATTACCGTATTTTTTGCTCTATAAGACACACCCGACCATAAGACACACCTAGTTTTTAGAGGAGGAAATCAAGAAACAAGAAAGCAACACAAAGCCTCTTGAGCGAAGAGGGAGGAGCACTCCGGCTGCGCTCAAGAGGCTTTGTGTGGCTATCCCTGAAGCCAAGAGAGCAAGAGGGATCAGTGTGCACTGATCCCTCCTGCTCTCCTGGCTTCAGTGATAGCTGTGCAGCCTGCATTCACTTCATAAGACGCACACACATTTCCCCTTACTTTTTAGGAGGGAAAAAGTGCGTCTTATAGAAGGAAAAATATGGTATATGTTGTATTCTGGAAACGAGGTTTTCGATCTATACCCTGATGAGCCTGGCTTCAAATTAAACCTAATGCAGGGAGGAAAAGAAGGGTGAGTGTGATATACAGCAATCTGTTTCAAATACTTTGAATTTGCCGCCCCTCCTCCTATACAGCTTATTGGGCCCCCAAGTTCACCCCAATAAGCTGTTCCATACATCCTTGTGAGATCTTTGCTCATGGCTGTGTAAAAGGATCTGTGGAGCAGTAACCCTACGCTGGGGCAATGAGAAGAAGAAGCAGAGCTGTGCATCCCCGATGGCTCTCCTGTCTTGGCCAATGAGGCAGGGAGAGAGGGATCCTATTTTCCCCTGAAATGTTGCGTCATGGCCTGCCAGGGCCCGCCCCACAGTTTGCAAACCACAAAGGAGGCTGGAGAGGGAATATCCTGGAACGACCTTAAAAGGCAGCTTGCCCCTGTTGTGTCTTGTCCACCTTTCCAGAACTGCCTCTAGGCAAAACATTCCTTCTGACCAGATTTTCTTCTCTGAAATTCCTCCATTCGCAATCACCGCAATTTTTAGGGGTGGTGGCGGAATATCTTGCAGAAATAAGCTAGAGATGATTGTTGTCAGGTCCGAAGGATGAGTTCAGGGTTGCAACACTTGGCTGAGCCGGTCCTGGAAGTCAACATACATTATTTCATCCCATGGCCTTAGCCTTGAGAAGTTGGGCGGGTTGGTGGTTGGCAATGCTTGCTCCATTGCACCTGCTGGCAGAAAGCTCACTGATTTCAGTCTGTGCCCAACTATGCTCTTTGTTTCTCTGGAGCTGAGGGCATGCTTGGCCCACTTTGGTTGTGGCCATCCAGTAAGAGTAGAGAACCTTTACCTGCCTAAGGGGGCCATTCACTCATGGGAAATGCCAATATTGGATGGGGCCAGAGGCAACAGCGAAACAGCAACGGGTGTGAATCTTATCTTTGTACAGGAGTTCACATTCAGTCAGATTACGGTGCTTCTTTTTTCCTCTGGGTCACTCAGAATAAAAATTGGTTTGTGGCACAACAAATTTTTTATTGATATGAAATACAATAAATGGAAAGAACCAATTCCTAGCAGTGCTTGATTTATAACATAGAACACAACTGCCTTATAATAGTACCATGGGACAGCCAGAAAGTATAAAACAATGCAGCCACATAAGAACACAAATCATTCCCAAAATATACATGCCTCTTACATGTATGTATACAGACTCGATGGGAGGTGTGAGCTTGCTTTTGGTGGGCAATCTCACTTACACAGGGTCTAATTTGAGACAAACAAACTCCAATTTCCTCATCAACACAAAGAAAGCTTTCTCTTTTCCGATCTTCCATATTTGTCAGAGTTGAACCTACCTCACATGGTTGCTGTGAGGATAAATGGGGAAGGAAAGGAACCATGTATGCTGCCATGAATTCCTTGGAGAAAATGGTGCAATTATTATTGTTATTGAAGTGCTCAGCCCCAATCCCTGAGCGATGCAAGATTCCAGGCGCTTACCCAGGGTTCGTGTTTCCTTTTCGAAATGAGGCACAGCGGAGACTGTGGGGTCTTTATGATATATGGTTTATTTACACATATATATAACCTGAGCCTGCAATGGAGGGGTTCACAGCACCAACACCCCCAAAGGGTCTTGTTTCTCCCATAGTTACAGCCTTGGATTCAAACAGACAGAAATCAACATGGCTCTCAAACGTTGTTCTGACTCTCTCTCCAGCTTGCTGCTTTACTTCTAGGTCCCTCTCAACTCTCACCTTTGCCTTTTTCTCACTACCACACACCCATCTGCCATCTCACACAGAACCACTTTGTTTCCCTCAATGGCCCATCACCCAGGCGATCGCCACAACACCGAAGCTAGCCTGGCTTATATTTTAACACTTGCTGGATCCAGAGGTTAGAAGGATCTCTGCATACAGTCTACTTTTCTCCCACCCCAAACTCATAACATTATTACAGTATTAATCCAGAATGTGGATGGAGACGTGCATCAAAATGTGCCTCCAATGAAGGCTTTGCAGCCACACTTTGATGCACGGTGGGTTATGCATCTGACTTAACACTGGTTCTCAGTTCAGCAATACTCAGAAGCCTCTTTCCACAATGACCTCCTTACTTGGGGGAACAGCCTGGTTTAGTAGGACTGGCTGGGTGATAGCTGCTGCAGCCTCTCTCTGCTAGAGATGAAAGGGCTCTGCTTGAATAGAGGTGCTGTGGTGGGTGTCCTATGCCAGGGATGTGGGAGGTGCTGTGGTCTAAAACACTGAGCCTTTTGGGCTTGCTGATTGGAAGGTTGGCAATTCAAATCCCCACGATGGGGTGAGCTCCTGTTGCTCTGTCCCAGCCCCTGCCAACCTAGCAGTTCAAAAGCACACCAGTGCTAGTAGATAAATAAATACCACTGCAGTGGGAAGGTAAATGGCGTTTCTGTGTGCTCTGGTTTCTGTCACGGTATCCTGTTGTGCCAGAAGTGGTTTAGTCATGCTGGCCACATGACCCGGAAAGCTGTCTGGATAAACGCCAGTTCCCTCGGCCTGAAAGCAAGGTGAGCGCCGCAACCCCATAGTCACCTTTGACTGGACTTAACCGTCCAGGGTCCTTTACCTTTTTTTTACCCTATGGCAAGGAAAGGCAGACTTCAGGTTTGCGGAATCTATACCCTGAGATCCACCATCCAGAACCAGGTGCAAAAGTGGCACGCTTATCATTAAATTCTAAACCCTGGAATGGTTTTTGAGCACCAGAACAACAGAGCTCACAGCCCTTCTGCACAAAAATCCAGTCCTAGCTACCTTTCATTCTGCTATAATCTAGTGAGTCGGTTGTCAGTATTAAATAACCGAGAGTACAAAATATTTGCTGATCTACTTCAAAGAGAGGAGATATGATAGCCATCTTCAAATATCTGTAGAGCTGTCACAAGGAGGATGGAGTAAGCTTGTTTTCTCCTACTCCGGAGGGTAGGACTTGGACCAGTGGATTCAAGTTACAACAAAGGAGATTCTGACTTGAACACCATGAAGAACTTTAAAATAATTTTACATTTTTTGAAACTTTCCAACATAAGGTAAAGGTAAAAGGACCCCTGACCATTAGGTCCAGTCGTGACTGACTCTGGGGTTGCGGCGCTCATCTCGCTTTATTGGCCGAGGGAGCTGGTGTACAGCTTCCAGGTCATATGGCCAGCATGACTAAGCCGCTTCTGGCGAACCAGAGCAGCGCACGGAAACCCCGTTTACCTTCCCGCCGGAGTGGTACCTATTTATCTACTTGTACTTTGAGGTGCTTTTGAACTGCTAGGTTGGCAGGAGCAGGGACCAAGCAATGGGAGCTCACCCCATCGCTGGGATTTGAACTGCTGACCTTCTGATCGGCAAGTCCTAGGCTCTGTGGTTTAACCCACAGCGCCACCCGCGCCCCTATAACTTTCCAACATACAATACAGTAAAAACCAAAGTGATCCAAATAAGAATTTTCTGAGTAAGAGCTTTTTGACAGTGGAAGGGACTCCCTTTGGAAGTTGTGGACTCTCCTTCATTGAAGGTATATAAAAAGAGGTTGGATGGCCATCTGCCATGGATGCTTTAGTTGAGATTCCTACATTGAGGGGGGTGGTTTGAACTAGATGACCCTCAGGGTCTCTTCCAACTCTTAAATTCTATGAGATCACCCAGATTTCTACCAGTAAATCCTGATCTACCTCCCTGATGCATGTGTGTGTAATGGGACACCCTGATGACACACCCTGCTTCCTCCTTTAGAACTTCAAAAGAACATTTACCTTCATAGTTGAAAGTCTCCTGAAGTGGTGGTGGTGGGAGTTGGATGCCCTACTTTGCTTGCATTCAGCTCGGTCTCCACCACCACCATGCTACTTGGAGATGCTCAACAGTATGTGAGCAAATCATTCTGCTCAGCTTTTTGCTACCTGCAGCAGTCATTCCTCCTCTTCCAAATTCTCCAGTTCCATGCACAGCCTGGTAATTTCCTCCATTTTTTTACCCCCCCCCCCCCGGTTGATGCAAGAGTAGCAGAATCACAGCTAAGAAGCTCAAATCATATATCTGACTGGCACCTTTCTTTGGGAATTAAATCAATGTCCAGACATTAACATTCAAAAAATTTACTTGCGGAAACCTATTTGTTGTTGTTGTTTAGTCGTTTAGTTGTGTCCGACTCTTCGTGACCCCATGGACCAGAGCACGCCAGGCACTCCTGTCTTCCACTGCCTCCCGCAGTTTGGTCAAACTCATGCTGGTAGCTTCAAGAACACTATCCAACCATCTCCTCCTCTGTCGTCCCCTTCTCCTTGTGCCCTCCATCTTTCCCAACATCAGGGTCTTTTCCAGGGAGTCTTCTCATGAGGTGGCCAAAGTATTGGAGCCTCAGCTTCAGGATCTGTCCTTCCAGTGAGCACTCAGGGCTGATTTCCTTCAGAATGGCTAGGTTTGATCTTCTTGCAGTCCATGGGACTCTCAAGAGTCTCTTCCAGCACCATAATTCAAAAGCATCAATTCTTCGGTGATCAGCCTTCTTTATGGTGCAGTCTCACTTCCATACATCACTACTGGGAAAACCATGGCTTTAACTATATGGCCCTTTGTTGGCAAGGTGATGTCTCTGCTTTTTAAGATGCTGTCTAGGTTTGTCATTGCCTTTCTCCCAAGAAGCAGGCGTCTTTTAATTTCGTGGCTGCTGTCACCATCTGCAGTGATCATGGAGCCCAAGAAAGTAAAATCTCTCACTGCCTCGATTTCTTCCCCTTCTGTTTGCCAGGAGGTGATGGGACCAGTGGCCATGATCTTCGTTTTTTTGATGTTGAGCTTCAGACCAACCAATATTTGCGCTCCTCCTCACTTTCTGCCATCAAGTGGCGGAAACCTACAGATGAATTCAAACATAATATTTACAGTTGCATGCTTGTCCAAGCATGGGCCTTTGGTCTCTTCTTCTAAAGCCCAAGCAACTTATTTTTCTCCCTTTCCAGAGCTCAGCACGCAGCCTTCTGTATCTCAATTAGGCCATGTCTTGCAGCTCCTATGAGAGATTTCCACTTTTACCTTCTCCTGCAGCTTTGCTCTCTTTCTTTCAAGTAGAGAAGAAGCACTGCAAAACTTTATTCAATTTAGCAGTGCTCCCGATCGCATGAGAACTACTAGAGAACGCTCTAGAATTCAGTTACCAACCAACCAAATATAAGGACATAGTAATGCATACAAGCATTTGCAATTTCAGTGAATTAAATTACTAAATATCACTGACCTGTACAGCTTGAGGGTCCCATCTTCACCTCCCCTTCATCAGCAGAGACCTACTCCTGCCCTTTCTGCAGGAAAACCCATTTAATACGGAGAGTCTCATAGTACCATCAAAAGAACCATCAGTGTATATGGTGCTTTGCAAAGGAACATCTAAGGAACAAACAGCTTTCTGCCCCAAAGGACTTACAGTCTCAATTTCTACAGTGGAGGAAATAACAAATGCCAGGGTGGAAAAAGAAAGCACTCCTATGTATTCTTGAACTGCCCCACTGAAAGCTATTGCTTTGCTTTAGGGCTACTTTGATGTGTGTAGGTTGTGGCTGTTTATTTTGACTAGTGTCTTTAGCGTGTCACACTTACAAAGATGTAGGGTATGTTCACATTACCACTAATTCTGCCTCCATCATTAGCCACTTTCCATATCGATTCTGTAGTTTGTTGGCAAACACTGTTGTTTGGTGTGTCCCCCGCCCCCCCCCCCAAACCAGTTTCAGTCCTGCTAGAAAACCAAATGCAGAGGAAACAGTGAAGTGAAATTCGAGACAGCTGTTGCACATATGCAGATGACAACTTTGTGAATAGGAGTTTCAGTCGTAGGGGGGTTGTAGGGGCAGGGAAACCAAAATGGTGCTGTGTGTTGGGCAAAGATATCCTTCTGATGTGAACAACACAGTGCTTAAAATGCAGTTCGTGGGGGAAATGACCTTGCTGCGTTTTAAGCTTCTAATGTGAGCATACCCGTATTTTGGAATGTGTTGCCGAAACTGCTATGGCCAGGGATTTTTCCGTATTCTTTCTTCCATATTCAGAACGCCACTTTGTGGAAAAACCCACGGAACATTCCGGGCACTGGAAAATTCCACATACCTGTGCTGATGTTTCCAATACCCTGCCTGCCTCTACTCACCAAGCTCTACTATCTTGAAATGTCTGCATTTTTTCTTGTGATCTGTCCTCACTTTCAGCATTCTTCCACTGAGCTCTTAACTTGGGTGTGGGCCAAGAATGGCTTTCAGGAAAAATATATATTGTGCATCTGAATTTTGAAGAGAGCAAAATCCTGGAACGTTCACAGTTTGGAGTGGGTGTGGGGAATCAACGTATTGCAAGAGCTTTCTATCTACTTTTTATGGTTTTAATAAAGCAAGATACATGCTGCCTCAGTCATGAAATCTCTCTCCTTCCTTACACCCACCCAGCCACCCTCCCTGACTGGGGAATGTTGTGATCTGGACTTCATGAGTGTGGGGGGGCGGGGCTGGGGGGAGAGGCTTTGCTGTGTGCCAGTCTTACGGTTCTGAATCCAAACTCAAATATGCTCCATGATCTTGTATGAAAAAGGGATTGGGGCTCCAAGCACACACCCCGGCAATGCTTTATTGCAGACCTATTTTGCGACATCTTCTCCCCTCCCAAATACAGCCATACTTTGGTTTCTGAATGCCTTGTGACTCAAACATCTTGGCTCCCGAATGCCGCAAACCCGGAAGTGAGTGTTCCGGTTTGCAAACTTTTTTTCGGAAGCTGAACGTCCGACTTCTGCGGCTTCCAATTGAGTGCAGGAAGCTCCTGCAGCCAGTCGGAAGCCGTGCCTTGGTTTTCCAATGTTTTTGGAAGTCGAACAGACTTCCAGAACGGATTCCATTCAAGAACCAAAATACGACTGTATTTTTTATTGATTTTGTCAGCTACATATAAAATGAAGTGCATAAATTTTAAATACTGGGGTGACAGGGCCAAAGAAAAACAAGAAATGGTAAATAAAAGAAAAATACAAAAAGCATTAACATTGACAGAATAGGCAAGTTCTAACACCTATGACATAATGATGTGGGGGGCGGGGAAGAAATATCAAAACAAGCAGGTAAGAATATGTTGATTCAGGTGGCATTAGATTACGTAACCCTCTCCAAAGTGATAGCTGAGCAATGGTGGGGGAATAATCGTTGAATGTTTGTTTGCATAACCTAGAAACAGGAACCAAACCGCATCAAAACAATCTGTCTTCAAAGTGCCACAGCTTTACTATATTATTAGTAGTATTATTTATTAAATTTCTATACTGCCCTTTCTCTGAGGATCACAGGAAGGTTTACAATATAAAAACACAAAAATACATAATATAGTAATGAACAAACACAATAAAAAAGGTAAAGGTACCCCTGCCCGTACGGGCCAGTCTTGCCAGACTCTAGGGTTGTGTGCTCATCTCACTCTATAGGCCGGGAGCCAGCGCTGTCCGCAGACACTTCCGGGTCACGTGGCCAGCATGACAAGCTGCATCTGGCGAGCCAGCGCAGCACACGGAACGCCGTTTACCTTCCCGCTGGTAAGCGGTCCCTATTTATCTACTTGCACCCGGGGGTGCTTTCGAACTGCTAGGTTGGCAGGCGCTGGGACTGAACGACGGGAGCGCACCCCGCCGCGGGGATTCGAACCGCCGACCATGCGATCGGCAAGTCCTAGGCACTGAGGTTTTACTCACAGCGCCACCCGCGTCCCTGAACAAACACAATACCCACCCCCCAATTGCAAGTGTAGGGTGTTCAGCTCCTTAGTCTGCACTGTGTTATATGCTTATAATAGTGCTATAATAAATGATGCTATAATAAAGGAGTTAGTCTCCTTTACTAGCAGTTGTGCGAATCTGTCATGGTTTCTCCATGCTACCATGTCATTGCTGTCCATAGAAGGCTACAGCCTGTCCAGGAAACCTTGCCCAGAATATCTGTGGCATGAGAAGTTCCAGGAGTTCAGCTGGAAGTTGCAAGATATGTACTACCCGAAAGTTCTCTTTCAAACCAAAGACACCTGATGGTCAGAGACTCTTGCGTGACAAGCCGCTTCCTCCAGCCTGTTCTTGCACGACCGAACCTGCCAAGGGTTCCTTTCACATGGACATGCCTCCAGAGATTTTTGCACCCACTGTTCATATCTGGTTCTGGGATTGTAAGGGGCTGCTGGCAGGGAGACGAGAAAGGGCCATTGCATCTTGGTTATCTTGGCATCCATCTGGCGTTGACAAATTGGCCGGGGTCCAAATCTGATCAATGGCTGTCGCAATGGCATTGCAAATCTGCCTCGGGGAAAGAGGACTACAGGGACATTTCCCTTTCCAAAACAAATGCCTTTCTTGTGAAGGACAGCGAAATGATCCAATGTGGGAACGGCTAAGAGTTAGCCCTGCCTCTCAGCTTGCCTATATAAAGGGAGCTCTCCAGGACTGACCCTGCTGACTCTCCCACTCTGCATTGCCTCCTGCGGCCAGAGAGAACCATGACTACTTACTCCAGCCGCAGCCAGTCCTTCTCTGGAGGGATCCAGAGTTCCCGAGGGGGGAGCCTGCGTAGCCTAGGCAGGTCTCCGACAGCATCGAGCATCTATGGGGGCACCCCAGCAAAGAACGGCCTGGCCTGGCGCTATGGGCAGAGCGGTGCGGAGGCGAACATCTTTGACATGAACGAAAAGGGCACCATGCAGAATCTGAACGACCGCCTGGCTGCCTATCTGGAAAGGGTGAGTAGCTGGAGTTTCCTAGCAGGGAAAATGGGTGCTGAGAACTGGCCTCAAGATATACGGGTGGTACAAATGCTCCTCTGTCTACCTCAGGCTTTGCTTTCGGAAGGCAGAGGAAACAGGGGCAGGGCTTGATTTCTAAAGGGGACCCTGTTGCTCCGTCTGTGTTGGCAGCTGTGCCACAGGGCCGGCCCTGCCGTTGGCAGAGTGAGACATGTGCCTCGGGCGGCTGACTAGGTGCATGAAAGGGCAGGAAATTGCCACTTATTTTATTTAGATCATTACAGCTTCACTCCCAGGGAGAAGAGCTTTTGTGGTGCTAAAACAACTTGGCCACTTTGCACCTTGACTTAAGCATCATTTGCTGTTCTGCTTCAGGCAATAAAACGGCTTGGCTTGGGCTGGATCTGCTTTGCCATCTTCCCTGGAAGAAAACCCTAAATTCACACACTCAGCATTCAGCAACCGTTTCAGAAATGTCAAACGTTTGCAAATGCAGTCAGTTCAACACTGTGAGATACTTCAATAAATAACAGGGGAGGGGGCATTATTTTGCCAAATGGAATTGCTTTATAACAAGTTTAGGCTCCCTACCATTCTCTAAATCCAACATAATGCATAACTGGGAAACTTGGGAAAATAGGACTTACTCAGTTAGAAAGGCCAAGGACTGAACTGTTAGTGCAAAATGTTATTCCTTTATTGAGATCAGCACATTGTTGGAAGTACTTTTGGGGTTCTATCTATCATCTATATCTATCTATCTATCATCTATCTATATCTATCTATCTATCTATCTATCTATCTATCTATCTATCTATCTATCTATCTATCATCTATCTATCTATCATCTATCTATCTATCTATCTATCTATCTATCTATCTATCTATATCTATCTATCTATCTATCTATCTATCTATCTATCTATCTATCTATCTATCATCTATCTGTCTATCTATCTATCTATCTATCTATCTATCTATCTATCTATCTATCTATCTATCATCATCATCTATCATCTATCTATCTATCTATCTATCTATCTATCTATCTATCTATCTATCTATCTATCATCTATCTATGATCTATCTATTTTTAAATTTGTATATTGTCATATACCTCCAGGTCTCAGAGCAGTTACAACATAAACTGCTTGATTTCTGTGTTAGCTTGTACTTGATTTGGGGGTAGGATTTACTGGACCCAGTGCATTCCACGTGAATCCCCCCCCCCCCCGACTACTGGCAAGAGCTGCTGCTAAATGTGCATATATTAGCTTAGATTAGCCTACCTTACAAGGCTGTTGTTATTTGTACAGTGGTGCCTCAGGTTAAGAACTTAATTCGTTCTGGAGGTCTGTTCTTAACCTGAAACTGTTCTTAACCTGAAGCACCACTTTAACTAATGGGGCCTCCCGCTGCCGCCGCACGATTTCTGTTCTCATCCTGAAGCAAAGTTCTTAACCCGAGGTACTATTTCTGGGTTAGTGGAGTCTGTAACCTGAAGCATCTGTAACCCGAGGTACCACTGTACTTATTTGATTTCTTACCCACCCTTCCCTGTAATGTCTCAGGGCAGGTTGCAGCAATATGAAATAATAATTATTAAAAGCAATTTAACAACAAATCACAGGAGTAGGCAGGATCCTATTGCAAAGATAAAAGTGGAAGGAGGGGGAGGATAACGTACACAATGTTGAATTCCTGTGTAGAAAAGCAAAATGCAAATATGCAATGTCATTCGCAGCAGCCCCCTTCCTTTAATTGCCATGTTTCGTAGTTCTGACATGTCCAAGAATATATACATAAGGCTTCCCACCCCGATAAATCGCAACGTGCAAAAATAAATAAATAAATAAATATGTGCAGTTTCAAACTATCGACTCTCAGCATAGCCTACCTCACAAGGCTGTTGTGAAGCCTTCAGCTCCCGGGAGTGAACTCAATATCCAAATATAGAACAAGAAGTAAGATATACATGTGATTTCACAACTCTCTGTGAATCACATACACAAACCATTTGGTCAGCCTTGACCAGCAAAATTTTACAGCCTGCAGGGATTTAAATTTTCTGCAGCTGTAAGGTGTTTGATTATTTATTTTCTCTTTTCTCTTTTTGCTTATGGTTACTGCATATGAATTAATAACAGCCCAGTCATGACAAGCAGGCCACTAGTGGCTGGGTGGCGGACATTGCATTAGTGACATTTTTCCTAAGTAGGGAGGAAGCACCTGGCCATTATTTCAAGAGAATTACTTCTGAGGAAAGCAAACCAAAGCCAGCCAATTCTGTTTTATTCTGTAGAGGCAGTACATTTTGTGAGTGAACGAAATATTATGGAAAAGGAGGAACGTGATTAAGCACAGACACCCCCAGTGTCTTCCTCTGTCCAGCATTTGCCTAGCTGCAGCAGCCTCTGCTAGTTTTTCTGCTGCTCTGGGAGGGTCCCTCCTGAGTCCCAGGTGGGGATGGTCTGTATCTCTTGCTCTAATAGCTTAGCAACCACTGTTAAGTGTCCTTAATGACGCTGAAGCCTTAGAGCTGCCTCCGCATTTTGTGCTTTAACTTTCTTCAGAAATCTCCAACTGACTTACTTTTTTTTAAAAAAAATGAAAGTTAAGAATCTGGGTTCCCTGTTGGCTCAGGGCCTGGTCCCTGTGTACCTTCTGTAACACCCCACCACCGCTGTTGTCCTCCACAACATTCACAATTCATTCCTTGCTACTATTCTCCATGACCATCACTTACGGATCTTTTAAAAAAGGCAAGGATCTATACCCTATCATCATTCCCTCTAATATAAAACTTAGGTGGGTCCTATGCCGATCAGCTTGGAAGCAAAACGAGACCATTAAAAAGTAAGACAGTTGTCGTTGTTTTCATCCTTGGAAGGGTTCCTTAGGTTTGTGAAAGTATGTTTGTTAATTGAGTGAAATAGTTAAAAGCAACAGCCCAGAAACAACCAGGCAAGGACTTGTGCTCATTAGCTTCCTGGACCTACAGAAAGTGGAGAGTGTCAACTGAGAAAAGGAAGATAAAGAAGGAATCTCTCTGTTTACACCCTAAAGCTATTGCAAGCTACTCTCTAGTGAGTAGACTGAAAAGTCAAAACAGCTTAAAGGAGAGCACACGTGTCCTTGGTGGGCTTCAGCAACCCCTTTATTCAGATATCATCACTGTTGAATAGTGGGTAGACATAGCAGACAACACAGCGATTTCTCCAAAGCAGCTCTTTATTTGTAAGCTGGAACAGAACTGAACAGCAAACAGCTCAGCCGGCCTGCTTTTATAGGCAGCAATAACAACCCAGGGTTTCCTGCCTAAAGTAACTGATGTGGACCTGAGTGAAAACTACCGGTATATACATGATACTCCTGGTGGCCAGGGTGAGAACTTCAATACATACAATACATAACAATCACCACCCTGTTTGATTTCCTCTGCCATATGCTAGGTGCGCTCCCTTGAAGAATCTAACAGTCAGCTAGAGAACAACATCCGGGAGATATACCTCAAGCGAGCATCAACGGAGGCTCCGGATCTGAGCAGCTATTTCAACACCATCACTGACCTGAAGTCTAAGGTACCAGGATGATTGCCAATTCTTTTTCTTCCAAAGGGATATAGCTTAGTGGCAAGAGCATTTTGCATGGAGGAGTCCCCAAATTCAATCCCTGGCATCTCCAGGGATGTGCAAGATTTTCAGTTGCAAAACAAAACGATTTTGCCTACTGATGGGCTTATTCTTGCACTAACAGAAGCCTGTCCTCTGGGTGGTGTAAACTGGGCCTGTTTTATACCTCCAACACTGGACTCGTGCATGGTCAGTATCCAGGCTTGGTTCTCTGGTGGCCTGCAGATCCCCATACTGAGATCTACGATACCATTATGGAGACTAACCGACCTCTTTCATCCCTCTGCAGATCCAGCAGGAGACCTTGAACAACGCTGGGCTGCTCTTACAGATCGATAATGCCAAACTCGCTGCTGATGATTTCAGAGTGAAGTAAGGACTCTTCATCCTAGCTGCCTCTTTCTGTCCATCATGCATATACAGTAATAGCCAAGGCAAGACGATGACCAAATACAAGGATACAATATCAATATACACTTTTTATATAATATGAAATAGATGAAATCACATAAACAGAAAACTTATGAATCTCTGAAAGTCACAGAATATGCACTCTTAATGGATTCTCTTGAAAACTTAAAACCAAATAAACATAAGTCTTAGAAGGCTCTGAAAGTCTTTGAAAACTATGTAAGTCTCTGAAAGAAGCAATGTAACATAGCATTATGACCACAGCTCCATAGCAATTGTTGTTATACTTTTCCATTCACCCTATACAGTGGTACCTCAGGTTAAGTACTTAATTCGTTCAGGAGGTCTGTACTTAACCTGAAACTGTTCTTAACCTGAAGCACCACTTTAGCTTAAGGGGCCTCCTGCTGCCGCTGCACGATTTCTGTTCTCACCCTGAAGCAAAGTTCTTAACCTGAAGCACTATTTCTGGGTTAGCGGAGTCTGTAACCTGAAGCGTATGTAACCTGAAGTGTATGTAACCCGAGGTACTACTGTAGATGGGTTTCTGAAGCATTTCTGTATCCTTCTGCTGTGCTGAAGAGGAATTCCACCAAAGAGTGGGTATATCTGAGATCACTGTTCACAACGTCTGTTTGTGAACTACTTCGGCAGCGTTGGACGCCATAAACAAAGCTTTACAGCCTGTTTTCACCAGCTAAGAATCTGATACATTGCTTCTTTCAGAGACTTGCATAGTTTTCAAAGACTTTCAGAGACTTATAAGCCTTATATTTATTTGGTTTTATGTTTTCAAGAGAATCCATTAAGAGTGCATATTCTGTGACTTTCAGAGATTCGTAAGTTTTCTGTTTATGTAATTTCATATACCGTATTTTTCGCTCTATATTACGCACCAGACCCACAAGACACACCTAGTTTTTCGAGGAGGAAAACAAGAAAAAAATATTCTGAATCTCAGAAGCCAGAACAGCAAGTGGGATCGCTGCGCAGTGAAAGCAGCAATCCCTCTTGCTGTTCTGGCTTCTGGGATAGCTGCGCAGCCTGCATTCGCTCCATAAGACGCACACACATTTCCCCTTACTTTTTAGGAGGGAAAAAGTGAGTCTTATAGAGCAAAACATACGGTATTTCATATTATAGAAAGAGTGTATATTGATATCGGATCATTGTATTTGGTCATCGTGTTGCCTTGGCTATTACTGTCGTTTGCAACACAGGGGCTAAATGGTTTGGTTACACATCATGCATATACAGCAGAGGTTTTCAACCAGTGTGTTGTGGCACCCTGGGGTGCCTTGAATGATGGTCAGGGGTGCTGCGGGCAACGCTGTCCTCTGTCCATCTTCCCTTCCCTCCCTCCTCTGATGTCCTCTTGCATCTCTGTCTCCCAAAGGCTTGCACGGCAATTCGTTGCAGCGGCTCTGGGTACAAGCTCCCCAGGCGAATGGTGTCTCTGGGGCTGGCCAGGGTGCGTTTCTCAGCCGCTGTGGGGCAGTGTGAGGAGGCATCTCTTTTTGGGGCGGGGCAGTTCAGAGACCAGGAGCGGCAGCTGTGGCTGTTCAGAGGACTCCCAAGGGGAGAGGAGAGGAGAGGAGGCTGAAGGAACCCTCCACAAGGGATGTTGTTTGAGAAAGGGTGAGAGGCTACCAGTTTTGTAGGCAAGGGGTGACATAACTGGGCTCCTGAGCTCCACAGGGGTGGCACAGAAATAATGCAGTTGGTCAAGGGAGCCATGAACTCCAAAAGGTTGATAATAATAATAATAATAATAATAATAATAATAATAATAATTTATTTATACCCCGCCCATCTGGCTGGGTTTCCCCAGCCACTCCCGGCAGCTTCCAACAAAACACTAAAATACAATAACCTATTAAACATTAAAAGCTTCCCTAAACAGGGCTGCCTTCAGATGACTTCTAAAAGTTTGGTAGTTATTTTTCTCTTTGACATCTGATACACAGTATTATTCCTTTTAAAAGGAGGGTGGCCCTGCAACATGTTTTTTTAACGGCCCCAGTGCCTTTGCCAGCATCCAGAGATGCAGGGATTAAATCCAGGCTTTTACAGGAAAAATTCTGGCGACAGGCCAGGGAGTAAAAATAAAATAAAAAATGAAATAAATTGGCTGCACTGTTTACCCCACATCCCTGTAGGGTCAACCACCCAGCTGATGACATGTATCGGCCCTGGGCCTTGGAAGATGGGAGGGATCTGCTGCCGTAAAGGCCACACAGAGGCACAAGTTAAAAAGAGGTTTTCCTTGTTAGAATTTTCCTTATTCTATGGCAATTTATCCAGCTTAATAAAAACCTGAAGATGCTGAAAAGTCACCATCGGGGGGGAAAAGAAAGATGATCCACGTTGCTGTTGGTTAAGGCTGAACAGCAGATTTAGGGCCCCTCCAGATCTAGGGATTTAGGGAGGTTGTATGGTTACTTATCTCCTTGGCTCAGGGGTCGCATAACTCTATACCCTCCAAAATTTCTCTGATGAAAATAGGGACGTCCTAAGGAAAAGCGGGACGTTCCAGGATCAAATCAGAAACTGGGACGGTTTCTGAAAATCCAGGACTGTCCCTGGAAAATAGGGACACTTGGAGGGTCTGAGATTAGGGGCTCTCAATAATAATAATAATAATAATAATAATAATAATAATAATAATAATAATTTATTAATACCCCTCCCATCTGGCTGGATTTCCCCAGCCACTCTGGGCAGCTTCCAACAAAATATTAAAAAGACAACACAACCAGAACCTCAAGGATTGTCCCAGCACACCCTCAGTTATGTGGTTTTGCAGAGCCTTGGCTGGAAAAATACTGCACAGACCCTATTTGCCCACTTCAGGTTGGAAACGGAGGCGGCCATACGGCAGTCCGTGGAGGGGGACTTTGGTGGGCTGCGCAAGGCCCTGGAGGAACTCAACACCAGCCGGGCTACCTTGCAGGTGCAAGTGGACAACCTCGAAGAGGAACTGGCCTACCTCAAGAGGAACCACAAGGAGGTGAGAGCTGGGTGGGCATAGGGACTCAGGAACAGCAGGGCCTTCACACAAGCAGCGGGAAGCTATTCTGAGAGCCGCATGCCAGCGGTGGTTGAAGCCAGAGGCAACAGCGGAGAAAGCAATGGATGCAGATTTCACCTTTGCTCCCTCCGAGTCTCTGCCCTATTTATTTATTTATTTATTTATTTATTTATTTATTTATTTATTTATTTATTTTACAGCTTTATATTTTTAAGAAAAATCTCAAAGCAGTTTACAGCATATTAAAACAACCCGAAGAAAGTCAAATATAGAGTATAAAGTCAAAACAACATAGTTAACAGAAGACTAGAATATTATCTTAAAGATTTCAAAATAAAACATTACAAAGGAGGTCAACTACAGAATACGTATTTAAGCACAAACAAAGTTAACACAAAAAACTTAAACATTTCAAAACACACACAATGAGACTGCTAAGTGAAGTCAGATATAAACTGCACGTTTAAAACATAATTAACAAGAGAATAGGATATTATCATAAGCATGACAGGGCTGTTTGGCAGGCACAAAAAGATGGGGCAAAAGAATCAGTTCGGGTTTGTTGTCAGGCATGGCAACGTCCCTCTGGTCTCACCAGGAGCCTCTTTGGTAGAGCTGGTGAGTGTGGGCCTCATCCCCTAGGCCAGGTGGAAAGGGCCTTGCAGGGAGCAGCCTTCAAGACTCACAGCCCTTTCTGACTTCCGGCTGGTTCCCCACTGATGTGCCTACTCGCCTCTCTTCTCGCCCCACAGGAGGTGACCTCTCTCCAGGGGAGGCTGGGGGGCACCGTCAACGTGGAAGTGGACTCCATGCCTGGCGCCGACCTGCAGAAAGTGCTGGCTGAGATCCGAGACCAGTACGAGGACGTCACGGAGAAGAACCGCCGGGAAGCTGAGGCGTTGCACAAGTCCCAGGTTAGGAGAGGCTCGGCGAGGAGAGATGGTCAAACGGCTCAGGGGCAAAAGGTGGCGGAGGTGGCAGCTTGCTGATGGGATGCATTTGCACGTAAATATTCAGCCTATGCCAACCTGGTGCCCTCTGGATGTTGCTGAGCAACAGCCCCTATCATCTATGACTATTGGCCAAGGAAGGCATGGGTTTAGCATCCTTTTTAAGGAAGTGTTGGGAAGTGGGTGGTGCTGTGGGTTAAACCACAGAGCCTAGGACTTGCCGATCAGAAGGTCAGCGGTTCGAATCCCCGCAACAGGGTGAGCTCCCGTTGCTCGGTCCCTGCTCCTGCCAACCTAGCAGTTCGAAAGCACGTCAAAGTGCAAGTAGATAAATAGGTACCGCTCCGGTGGGAAGGTAAACGGCGTTTCCGTGCGCTGCTCTGGTTCGCCAGAAGCGGCTTAGTCCTGCTGGCCACATGACGCGGAAGCTGTACGCCGGCTCCCTCGGCCAATAAAGCGAGATGAGTGCTGCAACCCCAGAGTTGGCCATGACTGGACCTAATGGTCAGGGGTCCCTTTACCTTTTACTGTTACCTTTTACTGTTGTGTTCCAAAACAACATGGCATACTTTTCCCTTCCAGAAATCTAGCTGGCAAGAACATCTTATTTTCTTTCCGTGCAGCTTTTAGGGATGAAGTTCAGAGTGGGCTTTACTGGCAGGAATGGCAAGACCTCATTATTCCACGACCTTCAGATCTGGTTCAGGATCTGTTTCCATTTCTGGAAGATAAGAGTAGCCACCTCATGTGCTGAAGCCTGCTCCAGCTCCAGCTTCCTTTTCTGTGCTTTGACATTTACATATTCGAATGCTGAGCATTCAAATAACTTCCCCCTCCTTCCTACGCCTCCCAAAGTTTCTGGTCCTTATTGAATTAAGCTTAAGAATGTTTGGGCCGTGCCCTCTGTTTTGCAAAATCTCAGATGCCAAAGGAAGGAAGGACAGGCAGAGTTGGTGCATAACATAAGTTTAAGCGCTTTGCATTCGGTTTCCTGCATTGTTCCCTGGGAGCAAAATTAAGAACACCAATGCAGAGAAACAAACACATAAATTGCATTTAATTTGCATTGTCTATTTAGTCTGAGGAAGCTTGGGAAGATGGGTTGGCTTGGAATGCTGAATTGCTTTGCCATGTTAAAAACATGCTGAATTAACGTTGATGCAGAATTTTGATTTGATTAAAAAACACACCATAAGGCCCTTCTACCTAAGCTGTCTGGCTGGAAGAGGATGCGGGGAGGTTGCACCAGAAATGAGGACTTCTTCTGTCTTGCAGATGGATGCACTCAACCAGGAGGTTGCTGTCAGCAGCGAAGCTCTGCAGGCAGCTATGCAGAAGATCACAGAGCTCAGACGCCTGGCTCAGGCCTTGGAGATTGAGCTGCAGTCTCTCCGCAGCATGGTCAGTACCAGCCACTTTCCCATGCTGCCAAGAGGCTGTGCATCGGAAAGCATAGCCAGAGTGATGTGGATTCCGTGGTTGCTCATGTTTGCCAACGAGTTTGGAAATCTCTGTTTTCGCTTCCTCTTTTTTTTAATTAATGCAAAATCAAGTTCTGGCCCTTAAGTCTGCTACCACAGCCTCGACTGTCTATGTACAATTTGGGTGTGTGTATGTGTGCATGTGTGCACTGGAACAGAGTTCCCAGTTAGGAGAGAGGGAGAGACAGAGCTCCAGCACACTGCATATCTCTTAGTCTGTGTGAGGCTTGAGGAATCCTCTCCCTCCCCACTGATGGCACCAAGAGGCAGGGAGGAAACAAGAAAGTTCTTACGTATGATTTATTCAGTCATCACACTAAAGACAAATAATTCCGGTCATTCCTCCATAATGGAGTTCCTCGCACTGAGCTCCTCCCCCTTCCCCCTCTAGCAACAACACCTGCTTCTACTGTGTCCGTCCGTGGACAACTGTCTCTCACTCTTTGTTCTTGCACCCTTAATGAACTCCATTTTTTTTTTGGCTGGGGGGTCAGTTATGTTGTCCAGAGACGTGTCAGTTAGCTGCTCTGTCTCCCCTCCACCTTCTCCTAACTCTGCCTAACTCTGCTGTTCACCTATCTCTGAGCTGTTATCTCCCTCCAAGCCCTCCTGTAAATCAAGACTGCCTTCCTTCTCTCTGGAAGCTACAGGAGAAGGGAGTGAGGAGACCTCTCACCATTCCTCCTCCTCTTCAGTCAAGTCCTTGACAGCCTGTCCCCATGGATAGGAGACACATAATTCAATTCACACAATGCATACGGGTCCCAGAAAGTGCCTTGGCACAGAATTTAGGCAACTTTGGAGAAGTGATTTGGTTTTGGAGAAGGAGAGTAGTCCGTCACATGTTCCCTTGTAAGCATGATGGGAGTGTGCAACCATTCATGTGTCCCTGCAACTTTGGACACCAGAGATTGGTTGGGGAGCTGTGGTGCTCTCAAGCCCTGAGCTCCTTGCAGCAAAGACAGGATATATAATAGAGACAACAAAAGGCCTCTGCCAAGGCGCCCGGCCATCTGCTTGGGACTTTCACAAAGCAACTTTGAAATATACTCAGAGTCGAGAGTGGATCTCATGCTCTTTATTCAGCTCATAGTGGTGAGGAGGAATGAATGTCTCCGCAAAGTATCTGCTTTATATACATTATTTACACAATGGGCTGCACATGATTGGCTAATTCTGGAATTCTCCTGTAGGCCAATCAGGTTGTGGATTCACTTCCATCTGGAGCCAGATTGGGTGACTCCTGCAGACCAATCATACTGCTGCATTGTTCTAGGACCAATCAGACTGCTGCATTTTGGATCCTATTGTTCTAGGACCAATCAGACTGCTGCATTTTGGATCCTATTCAACTCAGTACATAACAAACTTCCTTCTTTGTTTCCAGAAAGTGGCCCTGGAAGGTTCCCTGGCCGAGACCGAATCCCGCTACGGGACAGAGATCTCGCGCCTGCGTGATCTGGTGAGCGCCAGGGAGGCTGAGCTGTTCCAGCTCAGATCTGATGCCCAGAACCAAGCGGAGGACTACAAGCGACTGATGGACATCAAGAACAGGCTGGAGCAGGAGATTGCTACCTATCGGCACCTCCTGGAAGGGTATGAGGATATGGGGGTGGGGAACGCAAACAAGGCTCCGTCTCCCTGGACCTGCTGGTCACCATTCCTTCTATTTCTGAAGTTCAGGGGTGAGGGTGGATCTTTATGTCACCGAAACAGGAGCCCCCACATGCAAGAGGGAGGTAGCAGCAGGATCAGGGGAACTCCAGGGTTGGAAGAAGTGCAAAAGATCTTTAGGGGAAACTAGCCTTAAGGCGATTCCAGGTCTTTGGGGTCTTTTAACTGACCCAGTGTTCTTTTCTGCTCCCTTTAGGTCAGAGCCTGAGCCACCGCCTACCCCAGGTAAGCAGAAAAACTTGGCTTCTGGGCTGCCCATTAGGAAAACCTGCATATCTTTGCATACATAGAAACTGCAAACCAGGACACCATATCTTTCACAGATGAATTCAGTGGGGCTTACTCCCATTTAAACGGGGCTAGGAATGCAGCCCTGGTCTTTGGTCTGGAGTAAAACACACTAAAGCCCATTGATGAAATCAGTGTATGGTGATTTCCCTGCACAATATAAACAAATCAGCCCGGAATGAATCAGATCATAGTAGTCAGTGTTTTTGCAACACCGTCTGTCCACCAGGGGGCAGCGTGTCCCCACTCCAAATAGGATAGCAGTGCAATCTCTACCAACCTGGTCTTGCCTATGAGCATCATATGAGCATCATACCTGGAAGATGCAGGAAGATCATATTATACAGCCAACCTTAAAAGGCAGCTGTTTCCTTCTGCCAGCCCCTTGCAGTTACACAGTCTAGGACACAAGCTGAGATCAGGACTACTACAGCACAATAGCTTGAGCAAGGGACTCAAGTCACATGTCTGTAGAAGGAGAAGAGAAAAAAACCCCCAAGCCATCAGGCGTTGTCTAAGCAGTTTGTCCTGGGGTTGTGTGTGTGTGTGTGTGTGTGTGTGTGTGTGTGTGTGTGTTGGGGGGTGGGGAAATCTTTCCAGATTCTAAAGACAGCCTGACTTGGAACATGAGTAAAAGGGCCAGATCTCTCAATAGCTTCAGTGTACACACTTCTCTGCCTTTTGCATCGCAGTTCTCCAGCCAAGCGATGTGTCAAAAAATGCATCTGCCGGGATGACGCATGGACAGAAATGCACATTGCAGTGGAAATAGCACACGCCGATGCACTGATCAGAGGAAACCACTTTGCAAAAAAAATAAAAAATGTGTGCATTAGCCAAAATTGCAGATGGCTGGAGGAATTCACACTAAAATGCTGACGGGTTTTCATGAGGACTTAAAAAAAGAGAGAAAAATATTCCCCGCAATTTGACATGGCAATGTGGACAACAATAACAACAACAATTCATTATTTATTCCCTGCTCATCTGACTGGGTTTCTCCAGCCACTCTAGGCAGCTCCCAACAGAATATTTAAAACATGATAAAACATCAAACATTAAAAACTTCCCTGTATAGGGCTGCCTTCAGATGTCTTCTAAAAGCCAGATAGTTGTTTATTTCCTTGACATCTGATGGGAGGGCATTCCACAGGGCGGGTGCCACTACCGAGAAGGCCCTCTGCCTGGTTCCCTGTAAACTCACATCTCGCAGTGAGGGAACCGCCAGAAGGCCCTCGGCACTGAACCTCAGTGTCCGGGCTGGACAATGGGGGTGGAGACGCTCCTTCAGGTATACCGGGCTGAGGCCGTTTAGGGCTTTGAAGCTCAGCACCAACACTTTGAATTGTGCCTGGAAACGTACTGGGAGCTAATGTAGGTCTTTCAGGACTAGACTTAAGGCTGAAAAAAATGAGAAAAACTTAACTTGGCTCTTCTTCCCATCCTTACAGAGCCCTGCTCGAGCCGTCGGGTGAAGACTCTCATTGAAGAGCTGGTGGATGGCAAGGTGGTCTCTTCCCGGGTGGAGGAGGTGGAGCACCAGCTCTGAACGAGGCTGGCTTGGCCACAGAAAGGGCTGGCAGAAGACGGGTGATGGTGGCGGGTGGCGCTGGGGCCACGATTCTGCATGACTTTTCCTGCTGAGCTGATTATATACATGCCCAGACTTCTGTCTTCAAATAAAACGAGTCTTTCGCTTCTGCTGAAGGACCAGCTTTGCTGTGGTTTCTGAGATGGGGTTTGGGGGAGGGCCTTCAAGTCAACATGTGACATTTTCTCCTTTACCTGCACAGCCAGTGTGGTGTAGTGGTTAAGAGCGGCAGACTTGTAATCTGGGGAACTGGGTTCGCGTCTCTACTCCTCCACATGCAGCTGCTGGGTGACCTTGGGCTCGTCACACTTCTCTGAAGTCTCTCAGCCCCACTCACCTCACAGAGTGTTTGTTGTGGGGGAGGAAGGGAAAGGAGAATGTTAGCCGCTTTGAGACTCTTTAGGGTAGTGATAAAGCGGGGTATCAAATCCAAACTCCTCCTCCTCTTCTTCTTCTTCTTCTTCTTCTTCTTCTTCTTCTTCTTCTTCTTCTTCTTCCTCTTCCTGGGTCACTCTCTGGCCCAGGCACCCTTGCTATAATATTTTAGAGGCCCACAAAAAAGTTTATTTCAGCAAGCCTATCCAGACACATAATTTATATAGCTATTTTAAAGAATCACTGATTTTATCTATCATCTTCTTCTTCTTCTTCTTCTTCTTCTTCTTCTTCTTCTTCTTCTTCTTCTTCTTCCTGGGTCACTCTCTGGCCCTTTTGACTTCCCAGCTCTCTGGTCCTGTCCCCTCCATTATATTCCACTGCTGTGTTTTTATCTGGGAGTTGGGGACTGAGCCTTGATGATGGAGCACATGGTCTTTGCAGAGGTTCAATTCCTGACATCTCCAGGTAGGGAGGTGGGAGGGCCTTCTGACTTGAAACCCTGCTATCAGTCTTTGTTGACAATACTGAGCCCGATAGGCCATGGGTCTCACTTGGAATAATGCACCTTCTGGTGTTTCCCACCTGACTACCTTTCTTCCATCAACATCACAGGGGAAGGACTGTAGGTCTGTTGTCGGGCATCTACATTGCACCCAGAATGTCCCGGGTTCAATTCCTGACATTTCCAGGTTGGGCTGGGAGAGACTCCTGCCAGTCAGTGTAAACAATGCTGGGCTGGACGGACTAATGGTCTGACTCGTTATAAGGTAGGTTTTTATATTCCCTGGGCAAAAATAATGGTTGGACTCCACCTCCCATCATCTCTGAGCATTGGTGACGCTGTCTGGGGTTGGTAGGAGTCCAACAACCAGGAGAAAACACCAGACTCACTGGTTCTATTCTATGTGGTAACATGCTTTATAATCTGATTTAGGGATCGTGGAATTGTAGAGTTGGGAGGGACCTGAGGGTCATCTAGTCCAACCCCCTGCGTTGCAGGAACCACACCTAAAGAATCTCTGACAGAAGATCATAAAACCTCTGTTTAAAAAACTTCCAGTGTTGGAGAGTCCGTCACCTTCTGAGGTAGCCCATTTCACCCTTGAACAGCTCTTACCATCAGAAAGTTATTTGTGATGTTTAGTTGAAATCTCCTTTCCTGGGATTTGAACCCATTGGAACAGGAGAAACAAACTTGTTCCATCTTCCACGTGGCAGCCCTTCAGATATTTGAAGATGGCTCTCATGTCTCCTCTCAGTTTCCTCGTTCCCAGGCTAAACATACCCAATTCTCTCAACTGTTCCTCGTAAGGCTTGGTTTCCAGACCCTTGCTCATCTTGGTTGCCCTCCTCTGCACACGTTCCAGCTTGTCAATACAGTGGTACCTCGGGTTATGTACTTAATTCGTTCTGGAGGTCTGTTCTTAACCTGAAACTATTCTTAACCTGAAGCACCACTTTAGCTAATGGGGCCTCCTGCTGCCGCCGTGCCGCCAGAGCACAATTTCTGTTCTCATCCTGAAGCAAAGTTCTTAACCCGAGGTAATATTTCTGGGTTAGTGGAGTCTGTAACCTGAAGCGTATGTAACCCGAGGTACCATTGTATCCTTCTTAAATTGTGGTGCCCAGAACTGAACACAGTATTTCGTGTATGGTCTGACCAAAGCAAAATAGAGTGGCGCTATTACCTTGCTTGATCGGGACACTTCTGTTGATGCAGCGTAGAATAGTATTAGTTGTTTTTGCTGCGGCATCACACTGTTGACAGTGACAGAACGGTTCCATTACACACCATCATCATCAACCTTTTATTCGACCGTCAGTCAGAAAAAAGTACATTTGTCAAAACACAGTTAAAACATCCAGGAAGATTTTAGAACTTAGCCAACACTAAAATGGGCTAAACAGATAGCCCTATACCATTACACACTTCCCATGCCATTCACATATAAAGTTTGTAGTGGATGGACTTACTTTGACAAAGCATGGGGAATCTTCTCTGCAGTGATACCAGATATTAATGTTAGGCAGGCACCCTTGCTATAATATTTTAGAGGCCCACAAAAAAGTTTATTTCAGGAAGCCTATCCAGACACATAATTTATATAGCTATTTTAAAGAATCACTGATTTTATCTATATTTTTAATTGACATACCACATTGTTGTTTTTGAGTTTTAGATGGCGCTGTTTATGTTTTTTCTCCAACTATAAATGAATAAAAATCAGAACTGGGAAGGGAGAAAGATTCTCCCCTCCCTGCCCCCACTGCTTTATATGTGAATTGGGCAGTCATGTGGTTAATAGTCTTGTGGCATCTGGCTTGGCCCTCAGTTACTGTAGGTCAGGGAGTAGTTGTTGAACTACGATGCTCCACAGACATCTGAGATCAGCACCTCGCTCCCTGTGCGTCATAGGCAAACCCCAATGTAATTCCGACCATCCTTGGCCATATACTCTTCTTGCCACCAGGTGGCAGTAGAAGCTGCAAAATCCATCCCAGGATCTCTAGGACTAGGTAATTGAGAGTGTCTCTAGCAGCTGCAGGGGGACCTGAACTACAACTCCCGCCAGAAAGATAGTTAAGGACCAGGGATGATGGGAGTTGTAGTTCAGCAACATCAGGTCGACCAAAGATTCCTCACCCACCAACTGGGATGTAACAATGGAGTTGTCTACACACCGCACTTTGCTGCTGCACAGACTTGCAAGGGTTAAAGGTCGTTTCTTTGCAACATCCTTGGGTTGAAACAGCTGTTCTTTTAACGGGGTAGGTGGTTTAGTTAAAAATGGTTTAGTTAAAAAAGTTTCTTTTTGGGTGGGGGTGGGTGGAAGCAATGAAGAGCCCTCTAAAAAGTCGCACGATTCCTGCAGCACGAGCTTTTTATAGGCAAGAACATGACCCCCCCCCCCCAGTTGGAAGTCACTGCACTGCTAGATGACCCATTCTGAGTCTGTTCCACGTTCAGTCTTCTTAAAGCAGCTAGAAGTTCAAAAACTCATTCCCGGAGGAAAAAAAAAAAAGTAAAAATACAATCCGCGATAGAGTCGTCATGTTGTTCTATGTGCAGCCACCAGATGTCAGTGCAGCCTGCATGTTAAGGAGGGTGGGGGGGATGTGCCGATGGAAACCAGGCTGTACCATGGACAGCTCACCATCTAGGGGTGCAATAGGACAAGGAATGCATGTAGTAAGCTACACCTGCGGGACTCAAGCGAGCAGACTTTCTCAGAGCCAAACAAGACCAGTCAATGGTCTAATAATTCCTTTTCAAAGCAGCTGTTGGGGGAACTCGCGTTGCATCGCACCCTCTCCCCCAGGATTTGCCTTCTGCAACGGAACAAATAGCACTGAGGGGGAAGGGAAGATCCAATTTGGGCGGCCACTCCCCCCAGCTGTTTTTTAAATGATAAAAAAGTAAGTTAAAACAGACAGGACTTCTGATCTCTTTCTTGGTGCTTCAGACATCTAAAAAGTCCATGTCCTCTTCCTGAAACCAGCCCAGCCCCTACTGAGACCTGGTTAGCTCTGGCTGGGCAGTTGCAGGATCCCAGAGGTCCCTGCAAAAGATGCACCCTTTGCCTGCAAGGAGTGAAGAATGAAAATGGAATTCTCCTCTGCTCTCTCTCTCATGTACCAGCACTTGCCACGGCCAGGCAGCTGCAAAGGCACTTTAATTCACCCCCCAACAAGGCACTCTGAACAGATGAGGTGCCCCTCCCCTCCACACCCTTAGTAGACTCAGGCAGCTGGGTCCAGGAATCGCAATTTTAATTCCCCACAGTGGCTCCACAGTCACATCACTGCAGGCATTGTGGGAAATGAAAATGGCAGCTCCCAGGCCAGGCTGCCTGCTGCTGATTGGAGCGCGTCTGTCGCTTTGCTGCCTGCCGCTGCCATGTTAGGCTCAGCCATGTGGGAAGCGGACCACCAATGTAGGAAGGGGCTCACTAGAAGGCACTTTCCTGAGGGCTCCCTCAAACCCACAGCCGGTTTCTGCTGCCTCCGATTGCCTTGACATACCCTCCAACATTTCTCTGATGAAAATAGGGACGTCCCATTCCATAAGGATAATTTTGCTATTTATATCTTACTGGGTTGCCCCCGCCACTCTGGGCAGCTTGCAACTTATATAAAAACATAACAAAAATTAAAGTATTTGCATCAGCCACTAGCCATAGCAATAAAATAAAATAAAATGTACTGAAGATAAGAGGTAAAAACTTAACTATAGAAAATACATTTTTTTTGGGGGGGGGGTTTACATCCATAATCAAATAACAAATCTTATTCTAATTGCCCCCGCTAAAAACCTTGCAGTTTTTGCTGTCACCTGATCATCTTGATCTGCTAAAAGAAAGGAAACAGTAGCAATGGTTGAGCGACCCGGCACGGACAATAACAGAGGGGCAATAACCTCACTCCTCAAATCTTGATAAAGAGTGCAAACCAGAAGCACATGAGCCACTGACTCAATACTGTATAAAACATTAAACATTTTTAAAAAAACTTCCTAATACAGGATTTCCTTCAGATGGTTCGGGGGTCAGATAACTCCATCCGCTCCAACTTTTCTCCAATGAAAATAGGGACGTCCTAAGGAAAAGCGGGATGCGGGTGGCGCTGTGGGTAAAAGCCTCAGCGCCTAGGGCTTGCCGATCGAAAGGTCGGCGGTTCGAATCCCCGCGGCAGGGTGCGCTCCCGTTGTTCGGTCCCAGCGCCTGCCAACCTAGCAGTTCGAAAGCACCCCCGGGTGCAAGTAGATAAATAGGGACCGCTTACTAGCGGGAAGGTAAAGGGCGTTTCCATGTGCGGCTCTGGCTCGCCAGATGCAGCTTTGTCACGCTGGCCACGTGACCCGGAAGTGTCTGCGGACAGCGCTGGCCCCTGGCCTCTTGAGTGAGATGGGCGCACAACCCTAGAGTCTGTCAAGACTGGCCCGTACGGGCAGGGGTACCTTTACCTTTAAGGAAAAGCGGGACATTCCGGGATCAAATCAGAAACTGGGGTGGCTTCCCTAAATCAGAGACATCTCTGGAAAGCAGGGACACTTGGAGGGTCTGTCTTGAATGCTCTTTGCAAAGTAAGCATGGCAGTGGGTTGCCTTTGGCTACTCTAAGGGCACTTAGAAATGCCTGACATTTCCCAGAGCTGACCCAAGCTGTGAACATAGGAATGTTGGGTGCTGCTTTATAGCAAGTCCAAAGAACATTGGTCTATCTAGAGCTGTACTGTCAACACTGACTGGCAGCAGCTCTCCAGGGTTTCAGACTGGAGGTCTCTCTCCCAGTCCTACCTGGAGATGCTGGGGATGGAACCGGGAACCTTCTGCATTCAAGGCTGGCGGTCCATCCACCGAGCCACAACCTTCTCCCAGTTTCGTATTTGGTTACAAAGGAGCTTGGGCTGCAAGCCCTGGTGTGTTCCCTGCTCTCTACCGCTTTCTGCTGAGGATCCTGGACACAAAGGTCAAGGAGGAGGTTGGAGGCCATTGCCAGGAGGAAGGTGATGGTGGCCGTTCTTGCTAAATTGGCGGTGGAGACAAGGTTCTTGCACCTGAGATGGGTGACGAAGAGCTGGGGCACTCTCTGCATCTCTGAGTCAATATTTTAATTGGCAGCTGAGTCAAAGCTTTGGCATTGGACCCATTGCTAGGAAAGCGCCAAGAGTGTTTGCAGAGCCCGGCCTGGCGCTGCTTGCCCACCCTCTCAGAGCCAGCCGTTTGCAGATGCCAGGGAGCCTCCAGTTGCTCAGGAAAACAACGGACGGAGGGCCTAAACTGCAACTCGGAAACGCAATTGAGTAAATCAGAACTGCAGAGTGAGACAGTCTTAGGCGTTGAATTTGGGATTTTCTGCATGCAAAGCAGATGGTGTGCCACTGAGTCACAGCCCTTCCAGCTTTTTCTATAGATTGTTGCTGCTGTCCCAATTTAGTCCCCATGGAAGCAGAATCCCTAGGATGCCTGCAAGGATCCTGGGATGTGTAGTTTACTGCCCACAGTGCCCCCAACAAACTACAATTCCCAGGATTCTTTGGAGGAAGCCATGTGCATTAAGTGCCATTTAAATGCAGGGTGTGGATATGGCCGCTGAGCTGAGAATTGTCTTTATGGTGGCTGGCAGTGGTTCTCCAGGGTTTCAGGCAGGTAGGGCATTTTCTGCCCGACCTGGAGATGCTGAGGATTGAACCTGGTACCTTCTGTATTCAAAGCAGATGCTCTTCCACTGAGCTATGGCCCTTCCCAAATTTCTGCAGCAAGGAGGCAAGGGAAACACAGCCCAGACCACATATGAACCTTTCAGAGGCAAAGCATGCAGTCTGGTCACCCTCCTCTCTGGAAGTCCTGGGAGTAAGCTGCTCCTCAGATGCTGTGGAAATCTCTCACCGGTTCGCTGTGACGGACACATGAAGCTCTGGGTGAACTTCAGGCTCTGCGTGCTTCTTCAGGCTGGCTTCCTGTTGCCCCTCCAAAATCTGGAGGAGCCAGAAATCAGACGGCTGATTGCAGCAGACTGAGTGGCAGTATCATGTAGAGGGTTGCCAGGCCTCTGGGCTTGACCTGAAGTGGATGAGTGGCAGGTGGGTCTCCAGGCTGGAGATAGGGCCTTTAATCATAACGACAAAATTATTAGGAAGGCTCGCAAGCTTCACCCTGGCAGGAGACGGCTGCAAACTATGGCACAGACACTTGGGAGGGTGTGTCTGTTTGTCTGCCCTCCTCTGCTCCCCTCTCAGCCTCCAGGGTCCATCCCATGACATCACCAGGGGCTACCCCAGCTCTCAGGTGTGAGCCCTGAAATCTTGAAGAGTCTGGGATGCTGCTGACCTGGCAACCCTAGTTGTGTAGGCCCTAGGAAACACAAAGCAACTCACCCACCCTGCTTGCTTGCTGCCCCTTGCTGTGTAGTGGGGTGACTCAAAAGCCAATAAAATCACTGCCAGGGGTAGAAAGATAGGGGAAAAAAAGTTTATTTCAAGCTTAAGCGATAAAGAGGCACAGAGAGTTAACGCTCTCAAGATTCTACGCACCACGCAAAGGCACAAAAGCTCAATTCCGTCTGCAAAAGTTTCATGCGAACAGCACATGTTATGAATATGCATAAGCAACTTGAGGCACATATGCACTTTCCCATTGGTTACAGAAGCATGTTCTTATTTGCATTTGCAACACCATGGCAGTGTTAAAGCAAAGTTGCAATTTTAGCTTGGTTTGCTGTCCGTATCAGCTAGCTGCGCAGTTGGAGCAGATTATTCCCACAATGCGAGGATTGATTTGGGGCCTGAGGCAGTGGGGCTTCTGAATGCCAGTTGCTGGAATTCCCACGAGCGGAGAGTGTTCTTGCACCCGGCTCCTGCTTTTGGGTTTATACTGGTTGGCCACGGTGACAACAGGATGTTGGCCTAGGCCCAATCTAGCAGGCTCTTTTTGTGTTATTATGCTCTTAGTTTTCGATTCCAAAATTCCTTAACAAAGCCCACAATACCAATTCACACCAGCGACATCAAGTGTTATCTATGGAAAACACGGGGTGGGAGGAAAAAACAGGCCGCAAAGCCTTCCTCAGCCAACTCTTGGTGAGCTGCGCGCATTTCTCCTCAGACGCCGGGCGGGACTGGTGTTTGCACACACAAGAGCTCGCAGAAAGGGAGTGTCTGGCAGGCTGCCACTATTTGCCCCTGAGGGGGGAAAAGGCTGTGTGGGTGGGAGCCAAGTTTTCTTCCCTTCCTTCTTGGCAGCCAGGCCCTGCAGGAATGGCGAAGAACTCAACTCACCTTGCATGTTAAGGCAGACACCCTTTGTTTCTGCCTGGATCATGCCAAACTGGAGCAAAGGCGAAAAAAAGAGGAGGCCTCTGTGTGAGGCAAAAAAAAGTCCAGTCATTTGCACGACCATGTTTTGCTTACTCCAGCCTGTTTGTCCAGAGGGGCCAAAAGAGCTTGGAAAGTCCCTTTGGCCTCGTTCCTCTTTCCCTTCTCCTCAGAGAGAGAAGGAGGACCAGTTGGTGTTAATGGAGCTACCTGAGCTGTGCCCATTAATTTCAGTGGGTCTCCTCTGAGTAGGGCTTTGCAGGAGACAACCCCAACCCTGGCAAAGGGAAGCTGCTGAGAGGCTTCCTCATTAGCAGATGCCGAGGCCAAGATATGGAAAGGGTTTGGCTGACCATTTCATAAATTTAGGAATGTGGGAAGTTGGCTTACACTGAGCCAGGCCATTGGCCCTTCTAGTTCAGCGTTTCCTGCACCAGTGCCCTTTGACCTTGGCTTCCTGGTGTTGTTGGACTCCAGCTCCCATGGTCTTCAGCCAGCTCATAGCCAGGGGTTGGGAAGTTGTGGTTTGACAACATCTGGGGACCCTAGGTTGAAGAGCACTGATCTACACTGACTGGCAATTGCTCTACAGGGTTTCAGGCAAGAGACAGTCCCAGATCCTGGGGGCTGGACCTGGGACCTCCTGCCTGCAAAACAGATGCTCTACCACTGAGCTATGACCCTTCTTCTCCTTAGCAGGACAGCATCTTTAGTTCTTTCTCAATTTTACTCCAAGGAGAGGGCAATTCTGCCACCTGGAATGGGAGGTAGGAAGCCCCAGACATAGGGATCGGGGCCGGGCTGATGTATTATAGCCCTTCCAGCAATGAGATGTGGTGGCCAGGAGTAAAATAAAGTAAAATAATTAAAATAGATGCATCCAGTCAAGGTATCTGCAAAGCAGACGGAGGCAGACCATGGACTGTGACCATGGATCTATGCTGGGTCACTGGGCATTTGGCAGTTGTCCTTTGTGGGCTAGTGGGAACCAGTCCTCTTTTGCAAAATGGCACCTTGCATCAGATGGTTCCAGAAGAGCCTGCAATTGTCCCAGCTCTATCTAGCAGCATTGCACTGCATTCTGGAATCTGCATTGCACTGCATTCTGGAATGCAACCCCTGAAAGGGTTTCAACGTTACCCAGAACAAGTGGGGCAGCGCTGCTCTCTCCCCTCACTGCAATCTGCAAGACGCAGAGAAGGAGAGGCAAGCCAGAATCTGAGCTCTTCCTTCTGGAGGGATGGGATGGAAGGGAGGCACAATTTGGCAGTGGTACAGATTTTCACAGGCACTTGGAAGTGCACCGAGGCACAACTGAGAATGGATTCTAAGGAGACTTACAAAAAACAAGTCAGCATGCTGTTTTGAGATTCAGCAACTATCAGAGAAGAGAGGAGCCATGGGAGCTAAGAACGGCTGCAGGAAAGAGGCCTTGTTCTCACTGAGGTGGTGTTCCTTACTTGATTGCTCCTCCATACAAAAGAACAAAACAAAACCATTTGATAAATCCACGTACCTAGAAATCTAGCAAGTTAGGGAGGAAGGTCTCAACATTCCATTCCCAGCAAGCTAGCTTTCTATTTGCAGGGGGAGGGTCTACGGAGAATTCAGTCATGTGAGCTTCCACTTGCAGCAGTACAGGCTAGAAAATGGTAGCTACCCCCGTTCCCCCCCAATGACCTCCAGGTTTCATGTGGCAAAGCCAGAACTGCAAAGCAAGCCTTTGGTAGCCAAAGCAAGCCAAGGCGGCCTTTCTCACCAACTGTCAGAGCAGGAGGTCAGTTTCCCAAACGAGGGCAGTGCATTTTAGCTTGAAAACAGGCAGCCACTGGTTTTCAGCTGACGCTTCTGTTTTCTTGTTGGCCAACGCCCTGGCTTAGTCACAGATTAATGGGAAGAGCTGGGTGCTCTCTCTGGAGACGATTCTGGGGCTCTGCCCAGGGCGTTCCTCCCCTTTCAGGCCTTGCCAAGGTGGCTAAGCAGGTGGGGAGGAATGTTTGCATAACCTGAGCTGCCTGCCGCACCCTTCAAGGGAACAGGCCATACTTTTAACCATATAAGGAAGCAAATTGCAGCGTGCATGTTTTTGCAAGAGCTGTGGGTGGCCTAACTCTGTTGACTGATCATGTTTTGCCAGGGAAATGAGGCTGGGGTCTGGGGAGGCTGGGGGGGGGGGAGATTGCCATGTTTGTGGGCACCTCACCAAGGTGGTTCCCTAGTCAGTATGGTCCCGCAGTTGTGGATTTACCTGGAAGCAGCCACTTGGTCTAGGAAGCTGCCGGCCATATGCAATTCCCACAATGCTCTGGTGCAATGCTACTCTGGGGCATTGTGGGAAATTTAAAATGGTGGGAGGCTTCCCAGATTTTGGCTGCTTTCACCACAGCCATGAGAGTGGGTCGGGATCGATGCTGCTGAGGCCCGAGTGTGCTGGGCACTGTGAAACCACCAGCCTAGTCTCTGCCTCAGGGAACGATGCTTTTGGTAGTGTCCAGAGAAGGCAGGGGAAACATGGACAGCTTGGGCCTCTGAAAGCTGAGACTGGAGTGGGAAGATGGTGGAGGGAGGTGCAAGAAGCCACTGATGGCATTGCTTCTGCAACAGCTGAGCTAGGTCTCTCCCTTTTTGCAATCTAAATTAGGTGAAATCCACTCCGTACATTCAAAGCGTCCTTATGCATCTTTAGTAGCAGAGGAGAATCTTGGAAACCGTAGTTTGTGAAGGGCACTGACCTCACAGTGCTCCAGTTCTCTATACCTGTGGCAAGCTACAGTTGTTGGGACTACAAAACCCATCAGCCTCAGCCAGTATGGCTGGTGGTCAGGGATGATGAAAGCTGCAGGACAGGAAAATCCGGTGGGGACAGCACCGGGTTGGTGACGATTATTCTACAGCATCATCTTATTCACCCTCATGATACCTCCATAAGGATAACAATGACAGTGAACTGGTGACAGATGATCTATGCTTTGTTTGGAAAAACTGATTTCCAATAAGTGCCCCCCCTTATTTCCATAACAAGTCCTTGGATCTGTACTCTGAATGGTGACACCAGGGACGTAGGAGGTGCAGGGCTTGTCAGTCCAACCCCTGCACAGTCTCATCAGGGCTGACCTTAAGGCAATTGGAGCAATTGGGCCAAATTGGGCCCCGTGGGCCGCTCCTAAGGGAGCCCCTGCACCAGGGCAATTTTGATGGATTTTATTTATATCTACAATGGTACCTCAGGTTACATACACTTCAGGTTACATACGCTTCAAGTTACAGACTCTGCTAACCCAGAAATAATGCTTCAGGTTAAGAACTTTGCTTCAGGATGAGAACAGAAATCGTGCTCTAGCGGCGCAGCAGCAGCGGGAGGACCCATTAGCTAAAGTGGTGCTTCAGGTTAAGAACAGTTTCAGGTTAAGTACGGACCTCCGGAACGAATTAAGAACTTAATCCGAGGTACCACTGTATAAGATTTTGCAGATTTTGGCTGTAAACTGGGGCCCTACAAAAAAAAAAAAAATGCAAGTTGCGCCCCACTGCTTCAAATTGGGCCCCACTGGCTAGCCCTGAGTCTCATAGTTGCTGGGCCTGAGTTGCCCTGCCCTTGCATGAAGTCTTGGGTTTACAATTTTGGGAGAGGGGAGACTGTGGCACCGGGGAGAGGGCAGGCTGGTGAGGCCCCCTAGATTTAGAGGCCCGAGTTGCCCTGCCCTCACATGAAGTCTTGGGTTTGTAATTTTGGGAGGGGGGACTGCCTGCTGGGGAGCGGGAGGGCTGGCGAGGGCCCCTAGATTTAGAGGCCCTAGGCTTCAGCCTACTTAGCCTATACATAAATCTGGCACTTCCAACACGCCCAGGCCCAAAGAGTGAGAGGGAGTTTCCATGGGCTGTTGCCAAGTTCCCAGGTTTGCAGTGTGAGTCACACAGCTCCTGGCATCTCTCAGCATTGTGGCCCAACAAAAGATTTGAGAAGAGGCCCAGTGAGACCCATGTATCTTTGGTTTCTCTTGTTATGCATTTGCAGTACTTGCTGGAACTCAAAGAGGGGCTTTCATAAGGCTTGTGTTTCCGATCTTCTCCTGCAATTTTATTTTTCCTGGGCACGTCCCCTTCTTGGGCAAAACCACCACCATTTTGGGCTTAGATGAATGAGATCTTCCTGTGCTTAGAAACAATGGATTCTCTGTGTCTTCCTTTGCTGGCTACCTCAATGGAGTGCAATTGATGTGCTCAGTAATCTTATCTTGAATGTTCCCCACCATTTGACATTAAGCTAACTTAACCTCCTTCCTCCCATTCAGTTCCTTTTTCCAAAAGGTCTTCTTCTGGGTCTCCCAGATGATGAAGTGCAAAGGTCAAGAGGTCTCTTGTATACACAACATTTTGGAAGCTGCAGGGTTTTTTTGTTTTGTTTTCCCAGGGCACAGTGAAATCTCATCTTAAGGGAGGGCTCTTTAAGATGCAAGGACTTTACCACCCTTTTCCACCTCACCAGACCAGAGAAGGCCAAAGTTCTTCAGGCTGGAGATCTGGAGGCCACCCTGTGAGACTGCCACCCACCCAGCCCCATTCTTGGACTCCTCTCAGGCTGCTTCTTCTTAAGCAAAATCTTCAGAGAGTAGCCCCAAGTGTACACAAAGTGCTACTTCTCACCTGGAAGAAGGAAAAAACCTGACATGTCCTTGTTTTCAGGAGAAATGGTGTCTGGGGAGTGGGGATGTCATGGGGAAAATGGATGTATGGCAATGCAATGGAAAAAGTAGTGGAAACTACTCTACTTTTTTTTGGTTTGTTCCCCAAAAAAGTCCAACAGGAATTTTACTTTTTGAAATATGGCAACCCTAGCACCATGTAGGTCAGGGGTCAGCAATCTTTTTCAGCAGGGCCGGTCCACTGTCCCTCAGACCTTGTGGTGGGCTGGACTATATTTTGGGGAAGAAAAAGAACGAATTCCTATGCCCCACAAATAACCCGGAGATGCATTTTAAATAAAAGCACACATTCTACTCATGTAAAAACATGCTGATTCCCGGACCGTCCGCGGGCCGGATTTAGAAGGCGATTGGGCTGCATCCTGCCCCTGGGCCTTAGTTTGTCTACCCATGATCTAGGTAACCTCTTGCTTCCCAAGGCTGTCAGGGGAGAAGTGACACCTGGTATGCCCAACTTTATAAACTGCTTAGAAGCCTGTTTTGGCATTAAGTGGTTGGTTGGTTGATTAATTAATTAATTAATTAATTAATTAATTGATAGCAGCATTGTTGGTGGGAGAGATGGCAAAATGGTAGCGGAGCCCAATCTGGCTTATAGGCTGCTCATCAACCTTCCTTGCCTTCAATTTGGGGCCCCCCAAAGTGGCACCTGTGGACACTCTGGTAACCTCAGACAAGGTCAGACAAGGCTCTCTGCCCGTCTCATTTATAAAAAAAATTGAGGGGGGGGTTGTTAGGTTTCTGTTCTAGTTCTGGGGGATTGTTTGGAGCATTGTCTGCTCTTTTTTAGGGTTGTTTTTTATTGCTCTTTTTTGTTTTAGGGTTTATATATATATGTTTTGCCCATTCTTTGGGAGGTAGGGCAGTTATCTGAGCATTGCCATTTCCCCCTTCTGTGAAATGGGTATTTCCCGTCCCCCAATGCTCCTTCCCTGCTCCCCTCTCGGGATAAAAAGAAAGGAAGTCAAGGGACCCCTGACTTAGAGAGAACCATGGGAAGGAGGTTGAGCCCGTTTGCTTCTGGTTCTCACGCATCTGTGTCCCAGGCTGGGTTTCTCACCCTCGCCCAATAAAAATATAGGCGCGGAAAGGTACGGCGCACTCGTTAAGCAACTGCCGCATTTCTGAGAGTCCAGCTGTGCTTCGGGTGCGGCTTGGTGAGAAGGTATGCAGAAGAAGCTTTGAAATCCTCGCCCATCCCTGCAATTAGTTGGCTTGCAAGTTTCAGCACAGTTGATCCGGGGCGTCCCCAGCCCTGGGTGAAGTCCAGAGCAAAGAAGTTGCTGAGGCACACAAAAGATACACGCCTCCCCAGAGGGAGAGGAGGGGGGGAGGGCATGTTGCTTCCTGACAAAGGAATGAACAACGAATGATTCACAGGTAGTTGGGCCTAATCCTCTGCAAGGCTGGCAGAGGGACTTCTCAGATCATCTGCATGGAGGACCTAGTATTGCCCTCCAGGTATTGCTGGACTGCAGCCCCCATTGGGCTGTGGTTGCACGATTGGCGCAGGTCCCTATTGGACAATGCCGGTGATGTCACTATCACGGCTGGGGGCTGCTGTGAGCTGGAGTCTCACAACATCTGGAGGACCACAGATGTTCTTCATGCCTAGAGTTCTCATCGTCCCTGACCAGTGGTCCTGTTAGCTAGGAATGATGGGGGTTGTGGTCCAAAAGACCCAAGTTTGGGAACCCTGTTTTAGGGCATGCATGCCCCAAATGCACGCTTGTTCCTCATTGGTTGCATGAACTAGCCTTCCTCAAGGAAAACAGCTAATTTTGGGGGTGTGGGGAAGGATATTCTTCTTGCTGGGAAAATGTATTTGCTTAAGATGTTTCTCATTCCTCCTTTCCAAGGCTCAAGGGAGACTAACATCGCAAAAAGTGAAATGTACACTGCAACGTGATTCCTTAGCTAGCGGGGCCATTGCAACTTGCTATGCAGAACACCAGGGGAAGGGCTGTAGATTTGTGGTAGAGTCCCACGTCCAATCCCTGGCATCTCTGGTTAGGGCTGGGAAGGTCCACTTCCCGAAACCCTGGAGAGCCACTGTCAGTCAGGGTAGATTATACTGAGCTTGTTGGAACAATGCTCTGATTCAGGTATAGGGCAGCTCCCCAGGTTACTTAAAGTGCTTAACCCGAGGTACCACTGTATACAGGCGGAGGGGGCTGCAGTCCTTTCAACAGTTGCTTTGGACAGGGAGTCCCTGTAGAAGAAGAAGAAAAGAGTTTGGATTTGAATTCCGCTTTATCACTACCCTAAGGAGTCTCAAAGCGGCTAACAACCTCCTTTCCCTTCCTCCCCCACAACAAACACACTGTGAGGTGAGTGGGGCTGAGAGACTTCAGAGAAGTGCGACTAGCCCAAGGTCACCCAGCAGCTGCATGTGGAGGAGCGGAGACGCGAACCCGGTTCACCAGATTACGAGTCCACCGCTCTTAACCACTTCACCACGCTGGCTCCAGAAGCTGTACCCAACCGAAGTTCCCTCTTTGATATACAACTCTTTAAAGCAGTAGTTTCCAGTCTTTTCAGGCTCACCAGGACCTGTCTTTAATCCCAGACTATACTGAAGACATATAGTGGAATGGCGGCACACACAAGCCATTCCTTCTCCCCAAGGTACCCTGGGAATTGCAGTTGAGGGTTGGGAGGTTAAGTTCTCGGAGGCTGCAGTCACCCCATCCACTTAAAGTGCTGTGATGCAGCTTTAAGCAGTCATGGGAGAATCCTGGGAGCTGTCGTTTGTTAAGGGTGCCCGGAACTGTACTGCAGCTCTGTGTGTGTGGTGCTCACGACAGCTTCTCTAGTTTGCAAATGTGCGCAAGGCTCCCCCTCCAAGTGTGGTGAAGACTAAATTAAGTGCAAGGAGGGGGAGAGGAGCGAGAAATTTTGCTACCTCAGACAAGATGGTACCCGCTCCCATTCCATGTACAGTGGTACCTCGGGTCAAGTACTTAATTCGTTCTGGAGGTCCGTTCTTAACCTGAAACTGTTCTTAACCTGAAGCACCATTTTAGCTAATGGGGCCTCCTGCTGCTGCTGCGCCGCCGGAGCCCGATTTATGTTCTTATCCTGAAGCAAAGTTCTTAACCTGAAGCACTATTTCTGGGTTAGTGGAGTGTGTAACCTGAAGCGTATGTAACCTGAAGTGTATGTAACCCGAGGTACCACTGTACAGAACTTGACCAGAGTGACCGACACGGATGCCAACTTGAATTGGGGAGGGGGGCAGGTAAGCAAGCCCCACCCCACATAATTGATCACATGACGTGGTGCGCACACACCATTTGAATGGCAATGGCCATAAACTTGGAGGGATGGGGACTCGGCCCCCTCAAATAATTTATTGGGGGGCCTGAAGCCCCTCTGGCCCCTTGGAGTTGGCCCCTATGTTGACCGACGACTCTTATTTTGACAGCGGCGATGGGCTAGCATCTTCTGTTGAACTTGAGGGAAAGGGGCTAGCTGAAGGGGTTCTGGGGAGCCACGTGGCAAGCAGCACCCGGCCTCCCAATGTCTCCCCACTGCTCTGCACCTTCTCCCTGGGGTCACCCCCTCACTCTGCCTAATGGCAGGGATGTTGCTGGAGAGGAGAGAAGCTAGGTGTTATGACCACATGCTCTCCGTCTCTATATTGACTAAAGGCATAATATTTATTCAGGATCGCGGCGCTTAGGAAGCACTCCTCAGGCGTTGGCTTCACCTTCTTACGCCGGTTAATTCCAAATGCATGGGAGGGTGTGGGTCACGTGACCCTGTTCTGGCTGCCTTTTCTGCACCGTGCAGCAGCAGCTTGGCGCCACCTCTGGGTAGGGACTGGTTTTGCATGCATGGGCTCGCATCTACGTTCCCGTCAAGGATAGCAGAAGACAGGGCAAAAACGTGGAAAGCAAGGCAGATAAACAGCAGGTAAACTCTTAGCTGGCACACTAAAGCAAATACCTTATTTTTCTGTGTACAACACGCCCCCATGTATAAGAGGACTCCTATTTTTTGGGACCACAACAAAAAAAATTAGGGGGGGAATTTGCCCAAAGTTGTTGAGCTTCTTTTGGGGGAAGATTGCCCAGAGTTGTTGATCTTTCCCCCCCTTTTTTGGGGGGGGGTGTGTGTCACCACACCAATCGCTCTATAGCCTGCCTACCACTGCAAATCACGCACATTACCACGGCCACCAATTGTCTACATGCTCACCGCCAAAACCCCACCTGCCCGCTTGATGCAACTGCAGCTGATTGCACGCAAGCCTCGCCACTGCCGTAGATCGACCGCCCAATTGCCGCAGCCAATCATCAGCAGGCCTTGCTGCAGCAACCAATCACATGCCCAATTGCCTCTGCCAGTCTCCTGCTGGCTGCTGCAACCAATCGCCTGTCTCCCTTCTGCTATCTGTGTATAAGTTGACCCGCAATTTTTGCCTATTATTTCTAAGGAAAATATATCGTCTTATACACGGAAAAATACGGTACTTTTAGGCACAGCAAGCAGCTAGAATCCTAGGGACAGGATAGGACATTGCATACATGCATAGCAGGGATGGGAAATTGCAGACCCAGAGGCCAATTGCAGCTCCCTGGCTGTTTTGGGACTCTCCCCAAGCTGCACCCCTCTCCTCAGGCCACATCTCTCACCCCTCGGCCTGTATGCCCTCCTTTTTCTTGGCCAGGATGGCATGCATCCTTGAACTCTGGTAAAGCTTCTTGTTTGCCTGGATAGAGGACTGAGAGAGGTGTCTGAATGTGTGCAGAAACTGGCTGATGGCCACAAAGGTGGAATTAGCATCCGTTTCTCTGCCCATACTTGCCTCTGGCCCTGGCTGCCACAAGCATTGGGAGATTGCCCAGATGGGAATGCTGCCCTTAAGCTGAAAAAGATCTCTGGTTTTCCCCCTGTCCCATTGATCGACACAGATGCAACAATGCTCAGAGTGCCGACATAGTTACAGTGGCAGTGTAACCTATGGATCAGCCTTCCCCAACCTGGTGCCCTCCAGATGTTCATGGACTCTCGTCAGCACCAGCCAGCATTTACCATCTCCAACCATGGAACCAAGAGCATAGCTTCCTCAGACCCTCCAAGTGTCCCTATTTTCCAGGGACAGTTCCATATTTACAGAAGCCGCCCCTGTTTCTGATTTGATCTTGGAATGTCCCACTTTTCCTTAGAAGGCCCCTATTTTCATTGGAGAAATATTAGAGGGTATGGTAGGATGTTCCTATTTGCATAGGAAAAATGTTGGAGGGTATGGAGTTATGTGACCCCTGAGCCAAGGAGATAAGTAACTATATAACCTATATTCAAGACATCTGAAGGCAACCCTGTATAGGGAAGTTTGTTTTTTATATATGTTGGAAGCCACCCAGAGTGGCTGGGGCAACCGTGTCAGGTGGGTGGGGTATAAATAATAAATTATTACTGTTATTATGGAATAGGATGTCCCTATTTTCATCGGAGAAATGTTGGAGGGTATGATGTTAGCTAGTACTGTGCTTCCCACAGTACTAGCTAACATCATTTAGTTGCTGAACTAAATCAATTTGTTGCTGAACTAACAAATTGAATTGGAATACAAAAAAGGGAGGTGTGAGGAGGTCCGGGAAACAAGCAAATGAAAGATAAGTAATGGAAAGATTGAATTGTTTTTAACTATTTTTATTTTGTATTTTTCTTTTTTCTTTTTGTAATAATTTGAAAATCTCAATAAATATCTTTAAAAAAGAAAAAAAAGTAAAAAAAAGTACTGTGCTTCCCAACCTTTTTCTGACCGTGGTCCCCTTCCACAGAGAGATTTGCAAACTCGTGTGTGTGTGTGTTTGTGTGTGTGTACATGTGTGTGTGACAAAATCCAGAGAGGCCATCCTGTTAGGCGGCAATTGATTGTAATGAATTGCTTTGAAGTCATTTCAGCACCAGATGAAGAAGAAATCTGCCCCCTAACCCTCTGCCCCATCCCATCCTGTATTTTGCAAGAACCAAGATGGTGCCCCAAGATGGCAAGTGTTGCCTAAGAAGCTGGGAAGGGCATTTATTATTTAATTGTTAAATTTATCTCCACTTTTCTTCCATTGTAGAACTCAAGGCTGTGTACATGAGGTCTATCCAGACACTGACCAGATCAAAATCTGCTCAGCCTCAGTGAGATGGCTGCATCATATACCCTCAGCAATATTTGCCAAAGACTTGGGAAATCAGCAGAGAAGAAACAGATGTAGTGAAATGTGCAACTCCCTGGATCTGATCATGTGGCAGGCTGGAGTTCAAATTCATGCTCAGCTGTGGAATTGGTCTTCAGTCACTTGCATTCTCTCTCGCTCTCGTAGCTTTCCCATCTGCAAAATGGGCACAGAAAGGGACGCCCTCTACTGAGACCACTGGCCCATCTAGTTTAGAACTGTCTAGTACATTCTTACTTGCAGACACTCTTGAGAGTTTCAGACAAGCGTCTTTATATATTTGTTAGCATTCATTTTGTTACAATTTTTTAAAGCTGCATCACAAATTTGGAGAAGTGTGTGATCTTGTGTTTCAATCCACACATTAGTAGGTGGGGTGTGGATCAGATCAACTGGATCTGACAAAGAAATTATTCAAGCACCCCTATATTCAGGAACAACAAATGACAAACACTTATTCTGAAAATGGCATGTAAAGTCATATTTAGAGATATTGATAGGTAGAGCCCAGGACATGATGTGAACCTACAATCCCAGGATGCATATTAAGAACACACTCTGAACCAGCATATGTATGTCAAGAAAATTGTCAGGGATGCTAATTGCTCCAGTAATTGCAACCTTGTAGGATGATTAGATCTTATTGACTTCAAAGTGACTTCAAAACACTTCATTGTGTGCGGTCTTTCCACTGTTACAGCAGGCGCCCGAGATCGTGTGAAATCGTCTCACCGATTTCACTTATGCGGAAACGTTCATGCACATCTGCTCTGCCGCCAGGTGAGGGCACCTTTGATACACTTTTGGAAGATGCACCTCACATACAGGTGAGTAGGCAGACAGACAACTGGCACGGCTTGAGCTTCCTGCCTGCTTCTTTTGCTTTGACAGGCGATGATGGGTACCAGCTCAATCTCATCTGTAGCATAGAGGCACACACAGGACCGCAGCATGCCTGAGGAGGACTGCCTTGGATGGGAGAACGGGCTGAGAAACCCACGGGAGTAGTTGGAAAGAAGACCAGAGCCCTCCCCCAAAATAAAAGTATATTTCAGTTTTTAAAAAATTCCAAAACAACAAATTCGCAAAGCTTGTTTCCACCGGTTCCTTTGAGAAAAGATTTGCCCTTGTTCTCTCCACCTTTCCAGGCAGCGTACTTTCAGTGGCTACGGGAGGGATCGTTTGGGAAGAAGCTCGTGCTTTTCTGTCTTGGGAACAGCCACGCCTCGCTCATTTCAAGGGCTGCCCGCCTCAGTTTCTCCTCTGGAGGTGCTTCAGGCCACCCATCCGTCAAGTCACAGGGACTGATTGCAGGTGGAACTTTCTGACAGATACTTCACACAAAGCAGAGCAAAGACAGCTGTCTCCTTCTCTGGGGTTGGAACACACACCGTGTCTGCCAGTGCTGGCGTGTGACTGATGCAACTGAGCCGTGCTTCAGTGAAATCTGGCACAAAGGAGGGATGAAGTGTGCCGCATGTGATTATGCGCCCCCTTTTCGTGAGGCGCATACCATGCAGTTCTGGGAGAAGGCCAGCTTTGCAATGCGCATTCTCTTCTGGACCACAGAAACCCTAAGGGGCAGATGTGCATTGTCTAGCAGGGTGGGGTTCAGCACCCGATGGCAGAACGGAACGCCGAGGTTGGCGGGTTCAGAAAGGCAGAGCGAAATATGCAAAGCTAGAGACAGACGGATTACCAAACGCAGAGCCGGTCAAAACTGGGAAACTTCATTGGGAGCAGCAGCAGACAGAGCTTGTGAAACCAAGGAGGCTGCTGAGTACATAATGCAAAATGACTCAAACGAGGAAACTGCACACTGCAGGTTGAGAGTGTAAGAGGAGCCCAGCTGAATCAGGCCAAAGGCCCATGGAGTCCAGTGTTCTGTTCGCAGAGTGGCCTACCAGATGCCCAGATGAAGCCCACAAATAAATCTTGAGGGCACCAGCCAGGGAGCCAGTGTGGTGTAGTGGTTAAGAGCGGTAGTCTCATAATCTGGGGAACCGGGTTCGTGTCTCCGCTCCTCCACATGCAGCTGCTGGGTGACCTTGGGCCAGTCACACTTCTTTGAAGTCTCTCAGCCCCACTCACCTCACAGAGTGTTTGTTGTGGGGGAGGAAGGGAAAGGAGAATGTTAGCCGCTTTGAGACTCCTTAAAGGGAGTGAAAGGCGGGATATCAAATCCAAACTCTTCATATACAATAGTGTCTCACAGAAGTCATTCAGGTTCCTCCTCCAACTTTTCTGCATTCATCCTGCATTCTTTTACAAGGTGCATCCAAATGCAAAGGAAAAACTGATGTTTATGGAATCACTATAGGGAAAGGAGATTGTTAGCCGCTTTGAGACTCCTTTGGGTAGTGATAAAGAGAGATATCAAATCCAAACTCTTCTTCTTCTCCCAAGCCAGTGGTGGAGGAAGGGAGTGCGAGGAGTGCGGACCGCCCCGGGTGCCATCACTAAGAGGGGTGACCAAAATATGAGTTTTAAAAAATAATAATTTTAAAACTGGGCACACGAAACTTTTTAGTTCAGTCAACAAATGTAATGAAATGCGGCTGGCAGTGGGCGCCACACTGTGGGGGCCGGCACTTAGCGCGGTGCCTGCAGCGAGCCCGAGCCACGCGTCTCTCCTGGGAGTGACGTGGTGGCTTGGGCACCTGCAGGTTCCGCACTGCCTAAAACGGCAGCGTGGGGATTGCATCTGCCCACCGCCTCTCCCTCAGTCGCCCTACAGCTGAGGGGAAGGCAGTGGAGAGGCTCCATGCAGCGCACCCTGCCTTGGCTCGCCCCACCCCCATGCGCGGCTCGCCCCGCCCCAGGCTGCAGGACGTGTGGGCCGCATCTGGCACCCGAGCGGCTAGCTACGTCGCTGTTCCCAGCAACTGGTATTCAGAGACATGCAGGCATTTCATACCCTTCAACATTTCTCGGATGAAAATAGGAACGTCCTATTCCACAATAAAGGGACGTGGGTGGCGCTGTGGGTTAAACCACAGAGCCTAGGACTTGCCAATCAGAAGGTCGACGGTTCGAATCCCCGCAACAGGGTGAGCTCCCATTGCTCGGTCCCTGCTCCTGCCAACCTAGCAGTTCAAAAGCACGTCAAAGTGCAAGTAGATAAATAGGTACCGCTCTGGCGGGAAGGTAAATGGCGTTTCCGTGAGCTGCTCTGGTTCGCCAGAAGTGGGTTAGTCATGCTGGCCACATGACCCGGAAGCTGTACACCGGCTCCCTCGGCCAATAAAGCGAGATGAGCACCGCAACCCCAGAGTCGGCCACGACTGGACCGAATGGTCAGGGGTCCCTTTACCTTTTTATTCCACAATAATATATAATATGAGAATGATGATGATGATGATTTTATTTATACCCGCCTATCTGACTGGATTGTTCCAGCCACTCTGGGTGGCTTCCAACATATATAAAAACACAACAAAACATTAAACATTTTAAAAAAGAAACGTTCCTATACAGGGGTGCCTTCAGATGTCTTCCAAAGGTTGTAGAGTTACTAATCTCATTGGCTTGGGGGTTGCATAACTCCATACCCTCCAACATTTCTCCAATGAAAGTAGAGACGTCCTAAGTCAAAGCAGGACATTCCAGGATCAGATCAGAACCTGGGATGGCTTCTGTAAATCCAGGACTGTCCCTGGTAACTAGGGACACTTGGAGGGTCCGCCATCCTGACACTGGGAGTAGAACATAGTCATCATGGCTGCTAGCCATGGATAACCTTATCATCCATTAATTTGTCTAATCCTCTTTTATTTTTATTTTTTATAATAATTTTAAATAAGTTTTCAATTTTACATTTAAAAATAAACATCTTACAAACTTTATAATATCCAATGACTTCCCTTCACATATTTCACATATCATACATTCCTGCATATTTTACTATAACCATTCAAATCAGTCCCCCACTTTTACATCCATCAGAAATTATTTGTTGAATTTATTTTAATGCTGCCAGCGTTTTCACCTATATAATTATTTTCCATATATTCAATAAATGTTTTCCACTCTTCTTTAGATATATGTTCTTCTTGCTCTCTTATTCTATGTGTTAAATCTGCAAGTTCTGCAGATTCTGTCAACTTAAGTTGCCAGTCCTCTTTAATTGGGACCTCACTCACTTTCCATTTTGGGGCTAACAAAACACAGGCCGCAGTTGTTGCATACATAAACAACCTTTTTTGACACCTAGGAATTTCTTTCTGGGTTATTCCCAACAAAAAGGACTCTGTTTTGGGGGGGAAAGTTGAGCGCCGCAACCCCAGAGTCGTTCACAACTGAACTGTTAAGGGTCCTTTACCTTTTTAATTTTAAACATTTTTTCCCAATTCATTATAAATCATTTCCCAATATACTTCTACATTTTTACATGTCCACCACATGTGAAAAAGGTTCCCTCTGCTTCTTTACACTTCCATCACATATCTGATTCTGTTTTATAAATCCTAGCCAACCTACTCAGAGTTAGGTACCATCTATGAATCATTTTCAAATAATTCTCTTTCAATGAGTAACATGCAGTAAATTTCAGGTCTCTTTTCCAAAGTTTCTCCCAGAGGTTAAGATCTATTTGTTGTTGTTTAGTCATTTAGTTGTGTCCGACTCTTCATGACCCCATGGACCAGAGCACGCCAGGCACTCCTGTCTTCCACTGCCTCCCGCAGTTTGGTATCTTCAAGAACACTGTCCAACCATCTCGTCCTCTGTCATCCCCTTCTCTTTGTGCCCTCCATCTTTCCCAAGCTATATCTATTGCCCAGTGTGTCATTGAAGCTTTTACTAGCTCGTCTTTGGTTTCCCATTCTAATAAAAAAGTACACATTTTAGACTGAAGTTTATCCTTATTTTGTAAGAGTTCTTTTTCAAATTGTGAGCTTTGGTCCAACAATCCATTCTTTCTATCTAATTTAAACATGTCGTATATCTGGTGATAATGCAACCAATCCATAACTTGGCCCCTTTAGTTTTCCATTGATTTTAGTTTGGGTTCCCCGTCCCCCCTGTAAAATCCAGCAGTTCCCTGTAAGTGACCCATTGTCTATCCATGTTAACTCTCTTAATTGTAATTGCTTCAATGGGAGATAGCCATAAAGGTGTTTTTCTTTCCAGCAGATTTTTATATTTCTCCCAGACTCTATATGGATTCTTCCTAAGAATGTGGTTCATAAAACTTTTATAAATTTTAGCCTTCCCATACCAAAGACATCCATGCCAGCCGAATTTTAAATCATGACCTAAATCTAAAATGTCTGCATTGTCCAATACAATCCATTCTTTTAACCGACAAAAACAAGCTATTTCATAATACAACTGCAGATCTGGCAGGGCAAAGCCTCCTATTTCTTTTGTATGTGTCATGGTTTTATTTTTAATTCTTGGTTTCCCCCCTGCCAGATAAATTTAGAGAGATCTTTTTTCCATTCTTTGAAGCAGCTTAAATTATTTACAGTTGGGATTGATTGGAATATAAACAACATCCAGGGGTGTATATTCATTTTAATGGCTGAAATTCTACCTAACAGGGAGAGTTTCATTCTCCCCGACATCTCCAACTCTTTCTTAACCTCTTTCCGCAATTTAATATTATTATTTTCAAATAGGTTAAGATTTCTTACTGTCAGCCAAATTCCCAAATAAGCAACTTTTTTTGCCTATTTTTAAACCAGACATCCTTTCTAAAAATTTTTTTGGACTGCTCATCTATGTTTTTGACCAAGATTTCGCTTTTATCTGGGTTTATTTTGAAACCTGCCACTTCTCCAAACCTTTTAATTTCTTTTTTTTTAAAAGTAAACTGACATGATCAACATTTCCTGTCCTTATAAACAAATATACTTTATCCTTTGGCTTTCTCCCTTCTTTAGATTTTGTGATATAGTCCTCTGTTCAAAAATGTCCTGCTATCTGCATAAGTATTTTTGGGCGAGATGCATAAGAAGGTGCACATTTCAGGGTAAAATGAACACATGCATAATCGGTGGACAATTAAAAATAGTAATAGATTTTTTCCTCCTCCTCCTCCAAAATGCAGATTGATGCTGGAACAGAACAGAACAGACTAATGAAAGGGCACATGTCAGAAGCACAGGAGAAACAGGCCAAACCATCCATCTCAACCTTTTGCAACTTGAGTGAAGCAACAGCAAAGTTCCTGTCACTCTAATGATTCATTGATATTGGCGTAGGGTCAACATTTCTCATCCTTATGTAGCAAAATGAACCCATCACAACTCCTTCTTCTCCACGATTCCTAAAGGTATGTTTGAGCCTCATCATCCTTTGGTCCTGGAAAACTTAATGCGTATGTAGAAGGAGCCTACTGGATCAGGCCTATGGCCTGTCTGGTCCAGCAGCCTGTTTTAACAATAGCCACCCAGAAGCCTGTCCAGGAGGACGTCCCCTCCTGCGATGTCCAGAAACTGGTCTTCAGAAGCATTGCTGGCAGTGACTGCGGAGGCAGAGCCCAGAGACCATGGCTAGTAGCCACTGGTAGCCTTGCCTTATTTCTATGAATTTCTCCAATCCTCTTTAACACCATCTACCATCTGAGGGCCTCCTGTGGAAGCAAATTCCATAGTTTTAACTACACGTTGCATGAAGGACTTTCTTTTGTCTGTTCTGAATCTTCAAGTGTTCAGCGTCCCTGGATGTCAATGAATATCTCTATCTCTGTCTCTGTCTGTCTCTATCTATCTCTATCTATCTATATCTATCTATATCATCTATCTATCTATCTATCTATCTATCATCTATCTATCTATGATCTATCTATATCTATCATCTATCTATCTATCTATCTATCTATCTATCTATCTATCATCTATCTATCTATCATCATCTATCTATCTATCATCTATCTATCTATCTATCATCTATCCATCTATCATCTCTCTATCTATCATCTATCTATCTATCATCTATCTATCTATCTATCTATCTATCTATCTATCTATCTATCATCTATCTATCTATCTATCATCTATCTAATCTATCTATCATCTATCTATCTATCTATCTAACTATCTATCAATCTATCATCTATCTATCTATCATCTATCTATCTATATCTATCTATCTATCTATCTATCTATCTATCTATCTATCTATCATCTATCTATCTATCTATCTATCTATCTATCATCTATCTATCTATCATCTATCTATCTATCATCTATCTATCTATCTATCTATCTATCTATCTATCTATCTATCTATCATCTATCATCTATCTATCTATCATCTATCTCTATCTCTATCTATCTATCTATCTATCTATCATCTATCATCTATCTATCTATCTAATCTATCTATCTATCATCTATCTATCTATCTATCTATCTATCTATCATCTATCTATCTATCTATCTATCTATCTATCTATCTATCATCTATCTCTATCATCTATCTATCTATCTATCTATCTATCTATCTATCTATCTATCCATCATCTATCATCTATCTATCTATCATCTATCTATCATCTATCTATATCTATCTATCTATCATCTATCTATCATCATCTATCTATCTATCTATCTATCTATCTATCTATCTATCTATCATCTATCATCTATCTATCATCTATCTATCATCTATCTATCTATCATCTATATCTATCTATCTATCTATCTATCTATCTATCTATCTATCTATCTATCATCTATCTATCTATCTATCATCTCTCTCTCTCTCTCTCTCTCTCTCTCTCTCTCTCTCTCTCTCTCTCTCTCTGTGTGTGTGTGTGTGTGTGTATGTGTGTGTATATATATATATTGGTCCCTCAATGAGACCAAACTTAGATTCACCAAATGTTTAGGGGTATGCGTACCGCTGCGCACCCCCAGAAAAAAAGCACTGAATTTTCTGTTTTACAATTTTGAATGCTCATTAATACATCCTTAAAATATCAGTGATTTCCCTTCTTCTCTTTCCATGGTTCGTTTTGCATATCATAAATCCCTGTATATTTTACATAAACCAAACCATTCAATATTCCTTTATTATAGCCATCAAAACTTATTCACACTGTTGAATTTATCTTAACGCTGCCAACGTTTTCAAGTGTACACAGTCCCCCCCCATATATTCAATAAACATTTTTCCAATCTTCGTTAAACATATGTCCTTCTTGTTCTCTTATTCTATACGTTAGGTCCGCGAGCTGCACATATTCCGTCAGCTTAAGTTGCCATTCTTCTTTGGTTGGGACCTTGCTCATTTTCCATTTTTGGGCTAACAAAACGCAGGCCACAGTAGTGGCATACATAAATAGCATTTTTTGACACCTGTCTGTTCTGAATCTTCCAGTGTTCAGCGTAATTGGATGTCCTTGAATTCTGATGTTGTGAGAAATGGAGAAAAACATTCCTCTGGTCACTTTCTCCATGCCACATGTGGTTTTGAACACCTCTTTATTATGTTGCCTCTCGTTTTCCTTTTCTTTAAACTGAAGGTTCCCAAATGCTGCCACCTTTCCTCCTAGCAAGTTTCTCCACAATCATCTTCTGGGTGCCCCTTTCCTATTGTTTTCAAGGTGAGCCAACCAGAACTGCACACGGAATTCCAAACGGGTTGCACCATATATTTGCATAAGGCAGGGGTGGCCAACTCCCAAGAGACTGCGATCAACTCACAGAGTTAAAAACTGGCAGTGATCTACCCCCTTTTTTTGGGTTCAGGTCAAAGTTGTTGAGCTTTCTTAGGGAGGAGGAAATCACCTTTTTTGGGGGGTGCAGGGCTAAACTGTTGAGCATTTTTAGGGGAGCCAGTGTTGTTGAGCTTCTTTGGGGTGAGTCAGTGATTTGCCTCAGATGTCCAGGGATCTACCAGTACCCATTTAGACCGGGAGAAGCTTCTTTCAATAACTAAAACTTTAGATTTTTCATAATTAATGGATAAACCATTTCCAGAACAATAATCAGAAAATTTCCTCAGCAGATAATACAAACCTGGTCTGGAACGTGAGATGACGGCCACCTCATCAGCATATAACAACAATATATCAATGATCAGGTTTCCTAAAAACAGGTGTCCACCAGTTAGAGGCCCCAGCTTGGGCCCAAGATTTGGAGAGGGGGAGAGCTAGTGCCACGGTTTGCATGCGATGTCGTGCGCACGTCACACATTAGTGACACCACAAGCATGGCATGCATCGTGTATGCATTGTCTGGAGGAGGCTGAGTGGCTGGCCCAACACCGTGCGGCCTCAGTGGCCACAGTTCCACCTCTCTCGTGCTCAGGAGAAGCCTGCCACTGATGTTGCACTGTGTTTGGCTTGGTGCTCAGCCTCCTCCGCCCCCTCAATATTGCAAGAGGCTGAGCCCCTCACTCAACAATATTGAGAGGGCTGAAGGCACCTCAGCCCTAAGGAGTTTCTGCCTATTCCACCAGTTAACGTGACTGCAGAGGTGGGAGGGTACATTTGCTGGGGTGGAGTGGCAGGTGAAAGGGGGTGCTTAACCAATTACTAAACCCACTAATTCCACACACCCCAAAATTCCTCGCCTCTGTCATTTTTGCCCCTGATTTTGCTGACTTCGTGTGATTCAGTTGCATGCCCCCAAATTCAGGTTGCTGAACCACAGCTGCTTGGGATGTCTTGTGCAACACATCCGCTTCTCGCAAAAGACCAGATATTTTGCAACAAGGACGGCGACGGGAAAACAGATTGCGAAGTGTGGGGTGAGATTTGCTTGAGGCAACGCTGTCTAGCCTCCCTGCAAACAGGGAGATCTATTGAATGCTCAGGAAACAGGTTGTCTGGAAGTGTCCTTGGAACCTTTTTGGAGGATGAATTCAGAAGGAAAATGAAGGCATTTGCAGAGAAGACTTGGTGAGCAGGGCTACCCTAAGATATTTTGCCGGCTTGAGACACTGTGACACCAGATGGCGCTGTAGAATTCGATCCAGCCCAATGTGATTTCCCATCACGAAATTTACAACGCGTTTTCCTGAAACGTTTTTTTTGATGTGTCTAGATCCAGCCCAAACTGTACCCTTGCCTTCTCTCCCCTCAATCAAAATCGTAAATAATTTGCGCAAAGATCCTAGGTCCAATCTCTGACATCTTCAGGTAGGGCAAGGAGAGGCCCAGTCTGAAACCCTGGAGAGTTGCTGCCAGTAAATATACGTGATTCTAGTCTTGGTGAACCAATGGTCAGACTCAGAATAAAGTAGCTTCCTATCTTCCTGAGGCTGGGCAATTTGTTTCGGCACTTGAGGCAGAAAACCCCCGAACTCCTCTCCTTGTTTCATGATAAGAAACAAACCAGAATTTGCTGCCCTTTTGTGACACCAAATCAGCTGCCCGAGGTGACTGCCTCACTCTGCCTAATAGTAGTGCCGGCCTTGCACGTGAAAAGAGTTAAGCACTGCCATTATGCTTGCTGATTCTCTCCTGCAAATGCAAGAAGGTCTTCAAGGACAACAATAGGGAGCCTGTCAAGCTTCTCTAGGGAGGGAGTTCCGAAGTCTGGGAGCAGCCACTAAGAAGGCCCTGTCCCACGTTCTCACGGTGGCAGGACCGAGAAAAGGGCCTCCCCCTCGGTTGGTCAAGTGTGTCGGGAGTGGTTGAGGTTGGCATACTTGGTCAGAGGAGCCAGCAGAAAAATACGGTATACGGTATATCCAGCCTTTTCAGCCTGGGGCCCACAAGGCAGCTAAAATAACATGTAGTAGAAAAGAATACATAAAACAAAGATTAGGAACAAAACACAAAACAAAACACACAATAAATATGCAATTTATAAAGTGCTAATTATTATTTTTTAAAAATATATATCCATCTTCTGATGGCTCTTGCCAGGAGAAATCCTGGCACAGTTGCCTAGTAAAAATAAAAATAATAAAACCATAATGAAAGAGAGAGAGACACCACAAACCAAAAGTATAAGTCATGGTTGGCAATGCTGCCCTGAGGCTATTCACCCAACAGAAGCCACGTAATTCCTTAAGAAAAGGCGCCAAGGTGAATAGGATGCCAGGAGTCAAGCCAGGGCAAGTTTTATTGATCCCCGAGTACACAGAATTGTTTCCACCTTTCTGAAGGGTTGTGAAAAGAAAAGGAGAGGGAAAAAAAGAAATAATTAGAGCTTGGTTAAGAGCCAAAGCTGGCAACGCGTGGGAAATGCAGGAGCGAAGAAACAGAATGCGCCAGTCACAGTGTGACAACGTGCCTTTGGCACTCAGTCCCCTTGCGCATGATGTGGCAACGGCCGCCAGTGCTCTCTGGCTGTGATGCAAATGCTGTCTGGACTGGAGAGTGGAAGGCAGGCAGGTATCCAGGGAAATAGCCCTCCCTCAGAGACGGGGGTCGTCATTTCAGATTTGTGTGTGTAGGGGATGCAGTAAAGTCCATAGGTCTGCATTCCAAGCGACATTTGCCTTCAGAATTCACTGCCAGAAGGTGTGGCGATGGACGTAGGCCCAGGAGGGGTCTTGATTTGGCCCACTAGGCCGTTTCTCTTCAGCCACGCTCACCTGCCCTACACCTGATGTCATCCATGCTGTCAGGTGCAGGGCAGGTGAAGTTGCTGCTCTCTGCAAAAAGCAGAGGACCTGTAAATCCCGGAGCTTTTGCCTGCGCAGTTTTATTTCAAAGGTGCAGGATGCCTACCTGTCAAAAGGACCCGTGGGGAAGTTGGGGGGAAGTCAGGATCCGGCTCGCTGACTGGAAAAGGTTCGCCAGCCCCGAGTGACACATTTTCACAAAGGATAGGCTGTTAACCATGAGAGTTAAATGGGACCCCTGAAATGTGAGGATGAAGAGGGCGGTGAGAAGATGAGCTCCTTTTGGCTCATCCAGGTTCCCGCTTCCTTTTGCTCCTGGCTTCGTCTCTGAGCATGAAACCCCAAAAGCTCCTTCTGGGTGAGCGGACACAAGAAAGGGCTCCTTCACTTTCCCTTCTTGAGCAGAACAGGGAGTTTCAGCAAGTGTAGCTTGCCAGCAGCTGTGACTTGCATGACAAACCATCCCTGCCTGAAAATCCCTCTTTTATGCCTCTACTAAAGTTGCAATGGACCTCTCCTCTTTTCCACCTGGCCATCCTAATTATTAATATGTTGTTGTTGTTGTTTAGTCGTTTAGTCGTGACCGACTCTTCGTGACCCCATGGACCAGAGCACGCCAGGCACACCTGTCTTCCACTGCCTCCCACATTTTGGTCAAACTCATGCTGGTAGCTTCAAGAACACTATCCAACCATCTCATCCTCTGTCGCCCCCTTCTCCTTCTGCCCTCCATCTTTCCCAACATCAGGGTCTTTTCCAGGGAGTTCTTCTCTTCTCATGAGATGGCCAAAGTATTGGAGCCTCAGCTTCAGGATCTGTCCTTCCAGTGAGCACTCAGGGCTGATTTCCTTAAGAATGGAAAGGTTTGATCCATGGGACTCTCAAGAGTCTCCTCCAGCACCAAACTTCAAAGGCATCAATTCTTCGGTGATCAGCCTTCTTTATGGTCCAGCTCTCACTTCCATACATCATTAAATTATTAATATAAGGGTTTGTTTGTTTGTTTGTTTTGCTTCCTGCCTGCATAGAGCAGATTCACTGCTGCCATCTTGCTCAAGCACATATATTTGGAAGTAAATTTGGCAGGAATATAAAGCAGTGTTTCTCAACCTTTTTCCGACCATGGTCCCACCTTGTTTCCTTCCTGTGCCCCCTCTTTCTACCAGTAGAAAGGTAGCTATTTTGTTTATAAATAGAACATTTTAAGATATTTTTTATAATTATACAAATTATATAATTTCACCTGTGGCTGCCTTGGAACATCCTGGGGGCCCCCAGGGGGCCATATGCCCCCCCCCCAGTTAAGAAACACTGATCTAAAGAACTTCCAAATAGGTTGGGGTAGGGGAAACTGTTAGTCCTCCGGATGTTGTTACAATTCCCACCACACTCCTTGGCTATTTGCTGTGTAGTTGCGCCTGATGCAGACCCCTCAACTGTCCCAGAAATACCCTGAAATCTGGGTTATTTTCCTTATGAGAGAACAGTGGCTATTTTGGGTACTGTGATCTTGTGTGATTCTGCGCCACGACTCCCCCGGAAAAATGACTTTTTTTTGCAGTGCGTAATTATGCGAGATCATGGTACCCAAAATGGCCGCCACGTTTTTGCAAGAAAAAATGGGAAGATGGCACCCTGGAAGATGGTATTCTGCTTTTTGCCTTTGATGCTTTGCAGGGAGCACAAGTCTGGAGGTCTGCAGCTTCCCCACCTCTGGTATTAATCAGTGTGGGGTGAAAGTGTAGTGACAAACACCCACTTTTGCCACAAAATGCCACAGGGCTTTCAAAATGGAGATTTGCAACCAAATACCTTTGTCACCTGATCTAAGGTTAAACACTCATGGTTTAGCTAGCAGAAAACAACAATAGTTAATTATCAACCCATCAAGGAGTTCAGAGACCACTTAGTATACTCCAGTGGAATTTCCTTATGTTAAAGCCTTCAGTACATTTAGGCATTCCCCATTTCAGTGGGGCACAGGAGTTCACCCTACAGTTCTGACCAGCTCATAACAAACTACAGTGCCCAGAAATCTTTGGAGAGGGAGATGTGCTTTGAATGTGCTTTAAAGGTATAGTGTGTACACAGCCTCAGGAAGAGCACAAAAGTTGCAGACTGGAGAAAAACAACAACTTCATACTGGTAATAAAAAAAACAAGCTCTCCCCAAAACCTTTTAATGCCCTTGAAATGCACTCTTTGTCCTGAAAATGTTCATCGGTACAAATTCACTGCGGTGCAATTAGGAAGTGAGGGGCCTAGATTAGTGGGTGCGACTTTCTCCAGTTAGGTGTGTGTGTGTGTGTGTGTGTGTGTGTCTCCTTGCACAAGGGCACAGCAGGCTTAGCTCTTGCTGTCACTGTGGCACCCTGCAGTTGTCAGAAGGAGGTGAACAAGGCTGTGAACTGTCTGACTTTCTAATTGTGACTCAGCTGCACCAGAAACGAGAGCCTGGTGTGATCATGATTGGAATAACTTGGAACATGTGGCATTTTGAAGCTCCCATGAACTTGAACAATAGTCCCAGGCCTTCCCTTGTTTCATTTCTTGCTTTAAGACGTAAGAACAGCTAAACAATCAGAAACTCTACGGATGTAGTTCCCTTTCCCTGCATCTTTGTTCAATCAAAGGACATTACATACTGTGATATTGGTGAGAGTTCCCTTCTGGTGCTGGGATCCAAGCTCCCACGGGTATCGACTGACAAATCTCCCACCGCACATCCATGCAATGTGAACCTGCAATCTTCTGTGTAGGACTTTTTCTTCATTTCTTGCGCTCCCTGAAGCAGCCCCTGGCCAGAACTTTCAGGTTTGCGTCTCCTGCCAGAAACAGATGTGCACGGCATTTAGAGCTTGGACTCCTGTATGAATATCCCTTTGTTTTGTAATGATTTCCCCCCTCTCCCTGAGATTTCCAGCTCTCAAGGGCTCATTGTTTCTACCTGGGCACGCTGGAAAAAAAAAAAAAGAGGTGGCAATCTTACACCGTACCCTTGAGCAATAGTCCTCCTGTTTTCTGAATCACACTACCTGGGAACAGAAGGGGAAACACAAAACCGCCCTTTGTAGGGCAAGGTGTATCTGCTGGAATGTGACACACGCATGAATAGACCTGGGGAGACAAACGATGAGCGTGGATGTTGGCTTTTGATGTCTGTGATGACGAAAGCCCTGGGGAATGCAAAGCAGAGAGAAGAAGGGCTTTTCCAAAGCAACGCCCCCCTCCAACCTTGGAGATAAAAGGAGCATGGGGCATGAGAGAGCCGTTAGTTCACTCGGCCGTTTAGAAAGCAGCAAGAACATCTCTCTGGGCTTGAGTGTCTCCATTTCCTGGCAGCCATGACCACCACCTACAGGCAATACACCTCTTCCTCCTCGATGAAGGGGCCTTCCTTTGCTGGGGGTTCCTCCCGGCTTTCCTCTGTCCATATGGGTGGAGGATACAGAGCCCCGAGCATCCATGGCGGAGCTGGTGGCGTCTCCATCTCTTCCTCTCGCTATGTCTCTGGGGTAGGCAGTGCCCTTGGTGGCGGCTATGGGGGCAGCTTCTGCAGCAGCAGTGGCCTTGGTGGTGGGTTTGGTGGTGGGTTTGGTGGAGGCTATGGTGGAACTTTCGGTGGAAGCTTTGTTGCTGGTGGTGGTGAAGGCCTTCTGGCCGGAGGCGAGAAGGAGACCATGCAGAACCTGAACGACCGCCTGGCTAACTACCTGGACAAGGTGCGGGCGCTGGAGGAAGCCAACACCGAGCTGGAGTTTAAGATCAAGGAGTGGTACAAGAAGCAAGCACCTGGTCCAGACCGTGACTACAGCCCATATTTCAAGACCATTGAGGATCTGCGGAGCAAGGTATGGTGAGGTGACCCTTAGGGGGCTTCTTAGCCTGGATAGCTCAGTTGGTTAGAGTGTGGTGCTGATAATGCCAAGGTTGAGGGTTCGAGTCCCTTATGGGACAGCTGCAGATTCCTGCATTGCAGGGGGTTGGACTAGATGATCCCCAGGGTGCCTCCCAGCTCTACAATTCTAGGATGGAAAACCGTAGCAAACTGGCTCTTAACAAGCCCATGAGGAAAGTCTGAAAGGTTTGGGGAGAACCCCCCCTTTAAAAAAAAAATCTGCTTAGCACCCAGAGACCTCAAATCCAATTCTTTTAGTCTGTGTAACATGTAAGTAGGCATTAGGCAAAGGATTTTTAAAATCCAAGAACACTTAGCTGATGATGTCAGAATAATATTAACCACAATCAGAGAATCATATTAAAGGGAAGTTCCAGCATGAACCTGCTGAGCTAACATTGATCAGCACATTTGATGTCCCCCCCCCCTTGAATTTAGACTTAATCAGAACTGTGTGTTTCTTTCCCACTATAGCTGTTAAATTTGTAAAGCAAAGATTTTTAAGATAGTGCTTGCTAGTGCTGTGAACGGGTCACAGATCTTATCTTGCCGACGATTTGTCCTTGCATAGAAATGCCATTGAATTTCCCCTGTCTCTTACATTTCATAGCCATTGGCTATTCCCCTCCTTTCTTACATAGCTTTCTTTAGTTAAATGCTACCACAGGACTCTTGGCTGTGTAGCTGCAACTAGCCCAGTTATCGTCCAGAAATACCATTATCGCCACTACTGCACTACTATTGTGGTACTACTAGTGGTATACTACTTTCTTTTGTGCCTTAATTTAATTTTCATTTTCATTTATTGAGAAGACTGTACATACAGCCTGCAAGCTTCAGCCTGGCAGGAGCCAGCTGCAGATTATTGCAGAGACTCCCTCTTCCAATTAACTTCCATCTCCAGGGCTCAGAGGTGGGAGGGAGTGCAGCGGAAGAATGGCCAGGGCCCACCTCTTTGACATCACCAGGGGATGCCCCTAAGCCTAAGGTTTGGGCCCTGAGATCTCAGGGTCTGGGATGCTCCTAGTGTACACCCTGTCTGAAGATGTACACTTTCCCCCTACACAGGACCAAGGACCTATGTGAAGTAGCCCAAGGTCCAACACAACCTCCTAATTGGGAGGGATAATTATTAACTGTTGGGCTATGGAGGCTGTGGAGGAATGACATCAGCCCAGGACATTTTTTGTTCCTCAAGTCGAATCCAGAGGGTGACTAACCTGTTCTTCTCCAGATGTTGTGGGACTCTAATTCCTATCAGCCCCAGCCAGCAATGCCAGTGGCCAGGGCTAATATGGGGGACTCCCAACAGATTCTGGACAGCTGTAGGTTAGACCCTGTACTCTAAATGGTGTCCCCTCTAATTAATACGGGGCACTATCTACTGGGATGTTCCCTGGCACGAGCCCTAGTAAAAAATGCATCTGGAATGCTGAAGGATGAAGATGTCACGTTTAAAATAATAATAATGATGATAATTTAGTGCATGCCATGCTTCTCCTGGAGAGCTCAGCTGGTTAGAGCACAGTGCTGATAATGCCAAGGTTGCAGGTTCGATCCCTGAATGGGACAGCTGAATATTCCTTCATTGCAGGGGGTTGGACTAGATGATCCTCAGAGTCCCTTCCAACTCTGCAGTTCTGTGATTCCTCTATGATTTCCAGCCCTTGAAATGGCTTTCTGTTAAGTAAATTAGAAAGAAAGTCCCAGAGCTTTCACGTAGCACAAGGCTAGGTCCTGAATGAAACGCCAGTCGAGGGTTCCCTAAAAATAAAATAAAACTTGCCCAGAATTTTTACCATTTCAAACCACCCATTCCCTACTTCCCTTGCAGATTCTTGCTGCCAGTGTTCAGAATGCCAGCATCCTCCTGCAGATTGACAATGCGAAGTTGACTGCTGATGACTTCAGAACCAAGTAGGTTTAATTGTTAAAAAAACAACACACAAAACTCAGTGGTTGTGTTGGTTTCACAGCCAGCACCATGGCTGGGAGCTGTAGGATAAACATTTCCTGGGACAACCTCTTACTCCTTTCCCCTTCCCTCTTCCTCTCAATCCTTTGTGGATGCAGGTTTGAGACAGAGCAGGCCCTGCGCATGAGTGTTGAGTCTGACATCAATGGTCTGCGCAGAGTCTTGGATGATCTAACACTGTCCAGATCTGATCTGGAAATGCAGCTGGAAAATCTAAAGGAGGAATTGGCTTATCTGCACAAGAACCATGAGGAGGTAAGAATGCCCAATGGGCAACGTCACAGAGGGGTGCACATTTTTAAAGGAGAGGGGGAGGACACCAGCATTCAACTGGTTTATGTCTGATGAACCCAACGCTTGTTCTTTTTGTCCAATGTGGTTGCACATGCTACAAGCATCTTCTGAATGGCCCAGCGCAACAGGCTGTGCCACAATGAAATGTCTTTGAAATATCATTGGAAAAAGAAACAGGAAAGAAACAGGAAAGAAAAAGGGCAGGAAACAGACCTTTTGGGCTGTGATCTAGATACTTACCAAACAATTCATGTAACCATAAACCTGGGCCCTATTTACCCATGAACATACCTTTGATCACAGACGTCAAGTCTAGGAATGGACTCCATTGGAAAGCATTGCGTTTAAAGAGGTTCTTACTGCTCTGTCTGTAAAGGCCCACTCACATGTGTAAGTCACTGTTAGATACTGTAGCCATCAAGTGTTGAAGATGCATGAATGAACCAGCCCTTAAAAGTCCATTGGAAAAGCGAACAGGTTGAGTTCTGCATGTCAAGTACAGCTGTGAGAATCTAGCCTAGATCTGCTCCAGTGTGCCTTTTAGGGCAGAAATGGCCCTTGAAAACAATGTACAAGATTTCATAAACACATACTACTACTACTACTACTACTACTACTACTACTATTACTAAAATATTAATAATCAGTGCTATTTTTCTAGAAAAAGAGGTGCCAGAGTTCACCATGAACTTCTCCCTTGTTCTCTTAGAATGGCAATGGCGCCCACTTGAGAGGTGTCAGAAATGAGCTCTGGCAAGCTCTGGCTGAAAAGAAATAATAATAATAATAATAATAATAATAATAATAATAATAAGTCATGTAAATCAAAACCACACTGCACCCCCCCTTAAAACGGAGTAGTAGCAATGTCTACAATTGATTGCAACAATAATGAGATAAAAACCAGCCTCTACAAAGCCAGACTGCAGCAATGGTTGGCCTCCAATCTAAACTCATTGTATCCAGAGCAATGTGCAGAAGAACTAAATCCTTGGGGCCATGGCTCAAAATAATTCATTGTGTGAGAATTAGGCTGTCAGGATCAAATGACCGCAGGCACCCGCTGATTCCCTTACCAGTCATTCTCTAGTACATCTTCAATTAGTTTACTAGCAAGTGTGGTAACTACCGTATTTTTCCGTGTGTAAGACTATATTTCCCCCTATTTTTTTCAGGTTTAAAATTGGTGGTTGTCTTATACACATATGGTGCATATGGGGGATTTCATTATTTGGAGTCCCCAAAAATAGGGGCCGTGTTATACATGGAAAAATATGGTACTGATCCGGGATAGCTAACTCTTTCAGAAGCATGTAGGTAAATCCTTACATGAAACAGAAGCACATTATGAAAGACACTTTCATTAGGGCTTGCAATCCAAGTGCAATATAGGTTTAAAAACAACCTATATTTTTCAGATTGGTGGAATTTCCCCCAAAGAAGTCGCATTTGATTTATCTATAAGAATATTTCTAAACTGCCAACACTTAAAAAAACAATAATAAAACCAACAACATGATAGAATCTTAATTACGAATAACCTCGCTCCGTGTGCCTCCATCACAGGAAATGACTGTCCTCCGAAGCCAAATCCGTGGTGAGATCTCTGTGGAAATGGATGCTGCTCCTGGGGTGGATCTGACCAAGATCCTGGCGGACATGCGTGAGCAGTACGAGACATTGGCGGAGCAGAACCGGAAGGATGCTGAGCAGTGGTTCTTCAGCAAGGTGGGTCTTCCTTTGGGGTGAATGCACTTTCTTGGGGGGCGGGGGGAAAGAATCAAGAAAAGAATGCTGTTTCGATCGGTAGGGTCACTATTGCACTGTTTCCCCATTTCCTTGTAGACCGAAGAACTGAACCGCGAAGTTGCCATGAACACGGAGCAGCTGCACAGTGGCAAGTCAGAAATCACAGAACTGAGACGAACCCTCCAAGGCCTGGAAATAGAGCTGCAGTCCCAGCTTAGCACGGTACGGTGTTCAGGCAATCTTCTCCCTGCCCCTTAATCAGGGAAACAAAGGCACAATGTTGCATCCCACCACCAGACTGACTTGCTGGGAATTCCTAGAATGACTTTCTACCATCTCCGAGGAAGCAAATATTAGAATTTGCTTCCAGAAGGTGTTGTAATGGCCATCAGCTTGGAGGGCGTAAACGAGGGTTAGACAAATTCATGGAGCTATCAATGGCTACAAGTCATGATGGCTGTAGGCTACCTCCACGGTGTCAGAGACTGACCTTTCCAGGGAGGAGGAAGAGGAAGACAGTATAGATTTACAACAGGGGTTTGATGGAAGTTGCAGCTCAGAGGCAGTTGAGGGGGAAATCATGGCAGAGCCAGAACAACGCCTGGCTGACATGTCATCTTTAGAAAGCATTCCAGACCCTCCATCTCCAAGAACTGGGCGAGCCTTAAAAGTAGGAGAGCAAAGAGCTCAAAGACAGAGGGCGTGTAGCAGCACCCGTAGACGTCATGAACGAGGAAGTGGGAGAGACGGGGATGGGGGTGGAGAATCATTTGGGACAACGCCATTATCCAAGAGCCTGGGTTCTATAGCCTCTCTCTGTAGAGATTGAAATAAAAAGGGACAGTAAGAAACTTTTCCTTGTCTTTATGCTTTCCTGGGCAACCAGCCGGGAGTCGCTGACAACATCCTGACACACATTCAGAATGCTAGCTGCTGTGAGTCTCAAGTAGCGAGAGTGGTGTTGCATTCAGATTTTGCTTGTAGGCTTCCCCCAGGCATCTAGTTGGTCACTGGAAGAACAGGATTCTGGACTAGATGGACCACTGGCCTGACTCAGAAAGACTCTTCTTATGTTCTTAATATGCATTGACCAAGAGCCCCTGTGTTTCCCTTCGATTCAGGAATCTGATTGCACAGGATTCCCAGTTACGGGGAGGAATCCAGTGAAGGTCTATTAGGGTGAATGGGGTGCTGCCCCACCAACCTCAGTTTGTCCTCAACGAGCTGCCACCTGCCTGCCTTCTTGCTTCTGACCAGTCAGAGGGTGGCTGTGTCTGTCTTTGGCTCATTGGCGCCACCTACTGTTGGGCTCCCTTCCTTCTACCCTACCAGCCACCGCTGGAGGACTCTAACATTAAAGGTTGCTGTGCAGGCTCCCTCAGAAGCTGACTCTGATGTCCTCTCTCTCAATTCTCTTCCCCCAGAAAGCAGCACTGGAAGGCAGCTTGGCAGAGACGGAGTCCCGCTACGGAGCCCAGCTCGCCCAGATCCAGGTTATGATCACCAGCGTGGAGGAGCAGCTGGCTGAGCTGAGGTGCGACATGGAGCGCCAGAACCACGAATACAAGATCCTCCTTGATACCAAGACCCGCCTGGAACAGGAGATCGCCACTTACCGCCGCCTGCTGGAGGGAGAAGAGGCCCAGTATGTATAAAGAGGGGGGCTGTTTTCTAATGTTGGATAAGGAGTCAATAGGCTGAAATAGGAAGAAGTCAGGAGTGAGCTGGCAGTAAATCACACTGTGCAAGTTGGAGCTAACTCTTTGTTAGCAAGAATATGATCTGCACAGACTTGGTGGAGTGTCGGGCCTAATGAACCTGGCAGCTCATCCCTGGTAGGTCTTGCCCCATGGATCAGTTGCCGAGACTGAAAGTTCCCACCTTGTCATAGCCCTCTCCTCTCCAGTGTTTTCCCCAAGCAATCGGAGACTGTGCCTAAGTGCAGCCAACCTTTCCTCTGCCCTTTTCACTCCTCTTCTGGTTCTGGGAGACCAGTGGGGAGGGAAGCTTGTTGTAGCAGGAGAAGACACTCTTGCCTCTGTGCCAGCCGGACTCATCTCTGCCTCTTGGCCTTCCTCATCCCATTCTCCTGCTTTAGTTTCTGCCTCTGATTCTGGACTTCTCTCTGTCACAGACTCTCCCAGCTCACTAAGCCCTGTTACCTCTTCAGTTTCCAACTCCTCCTCTTCCCAGTCTTTTCCCTCTGACCACTCAACAATGTCCCACCACTACTCCCCAGGCTCTGAGCCTTCTTCCCCTGGTGGTTCCCCAGCTGGTTCCTCCCACCATTCCTCTGTGCCCAACCAGTCCATGTCAGAGTATGTCTTTCAATTGCCAAGTAATTTTTTAGGATTGCTGGCTGTTCTCGGCCTGTCCTCCCATCCCATTATTTCTGATGTATGTTAAGCACATCATGTGCCATTGGCACACTAGGCCCAGCTGTTGTGGGTGCTCTTGGTGCAATTGTGTCAACACATCATGCTACCCTTGAGCAACGTCTTGTGTTGGCTTGCGAACCTGGTACATTTCTAAGGGTGACATTGGCACAGAAGTCCTATATCCAGTCCTCCACCCCCATTGGCCTGTTGCAGAATATTATAAGGGCCTTTCACACATTACGGTACATCCAATGAGTGTACAACCTGCATTCTTGTGAATACAAAGAGTTGTGCTTGCATGCTCATACAGTTATTTACACATGTCATCCAACTAGGATACACTCTGTGTACACAGCAGCTGATCTGCATGAATCAACACAGGTACACTTTTTCACACAAACACTCATAGCTGTGTTTGCTGTAATGCGTGAAGAAGCCGATAGTATTGGGCCAGAGGAGAAAATGTAACAAATGAAAATATTCCAGGGCTTCCTCTGGGGTTCCTTTATTTTAAAGTAATCTGATCATGAAATTAAATGGACACAAGGTTGTGTTGTTGTGCCTTTCCTTTTAGCGCATTTGATTACAATTCTGCACCTGCTGCATTGCAGCTGAAAACGAACTCTTCATGTTTCTCTAATCCAGTCTTGTCTTTCTTCCCTTGCAGCATTTCTTCCCAGTATTCGTCAGCAATTTCTAGCGGTAAGGATCTGTTGGGCCGTTGCTCTTCCTTTTGCTTTTCAGAAGTTCTCTTTGTTTTATAAAAGCTGAGAATATTGAAGCATGCAGACAGACAGCAGATGATACATTCATCAGTATGCTGTCAACAAATAGGCCTAGCCATTCAAGATGGTAGCTGCGTCTATATTTTTACCATCCAGTAGGGATCGATCTAGTTAAGTTTGCCAAAGTCCAGTCTGTGATTTCGGCAGTTGCCATTCTTAAGTGAAGTATTTCATAAAAGGGTGCCATGTTTCAACAAAGCCGTCTACGTCATCTGTATTAGTCAATGCAAGTAGTTACTTGATAACACAGGAAACTAATTGGATTAAGGCACTGGTCTTCAACGAATGAGTCATAGTCAACAACCGGGTTGTAACTCAACCTGGATCAAGCTATGGGTTGTCCTATAGGGACATAGGAAGCTGCCTTAGGTTGAGTCAGACCATTAGTCCATCTAGTTCAGTATTGTCTACACTGATCGGCAGCATCTCTCCAAAGACTCAGAGTGGGCTCTATCCCAGCCCTACTTGAAGATGCTGGGGCTTGGCTTTCAGTCCTTCTGAATGCAAAGCAGAAGTTCTGCCACTGAACTATGGTCCTTTCCTTTTGAAGAGGAATGGTAGGAGTTGCAGAATAGAAAAGAAAACATGTAGTCCTTCCTCACACAGCCCATAGTTAAGGCATGGAAAGATGTAGTGTTGGCCACCAACCTGAACAACTTTAAAAGGGGATTAGACAAAGTCATTGAGGAGAAGGCTATCAATGGTTGTTTGGCATCATAGCTTTATCGCCTTCAGTGTCAAAGGCGGCATGTCTCTGAATATCAGTTGCCGGCTGTTGTGGGTTTCCCAGAGGTATCTGGTTCTGCCCTGTAGATATAGGATGCTGTGTTACACAGACCTCTAGGGTGACTCAGTAAAGTTCTTCTTAAGCAGGTCATGCCAGTTAAGTCTTAAGGGGGTCGCTGCCACTATTTTCTTTCTTTGTTTTGTTTTTTTTAAAAAAGAAGGGGTAAGCTGGAGAGGAGAAAGATGGAAGGAGGGAGAGGGGATAGTGTGTGCATGTGTGCATGTGTGTGTGTGTGTGTGTAGGAGAGAGGGAGAAGGGAAATGAGAAAGACACATACAGTATTAAATAAAAGTGGGTGCCATGTTACAAATAGAAAGTGGCTGGTCGGAGTTGGCCCCAGATCTGTAAAGGTTGAAGAAACATTCTGCAGATGTTGAATAAAGCACAAGAAGCCCTTTAAATGCCAGTCCTGCAAAGCATGCTCTGTGTTTTCATGATTTGGTAAAGCAACGCATTCTGAGGTTCCATGGGAGATGTTAAAATCCAGTTCCTTCTAACAGTGAGCTTTGGCTGATGTGTAGGACACAGAGAGGCAGGTCAGCAAATGGTGGAGGCTGAATCACTTTCCTGCAAATAATGTTTCTTCCCCTTCTGTCTCCTTGTAGGACCCTCAACCACCCGCCAAGTCCGCACAATTGTCGAGGAGGTCCAAGACGGAAAAGTGATCTCATCTCGTGAACAGGTCCACGTCTCTGGCCGTTAAGTCTGCACCTTGAACACATCAGCCTTTCCTTCTCATTTGAGACACTGCTCTGATTTTTCCTTTCCTGCTTGTCTTCTTACCAGCTGCAGTTTGAGTTCTTGTACGGCTGCATACCCAAGGCTCTAATAAAGTGTGTTCATTCCAGCAAATCAGGAGTTTTCTGTGGTCAGTTCAAGAGAATGGCTTCATTGCTCTTAACCCTACAACCTTCAGCCTTCCTAGATGGAAAGAAGACATGCCTTTTCCAAATAATTTCATAGATAGATAGATGATGATAGATAGATAGATAGATAGATAGATAGATGATAGATAGATAGATAGATAGATAGATAGATAGATAGATAGATAGATATGTGAGATTAGACTTGATCGTTGGAGTCTCAATATCGCGGTATCAAAGCACATCTCATTCAGAAGGACCAAACCTTCCAAAACATTGTTACCCATGATGCTCTCAGTGCCCAAATATGCAGTGTGGGAGAGGTCCTTGTGAAAACATCTTAAGCTGCCTCTCAATAGCCTAGGAGCACAGGAGGACAATACTGAGCTAGATAAACTAATGGTCTGACTCGGTATAAGTCATTGGTTTGTCTTGCTCTATATTGTCTATACTAGCCTCCCCCAACTTGGTGTCCTTCCAATGTTTTGGACTACAATTCCCATCATCCCCATCCATTGACCATGATAGCTGGAGATGATGGCAGTTGCAGTCCCCCAAAAATTTGGAGGGCACCAGGTTGGGGGACTACCAGCAACTTTCAAGGGTTTTAAGAAGGGGCTGTTCCCAGCCCTATCTGAGCCAGAGACCTTCTGTGTGCAAAGGAGTTGCTTCACCACTAAACTGCAGGCCTTCTCTCTAACGGAAATCAATGGGCTTAAAATGGTTGGGGAATCTTTGCCTTTCCAGGAATACAACTCCCATCATCCCTGATCATTGGCCACGCTGGCTGTGGTTGTTGGGAAATGTAGTTCAGCAGCATCTGGAGGGCCAAAGTTTCACCACCCATGGCTGGAAAATGCACTTAGACCAGGCCTCCAGACCACACATGCCCCTTTGCCCCCACAACTGAGAGGGTCTGGGACCATGTGGCATCATCACACTGTACATGCATGCCCTGAGGCATGCACGCATAATGTCAGCATGCCGCGGGGCATGGGCGCACATCGCAAGCACATTGCGGAGCATGCTGACATCACTTGTGCACACTGTGAGGCATTCTGACAAGTCTTGCGGATGCCCCATGGCCTGCATATGTGGCCGCTGCAGAATTTTGAGGGGCCCCTGACTCCTTCATTGAACATTTTGGGGGAGCTCTGCCCCCCCCCCACCCTGCACCAGTGCTCCAGACTCCTCCACCAATGAGGCTCCAATAATGTGCTAGCATGATCTGCCAAGAGGCCTCATAATCAGAAACAGAATTGAAGAGTCACATCCATTTTCACAACATTTCCCTAAGTGTTAATTTCCACATTATACAAGTATTTGAGCTTTGGCATGATGCAAAAGCTACTTCTGGAAATACAGTGGAATATATAGCACAAGTTTAGCACTCATTTTCACATTATTTGCAAACTGTTCCCCTCCTCTCGCCCTGGAAGCAAATAACATGGAAATGAGCACCAGACTTGCACTATAGTTCAGAAGAGGCTCAAATATAATGCAGAACTTAAGAGTTAGGGGAAAGTCCTGAAAACAGAATAAACTGCCTTGTGGATGCCGCCTGGAAGCAACAGCAGCAGCAAATACCGATCACATTTGCTGGATTGATTCCCTTCTTCTACACAGGAAGAATAAGCAAGCATTCACGACTTTGCTCTCATTTCTGTTTTCATCGGAATTCTCCAGCTTCCCATAGTAAGCCTATAGGCCTTTGTGCAACTATAAGAAGGTAGCCAACATTCTAACACAGTCACTGCTGCTGGATGTTGTGGTGCACACAGATATTGCTTTTATCCACACATCACTGTCCCCCTTTAGTCTACAGTGGTACCTCGGGTTACAGACGCTTCAGGTTACAGACGCTTCAGGTTACAGACTCTGCTAACCCAGAAATAGTACCTCGGGTTAAGAACTTTGCTTCAGGATGAGAACAGAAATTGTGTGGCAGCAGGAGGCCCCATTAGCTAAAGTGGTGTCTCAGGTTAAGAACAGTTTCAGGTTAAGAATGGACCTCCAGAACGAATTAAGTTATTAACCTGAGGTACCACTGTACACTCAAACTGGTATGTGTAGGTTGTTTCGATACAGTCTGTTCTTCTGATAGATGGCCCCTTTGCCTGCTCTCTGCAGATGCCGTGTTAAAAGCCTTGCTTGTACAGACTTGGTTCAGGGCTTAAATGAAACTCTGCTCTAGTTACTTGGTCAAAAACATGCCCTTGTGCTGTCTGCGGAAAAAGCCTGAAGTTTTCCTCTGCTGCAGTTGCTGGCTTTTCAAAAATAATAATAATAATAATAAAAACTATGGAACTCACTTTCATAGGAGGCGGTGCTGGGCACCAACTCGGAAGGCTTTAATAGAGGATTGTACAGATTCATGGAGGATAAAGCTATCAATGATGGCTTCAAACCATAAGGGCTATGCTCAGCCTCAACAGCTGGTTTTGAAGACCAGCTGCTGGAAGCCACAGAAGGGGATAATGCTTTTGTGCTCAAATCCTGCTGGCAGTTTCCTCACAATCCTCTGGTTGGCCACTGTGAGAACAGGATGCTGGTCTAGATGGGTTAAAAAGTCCAGTCAAAGGTGACTATGGGCAGGGCCGGATTTAGATGAAGAGAGGCTCTAGGCTGCTCTACTTGTGAGGCCCCTCCTCATCCCCCACCCTCACAACTAGAAGAAAATGGAAGAGTCTTATCGCGTGGCGAGTTCCCACCCACCCCCAGGTGGAAGTAAAGACACATGACACAATTATTAAGGTAAATGGGCTAAAAATGGCCACAACTTTATTGGTTACAGGTGATGAGCAGGTTACAGGTGATGAGCAGTATTGGCTTAGGCATTCGTCCTAACTATATCCAACTCCAGCCCGTCTGCTTGAAGTCTGGGAAGGGTTAACCACCAGTAGGGGGAGTCTTGCTGATGCACATCAACTAGGAACTCCCCTGGGGTCACTGCTAGGGAGCGTGCCTAAGGCCCTAACCTCACTAGGCTTCGGACAGGGCAACGCCCCCCAGAATCCTTTAACGGACTACCCTTCAATATGTGGGGCAGGTGATGGCGCTACCTCCCCTCTTCCAACTACAGAACAATACCAATGCCTAGCCCCCAATACCCAGAAAGTTGTGATGATTTGCTACGAGGTAAGCGAAAACCAAGTGGCTGGTGCCAATTTGCCAAGTGGAACAATTCCTACCAGGCCCCACAACGGCGACCAACAGGAACAGCCGGCGGGCGGCAAAGAGGGAGATCCCCGGCCACGTCCTGCCTTTATAGGGCAGGCCACGCCTCCAAGCCAGCCGATTGGCCAGCCAGGGGGTGATGCGGCTGGGAATCCTCCCAATCGCACGGGGCTGGCCTCCACCCGCCGCGCATGTGGAGGGGCCGTGAAGCCCGCAACCCCACCTCCTCCTTAAGGCGGAAGTGGCTTAAACAAAACTGAATGAAGCCAAGGATGATGACGGGTATTTAAAATTCTGCAATTCACAATTTCTCCTCTGAAGGACATAAGATAACTTTTGCAATAACTGAACTTTGTAAACCTTTTGTGGAATAGGCGGAGGCCTGGCCAGGACCACCAGCCTTCTGATCGGCAAGCCCAAGAGGCTCAGTGGTTTAGACCACAGCACCACCATGGTCTAGATGGGCCATTGGCCTGATCCAGCACGGATCTTCTTATAATCTTAAATGAAGTTTGCACACAAATCCTTTCCTGCGTGAATTTACTCCTGATTCCCCAGTCTTTTTTTTTTGGGGGGGGGGAATGTAGATTTCTGTTGTTGCTTCTGTTAAAGCATTGGAATTTGGAAACTTGTGTTGATCTCCGGCAAATCACCTCGCAATCTTCCACTAGATCCCAAGCTCCTTTCTGCATACACTTGCTGAAAGCAGAATTCCAGGAGGGTAGCCTTGGCAGTTAAAAGTGATTTCTGTTGGGGATTAAACTAAGAACATGATCTCATTCCAGCCTGGCTCACTCACCGTGCAGCAATTAACTTTTTGGAAGTGAGTTTTATAGGGTTTCAAACCACCAATTCTGATTTTTTAAAAAAACAACCCAAAAAACTCAGCTTAAGGTTAATTATGGTGCTAAGCAGATGATCCTCACAATTATTTGTCCAAAAGGAGCCAACAAAATATTGTAAAGGCTTGCTGAGTTCCATCATTTCTCTGCGTCATTTTGAAGGAAGCCTCTAGGCTTTCTGAGGTGCCCTTGCCCAGCTGTTGGGGGAAGTTTTTACAAGCGGAAGCCTTTCCATGTCTCGCAGGTCTGTCGTCTTTCGTCTCCCTTTGAGGCAGCCTGTTCGCAAAACATGTTCGTTGCAGTTTCTGGGATGGAATTGTTAGGACCTGCCTTTGAAGACAGTAAAACAGTTGGCAGGACATTTAAGGGAATGCTGTTTCTGACACACCTTGCACTGCCCTGAGTGTGTGTGTGTGTGTGTCTGTGTGATCAAATCATGGGGGATGAAATAGGACTTCTAGTGCAGTATCTGGAAGACTGCAAAGAATGCCATGACTTAGGGCCCCTCCAGATGTCCTTTTCATTGTGCAGCCACAATGTTTTAGAATCATAGAGTTGTAAGGGACCCCCGCGGTCATGTAGTCCAAAAATGCAGAAATCTTTCACCCAACGTGGGGTTTGAACACACAACCCTGGGATTAACAGTCTTCCCTGCCTGGTGCCTCGCACCACTCTTCTGCATCCGGCCAGTCCATGACTCTTTGAACCTCCATAAACTGCTTTAAAATCACTTTAAGCCTGCAATTGTTCTTTTGAAGCCCTACCTTGCCTGCTCTGTACCTGCACCAAATACAGAGGTACCTTGGGTTAAGAACTTAATTCGTTCCGGAGGTCCGTTCTTAAACTAAAACACCACTTTAGCTAGTGGGGCCTCCCGCTGCTGCTGCACAATTTCTGTTCTCATCCTGAAGCAAAGTTCTTAACCCGAGGTACTATTTCTGGGTTAGCAGAGTCTGTAACCTGAAGTGTCTGTAACCTGAAGTGTCTGTAACCCGAGGTACCACTGTAGGTCAAATGAAAAAGCCTTGTGGGCCAACAGGCTGAAGGCTCCCCACCTCTGTTTTAAAATGTCTCCTGGTTTCCTCTTCTATGTCTCACCCCTTCCTGGACTCTCAAGGGATTTGCTGAGACAGGAAATGGATCCATGAGAAATTCACAGTTAAGCTGACAGTGTGTGCTGAGCCAAATGCATCACCTATTTGAGCTTAAATTAATCATTTGCTGAAGGCAATCTAGTGCCGCACCAACAGTCTGATGGAAATACAATGAGTACCCGAGTCTCAGGGCTGCTTTTCACTCAGGGCATCGTTCTTTCTGCTTCTGGGCTGTGCCACTTAAGACAGCATACAAGGTGGAGCTCATAGGATGGAACAACCCACCAATTTAAGGAAATAGCCCCTGCACATCAAAATCTAGCAATTGGGGGAGAAGGTTAGGTTCAACCCATCTCCCCAATACAGTCGTACCTTGGAAGTCGAACGGAATCTGTTCCGGAAGTCCGTTCGACTTCCAAAATGTTTGGAAACCAAAGCACACTTCTGATTGGCTGCAGGGTGACTTTCAACAGAACATTAAAAAACAGAACAAAACTTCAAACATTAAAAACATCCCTAATCAGGACAACTTTTGTTACAACTTTTTAGCACCTGCTCATTTTTGGAACTTGAAAGTTGGAGACAGCACAAAATAAGGTCTTAATCAGTGGTTGTCATGGACCGGCAGAGGAGTGGGAGGCAATAGCTGGGGAACCTCAAGGGAACCCCCAGGGGAAGAAGGCTCAGAGTCAGCGGTTTGGTGGTAGAATGACTATAAATGGCCAGAGGGAAAAGATGGAGCAAACAGGCAGGAGGAGATGTCAGAAGCTGAAGAGGTAACAGGGTTTAGTGAGCAGGAAGAGGCTGTGGCACAGAGCAGTCCAGGCTCAGAGACAGAAGTGGAGGCTGGAGAGGAGGGGGCCAAGAGGCAGCGATGAGTCAGGCTGCTGAAGAAGCCAGGGGAACTCTTCCTCCTGCTGTGACCTGTTCCTCTTCCTCCTGGTCTCGAAGAACACACAGAAAAATGAAGAGGGCAGACCAAAGAGAGACAGGACGAGGAAGCCTTAGGCTGCTGGACAGTGACCTGGGGGAGGAGTTTTAGAGAGCGGTTGGATGACGGGGGCCTTCAGTCCTTGCAACAGCCTCATTGGTGCAAGGCCTACTGCAAGAGTTGCTGCAATCACTAGGCCTGCACTGTTTTGGTTTCTTTGAACAAGTACTTCACGGAATATTCTGCCCTTTGCTGAATTTTGCAATACAGTTTGCAGCTTGGAAAAGGCACCAAACACCAAGATGATTTAAAAAAAAAATAGCCAAAAAAAAAAAGGGGGGGGGAATTATAGAATACCTTAAAGACCACTGTAGATATTTAAAATGTTAGCAGGATTGTTATAACACTTATAATGTAATATGATTTAAGGTAAAAAAAAGGAGATAAAATGGATTAGAAAAATGTAATTAGATACAGTGGGGGGGGGGAGTCTGGGGATCTAAATAATCCTAGATGTCTAGAAATTGAAAATGTTTTAAATGGATAATAATATTGTTTGTTTTTTTAAAAAAATGAAAAATAATTTTTTTTTAAATGAAAAGGCACCAAACTGCATATTCAAGGATACATATATATTTATAAAAGCATACATGAAATATCTGTCTAAATGTATTTTTAGTACAAAATATGTATTTAGAGTTTGAGCATGAATGTCCGTGTGCATTCTTAAACCCCCCCCCCCAAATACATAGATTACTGTGTAAACAGGACAGAACAGATTTATGAATGAATTGCATGTGAAACTGATCCGGACCTGAAATAGACTGATCTGCCCATCCCTGTTTTTCCCCTTTACCTTATTGCAGAGCTCTGAGCTGGCAAATAGATGCTTAAGGTGGAGCACGGTTAGAGTCATAGCAATCCAACGGTATGATGTGTACTTTCATTGTGCATACATGCAATTGGCCGTTCCAGTGGAATGACATAACTGGATGCGGCTAATTCAGCAGTGGATTTGCACAACAAGCAGCAGCTTGCTACATCATTCATATCCACTGGGTAACCCCAGACTTGAAATTTGTGTGTATGAGATCATAGCCACTGCAGTTCACTTATTGTCAGGGGCTGGACTGAGGAGGAATGGTGGGGGACGCCTCCCCCTTCTTCTGAACCTTCCTGAGAACAGGAGGACCGTATAGATTTAGAACAGTGGTTTGCAGAAGGACATAGTTCAGAGGCTGCAGAGGGGAGAAGCTGGGAAATATTGGGAGAGGAACAACAGGAAGAAAAAGTATCAGGGGAGAGACAGCTGACAGACTCAGTGTCCTTGGAAAGCATTCCTGACCCCCCCCTCCCAGGATGAGGTGGGCATTGAGGGTATTAGAACAGAGAGCTCAGAGGCAGAAAGTCCAGATTAGCTGATGCAGGGGTGACATAGAACAGGGACAATGTAGAGCAACGCCACTACAGTGGTACCTCAGGTTACAGACGCTTCAGGTTACAGACTCTGCTAACCCAGAAATAGTACCTCGGGTTAAGAACTTTGCTTCAGGATGAGAACAGAAATCTCGTGGTACTGGCAGCGGGAGGCCCCACTAGCTAAAGTGGTACCTCAGATTAAGAACAGACCTCCAGAACGAATTAAGTTCTTAACCCGAGGTACCACTGTACAGAGAGACTGCATTTCTTTGTCTCTCGCTGTGATTATTGAATAAACTAAGTGGTAAGAACTCTTCTTTGTTCTGCTTTTTTGCTGCCACCGTGGGAGGGATAGAATTCCCCAAAGCCTGACACTTGTGTAACATTTTAAAGACATTTTTACCCTCATGAAGCTGGACATATGAACGCTCCTAGAACTTAAAATTAATCATCAAGAAACTTAGTGATGCCGTGGCGAGAGGACCTGGGATTCTGCAACAGCTGCCACAATGCAAGGCATCCAAGCGCTTTCAGAGCTGTCTACAAAAGTAAGGCATTAGAGCCACTGGACACTGTCCTTTCAGCATGGAGATGGGTCATAGGTCAGTGTTAGAGCAAATGCATTGCATGTTGAATGTCCTCGGTTCTGTTCCGAAGGGCATCTCAAGGTAGGGCTGGGAGAGCACCGTATGAAAATCCTAGAAAGCTGCTGTCATTCAGTGTCAACAGTATTGAGCTAGGCAGGCCAAGGGTCGCCTCTTTCTACATCTCTAGGTGTATAACTAGAGTGTCAAGAAGGAATAAAACAAAAGGTGTTTGCAAGCAAGTATGTCATGCAGTGGGACGCGGGTGGCGCTGTGGGTAAAAGCCTCAGCACCTAGGGCTTGCCGATCGAAAGGTCGGCGCGGCGGGGTGTGCTCCCGGTGCTCGGTCCCAGCGCCTGCCAACCTAGCAGTTCGAAAGCACCCCCGGGTGCAAGTAGATAAATAGGGACCGCTTACTGGCGGGAAGGTAAATGGCATTTCCGTGTGCTGCGCTGGCTCGCCAGATGCAGCTTTGTCACGCTGGCCACGTGACCCGGAAGTGTCTCTGGACAGCGCTGGCCCCCGGCCTCTTAAGTGAGATGGGCGCACAACCCCAGAGTCTGTCAAGACTGGCCTGTTCGGGCAGGGGTACCTATGTCATGCAGTTCCATTTGCCAGCTAGATTTGCCAGCTAGATTTGTCCGTTTCTCATTGTCTAGGGCAATGATTCCCCCCCATTTTTATTAAGTTTTCTGTTTTATAATTTAGAATATTCATTTAACCAAGATTCCATGGTTCATTCTGCATAACATCAATCCCTGCATATTTTAAATAAACCAAGCCATTCAAGTATTGCATTATTACATCCATCAAAACTTACACTGTTGAATTTATCTTAATGCTGCCAACGTTTTCAAGTGTACACAGTTCCCCCCTTATATTCAATAAACGTTTTCCAATCTTCTTTAAACATATGTTCTTGTTATCTTATTCTGTATGTTAGATCTGCAAGCTGCGCATATTCTATCAGTTTAATTTGGGAACTCACTTGTTTTCCATTTTTGGGCTAACGAAACAGGGGCCACTAAGGCTGGGGGCATCCTCTGCCCAGGCCCCTGTGGGGTGGCAGGATGAGGCACCTCTCTTTGGGGCAGGGGGTGGGGCAGCTCAGAGACCAGGGATGGCAGCAGTGGCTGACCAGAGCACTCCCAAGGAGAGGGGAGCAGAGAGGAAGATGAGGGAACACACTCCACAAGGGAGGGTGTTCAAAAAGGGGTGAGGGGCTGCTGGCTCTGAAGGCAAGCGGTGACATAACTGGGCCCCTGAACCCCACAGGGGTGCCTCAGAAAGAAGGTGGTTGGTCAAGGGAGCCGTGGACTCAAAAAGGTTTAAAACCTCTGGTCTAGGGGACACTTGGTTGCAAATGTAGGCTTACTGCTGTGCAGCGTGTGAAATCGCTCTCAGGAATATATATTTCAATATATTGGTATTGAAAGAACAAAAGAAAGAAAGAAAGAAAGAAAGAAAGAGAGAGAGAGAGAGAGAGGGAGGGAGGGAGGGAGGGAGAAACAGAAGACCAGTGCAATTTAATTTCTCTCTATTCTCTTCACGCCCCTAGCTTTTGGTTTGTAAGCTCACTGGGGCTGAGACCTATTTACAGTGGTATCTCGGGTTAAGAACTTAATTCGTTCCGGAGGTCCATTCTTAACCTGAAACTGTTCTTAACCTGAGGTACCACTTTAGCTAATAGGGCCTCCTGCTGCCGCTGCACAATTTCTGTTCTCATCCTGAGGTAAAGTTCTTAACCTGAGGTACTATTTCTGGGTTAGCGGAGTCTGTAACCTGAAGCGTCTGTAACCTGAAGCACCTGTAACCCGAGGTACCACTGTATTGATCTGGGCCAAACTAATGCTGGGTGCTGTGGCATCTGGAGAACCAATGGCGGATTGATTTATGCAGAGTTCCACAACTCAGACAGGGCTGAACAGGGATGGGCAACCTGTGCTCTCCAGATGATGCCCCCCAAAGCCAGCATGGCCAATGGTCAGGGATGATGGAATTTGTAGTCCAGCAATATTTAGAAGGTTGCAGGGTGTCACCTCTCCAGAGCAAAATGGCAGCGGGAGAAATTTGACGCAGTTCACATTTAAAACTGAATTTATCAAATTTGCACTTTCTGAACTAATATAAGAACCTAAACAGCCATCTTACAAAATTTGCACTTATCCAAAGTCTGAGGTGTAGTTCTCCAACCTTTGTTCACAAATACGCAGCTATTGGGGGAAAGTGTGCATACAAATGTGTAGATTAGTCAAAACAGTATGTGAAATTTGCACTAAGATATATATTTGCTGCAAAAATTTAAGACTGGAAAAATGAGAACCAAGAGAACCAATACAGGGCCAGGGCGCAATTTGCAAGAAAGAGAGGGCAGATGGGAGGGTGCTTAACCCTTACCCTCCCAGTCATTCTTTTCTATACTCCTTTCAAATGACAAACACACATCTGGGAGCCCTAACTTTGCAGGCTTGTTGGGGGTGTGTGTCTTATATGAGGAGGGGGAGAACCAAGTGCCATGAACTCCTTGGGAAAAAAAGGTGGGTTAGAAATGATGATTATGTTCCATTAGAGCAGTGTTTCTCAAATGTGGGGCTCCAGCTGTTTTGGACTACAATTCCCATCATCCCTGACCGTTGGTCTTATTAGCTAGGGATGATGGGAGTTGTAGTCCAAAAAACAACTGGAGACCCAAGTCTGGAAAACCCTGCAGTAGAGGTTCTGGGGGTGTCCTCTGTTGATGCCTGCATGTAACTAAACCTCTGCAACAAGGACGCTGTGATGGAAGATAAGCTTTGTTTGCTGTCTGGCCCTGAGATTTTCAGTTCCCGGCCAAGCGAAGTCTTGCCAGCAGACCTATCCTTCCACTTGGTCATTGGTTATACGCTCTTAAGAGTCTTTGGCTGAACCCTGCTTTATAGACAGAGTCCACACACTCCACATTCCAGAAGGTGCTGAAGGATATGGGTGCTTAGGAAAGACTCAGCAGTGGGAGCCAAGAAAAACACGAGAAAGGCAGAATGCCCTGACTTTTCAGAAAGACATCAGGGCGGAGTCTCCAAATACTTTATTCTTTCTTACTTGCATTCCATAGCCTTCCTGGTACAGAAACCCTTTAAAAAAAAGATATAGCCTTGGGTGGAAGAGCCACCTTGGCTGAGTAACAGCTGACGATTTCTTTTCGGAAACAAAAGAAGGAACGGTTCAATAAAAAGAAAAGTCCGCCCTCTGGAATGTGACATAGGCATGAATAAACGCAGGGAGGAAAAGGATTGTTTGGGAAGTTGGCTTGGATGCCCGGGGTGATGAAACCTTCAGGGAATGGAAAAGAGAGGAGAGCAACCCCCACCCACCCACGCCACTCCTTGTGGCAACGCCTCCGTCTCAGATATAAGAGGAGAATACAGACAAGGAGCTGCTAGCTCTCTCCAGCCTTTTAGAACGTAGTCAGAACATTTCTCTTGGGTGTCTTCAATTCCTGAAAGCCATGACCACCACCTACAGGCAATACACCTCTTCCTCCTCGATGAAGGGGCCTTCCTTTGCTGGGGGTTCCTCCCGGCTTTCCTCTGTCCATCTGGGCGGCGGATACAGAGCCCCGAGCATCCATGGCGGAGCTGGTGGCGTCTCCATCTCTTCCTCTCGCTATGTCTCTGGGGTAGGCAGTGCCCTCGGTGGTGGCTATGGGGTCGGCAGTTCCCTTGGTGGTGGCTATGGGGGCAGCTTCTGCAGCAGCAGCTTTGGTGGTGGGTTTGGTGGAGGCTATGGTGGAAGCTTTGTCGCTGGTGGCGGCGATGTCCTTCTGGGTGGAGGTGAGAAGGAAACCATGCAGAACCTGAACGACCGCCTGGCTAACTACCTGGACAAGGTGCGGGCACTGGAGGAAGCCAACACCGATCTGGAGGTCAAGATCAAGGAGTGGCACATGAAGCAGGGACCAGGTCCAGAGCGTGACTACAGCCCATACTTCAGGACCATCGAGGATCTGCGGAGCAAGGTAAATGGCAAACCAGAGAGCCTTTGGAACCACTGAATTGTAGATTTGGGCCGTCTAGAGCAATGCAATGGTGTAAAAACAGTTAAGAAAAGAAGAGTAAGGTAGCTGAAAAAAGAGTTGCTGTGGAGGTGATGCTCAAGGGATCCTTGAGCCCAGCAATAAGGGCTTCCCAGGCTGCCAGATTGCAAACCTAAGCATGGCTATTAAGGCATTTGAACCCTTTCCACTGGTTTCCGGCGTAAGCCCGTATGCATGTGTAGCTGTTACAGAGCCCAGAACAACTTGTGGCAATGCAGCTGTGACCATTTGCCTTGCACATAAGAATAGCAGCTATCTGCAATTCCTGTATGAAACTGGGGTGCGATGGAGAGTTTGGTGCTTGCTGTGGGAAGTGGGGGTTCAGATCTCTAGAGTGCTCACATTTTAGGGCTTCTCACACATTATGTGGCCAAGTGTGTTATCATCCGGATGCTTCTTAGGAAGCTACAACAAATCCTTATCCTGTCGTCTGCCCCAAATAATGCTCATGTTTCCATATATATCCTTCTCTCATTTACACACTACATTTTAAAAAATTATTGCATGCTTAAATAATCTTAGGGGTACAAATGGATTCTTACTCAGAGGTGTGGATCTCCTGAACTTAAGCTATGTCGTGCAATTGAGATATGTTACCTAAGTTAGATAGTGGTATAAGCCTTCTAAATGTAGGGCACAGAGGAATGTAGGAAGATGCTTTATACCAAACCATTGGTCCATCTAGCTCACTATTGTCTTCACTGACTGGCAGTAACACTCTACGGGAGTCTTTCACAGCCCTACCTGGAGATGTTGGTGATTGAAACTGGGACCTTCTGCATGCAAAGCAGATGCTCTACCCACTGAGCTACGGCCCTTCCCCATTTTCCTGCTCATCATGGGGAGGGGCAAGAAGGGCATCCTGATTTCTGGTCCACCAGTGAGACATTTGTAGAGTCAAGTCAAATGAACCAACAGCTGAGAGGTTTCCTCCAGAACACATCATATCTAATCCTTTTGATTAAGATTCTGATTAAAACAACAACCCCATATAACCTTCAGGGAAATGAAAGTTCACAGAACGACCGAGCTGGAAGAGGTCTTGTAGGCCATCTAGTCCAACCCCCTTCTTGATGCAGGAAATCAAGCTAGAGCATCACCAACAGATGCCTGTCCTCCAACCTCTGCTTCAAGCCTACCCACCCCTAAGTCCAGGGCACCAATGAGGTGACCTTCCAAATGTGGTTGGACTCCAACTCCCATCATCCTGACCAAGGGCCATGCTGGCTGGGTGGGGGAGTGGATGGGAGCTGGAGTCCAGCAATGTCCAGAGGACACAATGTTGGCTATCCCTGTCCTGGGTAAACAGCACCATAGTCTAACTGCTTGTAACTTCAAGAGGTTTCTCCTAATGGTCAACTGAGATCTATGCTCTTGTGGCTTAAAACCATTAGATCTAGTTCTTCCTTTTAAAGAAGCAGATAACAACTTCTTCTTCTTCGCCCTCATCTATGTAACAACCCATTAGGTACTTGAAGTGCTGCTCAGCTGCTTTAGAAAAACCGGCTGTGAGACAGGTGCACACCTGACATGTAAAGTATACTCAACATCCATTTAAAGCACCAGGCTTTCCCCAAAGAATCCTGGGAACTGTAGTTTCTCCATGATTCCTAGTTCCCTTAACAATTCCCAGGATTCCTTGGGGCAAGTTGGGTGTGCTTTACATCTCTGGTGTGGACCCACAGTTTCTAAAACCCTTGGTCTCTAATTATTTTAAGAGTGAAGGGTGTGGACTGATGGAGGGATGGAACTGGATTAATTTCCAGTTGAGCTAATCCCTAGGAGGATGACAACCGCAAGAGAAAGCTACCAGCTAGAGCGCATGGCTGCAGGGCACCACTTCAGGTGCACCCAAAAGGAATACAAGGGCCGTGAGTGATGTCTGTGCTGACAGGACCCTGGGCTTGTGGATGCGTGGCGGATATGACTTGCGTTCCAAGTATGCGCTCCCTCTGCCAAGCTGCTCAGATAATGGAGGGGCTGGAAGCACCCCGGGGCAGGGAGAGGAGAGCTCTCTGACGCAGCTCACCCTTTTGTCTAGTGTCGCAGTGACAGGGCGATGAGAAGGCGCAGGAGCAACGGTTTTTCACTGGACCGAAACGAGAGATTAGGAGAGCTCTTTGAAGAGCAAACTGGCTAAATAAAACAAATGCAAACCTGCTCAATTCCACGTTCCACAACAACCCTGTCAAGTAAGCTGCATTTCACCAGGGGGTCCAGGTGCAAAAGGAGGCAGGCTGATCCTGCACCTTTAATATGATGATGATGATGATGATGATAATAATAATAATAATAATAATAATAATAATAATAATAATAATAATAATAATTTATTACTGGGTTTCCCCAGCCACTCTGGGCAGCTTCCACAAAGACCAAAAATACACTAATATGTCATACATTAAAAACTTCCCTGAACAGGGCTGCCTTAAGATGTCTTCTGAATGTCAGGTAGTTTATCTCTTTGGCATCTGATGGGAGGGCATTCCACAGGGCGGGTGCCACCACCGAGAAGCCCCTCTGCCTGGTTCCCTGTAGCTTTGCTTCTCGCAATGAGGGAACCACCAGAAGGCCCTTGGTGCTGGACCTCAGCGTCCGGGCAGAACGATGGGGGTGGAGACGCTCCTTCCGGTATACTGATGAGAGTGAGGAACCAGGGTGGCACGCTGGCTTGGACCAGGACCTGGGAGACCAGGGTTCAAATTCCCACTTGGCAATGAAGCTTGGACCAGTCACTGCCTTTCAGCCAAACCTACCTCACAGGGATGTTGTGGGGGTTAAGTGAAGAGGAGAACCATGTGAGCTACCTTGAGTTCCTTGGAGAGAAAAAAAGGTTGGATATAAATGCAATAAAATAGATGATGTGTTGGAACTTCAGCAGTTCTGTGCTGCCATGCCAGCTACACCAGCTGAGACCCCCTCTTCTGCATGAGTATCCTGCCCCCTTTCTATCTGCCCACCCTGCATTTTACAGATGAGGAGCTGACAGCACAATCCTATACGCTTCTACTCAGAAGTACATCCCATTGAGTTCAGTGGCACTTACCCTTGTGTAAATGAGTATCTGAATGCAGCCTGAGTTGGAAAGAGGCCTCACCTAAATAATTGTAATAGAGGAGGAACTTTTTGGAAAAAAGATGTAATGCAGCAGAAAAGATATAATTCAGTAGACAAGGTTTGAGGAAAAACACTGTGGAGGAGTCAATTGAGGGTGGGACGTCAACTCAGGAAACAATGCAATTATTTGATTTGAGGGGCATTGTGAAAATTTTTTTTTGTGTCTGTCTATCTATCTATCTATCTATCTATCTATCTATCTATCTATCTATCATCTATCTATCTATCTATCTATCTATCTATCTATCTATCTATCTCTATCATCTATCTATCTATCTATCATCTATCTATCTATCTATCTATCTATCTATCTATCTATCATCTATCTATCTATCTATCATCTATCTATCTATCTATCTATCTATCTATCTATCTATCTATCTATCATCTATATCTATCTATCATCTATCTATCTATCTATCTATCTATCTATCTATCTATCTATCTATCTATCATCTATCTATCTATCTATCTATCTATCTATCTATCATCTATCTATCTATATCATCTATCTATCTATCTATCTATCTATCTATCTATCTATCTATCATTTATCTATCTATCTATCTATCTATCTATCTATCTATCTATCTATCATCTATCTATCTATCTATCTATCTATCTATCTATCTATCTATCTATATCTATCTATCTATCTATCATCTATCTATCATCTATCATCTATCTATCATCTATCTATCTATCTATCTATCTATCTATCTATCTATCTATCTATCTATCATCTATCTATCTATCTATCTATCTATCTATCTATCTATCTATCATCTATCTATCTATCATCTATCTATCAATCATCTATGCCTTGAGTGAGATTTCTGAGTTTGCTCATGGATCACCAGAAATCTCTATCCATTGCTTGATCTACTGATGTCCTTCCTTGAAAATGGCACCTAATGAGGAGCAGCCAATGGATAACAACATCAGAGAACAAGTCCTTTCCTTGCTTGGCAGCAGACTTTGCCAATCTGGCAACTTCCAGGCATCATGACTCTGCTATCTAGGGCTGATGGGAGTTGTAGTTCAAAACAGTTGGCAAGCAGCAGGTTGGCAAAGGCTGCTTTCCAGTTTCCTCATGTTTATCATAACCCATTTATTTAGTTGACAATAATAATAGTAATAATAGTAATAATAATAATAATAATAATAATAAGAAGAAGAAGAAGAAGAAGAAGAAGGCAATAAAACATCAAGCATTAAAAGCTTCCCTAAACAGGGTTGCCTTCAGATGTATTCTAGAAGTCAGATTGTTGTTTATTTCCTTGACATCTGATGAGAGGGTGTTCCACAGGGATTAGTAGGGATTGCTATTAATATGGCCAACCCAATAGTGGCAGTGATGGGTAGAGTAAGCCTGTTGGATAGATCATAGAATCATAGAATTGTAGAGTTGGACGGGACCCTGAGGATCATCCAGTCCAACCCTTTGCAATATAGGAATATGCAGCTGTCCCATATGTGGATAGAACCTGCAACCTTGACGTTATCAGCACCCCACTCCAGCCAACTGAGCTATCCAGGCTGACCTGATGCACGTTACCTTGGTGCCATGAACTGCCACCCTAGGCATCACTTAATGCCTGCTCTTGTCCTGTATACTTAAGAGAGTACATAATTCAGACAAGCCTCTTTAAGACTTCTCTTTAAAACTACTTGTTCTTTCCCCAGATATTAGCTGCCACTGTTGACAATGCTGGCATCGTCCTGCAGATTGACAATGCCCGCCTGGCAGCCGATGACTTCAGAACCAAGTAAGTTGAGCTTCCGCAGAATATGTATGAACCATGAGCAGGTGGAACAAACATTTGATTTGGCGAACAGTCTCCAATCTACAGCTCCCTGGACTGATGAAATTGCTTCAGCCATATTAAGCACTGGTGCTAAATTCAAATAGGCCAACAGCTTCCAAGGCAGATCTAAAAGCCACTCAACAAGTTGGAGCAAGGAAAGAAAATTTAGGTTTAGAAAGACAGAGTTTGGTCCAGAACACAAGCAAGGTGTAATTAGCAGGCTGGATTAGGAAGCCAACAAAGGAGGCTGGATAATCTGACGTCTCATATATCAGGAAACTTAACTGAAGGGCTGTCATGAACAACTAGTCTGAAAAAAGCAAATACTGTATTTTTCTGTGTATAAGACGTCCCCTATTTTGCGGGACTAAATTTAAAGAAAATGAGGGGAGAGGGCCCAAAGTTGTTGAGCTTTTTTTAGGGGGAATTGCATGCCATCACCCCAGCGGGGCCGTTGCCAGGGGTTGGCAAAGTGGCCAGCCACTCCCCCCATACCACTGCAGGCGAGAAACGCTCCCTAGACCATGCGCACCTCCCTCAGCGGCATGGGGAGGGAGTTGCGTGCCTGCCAACCAGCTGGCTGGTGGCGCACAGCTTTTCCCCCATGCCACTATCTGTGCCTTGGACAACCCCAGTTTTTTGACATATTTTTGAGCCAAAAAACCTTGTCTAATACATGGAAAAATACAGTAAGCAAAACTATGTGGAACAAAACAAAACAAAACAATATGAAAAAGGGATATCTTTTATTTGTCCTTTTTCTGCTTCCAGGTTTGAGACAGAGCAAGCGATGCGCATGAACGTGGAGGCTGACATCAATGGGCTGCGCAGAGTCTTGGATGAGCTGACCTTGTCCAGGGCAGACCTGGAGATGCAGATTGAGAACCTGAAGGAGGAGCTGGCTTATCTCAGGAAGAACCATGAAGAGGTGAGAGGCAAAGCTGCCCTGAACCTGTATCACATGGCCAGTGGCAAGTAAAGCATCCTACGCTTGCTGGCTTCAGTCCCATAACCAACCAGTCATATGCCTGTACTGCCATGCTCAAGATCTGGTCTTTGGAGTGCCGGGACAAACCCGCATTTAGGGTGGCTTGTGACGGTGTGCAGAAAGTCTAATTCACAGCAGCTGAGCAGCTGGTCAAAGCCTGCTTGCTAGCCACCAAGACAGAGCCTGTCTTCAAAGGACCATGGCTCTATTCAGTGGTGGAGTATATGCTTTGCATTCAAAAGGTTCCCTGCTAAACCCAGGAGAGCTGCTTCCAGTTGTTTTGGGAGAAATGGACAACTTGGACAAGTATGCTAATCTGCCACAAGGCACATATCTATGTGGTTTTGGACTCCCATGTCACAGCTGGAACAGATAAGCAAATAAACATTCTTTCTTTTTTATTAAGAATGTTCAGAATACATTACAATAAAAAACAAATGATCTAAACAATTTTTTAAAAAAGAAAGTAAAACTAGAATGCAGAGTCCTCTCTCACAGGTAGGTCTTAACTCTTGTCCCATACAGAAAAAGGTGAACCCTCTCAGCTCTCACCTGGGACCTTCCTTTTCTTCTCCCAACCTCCCACCCTGGGAGAACTTCCCTTCCCTGCATCTCACACAGGGTCCTTCACCATCTTTCATCACCTTCATCTGCATGCAGTTCCCTCCTTAACCTAGAGTAGAGGACAAAAAACCAAACAAAAACAAAGCTAATAAACTTTCCATGTTTTCCTCGCTTTCCAGGAAATGGCTGTCCTCCGAAGCCAGATGGGTGGTGAGATCTCTGTGGAAATGGACGCTGCTCCTGGAGTGGACCTGACCAAGATCCTGGCAGAGATGCGTGAGCAGTACGAGCACCTGGCAGAGAAGAACCGCAAGGATGCTGAACAGTGGTTCTTCAGCAAGGTGGGACTTCCTCTCAGGATGAAGGGGCTTTCTGGAGGGGAAAAAAAAGAGTGCCAGAGGTTCTCAAATGGATACTTGGTGCTCTGAGTTTCATGTGAGCAGCACGTCTTCTCCTTTTGCTTGCAGACCGAAGAGCTGAACCGCGAAGTTGCCATCCACACAGAGCAGCTGCAGAGCGGCAAGTCGGAGATCACAGAACTGAGGCGGAGCGTCCAAAGCTTGGAGATAGAGTTGCAGACTCAACTCAGCACGGTAAGGGGGCACGTGGAACTGGGGAGGATGATGAATCTCTGAATGTCCCCTTGGCTCTATCTCAGTGACACAGTCCAAGAAGTAGGACCTTTTCATTTGAATGATTTGCGGTGCGTTTCTGGCCATTGTGTAACATTGCCCATTTCCCCTCTTTTGGACAATATCATTAGTGTGTCCTTACACAGAGTGCAACTTTGCTTTTGACTGCTCCTCAATAGCTCAAGAAAAAAAAAAGGTAGTTAAGAGCACAGAGACACACAGGGCTCAAAAGTGAACTGTGCTTAAATCCCATTGAACTCAATGGGATAGGTTGGTGGTGACAAATGGTGCAATCTTATATATGTCTATTGAGCTCGTTGAATTAGGTAGGACTTACTTCCGGCAAAGTGTGCAGCCTTTATACACTACACTGTATCAGATTGCAGTCTTTGCGTTCTTTGGGTGAGAAAGTCAGAGGTGTGGCACTGAGAAGCGATGGAGCGAGTCGCCCTGCTGCTCTTGTCTCATAGCCTAGAGGCTCTGCAAAAATTTAATATGGGATGATTAAAAAGTGGTTTCATGGCTAGTTTGTCAGATTAGGACCAGGGAGACCCAGAATCTACTCCCCATGCGGTCATGAAGTTCACTAGGTGACCTTGGACCAGTCACCATCTCTCATCCTACTGCACCCGGTAGAGCTTTCATGAGGATGAAATGTGTGCCTGTGTGAGTGAGTGAGAGAAACTCCTTTAAGCTTCTTGGGTGAAATATGAATGCAACAACAAAGCTGTGAGATAATTTCCAGAGCGGTAACTCTACTGCAGCAAAAACAACCTAGAGTCTTGTGGTCTTGTGGCACCTTAAATACTAATTTTTATCACGGCATAAGCATTTGTGGACTGCTTTCAGGCTTCCCACAGGCATCTGGTTGGCCACTGTGAGAACAGGATGCTGGGCCAGAGAGACCTTTGGCCTGATCCACCAGGCTCCATAACCCAAAGTTATTTGCTGATTGGACACCTGCATTTATCTAAGGACTTTAGATGTTATTCCTGATTTGACAAATCTGACAATGTTAGTTTCTGTCACTTTCTCATTTTTCCAATCTTAAATCCAGTTCTCCACATCTCAGTAGTAATGTGCAGGGGTTTTAGAATTTTGTCTGAATTCTTCCTGATAAACACATTTTTATGTGGACACTTTTTTTGCAAGCAACATCCCTCAACATAATGAATTTTGTGGAAATTTCCTCTAATATATGCATATTATTTGGTTAGGAAGCTGCACCACAAAATCTAGAAAAGTGCAAATTTTGAAGGATAGTTGTGTTTTGGTTTGCAAACCAAAATCAATTTCCCTCCATCCCTCCTCGAAATATTTCATGAAACCTGTTAAGTTGTGGGTGAACATATCAGACGACACAGTGATTCTTCAAACAGCTCTTGTTTATTCACAGGCCAGAACAGAACTGAACTGAAGGGTTCAGTCAGCCTGCTTATATAGAGCTCCATTACAACGTAACTGTAACAATTTTCTAAAACTATCCAATCACTGAACGTAACTTTTGATCCCTTATTTGCATAACTATCTACAGTATCCCCCTGCTGGCCCAGGGTGAGAACTTCAGTACATAACAAAACCAGCGTGCAGCCCACTACTGTCATTGCTATATACCTGATAATCTTCCAAAGTTCTCAAAGCAATGAATGTGACCCTCCTCTCAATTCTCTTCCCCCAGAAAGCAGCACTGGAAGCCACCCTGGCAGATACAGAGTCTCGCTATGGCTCCCAGCTCGCCCAGATCCAGGTTATGATCAGCAGCATGGAGGAGCAGCTGGCTGAGCTGAGGTGCGACATGGAGCGCCAGAACCACGAATACAAGATCCTTCTCGATGTCAAGACCCGCCTGGAACAGGAGATCGCCACCTACCGCCGCCTGTTGGAGGGAGAGGAGGCCCAGTACGTAAAAGAGGGGCTGGGATGGCTGTGCTGGGGAGGGATGGCAAGAAGGGAGTTTTAAAACAGCTCATGTGGAGCAAAACAGGGAGGGTCTTTCAATATCTTAAAAGGCAATTTTATCCAGATTTTGGTGGTGCTGGCATTAATAGGTCCATTCATTATTTGATTATCTAATCAACGAACAACATTGTAATTGGTACGCAGCCCTGTTTCCATATTTAAGATGCATTTTTAGGATTTCCTTTTTTTTTGTATTATCACACTGGCATTTCATAATGTATTCTGCATTTCTAACTTGGCCATGTTTCTTTCCTCCTTTTCTTACAGCATCAGTTCCCAGTACAACGCAGCTGTGGCCGGAAGAGATGGTAAGAATGCATGCCAACTAAAAAAAGTTCAGTTCTCAGATTATGGGGGAAATATAGTGGAGCCTTTCAAGAGGCCCTGACTTGTCCCATTTTTAGCCAAACCCAGTAGCCTTCTAAAAACAGTAGCTGAAGGACCACCACAAATGGTAAGGAGATGGTAAGGAGATAATCTGAACACTGAGACCCTTCATCTTGGGGGATGTTATCTGCTGCCACTGCTAAGTGAGTCAGGATGAAGATATATCTGCACATCAAAGAGCGCTGTTCACCGACATCACCATCTTGGATTGCAGTGTTACTATCACCCTTGGCCAGAATCCTGAGCAGATTTCAGGCTGTTCAGAAAAACATTATGATGGTTTCCTAAACACACTTACTGGGAGTAAAGCTGTGCACACATTATACATTTAAAGCACATTTGAAAATCATTCTTCCACTCAAAAATTTCTGGGCACTTTAGTTTACCCCCATAGAATTGCAATCCCTAGCAACCACAGTGCCCAGAATTCTTTGAGGAGAAAATGTGCTTCAAATGTGCTTCAAAGGTATAATGTGTGTGCAGCCATAGTCACGCTGAACTCACTGAACTCTGAGCAAACATGCCTAGGATTGCACTATTAATGACATCCCAGCCCACACAATTCCTGTTTTCCCCAACAATTCCAAGTAGATAAGAGGAAAGTAGATGAGGTACTCATCTCTGCTATTATGACAGGGCACAGACGGGGAGTAGGTGCTCGTCCAGATGTTGTTGGACTCCAACTCCCATCAGCCCCAGTCAGGATGGCCAATGGCCAAGGCTGACAGGAGTTCAGCAACATTTGGGGGTGACCCACAGGTTTCCCATCCCTGTAAGACATCCTACTTTTGTCTCTCAACTACATATATTTTGCAAACTGCTTTGAGGTTGTTGTGTTTTTTTACAATCAAGTGGTGTGTGAGACAAGTTATGAAATAATATCAGGAGCAACTTCCTGGGGTCTTCTGTATGTGGAAACGGAAACATTAACCATTCTGCTCACAGGCCCAGAAAGCAACAGAAACCTTCCAGCCTTCCTTGTTCCTTCCCTCAAGGCCTGATGGGCTCCCAGTTCAGCCTCCCAGTTGGCTGAGGACCCTATATAAGCTTCTCGGGTCCTCTCACCTCCTGATCATTCTGTTTTTGAGATGGAGTTATCTGGTGAAGTTATGAAACATCTGAAGAGGAAATAAACCCTCTCTCCAATTCTTCTCTTGCAGTGACGAAGACCTCACGTCAAGTCCGCATGATTGTCGAGGAGGTTGAAGATGGAAAGGTCGTCTCTACTCGTGAGCAGGTCAAACAGTCCAGCTATTGAAAAGAACCTGCCATCAATAGTGCCCCAAGACTATAGTTCTGTGGATACAACTGAGAGAGTTTAACATCACAGAATCTTCATGCGTTCTGCAGTATGCCTTCCTTTTTTATTAAAAAAATAGTTATCAGCAAGTTTTCCAAATTAACAAAAACAACACACATTTACTGTTATGTATGTGTGTGCATCTACATGAAACCTTTGCATAAGGAAGAAAAAGCACACTGTTAGGTGACCTTTACAGTCAACTGCCTTGCTTGCTAATAGCTAATAAAGCATTATTTCCTATAAAACATGAGATTGTTTCATGGTTGTATATTTAGGGTTCTCAAAAATGTAATCATTGTGGGATTCCTCGAGAAAGGATAAAATTGGGAAAGAACCAGTGTTTTTTTATTGTGGAAAAAAACCAGACTTCAAGATTGTTTTGGGGGTGCAAAGATCTGTTTTTATTTGAAGCAATTTACACACAGGTCCTGCTATCCAAACACAATTTCCCAGGAAATTGTTTGTTAGCTGAGTGTTTGTATAATGACTTCATGATTTCCATTGGTTCCTATTGGAATTTTTTTAATGCATTCCCAACCAAGGAATTTTGATCTGCAAATGATGAAAAAACCTAGGGAAACCCAGGGAAACCCTCTGAAACCTTGCAGAGGGCAAAAAAGTAAGGGGGGGGGAAAGAAATGCTCTCATATTTGTGCAATCTCTCCCTCTCCCTCCCTGCTCCTTCTCATCGTGGTTTTTGATGAAATGAAAGCCGCAGGCCAGCTAAACACACAAAAAAGTAAGGCTTGTTTAAGGCTGATAATCTGTTTACAGTACTACGTGCAGGTCTAGATGTTTGGGTATCTGAATCTGCAGTGTGTATAGCGAGGTTTGAGTACTAATTGCTCATGTTTGGATAAGTGAATTTTCATATACTGAGCATTTGGATAGCAGGACCTGTGTGTATTGCTGAAAGGAGCAGGTAGAAAACCCAGCAGAGAGTCCCTCAGCTTAGGTTGGTTCCTCTAAAGAAATCAGGCATTTTTACACAGGTTTATAGGGCTGCAGATATGGAATTTAGCCAGGTTATTTCCCAGAAAACAAAGGCGTTTCAGCTTTTTAGTTTCCAGCTCACCTTGCAGTTTTGCTCTTTTAGTTACATTCCAAGAATGTTCTTGTAATAACATTTGAGACCTGGGCTTTTTGGCTTGGAATCTTTTTCTTCTACATCTTTTTCTATCTACTGTTTCATCCACAGAAAGAGAGTCCAATCCTCAAAGGGAGCTTAATGAATATCCTCCAGCCACATTCTCAGTTATCAGCTTACCCTTTCATTCTTCTCTGTCTCCTCCCACCTCCTTCTGCAACTACTGTGTTTTGCTAAAGAACTTCTCAAAAACTCAAACTTGTGGTGAACAGGAAGACAACACAGAACCACCTTTGGATTTTGTGGGGTCTCGTCTGAGCAAAATACCCCCAGTGGGACTACCCACTCCTTGATTCTCTCCCAGCTACCCATTCCTTTGCTCTCCCTCCTACCCCAGTATGTAGAACTGCCTGGAATGGATGACACAACCATAGTCACATGCTCAGAGAGGATAGGTGAACAGGCAGAAATAGCAAGCAGAAGGGCCAGAAGGGAGGAGGTTGGGGACAAAAACAAGATTAGTTGGCTCTGCCTCACTGGCTAGCAGCTTGCTCTGGCTCCTCCTACTGAATACTGTCAACCTCCCTGAATTCCACCCTACCAGTCCTAATGAGCACCACCCTTCACTTCAGCCATGGAACCTCTCCAACTGTAACCAGGGTTGGGCAGCTTTAGGTGACAAAGAATGGCTACGGCTATATGGAGGACCAGTAATCTCCCCCTACACCCCTCCCCATTTCCATGTTTATTTACTTATTTAGAATATTTATATACTGCCCTTTGCACAAGTAAGAGGTCTGCTTACAACAACATCAAATAGATAAAGATGATGATGATGATTTTCATTTCTACTCCACTTTACATTATTAAGAAAAAAATTCTCAAAGTGGTTTACAACACATTAAAACATCAAATAAAATAATGTAAAATACATACAATCCCTAAAATAGCACTATCCTTTAAAGAAGACCGCGTCAACAAACCACTAATCATGGATTGGCTGTGCTGCCTGGTGGTTGGCCTTGAGCACTTTTTTTGTCTGGTAGCAAGATTTGAACCAGGGTCTCCTCTACAATACAGTGACTGCACGTTAGCACTGACCCCCTGCTGGCGGAGGTGAGAAAAGCAGGGAAATATTAGCATTGCCTCCTTAGACTCCTGATTGGCTGGGAGGATTCATGTGACAGTTTCCTGCCACTTTGGGTTGGCATAACTGGATGCTTCCCTTGGCTGCTCAGTGCATAGTTTTTTTGGTTTTTTTCTGTGATAACTTGTCTTGCCACACCTCACTTCACCACCATGGGTGTCTTGCCAGAATCAGAATCCCAAGCTTCACGATCAACATTCCTCAAATTCAACCGCACAAGTATTGCCAACATCAGGCTAAGGACTTTTGAATGACAACTTGCTGAGCCAAATCGACTGACGGAGCCTTTTGATGAAAGTGAGCTACTTGCTTGTGTGTGCAACAATGTGGTGGTCAGGAGAAAGTGCAAGGGCATAAAAACGAGAACATCAAAACCTTGTGGTTAACCAGCATTTGTACTAAGCAATGCTTTGAAGGGCTGGAGTACTGCAAAGGAGCTTGAGCTTCATTAGAAATGGTGATTAAACTGATGATGATTGCCTTGCTGGAGGTGAAACAGTGCCCTCGATATGAACAATGCAGACAGGTAAGCCTGGACATCAAAGGAACGAACAAGGAACGAGGTGGTGGAGACAGAAATTTCCCCGCAACACATAGCTCACATTACTGAAGATAACTGGGAAAAGTGCAGCAGAGGACAGTGAAATGGCAGAGCTGGAGGCCTCCATGGTGCAGGAAGCAAGAGATGGGTAGCAGAAGCAGGATCTTTTAGAGTGGTCAGCAAAAATGGCCTCTCAAAACATGCTGGTGGGCAGAGAAAGTGTGCTGACCATTTCCACTGGATTTCTCCAGGGGGAGGAAAAAATCCACCAAAAAATGGGGAAGTCAGGGATTTTTTTGTGACAGGACTCCCTAGTATGGAGTATTGGAACTTTTGGGCTGGCACCCACGGCACTTCTATAAATATATGAGAACTGGCACTTCATTTTTTAACAAAAAAGTGAAATTATTCAACTTGAATTGCTCTTCAAATTCACATTGTTTCAATGCGTTGCTTATTCCCCTGACTATTGCTTCTTGGTACAATTTCCTTTCTTCTTCTTCTTCTTCTTCTTCTTCTTCTTCTTCTTCTTCTTCTTCTTCTTCTTCTTCTTCTTCTTCTTCTTCTCTTCCTCCTCCCTCACCACCCTTGACCTTAGTTGCCATCCACTCTGTAACATCATCAACAAAATCACATGGGTTGTCACAGCCAATACATCAGCAGTGAAGGAAGATGAGGTTGAGTACTATGAAGGGAAAGAACCATAAAGGGAAATAGCAATGGGGGAACAAAGGCAGCCCAAAGACAACATCAGTGGTGCCAAAAAATGGAAGGCAGTTTTTGACAGTCGGGAAAAGAAACACTAAACAAGGTAAATCGTTTCAGCCTATGTCCTTGACAAAACTGAAGAACAGCAGAGAACAAGCCCAAGGCCAGTAAAATTGAAGCCTGCCTTTATTATCCTCCCTAATGGGGTGAATAGGTCCATGGCCCTGCAATCTATTAATTGCAACCATTGTGGAAAAGCCCATAGCCTTTGCATCTCATACGTAGCACCCTCCAGCCTGCGGAAAAACCCATTAAAAGTTCTCTCTTAAGGTCATGTTCTGTTATACACTTCATGCCAATCATGGCACTAACAAGACCTCATAAAAAGGAAACAATAACTGAATGAAATGTCACCAAGTAAAACTGCCCTGACTCAGCTGGCTTCATCCTGATGCCGTGGGGCAGTTAACAGTGATAGAGCAGCCCCCTTCAGGCCTTCAAAAAGAATTCATGGAGCTCAAAGTGAGCAGGAGGTGAACACACCAGGCACCCCCATTTAACTCCCCCAACTGTCCCATGTTGATCAGTCACAGTCCACAGGGACTTCCACCACCCAGGAGGGTGATCGGCCAAACAAGGAGAGGTCAGACATTGCTGATTGTCCAGGCAGAGGAGCAAGGCAAAGGTTAGCCCCTTGGAGGGTGATTAAGGTCTGGGTTCAGCACCACAAATAGCTCTCTGAGAGCTGAGGCCAACCATCCAAGTTGTCTCAACAAAGACTTGGCTGAGTTTTATAGCAGCGCAAGGGAGTCGTTGATTGGAGGCCCCACCCAGTGAGTCAATAGCCTCCTGACTATTTAAAGGGCCACTCCTCTTAGCTCCTTTTGGGGTAATGGACTTTCCAGCTGTGGGATTGCTTGATCCCCTGAGGAGTCTATAGACCAACCATCAACATCTGCTAGCAATGTTTCCTTCAGTCTCAGAGAAGGGGATGCAGGCTCCAGGGATAACAGTCCCAAACAGGAAAGACCTGGGGGTGGGTTCTCCTCCCCCTCCTCCCCCTCTTCCTCAGAACTGTGGTTACTAGAGGAGAGGTGGTCCAAAGCCATGACAGAAGGAGGCTCCTAAGGGCACACAACTGAAGGCCTTCTTGCTCGATGCTGGGGGCAGAATGGGTACAACCAGTGCCTGTGGGAACATGGGGTAGAGGCTGGCAAGTTCATCCCTCCCCAATTTGAGCACCCTCCACTTTTTTTGAGTACCAGAACTAGTAAGGGTGAGCTTTAGGCAATCATTATTTTGCACACAGTATCTCGAGATCTCATGGGGCCTCCCATTGGGTCCTGTTAGGCTTGCCAACAAGGCCTCTCTGCTCTCTGAACCATGAGGATCAGGTTAAAAGCTACTGGTGTCTTTGGAGCCAGAAACTCTGTTTATCAGAGGCTGAAATCCTCCTCCTAACATATTTTCTGAGTGGGTGAGCTTGAGATTAGAAAGCCAGCTGGACAAGAACTGCAAAACAATTAGAGGGTGTTTCCTCTGTCACCAGTGCATCAGCTATGCATGGGACAAGGGACGATAGTGACACAAAAATTGTGTACAATTGAAGTAGTTCCAGTGAAGGATAGGAGGGGCTGGAAGCTGCAAGCCTCTGATTCTCTGGGGCAGTGATGAGATCTGGAAGATCCTAGGATGTTGCCATGCTACACCTGGGATGTTCTAAAAGATCAGATTAAGTGCAGAGCTGAAACAGGAATGAAGTGGTGCTTCCTGAACATTTTCACCCATGGCAAAACAAGCCCTGCGACTCAGCATTTTGTTTTATTTTTGCATTGCACCACAACTTGTGGAAACTGCTTCAAAGGAGGCAGGTGGCCAGGATGAAAGGGTAAAGTGCTGCAGTTGCTAAGGCAACTAGGCTTAATCAAGAACATAAGGTGAAACAGATCCACGGTGGACAATCAGTGGCTTGTCCACACCAGAACAAAATGTGTATCTGCACTGGTCTGTCCCCCATCAATGTAGGAGAGAAACTCTTCCGATCTCACAGTTGTCCTAGATCTTTCCCCCTTTAAATGTGTCCCTGTCAGAGACCAGACTGAGGATTACAGCTCTGATGAGGAATGGTGGGAACCTCCCCCTCTTCCTGCTCCTGACCAGGATCCTGAAGCTGCCCAGGAACAGTGGAGCAGTACAGTGGTACCTCTGGTGACAGATTTAATTTGTTTCAGGGTGCTGTGCGCACCCTGAAAAGTCTGTAACTTGAGGTGCTGCTTCTGCGCATGTATGTGGTGTGATAGAGTGCTTCTGCACATGCACGTTCAGAGTGCCTCTGCGCATGTGCTTGCGCGAGCGGCGAAACCCGGAAATATACACTTCTGGGTTGCCGCGGCCGTAACCCGAAGATTCCATAACCTGGAAGTTACACAACATGAGGTACCGCTGTATAGATTTAGAGACTTGGTTTGCAGAGGGACATAGTTTGGAAAACCACAGCTGGGCAGAGCTGAATGGGGGACAGCTAAGAGAAGCAGAACAGGTAAGAGAGAGAGATAACTGACTCCCCTTCGCTGGAAAGTGTCCAGCCTCTCTCTCCAACAGCAAGAAGAGCTGATAAGGTTGCTATGCAGAAGGCTCACTGGTTGCAAGATCAGGTTGTGAGAAGGGGAACTGACGGGGAGGACTTGGGGGGGGGGGAGTAGGAGGAAAACTTAATAGGGAGCACCTTCACTCCGAGAATGGCTGCTTTGTTCTTTTTCTCTGATCATTAAACACTCTTAACTGGTAAGGGACTCTAATTGCTATGTTCTGCTGATGCACGGCCAAAGGGGGGGGGGGGGGAGAGGCAGCCTTTTCCCTGACACCCCCTAGATTTGAATGTATTGTTATGTCCCTAAATACCTCAGTTGTGGATCAATAGGCAGTGGTACTTTGAAGTACTTGTCTGACAGACTCCCTCTCTACAGATGTCACTTCACTTACTTTAAATCAGGGGTCAGCAAACTTTTTCAGCAGGGGGCCGGTCCACTGTCCCTCAGACCTTGTGGGGGGCCGGACTATATGTGGGGGGCCGGACTTGTGGGGGGCCGGGGGGAAATGAAGGAATTCCTATGCCCCACAAATAACTCAGAGATGTATTTTAAATAAAAGGACACATTCTACTCATGTAAAAACATGCTGATTCCCAGAGCGTCTGCAGGCCGGATTTAGAAGGGGATTGGGCCGGATCCGGCCCCCTGGCCTTAGTTTGCCTACCCATGCTTTAAATGCTATCCCCTCCCTTTGTATGGTAAAGAGCATTATTACACATTGTGCTCTTGTGCTCAAGTCCTCCTTGTGGGCTTCTCACAGGCATCTAGTTGGCCACCGTGAGAACAGGATGCTGTTGGGCCATTGGCCTGATCCAGCAGAACAATTCTTAACTCCTCATGAACGCCACTCCAAAATGTGTTAAGCCAGCTCTGCTGTCCTGCTCCATTGGCACTGCTGCTCATAGGAAGCTACCTCATACTGAGTCAGACCACTGGCTCAACCAGCTCCGTATTTTCTCCTCAGTTACTCACAGTGGTTCTCCACAGTTTCCAACAGGAATCTGGACCGGCCTACCTGCTATGGAGCCTTTACATCTGCAGCTGACTTCATCTGCCAGCTGAACTGTTACACCTTGCCCTCTCCCTAGGAAAAAGTGTCATTAGCAATATTATAATTCCAGTGGTATATCCAGAGCTCATCCAGAGCAAATTATGTGCTTAATGCTTGGGTTCAACCCAGGAATCTACAGATGAATGGCTGCCACTTGGCACACATAGACTGCAATTTTCTTTTCTCGTGGCCTGAGCACAGTCCAGCACAACCACTCACATGCATGCTTGTTTTAGAACTTAGCTGCAAGTCAGTTTGTATTTGTTTTTGCAAAGGAAAGCTACACGCGAATAAACGTAACCCCACTCCTTTCCCTTTTCGATTCATTAACTTGCCCTTAAGCTGCAGAAAGCATCAACGTTGCAAGTTAATACCTTCTGTTCAAGATGGCTTGAGAAGTTGTTTTGATGACTTAGGAAGGCTCACCAGGGCAAAGCTCTGCTACTTCTTGTCTGCTGTGGTTCCAAAGGCTTAAAGTCCACAACAAGACAAGCTATACTATCAAAACTGAAGAACAACTGAAGCAAGTGAACTGGCTCTTTTGAACAGGGATGGGGAACCTGTGGCCTTCCAGATGTTGCTGGAAACTGCCACCATCCCTGCCCACTGGCCATGCTGGCTGGGGCTCATGGGAGCTGGAGTCCAACAACACCTGGAAAGCCACAGCTTTCCCACCCCATGTTCAAGGGTTTGAAGGCAAACAACTAAGGGTTCATCCACACTTCCATTTGCCTCGCAGCTGTACCCTGGGAAAACCATGGTTTAGCACAGAATCAGAACAAACAGCAATCAGGTTTTGTGTGGATTGTTGTTTGTTCCGATTTAGCACTGAAGAGCAGGTTTTCTGGAGTAAAGCGCCTGAGCAAAGTCAAAACTGCTTGGACTTGTGCCTAGAAAGCACTGGAAAAGTTGAAAACCTCTCAGACCTGCACTTTCTAGGCATGGGGCAAGAGGAAATATGGACAATCCCTTGGTCATATTCAGAGGAGATGCATTAGAATCAATGGAGTTAAGTTCATTGTTTTTGGTGGATTTGCTGTTGAGTATTACTAACAGTGTTGTGACAGCATTTTGTTTCAATTATCAGAAAATCTATGTTAGTGCTGAACTAAAAATTCCTGATTCAGCAGGAAACCATGGGCAATGAGCTTTAGGAAGATAATTCTTCCAAAAAATTACACACCTCTTTTCCTGGACTCTGTTATTTAGCAAAGCAGTAATTAACGTTAATCTCTCATCAAGTCAGAAAACAAGAGACTGAGAAGGGCTTGTGTGTCATAAATTCCATATCTCCTTTTAAGCATGTAGAAAGATAAGAAATGATGCTTTTTATTCTTTGCAGAAGGAAAAGAAGAGGATTATTTGTGTTATTCCTTGCTTGAGTTACAATGATTGCCATTGTGTTGAAGCGGCGATGCTCAAAAACATAACACACAAGGATAATAAAAGTGCTCTAAAATGAAGTGGAAGCGGGGAGGAGAGAAATTGTGATGAAACAAAGAAAGACTTCTTAGGGCATTGCCACAATTTCTAAGTGGGATTCAATCATATACTGGCAAATTCAGGCTGCACCATGAAAGTTAATTGTGAGCTCTTGCACAAGGAACCCTCTTCCCCCAAAGATCAGCCTTTCTGCAGCAAGGAAAGTGACAGGAAATGCACTGGAAAGTGTGGGATGAGACTTGTTTGACACAGTGGCATCTAACTTCCCCACAAACAAATCAGAACAAATGTTCAATAAGCAGTCAACGTCATCTAAACTCCCTGCAAATGGATCAGGTTCTATGCTCAGCAAGTTGTCTAGAAGTGTCTTGTGTTTTTGTCAACCATTTTCTGCCACTCTGATGTACACTTCTCTTTTCCCCACTACTCCCCTTGAGAAATTTTTTAGTTTTACACCAGTCTTAAATAAGGGTCACCCCACCACATACTTTTCCTAGGTGGTTTTTATGAACATGGAGAGGCTCTGGGTTTAAGTTGAGCACCATGGAGGCAGCAGCGTAGCTAGCCGCCCAGGTGCCCGGTGTGGCGTGCGTGTCCTGCAGGCAGACACAAGCCCCACGCTGCTAAAAAAAAGCAGTGTGGAGCTTGCAGGTAGTCCGCCCGCTGTCTCCCCCTCAGGAGAGATGCATGGCTCAGACATGCTGCAGTCCCCGCAGTGTGGCACCCAATGCCCCCTGCCTCACCTAGCTACCAGTGGCATAGGAAGGGGGGTGCCGAAGTTATTTTTTCAAAAAAAGTGTTATGAGCCCATTTTTTAATACAGTAGTACCTTGGGTTACGGGACGCGGGTGGCGCTGTGGGTAAAAGCCTCAGCGCCTAGGGCTTGCCGATCGAAAGGTCGGCGGTTCGAATCCCCGCGGTGGGGTGCACTCCTGTTGTTCGGTCCCAGCGCCTGCCAACCTAGCAGTTCGAAAGCACTCCCGGGTGCAAGTAGATAAATAGGGACCGCTTACTGGCGGGAAGGTAAACGGCGTTTCCGTGTGCTGCGCTGGCTCGCCAGATGCAGCTTTGTCACGTTGGCCACGTGACCCGGAAGTGTCTGCGGACAGCGCTGGCCCCCGGCCTCTTGAGTGAGATGGGCGCACAACTCTAGAGTCTGTCAAGACTGGCCTGTACGGGCAGGGGTACCTTTACCTTTACCTTTTACCTAGGGTTACAGACGCTTCAGGTTACAGACTCTGCTAACCCAGAAATAGTACCTCGGGTTAAGAACTTTACCTCAGGATGAGAACAGAAATTGTGTGCTGGCGGTGCAGCGGCAGCAGGAGGCCCCATTAGCTAAAGTGGTACCTCAGGTTAAGAACAGTTTCTGGTTAAGAACAGACCTCCAGAATGGATTAAGTTCTTAACCTGAGGTACCACGTATATATTTTAAAAATACATATTTTTGCTATTTTGTCACTCCTCTCAGTGAGGGCCACCGCACCCCCCTTCCTATACCACTGCACGGAGGCTCCCAGAGAGCAGAAGGTCAGGGTGCTGAAAGCTGGAGAAGAACCAAAGAGACCACTAGATCAGGCCAATGGCCCATCCAGTCCAGCATACTGTTCTCACAGTAGCCAACCAGATGCCTGTGGGAAGCCTTAAACCAGGATTTGAGCACAAGAGCATTCTCTGCCTCCTAGGTTTCCAGCAATTGGTTTCCAGAAGTGTTGCTGCCTCCAACTGTAGCGGCAGGACATGGCCTTTATGGCTAGTAGCCACTGAAAGCCCTCTCCTCCATGAAAACGTTGAGCTACTTACTCCAGAACAATGTTTTTTCATATACCCTTTAGCACATTCCCATTCTTTTAATAAGTATATCGGTATGTAACGAATGAAACTTTGCAGGGTTAAAGAAAGAGAAAAATGGTGCAAAAAGTTTAAAGATAGAGGTAATCTACATTAGACACAACAATTTAGAAAGAGTAAAAAATTTGAGGTCTTAGAACAAAGGAAGGATGTCAGTATGAATATATGTATGTAATGATTAGAATGATGATATGGTTTTATTTGTAGATATGTGTTTTTGTTTTTTGTTCTTTTTTCTCTTGTGGTTTTTTTCTTGTTTGTACTGCTTTATTTTGGATTCAGTGTTTGTAATTTTTGTTGTAATTTTGCATTGAAAATATTTTTTTTTTTAAAGAAAACGTTGAGCTTCTTCCAAATGAGAGCAAGTGGAGGCTTATCTGTGGTGGTTTAGAGGTGCTGCCGGGTTCACTCGGACATATGGCGCCAAGCAGCTGTGGGACAGCTGGGAGGAGCATATCCAGGAGGAAGCTGTTCTTCCCCTGGCAATTGTCCATTTCCCCCTTGTGCCAAGGCAAACCCCACATTTTGAGAATCTCATCAACCAAAACGTCCCCTCCGCAGCCGGGAACGTGTTGCAAACCAGGAAATGCCATGAAGTTAAGAGTTTCAGCCGGTTGAGGATGTGACCCCAGGGTTTCTCGCTGAGGCACCCAGTTCCTTTGAAGCTGGCATTTAAGTTTTAATTTCCTTCTGCACCGGCTGGGGTGAAAGCGTAGGGAGATAGACAGACTTGGTAGGAGTATATTAAAAGGGATTTGGGATGGAAGTTTATCATTACTTGGAAATAAACCCCAGGCTTCTGGGCCATTTCTATGAGCAAGGCTTGAGGTAATTAACTCAGTTTACAGTAGCTTTAGCCTCGGATGAGTCAACCAGCTATACCATCTGCCCAGGCAGTACCTGTGTGCTAGCTTTGGGGGTTTCCAACAGACACTGTTGTCCTAATGAAGAAAGGTTAACAAACTGGTTGGTTGCACCTGAAGCAATGGTGTGAACTCAGTTCTAATAAACAGAGGGCTTGTCCACACTTCTCTTTGCCCCATCGCTTCCCCTTGGGAAAAACCCGTTCTTTAACACTGAATCAGAGCAAAGGTCCATTGAGTTTTCATTTGCTCTGATTAAGCAGTAAAGAGGGTTCCCCCCCCCCCCCCCCCACAGACAGTGATGGGGCAAATGGAAAGCTGCTTGGACCCCTGCATAGAAAGCATGGGGAAATAGGGAAACCTCTTGAACCAATGCTTTCTAAGGACAGGACAAGCCACCACTGGTAGAAGGTGTAAGCAAGGAGCGAAATGCGCTTAGTGTTAATCTGGCTTTTCAAAAAGTCTGGCAGGGAATTTGTGCAGATGGAAAATCTTCTTTAAAACCCGCTGCTGATTCTCCCCACCTGCGATTCCAAGCGACAAGCTATTTGCTAGGCATTCCTGTTCCTTTTCCAGCTGGAGAGTCTTTCAACAGTGCCTTCAACATGCGTGTAAATACTGTCTTTACTGTACCTTGGCAATATTGTAGTGGTTTTCTATTGTTACTTAAAGCAAATAATGAAAAAGTAATGACTCAACATTTTCTCTGACAATTTCTCTTGTAGAATACAGCAAGTTCCTGGCTGTTGTTGTTGTTTGCTGAATCAAATCTGTCCCTGTTCATATTTGTCCAGCTTCATTAAAAAGTGAGAAAAGACCAAAACGTCTTCCTAGGAAAAAGCATCTCTCAAGACTGGTTTGTTCAAAAATGAGGTTTTATTTCTACTGAAAATGTTATCAGAATGCCAAAAACCCCCACCAAAAAACCTTTAAAATGCCCAGTTCAGCTTAGAAGGCTCTGGTACCATTGGACTATGAGACACCAGATGTATGACTTCATCTAGTTCTCAAAATGAACCCTAATTTCCTCCCACTCTAAAATATTTCTAAGTGAACGGAATAGCTGTTTATTCCTTGACTTTTGCCTTTCAGGTGGATGGGCAGCAGTGTTAGGAGGGTGGTGAGACTGGTGGAGCCCTCAACTTTCACTATTTAAACTCTTAGTGGTGTTGGGCCTGAAGTGCAGAAAGCGGGCGGTAAACTTAAGTCCGTATGGCAGACACTCCAATTTCATTAAGAGCAAACATTTGTCAGTACCACAAAGGACTCAGAAGATGTATAATCAGCAGCCCCTTTGGGCTATTATGCCAGTAGAGAGAATGAGATTTAATAACCAGAGTAATTAGCTAGCCCCAAATCCAGCAAGCAACTAAATAAGAGACACTTCTGAAGTCAAACATCGTTGGACAGGCAACACCCTTCTCGTGAAGTACCACAAGAAAAATGTTGACTGGGGAATTATTTTCTCGAGTGAGAAAATGGAGAAACGAAAAACACAGTGAACTAGCAAGGCTAAAGCTAAGGTTGGGACTGAAATGGAAAATAATGCAGTCCCACTCAAGTTGTGGTGGGGGGCTTCTTTGAGAGGACATCGGGTAATGCCATAGCAACTTATTATACCATCCCCCCCAACCCAGCAAAATGAATTTGCTTCACAAAATTATTTGCTGCACATATTGATGCTTAATATATACTGAAAAGTCACCAGATTGTTCAAAATTCCACTGACATTTGTATTTGCCAAAAGGCAACGATCCCACCTTGCCACCCCAGTTATAATAGCAGGCATCAATATTAAATTTCAGGCTGTAAAATGTAGAGCCTCTGTATTGTTATATGGCCAAACTTAATTCAGAGCTATTACACTAAATTTAAGCCAGGGTTGTTGACTGGTTAGAGCAGCATTAGCCAAACTAGTGACCTTTATTGGTTTAGTACTAAATCTCCCAGCAGCCCTAAGCAACATGAATAATGGTCAGTCCAAAAAACCTGGAGGGCATCAGTTTAGGGAAGGCTGCTCTAACCAAGCCACCACACTGGCTTAAATTCTGAGTAAAAAATTCACATTCAACCTTTGATTATTTGTGAATATTCATTCAGCATTTGAGCGAATAATTTTCAGCTATATATTGAATTGGGAAACATAACTGCTTTCACGCTTAAAATGGGTCACGTTTCAATTCTACTAGAGTTGTGTGTGGAATATCCTTAGATTTTGATTTTTGGGTGGAAAATAGAAATGTGCTACTCCCCTCTTGCCCCCATTCAGTGACATTGTTCCTTCTTAGCTACAGGAGCTTTGGTACCAGCCACCCCCTCCCAGTCTCATCTTCTTTCTCCTTCCTAAATGAGTCGTAAGAGTGACCCCCCTAGCAAAGCAGGAGTCCTTTGATGAATACAATGACACAACAATGTGACATATGCAAATCATATCTGACTACAGAATGAAGTTACTGGGGCAAATCAGGGAGGCTGAGAATGAGGACAATGCTTCTGGGACATAGGTGAGCCCAGCCAATCAAGGATCACGGAATGAATAGAGCGACACCACCAATACCACACAGTCAATCAAATTTGTCAACTTGATGACATCACTGAGGGCAGCAGACGAAATCCTTTTCAAACAAGATCAAGTCAGGCAGCTATTTCTCAAGAGGTGTCAACGTCGTCGGTGAAAAGGAGGCGCTTTTCAACACTCAATCAATCAAAGTTCGAAAACTGAGTTGTTTTGTCTCATCCTTAAATTGACGAGATTGCATTCCAGCTGTGGAACAAAATTAGGCTGGCTCAGGAAAGCCTCTTTTCATCCTGTAGGCAAAAGAGGCTATTATGTACTGCAGTGCCACAATCTGTTTGCCAAGTGTGTCTCACAAACAACACAACATTTTACTCCTCGTTGGGTTTTTTCCTCCTCCCAGAGAGCTGCTGACACGCGCAGCATCTTCTTCAGATCCCATTATATCTTTGCCTTTGGGAGATCTGTGGCACAGATAATTACAGTATCCAATGCTGCGAGTTTAGAAGAAGGGGGGGGGAACCACCTCACACACAAAGCAAAAAAGGAGCTCAACCAGTACTGGTGACACCCTCTGCAGAAAGTATAAATAGAGACCTGGTGGGGCCCGGAGCCTAGCAGTCTTACTTTACATCCAGCAGTGCCTCTTGCTTCCTGCTTAGCACTAGAGATCCTCCATCACCGTCACAATGAGCTGTAGCGCAAGGCACACCGTCTTAACAGCTGGAAGAAGCAGCAGCGGCAGCTGCAACCTTGGTGGAGGGAGGGTGGGGGTCTCCTCGGTCTCCTCTGGACGGTACACTTCCTGCGGGCTAGGCAACGGGAGAGCCAACTTCTCTGGCCGGAGCCATGTCGGAGGAGGCTCCACTTGTGCCTACGGAGCAGGAAGAAGCCAGTTCTCAAGCGGAAGTTGCAGCGGGGCCTTTGTTGGTGGCGGACATCTTGGGGGAAGTGCCAGCTCTCATGCTGGGAGCGTTGCGGCTAGGAGCGGTGCAGTTGGTGGCACTGGTGGTGGGCATGCTGGCATGGTTGGTGGCATGGGTGGTGTGGTTGGAGGTGTTCCTGCTGGCATGGTTGGTGCCATGGGTGGCGTGGTCGGAGGCCCCCATCCTGGTATGGTTGGTGCCATGGGTGGCGTGGTTGGAGGCGTTCCTGCCGGCATGGTTGGTGGCATGGGTGGTCCTACGGTAGTTGGCGGAATGGTCAGCGAACCTTTCTGCGGAGGCATGTTCTCTAACCTTGATGGGAAAATGACCATGCAGAATCTCAACGACCGCCTGGCTAGTTACCTGGACAAAGTCCGGTGCTTGGAGGAGGAGAATGCTGAGCTCGAGTGTCGGATCCGGGAATTTTATGCCAAGCAAGGCCCGCTCTGCGAACCCAAGGACTACAGCCATTACCACCAGCAAATTGAAGATTATAAGAACCAGGTAGGGTGCCAATGGACAGCCAACTTTTAGTCATTCTTGCATGCTTTCCTTTGAACTGACTACAGACAGCAGGCCTTGGCTTAAGCTCAGAACTGAAATGACAGTGGTGTGAAGTCAGTTCATGAAAGACAAAGGACTGAAATTGTCTTAAGCTTGTTCTTGGAATTCCCAAACTCATTCAGTAGATACTCTGTTTCCTTAAAACTTGGTATTGCTATTTTTCAACGTTGAAAGGCTTGTTCAGATGTGTGATGTGGACTGTATGAAACTAGAACTGCAATCAGCAAGACTTAAAAAAAAAATCCTACAAGATTATTATCTTCATTTCATATTGGTGTATCGCCTATGATGTTCCACTGCAATTTCTACTGCTATCATTCCAACTGTGGGGGAGCCTGTGTATAGTTTGGGTGGTTTGTGGTTGCATGGATGGCATTTTGCTAGGCCCACAGTGCAGTAGCGGACTGTGTGGTAGGGCATCAGTGCTTACCTGACCTCCTGAAAGTGGAGTCGCTGCTGCTTACCTAGAAGGAGTGGAGGTGGGATGATGTGCTAGGGAGGTTGGGATGACACAAATGCACTGTCAGGAGTGTGGATTGGCTTTGTAGATGTGCTTCCATTGCAGTGACCTCCCCACCGTGTCTCTCCTTTCCCTCCCCTTCCTGTCAATCAGCAGTAACTCATCTGTTGGGAGGTCAAGTAAGCACTGCTGCCTCACTACCCACTTGTGATCATGGTGGCTTGCTGACTTGTGGTTCACCTGTGTGTAGATATGGAACTGTTATGGACCAGTTGCACACAATGTCTGAAGACTGGCATGAAGATAGAGTAAGGCTGATAAACATCTGGCGTGGATTGATGCACTGTGAATCTTAATACTAGATCTTCACATGCAGGGGTGGTAACTGGTCTCTTGTTAACTTTTTCTGTACCCAGCTCATTTGTACAAGCGTGGAGAACAACAAACTCCTGCTGTGCATTGATAACAGCAAGCTGACTGCTGATGACTTCAGAACCAAGTGAGTAATTCTCAGTAAACAAGGGGGCGTATGGAACAAATATGTGTGCGTTAGATGGGGTCCCATTGTTCGAGTGAGGGAATATTCTTGGTGGCTCAGGTTATCTGCTGTTGGGACTGTCTGAAGATGGGGGTTTTGTCCTTCCAGCCATCAGGGATTGGAAGTGTCTATTCTGCGGGAATACATGGTGTTCCTCAGAACTGAAGGCCATTTCTGCTCTAGGGTGGGGAGCCTTTGGCCTTTCAGAAGTTTCTGGGCTACAGATCCCCTCACCTCTCATTCTTAGCTATGCTAGCTAGGATTGGTGGGAGTTGGAGTCCATCAACTTGTGGAAGTCCACAGTTTCTCCATTCCAGCTATAAGACACATGAGGGGGACTGTAACACGTTTCCTGGGGCAGCAAAGCCAAGTCTTGACAATGTAATCAGCAAACAAAATCATCTTGTTTGTTGGATATTTCCCCGTGTTTCCTCTTTCTATACTCCGTGGCATACAATCTCAAGTTGGAGATGCGTTTCCCACAATGTGGGAAAGCCTATCAGAGCTAGCAGCCCTCCTGAAAAGCTAGGCTATAAGAGTGATGATCACAATTGGCCTTCCCTGAGGAGGGACCACAATAATAATCCAGCAACGAATAATGGAATTCTCATGCTCTGCTCTTTGTGGCTTAGGTATGAGACGGAATGCTGCCTCCGTCAGAATGTGGAGGCTGACATCAATGGCCTGCATCAAATCCTGGATCAGCTGACTGCCTGCAGGTCTGACCTGGAAGTGCAGTGTGAGAACTTGCAGGATGAGCTGTGTTGCCTGAAGAAGAACCATGAGGAGGTGAGGGACACTGCCTTCTCCTTTAATGAAGTCAAAATGGAACATGTGGAATGATGCTTTCTTGATCCCAAGGGCATTTTTGAACATGGCACAGCTTTATAAAATGAGTAGATTGGATCTAAGACGTGGATAGCTGAGTGCATTTTCAGCCACTGAAGAAACTTTGATCTATTAACTGGCAGAGCATCAGTCCCTAGCAAAACTGCCTAGAGCAGGACTGAGCAAGTTATGACCCTTCAGTTGTTGTTAGACTACAACTCCTATCACCCCCAGCTATCAGGACATGCTGGCAGGGGCTGATGGGAGTTGGAGTCCAATGGAAACTGGAGGGCCACAGCCTGACCACCTCTGGCCTAGGGACTCTTCCTTTCACTTGCATAGTTAACATATCACAACAATGCACGAGCCTCTTTATATTAAGGGGTATTCAGTCACATGCATTTTGAAGCAGCACAGCCCCAGAATGGCACTGCCATTCACTGTTGGTCCAGAGAGGATCCATCTTGTCTTCTTGAGACAGATCTCCTGCTTTGAGCCTTCATTGACTTCTATTATCACGATAGTTCTCATTAGAGAGTTCATTGGGGGTAGAATGGATAGTAGAAAATGGGAGGTGAGAATCTGCCATGGGGGTGGGCAGAGGCTTCATTTGGCTTGCAATCTTTTTTTTTTGCAGGAAGTCACCTGCCTGAAGAACCAGTCAACCGGAGATGTGAATGTGGAAGTCAATGCTTGCCCTGGACCGGATCTGAGGAAGATCCTGGAAGAGATGAGGTGCAAGTATGAGGCAATGATAGACGGCAACCGCAAGGAGGTCGAAGCATGGTATGGATCCAAGGTAAGCTGTACACCTCCAAGTCCATAATACATAAAGCAGAGGTACAATGGGGACTGTAAAAGAATTCAAGTAAAATTGAAAAGTGCAATGGATACAGTCAGTGGTTAATTCCAAATAAATCAAGCCTGCTTGGATGTCAACCCCTAGACATGGAGAAGCTATTTACACCTATTTCTAGTTGCATGTAGGCTGCTTGCGTAAGCATTGGGGGGAAAACCTACTCTGAATATGCTCAGAAGCACTCTCCTTTCATGATTTCTTACATTACTACAGATATTATGCATTCTCTATAGACTGCTCCACCATATCATGTTGGCCAAGCAGGTCTACTCTTAAGGGCAGGTGCTTTTTGGACAAATAGCCAGCATGGGAATCTCTGTCCAGATCAGGAGTCTAATTCAGGGGTGGGGCTTAGGGTGTTGTAAAACCTCTCCTTACTCTGGGCCCAACCTGCATCAGGACCTCTGCATCTGCAACTGATGCTGCCAAAAAGGATTCCATTCATTGGGACACTTTCATGGGTACTTTCCCCTTTAGAAGTATTTAGAAGGAAGCCCCAGAAATACCCTCAGTGAGGAGAAACATAGGAAGCTGCTGTACACTTAGCCAGACCATCTGTTTTGTCTAGCTTAGCGCTGTCTTGCCTGACTGACAATGGCTCTTCTGAAACTTCAGGCTTTTAGATGTCAGGGATCAAACATGGGACCTTTTGCGTGCAAAGCTGAGCTTCATCCTTTCCCTAATTCCACACATTACAGATTGAGGAGGTGAATCGTGATGTCTCCACCAGCAGCCAGGAGATCGAAGAAAGCAATAACAAGGTCACGGAACTGAGACGCCAACTGCAAGCCCTGGAGATCGACTATGATGCCCAGTGCAGCCTGGTAAAAGAGAGAGCAAGAGTTTCCTTTGGCATCATTGAAGCTGCATGCTGTTGGGGTGGCAGAGATCAATAAACTACAGCAGGCAGCAACATGCCTTCATGCAATGAACTGGCACAAGCCACGACTGGAGGAGGGCAATGAGAACAATGATGATGGGGAGCTGGTGTGCTCATCCCTGCTCTCCCCTCTTGGGTTTTACTCTAGGCCAGTGGTTCTCAACCATAGCTGTCAACGTTTCCCTTTTTTAAAGGGAAATTCCCTTATTCCGAATAGGATTCCTTGCAAGAAAAGGGAAAAGTTGACAGCTATGCTCTCAACCTGTGGGTCCCCAGATGTTGTTGGACTACAACTCCCATCATCCCTGAGCCTTGCTAGCTAGGGGTGATGGGAGTTATAGTTCAACAACATCTGGGGACCCACAGATTGAGAAAGGCTGCTCTAGACTCTAGTTTCAGAATTCCTGGAGAAGGCTCTAATCCAGCTTCACCTGCTCTTCCTCCACCCCTTTCCTTGCCATTGTGCTTTAGTGGCTGAGATTGAACAGGGCAACCCGATGCAAGCTTGCATCACCCTGTGCACACTATGCTAATCATTGGGACATGCAGTGCATGTGGCTTTGCAAGCCCCAGTGATCAGCTGTGACATCAGGTGATTGACAGGTTGGCAGCCAGTTTCCTATGCCTGGGGAAAACCATGTTCACACCCCAGCTCACTTATGGATTTTTTCTTACAGTGTAAACCCAATGAAAAAACAAACAAACAAACAAGGAAATATTTCTAATGCTAGTCTGTGTCCCTCCCTCCTGCCTCCCTTTTGCCAACTACAGTGGTGCCCCACAAGACGAATGCCTCGCAAGATGGAAAACCCGCTAGACGAAAGGGTTTTCCGTTTTGGAGGCGCTTCGCAAAATGAATTTCCCTATGGGGTTGCTTCGCAAGATGAAAAAATCTTGCGTGTCCCTGCGGTTTTTCCCCGCTCCCCCCCTTTTCCTAAGGTGCTAAGCCGCCTATCAGCTGTTCCGCTGATAACCCGCTTAACAGCTGATCTCTGAAAGCCGCTAGACCGCTGTAGCGCTAATCCGCTAAGCTGTCAATGGGCTTGCTTCGCAAGACGAAAAAACCGCTAGATGAAGAGAATCGCGGAATGGATTCTTTTCGTCTTGCGAGGCACCACTGTATAGCCCCATTCATGCCATACATTTAAAGCACTATGATTCCATTTTAAACAGCCATGGCTTCCCCCAAAGGATTCTGGGAGCTGTAGTTTGTTGTGAGTTCTGAGAATTGTTAGGAGACCACCCCTCCCCATTCCCCTCCCATAGTTCCCCTCCCCTCTGAAGAGGGGTTGATAGTTAAAGCACTGTGGCAACTGTGAGGGGTCTAGGGGTCTCTTAGCAACTCTCAGCACCCACAACAAACTACACTCCCCATAATTCCTAGGTATGATCTTGCTTTAAATGTATAGTGCAGATGGGGCCTAAAAGCAACATTCATTCATTCCACTTTTATCTTTCGCCCCAATGAGCTGAAAATGGTGTACACAGTTACCCCCTCATTTAATCCCCACAACAACCTTGCTGAGTGAAATTAAACCCTTTTTATTTTGTAGTAATTAACACAATGGTTATGCTTATCTTCCACAACTGTACTCCTTTTAAAAAAGAGAAATGGTGGGTTCTGTTTTGTTTCCCAGAGGGACACCCTGGAAGCCTCTCTGGCTGAAACGGAGCACCGCTACAACAACCACTTGGGCGAGCTTCAGGAGCGCATTTCCTGCCTGGAGCAGCAGCTGGCAGAGCTGCGCTCGGAAATGGAGTGCCAGAACCATGAATACACGGAGCTCCTCGATGTCAAAAGCCGGCTGGAGCAGGAGATTGCCACGTACCGCTGCTTGCTGGAGGGCGGGCAGCATGATATAGTGTAAGTAGCATGCAGAGACGTCAGTCACCTCCAGACCGTCAATGTTTTGCTGGTGGGATTCAAGCGCCTACTGGAAATGTGGTTTCGTGCAGTTGAAGCTGATTAACGCAGCTTAACAGATGCACTTTTCCAAAAGGGACTTTTTAAAGGATGGGGGAGTAATTCAGGCCAGCGTGCGCTTACAGGCAAACCTACCCAATTCACACTTCTCAAAACTGAAACACAGGCATTTTTCGAAATTTGCACTTTGCTGATTCTGCAGTGCAATTCTTCAGTCAAGTAACAACAACAACAGCAAAAATTTATTATTTATACCGAGCCACTTTGGGCAGCTCCCAACAGAATACTAAAAACACGATAAAACATCAAACATTAAAAACGTCTCTAAACAGGACAGCTTTCAGATGTCTTCTAAAAGTCAGATCGTTGTTTATTTCCTTGACATCTGATGGGAGGGTGTTCCACAGGGCAGGCGCCACTACTGAGAAGGCCCTCTGCCTGGTTCCCTGTAACTTCACTTCTTGCAGTGAGGGAACTGCCAGAAGGCCCTCGGAGCTGGACCTCCATGTCTGGGCTGAATGATGCAGGTGGAGATGCTCCTTCAGCTATACTGAATAATTTGTATAGAAATATGTTCTCTCTCTCACACACACAAAATGCTAAGTGCTATTTTTATTAAAGCAACTAGTTCTTTTGGATGTGGGAACTCAAGAGTCAAATCCTCGCTCTGCTCTGAAGCAGCTTGGGTAATCTTGGGTGAGCCGTTCCTACTTAAGGCAAACCCAACTCACTGGTTTTTTGTGTGTGTGAAGGCAAAAGCACTGCCCTAAACTCCTTGAAGGAACAGCAAGCGTTTAACAAAGAGTTAAGGGTTAATCCTCACCACTTATAACCTGATTAGTTTCAGGGCATCTATGTCACCTCTATGAGAAGGATCATATTAGGGTCCTCCTCTTTCAGCCCATTAATCTCTCCCCAGGCCTTTCCCACTTTCCTTGGCTTCCTTTCCCCCACTGCTGAGCTTAATCTATAATTAGATGAATGGCATGGGGGGAAATCCTCCCCCTGCACTGCCCAATTATTTTCAGATTACAGCTCAACTGTTAGGAAGAGGGAACATGACTAAATCCAGCTGCCATGCTGCCTTTGGAGGAAGGGATTAAAGGATCACACTCTTTTTCAATGGACAGTTTGCTATGCTTTCATGCCGCAGAGTGAAAAAGGGACTTTGTTTTTCACCGCACAGCGTGGTATCGAATAGGGTTGCTGCCTTATTATTGAATATAGGATTTAGCATCATGTATCCAAGTCATGGGAGGTAATAAGGTGCAATCAAGTCCATATGATGCACAGTTCATTTTAGGACATGAGTGTGCCCCTTCTCCAGGATACGCTTCAGATGCTAGATTTAGTTTCATAGATAGCCTGCTGTCCCCTTGACAAACTCAGAGTGCTTTGCATCAGGTTTCCAGAAAGTTGACTTACATAATAGTTTCAGGACTGTGTCGCCTGTCATCTTAAGTCACCCTTTTGCCACCTCGTTGCTAAAGCTAAGCAGGTCTGAGTCCGGTCAGTACCTGGATGGGGGACCCCTGAGGAGATACATGCATACTGCCTTGGATTCCACAATGGGGAAAAAGGTGGAAAATACATGTAAGCAAGTTAATAAAAAAAGACAAATAAGCTGTGCCCTAAGCATCAGATCTCCCACCAGAGATGTGGATGTTGAGAACTGTCATGGGTGCTTTAGTGGTGATTGCTGCATGGCAGGAGGTTGGACTAGATGACTCTCAGGGTCCCTTCCAATGCTACAATTCTACAGTTCTACAATTCTATGCTTAAGTGCAGGTGCAAGTGATTCTTACACCCACACAATCTTATAAGGAAATACTCAGTTTAGATAGAACAGCAGCTGATGACCAATGCACAGGGCTGGGGCCTCCCTGCTGCTGTATTTTGTCAGGATTGATTTGTAGCCTCGCTGATCAAGACTCTTCTTCTTTCTCTGCAGTGGCGGAGGGGGAGGAGCAGCTAGAGCCAGCAGCACGTCAGGTGGAAGATCTGGGGAAGTCCGGACATCCCACACTTACGTGACCCATTCCGCAGGTCATGCCTGCCACGGGGGCCACTTACACCACTAGATCGCAGGAACGGAACGCATAAGGTAAGAAATGTCCCCCACTCTGTCCTAGCCTTTGCATCCCCAACACCTATAAGGAAATGGGGGTGTGGGTGAGGGAATTCTGCAGCATTTGTTCCCTGTGTCATGTGCTGGTAGAAAGGCGGTGCCTGGGGTAGAACCAGGTCCTCCAAGAGCACTGAAATCAGGAGTGGGGAACCTGTGGCCCTTCAGATGTTGATTATTAGCCATGCTGGGGGCCAATGGGGGTTGGAGTCCAACAACACCTGGAAGGCCATTGATTCTTGAATCAAGGCTGGATTGAGTTGAAATTCTGACTGAGGCTCAAGCAGATGGTGGTGTAAGAACAGGCCGAAGATCAGAGCTATGATGTCCTGAGTATGTTTTATTATTTACGGCAAGTAAAATGTCTGTGGGCTTGCAATTATAAAAGTATGTCAAGGAAGGAAAAATGGATGGGAAGGAAAGAGGAAGATAAGCAAATTCAGGCACTGGTCTCTTAACAAAGCTGGCGAAGGGAGCCCTGGAGTCCCAATCTCACATATGCAGTTATAGAAACCTAGGAGCTGACATGCTTGAACCACTGAGTGATAGTTTCTCAGCTGACTGAGTCGCGTGGTTTCCTTAGAGCAGGGGTCTGCAACCTTTAAGACAAAAAGAGCCACTTGGACCCGTTTCCAAAGGGGGAAAAAACTGGGAGCCGCAAAACCATTGCGACATTTAAAACAAATATATCTCCAGAGCCGCGATCTGACAGCGGGCGGGAAGGTGACGTCGGGATGGTGCGTGACTAACGCACGCACCGCCCCCATGTGATGTCACAGCCAGTACAGCGCCCGCCACAGTGGGGAGTGTCGGGGCGCACAATGCGCCTCCTCCCCTCGCTAGTATCTGCCCCGGAGCCGCGACAAAGGTGTAAAAGAGCTGCATGCGGCTCCGGAGCCGCGGGTTGCAGACCCCTGCCTTAGAGTAACAATTCCTGGTCCACTGGATAAGGTCTAGGATCTGCTGCTCTAAAGCCTAGTTTCCATATGCATTTTCCCCCATTTGCATTCAGAGCTATAAAAAGATGCTATCTCTAAATGGGCCAATCATAGTTTCAAGAGTTTTTGAATTTCTGGGCTTTATGGAGCAGAGCCGTCTTTGAGAATAAGCGAGTAGGAGAAGAAAATCATTCGAACTCGCACAACTACACCTTGAGCTTATTGCAAATCTGTGCAGCTATTTTATTTTCCAAGATAGTTATGTGTGTCTTAGAGATAGTGGTGATGGGGGCATAGCAAGAACCACATGGGTGAACTGCCTGGTCACAGACTGGCATGCTATGAACTATTTTACAACACCTACAACTGGATAGTAATGGATCTCTGATTTGCTGAATGATGCCGTCATCTAAAATGTATTATGTGTACATGAACTTAAAATGTTTTCTGTTGAATGGAATCGTAATGGACAGCACCATTGATGCTTTTTTTTGCCATAATAATTCAATCTTGTTTTTCCTTATCTTTTCTAGAAAACTGCCAGAGAATGGGCAGAGAGCATGCTGCCCGCAAGAAGTAGTTAATCCAAGCTGTTGTTGGTCCATCTGCCCAGCGGTATCCTTCAAAGTTGATCAGATGCCCTACTTCATTGTCTCCAATCTACTTCCCCATTATTTTGCAGCATGCCATTTGCCCAGACTCTTGTTTCTCACCCATCATGCGTCAGTGCCGTGGTTGGCAACCTGCTGACCACCGAAAACAAAAGAAGTCCAAAAAAATAAATAAACCCCTTGCTTTTCTCTTGATGCCACCCAAGGCCTCTGTGTACAAAATTGTTGTTGTTTTTTCCTCATCCAAACATTTCTAAAAATCATATGGAGAATGCTGAGCCCTCCCTGCCAGTATATTTAATTATCCATGGTGTGGGGAAAGTGGATGGGGAGGTTTTCTCTCTTCCTCATGACAGTGAAAGGTCGAGCTGAATGGTAGGGGAAACAACACCTTAGAGACTAACGAAATCATTACGGCAAGAGACTAACACAGCTAACGCTGTCTGGTGGGAGTTTCAGGACACACGAAAGTACGTTCTTCACACAGTTCATAAAAGCTTCAGAATTTGCCACCACAGGATGTACTGATGGCCTCCAGCTTGGATGAATTTATAAGGGGATTAGACAAATTCATGGAAAATAAGACCATCCCTGGCTATTAGTCATGATGGGTATATGTTATTTCCACTATGGGAGGCAGGATGCTGTTGGGAAAAAGAGTGGGGAGAGGCTACTGTGCTCATGTCCTCCTTCTGGGCTTCCCAGAGTCATCTGGTTGGTCACTGCAAGAACAGAATGCTGAACTAGATAGGTTAGGTGTGGTGAACTTGTGGTCATCCAAATGTTGCTGAACTACAACTCCCATCATCCCTACCCATTGGGTCTTGTTGGCTGGGGCTTGTGGGATTTGTAGTTCAGCAACATCAGGGGGGAAGGTTTTCCACACCTGAGATAGGTCTTTGGTCTGATCCAGCAAGGCTCTTCTTATGGTCTTACATTCTTAGACAACATATGCAGGCAGCAGTCACATTAAGTTACCATATTCTTCCGATTCATCACTTGGACTAAAGTTATTGCTGTCTCAAAGGGTACAAAGTCAAGTGTGTGTTTTTGAATGTGTATAAATAAGCATGCCTGTGTGTTAGCGGAAGCATGTGTGTATGACTGTGCAGGCATGTGTATGTCCGTCCCTGAGTGTAGGTGTGCTACAACAACGCACTACCCCTACATTAGCTGGTTCAGTTTCCAGCTGGAAGCAAGATAGACCTCCCAAAACAGATCAGGCAGACTTCAGAATTTCTAAGAGATAGTGACTAATTGTCTCATTCCTCACTGAGAAGCTTATGAATTTTCCAAGCTCCCATGAGTGCTTTTTCTCATACAAGTATCAGGCACTCAGATTGACATTTTCCTTTTCTTCCAAGGAAATCCTTCAATTTATTCTCCAGAAGAGCCTGGCTCACAATTCTATGTTTCTATGTTTCATAGCTGTCAACTTTTCCCTTTTCTTGCAAGGAATCCTATTCGGAATAAGGGAATTTCCCTTAAAAAAGGGAAATGTTGACAGCTGAGGCCTGGCTGGATCTCAGACATCTGGTCCAGCATGTGCACAACAATGATTTGATTAGAAAGGGTTTCCAGATTGACAGTTCAGGCTCTGTCTTAGTCATGTGAGCTCTCAGATATCTTTGCAAAATGTTGTGTCCACTGTGCTACTCAGATGAAAGATCCTCCACAATAACTGAGCAATGGCTAGTTTATGAATAGTCTGGAAGAGCCCTCACCCTCCCATGTGATAAATACTGTCTTGTTAACCAACTCTCAGTATCCCTGAGAGAAGCATCTTGCTAGCTTCCAAGTTACGTTTAAGCAAGAGCTGATCAAAAGTGATCTCTTGAAATGCCAGGTAACCAGATTTCTTGTTTTTCTTCTGAAGTCAACATATGCCCATTTTTGTTGTTGCCACATCTCCATCCTATCCATTTATGATACTTATACACCAAGAAGAGGGTCCACATTGTGTCACAGACAGCCTTCAAGGGGCTGTCTGCCCAGGGATGGTATTGGCCAGAGGCAAGCAGTGGGCAAAGCAACTCATTTACCAGTAATTATTGGCTGCATACACACTACCATACCCTCCAACACGTTGCGACGAAAAACATGGACGCCATCTTCCAGGACCCTGCTCCCATGCAAGTCATGTAACCTGCATGAGACCACAGCCCCGGAAAAAAACATTTTTGTGCATGGTGCCCAAAAACGGGCATTTTGGGAGTACCATGCAAGATAGCAGCCTTATTTCAGGGGCACAAAATCGTGTGAGATCATGGTGCCCAAAATGGCCACCATGCTCTTATGTGGAAAACCCCACAGGATGTCCAAGTTTTACCGGGACAGTTGAGGGATATGTACCATATCTTTAAAGCACATTCAAGGCACATTCCTCCCTCAGTAATTCTAGGCATTGTAGTTTACCGCTCACAGAGTTACAGTTCCCAGGAACTAAAAACATACTACAGTGGCCAGAATTCTTTAAGGGGGGAAATGCACTTTGAAGGTATAATGTGTATACAGCCCTTATCTCTGTACAGTGGGCCGTGGGCCAGCCACCACATGGAAGCCAGAGGTTTCTACACTTGAATCACTTGAAAGAGGCCTTAGGACAGCTGAAGGACATAGCCCAGGCAGGGTAAAGATCTGAAGCAGGGTGTGGCGAAGCATGGCTGGAGAAGGGTGTGCAGCCTGGAATCAGACCTAGAAGGCCACATTTGACCCTCCGGTCTGAAGTTACCCGCCCTTGCTATAAACAGACATTTGTAAACTGTGGAATCCTCTCATATCTCAGCCCTGCATTCCTCTAAAGAACCTCCACTTTACCGCCCCTCTGCTAACACGAGGCTTTTCTATTCTGTCATGGAGATTATATAACAGTAGGGCGAGTCTGCCGTGACTGCTTGGGTTGGAGGAATGCCAGTTGGAGGATGCAGGTATTTGTACTAAGAATGTTTGATACTCTTAAATGATTACAATCCAGCGCTGTGTGATGCACTCCCGGGGTCACCACAAGTTCTCTTACATCAGATAACCATCACTCTTATTGTGTGCTTCCTGGAGGAATCAGCTTGGTTGCCAATAAGTGCAGAATTAGCTATGAGACGTTCTCATTAGCATCTTGGTCAAAAGCAACGCTCACAAACATACAGTGTAGAGATGTTCACGCGTGCAACTAGGATATTTTGCTGGGCTTGGCTGATTGCTTTTTAATAGATATAATGGGAAGAATAGCTAAACCTTATTTACCTCCCTACCATGACTGCCACCTCAGCTTGGCAAAGAAAGGTGGGGGAGATCTTGCAAAGAGCACAGTTCTTGGGCTTCAGAGCACCTGAGATGAGGTCCATATCTTATGACTGGGCTGCTTTTTCCTCTGCCTCTTTTTTTTGCCCCAAAGCAAGGGCATTGTGTAGCTGGTTGTCCTCTTCAGGACAAATGTATCATCTAGCCATTAGTTGAGGTGGCCCCACATATGGAAACAGCATAGCTTCATTGATGGTGATGCAGGAGAATGTGCTTCCCCGTCCAAATTCTGCACCAGGGACTGTCAAAACCTTGTGCCCAGAATCAAGGGTGCAAACCACACAATTTGTGTAACATACTCCGATTGTGACAGCCAAGTGATTCATGCAATTTTGAATTCTTAAGCACTCCAGAAGAATGTGTGAATGAACAGGAAGAAAGTGTGAATATGTGAATGTAAAAAGGGGTGGGTGGGAGAGAGAGAGACAAAGGACAGTGCCAGATGGTCAGTGTTTTCAGGTGTGATTCAGTCACATACTGGTCGGTTTAGGTCTTGTGCCACAAACACACTTCCCCCAAAGATCAGACTTTTGTGACAAGGATAAGGAAAGTGCCTCATGGTTCCTGAGGCAGTGAAGCCAGTGAAGACGATGTGATCAGCAAATGAAGCCATCTTATTTGTTGGATGATTTCCCTGCGCCTGCTCTTTCTATACTCTGCAACATATGATCTCAAGCTGGAGGTGCGTTTGCCACAGTGTGGGAAAAGATGGTCTCAAAGCCCATCAGAGCTTTTGGTCTTGTGTGCCACAGTGGCCATCTGGATGTTCCTGGAAGTCACAGGCCTCCTTCAGTAAGGAGGGAGGGATCTGTCAATTTCATTTCTCTTGGTTTCTCATTTTTCCAGTCTTAAATTCAGTCCTCCACATTTCTGCAACCATTTATGATTTTTCTAAAACAAAATCCCCATGAATATTCACCAGCATTTCAGTGCAAATTTCTCCGAATGAACACATTTTTCTGTGCAATTTAGCCCAATTTTTGCAAAGCAATTTTCCCTAATGCAGGCATGGCCAAACTTGGCCCTCCAGATGTTCTGGGACTACAATCTCTATCATCCCTGACCACTGATCCTGTTAGCTAGGGATGATGGGAGTTGTAGTCCTAAAACATCTGGAGGGCCAAGTTTGGCCATGCCTGCTCTAATGTAACAAATTTTTAATGATATTTTCACAAATATATATGCATTTTTATGGCCTCTTTACCCCAGTATATGCATATTTGTGCACACTTGTGCACATTTGTGGAGAACTGCGTTGCAAAACTCAGAGAAGTGGGAATTTCAAAGGATGGCTGTGTTTTGGTTCACATAATGCTTCAGAAAGCGTGGAATTGCCAGGTTTGCCTTTAAAAGCGAACTCCCCCCCATCCCTACCTTGAAATAAAAGTTGTACAAGTGTCCTGAAGGAACAGTGTGAGTAAAATCCCATGATGAATAATATTATCTTATTTTTTAAAAGAAAACAAGCATTCTGCATAAGCTGCAATTAAAGTAATAGGTCTGCCTCCTTGGCCAGAGGGACTTTTGAGCTGGGTCTTTGAGTCTTTGCTGACTTGCATTTAGGGAGAAGCTGAGATGCTGTTTTCCCGTTGGGGAAGTTGAGTTGTTTAGTAGGGCAAGGCAAGGAGATGGGGGAAGAACTGGGCTCTCTCATTTGTATTTCAAGATAGCATGAAATAAGGAACAAGAATTGCAAGGAGAACTGAAGAACTGGTGTGTGGCCTTGAGCAGTGCAACATTCCCCCTCCCACAGAGTTGAGTCTGTTCCCAGAACTGTCTCTCCCTCCCCACCCACAATCCCGTTGGAGAACATTGCTGCTTCCCCTTTTGTCCGTCTCATCACATAATCAGGGTGAAATCCCCAGGGTGCATAGGGGTGTGGGAGAAATGTAATTCAGTTTGCATCTGAAGACCAACTCACCAGTTCCACACTTTCTGAAACAATACACAAACTGAAACATAGCCATCCTTTGAAATTTACGCTTCTCTGAATTTTGCAGCGAATCCCTCAGCCAAGTGATGCGTATGAAAATGGACACACTGTGGCAAAGCGTGCACATAAATGCATATATCAGTGACAATAATATGCAAGGGTGCATTGTATTGGGCAAAAACTGCTTTTATTGGGAGAAATTTGCACTAAAATGCTGATGAATTTTCACGAGGGCTTAAATAATTGTGTTACAAATTGGCATGCAAATGTGGAGAAGTGAACTTGAGATCGGGAAAATGAGAAACTGAAATTAATGTACTTTCCAATCCCTAATGGTAAAGCAAGACATTTTAAAGTTTTGGCCTGAGCAAGGTTGGTGGAAGCACCTTTACTTATTTATCTTCTATTCTGCCTTTCACTTGAGAATCACAAGGTAGTTTACTTTAGAAAAACAGCAACATGATAACAAACAATACAATAAACCTCCCCCAGTTTAAAAGGTCATATATTGTTTAATTAGCCAAAGCCCTGGGAAAAGAGACATGTTTTTGCCTGGCACTTAAAGATAAGTAATGAAGGTGCCAGGCAAGCCTCCCTGGGGAGAGCATTCCACAAGTGGGGAGCCACTGCAGAAAAGGCCCTGTTCTCATGTTCCCACCCTCTGGACCTTCCGTTGACAGGGCACGCCAAAAGTGCCTTAGATTATGATCACAGGGTCCAGATTGGTTCATATGGGAAGAGGTGGGTCCTTGAGGTATTGTGATCCTGAGCCATTTAAGGCTTTATAGGTCAAAACCAGCCATTTGAATTGGGCCCAGAAACTGATTGGCAGCCAGTGCAGTTGGGCCAAGATTGGTGTTATATGCTCAAACCATCTTGTCCAGGTGAGCAACCTGGCTGCTGAAATTTGCACTAGCTGAAGTTCCTGAAACATCTTTAAACGTAGCCCCATGTATAACACACTGCAGTAATCTAGCCTAGAGGTTAGCAGAGCATAGACAACAGAAGTTGTCCCTGACCAAATAGGGGTACCAGCTGAAGCTGATGGAAGGCACTCTGAAACAGCCAGGCCATGTGAGCCTCAACTACCTGACTTTTAGAAAACATCTGAAGGCAGCTCTGTTTAGGGAACTTTTTAATGTTTCATGTTTTATCATGTTTTTAATATTCTGTTGGGACCCGCCCAGAGTGGCTGGGGAGGCCCGGCCAGATGGGCGCTGTATAAGTAACAAATTATTATTATTATTATTACTATTACTATTATTATTATTATTATTATTATTATTATTATTATTATTATTATTGCCAGCAAGGGATCCAGCAGTACCCCCAAGGTAGTGAAATGTCTTTGGCCAGCATCAATTCCGTCTCATAATATGGACAACAAAAGGCTCCCCCCCCCAGTTGCTTCAAGGAACTGCTGTTTCCTCTCCTTAAGAAAAACAAGGCAGACTTTTGATGATTCTGTACAACTTTAATAACATCTGGTGTGGTAACCTTGTTTAAAACGAGCAGTAGATGTGTGAAGAAACTGCCTATTTGGTGGGGTATCTGGAGGCAAATTGCCGGTGGGACGAAGGAGAAGCCAGCAGCAAACCTGCGAGAAGAAAAATCAACACTCCTTCCCAGTGGTGACACCCTTAGCAAAAGGTATAAATCGAGACCTGCAGGATAACCGCGGCACACTCTGACTGAGTGTCAAACCTTGAGCGCTGGCTTCTGCTTTGGGTTGGATTTGCAAGTCGCTCTCGCTATGAGAAGCAGCACCGTGCACAGTCCAGTAATTGTGGGAAGAAATAGCGCAAGTGTTGGCTCAAATGGGAGGTCCAGGTTTTCCTCTGTCTCTTCCAGCTATCGCACCTCTTGTGGGCTCAGTAGTGCCAGAGGCAATTCCTCCCGCTTTGAAGGTCGTTCCACCCATGACTATGGAATTGGCCAAAGCAACTTTCTGAGCAGCGGTTGTCATGGTGCAATTATCAGGGGTGGCCATAAGAGGAGAATGAGTACAGGTAGCTGCCCCAGTGGTAACTATGGCGGTTATCCTCCATTTGGATATGGGGATGGGCTAGCTGAAATCAGGTCCGATGGAGCTGGCAATGGAGTTGGCGGGACGGGTGGTGATCCCGAAGCTTGCGGCATTGTCTTTTCTTCTACTGACGGAAAGGCGGTCATGCAGGACCTCAATGACCGCTTGGCCAGTTATATAGACCAAGTGCGATGCCTGGAGGGTGAAAATGCTGAGCTTCAGTCCAAGATCAGTGATTTCCATGCCAAGAACAGGTTGGCTGGTGAACTGAAGGACTACAGCCACTATTACCAGCAGATTGAGGAGCTTCAAAACCAGGTAGGAATGTCATCTCTCAGGAACACTCAAAGCATTCCTGGTGGCCTGGTTTACATGACATGATAAGCCCAACGATGGCTTGCTGGGGTCATGTGGATGTGTGGACTTGGAGAGGGACTTGGAGCCTCTTTGCTTCTCCACAGTCATTTGTGGTGCTGTGCTGAGCTAAGCCAAGGATTGACTTAGCACAGGCATAGGCAAACTCCGGCCCTGCAGATGTTTGGGACTACAATTCCCATCATCCCTGACCACTGGTCCTGTTAGCTAGGGATGATGAGAGTTGTAGTCCCAAACATCTGGAAGGCCGTAGTTTGCCTATGCCTGACTTTGCATGTTGTACAAACAGGGACTTGTGGCTAAGCTCTGTCCTCACCAGGGATGGCCAAATCTGTCAAGTTCAGTTTCCCTCTGTTTCTCATTTTCCCAGTCTTAATCTCAGTTCTTCACATTTCCATATCGGTCTGTGATTTAAATAAATAAATAAAACGCCCCTTTGAAAACTGAGCAGCATTTTAATGTGAATTTCTCCCAATATACACGTTTGTGTGTGTTATTCTGTCAAATACAGTGGTGCCTCGCAAGACGAAATTAATCCGTTCCGCGAGTCTCTTCATCTTGCGGTTTTTTCGTCTTGCGAAGCACGGCTATTAGCGGCTTAGCGGCTTAGCGGCTATTAACGGCTTAGCAGCTTAGCGGCTATTAACGGCTTTTAACGGCTTAGTGGCTTTAAGAAAAAGGAAACAAACTCGCAAGAACTCGCAAGACGTTTCGTCTTGCGAAGCAAGCCCATAGGGAAATTCGTCTTGCGGAACGACTCAAAAAACAGAAAACCCTTTCATCTAGCGAGTTTTTCATCTTGTGAGGCATTCATCTTGCGGGGCACCACTGTACACACGTCTCCCAATATACACGTTTGTGTGTGTTATTCTGTCAAATACACACATTTATGTAAAGCAATTTCTCTGAAAATAATGCTTTTCAGTATGTTGTTTTTAGCAATATATGCATTTCTGTGGACACTTCACCCCAGTGTATGCATTTTAAGACCCATCACTTGGCTGGAAAACTGTACTGCAAAGTTCAGAGAGCTGCGAATTTTGAAGGACGGCTGTGCTTTGGTTCTTGTGTGGAAATGAGGTAGCCTTGGCTTAAAAAGGGAACCTAATCAACTTGCTGCCCCAAAGATTTATTCTTGGCTACAGCTTGTGGTTGGTGAGGACAGTTCTTAACCATGAATACTGGTCCGGATTGAAGGCTAAGCCAAACCATGGCTTAGCCCAGTATGGCATGAGAGCAAAAAGGACTGGGGAGGAACAAAATGGTTGTTAGCAGCTCTGGGGAAGCCCACCCCTTCTTGCTATGCCGGTGAGCCATTGATTGGCTTACCATTGTTGTGTGAACCAGGCCAGTGTGTGCATTGTAGTTCTTGTGTTGTAGGCAAAGAAAGCCATCTACCCAAATCAGCTTTTTCATCATTCAGCTCTGGACTTCATTCTTTGGTCTTTGTATAGATCAGGAGAAATTAACAAATTCCATTTCTTTTCTCCCATCCAGATTGTATGTACAACGGTGGAGAACAACAGCATAATTATCAAGATTGACAACAATCACCTGAACGTTGAAGACATGAAGCACAAGTGAGTTACGCATCGCTCTGAACGTCTCTTGCCTTTTGAGCCTGAAATCTTTGTGTCACTGTTAAATTCATATTTGCAGAAAACTTGGATTAGGTTGAGGAAGACGGCTGGAATGGCTGCATAAACAGGGGAGGTGTGCAGATGTCTCCAAGACTGTAGACATCACACTAATTTATGTACTTCTGTGCACACTTTACCCTGTCACATGCATTTTTGTACAACCTCCTCGGTTGGAGAACTGTGCTGCAAAATTAAGAGAAGTGTGACTTTTGAAGGATGGCTGTGTTTTGGTTCATGCATTGCTTCTGAATGTGCAAATTTTGAAGGGCCACTGTGTTCCAATCCCTGTCTTGTTTTAGAAAGTGCCGATGGTGCAAGCTCGCTTTAAATAAGCAATGAGTTAATCTTCTCTCCCATTCCTGCTCTGGAGAAGGGTTTTTATTGGGATTGGGGCACCGGCAGAAAGATGTGAACTCCCTCTCCTCCTCCACCCCTGTCCCGAGACTGCTCGGGTTCACCCACCATTACACTGCTATTTATGTAATAAGAAATGCATGTAAATTGCATTAATGCAATTAGAGTTGCATCTAGTTTGGCCCTTGCTAAACAAGAGACCCAGGCCTGCTAACTTTGTCAATAGCCACGGTTCTTTTGCAATGTCTCATTTAATTTAATTTGATGTTAAGAAACTCAGAGGAGGAGCACTAGCTGGGACAGAACATAAGGATCCCAAATTGCTTTTATCGTTCAAATCATACTAAAGCCAGCCTTTAGTCATTTCCGTTTACGGCAAACACCTACCAATTTTAGCGTGCCATGAATGAATCAGGGCTGGGCTTATCATGAAATGCATAAAGCTAATTTGTTCATTCTAGGATGGGAATCTTTTCCCAATAATAATAATAATTTTATTTGTACCCTGCCCATCTGACTGTGTTGCCCCAGCCACTCTGGGCGGCTTCCAGCATATACAGAAACATAATAAAACATCAAACATTAAAAACCTTCCCATACAGGGCTGCCTTCAGATGTCTTCTAAAGGCTGTATAGCTACTTCTTGACGTCTGATGGGAGAGCGTTCCACAGGCTGGGCGCCACTACCAAGAAGGCCCTCTGCCTGGTTCCCTGTAACCTCACTTCTTGCAGTGAGGGAACCACCAGAAGGCCCTCGGAGCGGGACCTCAGTGTCTGGGCTGAGTGATGGGGGTGGAGATGCTTCTTCAGGTATACAGGGTCGAGGCTGTTTAGGGAGTTAAAGGTCAGCATGAACACTTTCAATTGTGCTCAGAATCTAGTTTCTCCCATGCTCTGCACACAGGCTTCTCATGGGCCACTGGTGGGCCACTGTGAGAACAGGATGCTGGACTTAGATGGGCCACTGGCCTGATCCAATCAAGAGCTCTTTTGTTCTTACTGTGTCTCATTAAACATATAGCTCCAGCATAAAGCAGTGGAGCGTTTCTGTGGGTTTACCTGAAGTACTTCTGTCAGGTGCACAGATTTTGAAGGCGTGTAAAAACAACAACCCCAGCTTGCTAAGAAGGCCCAGCTAACCCCATCTCTCACAATTTTCCACCAGAAGATGTATGAGTTTTTATTCAGCCGGGTCTTGTGTCAAATTGTCATTTTACTGGCCTTACTTTGGTGTTTTATTGTGTTTTCATAATATTTTATCATCTGTGTTGTTATTGTTGCTAGCCCCCTTGAGCATCGTTTGGTGGAAATGCAAAATACAAATAACAAATAAGAAACCAACACATAAAAAAAAAATACTGTTCCCCCCTGATGTCTAGTTGGGACATGGGTGGCGCTGTGGTTTAAACCACAGAGCCTAGAGCATGCCGATCAGAAGGTTGGTGGTTCAAATCCCAGCAAAGGGATGAGCTCCTGTTGTTCGGTCCCAGCTCCTGCCAACCTAGCAGTTCGAAAGCACGTCAAAGTGCAAGTAGATAAATAGGTACCACTCCGGCAGGAAGGTAAGCGGCGTTTCCGTGCGCTGCTCTGGTTTGCCAGAAGCGGCTTAGTCATGCTGGCCACATGACCCGGAAGCTGTCTGTGGAGAAACGCCACCTATAGATCAAGATGAGCGCCGCAATCCCAGAGTTGTCTGCGACTGGACCTAATGGTCAGGGGTACCTTTACCTGATGTCTAGCCTCTGATTCAGTTGCTGCATTTGAGCATGCTCATACTCAGTAGTGTTAAAATGGGGAAAGTCTCTTGAGTTTAATTTTTAAGCGGCTGCACTGGCCCTGCAGAAATAAGCATGGTTACTAAATACCGTATTTTTTGCTCTATAAGACTCACTTTTTCCCTCCTAAAAAGTAAGGGGAAATGTGTGTGCGTCTTATGGAGTGAATGCAGGCTGCGCAGCTATCCCAGAAGCCAGAACAGCAAGAGGGATCGCTGCTTTCAGTGCGCAGCGGATGATCCCTCTTGCTGTTCTGGCTTGTGAGATTCAGAATATTTTTTTTCTTGTTTTCCTCCTCCAAAAACTAGGTGCGTCTTGTGGTCTGGTGTGTCTTATAGAGCGAAAAATATGGTAAATAGAGTGCAGCTAAGTCTCAGAGCCCTTTCCTTTTTTTGTCAATATAGGCTTGATACTGAGTGTGGCCTTTGTGAGAATGTGGAGGCTGACATTAATGGCTTATACCCCGTTTTGGATCAACTGGCCAGCTGTAAGACTGACATGGAAGCTGAACTGGAGTCACTGCAAGAAGAACTGTCTGGTCTCAAAAAGAACCACGAAGAGGTACATAGTTGGCTCAACAAAATAAGAGCCCCTCGTTTTCATAAAAACAACGCATGCATGAATTGCGTACATTATACAAAAAATTGGCACAAGCCACTTTTTGACACCAAGTGCCCCCAAACAGATTACATTCATGAATTCAAACACACACACACAAATTCAAAGAGGATTGGGCAAATTCATAGAGGAGAGGGCTATCCATGGTAACTAGCCATAAGGTCTATTCTCTTTCTCCATGTAGTAAGTTATGCTTCTGAATACCAGTTGCTGGAAACTGCAGGAGAGGAGAGTTCTCTTGTGCTCTGGTCCAGCCATCTGATTGGCCACTGTGAGAACAGGATGCTGGACTAGATGGACCAATGGCAGGCTCTTCTTATGTTGTTCCACAGGAAAGGTTGAACAGTTGATGCTGTGCGCAGCCAGCCCTTTTATAATACAACAGCAAAGGCATGGTTCTCATCAAAGTTCTCTTTGCAGGAATTAATCTCTTTGCAAAAACTTTGTTCAAGTGATGTCAACATGGAAATCAGTGCCTGCCCCAGTCGAGATCTGAAGAAAATCCTGGAGGAGATAAGATGCAAGTACGAAGCGACGATCGACTCAAACCGCAAGGAGGTTGCAGAGTGGTATGAAGGCAAGGTAAATTAATCCGGCCCCTATAAGGAAGCAAAATTTTAAAAGAAGAAGAAGAAGTCTGATGGGAAAAGGGCAGGGGCTGCAGGAGTCTCCAGAGTGATGGTGGTGGTACGATGCACTGCGTTGTTTTGTTATTCACTACTTTTACACCCACACCTTCCCCCAAAGACCATGTGTGGTTCCTCCCACCTCCTCCATTGCATCCTCACAACAAGCCTGTAAGGTAGGTTAGGCTGGGAGATGGTGACTGATTCAAGGTAAGCCAGCAAGTTTCATGTCCTTGCATGGAGATTGGAACCCAGGTCTCGCCACTGCTCTTCCCTTTGGCTAATCAAAGAAGTAGGAAGAATGCCGTGCAGCAGTATACCCAAAAGTGCAATGTTATTCAGGTTGCAATAACTAGAGCCTCTAAAAAAAAAAAAGGGGGGGGGGGAGGAATCAAAGCATATACAATCCTGGCTCAGCATCTCTAAAATAGAAAAGAATGTGCTCTTTTCTTTCCTTTTGTTCTGCCAAAGCCAATGTTCCACTCCCCCGCCCCGCATACCGAATAGTACATAAAACCTCTGAAAATGCTGATGTTTCAGTCAATCTGTGTTTCAGCTGGAGGAAGTGAACCAGGAAATCTGCACTGCTAGCAAGGAAGCTGAGGATGGCAACCATAAGGCCATTGAGCTGAAACGTCAGCTGCAGGCCTTAGAGATTTATCTCCAAGCCCAGCGCAATCTGGTAAGGAGAGCGAGTGTCAGGTGCATCTTATTGCTCTATCCTTTTTGCGGCTCAGAGCAACTCACATGGTGGAGTCACGGTGGGTCTTCCATCCTGGGACTAATCAGGTCCACAAATCCCTTAGTTTCAATCATGCCATGCCATGCCATGCCATGCCATGCCATGCCATGGGGTCCTCTCCAGATATTTAGTGGGTACAGATGCTTGGGTGCACAAGGTGAGAGCGCTCAGTTAACTTAGGTCCAGTAGTGGTTGGTGAGGCAGGACAAAGCAGAGTGGCATTGGAACACTGTTGCAATCATTAATACATAAAATAATTATCTCAGTGATCGAGCTGGGATATAAGGTTTCAGACAGTCCCTAAGCTACTCTAGGTTGTTCAGGGCTTTGTAGATTAATGGAAGAGACTTTGAACCTGGCTTGATACTAGATGAGGCTTCAGCAAAGGTGTCACATGAGGTAAAAAAGGGGTAAAGGTAAAGGACCCCTGGACAGTTAAGTCCAGTCAAAGGCAACTATGGGGTTGCGCCACTCATCTTGCTTTTCAGGCTGAGGGAGCTGGCGTTTGTTCACAGACAGCTTTCCGGGTCGCATGGCCAGCATGACTAAACCACTTCTGTTGCAACGGAGCACCGTGATAGGTCCAGAGCGCACGGAAATGCCGTTTACCTTCCCACCACAGCAGTACCTATTTATCTAGTTGCACTGGTGTGCTTTTGAACTGCTAGGTTGGCAGGATCTGGGACAGAGCAACAGGAGCTCACCCCGTCGCAGGGGTTCGAACCGCCGACCTTCTGATTGGCAAGCCCAAGAGGCTCGGTGGTTTAGACCACAGCGCCACCCTCACCCCCCCATGTTGTAGGCCACGTTGAGCATCATTGGCAGTCTGTTCCTCAACAACTGGCATTCAGAGGAATAGCACCCTGATCCTGGGGGGTAATATACAGACATCATGGTTAGTAGCCATTGATAGGCTGATTTGATTTATGTTCACCTATGTACTTTCTCTCTGGTTTCTGTGTAGCTTCTGGTTCCAAAAGCTTTTCGTTCATGCCCACACATTTAAGGTACTTAGGATGCTGCCTCTTGTCCCCTCCTCACCCCTTTAGAGAGACACACTGCAAGCGTCCTTGGCTGAAGGAGAACATCGCTACAATGCTCAACTAGCCGAAATACAGGATCGCATCTCCTGCATGGAGCAGCAGCTGGCAGAGCTGCGCTTGGAAATGGAGGGCCAGGACCGGGAATACAAAGAGCTCCTGGATGTTAAGAACAGGTTGGAGCAAGAGATCCAGACATACCGCAGCCTGCTAGAAAATGTGCCAGGCGAAGTACATGCCACACCATGAAAGAACAGCCTAATTTCTTATCCCCTACCATTTCCGTTGCATGACTAGATTGGGACTAAGGTTAATTCCCAGCAAAGGCCAACTATGTTGAAATACCTGCATCTTAATTCTTGGTTTCAGTTTTTAATGGCTTCTGGTCATTTCTACTTCTGAATAAGGCTGAGCTGAAAGAGGGGGAGATTTCTGCAAACATGGAAAAACTCCTTTTGGTAACCTGCAGGGGACTGCAGTGAAAGGGGGAGAAAGTGTTCAGGAAGCATTGCTCTGTGTCAGCCTTCTGTTGAAGTGATCATCTTTCTGTATTTTTTTGCTTCTGGCACCTATTCTGCTAATCCACACAACTTGCTCATTTTGTTGTTTAATCAACCCACTTGTTTCTAATAAATGCTAATAAAGGCTTTGCCGGTTGCAACTGAACCTGAATAGCAGCTTCGTCAATTCTGACTGTGTGATGGTGACAGTCATATGAGAAACCACATTTAAGAGGCATCACAAAATGACAGGTTGCGTTCACCCTACACTTTGGAGGTCCCCATAAAACTGCCTTAGACAAGACTAGTTCCAACGTGTCATTCTCATGAATAACAAACCATTACGGTTAATGATAATAATACAGATGGTCTTTGAGAAGGACAACAGGTGCAGATGACTGAGGCCTCACTTCTCTGCTGTCATCTGCCAGGCAGGTTCTTGGTGAGTTTCCATCAACTACCAAGTCAACACTAAACCCATCACCATCCCAGCTTCTTTGTATGCCATGGTTCTTCCAAACAGACCTGCTGTGCACCAGGTAGACCCACCTGCGGGCATGACTTCCAAGTCCCCTTCACTACCTAACAGGCAGCTGATGGCCTTGAGACCCCAGCAACCACATTCAACCCCACCTCTGAGCTAAGTCTACACAGCAGTGTAGAACTGTTACAATTCTGGAGGTCATGCATTCAGTGGCTTAGCGTGGGGCGGGGCAGCCATGGCGATGGTCCGGGACACATTTTAGGGGTGCAATTTTGGGGGGGGGGATGCAAGTTTGCAAAATTTAAGTTTGAAAAGGCCACAAGAATAGAAAACCGCCTGGGTGGGGGATGGGGGCCTTTTTCCTTTCCTTTAACTATACACAGAAATCACGTGATGTTGGAGGAATGCAGATTGATCTCTGGAATGACTTGAAGGGCACATGGCTGTATCCAGCAGCTGCATTATTTGGATTTTGCAAACTTCAGAACTTGGTGTTGGGCAGGCCGCAGGCCAGGGCGTCCTCTTATACACCTGCTGGGATCGACAAGGCATCTGACCCTCACCTGAATCTCATAGCTCTCCTGCAGCTGCCTCTGATTAGTTATCATTTAACTCTTGGGGGAAATAATTAGCATCACACGTCATGTGCGTGGAAATTGCTGAACCAATTAACCAAATAGAACGATTATTGTTAATAGCACCAGTTTTCCTATAACTTGATATTGCTGGATAATTTTGATGAACTGCAAAAGCATTTTTAGTTTGCTTTCTGTTGCCACCCTGGAACTTTTCTTTATTAGTGCCACTTCATTTTGTACGATTCCTTGCAAATGAAAGAAAACAACTTTTCTATTTGTATATGTTGATAATACAATTTTGGTTACTGGGGACAAACAAGATTGTACAAAAACAAGATTGGGTGCAGGCCTGGCCAGGACATAGGCATCCTGACTGTGACAAAGGTGACCTGTGTGCTTGCTTGCTTGCTTGATTAACAGCTGTTGGGAACTTCAAGGTCCCTGTTCTCCCTCCTTATGGTCTTTGTACTGGACCTGGAGACTCCAATAGAGAGCATTCCATGTCAAGAAGGAGGGCAAGTGGGCACTCTATCAATTGACAGGTCAGGAGTTATACGGAGCAGGGCCTCGCACTTCCCAGACCTGCTCTCTTTTGGCCTGTATTTTGGAACTTTATAAATTAGGAAGACTTTGGAAGACTTTGCACCAGGGTTTACACCAGCATAATAGAGTTGGCTCGAAGCTACAAACATGAGTCTGACCAAACTGCGGGAGGCAGTGGAAGACAGGAGTGCCTGGCGTGCTCTGGTCCATGGGGTCACGAAGAGTCGGACACGACTAAACGACTAAACAACAACAACAATAGAGTTGGCCAGGATGCCAGAAGGGCATCCATTATCTGCATAGCAGGGGGTGTTCAGCCAACAGTGCAAAGGCTGAGCTGAAGCATTCCCTGCTGGTTACCTGCTTTCAGCAATAGGGGGTCACTGTTTGGTAGTACCCAATTGGTGTCAGATTCTAGAGCTCCCTATTGGTGGCACTTAGGTAATTCACAAAATACAGAGTCCATTCATAAAACACAGTGTTCATTCATAAAGCAGTAACATAAATCTCCATTGCTACATATTGGGTGTATATTTCAGCGGTTGACCGTACAAGTTTGTGGCCATGCTGTAGTGTAGTGCTTATGCGACTGTGAATAAAAGGTGGCTGGGCTCATTGTCTTGGGGTTTGAGGGGGGGGGGAGAGGTGACAAAACTGATTTCCAGTAAATCCCCCCCTTTATTTCCATAACAATTCCTTGAGTCTGTACTCTGAATGGTGACACCAGGGACCTAGGAGGTGCAGGGCTTGTCAGCCCAACCCCTGCATAGTCTTATCATGGCTGACTTTAAGGCAACTGGAGCAATTGGGTCAAATTGGGTCCCGCAGACCACTCCTAAGGGGCCCTCCACATCTACCTTTCTTTCACTTGCAAAATCCTAACCTTTAAAAGTCCACTGAAGAATGTGGAATGTCCAAGGGGGTGGGGAAGGGCTGGGACTCTGTGGAACAGGCAGAGTGAGGCCTTGAATGCCAAGACAAATGCTTTGAGATAACAGAATGTGCCTCTCAGTTGGAGAGGAGACCTCTGAAATTCTTCTGGAACTTTCCCCCTTTAACATTCAGGAAGAATGTGAAAACATTCCTATTTACCCAGACATTCAGTGGCTGAAGAACACCATTCCTGACAAACCCGATGAAAGAATGCTTTTAGGTGTAATTGCTAATATATATATATAAACTGAAACTGCTTTTAGATTTTTTTCATTGTAACTGTTTTTAGAAAGCTTTAAAACTTTTGGAGTGTTTTCACGGTGATTTTCTGTTTTGAAATTGGGTATCCATTTGCTACTTGAGGAGGAAGGTCAGGATATAATTCAGATGATGAAGATGTTCTGGGTCTATCCAGCAATAATTTAACCATGTGATAGTCTCATTTGGATACGGGATTTTTTTTTTTTTTTAAATGAATCCGCTGTGACACCAAGAAAAGGGGATGAATTAGAATAAGGGACGCCCTGTCAGCCAACATAATACAGTCAAATATATATTAAAGGCAACCCCATCATTAAAAAGGAAAAAAAAAAATTGCAGCACTAACATTTTCCAGGTTGTAGCTGCGCCTCCTGAAATGTAATGAATACATGAATTAAGTAAACATGTAATATAGAATTAAAATTTAATGCCTCTCTGTGTGTGTCTAACACGCAAACACAAATTAAAAGCCCACATTCATTATTTTTCCTATGTTAATTTCTTCCTCAACATTACTTCCCTAGCACATCAAAGACACGGAAAAAGTCTTCATCAGATGGTGCCTGCTAGGCATTATGTAAATCGAGCAAGCTCATTACGACAGGCAACAAGATTTTTTTAAAAAAAGCTTTGCATAGTTGCTGGTGGAAGCAAAGCATTTCTCAGGGAATGGGAGAACTTCTTGGATATTCTGTTCTCCTAGTGGGACTGGGGGTTTAGCCAGGCATGCCCTTTTCTAGGATACAGTTGCACCTTGGCTTTTAAACAGCCTAGTTCTTGAACGTTTTGGCTCCCGAACGATCGAAACCCAGAAGTGAGTGTTCCGGTTTTCGGACGTTCTTTTGGAAGCCAAATGTCCGATGGGGCTTCTGTGGCTTCTGATTGGCTGCAGGACTTCCTGCAGCCAATCAGAAGCCACGCTTTGGTTTTCAAACGTTTTGGTAGTCGAACAGACTTCTGGAACGGATTCCGTTTGACTTCCAAGGTACTACTGCACTCCATTTGACACCCCCTTGGTTTTCTCCAACAATTAGCCAGCCTTCTGTGGCCACGGAGCATGCTTAGTTCCCAGAGGCTGCTTTTGTCCTCTTCTTGTTTCCTTTTCTACTTTTTTTCTGACTTCCACAAACCTTGGGATTCATCCAAACCTGCTGCTATCTCCCTCTTGTGCATGGATTGTGGGGTTGTTGTTTTTTGGTTGTGCAGAATCCATACCCTATACAAATTACCAGCAGAGTCAAAGCACAAAGCAGAAATCAAAAGTGCACACAGTCAGGCAAGACGAGCCTAGCTGCAATTACATGTCAAGGCATAAGCATATATGTAGAGTATTATTAAGGAATTAAGCCTTTAGTAGATTCTAGAACACATTAACCCATTTCGCAGATAGAGAACACTGAGAATGAAATTAGTCCTGAAAACAGTTAGTGAGTCTATGGCAGAGAATGCAAGGGCATGTATTCCCAGGTGTCAGAAAAGGTTATTTATGCATGTAACAACCGCGGCCCACATTTTGTTAGCCCAAAAATGGAAAGTGAGCAAGGTCCCAACTAAAGAGGATTGGCAACTTAAGTACAGTGGTGCCTTGGGTTACAGATGCTTCAGGTTAAAGACGCTTTAGGTTACAGACTCTGCTAACCCAGAAATAGTACCTTGGGTTAAGAACTTTGCTTCAGGATGAGAACAGAAATCGTGCGGTGGCAGCGTGAGGCCCCATTAGCTAAAGTGGTACCTCAGGTTAAGAACAGTTTCAGGTTAAGAACGGACCTCCAGAATGAATTAAGTTCTTAACCTGAGGTACCACATTAGACAAAAATGTTCATGGATGCAGAAAACTAACCTCTTACAGCAGCCTTGTGTTATTAAACGATTGCCTGGTCACCATCGCCAGTGCAGTTGGGCCAGGATTGGTGCTATTTGCCCTGGCTGTTTTGCCCTGGTGAGCAGCCTAGCCACTGAATTCTGCACCAGTTACAGCTTCAAAACTGTCTTCAAAGGCAGCCCCTTGTACAGTGGTACCTCGGGTTACATAGGCTTCAGGTTACATATGCTTTAGGTTACAGACTCCACTAACTCAGAAATAATACCTCAGGTTAAGAACTTTGCTTCAGGATGAGAATACAAATCGTGTGGCGGCAGTGCGGCAGCAGCGGGAGGCCCCATTAGCTAAAGTGGGGCTTCAGGTTAAGAACAGACCTCCGGAACGAATTAAGTACGTAACCAGAGGTACCACTGTCTAACGAATTGAGGTAATCTTGCCTAGAGGTCACCAGAGCACAGAAGCAGAAGATGGGCAATCCTTGCCCTGATTGGGGCATAACTGGGCCACCCGCTGAAGCTGATGGAAGGCACTTCATACCACTGAAGATGCTTGTGCAGAAATGGACCCAGAGGTTGCGTTGTGTAGGTGAAGTGGTTTGTTGCAGACAGTTTGTTACGCAATTCCATCACGGATGCAACACAGTGCAATCAAAACAAAACAAAACATTATGCTAACACCTGTCCTCTTGCACAGCCACTCCCCTAAACCAATTAGGATTCCCTGAGTCTCCCCTCCTTGCCCAGAGGACCTTTTCATACATGATTTCAATTTTGGAGATATTTGCTGAGCTTGTACTTGGGGACCGACTTGAGTGCTGTCCTGAGGGGAAGGATGAGGAACTGTCTGCAGAGCTGAGTTTCTATAGGGACCAGCGGTACACCCTGGGGCGGACTGCTCTCAAACCACCAAATCATTTACAGTGCCGTTGCCAACCAAGCTTGTAAAACAGGGATTGAAGAACCTTAAGACTTAAATGGGGATTAAGTATTCTCCTAAAATGTCAAAGAGGAATCAAGGAAACCTAATCCTTTTGCTGGATTTGTGGCAGCAAATCCACAAGCTCAGACGTGGTCTGTGTTGCACCACTTGTCCCTGTCAAGTAGGGCCAGCCCACCCATGAGGCAAGGTGGGGCAACAGCCTTGGGTGGCAGAATTCACAGGGGCAGCCGATCTGGCCTCCAAGGAAAGCATCGCTCACTGCTACCGCCACTGTCGTAGTGGCAGCAATGGCTGTGACACACTGCTTGGAGGCTGGATCTGCTGTTTTCTTGGCAGCCCTCAATAATGCTGTCTCTACAGTGGTCTCTAGGTGAATAGGATGAGCTGCTGGTCTCGTCCCATCCCTAGGAAGGAAATGGTGGGGTCTCCTGGGTTCTGCACCTGCTCAGCATGTTTCAGAACAGACTCTTCCCTCCTGCAATGACCTTTGATTTTCAGGGCAACCGTCAGCTAAGTTTGCTTTGATTCCACCCCCTTGTACTAAGTGTAGATCTTCCTTTCTCCCTTTCCAGTGGTGTAGCCAGTGTGGTGTAGTGGTTAAGAGCGGTAGTCTTGTAATCTGGTGAACCAGGTTCGATTCCCCGCTCCTCCACATGCAGCTGCTGGGTGACCTTGGGCCAGTCACACTTCTCTGAAGTCTCTCAGCCCCACTCACCTCACAGAGTGTTTGTTGTGGGGGAGGAAGGGAAAGGAGAATGTTAGCCACTTTGAGACTCCTTCAGGTAGTGATAAAGTGGGGTATCAAATCCAAATCCTTCTTCTTCTTCTCTCCCCCCCCCCCGATGTAGATCTTCACTCATCTCTTCCTCCCTGCTGGGGCGGGAATCATTTTGTGGCTTGCCTCAGGTGCCAAAATGTCTCGGGCTGGCCTTGCTGGTGCTGGGTTACAGACCCAACTGGAGGCCATGACTCCTGACTACACTTTCCCGAACTGAGGGTTGAGCTCTCTGTTTAGAGTCCCTCATCTTCCCTTCACTGCCTCTGCCTACTCCTGCACTTCTCGCCTTGAAGGTTGAAGGTTATCCCAGTCTTGCTTTGAATAAGGTGTTGAGTCTTAGAGAGTCTGCCCATAGCCTCCGCCTGGTCTTTATATAAGACTGCAAATCGTGACTCAAAACACAATCTTGGATTTGATGGTTTTCCAGGTTATAGAGATGAGCAATAAGGGTGATTAGCAGAAAGTGTACATTAAAAAAATAATGCACTCCTGAAAACAGCATGCAGATTTCCCACCTATCACATTTGGCCTACAAGAGTAGGAGATGGGAGGATCTGGTGATCAGGTTCCTCGCCTCTGCTGTAGAGGCAAAGCACACTTTAGTGGGGAGACTAAGCCACAGCTGTGGAGCCACCACCAAAAAGGATCTTCCATGGAGCCTTGCATTGTGCACCTCATTCAGAGGAGACCCTCAACCGCTGTCTTGAATGAATGGACAAGTTGACACAGGAGAATATGGTTTCTCAGATATCTCAAGCGTTCAAACAAACCCCACTGAATCTAAAGAGCACATTAACTGGCTACCGCATGACAAAACCAAGAACGACTATCAGTTTGGCTAGATAGGCAAGCTTTTCTCCTGCCAACCATGGACATTCTTCCTAAGGGAGACCCCACACCACCTTGACAACCGCTAAATTCTCTCTCCCGGCATTGCGGATTTGTCCTCTGCTGGATCAGTTGCTGGTGCTTCATCATGAGAAAGAAGCGCCTCGCAGCAGCCTGTTTTCTTTCGCCAACACAGCTTTTCCATTGCCTTTCCCTGGCGCCACATGTGATGCCACGTTTGTAATAAGGAGGTGCAACAGAAGGTCCCCTAAAGGGCTCGATAGTTGCATTAGGCCCAACTCAAAAGCCAATTACTGTTAATAGCTGCTTTCTGCCCTTACTGGAAAAGGAAGAGTGCCCTTTCTGCGTGCTGGGGAGGAGAAAAAAAGTGCTCTGAGATATGCTTTAAGGGTACATTTGAGCCAAAGCTCACACCACTTTGGGCGTGCCTTCAGTGCTAGGAACCTCCTTGGGCCGTCACTGGAGTGCAGGTGCAGATCTCTGAGATTCCATGAATGTTTCAGGTGATTGCTGTCCAGCTGAGATGGGATAGGCAGATTCTCCTTCTTTCACCTGAACCTTACACATGCTTTACACATTATGTTTTCCGGATCAACACCTATTAAGTTTTAAGTGCACACCTAAATACATGTGAGGGGAGCAGTCAATGTCATGCTAATTGATTGAATGCAATCTACATACAGCCATACCTCGGGTTACAGACGCTTCAGCTTGTGCATTTTTGGGTTGCGCACTGCACTGAAACCAGAAGTACTGGAACGGGTTACTTCCAGGTTTCGGCGCTTGCAGTACTAAAAGTACTAAATCGCACAGAAGTACTAATTCGCGCTTTGTGCATGCGCAGAAGCATCAAATCGCAACCCATGCATGCGCAGATGTGGCACTGCAGGTTGCGAACGTGCCTCCTGCAACCTGAGAATCCACTGTATAAGTTTTTGTTGTTGCAGAAACACAAGAACATAACCAGAGCCTGCTGGACCAGGCCAATGGCCCATCTTGTCCAGCATCGTTTTCTCACAGTGGCCAACCAGATGACTATGGGAAACCCACAAGCATAATTTGAGCATTGTCCCCTTCTGTGGTTTCCAGCACAGTTTCTGTCTCCAACTATGGAGGTAGAGCATAGCCATCACAGCTATCGGTAGCTGTGGGAGTGACTTTCATAGTTTAACTATGTGCTGATTGGAGAAGTACTTTCTTTTATATAATCATGGGAAGCCAGAATGACTTTGGTGGGGATTGGATGGGAGAGTTTTTAAGTGTTTTCTGCAATACGTCCTTAATGCAATCATAGTGCAATAGCGGTAGATTTATGCTGGACTGTCCACACATCATTCCACTTTATTGGATATTCAGCAGTGTTTCCCCATTGTTATTGCATTATTGTTGCTTGGAGATATAGACTCTTGCACTGTGGTGCCACAGAATAAGAAACTGTAGCATTTGTGGTATAAAAAGTGACAGGATTCCAGCAGGACATTACAGGACGTTCACAGAATGGAAATGAAGCAGTATGTCTGCTCTGAAACTTTTGCAGGCAGAAACAGCATTGAAAGTGGGATTGTCTATAACTGCCCCGATACCACCATGAGCACAGATAATCATCATTGCAAAGGAAACTAAGCATCTAGAACAGGGGTCAGCAACCTTTTTCAGCCGTGGGCCAGTCCACCGTCCCTCAGACCATGTGGTGAGCTGGACTATATTGTGGGAAAAAAATGAACGAATTCCTATGCCCCACAAATAACCCAGAGATGCATTTTCAATAAAAGGACACATTCTACTCATGTGAAAACTTGCTGATTCCCAGACCGTCTGCAGTATGGATTGAGAAGGCGATTGGGCCGCATCCGGCCCATGGGCCTTAGTTTGCCTACCCCTGCTCTAGAAGTTAGCAGTGGAATATATCTTCTTGGCTCATTTTTGCCACTGAAGCAACAACATAAACTTAATGCTTGATGGTGGATGCTTGTTTTTGTGGGTTGGAGACAGGGGAGAACCGAGGCTGAAATTGCTTTTTTGCACGGATTCCTGTGAAACCCACAGGGCTTCCTAAATTTGGCATTTCATAATCAGAGCTTTTAAGAAGGCTGAAGTTCACATCTTCCAAGCCAGACTGGAACATCGAGACAAACTGGAGTATCGCTCATACTGAACGCTGGCTGGCACCAAACCCGAAAGCTTCAAATGCGAATTGAAATGTAGATTCTGAACTTCAGCTTCCTTTATCTGAACATCTGAACAACTGTGAATATGAATGAGAATTTCCCCCCACGGCATCACATTAATGTGTCTTTCAAGAAGCTCCAGATGTTTTCATACTGTCATTGCTTGGTTATGTAATACAGCCTCCTGGAGCAGAGAGAATGGGACATATCCCAAATATGTTATGGATTGTCAGATTTATTTATTTTTTAAAAGTGGAGGATGCACACACAGACAGAAGGATAGACAGAAAGAGAAGGAGAAAGAAGAATGTTTATGAGTGCTTGTTGCTGGAATTGCAACAGCAGAGATCGTTCCATGTGCAACTTAAGGGTTAATCTTGTTAGTGTTAAAGCCAACTAGCCAAGAGGGGATGGGTGGAGGTGTTGCTTAGCAACCATGCAGAGTGGCATGATGTTTGCTGAGGTAGTCTGTGCTCTGATTGGTTGTGTAGTTCTGAGGGAGTTTTCCCCTGTGATTTTGATTGTATGTTTTCGTGATATGTACAAAACCTGAGCTAAGACAGACAAAAATCTCCCCAGTCCTTTCTCATCAAATTATACATTGTTTTTGTTAAGTTCCCTCAGTAAAGCATTAGCAGGATTAATTTCCTTGCTGGATTCCATCTGCACTATTTCAGTGATTTTGCTAACACCTTTAAGTAGAGGCTTCTAAAGAAAACAGAATAACGGATTAGAGAGATGTTGTTGTGATTTAGCAAGTACTTATGAGATACAGAAAAAGAAAGGTGGTCAAGTGAGAAGGCAGGACAAACAGAGGAAAATAAAATCAGCAATGTTAACAGAAAATGGAAGGGGTAGTATTTTCCTCAAGGCTATATTAGTATTAAGGGAAACTGAAAATATTTAAGTAAATTGGAATCTTTTACCAAAAATCCAACATTATTTAGGAAAAACCAATTACACAGATTTGACGAGTATCAACTTTATACCCATAATTTCACCTTACTGCACATATGTAGGAGGCATAATGCTTATAGATCGTAACTCGTATTACAGCTAGTTATGCATTGTTTCTGTTTCAATTTCTTATAGATTTTGGTTTCAATTTCTTGGAATCTCTCTCTCTCTCTCTCTCTCTCTCTCTCTCTCTCTCTCTCTCTCTCCACTTCTAATTTTGAATAATAATTTCGAATAATTTTAAAAGATTGATAATTTTTGTACAAGATCTTCGGGTCTTGGAAAGGAAGAGGCAGGTTTTCTGTTTCATGCTGTCATTTTCCTTCAGACTGTAAAAGAAATGTAGGCATTCAGAGAGTTAGCATGGCAGAGATCTTGACTGCATGAATAACTTCCACTCCCTGACTTGTAAAAAGCCCCACCAAAAGTGTCTCTAGTGCAGAAGCATTCAGCAAAAATGCCAATGACTTGTTTTCCAGCTTTTTCTCTGCAAATATGAGGACAAGAGAACTGTTTTAAACACCGTGGGAGGACAGAGTCTTAGGATTGTGCAAGTTGACAGCTACTAGGATATAAATGTGAAGTCAGGTATGCTATGACGAGCTGCCTCTGAACACCCCATTCTTTTGTCAAAATAAGCCTTGGCTATGGGGAGTCTTTGCAGGGTCAGATCCATAACAACAAGTGGGTCTGGCTTAGGTCCAGGAAACACCAAGGCAGCTGGCAAGCAGGTAGGCAAAATGAACTCTGGGACATAGCAAGGGCAATAGTCTAATGTAGAAGTGCAGAATCTGCAGTCCTCCAGATGTTGTCAGGCACCAGATCCCATCAGATCCAGCCAGCATTACAGCTGATCAGGAATGCTGGGAACTGTAGTCCAGTAATATTTGAAATGTGGCTGGTTGTGCGGATGCCTGATGATCGTCTTCCAAAGCAACTACTCTATTCCGAACTTAAAAATGGAAAGTGCAATGCTGGTGGTCAACAAAAGAGGTTCAAAGACTGTCTCAAGGTAAATCTTTAAAAATGCAGTATAAACACTGACAACTGGGAAACACTGGCCTATGAGTGCTCCAGTTGGAGAACAGCCTTTACCAAAGGTGTCATGGGCTTTGAAGACACTCAAACTCAGGAAACAAGGGAGAAACGTGCTAAGAGGAAGGCACGCTTGGCAAATCCACACCATGATCATCTCCCACCCAGAAACCAGTGTCCCCACTGTGGAAGGACGTGTGGATCCAGAATTGGCCTCCACAGTCACTTACGGACTCATTGTTAAAACTGTGTTTATGGTAGACAATCTTACTCAATCTTACTATGAGTGATCACCAAAGAAGAAGAAGAAGTTAGGGGAAAGGTTTCTTTGTGACATCCAATAATATGCTCCATTACGAAACTCTTCCCCACCCAGCCAGGAACCTCTTCCTGCTTCCTTTCCATGGGATGCTTTGGATCTGGCCATCCTCCTAGGGACAAGTACCTGAATGATTTTGGCCTTGTATCTGTGGTTTGATTTGCTTCTCTGCTTGTTCCAAGGTGAAGCAAAGCTGGGTTGACTGAGAGGTGTTATGACACCCATCTTCCCATATCCCAAGGGCTGTCACATGGAAGATGATGCAAGCTTGCTTTCTGCTGCTCCGGAGGGTAGGACCCGAACCAACAGATCCAAATTACAGTCGTATCTTGGTTGTTGAACGCCTTGGTATTCGTCCGTTTCGGCTCCTGAACGCCGCAAACCCGGAAGTGAGTGTTCTGGTTTGCAAACGTTCTTTGGAAGCTAAACATCCAACGTGGCTTATATAGCTTCTGATTGGCTACAGGGAGCTCCTGCAGCCAATCGGAAGCAGTGCCTTGGTTTTTGATTGTTTTCGGAAGTTGAACGGACTTCCGGAACAGATTCCGTTAGACAACCAAAGTACGACTGTACAAGGAAGGCGATTCCAACTAAACATTAGGAAGAACTTCTTGGCAGTAAGAGCTGTTTGACAGTGGAACAGAAGGTGGTGGACTCTCCTTCTTTGGAGGTTTTCAAACAGAGGTTTAAAAGAATCTGCGAGGGATACTTTAGCTTTGATTTGTGCCTTGCAGGGTGTCAGAGTAGACAACCCTTAAGAGTCCTTTCCAACTCTACAACTCTATGGTTCTATGACGAGGGAAGCCTCCACATTCAGCTTTGTGTCTTTGTTGCTACTTAAAGAAAACCCCAATGCTCATTAAGTCAAAATAAAATTAAAATGAAATCAAAATAAAATATCTCTAATGACAGCAGAAGGTTGCTTTGTTGCAATGGGCTGTAATTATTTGTTCTCCACTCATATTTTAGGGCTGTTTTATTTGATGATGCTCTCCGGTGAAGTGTTCAGTATGGGGCAAAGCCTGATGATTCACGGGACATTGCTGCGGATGATATTTTTGGAAGCAAGGTGCTGACGCCATGAAATGCCTCCCTCATGCAACTCAGATTTCCAGAAGCAAGTTTGCCCCAGGGACAATTTTTTCTTGGCAGAGGCAGCCAGGTGAGCCAGCCCCGTGGAAGAAGAAGAGCAGGAAGACAAAGCAACACCCTCACGGCTACACCCACGCCGTGGAAGGTATAAATAGAGACCTGTGTGGATGCCAGAATCTGCAGGCTTGTCTTCCGTATCGAGCTTTTGTGTCTTTGGGGCTTCTGCTTAGTCTTTGGGCTTCTTTCTGAAGGTCTTTCGCGATGAGCTGCAGCACCAAACAGGCATCCACCATGTACACAAGAGGCAGAAGCAGCAGTGGGAGCTGCGGTGGAATCCGGGTTTCTTCGGGAGTCTCCGGGAGGTGTGCTGCCCCTGCCGTAGGTAGCGTTAGATGTGATATGTCTGGGAGGAGCTACTGCAGCGGAGTGAGTTTCGGAGGGGGCCTGAGTGGAGGCAGCTGCATCGATGGTGGCTTTGGTGGCGGGTACATGTGTGCTCCTGGTGGCGGCGCCGCCCGCTTTGGTGGCTTTGGCATTTGCCATGATGCGCCCTTGATCTCCTGCGACGAGAAGATGACCATGCAGAACCTCAATGACCGCTTGGCCTCTTACTTGGACAAAGTGCGGTGCCTGGAGGAGGAGAACGCTCAGCTCGACTGCAAAATCAGGGAGTGGTATGACCGCCAAGGTGCCCTCTGTGACCCCAAGGACTACAGCTGTTACTACCAACAAATTGAAGACCTTAAAAACCAGGTAGGAATATGTTTCCTCTGCAGCTTAGAACCAGATGTAGCATCAAGCTAAGTGAGCTAGAGAGCAGGGCTCCTTGCTCTGACAACAGAGCACTCATTCGTTATTATTTATGGCAATAGATCTTTCCAATTTGGCTTACGAAGAACGTCAAAAAATAAAATAAAATTCATTCTCCGAAGATTCTTGTCAAATCCCTTGATGTTTGGAACTTTATGCTGTTGGATGAATGATGGAGTTTTTGGTTGGGCTTTAAAAACAATGCTTTAGATAGCACCCAAGAATGATTAGAGGCCGTATCATTAGATTAATATATTCCTTTGTGGGGAGAGCATCTTAGATTTTTTTTGAAAATGCTATTGTCTAAAACAATTAAAAGAAAAGAAAAGAAAAGGCACCAGCTTATTGGCTGTAAGAATGGCTATATCTACATATGTATAGATCACAAACACATCAATGAAACAAATCAAGAGTGGTATCGTGGCCCTCAATGGTGCTTCTGCTGCTGTAGTGGTAAAACTGATAGGAAAAAAAAATTGATGTGAGGACGGAATGAGACTTAGGGATGTTCTGGCACAGAGATGTGGGGCAATAGGTTGTCCAGATTTAGCCAGACATTGACCCCATTTGTGTGACACATTCAAAGCAGCATCATAGCATTTCACACAGCCATGGCTCCCCCCAAAGAATTCTGGGAACTGTAGTTTGTTAAGGGAGCTCAGAGCTGTTAGGAGACCTCTATTCCACAGAGTTATAGTTTTGAGTGGTTTAAAAGTCCATTCTCCTTCCCAGAGAATTGTAGCTTGTGAGGGAAATAGGAGTCTCCTTACAAATCTCTGCACCCTTAACAAGCTACATTTCCCAAGATTGTTTGGGGGAAGTGTGATAATGCTTTAAATGTAATAGTGCAGATAGGGTTGTTCATGGATGCAGAGAGTTACAGGATGGAAGAAGCCCAAAGGTCGATTGGTCCAATACAATCCTTCTGGTTTCGGGATGACCCTGTAAATGAATCATAGACTTTGAGACAGTAGAATGAAAAATCAAAAACTGCAGTTTGATGCATGATGGCATCAAGAAGAAACAGATGGACAAGCTCAAACTGTTTGATTCCCCAACCCACAGATTATCTGTGCCACTGTGGACAACAGCAAGCTTGTTCTGGATATTGATAATAACCGGATGACTGCAGATGACTTCAGACTGAAGTGAGTCCCTCTTGAGTTGTATGAGGGGCTCTGGGTGGGTGGGGTGAACACTTTATTTTGTTTCCCTTAAATCCTAAATATGTGGTCCCCAAAGGGCCCATAATGAGTCAGCACCCAAGTCCACTGATGAGCTGTATACAGAAGGGTGAGATCTTCCTTTGTATATAAAGAAAGCCCCGGCAGAAATATATAACACACACACTTTCTCTCTCTATTGGCCCCTGTAGGGACCAACAATCCATCCTTTCCTCTCTTTTTTGGTTCTGTAGGTATGAGACTGAGCTGGCCCTCTGCCAAAATGTGGAAGCTGACATCAATGGCTTACGTCAAGTCCTGGATCAACTGACCCTTTGCAGGTCTGACTTGGAGGCTCAGCTGGAAGCCCTCCGAGAAGAGCTGTGTTGCCTCAAGAAAAACCACGAAGAGGTGAACCTTGACCCCACCAGCCCCTTACAAATAGAAGAAGGGCCTACAAAGGAAGGGGGTCCCCCTCCCACAGTCAGCTCCTGGCACTGGGAAGCACATTTAACAACACACAACAACAACAAAAGCCACATTTCAATTAACTGGAATTTCCTTTTCAGGAAATCAAGGGTCTGAGGAACCAAGCAACTGGGGACGTGAGTGTGGAAGTCAACTCCTGCCCAGGCCCAGACCTGAAGAAGGTCTTGGAGGAAATGAGATGCCAGTATGAAACTATGATTGAGAACAACCGCAGAGAAGTTGAACAGTGGTATGAATGTAAGGTAGGTTAATATACTGTATGTAGCCAGGTATTGAAAGAAAAGAAGCTTGAAATCAACCATGCGTATTTGGTAGGGGTTAGTAGCAGGCAGCTCTGAGCCAGATCTCACCCTTTAGGGGGAGCTGGTTTTGACCCTCTCTCCCCTCTATGTTATGTGAAGTTACTCCAAAACTAAGGGGCTGGTGGTAGGAGAATAAGCAAGGAAAGACACGCCTTCTCTCCTCCTGAGAAACACTGGTTTGTCCCAACACCCTCCCCCTCAAAAGGCTCATCCAGCAAAATTAAGTCTATTGGCGAGAGAAAGTAGGTTACTTTGTATAGTAAGTCCCATGCTTGATTCATGGAGATTAAGGCTGCCAATAGCTACCAATAGCTACTAACCACAATGACTGCTCTCCTTTCGCTGTTGCCAATACCAGTTGTGTGGAATTGCAGGTGGGAAGACATTGTTGCGTTCAGGTTTTGCTTGTGGGCTTCCCATAGGCAACTGGTTGGCCACTGTGAGAACAGGATGCTGAATTTGATGGGTAATAATAATAATAATAATAATAATAATAATAATAATAATTTATGATTTATACCCTGCCCATCTGGCTGGGTTTCCCCAGCCACTCTGGGCGGCTTCCAACAGAATGTTAAAATACAATAGTCTATTAAACATTAAAAGCTTCCCTAAACAGGGCTGCCTTCAGATGTCTTCTAAAAGTCTGGTAGTTGTTTTTCTCTTTGACATCTGGTGGGAGGGTGTTCCACAGGGCGGGTGCCACTACCTAGAAGGCCCTCTGCCTGGTTCCCTGTAGCTTGGCTTCTCACAGCGAGGGAACCACCAGAAGGCCCTCGGCATTAGACCTCAGTGTTCGGGCAGTCTTTGGCCTGATTCAGCAGGGCTTACTTAAGTTCTTATTTATTTGTAAGGTTGTTGTTGCTGTTGTTTTGCAGGGTGAGCTCAGAGTTCTCTGTGAAACTGCCATGGGTCTGGCAAGGCTTTGCTTCAAGCCAACAGCTCTTCTGCTGAGCTATGGTCCCTCATCTGGGTTTTGGTACCCAAGTAGGAAGCACTAGTGAAGGCCCACCTACAACACAGTATCTACCGTGTTTAGGAAGGATGAATTCAAGGTGGAAGTGGTGAAGTGAAGAACAAATATAGCAATCTTGCCTTTGCGGCAAGATTAAAAGATCTTGGCTTCATCAGGTTAGGAAAGAAGAATGCTGAGAAAGGGCTGTACAAATAGAGGTAGCTCAGTTTAAAGAGGAGTATTTGGTTTAGTGAATATCATGAACCAATGGCCACAAGTGATCCTTCAAGGAAGGGTGATTGAAAAGCAGAAGAAAGCACTTAACCCTTAGAGTTAAGCCTCCCAGAGTGGCGGGAACAACTCAGCCAGATGGGTGGGGTACTAATAATAATAATAATAATAATAATAATAATAATAATAATAATAATTTGCAGACAAACTTTGGAATCATCCTCATGAGTTTTTTATCTTCATGGCGTATCTTTAACCTATACCCAAATTTTCTACATCCAACCAATTGGTCCTTGATTTATCTTTTTAGTGGATCTTTTGACACCCCCACCATCCTTACCTTCATCGTTTGCGGTTGTCATTATTTTATCCTTTTGCTTGGTTGAAACTCATCATGAAAACAACTCAACAATTCCCCCAATAAGCCCTAAACCCCACAACCCCAATTTTGTGTTTGCTGCCTTTTCAGATGGAGGAAGTGAATCAGGAAGTCTGTAACAGCAGCAAAGAAGTTGAAGACTGCAACAACCAAGTGGTTGACCTGAAGCGCCAGCTGCAGACCTTGGAAATTGATCTGCAGGCTCAGCTTAGCCTGGTAAGTGTTTATGCGGGCAGTCCTCCACCTTGGACCCAATAAACCTTACCTTTGTATCTGCTTCCCAAAACTGTCTGAATTAGTCCCGCTAACAGGGCCACCTGTGCAATAGGTATATATTACTGCCCTAAAGTAATAGTATCAGTAGCTGCTCAACAGCTGTGGGAATCTGGAAGGTTTTAGCTTTGAGGCAGATGTGCGCATGCACACACATACACCAGCTTAGTGTAAACAGGGGGCTCCATATACTTTCAGGAGTCTGGACAATTCCACATTCAGGTCCCTCTTGCATGGGACAAACTGTAACCAGCAGGCGACTTCTGACAGCATTAAGAGGGAAAGTGGGGACTTGTAGGAAGAAAAGAGGCTGAGCCAAAAAAAACCCACAGTGAGGCAGGAGTTGTGGCGAAAGCAGGAAGGAAAAGGAGACATAATCTGTGGAATTGTCTGTAATTATTGCTAAAGTACCACAGACTATTTTAGAGAGTGCTTCCTCACACACCAAAATGTGCATGCATTATGAGCAACTGGCAAAGTTTAATCCCAGGTAAATGATAGTCTCCATCCACTCAACAAGTTCTCTTCTTTCCACAATAGCTTGTAGGATATTTTGGGCTCTCTCTCTCTCTCTCTCTCTCTCTCTCTCTCTCTCTCTCTCTCCTCCCTTAAACTTATTTGTGCTAAAAGTTTTGCCTTTGTGTTTTTTAATTCTTCAGAGGGACACGCTGCAAGGATCCTTGGCCGAGACCGAGTGTCGATATAACAGCCACTTGTGCGAAATACAGAACCAGATCTCTTGCGTGGAGCAGCAGCTGGCAGAGTTGAGGGCAGAGATGGAATGCCAGAACCGAGAATACAGGGACCTCCTGGACGTCAAATGCCGCCTGGAACAGGAGATCCAGACCTACCGCTGCCTGCTAGAGGGAGGCCAGAATGACATTGTGTAGGTAGACCGTCAAGTTCTCGGGTTTTCCCTGTGCTTCACCTATCGTTCATGAGTGACTAGGGAGAAACTCCGTGGAACAGATTTGCTTAGAACTGAAATACTGGCAAATTTTTAATTCCTAAAAAAAAGCCCTTCTGGATGAAACCAAAGCCTGTTCAGACCAGCATCCTGTTCTCACAGTGGCCAACCAGTTGTTTATTGGGAAGCTCACAAGCAGGACCTGAGTGCAAAAGCACACTCCTCACTATAGATTTCCAGAAATTGTGGCCAGAGCAGTGTGTGGCTTAACCACTTGCAGTGGGGCTGATGCATTGATGACCCTACTTTGCATGAGAGGCCTCTTGATCCCTAGTCTTCATATATATATTTATTATATTTATATCCTGCCTTCCCACAGGAAGCACAAGCTGGTGTCCATAGGTCTCCCCTTTCCCATTCTATCCTCACAACAACCCTGTGAGGTAGGTTAGGCTAAGAGAAGGTGACTGGCCCAAGGTCATCTAGCGAACCTCAGTGGGGATTTGAACTCGGGTCTCCCAAGTCCTGATCTGGAGTGTGCGTCCAATCCAAACCAGGGTCCAGCACCAGTATCCTGCCAGTCCTGTCCTCCATTGCTGTTTCCCTCCTTCCCCACTGCCAAATATGCTGTTTATATTGGCATAGACGACAGAAAAAAAGTGTCTGCTTAGAAGAAGTAGTCCAGCCTCGTATGACTATGTCCTCTAAGTCATTACTTACATAAAAACCATTTTGGCTTAGGGAAGCACAAAACATACCATACCAATATGATTCAGTTCATGTTTAAAGGCAAATCTATCAAATCTGTACTTTCCGAAGCGTACAAGAACCGAAGCGCAGCCACCCCTCAAAATTCGCGCTTCTCTGAATTTTATGACGTACTTCTCCAACCAACCAATGTTTACAAAAATGCATAGATTAGGTAAGAATGAATATATTCCTGAAAAACACACACAAGAGGCATTATATTAGAAGAAACTGCTGGTAAAAAAAAGTGTACAGTAGTTAAAACTGCAGACAAAAATGAGTTTATTGGGAGAAATGTACACTAAACAGCTGAAGAACTTTCACGACGGTTTAAAAAAAATGCGGAGAACGGGATGTGAGATTGGAAAAATGAGAAAACTGTGAGAATTGAAATGGACAGATCTTTCCATCCTGACTTGGAAAGCATCAAAATCTGTTCAAATAACACTTTAGATGATTTTATACTGGAGGTGAAGCATGCGTGGATTTGATATACAGTCATACCTTGGCTCCCAAATGCCTTGGGAGTCGAACGTTCTGGCTCCTGAACGATCAAAAACCGGAAGTGACTGTTCTGGTTTCCGAACATTTTTTTGGAAGCCGAACGTCTGATGAGGCTTCCGTGGCTTCCAATTGGCTGCAGGAGCTTCCTGCAGCCAATTGGAAACCGTGCTTTGGTTTTCAAATGTTTTGGAAGTCGAACGGACTTCAGGAACAGGTTCTGTTCGACCTCCAAGGTACGACTGTAGTTGTCTCCTCGAAACATCCCCTCATCCCCTCACTCCAGCCCTGGGTGCATGGCATAAAATTGCAAGTATCATTAGCTTCCAGTGCTGTTCACTTACTTTTGATCTCATCCATCGACCCTCTTCCCCTCTCTGCACCAGGGGCTCGAGCAGTGGTGGTTCAGGAGGCGGAGCCTGCAGGCAGTCAGGAGGAGGTGTGGCTAGAACTTCCCACACATACACGACCTCCTCTTCCCAGTGCCAGCCTTGCCAGCCTGATGTCAAAGGTAAGTGGGGAACGATGGGGTCTCCTACATTCACCAAGTATTGAAACTTTACAGGTATTCAAGAATGAACGAACTTTCTTTCATATGTGGTGGTCCTGTAAAAGGGTAAAGGAGTATTGGGAAATAATTTATAATGAATCGGAAAAAAAAGTTTAAAAGCACTTTTCCACAAAAAAACTCAGAGTTCTTTTGTTGGGGATAATTCAGATGAAAATTCCCAGGTGTCAAAAAAGGTTATTTATGTATGCCACTACTGTGGCCTGTGTTTTGTTAGCCCCCAAATGGAAAATAAGTGAGGACCCAACTAAAGAAGAATGGCAACTTAAACTGATGGAATATGCGCAGCTTGCAGACTTACCATATAGAATAAGAGAACAAGAAGAACACAGGTTTAGAGAAGATTGGAAAATGTTTATTCAATATATGGGGGTGGGGATTGTGTACACCTGAAAACGTTGGCAGCATTAAGACAAATTCAACAGTACAAATAAATTTTGATGGAAGTAATAATGGAATACTGAATGGTTTAGTTTATATAAAATATGCAGGGATTTATGCTATGCAAAACGAACCATGGAAAGAGAAGAAGGGAAGTCACTGATATTTTAAGGTTGTTTAAATGAGTATTTTAAACTGTAAAACAGAAAATTTAATAAAAATTATATATATAAACTTTACAGGTATTAATCTGTAGCTTCCAGTCTAATTGAAAAACCATATGAAAACCATATGAATCCCCAGCAAATGTCCTCTGGAGCCTTGGGAGAACTCCTTCCTTTCTGCCAGGCTATCTTCACCATCTCCAGTGTTGAGGAGAAAAAGGCTGCATGCATTAGCTTGAAATATTCTTTCTTTGGTCATAGCTGAAGTTTTTCTCTTTTCCCCCCACTCTCCAGGGTACAGCAGATAAGACTTGGAAAGAGAAGAGCATCTTCTGTAGATGCAGCTATTGCAATTCTATCCTGTAAACTTTCTGGGCTCATACTGACAAGCAAGAGGAATCTTTCCCCCCCAGCTACTGAACACTATAAATACCAACCATCCACCAGTGGGCTGACCTCCAAGCTCATTATATTACTCACTTCTATAAGCTCCAGGATATTATTAACCATGGCTAAATGTTAACCAGCATTGTGGGGTTGGTCTTGGGCATTGTGGGACTTCAATAAAACTATGCTTCTGCCTGATGCAAACAAAAACTTTGTGTCTCCGTGTCATCATTAACATATGGCTGATCATTTGGAGTTATCTCTGTTGTCCCTTTAGATGCAGACCCCGTAATGACAGGCAACCAAAACCCCCCGCTGAAATGGGTAAATATTAAGCATTACCTGAGCTCCTGAGCTCTGGAAGAACTGCCACTAGTTATCTGTTTTATTCTTGCTGAAACAACAGCAGAGGTGGCATTAAAGCAGGGCTGGAGAAATTCGGTTCAACATTCGATTCCAGAATGCATTAACTAGTGTAAAGCGTGCATATAAATGCATATATTGATGAAAGTGGCAGACCATGTGCATTATATCTGGGGCAATTGTTTCTCAATAATGTATACGTTAGTCAAATCTGTATGTGTATGTTAGTCAAATTTTCTTCAAGATTTATTATAATTGCTATTTTTGCAAATTGCTGTGGCAATGTGGTGAACTGAATTTAAGATTAAGAAAACGAGAAGCATAGAGAATCTGGATTTGACAGATTCATGCATCCCAAATAGTTACTGGCCCAGTAGCACACAGGAACTTTGAGTAGGTGCCAGGACCTACTGACTGTGATGGCACTGACACCTTGCCTGTACTGGATGGTTGTGCTGATAAGCCGCTATTTTAAAATTTCCCACAATGCTCCAGAGTGATGCTACATTTGGGGGCATTTAAAATGGCGACCCACCGCCACCCACTTCTGTTGCCAGGTAAGGCGGTCTACTGACAAAGGAACAAATTCACCAGGGGACAATTTGACAAGGAGCCCCTCAAGCCTGGAGCCAAATCTCTTTGGAAGCATAAGCCCCTGATATCAGACAACACCCCAAGCCACTTAAATGGTATAGATTTCTTTTTTTAAAAAAAAAATATATTATATGATATGGTTTACAACATGGGTAGGCAAACTAAGGCCCGGGAACCAGATCCGGCCCAATCGCCTTCTAAATCCGGTCCGTGGATGGTCCGGGAATCAGTGTGTTTTTACATGAGTAGAATGTGTCCTTTTATTTAAAATGCATCTCTGGGTTATTTGTGGGGCATAGGAATTCGTGCATCCCCCCCCTTCAAAATATAGTCCAGCCCCCCACAAGGTCTGAGGGACAGTGGACCGGCCCCCTTCTGAAAAAGTTTGCTGACCCCTAGTTTAGAAGGTGCAATGCACACACTCTCCACTTTAAGCAGATTATTTAGTTTAATAGAGAAAGCAGAACTGCAAACACAGAATTAAATCATTAGGATTTTTGTGGTTAAACGAATGATATTCAAACTGGCTTAGCAAGAAATGCTGGTGAATGTTGATAAGGCTTGCCAAAGCAGCATGCTTAACATAATGTTGGTTTGAGAGGACAGGTTTCCAAAGTTGAGAAATATCAGCCAGAATTGGCTGGCTTTTGATCTTGAGCTTCAAAATGCAGCATTTGGTATGGAGTGACAGGTTCTCTCCGTGGTCAGAGAGACCACTCGAAATAAGGCAAAGGCACGAGAAAAAGTGGAGCAAGTTCGAGGAACAAAGGCAGGATGGAAGCAGAACAAAAGTAAGTCCAATCCTCTCTGTCTCCAAAAACTTCAAAACCCTTTGAAGGACCACACGGCATCATTTCTAGCCAATCCCCTTCTTTCTTGTGGTGGCCTTTATGAATGAGAACAAAGAAAGATGGAGAGGCGATAAACTTGGTGTTACAAAGGAGCTAAAGGAAGAAAAGAATTTAATAAAGTTAATAAAAGCATAAAAAAAAGAATTTTACGCACATGTCCGAGCCATGTGCTTGATCTTTTTTTTTTTTATGTCACAAAAATATTAATGATAAATTGTGAGACATGGAATTCTAATATATTTATATGGCTTCAAAAATACTTTTGTGGGCTGGCCCAGCATTCTGTAGGAGGAGAGGAACTTTGCTGACCTGACTGAATACAGGCAGCGACCAATTTGAGCACACTGAAGTGACATGTGACTGCCGGCGTGCAGGTTGTGTGGGACCTGGAAGAGGGCAGAAGAGGATGGGGACAGGGGTGGAATGGTGGCGGAATGGGGCAGAATGGGGTGGGGCGGGCTTATTTGCGCTGCCCCGACACACGAGGGGGCAGGAATGGAGTCCCAGCACAAAATGGTTGCTGCCCGTGACATGAATCCAGAAAGGAAGTATAGCTGTAGCATTCAGAGCTCTAGTTCAGAGATAGGGAACCTGCAGCCCTTCAGATTTTGTTGAATTCCAGCTCCTATCACCACTGACCCTTAGTCATGCTGGCTGCGGCTGATGGGAGTTGGAGCCCAACAACAACAACAACAGCAGTAGCAGCAGCAATTTATTTATACCCCACCCACCTGGCTGGGTTTCCCCAGCCACTCTGGGCGGCTCCCAACAGAATATTAAAAGCACAATAAAAGATCAGTCATTAAAAACTTCCCTAAGCAGGGCTGTTTTCAGATGTCTTCTAAAATTCTGATACAGTGGACGCTCGGGTTGCGAATGTGATCCGCACATGAGGGTTGCAATTTGGCGCTTCTGCGCATGCGCGACCACCGAAACCCAGAAGTAACCCATTCTGGTACTTCCAGGTTTTGACGGGTCCGTAAACCGAAAAAACACAACCTGAAGCGTCTGTAACCCAAGGTATGACTGTAGTTTTATTTCCTTGACATCTGATGGGAAGGCGTTCCACAGGGAGGGCGTCACTACTGAAACGGACTTCTGCCTGGTTCCCCATAGCTTCACTTCTAGCAGTGAGGGAACCACCAGAAGGCCTTCAGAGCTGGACCTCAGTGTCCGGGCAGAAAGATGGGGGTGGAGACACTCCTTCAGGTATACTGGGCCGAGGCCGTTTAGGGCTTTAAAGGTCAGTGCCAACACTTTGAATTGTGCTCGGAAATGTACTGGGAGCCAATGTAGGTCTTTCAAGTCCGGTGTTATGTGGCCTCGGCGGCCACTCCCAGTCACTAGTCTAGCTGCCGCATTCTGGATTTAGAGGGCCGGGTTCCCCATCCCTGCTGTACTTAAAGAGAACACTTTCTACATCCCCCCAAAAATCAGCAAATGCCATGACAATAAATTCCCTGAGTCTCAGTCTGAACCATAAGAAGTCAGCCCAGTGACTCATTTTCCATATTCCATATCAAATTGGGGGGTATTTTACAAGCAAATTTCACCCTTTAATTTCTGTGAACATTACAGTGGTACCTCAGGTTAAGTACTTAATTTGTTCCGGAGGTCCGTACTTAACCTGAAACTGTTCTTAACCTGAAGCACCACTTTAGCTAATGGGGCCTCCTGCTGCCGCCGCGCCGCCGGAGCACGATTTCTGTTCTTATCCTGAAGCAAAGTTCTTAACCTGAAGCACTATTTCTGGGTTAGCGGAGTCTGTAACCTGAAGCATATGTAACCTGAAGTGTATGTAACCCGAGGTACCACCGTAATTGGAATATTGTACATAGAATATTTCAGTTCTAATTGTTCTGCTGTTGTTCTTTAAAGCCTCACTGCGTCCTTGCTTATAAAGATGTATGGGCAAGCCCAATGAATGAAGGCATCTGGAACCCATATTGCTTGGACAAGCAACGGCCCTGGGTGCACACCTTTCCGTCTGTATAACTGAATACATTTCTACAGAAAGTTCTGCAGAGGCTCCACAGAATACTTCAAATATTGCACTAGGCAACACCATTGTGCCTCTCCCTGAATATCATACTGTGTAGCTCTTTTCTCATGGGTCCCTGCAAAATGTAGTTTCTATTTCCACCCCAAGCCAAATTCCTAGTTTTTAATAAGGTTTCCTAATTATGTTTCTCTCTCTCTCTCTCTAAACCATTTAAGGTACCACACGTGTATTATCTCAGCAATCTTTGCAATTATAATTTAAAGTATCCAGGTACGATCCCCCCCATTTTACAGATACACCAGACCTCACAGAAGGGGATCCATTTCTTCCCTGCCTCTGACTTTGTGATGTTTCTTCCACCTTCATTTATACTCGAAGGCTTCATGCGCAACAAGGGTGGAAGATGTAATCTTCCAGGAAGTTATTTTAACGACACAAGATTCACACGCTGGCACTGACTGGCCATTCTCCGTTTCCCCTTTAGAGGGCGCTCTGCTGCCAGCCTCGACAAGGGCGTCTCTTATCTCATTTTTCTAGAGGCTTCAAGCCGTGTTCCAAAACATGTGCTTGCTTTTTAGTGTGTTTTGCTTTGCTAATTAGGGGATTAAGTAATCTTTGGCTGCCTGACAAAAATGCGCTCAATTATAAATATGTCTGAATGTGGGTTTAGCATATTATTTGCATTCTTTATTTTTATTTTATTTTCGTGTTTGTGGGGAGGGAATCCAGTTCAGTATTACAGCACTGCAGGAGGGCATCCCTTGTAACCTTTCCACTTAAATGGTTATTTCTATAAAGAGGTGGTTGTAACCTTGGTCATAGGTTGCTGTAAAGACATGCACAACCCTTTCCATTGCTGTTGCTGCTGATTGTGTTGTTGTTGTTGTTATTTATATAGCAGAGAAGTGGCTAAGCTTTCTTTCACCTGGCTCACCCTTGCCCAGTCCTCTGGGATGCCAGGGGTGGGTGTGGCCAATAGTGGGTGTGGCCACAAGGGATGAGTGAACCCGTCAAATACATTTTCTATCACTTTCTCATTTTTCCAGTTCCACTCTCCACATTTCCAAATCAGTTTGCAATTAAGAAGAAGAAAAATCCCATGAACATCCACTCATTCATTCAGTATATAGCCCTATACCCACAGGTCTCAGGGAGGTTACAACATAAAATCACAATATATAAACACATTTTAGTGTGAATTTCTCCCAGTTTTCACATTTGGACATGCAATCTGGCCTAATATATTGTATTTACTCAAGTCTAATGCACCATCGAATCTAATGCACACCCTGATTTTCAGAACCTTGAAACAAAAAAAGAGGATTTGCTGGTGAATGTAAATGTGCCATCAAATCTTAATCACACCTTAATTTTCACAATGTGATTTAGCAAAAAAATGTGATTTAGCATTAGATCTGAATAAATACGGTATTATTTTTTAAAAAAAAATTGCATAGCATCTTCCTCTAGTATAATGCATTTTAGTATGTTATTTTCACTCATATTTACTTTATATGCAAGTTCAGCATGGCACATGAAATTTCGTAAACATTATTTGGGACTAGGCTACATTAGTAAAAAACACACACATCGTTTTGAATGCTTTTTAAACATGCAACACCAGATGGTGCTGGAGAGCAAAAAAAAAGTTCTTTGTGATTTTCCATGGTAGTTTTTTTTCCATTTGTTAAAATGATTTAATTTCTGACTTGTTTAAAACAATTTTTTTTGGCTCAGACAACTGCATTGCAAAATTCAGGGAAGTTTGAGTTTTGAAAGGTGGCTGTGTTTTGGATCATGTATTGTTTCAGAAAGTGCAAATGAAGCAGGTTCAGCTTTAAGTGTGAACTAATCTGAACTTCTCCCTCAACACTATTGATCACCCAGCACTCTCCCATGTGCACCCACCCGCACAGACAGAGCCCCCCACAGCTGATCTGTGCAAATCTGAGGAGCAGGAAGTGCATAATTTGCATCCCCGTCAGGGCACTGGCCGGGGAAAAGATATTCAAGAGCCTCCAACAACCACAGCACCATGTGCACTTTATTTCTCCCTGCCTCTGTGCTGCCTCCTCCAACGTTTTGGGGGTCCACAAAAAATTACTCGGGGGTAAAGATCAGGCCCTCAGATTGGGAGTGAGACGTCCCTGATTTAGGCTTTTGGTTAATATCCACCCAAGATTGCCAGATCAAGATCCTGAGGACATTTTTGTTCCTTTATGAGACACGTAAAAGAGAAGAAGCAGTTAGTGGTAAGATTCATAGGGCTGAATTCAGCCAATGAGTCCTGCTAGTGCAGGGGTCTGCAACCCGCGGCTCCGGAGCCGCATGTGGCTCTTTACACCTTTGCCGCGGCTCCGGGGCGGATACTAGCAAGGGGAGGAGGCGCATTGCGCGCCCTGACACTCCCCACTGTGGCGGGCACTGTACTTGCTGTGACGTCGCATGGGGGCGGTGCGTGCGTTAGTCACGCACCGTCCCGATGTCACCTTCCCGCCCGCGGTCAGATCGCGGCTCCGGAGATATATTTGTTTTAAATGTCGCAATGGTTTTGCGCCTCCCAGTTTTTTTTCCTTCTTCGGAAATGGGTCCAAGTGGCTCTTTTTGTCTTAAAGGTTGCAGACCCCTGTGCTAGTGGAAGCTAGTGCAAGGAGTTCCACTAGTGCAATGGGGTTTTTCACCCCATATCTCCCCCCCGTGAACCCCCATGCCCCCCAAAATTGGCTTGTGCTGGGGTTCACGAGAACCCCGGAACAGCCTTCGAGGATGGAGAAGCAGGATTGTTCCAATGGGCAAGCTGAAATTATTGTGCTGACAGAAGGATCGCCGCAGTGCTGTCTTGCAAACTTCCCTTAGTGTCTAGTTCCAGCCAGTTTCCTGCTGCAAAAAATGCCCTAGAACCAGAGCCATAGCTAGGTGATCTTGCGCCCCTGGCAGAACTGTCCAGATTGTGCCCCCTAACCACTGGCAAATTACCGGTAGCTCTTCTTTCCGCCTCTCCTCCAACCCTCCCCCCATTCAATTCACTCTCTATTAAAAACCCTTTCTTATGAAGCAATAATCAATATTTTTATTTATAGACATATTTACGGACATATTTTTAGCCCATTTTGCATGCCCCCCCCATGCCTGCGCCGATGGCGGGGCCCCACCTCGCTACCCCCTAGCTACGGCCCTGCCTAGAACATATCTGGTATCAGGGCTTTGCCATACAGATTATGATCTGCAGAGGGTGCTCTCAGCTGAATTTAGAGACTGTGATTAGAGGTGAAACAGAATGAGAAATTCTACTTTGAAAACTCGTAAAGGAGTTCTGTACAATAAAACTGAGCGAACTACGCCAAACAACTGATTCAAAGATACCTGAAGGTAACAGGCTCATGAGTGTCCAACTCAGCATGGAATTTTAAATGATGAGAACTGGCCTGAGAATCTCACCCACCTTCCACATATGCATAAATACTAATTGTAGTGAATCCTGTACAAATTTCATCCCAGGAATTTTCTTTTAAACTCTTACGTGTTTGGGGATTTTTTTTTTTTGCTAGACAGTCTCATCCTAGTTTATAAACCAGGCCCTAATCTACAGAGCATAGCTGAGAGTATAACGTACGTAGACCACACCAGGAAGATGGGAAAATAGCTGGTTTTATTTCTTGGGTTGTTTTGACACAGTTCTCAGTCTGGTTTCCATTTTGGAATTATTTCCGTAATCACAGGCACAGAGCATGCTCAGTTCCAACTTTTCTAAAGATTCACTTTTCCCATTTGCCCACTAGGTGGTGTCCACATAAACCTATCATATTATAGAGAGTTCCTTTTTTTTAAAAAAATGTATTTTTATTAAAGATTTTCTTGGTTTACAAAAGTATGTGCAATCTCAATCTCTCTCTCTTTCAAGTAACATTTTTTACAGATCAGTTTTGTTTGTTGAGACATTAGGAAGAAAAGGGGGAGAGAGGTGGAGGGGGGAGAGGTGAGTGGGGGTGGGGTCTACTTTACTTAATATATGTGGGGTTTTGTGTCAGCGTCGCTTGGGCAGGTTCTCTGCTGTTCACTTGTGTTCCTTTGGTGGTGAGAAAGGTTGGGGTTGGCCTAGGGTGTGGTTGTTCATTTGTGATTGGCTGTGGTGATCTTCGTTTTCAAGTGCGAGTTGGGTGGGTGGGTGTTTTGAGTCAGGTTAGCCATACTGATTTGTATGCTGTTGGTGGATTTTTGTCATTGTCTTGTTGAGCTGTGTATGTGATGAATGAGAGTCATACCGGGGTGAAGGCGTATTTAAACCATCTGCCTTGAGGGACAGAAGAACACCAGTCCTTTCATTTAAAAGACCAACCCATTCTAACAACCTCAAGATGGGGCTGGTAGAAACAAGACGAGGAACTGCAGCTACCCACTCCAACCACTTGGAGGAGGCAAAGATTAGTTGTCCAAGTTTGCATTTGTGGACATGAATCACATCGCCCACGCTGACCTGCAACACTTGCTTGCCACCCACGCAACAAGACAGGTGCGCTGTGTTCTCCTGACACCTGGAGGGCTGGAGACATCCCATGAGCACCCTGCCTAGCCACCAAGGAGCACTCCTCAATTTCTTTCAATGCACACAACAAGATGTACATAACTATGGTTCATCTTTCCCCAACCTGGTGCCATCCAGGTATTTTGGACTACAACCCCATCAGCCCCAACTAGTGTGTGGCTGTTGGGCAGGGATAATGGGAACTGTAGTCCAGCAAGATCAGAAGGGCATCAGGACAGGGACAGCTGGGGGAGTGCTCTCCTCTCTATCCTTTCTCTCCTTCTTTCAAGTCGTTCCCTTCCATTACCAGAGGACATGCCCTCGCCCTCAGGCTAACGATTTAGGAGACTATTTTGTTCATTGAACTTATATCCCACCTTTCCTCCTGAAGGAACTCAGGGCGGCAAAATTGTCCACCAGCTGATTGAGATGGTTCATCAGCTAGGAGCATCAGTCCCTGTCCCTAAAGATCAGAAAACATTTCAGGCAAGGAGAGTCAGCGGCTCTCCTCAGATCCCATAATGTGAAGCATAGGAGCCAACTCTTAAGAGGCCAAGGTCACTTCAGTGCCCCCAATAAAATATTTTGATGGACATTGCCTTTCAAATGGTGTGCACTCGCCATGTCTTGTGATCAATTATGCAGGGTGGGGCTTACCCGAGCCCCCACAATATTTTATTCAAGTTGGCTCCCCTAAGAAGGCTGCATGAATACCATCAAATGGATTTGCTCAGCTTAATTTGGGGTCTTCTGGGACAGATTTTACTTTTGAATAGTCTTCGCTTTCCCCGTCAAACATTTGTTCCAGAAAGTTTCTAGGCTCAGGAATTGTAGGAAGAATCATCTCTTTAATCCGTTTCCGGAAAATGAGAAAAATGACAGTCAGGACAGCCACACATAACGGAGCGAGAATGTATGGGATATATAATGTGTGGTCTCTCTCATCCCAGTCCACCACCTCGCTCCAATCACTGGTCCAGATTTCCCCACTATTGTAGAACTTTGCTCTCACTCGAAAAGTGTGGTGTGCCTTAGGCTTCAGACTGATTGATATATTAGTATTATGAGTTGGCTGCATGTCTGGTCGTCCAGAGTTATTAATTTCTACTTCATAGTTCATGTTGCTCCATAGGGATGGTTTAGTCCAGTTCAAAAAAACACCTCCATTGTTCTTTGTGATGTTTACAATCGATGGAGTCTTCAGTCTGACTGGAAATCTGCCTTTTCCCGACATTTTGCTAAGGATACACACAGGTTGAATGTCCTTGGAATTGCCTTGTAATGAAATGCTAAGTTCTATCCATTGATATTTCAAGTCAAATGCACATCGAAAGGCACCACCTTGCTTTGTGTAATTGGTGCATGGCTGTTCTCTTCTGAGTTCTGGGATCCACAAAGTCAAGCTGTAGTTTGCGTCACGACTTGCATTCTCTCCACGAAGCCATGAGCACTCCAGGGATCTCTCCATTTGCCAAACACAGCTGACATTAACCGCTCCTGTACCTGGAACACCGTTTTGTGGAAGAGAGATATTAAGCCACTCTCCTTTCTGGCTCTGTTCTTGCTGACATTTCGTTCTGACTCCGAAAACAACTTCTTTACCCAGAGGTACCTGCACTGTCCGGGAGTGGTTTGTATGAATACGCTCCACGTCCCAAACTCCATCGGTCGTTATAGCACTCTGATACTTTACATCGCAGGCCGCTTCCATTCTTACAGGAGTCCACACCACATCCAGCTGGCAGCGTGTTTCATTGAGGGTATAACTCACGTTTGATGGGCGAGGAAGAGTCAGCGTGGCTCCTCTGACAGCCCCAATGAGGGTGACAAGCAACAGCACCAGTGTCCCCATGAAGTTTCCCTGCCCCATCTCATCTCCTGATCTCGACCTAGGGCTGGCTTTCATAGGAGAGACTGCTGGCGGGGCTTCCGTTCATTGACGCGTTAGCTGCGGTTCGCTCACCTGAGAGATACAGACAGGGAAGACAGGAAGTCATATATAACAGTTCGATGGAAGCCATTACTTTCAAAGGCATTTCCTTGGAAGTGACTTCAGCGGAATCGAACCATACATTATATGTACTTGGCTTCACTTATCCCAGCTTTCAACTGCAGTGACTGGAGATGGCACTTTGGGTGTTGGCTGGCTGCGTGGGTGAGAGACCGACGTCATGGTTTGTGTTGAGCAATGAGGCGGAAGGGGACAAAACCTCTGCAAAAGTTGCTAAATCTTGCTGCAATAATGCAGCCATCTAAATGAGCATCAGTCAAAAGCACAAAAGGAGGCATATTGGGAAGGTAGTGCATGAGAGATGTTCAACACGCCAGAACAAACGAGGCCAGTGGGTGCTGCTGGGTTTATTGACAAACACGAGGAGCTGTTGATATGGTGTAGTCCACTAGAGAATCAGCAGGCAACGCTCAAGATATTCTAGGCTGGGATAAACGAATACATTTGAGATATAGGTGTGCCTCTTGCAAACTCAACAATTTGGACAAATATCCCTTCTGTCCAATAGCCTCTTGCAAACTCAACAATTTGGACAAATATCCCTTCTGTCCAATAGCTGGGCCTGTCTGCTGATACTGCCACATAAGGCGGCCCTCCAGACTGGTGTTTTATTGTGAGTGTATTCTGTAAGATGTTATTGACACAAGAATAGCCCATTAGTGGGGGATTCATTCTGCAATGTGTCCCCAATGCTAACACATTATTAGGGTCTGGTGGAGCTATAGCGCAACAAGAGCAGGAGAAAAATAAACAAGAATATTTGTGGTTTAAAGGGTTACGGGGTGTTAGCAAGAAACTACAGGGTGTGCACTATTAGAAATGGAGCTGTGTGACCACCCCCAACACATTTACAGGTGCAAACAGTATTAAAAGTGGGATTGCAATAGCGTCATGAACACAAATCAGCATGAATGTGCAATGAAAAGGATGTCTGGAGGAGCCCAAAGATTCTCGTACACATTATATAGCAGATGCAAATGTTAAACACACACACATTATAAAATGTAACATGGATGCACAAATTTCAGGCTTGCCAGATCTACTCCCATCTTTTGCTAAAATGCCAAGCGCTACCAACCAACCAAATGCAAAATACAGGCAGCTGGAATTATAGAACAGGATGCCTTTGATCATATCCTGAGCCTAGGAATTTGCTTTCACTTCCAGAACTGAACTAAGTTCACAGTCCTTTCTGACACAGAAGTCCACTCCTGGTTACAAGCCCCCCATTTTGGCAGCCTAAGAACAAGTCATTTTGTCATTACAGTGGTTCAGCAATTGAGAGACAGAAACCTTACTGGTTTTCTGCAATACCAATAAGGCATCTTCCAGTATCTCTTTGATTGATACACACCATGTAGCACAAAAAATGTAGTTTTTCTCCATCCAGTATGCTGCTTTCAGTCAAGAGTGATTCTAGATCCTGCTGCCCACAAGGTGTGTCTGTGTGCTTTTGAAAAAATCATTTTCTTCCCTGCAAATGCCCCAGAAGAAGGATGTGGAGGTTGTGATATTGATATATGCCCACATCATTGAGTAGTTGTGGATACATTCACCTGTTTTTAAATGGACAGGCTGTGGGGTAATACAGAATCAATCTGCAATCAGCTTTTATTTCCAGAATGCAATGAGCTTCTGAAGACACACTTTTCGCGGGCAGAAAATATGCAATAGACCTAGACAGTGTGTGGACCATGTCTCTGTGTGTGGGGAGACAAGTGCTCAGTCTCCATTGGTTCTAGAATAAAAATAAAAATAAAATGTGTGTACAAAGAGTAGATCCTGATTTGCCCACCTCTGCTCTAGAGAAAGATTCTATCCCTGTATGCACATTGAAATTCTTAAGACTATTGAAGAGCATCTTTTTAATAATGGCAGAATATCAAAAGGAGAAAGGACACTAAGCTCAAATATCAAGGAATACAGTGGTACCTCGGGTGAAGAACTTAATTCGTTCTGGAGGTCCATTCTTAACCTGAAACTGTTCTTAACTTGAGGTACCACTTTAGCTAATGGGGCCTCTCGCTGTCACTGCACGATTTCTGTTCTCATCCTGAAGGAAAGTTTTTAACCCGAGGTACTATTTCTGGGTTAGCAGAGTCTGTAACCTGAAGCGTCTGTAACCTGAAGCATCTGTAACCCAAGGTACCACTGTATTACCTATAACAGGTCCACAGTTCTCCTCTGACTGAGGTAGAAAGTGTCAAGAAACCTTTCTGTTTGAGCAGGTATTGGGTGACAGACAGCAGCTGATTGACGCTGTGTTTTTGCATACCACCCTCAGCAACACATTTTTACATATCTTATGAGGCAAACTGCACATGTTGCTGGAGAACAGTGATAAGATCTCCCCATTTGTTTACTTTTTACTTTAAAACAGCTCTCCGCGTATGCACAGCTGCAGCCCTGGGAGAATATGTGCTTTAACTCTTTCCCCCTTGCCATTTCCCTGATTTGAATATAGCCCGCCTCCTGGTTGCCCCATGGCAGGGAAATGTAGGCTTGTGCAATTCTCTCATCCTATCACTGTCATCTTGATTAATTTCATGGTTTTTTAAAAAATAAATAAATTAGGAAAACAGCATGGTGAAAAGCGAAACACCCCTCTTTCCAGATCAAGCTTGGTGTTCCTTTCATCTGCTTAACATTAAAAGAAGATATGGATCAGATCACTAATCTCCACCACCACATGTGGTTTGACCTCGCTTCACCAGGACAGAGTGAGCTCTAACATAATGTGTCAAAAACACATTGCAGGAATTTCCAGTCTGTTTATAGCCACACCATACTTTTAAATCACTCTTATACCATTTTAACAGTTATCCTGAGAACTGTAGTTTGTCAGAGGTGCTCACCTCACTGAGCTACAGTTCCCAGGATTCTCCATGAAGAGCTCAGGGCAAGGTAAATTCTGCGTAGATTGTTTCGTTATGACGTTTAATCACTAGGCTTGGTTTCATCTGGCTGGAGTCAGGAGTTTCCTGGGGTTATTCTGTTCTCAAGATAAAAATTATTGTCTCACTTCCTGACTGGTGGGTCTTCTAAGCTTTCCATGCCAAACTGGGTAGTTTTCAACCACTTTATCCTCACCTCTCTCCTGTGAATTCAAAGCACAGTGAACTTCATGACCGACAGAGGATTTGAATACAACTCTTCCTGATTCAAACTGAAAGCTGAGCTTGGTCAGTCCTTGTAAGCAAATGTGTGTGGGTGTGTTTATGTCATTGTGGCACCTGAAGTGAATTTGAAAATTGCACAATCCAAGGATTGTAGTTTGTTAAGGGTCCTACACACAGACGGAAGAGTCAAGCTTATTTCTGATAGCAAACAACGGTTGATGGCATCCGCCTGTCTTGGGAGACAGTGAAGGAGTGCATCTTTGGAGGTTAGCATTGAAGAGTTACAGTGCCTACTACTGTGGGACCAGGCAACAGCCTCCCCATATCCCAACCCATATAAATAAAGGACCAATAAGACTGGTTTGGGGTCAAAACCAGCCACAACTTTATCGAATACAGATGAAAGAGGTTTGGCTTGGGCATGGGGCAATCTACCGTATTTTTCCATGTATAACACCCCCCCCCCCGTGTATAAGACCCCAAATTAAGGAAATGGGTAGTGATTGCTCAGAGTTGTTAAGCTTTTTTTTGGGGGGGGATTGCCGCCAATCGCTCACCCACCTGACCGCCGCTGCCAATCGCATGCTTCGCCATAGCCGCCAATCGCCTGCCCAATTGCCGCAGCAGCAGCTAATCATTATCAGGCCTTGACTCAGCCACCAATCAACTGCCCAATCGCCGCTGACAATCTCCTGCTCTGGGCTGCCACCAATCACCCGTCCCTCCTCTGCACTATCTGTGTATAAGACGACCCACAATTTTAAACATTTTTTAAAATAAAAAAGCATCATATTATACACGGGAAAATATGGTAAATACTTCCGGCCCGCCTGCTGGAAGTGACGCGTGGTCAATCCAGGCGGCGGTTCATAAGGTGACCATCCAATAGGGTGACCCCTGCAGGGACCGCCATCTGCGGGAGTGCCATCGGCCCTGGCCCCACCTGGGCACACGGACATGGTCACTCCCCCCAGATCTCTTTAATGGGATACCCCAGCGTTTGGAGGGGCAGGTGGAGACTACAACCTCCCCTCCATCCAAAACAAAGGATTGCCCCAATGCCCAACCAGTTGTGACAATTTCTATGAGGTAGGCAAAACCACCAGGTCAGTGCCAATTAGCCTGGTGGGCAAATTCCTACCCGGCCCCTTAAAGGACGGCGGCCACTGTAGCCACAGCAAAGTCATTGACTATCAGCTTAAACCGAGGGTAGGTGGGCGGGGGAAACCAGCGAGGGAAGGAGCAGGTAGCAGTGGCGTAGCGTGGGTTGTCAGCACCCGGGGCAAGGCAAGTAATTTGCGCCCCCTAACCAGTGGATTTACGCCCCCTAACCCGTGGATTTGCGCCCCCTAACCTGTGGATTTGCCCTAACCCCAGATGTTGCGCCCGGTGCGGCCGGCCCCCCCGCACCCCCACGCTACGCCACTGGCAGGTAGTGCCCCAGGTGCGGGCTGCTTAAATGGGCAAGGGGCGGATCTGAGGGAAGCCCAACATCAGCTCCGTCAGCTTCGCCCTGTCACAGCCTAAGTCTCAGCCTGCACCCCACTGGCCAAAGCAGGGTGCAGGCTAGGATCTGATTCCTGATAGGCGGTGGGGGCTTCTAGTTCTAACATCAGGGCCCCAGGGAAGCCTCTGCCGTCCTGCAACGCCACTGCACCAAGAGAGGTGAGCGGACTTGCATAAACTGCATTGCTGTTGCATATGGGACTTCTCTCACTCAATACACAGTTTAAAACAAAATACAGTTCAGGAAGGGGAAAGGAGGGAGTGTTGGCTGCCCTCCAACTTAGTTTCCTGTATTTTGCACACACAGCAGTGGCAGCAAAAACAAAACCAAACCCAGAAAACTAAGGGTTTTTGCTTTGTGTTTTTGCAGGGGAGGGAAAGCAGCCAACACCAGCTGCAGATCCAGGGAGCTGTGAACGCTCAACATCTGGGAGAGAAGCACACGTTGCACTTAAAAGCAGATCAGCTGAAACGCAGGAGGTTTATTTACGGAGGGGGAGGGGGAAGGAGTCAAGAGCAGGAGAGGAGAGGGAAGCAGAAGACTTACTTGTAAGTCAGCCCCACCGTTTAAGCACACGCGGGAATGGAAGACTTTGCTTGCTGGTTTCTCCTTGCCTTAAGGAGCGGAGTCAGGGAGGGGAAACCAGGAAGCAACGCTGGAGAGGAAGGCCTGCCTTTTGCTGGAATTCTTAGTAAAAGGGAAGTGCATGCAAGACTTTGCTTGCTCATCTCTCTCCACAGCTGGAGGAAAAGCTTCAGGGGCTCAGGCCACAGCAGCTGTGGGGGCATGGAGGCGGCAATCGTTTCATCTTAATTCCTGGGGTGGGGGGGGGCTGGTTCTGCTTTTAAGACCCTATTATACTAAGGCTGGCAGTAGCAGCAACAGATTTACATATGGGCTGAGCAGGCATATGAGCAGATTTACATATGGGCTGAGCATAAATGAGGTATGTGTTGGGGGGGGGGGCTTGGCTTCTTGCCATTTTCTTTTCTTAAGAAAACAGGCAGAGTTTTCTGTCAGAGCCCAGTTGCGCAGTAATGTGAAGCACATGATGTATGTGTCTAAGACTGTGTAACAGTCACATAAGTGCTAGCTTACTGTTGAGTAAAGTTCGTGGAAGCTTTAAAGCTCCTCAGAATCAAATGGTAAAGTCAGCTATGAAGCAATACAAGGGCTCCGATCGCTGCCTATCATTACAGCACACATTCTGAGAGCAAGTGAGGACTCATTGACATGTTGCTGTGAATCACAGAAATGCTTAATTTTGTCTTTCTGTGAAAATTAAAATGAGCAAGCGCTATGAAAGTGGCGCTAGTAAAAGAAGAAGAAGAAGAACGGAAGGAAATACCAGTTTTCTCGCCAGTTTTTACTGAGCATTTGTTCCAATCTGCTTGCAATGAGGTTGTACCGCAATGAGCATCCATCGCACATCCCTCCTGATTTGCCTGCAAGGTGTTTGCACATCTTCTCGTTAATTGTTTGCTCATCCCACACATTTCAGTACATGTCCTCATCAGTTTCCTAACTGCAAACAAAATTTGTTTCACCAAGGTGACAGAACTCTTTAATCCACTTTAATTGCACAAACCTAAAACCCTGGCATCCTCTCGAATCCCTCTTCCAAAGCATTGACAGTCTGGAGGCGACCTTACTTTTGAGTAGGAAACATTTCCGCGTTCCCTTGTGTTTTGAAACATGGATGTGAAAGGTTGCAGCACTTGCCTGGGTTTTCTTTGACCGATTAGCTGGAGTGCAGTTTTCAAGTATGTGCTCACCAAGACTTCTCAAACTATTTTAGTCTAACCACAGCCTGGAAACACAAACCAAGTCTTGTGCAGCCAGGAAGTTTCTTGTAGTAGCAACAGGTAAATCTTGCCGCTCAGTGCCAGGCAGACACCCAATGACAACGAAGCATGACCACAAATCATCTGCAGCACGCTTCCAAAATATAATTATGACAGCTTTTCTAAACACACTGCCTAGGTAGATGAAGGCACTGCTGAAGTCATCTATTGATTTAAAACCAGCTACTGTACAGGAGTATACAAAACACAGGTCTTTAAAAGAGCCAGATTGTTATTACCTGGCTATTATCTGTCCAAATGCCGGTTGTTGAGTGTCCCCATGGGGAACAGGGGGGCAGTCCTGCAGGCATGTGATCAAGATCTCAAGTGGAGCATAGACAGATTTGCTGAAGCTACTTTTGTCAGTCCAAAGGTTAAAAATATACACAAACTGAAAGTGAAAACCACAGTGATGGTAGGTGTCACAGGTTCCAGCCACTTGAGGACAAACAGTGGCTGCTGTCTGTCATTTAAAGCCATAATGACCATTTCATGTCAACTAACCAGCTCAAAGACTCTTCTGATCATGACTCTCCTTATGATCCCTGGACAGTTCCATGATTTTGAGGGCTATTGAGGACAATTGTGACTGCCCTATCCCTAAAATTGATGAGCAGTGAAGAAAGGCAAGTACAGTGGTACCTTGGGTTAAGTACTTAATTCGTTCTGGAGGTCCGTTCTTAACCTGAAACTGTTCTTAACCTGAAGCACCACTTTAGTTAATGGGGCCTCTTGCTGCCAGAGCACGATTTTTGTTCTCATCCTGAAGCAAAGTTCTTAACCCGAGGTACTATTTCTGGGTTAGCGGAGTCTGTAACCTGAAGCATCTGTAACCTGAAGCGTCTGTAACCCGAGGTACCACTGTAACAACTACAATAACAGCAAGATGATGATCATCAACAACTACAACATCTCCAGCCTTCAGTTTCACCTCTGCTCCATAGATTCCTCTGTTCTTGGGAAGGTTAGAAGAACCACAGAACAACACAAGAAGGCCCCTGGTGGAGTTGGCCAATGGCCCATCTAGTCTAGCATCAAGTGGCCAACCAGATACCCACAGAAAATCAGCAGTCAGGACTTGAGCACAAAAACACTCTGCCCTTCTGCAGCTTCCACCAGCCAGCATTTAGCAGCATTACTGCCTCAGACCTTGCTGTCATGGCAACTAGTGAATGATAGTCTTCTCCATGAATTTTCCTAATCCTCTTTCAAAGCCAGCCAAGTTAGTAGTCATCACTACTTCCTGAGGGAGAGCACTGGTCTTCCCAAGAGCCCCAGACAAAATAAGAATCCCTCCATTGCAGTGGACTCAGTTGTATTGGACTCCAACTCCCATCAGTCACAGTCAACATGGCCAATGGCCAGGGATGATGGGAGTCATAGTCCAGCAGCACTGGAAAGGCAGCAAGTTAAGGAAGGCTGAGTCTCCCACTCTCCCCCAGTCTTCATCTAGCAGAAAAAGTGGGCCACTTCCTGGAAGCACATGTCGCCCACTTAACTGGAAAAGCTTCATGTGTGCTCAATACCATGGTACCTCAGGTTACAGACGCTTCAGGTTACAGATGCTTCAGGTTACAGACTCCGCTAACCCACAAATAGTACCTCGGGTTAAGAACTTTGCTTCAGGATGAGAACAGAAATCATGCACTGGCGGTGTGGCGGCAGTGGAAGGCCTCATTAGCTAAAGTGGTACCTCAAGTTAAGAACAGTTTCAGGTTAAGAACGGAGCTCCGGAACGAATTATGTTCTTAACCCGAGGTACCACTGTACCATGAAACTTTCCCATTGCCCTTTTCAGGCTTTCCATCATGCCTTGTATTTGACAACACCATTCTTATATTAATATATAATGCTGAGCACTCTTCAGCTCATTCACACCCACGGTAGCTTTGAGGAGAAGATAAATACTTTAAAGTAAGTGGCTTGCGGCCTGCTGCCCACTTGCGGCCTGCTGCCCAGGAAGACTCCCTGAGTGAGTGCTTGAGGGCCCTGCTCTTGCCACTTACCATCTGGCCTGGGGCGGGGCCTGGGGCCTCATAAGGACTGCGTGCGGCTTGCGGCCTGCTGCCCAGGAAGACTCCCTGAGTGAGTGCTTGAGGGCCCTGCTCCTTCCTGCCACTTACTATCTGGCCTGGGGCGGGGCCTGGGGCCTCATAAGGACTGCGTGCGGCTTGCGGCCTGCTGCCCAGGAAGACTCCCTGAGTGAGTGCTTGAGGGCCCTGCTCTTGCCACTTACCATCTGGCCTGGGGTGGGGCCTGGGGCCTCATAAGGACTGCGTGCGGCTTGCGGCCTGCTGCCCAGGAAGACTCCCTGAGTGAGTGCTTGAGGGCCCTGCTCCTTCCTGCCACTTACTATCTGGCCTGGGGCGGGGCCTGGGGCCTCATAAGGACTGCGTGCGGCTTGCGGCCTGCTGCCCAGGAAGACTCCCTGAGTGAGTGCTTGAGGGCCCTGCTCTTGCCACTTACCATCTGGCCTGGGGCGGGGCCTGGGGCCTCATAAGGACTGCGTGCGGCTTGCAGCCTGCTGCCCAGGAAGACTCCCTGAGTGAGTGCTTGAGGGCCCTGCTCTTGCCACTTACCATCTGGCCTGGGGCGGGGCCTGGGGCCTCATAAGGACTGCGTGCGGCTTGCGGCCTGCTGCCCAGGAAGACTCCCTGAGTGAGTGCTTGAGGGCCCTGCTCCTTCCTGCCACTTACTATCTGGCCTGGGGCGGGGCCTGGGGCCTCATAAGGACTGCGTGCGGCTTGCGGCCTGCTGCCCAGGAAGACTCCCTGAGTGAGTGCTTGAGGGCCCTGCTCTTGCCACTTACCATCTGGCCTGGGGCGGGGCCTGGGGCCTCATAAGGACTGCGTGCGGCTTGCGGCCTGCTGCCCAGGAAGACTCCCTGAGTGAGTGCTTGAGGGCCCTGCTCTTGCCACTTACCATCTGGCCTGGGGCGGGGCCTGGGGCCTCATAAGGACTGCGTGCGGCTTGCGGCCTGCTGCCCAGGAAGACTCCCTGAGTGAGTGCTTGAGGGCCCTGCTCCTTCCTGCCACTTACTATCTGGCCTGGGGCGGGGCCTGGGGCCTCATAAGGACTGCGTGCGGCTTGCGGCCTGCTGCCCAGGAAGACTCCCTGAGTGAGTGCTTGAGGGCCCTGCTCCTTCCTGCCACTTACCATCTGGCCCAGGGCGGGGCCTGACAGGCCTCACCAGGACAGTTGTTACTGCCGGAGAGGCACAGAGTGTTTTTAAAATGTGTTTTTTTGGTTTGTTTTTTTAATTCTTTGGATTTTTTGTATGTGTGGGGTGGGGGTGGGATGGATGTTGGTTGGGCGTGGGGAATTATTATTTTTATTATTATTTTGATGTTTTTGTAATTTTTACATTTTTCGCTTGTATTGTTTTATTGGTTTTGGTTGTTTGTTTAAGGTGTTATTTTGTTTTTGTTTTTAGGGGGAGGGTTCAGGGCTGCCGGGGAGTGGGCCCCAGCCCATAAAATGGCTGGGGCATGTTCCACAGGGCGGGATGCACTGGGACAACCGATCTCAGTGATCACGGGTAGGAGGAGGAGTTACGCTAAGACCAGACCCTATCATTACAGAGGAGGCAGGTTTAGTCGTTGTCTGAGGACTATCCCTGCCTCCGGGTCTGGTCCTGACCGGATGGATACTAGAATCAGCAAGGGATACCCACATGACCTGAAGGTGCTGCTGTGCAATGCCAGGTCAATGATTCATAAGACCACTGCCATCCATGACTTGATCATGGATGGAGGATTTGACCTGGCTTGTATAACAGAGACCTGGTTGGATGAAGCAGATGGGCCTGTCCTTGCCGCTGCTTGTCCACCAGGTTTCTCTTACGCACAGCAACCCAGGTCATGTGGGCGGGGAGGGGGGGTTGCAGTGATTTTTAGGAAGTCATTAGTTTGCACCAGGCGTCCTGTTGGGAAGACCCAGTTTTCTGAGTGCATGTTCTGGAAGTTGGGCAATAGGGGCAGTACAGGATTCCTTTTGGTGTACCGACCTCCCCGCTGCACCAAGGATTCCCTGCCCGAGCTGCTTCAGGTCGTGGCGGATGTTCTCCTGGAGACACCTAGCTTGGTCGTCCTAGGGGATTTTAACATCCATGCCGACACGACCTTACAAGGGGCCGCTCGGGACTTCGTGGAAAGCATGGCCTCCATGGGGCTGTCCCTGAATAAGTCTGGCCCAACCCATAGCCGTGGACATGCCTTGGACCTGGTGTTTACCTCTATGGATGTTGGTGATCTGACACTAAGTAAAAGCGAAACGAAAGAAGTGCCATGGTCAGATCACTTCCTGGTGCAACTGGACTTCTCTGCGACCCATCCCCTCTGCAGGGAGGTGGGACCAATTCGGATGGTCCGCCCCCGCCACTTAATGGATCCAAATGGTTTCCAGAGAGTGGTAGGGGATGCTTTATCCCATGTTGATGGCCTTTCAGCTGATTCCCTGGTGGCCCGCTGGAATGTGGAGTTAACCAGGGCTATTGACTGTTTGGCTCCGAAGCGCCCTCTCCGATTGCATGGAGCCCGGACAGCCCCGTGGTTTTCCACGGATCTGAGGGCAATGAAACAATCGTTGAGACGGCTAGAGCGCCGGTGGCGGAGAACTCATTCCGAATCTGACCGGACACAGGTTAGAGCTCAACGTCGAGCCTACCAAGTGGCGATAGCGACGGCGAAGAAGAATTTCTTCACCGCCTCTATTGCATCTGCAGAAAACAGCAGCAGGAGACTTTTTCAGGTGGTTCACAATTTAGCGGAACCACCTGCAACATCGGGGCCCAGTACGGGCCACATGTTCTCCTGCAATGATTTTGCAAAGTTTTTTGCAGATAAAATCGCTCAGATTCGGGAAGAAGTAGACTCCACCGTGGGAGCAGGGCCGGGGCGGGAGAGTGCTAGAGTTCTGTCTAGTCAAGTTGAGTGGGATCAATTCCAATCTGTTACCTCCGAGGATGTGGACAGGCTGCTTGGACGAGTGAAACCAACCACCTGTCTCCTGGATCCTTGCCCATCCTGGCTTATAAAAGCTAGCCGGGAAGGACTGGGCAATGGGCTTCGTGGGGTGGTGAATGCTTCCCTCCGTGAGGGAGCCTTCCCAGACCCGCTGAAAGAGGCGGTTATTAAACCGCTTCTTAAAAAACCATCTTTAGATGCGGCCACGATGGCCAACTATCGCCCAGTCTCAAATCTTCCATTCCTGGGCAAGGTGATTGAGCGAGCGGTTGCCGAACAACTCCAGGCACGCCTGGAAGAAGCGGACCATTTGGATCCCTTCCAGTCGGGATTCAGGCCTCGTCATGGGACTGAAACTGCCTTGGTCGCACTGGTTGATGATCTCCGGCGGGCTAGGGACAAAGGTGAGAGCTGTTTCCTAGTTCTGCTGGATCTCTCAGCGGCGTTTGATACCATCGACCATAGCATCCTTCTGGACCGTCTTGAGGGGCTGGGAGCTGGGGGCACTGTTATACAGTGGTTCCGCTCCTTCCTCCTGGGCCGTGTTCAGAAAGTGGTGGTGGGGGATGAGTGTTCAGACCCCTGGGCTCTCACTTGTGGGGTGCCTCAGGGTTCTGTCCTCTCCCCCTTGCTTTTCAACATTTACATGCAGCCGCTGGGAGAGATCATCAGGAGGTTTGGGCTGGGTGTTCATCAGTATGCGGATGATACCCAGCTCTACCTCTCTTTTAAATCAGAACCAGTGAAGGCGGTGAAGGTCCTGTGTGAGTGTCTGGAGGCGGTTGGAGGATGGATGGCGGCTAACAGATTGAGCTTGAATCCTGACAAGACAGAAGTACTGTTTTTGGGGGACAGGAGGCGGGCAGGTGTGGAGGATTCCCTGGTCCTGGATGGGGTAACTGTGCCCCTGAAGGACCAGGTGCGCAGCCTGGGAGTCATTTTGGACTCACAGCTGTCCATGGAGGCACAGGTCAAATCCGTGTCCAGGGCAGCTGTTTACCAGCTCCATCTGGTACGTAGGCTGAGACCCTATCTGCCTGCGGACTGTCTCGCCAGAGTGGTACATGCTCTGGTTATCTCCCGCTTGGACTACTGCAATGCACTCTACGTGGGGCTACCTTTGAAGGTGACTCGGAAACTACAACTAATCCAGAATGCGGCAGCTAGACTGGTGACTGGGAGCGGCCGCCGAGACCATATAACACCGGTCTTGAAAGACTTGCATTGGCTCCCAGTACGTTTCCGAGCACAATTCAAAGTGTTGGTGCTGACCTTTAAAGCCCTAAACGGCCTCGGTCCAGTATACCTGAAGGAGCGTCTCCACCCCCATCATTCTGCCCGGACGCTGAGATCCAGCGCCGAGGGCCTTCTGGCGGTTCCCTCATTGCGAGAAGCAAAGCTACAGGGAACCAGGCAGAGGGCCTTCTCGGTAGTGGCGCCCACCCTGTGGAACGCCCTTCCAGCAGATGTCAAAGTGATAAATAACTACCTGACATTCAAGAGACATCTTAAGGCAGCCCTGTTCAGGGAAGTTTTTAACATGTGATATTTTATTGTATTTTTGGTTTTTATGGAAGCCGCCCAGAGTGGCTGGGGAGGCCCAGCCAGATGGGCGGGGTATAAATAATAAATTATTATATTATTATTATTATAAAGCACATTTTCCAAATGGGGAAACTGAGGCTGGGGGGTTCTTTCTCACAAAAGATGCAATTTGCATATGAATGCTTTTGGAGTGATTCCTATGCAAGCAGAAACCAGGCACCCACGTGGCTCTCTCTCGGAAAGAATCCTGACAGGAGAAATGATCAGGAATCCAGAACCCTCCTCCTCAATAATTTCATGTGGGTGCTTAGTTTCAGCATCACATTAGCCAAGGAAGTTGCTTTAGAGCAGGGCTTTCGTTTTGCTGTCATGGCCCCAGCCTTGTGGAACAGGCCACCCAAAGAGTATCCAAGCTAGCAATCATTCTGTCAATCAGCAATGCATAATAGGCTTGGAGAACACCTAAACTTCAGCTCCCCTCCTCTTTTCTCCACCACTTGCAAAACCACACTTGTTTATTTACATTGTATCTGTGGGGACTTTTAATTGTAACTCACTCAGGGAGCCAATCTTATCTGAAAAGCTGGGTATACGGCGGTACCTTGGTTCTCAAACTTAATCCGTTCCGGAAGTCCGTTCCGAAACCAAAGCTTTCCAAAACCACGGGGCGCTTTCCCATATAAAGTAATGCAAAACAAATTAATCCGTTCTAGACTTTTAAAAACAACCCCTAAAACAGCAATTTAACATGAATTTTACTATCTAACCAGACCACTGATACATAAAATGAAAGCAATAATCAATGTACTGTACTATGAAATAAATAGGACAGTATTGTAGGTGATAAAAATTAAAATTATTTTTTCCGCTTACCTGCACTGATGATAGTCATTGTTTGGATTGGGGGAGGGGGGCTTTTATCCATTTCCACAGTCAATCAATCAATCAATCAATCAACCAGTAGCTGAACAGAGTTCCACACAGTCACAAAAACAAATTAACCGAAAAAGCCTTAAAAACAAAAAAATGCAAAATAAATAGCAAAAACAAAAATGCCAAACTTACCGTATTTTTCGCTCTATAACACGTACCTGACCATAACACGCACATCGTTTTTAGAGGAGGAAAACAAGGAAAAAAATTCTGAATGAAACAGTGGATGTATCATTTTTGTGCTTCATGCTGTGGCCACAGACATGTGATCTGATGGTGAATTTGGGGTAGCTCAATGCAAAGATCCTGAGGATCCATGTGGATCCATGCTTTTTAACCACGTTTTTGCACCATTGCAGCCCCAGGCAACAGTGGGTGTGTGATTTTTGGGGGGGCAGGCTGCTATGTGATCTGATGGTGAATTTGGGGTGGCCCAATGCAAAGATCCTGAGGATCCATGTGGATCCATGCTTTGTAACTACATTTTAAGTGGGGAGTGAAGGAAAAACACAGAAGGGACAAGAGAGCGGTGTGCAGAGAAGCAGCTGGCTAAGAAAGCAGGAGAGGGATTTTACGGGAGGGAGGAAAGAAAGGCAAAAGTTTCCACAAACCGAAGCCAGCTTTCTCTCTCCTCCTGCATGTTTTCTGGCTGCCTGCGAGGAGCACGGAGAGGAATTAGAAGGAAAGACCTCTGCTTTCCCCTCTGCTTGCCTGGAGGGGAGGGGATTTGCCTGCTCTTTGTTCCGTTTGAGCAAACACAGCAACGAAACAGAGGAGGGTGGGCAGTAAGACCCTGAGGCAGAATGCAGGAAAGCAGCAACTTCCTCTTTTCAGGTTTCCCTCTCCGACGCAATGCACGATTGATTTTTGCTGATTTTTGTTCCTGCGCTCCCCTAATCGGCTCCAGGACCCCCCCACATTCGCTCCATAACACGCACAGACATTTCCCCTTCCTTTTTAGGAGAAAAAATCTGCGTGTAATAGAGAGAAAAATACGGTAATTCGTTCTGGAAGTTCATTTGACTTCTGAAATGTTCGAAAACCAAGGTGCAGCTTCTGATTGGTGCAGGCGCCCCGCAGACTATAGCCGACAGCCACATCGGATGTTCGGCTTCCGAAAAACATTCAAAAACCAGAACACTTACTTCTGGGTTTTCGGCGTTTGAGGACCAAGGCATTTGAATACCAAGGCATTTGAGAACCAAGGTACCACTGTAATAGTTTGGGCCCAGGCTACCTGAAAAATCATATTTCCCTATATGACCCTGCCCAGGTACTAACATCCTAAAGTGAGCACCTTCTTTCAGTTCAATCAACATTAGTGGCATGGTTGATGGTGGCATGAAAGCATAGGTGCCAACCCTGGGGCTGAGGACATGTTGGCCCCCCAAAGTATGGGGGACGGGGTTGAGCTCCCCCCCATCTTGAGGGGCCAGGTATTGGCAGGCCTTCCTGTGGAAACTGGGCCCTACTGGCCTCCCTATGGTGGTTGCGGGCCTTGGCGGGCACCCCACAGTGGTGGTGGGATCAGACCTCCTCATGGTGGCGACGGGCCTCAGCAGGTCTCATGGCCTCCTCCCACTGTGTGTGACATCGTACATGTGTCTCACATGTGTGGCATCATGCGTATGTGACAAGCTCCACCCAATGTTGGGCGGAACTCAGCGCCTCTGAGAGAGAGAGAGAGGGGGGGGGGGTCTTTTCAGTGGCTGCTCCCATATTGTGGAATTCCCTCCCAAGAGAGTCAGACTGACTCCTCTTTGCTGTCCTTCCATCAGCCAGCTAAGACTTTCCTTTTCAAACAGGCCTTTGAAAATTAAGGTGCAGATGATGCTGACAACTGGGCCACTATAAGGGCAAAGTGTCTTTAATTGCTCGCTTTAAAGGAGCTTTGATGTAGCTTCCTTCAGGGTTGCCATATTTTGAAAAGTGAAAATCTGGACTCAAAAGTTGTTGAGCAACACTTCCGATATGGGCTGCCATTTTCAAAAATTCCACCCGGACACCATTTTCAATGGATGAATCCCAGCTATGCCCAGGAAATTCTGAACGTATGGCAGCCCTAGTTTACTTACTGTTTTTAACTACAGTGGTACCTCGGGTTACATACGCTTCAGGTTACATACGCTTCAGGTTACAAACTCCGCTAACCCAGAAATAGTACCTCAGGTTAAGAACTTTGCTTCAGGATGAGAACAGAAATCTCGCACCAGTGGCGTGGCAGCAGCGGGAGGCCCCATTAGCTAAAGTGGTGCTTCAGGTTAAGAACAGTTTCAGGTTAAGAACGGACCTCTGGAACAAATTAAGTACTTAACCCGAGGTACCACTGTAGTTTGTTTTTGTTACTTTGTATTTCATAATGATGTTTTTAAATATTGTAAGCCAACCCGAATTCCAGCTTTGGGGAAAGATGGGGCATAAATATATTAAACAATAAAATATTAAATATATTAAGCTCTCTCTCTTTCTCTGGATGTCGCTAGACTAAAACTACCACCATGCCTGACAGTTGCCAGATTACCTGGTGCTGATGGGAGTTGGAGTCCAATAGCATCTGAAGAACACAGGTAGGCGAAGGCTGACCTGTACAATTCTATGACTCTTCCGTTTCAACTTTCAAGTCCCTCTCTAGGAGGTCACTTATGTGGGCCAAGCAGGCTGTATGCAATTGCAATTCTACCCATAGATCTCAAATAATCCTTCTTGCAATTTTCATGTTATTGCAGGGCTGAAGGAGGCTAAGTCCAAACTTGCAGGAGACACTTGGGGTGTAAAATCGTGGAAGTGATCAGAACGAAACACGGAGCCACCCAGGTGAAAATTACACCGTTGGAATTTTAAACAAACAAACAAACTCACACAGACTGGGATTGTTCGAAATAATGACAGTCTCCTTTGGCAAATCATGCCGGGGATCAGCAAATAAAGCCAGACAAACCCACATAGGATGGAGAAACACCTGGAGTAGAAGGTATAAATAAAGATTGCTTTGGACAGAATCCTCACATAGCCGTCATGATGAGCTGCATCTCTAGCTTCAAGCAGACATCTGTCTGTGGTGGTGGTGGCGGTGGTGGTGGCAGTGGAGGAGGAGGGTCTTCCTCAGTCTCCTCTAGGAGAAACACTTCCTCCATGAGAAACAGCCAAGGGTTTTCTGGTGGAAGTTATAGCGGAGGAAGATCTGGCTCTGGAGGGGGGATATGCCATAGCATGCCTGGAGGGTTTGGTGGTGGATTTGGTGGTGGGCATAGCTATGGGGGTGGGAGTGGCTTCAGTGGTGGGAGTGGCTTTGGGGGCGGCGGCTTTGGTGGCAGTGGCTTTGGTGGCGGTGGCTTTGGTGGCGGCGGCTTCGGAGGCAGCTCTGGGGGGTTTGGGTTTGGTGGCGGCGACGATGCTGGGTTCCTCTCCAACAACGAGAAGAGCACCATGCAGAACCTCAACGACCGCCTGGCCTCTTACCTCGACCAGGTGCGGAACCTGGAAGCAGAGAACAACCAACTGGAGCACTTGATTGAAGAGTGGCATCGGAAGCATGGGCAGAGCGGCACACCGAAAGACTACAGCTCTTACTACGACGAGATTGACAAGCTCTCCCACGAGGTAGCGTAATCGTCCTTCCCCGTCAGAGTTTCTAGCTGGCGCAATCCAAGTAAGGTCCACTATTCGATTGCTGATTCAGGACCCTAAAAGTGTTTTATATAATCGACTTTTTATTTTGTTCTGCGTACATCCCAGTGTTCTTTGGTTGCTATGGCCGGTGGCTGACGCAAATAAAGTTTCATTCGCCCTTCCCCATCTGTTTTGACTCTCGGAGAGGGGCTTCTCTTTGGGCTCCGACTAAGAAGGTCATTTGTGGAACGCTGCACAAAGCAGGCAACATCTTCTCAAATCCAGTAGAATGGGGATTATGGTGAATGGATTGTGAGAACTGCTCAACAGCAAGGATGAAGGGGGACTCCAAATGGTTGACATTTTAAAGAGAACCAAACCATATTAACTTATTCCAGATTTATACATATGGAGAAATGTGTATTTTAGGGAAAGTGGTTTTTAAAAAAATAAGAATTAAAAAATGTGTTACTTTAGGGGTACATTGTATATAAAATGTGCACAATTTTGATGTGAGTTGTGTGTTTGTGTGTGTTTAAAAACAATTCACAAAAGGAAAAAAATCAGGGAACAGATCTATGACTAGAATAGAGCCTTGGGGAAAAGTTTCCATTGGTTTTTTTAAAAGAAGATTATTGTCACATATCAACCCTCACTGGTGCCAGTGAATACGTTTTCCTTAAGGCACCTAGGACTCAGCTACATTAGTCAAAAAACAGTGTTTTGGATGCGTTACAAACATGCAACACCAGGTGGTGCTGGAGAGCAAAAAAAATATCTAAGCGGTTTTATATAGTGTCTTTTTTCTATTGGTATAACGATTTAATTTCTTACTTTTTAGGGTTTCCCCCCCTGTGTGTAGATCCACCTCTAGTGACATGTGTGTTTTGTTCAGATCACAATGGGGAGGGACATAAGAATATAGTAAAGGCCTTGCTGGAACAGGCAAAAGGCTCACCTCGTGCAGCATCCTGTTCTCATAGATGCCAGTGGAAAAACCACGAGTGCAATGACATTCTCCCATTCTGCAGTTTCCAGCAGCTAGTATTTTACTTTATTGTATGTATTTTTCCATAAAATTTATGTACCGCTTGATTGGGGGGGGGGGGGTTACAAAAGGTAAAAAATTAAGAAAAAATAACAACCCTACTTTGAAACATATGAAAGCTAAAATACTAAAAGAGATAAAAATTGCCTCTACTTTCTAAGTACTTCCTCTACCTCTCCCCTCCCTGTATATCCTGTGAGCCTCCCTAAATCTGTTCTGGAGTTTTCCTCTGGAGCAGATTTAGGAAGGGTGCGGGGCGCGTAGGAGAGGAAGCTCCATAGCGAAAGTAGAAATTCTTACACCTGCAGATCTACTTTTTTGGATGCTACCGTACAGAATGAGAAGGAGAATGAATTGGCTTGCTTGAGGTCCCACCAGCTTGTAGTATCCTAGAGGAAAGCACGACTGCTTCAATGAAATGTGGGGAATGTGGGGAAGAGCTGTGGCTCGATGGCGGCCACAAGTATTAAATAACATCTAGTTAAGCACTAATGGCAACAATCAGAATGCCAATCAGAGTGTCAGCTTTCCATACATGATGATGATGATGATTTTAAAGTGATGTTTTGCATCAGGTATTTCTTCCCTTTGTATCCCTGTGGGAAACATGGTGGTCCCGAATCCTTAGCAACCAATGTGCCCTTTCCCCTTCTTGCAGCTGGTTGATGCGGTGGCCGAGAGTAACAAGACGCTCCTGGACATCGATAACACAAGGATGGCTGCTAATGACTTCAAGATGAAGTAAGCCCATTATACAGAGATGCTTCCTATTAGGCCACATCCGCACCCATGCTCTTATACCACTGTAAACAGCCATGGCTTCTCTCAAAGAATCCTGGGAACTGTAGTTTATTGAGGGTGCTCTGAGCTCTTAGGAGACCCCTATTCCTCTCATAAAGCAAGTGCTTTTTTTCCTGAGGGTACGCAGAGGAACGCATACCCCTTAACATTTTGTGAATCTAAGTTTGGCCTCATTGAGGGGCAGTATTTCAAAATGAGTCGTAAAATGAGAGTACCCCTAAACATTTTTTTAATAGAAAAAAAGCACTACATAAAGCTGTTATTCCCAGAGCTCCCCATTGTTCACCTTGGACACTGAGGTCCAGCTCTGAGGGCCTTCTGGTGGTTCCCTCACCACGAGAAGTGAGGTTACAGGGTACCAGGCAGAGGGCCTTCTGGCTAGTGGCACCCACCCTGTGGAACGCCCTCCCATCAGATGTCAAGGAAATAAACGTTTAGAAGAAATCTGAAGGCAAGTTTAGGGAAGTTTTTAATGTTTGATCTTTTATCACTGTTGTTGTTGTTGTTGATGTTGATATTGATATTCTATTGGGAGCCATTCAGGGTGGCTGGGGTAACACAGCCAGATGGGTGGGGTATGTATGTATGTATGTATGTATGTATGTATGTATGTACAGTGGTACCTCGGGTTACATACGCTTCAGGTTACATACGCTTCAGGTTACAGACTCCACTAACCCAGAAATATTACCTCAGGTTAATAACTTTGCTTCAGGATGAGAACAGAAATTGTGCAGTGGCAGCGCAGCAGCAGCAGGAGGCCCCATTAGCTAAAGTGGTGCTTCAGATTAAGAACAGTTTCAGGTTAAGAACAGACCTCCGGAATGAATTAAGTGCATAACCAGAGGTACCACTGTATGTATGTATAAAATAATCCCTGGGAAGAGGGATTAATGGTTAAACCACTCTGGTTCCATAAACAATATCAGCAAATGAAACAATAAAATCATTAAATATCTTTACAGCTACAGCAAATTAAAATTCCCATAGACTATACTTCAACACAATGATACTTTATCAGGATGACAAAATATGTGTGAGTGTTTAGCTTTGAGTATTTGTATATTTGTATATAGTTGTATATTTCTATCTTGCTTTTCCTCCCGGCCGTTCAAGTGACTTTCCCAAAGACCTCTGTGATTGGGCAGAGACGTAAGGAATTAGGTAGTCCTTGAGGTACCCTGGACCTTAAATACTTAGGGCCTTGGAAATTAATACAAGAAGCTTGCATTCCTGCCCCTCTCAGGGGCCCAAGGTTGTGTAAATTACCCTCCCTCTCCCTTTTTCTCTTTACAACAACCCAGCAAGGTAGGCTACGCTAAGCTGGACACATGTACAGAAACAGAAGTTCCTATCAATTGATGGTAGTGAGGTTGGGGGGCAAGAAGATGCAGGTAGCTCAATCCACATCCAGTGTACCAGCCTCTGGAAATCCTGTTGGCATCCCTGGAATTTAGGATTGGTCCCTGAGAGACGTTTAAAACAACAGCAACCAAATAGTTTTGTCACAAACAGAATGGATCACTGCAGATTGCGCCTTTGTTGCCTTTCAGACTAACTTCCTTGGCTTTCTTAGGTATGAGACAGAGGCTGGTCTTCTCCAAAGCGTAGATGCTGATCTACAAGGTTTACGTCCGCTTTTGGATAAGCTGACTTTGGAAAAGTCTGACCTGGAGATGGAGTATGAATCCCTGCGGGAAGAGCTGAGCCATCTTAAGAAAAACCACAGTGAAGTAAGAGCCGCCCACCCCACCCCCCTCTTGCCTGGAACGAAATCCAAGGCCTTTGGAAGACACGTGTTAAATTTCAGAAAGGAAGTTTGCATCTTCTTCCTCCCTGCGCTGGGATCTTCCAATATTTTTGTGAAATCCCAGAATATACCAGCTTTCCCACTAGGTATGGGAATAAAGGACGCAGCAGCTCTGGCCTTGTGGTAACTCTTGGGAACTTTAAAACAGAGGAGGGAACTGCTAACTCCTAGGCAAGGTTCAGGATCCTGCCCACAAAGGATCCCCCCCCCGGCTCCCCAGAAACCCATCAATTTTGCACATAGTGTGTGCATAGCCTTGGCAGAATTGGGAATTGTGGGCATGAAATTGCTGCACATTTCAATGCCCAAACATGAGCTCAAAGAAGGATGCAGTCTAAGCACACTCCATTGCTTTGAATGAGATACGCTCCATCACTTTGAATGTGACTATGTCAGTGGGAGAGATGGGAAGCAGAATTTACTCCATCACCTCTGCTGTAACAGCGCAGCTACATCACATCCCTCTTGCCCCTGACCTGTTTCTTCTATCTTTATTAATTTAAAATAAATACATTTATGAGAAAACAGACGCACATACAAGTAAACAATCAATCAATCAAATAACAGAAAAATCAAACAAACCACCATACTATAAGATATAAGAAGATTAATATAATTATTGCCATATATACTCCTGATACTGAACACAATTATAAAACTTATAGAGAAGAAATTTAAATCTGACTTCCAATTAATCTCACTGTACTTTCTCTATCCATTACTTTATACTGCACAGTTACATATTTCTTATATAGTTTCTTTTTACCTCCCTACGAACTTATATTTATACAATACCAGAATCAGTCTAATTCTGCCAAGTTGTTTCCTTTTTCCCCATAGTTTTCTAAATATTCTTTAATATTTAGAACTGCGCCAGCTGGTCATGATAAGAAAAGCTGTTTGAGAATTGGTGCCTGAGTTTTGTTTCCCCCTCTTCCCTCCCTGTCCATTTTCTCGTGTATCTTTTATTTATTTAATGTAAGCCTGTGGACAGGGACTGTCTTGTTTTAACTGACTGTATGTGAGTCACTCCGGAAGTCTTTTTGGCTGAAGAGTGGGGTACAAATGCTCTCAATAATGAGCACCCGCCACCCGCCAACTCAGAAAACCATTTACACATCAGTGTGCCTAAGGAAGTGTGCCCACTGTGTGTGCCAGGAGGGTCTCAATATTTTATTTGTTTTGGACATGCAGGTAAAGAACAGTATGCAACACCAGTCCGGTGGGGATGTCACTGTTGAGGTTGATTCCAAGCCTGGAGAGGATCTGAAAAAGAGACTGGATGATCTGAGACATGAATATGAACAGATCATTCAGCAAAACCGCAGAGAGGTCGAACAATGGTATGAGGCGAAGGTGAGTAACCCTGGGAGTGCAGTGAACAGGGTCAAAGGATGCTTCTTCACAGCCTACCCCAGCTCTAAAAGAAAGAAAGAATTTTAACTCATTAGGTTAAAAGGACACAAGGAAAAGGTACCCAATTGCTTGCCTATCTGTAGGTAGCTGTGTGGGGAGCAAACACTGGAATCTGTAGCACAGTCATAAATTGATTCAATCGTCATTCCCCAGCTCGCCGCCCTAGAAGTCTTGAGAAATCAAATTGTATGCAGGAGGCGAGGTGTCAGGGAACTGCCATCAGCTCAAAGGCGAGAAATAGAAGGGCAGTTGCGTTACAGGGAGCCTCTGAAAATCTTGCAAAGCAGTTCCTCTTCCAGGGAGGAGGAAAGCCCCACCTCCAGTGGGGAAGAGGTGCAAGGACCTGAGGATGCTGGTGGGAGCCTTAACACTGTGCCTGAGTAAGCCAGACAGGAGGGAAACACGCCCTTGCCATCGCCCATCCTGTGCAGTAGCTAAGGGGCAAAGAGGGGAGGAGAGGGTTGGGGGTAATGGAACTGTTATGTTGGGGGAGGTCCAATAAAAGACCACTCCCAGATTCTGCTAGCAGTTGAGCCAGACGTGAGCTGTGGGGCTCTTCAATGTAAATAGTATGCACCAAAATAAAGCCTGCAAAACACAGGTTGGAGTCCTGCCTGGTTACTCTCGAGCAACTGCAACAGCCATCTGACACTAGGGATCATTATCAGAAGATGTTCAGCGCCCTGGCTGAGCTACAATTCCCAAGTTCTTTAGGAAACTGAATCAAATTGATGTAGCTTTATAGTGTAAGCATGCCTTTAGCACTCCGCGTATAAAACAATACCTTCCCAGCGCTTTCCCCAAGTGCCCTCACTTCAACAGTTGAAAACCCAGTGCGTAATTGAACTAGGGAACAGGCTCCCACCGCTGGTAGGGATGGCAAACCAGCTTGGGTGGCTTTGAAAGAGGATTAGATGAAGTCACAGAGGGCGAGGCTATCAGCAAGAGGAGAATGGTAATAACCCTGATGGCTAGGTTCTACTTCCTCTATTGGAGGTCATGTGACTCTGAATACTATATGACTCTGAAACCACAGGAGGGGAGAGTGCCATTGTGCTCATGGCTTACTTGTGGGCTTCCTATAGGGATCTGTTTCGCCCCTGTAGGAAATTGGAACCTGAATTAGATGGGCCTCTGTTCTGACCTGGCAGCCTTCTTATATACCTTGAAACCTGAACGCCTTACAAGTCGAACATTTTGGCTCCCGAACACCACAAATCTGGAAGTGACTGTTCTGGTTTGCGAATGTTCTTTGGAACCCAAATGTCTGATGGGGCTTCCACAGCTTCCGATTGGCAGCAGGAGATTCCTGCAGCCAATCGTAACAACAACAGCAATACTTTATTGTTTATACCCCACCCATCCGGCTGGGTTTCCCCAGCCACTCTGGGTGGCTTCCAACAAAAGATTAAAAAAGGTAAAAGGTAAAGGTACCCCTGCCCGTACGGGCCAGTCTTGACAGACTCTAGGGTTGTGCGCCCATCTCACTCAAGAGGCCGGGGGCCAGCGCTGTCCGGAGACACTTCCGGGTCACCTGGCCAGCGTGACGAAGCTGCTCTGGCGAGCCAGCGCAGCACACGGAAATGCCGTTTACCTTCCCGCTAGTAAGCGGTCCCTATTTATCTACTTGCACCCGGGAGTGCTTTCGAACTGCTAGGTTGGCAGGCGCTGGGACCAAACAACAGGAGCGCACCCCGCCGCGGGGATTTGAACCGCCGACCTTTCGATCTGCAAGCCCTAGGCGATGAGGCTTTTACCCACAGCGCCACCCGCGTCCCTTGAAAAGATTAAAATAAAAGATTAAAATAAAATAATTCATCAAATGTTAAAAACTTGCCTGCACCTTGGTTTCCAAACATTTTGGAAGTTGTATGGACTTCCGAAACGGATTACGTTTGACTTCCAAGGTACCACTGCATTAAGATTTGAGACGAGGTTAGTAACATACGCATTGCATGTTTAGAAATATTATTGAAAAAAATACATTGTTACCGAAGTGTGAAAAACACAAATATTCCCATCTTTTAAAATAACGATATTTATTAAGTTTGGGCAGGGGGAAATAAACAAATTGTCCATTATTTCAAGTGTCTGCATAGGAACAACTATGAAAATCCACCAAAGTTGCCATTCCTCTGTTTTGCACAACACATTCTCCTCATTTCACCCCACTTTGTTTTGGAATGTGTACACTTGTGGAAGGCCTAATTCATGGCCCTCTATTTGTGTTTTCCAGATGGAGGAATCTCGTCAGCAAGAAAAGTCGAGCGACCAGGAGATTGGGACCGGTAACAAAGAAGTGATGGAGCTCAGTCAGCAATATCAAACCCTGGAAATTGAGCTGCAGTCACAGATCAGTTTAGTGAGTCACAGCTTCCAATTCTGCATCATCGTTCCATAGAACTAGTCTCAGTTGTTTGAAGCCGTTGGGATCTTTTGGTGCAATGCAGCTTCACACCATACCAGAAAGAAGGCTATGCTAGATGTTAAGTCGTGGGTGAACATATCAGACGACACCGCGATTCTTCAAACAGCTCTTGTTTATTCACAGGCCAGAACAGAACTGAACTGAAGGGCTCAGCCAGCCTGCTTATATAGAGCTCCAGTACAACATAACTGTAACAACTTTCTGTAACTATCCAATCACTGAACATCACTTTTGATCCCTTATTTGCATATGTGGACCTGAGTAAAATATATCTACAGTATCCCCCTGCTGGCCCAGGGTGAGAACTTCAGTACATAACGCTAGACCTGGCACCTAATGTGGAACAGGAGTGGGGACACTTTGCCCCCCCCCCAATGTTGCTGTTCTAAATCTTCCATCAGCCCCGGCTATTGGCCATGCTTGCTAGGGTTGGTGGAAGTTGTTCAGCAACATCTGAAGGGTCAAATGGTCCCCACACCTGATATGCAGGAATGAATGAACAAAGCTGGGCCTATGTTTTGCCCCTGCTCTTGAAGTCTCTGTATTTGCTTTGCAGCTCCAGTCTCTGCAAAACAACCTGAACGACACAGAAGGACGCTACAACATGCAGCTGCAGCAGATCGTGAGCCTCGTTGAGCCCCTGGAACAGGAGCTGACCAGTATTAAGTATGAGATCCAGAATCAAAGCCAGGAGTACCAGACACTCCTTGGGATCAAGACCCATCTGGAGGGGGAGATCAACCAGTACCGTCAACTGCTTGAGGAAGGGAAGCACCTCGCGTATGTAGAATTTACACAGGAATGAGTCCAATAATACGTCAGTTGCTATTTATAGGATTGTGGGAGAAATGGCCCCTGAGAATCTTCTCCTGGAGAACATCTCTCCCCCAAACTTGCAATTTTTATGCATTACATCTCTTGAGCGCTTATTCTCCTGCAAGGCTCTTTATGACCTCTTGATTCACTTTCACAACAAACCTTTGAAACTGGATGATAGATTGAGGAACTGCAACTGACAATTGAAATTTTCAGACCCCACTCTACAACCCTATTCACTGGACCAGACTGGCTGGTAAAAGTAAAGGGGCCCCTGACCGTTAGGTCCAGTCACGAACGACTCTGGGGTTGCGGTGCACATCTCGCTTTACTGGCCGAGGGAAACGGTGTACAGCTTCCGGGTCATGTGGCCAGCATGACTAAGCCGCTTCTGGTGAACCAGAGCATTGCACGGAAACGCAGTTTACCTTCCCGCCGGAGCAGTACCTATTTATCTACTTGCCCTTTGACGTGCTTTCAAACTGCTAGGTTGGCAGGAGCAGGGACCGAACAATGGGAGCTCACCCTGTCGCGGGGATTCGAACCGCCGACCTTTTGATCGGCAAGCCCTAGGCTCTGTGGTTTAGACCACAGCACCACCCGCATCCCAGACTGGTTGGTACTCAGTGGTAAATCCAGCTAAAAATGCCATGCCATAGTAGACATGTCCTTTACATGGTTCTAGGACCAGGGAGGAGCGTGGGCACATCTCCTGTTCTATAATTTCTACCCAATCCCAGTTTTGACCCCAGGTCCATGCCAGATTTTGATCCAGTGAATCTGTAGTCGCAAACTTGAACAATTTTTGCTCTGCTGCTTCCTGAAATTCTTTTGAATATCTAAATATACACTTCTTCCTCAAATAAGAGACTTTCTTGCACTTTTGTGCCTGGTGAGATAAATTGATGCCATAAATTACAGGTAGCCTTGTGATTCTGTTTTGTTAAATTGTATGTTTTCTTGGTGTCATAGAAGGAAACTGTGCTAAATATTATTAACCTGTCAAATATTTTAGTTTTAAACTTCCCGTCCCTCACACCACAAACCTTCTGCATTCAACAGCATCCGTAATGAGGGATGTTGGGTAGAGGCAACTCTAAATTAGAAGATTTGATTTCGATCCAGACTGTTCTACTTAGATCCCACCGAAATCAATGAAGCTTAAGTTTGTTGCTGTTTTGTTTATAGTTGTATATATATTGTGTGAATTGTTTCCCCACTTTTGTGCACTACCCTGGAATCTTCTGATGAAGCATAGTTATGTTTTGAATAAAATAAGCCATGGCTAACTTTTCACATTGATATCAAGGAGAGGCAAGTTGACGTACTTAGTCGCAGCCATCCCAGTGTGTTTAAATTTTGGCAAACAAATATGAAATTGGGCAATCTGCTCAAAATATCACTGTACTCTTTATCACCCACGTTATTTGATTCAGGCTGGGGCACAATGATAGAGCAAAAAATGATATAAATACAAAAGATAGCGTCTGTCAAATCATGTACCTGATATCTCTCTTCCCCCATCTAAAATAACACCTCTTTTTATTTGTCAAAGGGCTGATATAGGGCAAGGAGGAGGTGGATCATCTGGTGGAAGTTCAGGAGGAGGACGATCATCTGGTAGAATGTCATATGGAGGAAGTTCTAGAGGAGGAGGAAGTGGAGGCCAGCAATCTCCTGGTGGAATGTCATATGGAGGAAGTTCTAGAGGAGGAGGAAGTGGAGGCCAGCAATCTCCTGGTGGAATGTCATATGGAGGAAGTTCTAGAGGAGGAGGAAGTGGAGGCCAGCAATCTCCTGGTGGAATGTCATATGGAGGAAGTTCTAGAGGAGGAAGTGGAGGCCAGCAATCTCCTGGTGGAATGTCATATGGAGGAAGTTCTAGTGGAGGACGACAATCGCCTGGTGGAATTTCTCAAGGAGGAAGTTCTAGAGGAGGAGGAAGTGGAGGCCAGCAATCTCCTGGTGGAATTTCTCAAGGAGGAAGTTCTAGAGGAGGAGGAAGTGGAGGCCAGCAATCTCCTGGTGGAATTTCTCAAGGAGGAAGTTCTAGAGGAGGAGGAAGTGGAGGCCAGCAATCTCCTGGTGGAATGTCATATGGAGGAAGTTCTAGAGGAGGAAGTGGAGGCCAGCAATCTCCTGGTGGAATGTCATATGGAGGAAGTTCTAGTGGAGGACGACAATCGCCTGGTGGAATTTCTCAAGGAGGAAGTTCTAGAGGAGGAGGAAGTGGAGGAGGACAATCACCTGGTGGAATTTCTCAAGGAGGAAGTTCTAGAGGAGGAGGAAGTGGAGGAAGACAATCACCTGGTGGAATTTCTCAAGGAGGAAGTTCTGGAGGAAGTGGTGGCCATTATCAATCTTCTCCCTCATCTCAAAACAGGCCTTCATTATGTCACAGCCATTCATCCACCCAATCCCAGTCTGGCTCTTACGAAGAGCAAGGTAAGAAGAACCATACCATGTTTATTATTTATTTATTTATAAAAATATTTTTTAAAAATCAAAAATGATCAAAGCAGTTTATAAAAGTAACTAATAAAAACAATAAAAAAATTTAAAATCAGACACCATCAACTAAAAATCTCATGCCTGCATAATCTTTGCAGAAAGAAAAGATTTTGTTTAAAGGTGTTTAAAGGTTCTGAACTTCCTGTAACCAGTCTTTCTTGCCTTGGAAACACTGATTTTACGTTTCTCAATCTATGCATTTCTGTAACAGGATGTATACGTCTGTGTGTATATATAATTTTCATTCCATCTTTTCATCAACATTTTATGCTAATTTACCATCTGTTAGCCCTTCTCTATACAGTTGTACCTTGGAAGTCGAATGGAATCCATTCTGGAAGTCCACTCGACCTCCAAAACATTCAGAAACCAAAGCTTGGCTTCTGATTGGCTGCAGGAAGCTCCTGCAGCCAATCGGAAGCCCCGTCAGCCCCGTCGGACTTTCAGGTTCTAAAGAACATTCGCAAACTGGAATACTCACTTCCGGGTTTGCGGCATTCGGGAGCCAAAACATTCGACTTGCAAGGCATTTGGGATCCAAGGTACGACTATAACTGCAGGAGAAGAGGGAGATTCAGAATGTGACTATCAGAGGGGTAAAAGGGTTGAATCTCCCCCACATACTACAGTTCTTATCCAGCTTTGGAGAAGTGCTGATTATTTTTAAAAGAGGAAACCAGCTACGCAGGACCAAACTATGTGGTAAATGTAGCCATAAGTCATGATCTTATGTTTGGATCTAGATTATATATGTGTTTAAGGCTACAGCATTGTGTTAAAATGAATGGTGTTTAATTCTCAGCAAATTAGAGCATTATTGATTTTAGGATCATGTTTTATCGCCTCCATTTTCATTATTTGATATGTTTGCCACTGTGAGTTTTATGCAGATGATGCACAAACACATCTCTGGAATAAAACAATTGCAAACAATTTGGTTAATAGTAGTCAGCCGAGATTTGCGAGTGGCGCTGTGAGTTAAACCACAGAGCCTAGCACTTGACGATCAGAAGGTCGGCAGTTCGAATCCCCGCAACAGAGTGAGCTCCCGTTGCTCGGTCCCTGCTCCTGCCAACCTAGCAGTTCAAAAGCACATCAAAGTGCAAGTAGATAAATAGGTACCGCTCTGGCGGGAAGGTAAACGGCGTTTCCGTGCGCTGCTCTGGTTCGCCAGAAGTGGCTTAGTCATGCTGGCCACATGACCCGGAAGCTGTACGCCGGCTCCCTCGGCCTATAGAGCGAGATGAGCGCCGCAACCCCAGAGTCGGCCACAACTGGACCTAATGGTCAGGGGTCCCTTTACCTAGGCAGCCGAGATTTGCAATCTGGAATATGGGAACCCTATCCATATGAGCAAGAGGTGGGGGCAGGAATAGGACTTAAAATGTCTCCTGATCTCCCATCCTTTGTTTTCTAGAGTTACTTGAGTGGGGCAGAATGTTAGAAAGAGGAGTAACAATGGAAGAAATGGGAGAAGCCAGAAAGGCCAGAAAGTCTGCTAAGGTTTCTGGCTCTGTGTGGTTTCTCCGACTCTATCTCGGTCTTGTTCCTGAGTGGTTCGTTGGTGACCACTGAGCCTTTAAAATGCAGAAACATGTTCCTCTCTCTTTCAATAGGCTATTAACCGACGTATGAAGGCATGACGGCATCTCCCTCTTCCAAATAAAAGAACGGATTGACGCAAGAGCAAAGAGCAAGAAACAATTCTTCTTCCATTTGACCGATACTGCTGATAGCATGAAGTCAGTGGGGCCGGTCCCAAATGCATGCCTCTCCCCCCGCAACCTTTGGGGTCCCTTCCAAAACTATATGATTCTATAACATTTTCCAGATGTACTTAGTTGCTGCAGCCTTGTCGGGTACCATCTTTAGACTGAGCTGCAAAGCAAGAAAAGGGACATTATACGTGTTAAATCGGCATATACAAGGCTATGTCCAAATATTGTCCAAAATAGAAAATATGCATAACAAAATGTGCGCTTTAACATACCTGAAATGAAGTGGCACACGCCTTCGGAATTAAGCAGAGGTTTTGAATTAGAATCTCCTTACATTTCAAAAATTTATTATACTTTTGAAATTTCACTTAAAAAGAAAGAAACTAAACCCTTAAGTAGATTAACTTGCCCCAACCTATATCTGCCATCACAGCATATGTGATCAAGAAAGCTCAGAAAACTTAGGTGAATATACATTTGGATTTTCATAAACAAATTGGAGTCCCACATCGTCTAACCTCTCTTGTGTAGGTGGCAAGGACATAAAGGGTGTGTGCAGATGGATTTCCTTCCTTCCTCTGATGTACACCTGCTTTTCCCTTCCTCTGGAATCTTCTCTGTGCTTGCACCTCTAATAAAAGTTTACTTCTGCATAAAGCAATCGGGAATCTGGGTTTCCAAAGTGATTCTGTTTCACAAATGTTGCTTCTGGCTGCCTGGCTGTTTTGCAACCATGAGGTACAGAGTTGGAAAGGCAGCTGAATGTTCATTCTAAAAAGTTTCAGAAGTGTGCTCCTTCTCGAAGTCTCGCAGCATTTGGGAATGGAGGCGTTGCCACCAAGCTGATTACACACCCACACACCCCTTGTGACAAACAGCCTAGCCACATAGGGGTAGAATAATGGTTTCAGATCTTTGGCTCCTGGGCAACCAGAAGCTGGGATCGCTCAGGCCCTGACACTATCACTGGTGCAAAAACCCATCAGGTGGATATATCCTTAGGAATGGTGGCAGAACTGTCAGGGCATGTCAGAAAGAGAGAGCTTGAGAGTGGGGGGGGGGGAGTGGCAGAGAGTGAAGTGACTCCTCCTACTTTGGGCTCTGGCCCCACCCATCACTAGCTTCGGCCCCACCCAGGGCCGGATTTAGGTTTGATGAGGCCCTAAGCTAATGGAGGTAATGGGGCCCTTTATATGTCCAGCTGTCCTTTGTCAACAACAAGTTGCTGCTTTTTTGTGTGTGTTGAATATATGCTATATGGTAATTTATGGACCTAATAGGTATGTAAAGCCATTTGCGCATTTTGCCATGCAACCAGTCCATGCAGAATGTAGGCACCCTATATATAGAAATGAGCAAACCAGTGATATTGTGGGGAGCAGGCTAGCAGGTGGGGTCCATTATTTACATCATAGGAGCCTACACAACACAGAACACTGATGCTGTATGTAGGTTTCATTTTATTTGTTTTTTATCTTATATTTTGGAAATGTACACCCAGGTGTTTTTTTCCTTTAAATTTTTTTGGGGCCCCCAAGAGAGTGGGACCCTAAGCTATAAGCTTGTTTAGCTTATACCTAAGTCTGGCACTGGCCCCACCCATAATTGTCATGTGTGAGGAGCACAGACTGGCCCTAAGGAATAGGGGAGGGTTGCCTACATCACAGCAGCAAAAGAAGGAGCATGCACATAATTCCTTTGAACCTTTCCAATATTTTCTTAACTGACCAAGGATTGTGTCCAGGATCCAGTTGTAAGGTCCACCAGCAACAAGGAAACATTGCCCCCCCCTTTTTTTAGAGTGAAGCAGTGTGGGAGTTGCCGAGTCATGAAGCTGGTGATTGCCACGTAGCTTAATCCTCTGATGGTGCAATGGATACTGGCAGCCTGATCTCTTTTGCAGCCCCGCCAATAGCCCCACCCAAAATTAAAATGGCATCATGCATATCTGGAGAAACTCGAGATGGAGCACGTTGCTGGGTTGGCCTTATATGAAGTTGCAGCTGATGCGCGTTCCACCCAGCGGTCCCTTTGCTTCCTTGCAGCAGTCGGCATGGCCATGTATGCTTGAAGACTGCAGTCGCCACAAACCTTCCTTGCTGCCCCCCGTAAACTAAGATGGATGTTGGAGAGGCTTTGTGGTGGAGGTGTCCAAACACAGAATCATAGAATTGTAGAGTTGAAAGAGACCCTGAGGATCATCTAGTCCATGTATCAATGCGATCCAATTTTTTTGAAAGGGGTTCAGGGAGGTTACCCCAGTGAGATTTGAGTCCCCTAAATAATTTTGTCATGTCACTTGAGAATATGCCACATCACCTTAAAATCACCTATATCCTAGGAACATAAGGAACTGTCTTATACCAAGTCAGGTCACTGCTCCATCTAGCTTGGCACTCTTGATGCTGACAGGCAGCAGCGCCCCAGGGATTCGGGCAAAAGTCTCCCCCAGCCCCATCTGGAGACACCTGGGTTTGAACCCGATGCCTTCTGCATGCAAAGCATGTGCTCTGCTACTGAGCCACAGCCTTCCCCCAGAGCCTAACACAGACATTTTATACTGAAAGCATCTCTGTTGCATCAGAAGGAAATCCCAGCATCTCCCTAGGAAAATGCCTCTTAGGGCCAGTTGCCACAGATTCTAGGTAGTGTTGCCAAACCTCCAGCTCTGACATGAAGTCTTCAGGTTTGCCTGCCCTGCTCCAGGTGGCAGGTGGCGGGCCTGAATCTCCAGGTGAATACCTTTAATAATAATTAAAAATAATTAAGAAGATTGTGCATACAACTTGCAAGATTCAGCTTAGCAACAACTAGCTCCAAATTGTAGCACAGATATTCTGTTGGGAGCTGCCTTCCTCCACTCCCCTCTCCCAATTAACCCCCATCTCCAGCACCCAACTCCATGCATAGCTGTCAACTTTTCCCTTTTCTTGCAAGGAATCCTATTCGGAATATGGGAATTTCCCTTAAAAAAAGGGAAACGTTGACAGCTATGCCTCCATGACACCTTCAGGAACTGCCCCTAGGTCTCAGGTCTGGGCCCTGAAATTTCAGGGTCTGGGATGCTCCTGACCTTGCAACCCTATGTCCAGGTTTGTTGTGACTGCAAGTCTTGAGCTCATACACTCTCTCCTTTCCTCGCCACACATTAATTCTAATTTAAACCCAGTGTTCAAACCACATTTTCCAGCTGCCTTCCTGCTTCTCTCCCTCCAGTTATGGGCTCGAATGCCAACAGATCTTTTATAAGGCAGAGAACACCTCCAGTTCTTCCCTCCAAACACACCTCTATGACTGGAGAATGGTCAGGCTGAGACGCAGCCACAGCAGAAACTCTGGAGGATGCTCCAGAATGCAGAAACAAAGGAACAAAGAGCGAGAATGAGGACGCATATTTTGCAATTAAGTTTATCTTATTAACACTAATGACACACACCCTGTCTGCTGAATCCTTCCCTTGCCCATCCCTTTGACTCCACCTTTATCTGCCTTCATGATCAACATCGGCCTCTGCTTTGCTCAGCCGACTCAGGATACCATTTGCTTCATGGTTTGATGGTGTGTGGTTTTTTTGCCCAGGTATGTCCTTCTCTAGTGGTTTCTCTCTACTCTTGCAATGACAAGGTTAACCATGGCCAACAACTTCATTTAACTTCAACGCAACAAGTTTTGCAACACTCCTGTCACTGAGCAGCACCACGGATCATGCCTGCAGCTGCCCCTGCCTTGAGTCGGGGCAAGGAGTGGGAAGACCTACATGCCTGGCCAGCGTGTGTGGATTCCACAATAGCTGGCTAAGCTATGTTGCAAACAACACATACGTGAACTGACTGACTGGTTCCAACATTCCAGAGCTCCTGCCTATGGCCATCACAGGCCTGATTTTGAGCTAACTAGGCTGAGCCAGTGTGCCTGTGAGGCTGAACAGGTTTCTCTGCTAAGCCAAAGCTTAGGATGGGGGGATCTACACCAGCTCCTTCAATCTAGAGCAAAGGTTGTAAACCTCATGCAGACCCTTCAAGTGTCCCTATTTTCCAGGGGCAGACCTGGATTTACAGAAGCCTTCCTGGTTTCTGATTTGATCCCAAATGTCCTGCTTTTCCTTAAAAAGGTAAAGGGACCCCTGACCGTTAGGTCCAGTCGTGACCGACTCTGGGGTTGCGGTGCTCATCTCGCTTTATTGGCCGAGGGAGCCGACGTACAGCTTCCGGGTCATGTGGCCAGCATGACTAAGCCGCTTCTGGCGAACCAGAGCAGTGCACAGAAACGCCATTTACCTTCCCGCTGGAGCGGTACCTATTTATCTACTTGCTATTTATCTACCTATTTATCTACTTGACATGCTTTCGAACTGCTAGGTTGGCAGCAGCAGGGACCGAGCAATGGGAGCTCACCCCGTCGCAGGGATTCAAACCACCGACCTTCCGATTGGCAAGCCCTAGGCTGTGTAGTTTAGACCATAGCACCACCCGCGTCCCTTTCCTTAGCTTTTTTTTAGCACACCCCTATTTTCATCAGAGAAATGTTGGATGGTATGATAGGATGTCCCTATTTTTATTGGATAAATGTTGGAGGGTATAGAGTTATGCAACCCCTGAGACAAGGAGATAAGTAACTACACAACCTTTAGAAGACATCTGAAGGCAGCCCTGCATACAGAAGTTTTTTTTTTTTAGTGTGTGTGTGTGTGTAGGTAAAGGTACCCCTGACCATCAGGTCCAGTCGTGACCGACTCTGGGGTTGCACGCTCATCTCGCTCAAGAGGCCGGGAGCTGGCACTTGTCCGCAGACAGCTTCCGGGTCATGTGGCCAGCATGACTAAGCCGCTTCTGGCGAACCAGAGCAGTGCACGGAAACACCATTTACCTTTCCGCCAGAGAGCAGTCCCTATTTATCTACTTGCACTTTGAGGTGCTTTCGAACTGCTAGGTTGGCAGGAGCTGGGACCGAGCAATGGGAGCTCACCCCGTCGCGGGGATTCGAACCGCCGACCTTCCGACCAGCAAGTCCTAGGCTCTGTGGTTTAACCCACAGCGCCACCTGCGTCTATATGTGTGTGTGTGTGTGTGTGTGTGTGTGTGTGTGTGTGTGTGTTGGAAGCCACCCAGAGTGGCTGGGGCAACCCAGTCAGGTGGCAGGGGTATTAACAACAACAACAGAAATAATAATAATGGAATAGGACGTCCCTATATTTCACTGGATAAATGTTGGAGGGTGTGCTGATGCTCTCCAGATGTTGGACTCCTACTAACCCTGACCCTAGATCTTGCTAGCTGGGGTTTATGGAAGTTGCAGCTCAACAACATCTGGAGAGCATTACGTTGACTTCCCGTAGTCTAAAGAAAGATTGCCAACCAATTACTGATAAAACCACATTTAATTAGATTACCAGTGCTAGAATATGAAAAGCCAGCAAATTTCAGATTCTTTCCATCTCCACCTTGAACCCAAGAGATTCTTCCTGGCTTGCACAGGACCCACCAAATCTTAGCTTCTACCTGATTCATTGGGATGTCCCTGCCCCACCCCACCCACTTCCTGGCTCCATCCAGGAGGATAGTGCTTTTGAAATGAAACGTTGCTAATCCTTTCGGTCTCCCTGCTTCAGTTCTTCAACACTTGTTAAAAACACCGGGAACTAAAACCACCCCTACTTTGCATAAAGCTTCCAGCTGATGACAAAGCTGCTTGCAAAAGACCCTTGCCGTCCTGCCACTGGGGATATTCTGAAAGGATGGAAGAACACACAGCCTCCACCACATGCTGCGAAATTTTGGAGCAAGAATCTGCAACATCTGTGGCCTCTCTGTCACATGCACACACACATATTGATACACACATACACAGCAATTTTATACCTGCACTGCAGATATTTGTCATGAATAATCAAAGGATTACATGCCACCCATAATATCTATTATACTATGATTGCAAAGGAGCAAAGCGCTCCTTTGATCCTTTCACGTAGGGTGTAGTGCCTGAGCACAAATTTTTGCCCTTCCTCCACACCTCGATAATTTATATTTATATTATATTCTACACATCCACACCCCTTTTTGCTCTCCATACAGGCAAGCTGGAGGCATTTTTAGATGTCATGGGCGCATTCGAGAAAGGTGCAAAGTAGGGCTGGTGAGGGGTGTGAAATTGGGGCAGTGGGTGTGAGTAGAGAGGAAATACGGCCTGAAGAGAGTCCCAAGGGCCACACAGTGAGTCTTTGAGGGCCACACTGCCCCCCCACCACCACTAGACGAACCAACAGTTTGATCCAGTGGGGCTGTTCTTATGTTCTTGTCCTTTGGCATGGCAGAGTAACCAAAGGAAGCAAGATTTACAGAGCTGTGCAAAACAATGATCCTATAAGCAAATGCGTACTAAGGGATGTGCGTAAATGTCAACTCAGTCTCTCCAAAATTAAAGGTTTTAAAAGCATTGGCAAGAACTGAGCCAGGACCTCCCCAACCTGGTGCCCTCGAAATGTTTTGGGATGTTAGCTCCCATCATCGCTGACTATTGGCCATGCTGGTTGAGGCTGATGGGAGATGTAATCTAAAATACTTGGAAGGATGGACTAGGGAGTGAAAGGAGGGGAAACTGGACCTTGGTGCAGAGTAAAGAAAATAATCCAAGGGAAGGTGGGATATTGAATTCCCACCCTCTGACCTGCCATTTCTCAGCACCTGAGACACCAGGTTCTACTAGGGTTGGCATATTCTGAAGAGCAAAAAAGAGAACGCTATGTTGACTCTCATTTTAAATACTCTTATTATATGTAGGTTATAGAAGCTGTGATATATTGCTGAGGGGGCAGGAGAAGAGAAGAGAAAAGCAAGTCTTCAACCACCAGTTATGTCTATCTCTCATCCAGAAAGTATAGCCACAGACATTTTGGCAAATTTAAAAAACCCACTCAGGCAAAAATTTTACCCCTGAAAAAGAGGATGTGTCTGGAAAAAGAGGACACATGGCAACCTTAGACTGCTCACGTCTTTTCAAGCTGTTACATGAAGGATTAGAAACTTGATTTTCTTTTTTCACAAAAGAGTAATGACCTTATTTCATTTGAGGATGCAGAGCTGCATACTTGCAAATGAATACTCTAAACGCAAACAGTTGTACCTGTAGGGCTTCATTTTTCTGTAATTTTTTTTACTGCTATCATTTATAACACAGGTTAACTTTATAACTTATTATTACTGCTATTACTTTACAAGAGTTGGACTGCTACAGAATATTATGGCAGGTCAGGTCAGGCCAGGCCAGGCATGGATGGAGAATTCAAGTAAAGTACGCAACAAGACTGAGGTTAAGAGACTCTGTATTTTCCTGAGGTGGCAGCGTTTATTGCTGGGATGAGATGAGATTGTGCATAATTTGATACTGCAATTTAGTACGCATTCATTAGGCTTATTATGAACTGTGCACCATCCTGTACTGTTTATTGCTATGTGTTGCTTATTATTATGAGCTGTATTTATAATAACTGTTTTAATTTTTGTATTGTACAGATGTTATGCCTCAATAAAATGTGGAGCCTAGTAACACCAGCTATTGTGTTGGGTGCAACTATAAAACATTTTCTCAGAAGACACCTGGAAGAAAAAGGCGCCCAGCCTGATTGGGGAAACAAGTGTGGTTGGTTCATCTTAATTTCATTTTGCTCCGAATACTTCTGCCAGAGGTAGCCTTTTGTGTGTGGGGCAGAGAATGCCTTTGGTTTAGAATTGGCTAACCCCCTGCGCAGATGGGGGACCTGTTCCCAGACCCCTATGCATGTTCTTCTGCCCCACTGATTTCGGGTGCAGTGGCAAAAGGCAGAAAAATTAAAGACACAGCCCCAAAGTGGGAAGAAGGGTTTAAATTTATTTCGTCTGGCGCAAGCCTGAGGAAAGCTGATCTGCATGGATTGGTTCGGCTGGG